>NC_141695.1:1238042986-1239467558 GCF_964263255.1 Lissotriton vulgaris
TAGATTAGAACGCTACAGCAGCATCGATCACAATGGGTGTTGCAGTGGAACGCCCACTGCAACACCCACTGCACGCCCCTTTTACGGAAAATTTAGCATGAAAGGGGTTTTATTCTCAAAGCGGCGTAAAGCAACTCAACGTGTCTTAAAGCCACGTTAAGTGTGTTACCGCTGCCTTGAGAAAAAGGCGCTGACCCTATTGCTATGGGAACATAAGAAAAAGTGATGTTGCCGTGGCAATAGGGGCTTGAGAATATGCCCCAATAAGTTTACAATATTTTTCCAAAGACCAAAAACAACCACACTTTGTCCTAGTTGCCTTTGACATGACATGACAAAAACCTCTTGTTGGACCTGGCCCTTTTTGCAGGGTCATCCCTGAACATTTTGCCTTCTCTCTATGGGCCCGATTCACAGAATGAACTTACTACTTTTGGCATTCACAGAATGCACTTACTACTTTTGGTATTCACAGAATGAACTTACTCATTTCGGTATTCACAGAAGTTAGGACTACTAACTTTAGGACTCCTAAATGCCTTCTGTGAATACCGAAAGTCTTAAAATTAGGATTTTTCTCAATTTAGTGGTAGTAAAGTTAGGACTACTAACTTTAGGACGCCTAAATGCCTTCTGTGAATACCAAAAGTCTTAAAATTACGATTTTTCTCAATTTAGTAGTAGTAAAGTTAGGACTACTAACTTTAGGATGCCTAAATGCCTTCTGTGAATACCGAAAGTCTTAAAATTAGGATTTTTCTCAATTTAGTAGTAGTAAAGTTAGGACTACTAACTTTAGGACGCCTAAATGCCTTCTGTGAATACCAAAAGTCTTAAAATTACGATTTTTCTCAATTTAGTAGTAGTAAAGTTAGGACTACTAACCTTAGGATGCCTAAATGCCTTCTGTGAATACCGAAAGTCTTAAAATTAGGATTTTTCTCAATTTAGTAGTAGTAAAGTTAGGACTCCTACCTTTAGGACTCCTAAATGCCTTCTGTGAATACCGAAAGTCTTAAAATTAGGATTTTTCTCAATTTAGTAGTAGTAAAGTTAGGACTACTAACTTTACTACTACTAAATTGAGAAAAATCATAATTTTAAGACTTTCGGTATTCACAGAAGGCATTTAGGCGTCCTAAAGTTAGTAGTCCTAACTTTACTACTACTAAATTGAGAAAAATCCTAATTTTAAGACTTTCGGCATTCACAGAAGGCATTTAGGAGTCCTAAAGTTAGTAGTCCTAACTTCTGTGAATACCGAAATGAGTAAGTTCTTTCTGTGAATACCAAAAGTAGTAAGTGCATTCTGTGAATGCCAAAAGTAGTAAGTTCATTCTGTGAATCGGGCCCTATATTTTTTCTGACCTGTTGTTGGCTATTTTATGACTCTGGGCACTTTACTACTGCTGATCTATGCTAAGGTGCATATGCTCTCCCTATTGTAAATTGATATATGGTTTAGTGATTCCATTATTGGCTTGTTTGGTTTACTTGTCAGACCCTAGTACAGTGCACTGATTGTGCCCAGGGCGTTTAAGTCCAAATGCTGCTGGTGGGCTTGCAGGCAGCACCGGTTGTGCCGCCCAGAGAAGCATCCTTCAAAATGTGTCTAAGGCCTGCCATTGCAGAGCCTGTGTGCAGTCTGGTACTGCCATATTGACTGAACACTTGCACCCACTTGCCAGTCCCTAAACCTTCCCTTTTCTTTATATCAGACACCCCTATGGTGGGCCTAAGGGCAGGGTGCATTGTAAGTATAAGGTAGTACAAGCCCTGATGTGTGTGGCATGTCCTAGTAGTGAATTACAGCCATTTTGTTTTTTCATTATTGCAAGGCTTCCTGTTCTCCATAGGCCAGAATGGGCAGTTAGATTATCACATCTATAATCCTAACTGACTCAGGGAACATGGTAGAAAATTGAGTTTATTATGCCTGAACTAAGAATGATAAAATACATCTTTTGGTGAAGCTGGTTTTAACATTCTGTGATTGAAAATACCACTTTTAAAAAGTAGGTGTTTTCTTGTCTAAACTTTCCAAGCCTGCCTCTGCTAGGTTGTGTATTCCTTGTCTGGAGTTTGAGTGACAGGGCTGGGGGATTCCAAGAGACAGAATGAGTCATCCCAGTGGTAAATATTGAGGTCTACATCTAGATGGGAGGGAGGAGTTGCACCTCGGACCTGAATAGGACAGTGCCTGCCCCCCACAGTGCTGTTCTGATCAACACAGTCACTGCTGCTAACATCAAGTCCTGTGACCGCATCAGAGTTGGGCACCCCTCACATGCTTCGCAACGCACCGTCCGACTTGAGCCACCAGCTCCCGATGTGAGGATTCTACTGGTCGCGCCTGCAATACCATGTTCTAGTAGCGCGAGCGAGAGCTTCAAGAACTCTGTAGTCACAAACAGAGCCCGAACTGCATTACCCAGAACTCCAGGGATTGTAGAGAGTATTTGTTGGTCACATGCACGCTTCCTGTTGCGTGTAATTCTAGGCGTTTCCGCTTCCAGGTGACGCCTGCCTGAGACGCCGGTTCCCCGATGCTGCACAGGATGGATTCTGCTGGTAGCGGGTTTGTTTGTCACCGCAGCATAGGACTTTGCCCACAGACCTTCATTCGAGGTAGGAGTGGGACTACAGCAGTGGTGGGGTTCCTGATCGGCGAGCGTCTTGCCGCGTTCAGGTCACCTCACGGCAGAGAAAGCGGAGCGCGGTGGTAGGTTGCCACGCGTTGCCGTTTGTCTCCATCACGTATTGCTTGAACTACGAGGAGTCCTTCTTGTATTTCCCTTGGTGCAGGGTCGCGGAGCGCAGTGGTGAAGGACAACCACACGCTGCCGAGCCCCCGTTATTAGAGAGACTGTTTAATGTTCTAGCAATGGATTACTTCCTCTATCAGTGACTTGCACTGGTTACGGCTTTACCAGTAACTTTCAGGATTGTCTTGTACAAACTTTATTTGGGCTCAAGTCGGCCTTATGCACAGTAGAGCAGAGTGCTGTGGTTCTTGCTTCCCACGCACTGCTGATTCTACAAATAAGGAGGAGAGGATTTCCTGTTTTGGATACAGATCATTGTTTATTTTCTTTTCTTCAATACCTTTCATAACAGATTCCAAGTTACCACTCTCTGGCATTCATTTCCTGGTATGTTAGACGTAAGGGGTTTGAGTCCTACTGTAAGGGAGTCTTTTGAGGATATCAGTTCTTTGACCTACGTTTATGTGTCCCTGTAGGTACATAGGGTGTCAATAGATGTTGCAGTGTTGTACCACGGCTGTTTCTTCTGTTGTATAAGGTATCTACAACACATATTAGCGAGACTTAATGAGAGTAGACTGTGATTGATGAAGTATTAATAGCTGTGTATGTGTTCTGTCGTTTCAGGTATATCCCTTCCCAGCTGCCCCCTTCCTTTCCATTCCTGGTTCATTAATCCCTCGCCTAATGTGTAATGTGACATATGGAGGTGGACCCTTGTAAGCTACAATCGAGTTCCGTGGAGCAGATCCGGACAGAATTACACGCCCACGAAATAGGCTCCGCCCGACTCGATTGTGGTTACAATGGCTACATTAGAGGATGTATTGCATGCCTTGGTGCTGGTGCAGCAAGAGCTAGCAGCCTCTAAGACTGAGGCGGCCACCTTGAGAGACAAGATGGACAGATTGAGTAGAAACCCTTTTGATGCGTCTACTGCACAAGTGCAGGTTACAGTACCCCCTCCCATACCGTTGGCTAGCCCGGAAAGGTATTCGGGCGACCCAGCTAAAACGCAGGTGTTTCTCACGCAAATAATGCTTCATTTCTCCTGCAAGCCGGCCTCCTTTCCGAACCATCATTCGAGGGTAGCTTTCGCCATTTCCTACCTGATCGGAGATGCGGCCAATTGGGCTGTACCTTTGGTGAGAAAGAATGACGCCATCCTCTCGGATTGGGCTGTGTTTCGTGCCGAATTCGAGAGGGTATTCGATAGGCGGGCCACGACCTTTAGTGCAGACAGAGAGTTGCTCACCCTCCAACAGGGTAGGAGGGATTTGATTTCCTATTTGACTGACTTCAATAGATTGGTGGCTGAGACGTCCTGGCCAGAGGAAAAAAGGATGTCGCTTTTTTACCAAGGGTTGAGAGACGGATTAAAGGACATCATTGCCCAGATAGATCCCCAGCCAGGCAACTGCTCAGACATGATCAATCTAACCTTAAGACGAGATGGTAGACAAAGCGAAAGAGGGGGCGAGCAAAGACGGTGGGACCGTGTTCCCGGGGGGTCTGAGTATGTTCCCAAAAAGTCATTGCCTTCTTCTGATCCAGGCTCGGAACCCACGCAGGTAGGAGCCGTAAGAGCACCCTTGTCCAGAGCAGAAAAAGAAAGTGGTAGAGCCCTGGGGTTATGCCTGTATTGTGGAAAAAAAGGACATTTTGTCAAAGAGTGCCCCAATAAGCCTAAGTCTTCTGGGGTGTGGAACAAGAGTAAGAGTATAGCGGTCTCGTTGGTTGGTGAGGCAGAAATTGTACCAGGGGATAGACACACAGACCTTAGGGAATCCCAACCTTTGAAAATCCCTTCCTTAACCACATGCGCGCTGCTCTACTTCTGCTTGTATGCTGACTTTTTCAAAAACCCATTGTTCATGACGAGCTGGGCTCGTCATCAGTGTTTGAGGAGGCTACACCATGACGAGCCCAGCTCGTCATCAGCCTCGAAGGGGTTAACGATTTTGGCTTTAAAAGAAAGGGAGACGCATATCGTTCTTCCCATGAGCTTGGAGAGCCAGAGGACTGTACATCAGGTCAAAGTCATGATTGACTCTGGGGCCACAGGGAATTTCATAGACAGTAGCCTAGTGGCTTCGTTGTCACTAGCCCGAGTCACCAGAGCGATCCCTGAGGAGGTGTTAGCCATGGATGGGAAGCCTTTAATATCAGGTCTCATAAATGTAAATGTATTTGAGCTTATATAGCGCACATCTACCTGCAGTGGGTTTCCCGGCGCTTACTTAGGGAACCCGTCCTGATATTCCCCTGTGTGAAAGCCCCAGCAGGGTATCCACAAGGTGAAAGTCAGGCATCCCGCCGTGAGGGGCCATTGTGGAGATTAAGCAAGCTATTGCCCAGAGTCGCAGAGTGTGCACCCGTGAGTCGAGAAGGCACCGGAGCGAGAATTATCGAGTCCGTGGAATTTTTAGCCCAAGACCAGCCGAGGCGGGGAATTGAACCCTGGTCCAGGATCGATCTCAGCTTCCAGGTCTGCCGCCTCTCACCCCTGAGCCACACTTCTCCCATTACGCAACAAACTGATGTGCTTGAATTGTCTTTCAGAGGGCCAGAGGGATGGCACAGAGAAAAACTGTCTCTGAACATAATAGTGGCCCCTCAATACGAGGTCATTCTGGGAATGCCCTGGCTAAGCTACCACAACCCCTTGATTGATTGGACTACAAAGGAGGTTCAGTTTTTGCCGGAGACATGTAAGGAACACCTGGACTCTTCTCAGACACAGCCTATGGCAGCCTTCTTTCTTCCGGTGATAGTGGCTACTGCCGCGGAAAAAGAGGTCGTCCTACCCTCAGAGTATCGGAGGTTCAATGACGTGTTTAGTGAGAGTCAGGCAGAACAACTACCCCCACACCGGTTGTATGATTGTCGGATTGATTTGGTGGAGGGAGCTACGTTGCCCTCATGTCGTGTTTACGCCCTGTCAGTTCCAGAAACAGCACATTTGAAAGAATACCTCAACCATTATGTCAAGATAGGGTTTATCAGACCCTCCAGATCCCCTGCAGCCTCACCTTTGTTGTTCATTAAAAAAGCGAACGGAGAATTAAGGGCATGTGTGGACTACAGGGTATTAAACAAAAACACCGTACGAAACCGATACCCCTTGCCACTTATAACGGTTTTGTTAGACCAAGTGAGGGATGCCCAGATATACACTCGCTTGGATTTGCGAGGGGCGTACCATCTGGTGTGTGTAAAGGAGGGTGACGAATGGAAAACTGCCTTCAAGACGCGTTATGGGTTATATGAGTATACTGTTATGCCGTTCGGGTTGTGTAACGCCCCGGCGGCCTTTCAGTATTTCCTTAACGATGTCCTGAAGGAGTTTGTGGATGTATGTGTGGTCGTTTACATTGACGATATTCTCATCTATTCAGAGAGAATAGAATACCACCAACACCATGTTTCTCAAGTTCTCCAGAGACTGGGGGAAAACAAACTCTTTTGCAAACTCAGTAAATGCGAGTTTGGGGTGTCAGAGGTGGAATTCCTGGGGGTGATCCTAAGTCCTACGGGGTTACAAATGTCGGACAGAAAAGTGAAGGCTGTCCAGGACTGGCCAGTGCCGTGCAACGTGAAAGAAGTGCAGAGTTTCTTGGGCTTTGCGAATTATTATCGCAGGTTCATAGCACAGTTTTCCTTGGTGGTATCTCCTCTGTCAAAGTTGCTCAGAAAAGGGGTCTCGTTTAATTGGTCTTTAGAAGCAGACAAAGCTTTCACCCCCTTGAAGAATGCCTTCACCTCTGCCCCCATATTGGCACATCCCAAACCTGAATATCCGTTTGTAGTGGAAGCGGATGCTTCTGACACAGCAATAGGGGCCATTTTATCCCAACGGAATCAGATCACGGGACAACTGCATCCAGTAGCATACCTGTCCAAAAAACTGGGTCCAGCAGAAACCAACTATACCATAGCAGAAAAAGAACTGTTGGCAATAAAGAAGGCATTCCAGGAGTGGCGTCAGCACCTGTGGGGTGCAGCTTTCCCGGTCACTGTGTTCTCAGATCACAGAAACCTTCAGTACATGAAGAACCTAACACAAAGACAGATGAGGTGGATGTTATTCTTTTCCGAATACGACTTCATCATCACTTACAGGCCTGGGGCAGAAAATAAGAAAGCTGATACCTTGTCCCGACAGTCACGTCCTGGTGAAATTGCAGATACCAAGCCCTTAGAGTCGATAGTAGATCCAGGGAAGGTGGTTTGTGTAGTACAGGCGAACACCTTTTTGGATTTGATACGCAACTCCAGATCTCGGGATGCATGGGTATCTTGGGCTGCCTTGGGGAAGGATTGCACTCTACAACAGGGACTGCCTTTACAGGAAGCCAAGCTATTCATCCCTAGTGTAGCCTTAAGGAAAAAAGCCTTTTCATGGTGTCATGATTCTGTACTGGCAGGTCACTCTGGAGTGACAAAAACAGTGCAGTTATTGCAACGACACTTTTGGTGGGACACCCTCAAAGGCGACGTATTCGAGTGGGTAAGAAAATGTGAGGAGTGTGCTTGAGCTAAGAACGAGACAGGAAAAAATAAAGGGCTACTGATGCCACTACCGACACCAAACAGACCTTGGCAAACCATCAGTGTTGACTTTGTTACAGGGTTACCCCCTGATCAAGGCAAGACGGCAATCCTGGTGACGGTTGACAGTCTCACCAAAATGGGTCATTTCATTCCCTGTATAAACCTCCCCACAGCCAGTCAAACCGCTCAGTTATTGTTGAGCAATGTGGTCTGTTTGCACGGGGTACCAGAGGTGATCATCTCGGACAGAGGTCCACAGTTCATTGCCCGGTTCTGGAAGGCCTGGTGCAAGGCAATGCAAATACAGTCCTCCCTATCCACTAGCTTCCATCCGCAGACAGATGGCCAGACGGAGAGGTTAAACCAAACGCTGAAGAAATATCTTAGGTGTTATACCGCGGATGCACAAGAGTCATGGGTCTCCCTGTTGTGGATGGCAGAAGTGGCATACAACATCGCATGGCACAGTTCATTGGGGGTTTCACCTTTCTGCACCACGTATGGTTTTGACGCACAAATTCTCCCCATTAGCATTCCTGATGGGGTGGCTGAGCAACCTACTGTGATGGAGCAAATGCGCAAGGTACATGTGGTACAGAGTAAGATCAAAGCACACCTGCTGAAAGCAAAAGCTGAGTACAAAAGAGGTGAGGACAAACATCGGAGGGCAGGCCCCACTTACGCAGTAGGGGACAAGGTCTGGCTTTCGACCAAAAACATCCGCTTCAAACTGCGCAGCATTTTTCACCATAGATACATTGGTCCTTACGTTGTCACAAAACAAGTGAACCCGGTGGCATACAAGCTGAAACTTCCTGGGTCTCTAAGAATCCATCCGGTGTTCCACTATAATTTGCTGAAACCTGCTTTCGATGCCAGGAGGCTTGCTCCTCCCCCTGTGTTGTGCGACGATGGGTTTGAGTATGTGGTTAGGAGCATTAAAAACTCAAAGTACAGGAGGGGTGTGCTGTGGTATCTGGTTTCCTGGAAAGGGTACTCGGCTGAGGATGACTCCTGGGAGCCTGTGCAGAATATCCATGCTCCTGTGGCGGTACGGGCATATCACTGCCGATTCCCTCAACGGCCTGGCCCTAATAGGCGCTAAGGGGGAGGACATACTGTCAGGATTCTACTGGTCGCGCCTGCAATACCATGTTCTAGTAGCGCGAGCGAGAGCTTCAAGAACTCTCTAGTCACAAACAGAGGCCGAACTACATTACCCAGAACTCCAGGGATTGTAGAGAGTATTTGTTGGTCACACGCACGCTTCCTGTTGCGTGTAATTCTAGGCGTTTCCGCTTCCAGGTGACGCCTGCCTGAGACGCCGGTTCCCCGACGCTGCACAGGACGGATCCTGTTGGTAGCGGGTTTGTTTGTCGTCGCAGCATAGGACTTTGCCCACAGACCTTCATTCGAGGTAGGAGTGGGACTACAGCAGTGGTGGGGTTCCTGATCGGCGAGCGTCTTGCCGCATTCAGGTCACCTCACGGCAGAGAAAGTGGAGCGCGGTGGTAGGTTGCCACGCGTTGCCGTTTGTCTCCATCACGTAGTGCTTGAACTACGAGGAGTCCTTCTTGTATTTCCCTGGGTGCAGGGTCGCGGAGCGCAGTGGTGAAGGACAACCACACGCTGCCGGGCCCCCGTTATTAAAGAGACTGTTTAATGTTCTAGCAATGGATTACTTCCTCTGTCAGTGACTTGCACTGGTTACGGCTTTACCAGTAACTTTCAGGATTGTCTTGTACAAACTTTATTTGGGCTCAAGTCGACCTTATGCACAGTAGAGCGGAGTGCTGTGGTTCTTGCTTCCCACGCACTGCCAATTCTACAAATAAGGAGGAGAGGATTTCCTGTTTTGGATACAGATCATTGTTTATTTTCTTTTCTTCAATACCTTTCATAACAGATTCCAAGTTACCACTCTCTGGCATTCATTTCCTGGTATGTTAGACGTAGGGGGTTTGAGTCCTACTGTAAGGAAATCTTTTGAGGATATCAGTTCTTTGACCTACGTTTATGTGTCCCTGTGGGTACATAGGGTGTCAAGAGAGGTTGCGGTGTTGTACCACGGCTGTTTCTTCTGTTGTATAAGGTATCTACAACACATATTAGCGAGACTTAATGAGAGTAGACTCTGATTGATGAAGTATTAATAGCTGTGTATGTGTTCTTTCGTTTCAGGTATATCCCTTCCCAGCTGTCCCATTCCTTTCCCTTCCTGGTTCATTTATCCCTCGCCTAATTGCTCAAGGCCTCTGTGTAATTTAAAGTAGAGGTCTTGTGACGTTTGGAGGTGGACCCTTGTAAGCTACAATCGAGTTCCGTGGAGCAGATCCGGACACCCGAACTCTGGCCCTGTCGCTGCACCGCAAGCTGCAAGAACCACAACGAAGCACCGTCTCGCCCTTCCACGTATGCCTCGGACCCACGACTCCATCAATGGGCCGTTGCCTGCACCGCATCGAGGGACAACGCGTCCTGCAATGCTTTCTTTTCTGAAACCGACAAACGCTGGAACCGGCTCGCACACCCTTGTCTGCCGCATCAAGGTACTGTGACCGAGTCTGTCGACACTTGAGTGGGCCCAGACCGACGCGGTCTGCTGGATTTGTTAGACTCTGTGTTATTTCAGCAACACTGTAGCCAGACAGGGCTACCGACTCGCACAGAACCTTCATTTTAACCTTTTTAAAAAGAACTCTTTATTTTCTAATATTAATGTGGATTTTGTTTGTTATTTATGGTCTTGTCTATATAAAATATACTTATTTTTATAAATATACTACCTGTGTGGTGTCCATTTGTACTGCTGTCACTGGATTACTGTATGTGTTCACAAATGCTTTACACACTGCCTATGAGATAAACCTGTCTGCTCATACCAAGCTACCAATGGGGTGAGCAAGTGTTATTTTAGGAGTGTACCCCCTTACCCTGGCTAGAGGAGAGTGTCCCTATTTGTCACAAGTACCTAACTGTGCCAACTAGAGACCCCCAATTTTAACACCTCTCCTTGAGGAAAGTTTTTTTTGTCCATTCCACTAGCTGCCTGCCAGCTAATCTGGGTAACTACAGACATGAAACCTCCCTGCAGCACCTCACTACCTGACAACAGAGAGTATTGTTTTTATTGCTAAACACGGTAAGAATTGCAATTTAGTCTGGTGACAATGAATAATCCTATGCTGCCCTGCTGCTCGGTGTAATAGGGGGGATAAGCAATTGTATTTGTAATGTCTGCTTCAGTGGTTAAGACCATGGATGCAAGCAAGAAACATCTTTACTTCGCTGTCTCTTATCTGAGTGGGGACTATTCAGGAGAATATCTATTTATTCAAATATGTCATTACTCTACACTGTGAAATTAACGTGGAATTTGAAGTCCAAAGTTACAAAATTCAGAATCACAGGATGGTAAAAAATCATGGCTTCACTATCTAGGCAAGAAGGGCTAAGCTATGCTTTTCCTAATGGAATTGAGTAAGATGGGTGGCCCATCTGCGAGAGGCCAAACCTTCCACCACCTTACTATTTATGATGATGGGTTGTGTTGATAAACTTTTGATAATTGTCTAAATGCAGTTAAATATCAATACAGATTTCCTGTAAATGAATTACCTAAAAACCTTTCTGAATTTGAACCCTGACCTTATCATATGCAATTCTTTGAAAGTTTGCCACAGTAGAAGATTACACTTTTAGCCAGCTTTCAATCTTGTTAGATTTAGCGAATGATGTGGAGGTAAGGCTGGTTGTTTCATTAGACATTTACTGTCGAGCGAATACCAGTCCCATGGGCCTTTAGTGTTCCATTTTTTGGGTTAAATCATGAATGCATTGCTCCTACCTAAGACTACTCAGGTAGAAAGATTAGCGATTTACCTTCCTCAAGGACTCTTTATGTACCATTCCAACTCTCTTCCTTAGTCTCACTCCTACCCGTGCCCACCATAGTGAATGGATCACTCTTATCAAACCACTCCAGATGTCTATTGATTTCGCTATTTTGGGACAAATCTGTGATTACCAAATTGGGTGGCTGCTCTCTCTCATCAGCTTCTCGATGAAGTCTAATACCCGCTGTACCATGCTTTAAACTCATCTTAGGTGCCTACATATCTTTACTTGAGCTTCCCTGTTCCTCATGAGCAAACCGAGGGGGCTCAGAAGTAGCCCCATTGTGTATGAACTCGTAAAGGAAGGTGTCTGCAACCCAGGTTGTTTACTTAGCGCCAAATAATTTCCTTCCACAAAGTCACACACTGAACACACCTATGGGAAGAGCCTTGCCCAGCCTTAACGTCCTTTTTACTCTTTCTGGCTTGATAGGTGGAACATGATTTGACATGTCAGCCCTTTTTTTCAGTGCTGCTCTGGCTTCAGTGCAGGCTCAAGATTGTGTGTACATCAGGGACAGAACTGTTTTTTTTCTGTAAATGACACATTACTCCAAACAGAGCTTCGTTCAACTGGAGAGGGTGTGCCTGGCACAGATCAGGACCACATGACATATTACAGCACTACAGTCCCATAAGTTAATTCTTGCAGATTTCTTGCATCATCGACAATCAATAATAATTGCATCTGAAATTATTGGCAAACCATTAGCATGATATGAAACTAATGGTAAACAATCACTTTAATTCAAAAATATGATACCAATTTCTCAGGTGACATTGCTTAGGTTATTATCAATGCTCTTCCAGGAACATATTTGGGTTGGAGACGTCTCCAACCTAACCTCGTTAATCTTTTAAGGGACATCATTTGGCTCCTAGAATTTATTTCATACAAGTTTCCCTATTTGTGAAATTGCAAGAAACTCACTTCTTAAATTGATATGGCCACAAATCCTGCCTTCCTCAGTCTTTAATAAACTAATTCAATCACACAACTGGACTGCCTTCCTAAGAAGGAAACCTATGTGAAAAAAACAAAGATTATTTTAGAACTGGATTTCTGTTGACCTTAATGGTTTTATCTGCTTTTATCTGCATTTTTAAAGAGAACCAAAAACACTGTGAAAAAATACATATTATTTTTGCTTTTCAGCAACTTGTACAAGTCAGGTATGATTGCAACTCCAACAGTTTGGAACATTGGACAGCCTCCAGTGCCTAACTATCTAGATGTCAGTGAGAGATCCATATTTTCATATGAGAGTTGTCGCACAGAATATCAGAGGTATCATGAAAAATGGCAGTCAGGCTGAAGGTTCAAAAACATGCTTACATTTTTTAAACAGGTAAGAGTCTATATTTAGGGAGTGCCGTGGTAAATTTAGGGTTTACAGTCAAGCAGTGTGAATCTCCAGCAAAAGAAGTCTTCCTTAAGGCCTGCTAGTTTAAGGTTTTTGGTTGTCTAATACTAGTTATGAAGAAAACATCTGATCTCCTGGCTAGCTTCCCTGAGCACAGAGTTATACATTCATAATAACGTAGCGTAGACCACTACACCACTCTAAATTCAAGGTATAGCTAATATGCCAAGTCTGATGCACAGAAGCCTCCAGTGTCCTAGAGAACAGATTCGAAATATGGGCCTTATTGAGCGCCACAATTGTTCCTCTAAAGTGCTGCAACACATGTACATAGTCAAGTATCGAGGAAAAGTTCAGTGTTAGTGAGTGTGTCTTCAAAGTACAATTGAAGCAATGAGTCATCTGATTATTCTTCAATATCTGGAAAATATTCAGTGTGGCTCACTGGTTAGAGGAGGCGACCTGGAAGCAGAGGTCAGCCCGGGACCAGGGTTCAATTCCAGGCTCGGAGGGGTCTTGAGTCCTAAAAATGTCCATGGACTCGACAATTCTCGCTCCGGTGCCTACTCGATTCATGGGTTCACACTCTGCGACTCTGAGCAATAGCTTGCTTAATCTCCACAACGGCCCCTCGCGGTGGGATGCCTGGCTTTCACCTTGCGGATACCCTGCCGGGGTTATCTCACAGGGGAATACCAGGACGGGTTCCCTAAGCAAGCGCTTAGAAACCGGTTGGTGATTTGCGCTATATAAATTCCTGTACATTTACATTTACATTTACATCTATACTCTTCTTGAAGGACATGAAAAGGTTTGACCTATCCATCCTCTAACAGCTGTTCAAGGGCGCCTTGACCTCCATGTATCCCAGCATATGCTTTTACTTTCAAACATTCTACTAACATTAACTCAGGTGGGTGCCGATAAATGTAAGAAAGAATTGACCCCCAGGTGTTATGGGACAATACTTTAGGAAGAAATTGTTGCATTTATGGTTGGGTTGATGGACATGGTTGTTGATGTATTGAAATTATACAGGACATCCAATGGAGAACTTATCAGTTTGCTTTCCAACAAAATCATTGAGGATTTGAATTTTAACTATTAAATGTGCATGCTTCTTGGGAATATCTGGAAATCCAAGGAATTGAGCTAATGTATGGATATAGGCTAGTGTCTCTCAAACACATCTTCATGTCCATCCACTGTTGGTATCAAAAACGTTCTTTCAGAGAACAAGTGGCACAGCTGTTTTATTCAGAACTGACCTTGGATCTAGGAGGGATCAGTTGCAATGTAGGACAAATACAGTTCCTAATTGTCTTCAGTTTGTCTGTAACGATCTACTACCTTAGAAGCTTAGACTTACTCATTAAGCCCTAATGAAGTCCACACAACTTTGAAGAAACACATGAGCTGTTTTGTGTTGAACAAGAAGAATAAAGAAAAAAACATTTGTGATACCAACAGTGGATGGACATAATTATTTTTGGGATTGGTGGTGCATTCCACATTTGTGTGAAAACCAACTGAAACTTTTTTTGAGGAATTTGGGGCCTGAATTGCGTAAGGCTGTATATGTGATACATAGGGCCTTAAAGGTCAGTCTGTGTTTTACTGGGAGCAAATGAAGCTCCAGTAAGACGGAGCTCCTTCTTCCAGGCAAGAGCTCCATCCATTGGGGTCCACACCTCTGGCCCACAGGGCTTGGCCCTCCCCCGCCCCTGTGACATCTGTAAAGAGTCTGGGAGTTATCATCGACTCTGAACTTTCACTCAAAGCCCAGGTGGGGGCGGTGGTCTCCTCCTGTATGCACCAGCTCCGCAGGATCAGGAAGGTCGCTTATCTCTTGTCCCCCGAAGTTTTGCTCCAAGTCATCTCAGCCTTGGTCCTCTCCCGCTTGGACTTCTCAAACTCCTTATATCATGGTCTGCCCAAAACCTTGCTATACAGGCTGCAGATCGCTCAGAACCAAGCGGCGCAACTGGTCTTCAGGACTCCAAAATGGCAGCCGGCCAAGCCTCTCCTTGCCAAACTGCATTGGCTCCCAGTCAATCTCAGGGCAGCCTTTAAGATTGGCTGCATAGTATTCAAATCCTTGACTGGCCCCTCTCCTAGGTTCCTGAAATCCCTCATCACTCCGTACTGCCCCCCTCTCAATCTTAGATCCTCCCATCTTCATCTCCTTGCCACCCCCTCCTTCAAACTCGCGAGGGTTGGAGGTCGGAGTTTCTCACATCTTGCTCCTACACTTTGGAACTCTTTTCCCCTCTCTCTCAAATCTGCTAACTCACTCATCCTTTTCCGCAAATCTCTTAAAACTTGGCTTTTCCCCCAATCTGGTTAATTTCTATCTGCTATCTCACTGAATCCCAATCAGCGGCAGGAAACTCACGGTGTCAGTGCGCTTTAAAAGAACCTCCTAACATAACATAACATAACAGTAAGACGTGTTTGACTAACTGGGTTTTGGGAATTCCCAGTAAGTCTTGATGCTGCATTTTTGAATAACCTGAAGCTTGTGGACATATTGAGAACAGAGGTTCAAATGTAATCTGTTACTGTAATCCAGTTTGGCCAAAATGAGTGCCATTTTTGCAGTTGCTTGTAGAGTGGTGGGGATAAATGGCAGGAGTTTTTGTATTATCTTAAGAGTGTAAAAAAGATTCTGGTGTGGTTGCACTCACTGGATCACTGTATGTTAGTTTGTTTTTGATGAGGACATCTAGGTTCTTAGCTTTGGTAGCAGGAACAGGTAGAGCTCCTAACTTGGGAGACAAGCAAGAAGGTGGCCAGAAGGAGCGATACCTCTGTCTTACTGCAATTCTGTGAAAGATAGTTGTGATCCATCCAATCATTGATGGCTAACATGCAGGTATAACATTTCTGACAGGTGTCACTCAGTGGATCAGCTAACTCCACAACTATCTGGGTGTCATCAGCGTCACAGAAAAATCAAATGATTAAATCAGGGCTGCCAAGGGAGTCATGTATGTGTTGAACAGGGTCGGACTAAGGGAGGACCCCTGGGATAGTCCGGCAGCATAAAAGATTGTGACTCCACTTTGTTAAGAGAAGGGAAGGGAGAGGGCTTGTCCCTTGATCCTGATACTATTAAGGCGATCATCCAATAAGCTGTGGTTGACCGTATTGAAGGCCGCAGACAGATCCAGCAGAATAAGCGCAGCCCAGCACTTTTGTGCAAAGTCTGTCTTATTTTCTCTGTAGCCTTTATCAGCGCTGCTTCAGTAATTTGCAGCTGCTGGAACCAAATTATGTGTGGTCCCAGAGCTCATATGCATGGATATAGGCCATACATTGCTGATTTAAAGCTTTTTTGATTAGTTTGGCAGCAAAAGGAAATCTGGATATGGGCTGATAGGTGTTGG
Source organism: Lissotriton vulgaris (assembly GCF_964263255.1). Taxonomy (NCBI): domain Eukaryota; kingdom Metazoa; phylum Chordata; class Amphibia; order Caudata; family Salamandridae; genus Lissotriton; species Lissotriton vulgaris. The sequence continues at coordinate 1,238,058,955 of NC_141695.1, forward strand.
GGTCACTGGTGTCAAGGCTAGATTTCTTTAGGAGGGTAGGAATAGATTCCATTGTGTTGGGAACTGCCTTGTCGAGAACATTTTATTGGAAATTGCCATGATATCGTTAGCAATAACATCTGGAGCCAATTGCATAATGAAGGTGGGGCAAGGATCATGTGGTGATTTAGTACCTTTAATTAGAGTAATGACTTGCTCATTAGTCAGAGGAGGGAATTCCTATAAGTTGGAATTTACTCGCTCAAAGAGGCTCAAACTGTTTTTTTTCAGCAGAAGGAGACTAGGATAACGAGAACTTATTAAAAATTAGTTCACCCTTGTTACGAAAATGAGAAGCCAGATTATTACAGAAGGAAAGATTAACTTTTAAGGAATTGCTGTCTCTATTTCCTGAATGAAATAGAGGGGTGTGGGAAAATTAAGCAGTATCTGTGAGCCTGCACAAATAACATGTCTACATTTGTCCTCCACTGGGAACCAAACACCCCATTGTAGCACTTGACTCTCAGAGGGTAGCGTTGGAGGGCAGTCTAAGGCTTACTCAAGGAAGGTGGTGTAGGCTAGTAATCACCATTTACAAGTACACAGAAATAACACTCAACAAATGCTTGTCCAGTCTGTACTTTGCTTTATAAAAGGAAGAGTACATTTATTAAACACAAACACTACTCAATACCATGCAACAATTTACAAATATACATAAGCTGTTGGAATTACTTTGTGACATTGCATAACATTCCCACCCCTCCTGCATGGGGGGTGAGGTCTCCTACCACCACTCCCATGTATTCACATCATCTTTCCCCCAAATGCATCTGGTTGACCATAACCCGGAGTGAGGCTGAACCCACTGGCACCATCCCAGTGACGACCCACCCCATTATCTCAAAAAGCATTTATAACATGAAGACCTGTCATAGTGACACATAACATTGACTGAGCATCTCATGCTGACCATACAGTATACACCTCTACTTCATAGTTGCTGACAGTCTGGGTTGTTCTTCACCTAACGCAGTAGCAAGAAAACATGTTTAGTCATCACTTAAAATGACAGCCTTTTCATGCCTGGAAACAGTTATAACACAATGCAATTTAAGCCCCTAAAAGGCATCACAGGTACAACAACAGGATTATTCATTGACATCCAGGCACTGCTAGCAGGAATACCTGGAAACAAAACCCCAATTTGCTTATCATTTCACATGTCACAAGTCCCTAAAAGAAACATCAGGTAAATGCACCACTTGTGCAATTGCACCTCTTCACCTCTAGGGGATGTCTCTCCAAGGTATCCCCAGTTCAGCCCTTCATGCCTTGGTGCAGTCCTAAATACCCACACCCAGCAGCAGAGCTAAGGTTCCAGTCACAGGTTGGTATTGAAGAATGGCTGAGCCCTTGAGGGACTGTTTCCTTTAAGCCTCCTGAGCCTTAGAAGGGACTTTCCTCTTTTGTACTGGGGGAGTCTTTGCTACTCCTGCAGCTCCCCCTGCACCTTGTCACACCCCTGGTGGTGACCCTATTGTCCTGGGGTCACCACACGTCGAAAACACAGGTTTTCCTGCAGACACACACCTGCCTTACTAGGCATTATGGGGCACTTTTCTCCACTTGATGCATATTAGAGCAGCAGCTCTCCTGCTGCTCTGGGGGGAGCTGCGCTGCATTCGTTGGTGGCCCCATGCTGTGTCTGACCTTGAATGTGAGAGTGTAGCAGCTCATGGGGCCCACCCTTGGCTGCTCCTGCCCCCGGTAGAGGGCCTAGTCCGACACTGGCACCGTACATTCAAAAATCGTTGGACAGCCACTCCAAGAACCCACCCCTGGCGGCTCCCACTGCCTCCCTGTCTGGCCAGCACCCTCGCTTGCTGCCGTGAGAGCCGGCCCATCCTTTCTGGTCTGCCCGCTCCTGAGGGTAGAAAGGGAGGCTGCCGCTGGTCTGGCGGGAACTTGGAGGAGTGAGACGGCACTCCCCCACCTTCCTCCTGCCGTGGGGGAGTGTGGTGGCACTCCCCTTCTTTTCCCTTCACACCGGGACCCAGAGTTGGGGATCCCAGGCCTCCTAGGGGAACCTTCACTGGGAGCGCTACGGCGCTCCCCGACTTCCGTCTTGGATTCGGGTCCGGAGTTGGGGGCCCAAGCCCCAGGGGAATCTTTGTGGGGAGCACAACAGCGCTCCCGGCTTGTCTTCTTGGGTTTGGGCTAGGAGTTGGGATCCCAGGACCCAAAATTATCTTGGTGATGGTGCTTCCCGCCCTCCATTGTTGTCGGGGGCCAGGGTGGGCTCCTGGCAGCCCTGGAGGACACCTTCACAGAGAGCACAACGGCACTCCTTGGCATCTCCATCTTCTGGGGGCAGCCCCCAGGACCTGACCCACCCTGGGGGTCCATTAAAGGCCGGCGGCGGAGTCCCACGTGCTTCACCATCAGTCAGCTCAAGGGTCAAAGGTTGCCTACCTTCTGGGAGACATTTCAGAACCCTCAGGGGACCAATTTCCGCCTCTTCTTGCTCCTGGTGGCCATCCCTAGTCACAAGGAGCCTTTTCTGCCACCCTCCTGGTCTTCAAAAGGGTGAACTCAGCAGGGAGCTGTCTTCACCGGCTCTCTGTGCCAGCCTTTCACTGGTTCTCCTTCTGGGCCTCTCTCCTCCTTGAGCAGAAGCCCAGGCTTCTCTTCACTGGCCCTGGACTCCCTCAAAGGCACAGTCCAGAGTCCTGGGACAGTCAGGGGGTTCCAACTGCACATGGCACCAGGCTACAGCACCAGTCTTCCTCAGCAAGACCACAGCCCAAAGAGAGCTTCTCTTCCTGTGCAAGTCCTTAAAAAATATTTTGAGGGGGCTGGAAGGAAGGCACTTCTGCCTTATCCTGCAGTGACACATCACCTCTCTGCCCCTGCTCCCTCCTTATTGCACAGGCCTCTGGTATAGTTCAAAATGACGTCTTCCAGGGGGCTCATGCCACATGGTATCTGAAAAAAACCCTTCCACCCTTGCAGCCTTCATGGCCCAGGCCGAGAGCATACCTGGTGCCTGGCACTGGGTGACAGCTGCTGATGAACCTAAAGCTCCACCCCATCTGTCCCTCCTGGAGAAAAGACATTTGCTCTTGGAAAGCTTACAGTGAATGGTTAGGCCTCTGATGCTACAGCTTAGGGAAGAAGGTAATTATTAAAGCCTGGCAGGGTCACACCCAGCCAGGCTCTGGTTATGAGCTGAGTCAGAGGAATATGACATTTCTGGATGACCCAGAGGCAGTACAGGCCAGGTACAATCAAAGTCTGCTTCCCAGGAAAGTTCCAATTTAGTTTTTGTACGATCTGGAGTGGGCGCAACTAAATGTTTATAAATGAGAGATGCTTTAGGAAGGGAAGTGATAATCTTAATTAGAGGAGAATAAGATATAGGTGTAGTTGTAGTAGAGGATGGAAGAGAATAATAAAGGTCAAGAATTACGGCCATGAGAGTGGTAAACGTCTGTAAAAAGGAACAAGGACAGTGAAATAAGAGTTGAAAATGGGGAAAGGAACAAGGTAACACTCCATCAAAGAGTTGGTTAACACACATGATTCCCTTATTCTCCAAGCATGCGAAAAAATGGGTCTAATATTTAGAAGGATCAGTGAAATATACCAAATGGGGGAATTTAGGAAAGATTCACGTGTGATAGTGAGAGGAGAGACCAGAGGTTGTAAAAGAGAAGACGTGAGTTTGAATAAGGGAAGGGAAGTATGAGGAAATTTGGCAGAAAAGCGTAAAATGTCATCAAAGGAAAAGGGTAGCAGCAGTGTTTGTTCAATAAAGAGCCAAAGGGGGGTAATAGGTGTGGGTTCTGATGAAAGCCATCTCGAAGTGTGGTGCAATGAAAAAGACTTATGATAAATGTGGAAATCTGGAAAGTTGACTCCACCATTAGATTTGGATTTTCGAAGAGCTGCAAGAGAGATTCTAGATTTTTTTCCTTTCCAAAGAAACTTCGTAAGAGACGAGTCAATATGCTTAAAGTAAATTGCAGGAGTATGGACAGGCAATATAGAAAAGATATAGATTAGAATTGGAGCAATCATCATCTTAATTGAATCCAATCGACCCCACCAGGAAAGAAAATGAGGGTTCCAAGCAGAGAAGGATTTATCAATGCGGGAAGAAACGGCAGACATATTTAGTTTAATTGATGAAGGGATAGAATTAGAGAACCAAATACCTAGATATTTAATCTTTAAGCTATTCCATGTAAAATCAGTAGAAGAAAAAAGATGAGGAAAACAAGTTTTGGTTAAAGGAAGGATTTCAGTCTTATCTGAGTTAATTTTATATCCCGAAACCTGCGAAAATAAACCAAATTCAGATAATAAAGGGGGAACAGAACTTTCTGGATCAGAAATAAATAAGAGAATATCATCCGCATATGCAGAGAGTTCAGTTGATTATCACCATATGGAAAGCCAAAAATGGAGTAATTATTACGGATGGAGGACAAAAAGCGTTCTAGTGCTAGGACAAAAAGGAGATGGGATAAAGGACAGCCTTGACGTACACCACGCTGTAAAGGACGAAGAAATCTGACCATTCACAAGTACCGAAGCTTTGATTGCCGAATATAACAGGGAAATAAGGGATATGAATTTGGAACCAAAGCCATTGCCATCGCAATGAAGCACACAAGAAAGACCAATCAACCCTATCAAAAGCCTTTTCTGCGTCAAGAGAGATAGCAGCTAAAGGAATTGAAAGAGAGGAGGCTTTATTCAACACGTTAAGAAAAAGGCGAGAATTGTCGGAAGTAAGTCTGCCTTTAACAAAGCCACATTGCTCTTTCCCAATGAGATGGGGCATGAAGGGATCTAAACGTAATGCAAGTAATTTAGCAAATAGTTTATAGACCACATTGACTAAACAAATCGGGCGATAATTTTTACAAAATTGGGTGTCACGACCATCCTTAGGAATAAGACATATGGTAGCGTCTTGAAAGGTGCCTTCCGCCTTACCAGATGAGCAAAACAATTGGAAAAGTGTTAAAAGTCTAGGAAGTAAGAGATCAGAAAAGTGTAAGTAAAACTCAACTGGGAATCCATCCGGACCAAGTGTTTTGCCCTTCGTGAAGGATGTCAAAGCTATCAAGAGTTCATGTAATGAAATATCTAGGTCAAGGTCCGCAAAGTTACAAGGAGATTCCGGTGTATAAAGCTGTCGGTAAAATAATTGGAATTGGTTATGTCCTTATCCTTATGAAGAAGGATATTATCAGAAGATTAAATAGATTCTACGAGGGTACGCTCTTTACATGACTTGAGATAATTACCTAGAAGTTTCCCTGACTTATTACGACCACAATAGAAACGAGCACTACTACGAAGAAGTAGGGAAGATGCATTATCCGTAGTAGATTTTTTGAAGTCCAATTTTGCCTTTAAAAGTTCTGGAGATATGTTTATCTGAAGAAGTATAACATTTATGTTCCAAAGATTTTATATGAGCCAATATGACTTTTCTCTTTTGAAGATATTGCTTTTTCTTCTTGGATACAAAGTCTATAATAAAGCCACAGTGGCTTTGAAAGAGTCCCAAAAAATATGGGGAGGAGTATGTGCATCGCAATTGAGCGAGAAAAAATCGACAGTAAAGGAGCAAAAATTTGGGGTCAGTAAGAAGGGAGCTATTAAAACGCCAACGAGAAGATTTGGACTGCGGTGAAAGTAAATCAAGGTCTGTTACAATAGGAGCATGGCCCGAGATCACTATGGGTTTAATTGAAGAGGACAATAAGTGTTGAGACAAAGAGTGAGAGAGAAAGATGTAATCGAGATGAGAAAAAGACATGTGGGGAGGAGAAAAAAAGGAGTAATCCAGGGTGTCAGGATGAGAGAGACGCCAAGAATCAACAAGATATGACTGCGAGATAGTATCAGAAATTGTTTCTGTGTCTTGTGAGGTATGAAGCGAACTGTGGATTTATGATCAAGAAACAGGTCAACAATCTGGTTACAATCTCCACCTAAAATAAACAGATCGTCTATGTCGGGATTGGAAGCAACGCAAGAACACGCACGCGCCACTAACCTGATTCTGATGGCCAGCAGAGACGATAAGACGATAGTCCTCCCAACTCCCCTCAGCACAATACCCAACAATGGAACTATTACCACTATCTGAGCATGTACCGAAGGGCGCCGTGAGGTGGAATGGCAATGGGGTGTCTGATGCTCCCTTTAATCTCTGGTCGAGGTTTACCCAAGAAGTCACCGGTATTGATATACTGCAGGGGGAGGAGAAGACAGAGCAGAAGATAAGTACCACAAGCTGTTATTGCCTGAACTCCCTTCCTCTCTGCCACTAGACTCACCGACTTCTCCACACCTGGCACCCTGAATGAATCAAGATAATGTGCGTTACAAGGTTGTGGGGGTCTTGCCAAAAGTACTGAGAAGTTATCTCCACTTCTCTTTCTCCGCACACCTCAGTTTGCCAATAGTTGGTTCTGTTGGGCTTCTCGTACGAGGCGTTATATATACACGTCTCGTAGTGACCACAATGCTTCTTGTGGAAAAGAATAGTTCCAAGTAACTGAGAAGTTCTAATCCAAGTAGAACTGCTAATAGTTAGACCACTTAACCCCAGAGTAAATGAAAACCAAAAGGATGCGCACTCCGCACATATGAGACAAAAGGTTACCAGAGAAACAAAAGAAAACGTAGGAGGCAGGCCCACACTCCACAGGTATACTTGCGATAGTCAAACAACTGGACAGGTGCAGGATATGGCTTGTATGAACGGACCCACAGGAACTCTGACCACGCGGGCTCTTCGTCGGCGAAGCTAGGACACAGGAACTCTGACCAAGCTGGCTCTTCGTCGGCGAAGCTAGGACACAGGAACTCTGACCTCGCAGGCTCTTCGTCGGTGATGAGCATAGATGCAACGAACTCCGGCGGGGGGACACCATCCGACTCGATGGAGTAACCAGAAACGAATTGACAAGCACCGTACCGTTCTCTGGGAGGAGCTTAAATAGAGTCCTCCCATTTTCCCGATCTCCAGCGCCGCATGGCCTTCTGGGACATGTAGTATTTCCTTAAAGGACGCTCAACACGAAGTCTTTTTCTCCCTGCTAGGCCGGCATTGGCGATCGCTACAGTACCTCCTCTTGAGGACAGCCGTCCCGGTGGTCGACCCGGTTTACCTGGGTTCCTCTCATGGAATCGAGCGACCAAGTCAGAACAATGAAGATTATCCACAGGTTCCCAGGTCCGGTCCTCGGGACCATATCCCTTCCAATCAACCAGGTACTGAATCCTGCCACGCACCATGCGAGAATCCATGATAGACAAGACCTCATATTCGTCCTGACCCTCAACCTCCATAGGTCGAGGGCGTTCCGGTAAACGAACGCCCGGAAGGCAAGGACGTAGGAGTGACACGTGAAACACAGGATGTATTGACCATGACACAGGCAGAGAGAGTTTCATGGCCACGGAATTCACCACCTCACAAATACCATAGGGACCAACAAACTTAGGCTTCAATTTACTAATCCCTTTCAGGTGCAGGTTACGTTTGGAAAGCCAGACTTTATCCCCTACCTTATACTCAGGCTCTAGGGACCTTCTCCTATCAGCAAAGAGCTTCTGGGCTGCTTGAGCTTTTTCCAAACAGTTCCGAGCATCTATCAGGATTGCCCTAAGATGAGCATGATGGTCATGAATGGTAGGAACTAGGCATTCAGCCGGCCAATCAAAGGGAAGCATGTTCGGATGAAATCCATAAAGGCAAAAGAAAGGAGAACATCCCAAGGTGGCATGTACAGCATTATTGTAAGCAAATTCTGCCAACCACAAAAGGGTGGTCTATTCAGTGGTGTTTTGCAATGTAAAACAGCGAAGATATTGTTCAAGAGTTTGATTCAAACGTTCATTTTTACCATCCATTTGTGGATGGTAGCTGGAGGACAGGCGTGCGTCGATCTGGAGGATTGTACAGAGAGTCTTCCAAAAACGAGAAGTGAATTGTGTCCCGCAATCCGTTATTAACACACTCGGCAATCCATGCGCTCTCACAATGTGTTGCAGGAAAACTCTAGCCAACTCCCAGGAGGAAGGCAGACCAGGTAAAGATATAAAATGTCCCATTTTCGTAAGGTGGTCAACTACCACCAGAATGACTGTCTGATTATCACAGGGGGGCATCTCCACAATAAAATCCATAGACAAGGTATGCCATGGCTTGGGAGGAATTGGTAACGGATGCAGCAGACCTGATGGTTTAGTATGACAGGTCTTTGCTTGGGCACAAATCGCACAATTTTTTACGTATTCCTTTACGTCAGCTCGGACACCAGGCCACCAAAACGACCGTTCCACGGTAGCTGTGGTCTTGTAAATGCCCATGTGTCCACCCAATACAGAATCGTGGGCCCATTCCAACACCTGTTGTTGTAACTCAGTCCGGGGTATGTACAATGCATGGTAATGGTACGCTAGTTGGTCCTTTTCGCATCGGTGTGCTGGCTCTTCTTGGACCCAGGACGGTATGTCCAGGTTGGATAGGGCAACTCTGACATCCTCTAGGAAGTCTTTGGAGGTGATCAAGGCAATAGACGTCTCCGAGTGCTCTGTCTCCTTAAGAATAGAGGGGGTTCAGTGGGAGCTATCGCCTCCTCATCCCCCAACCTGGAGAGTGCATCTGCTTTTCCGTTACGTGATCCAGGTCTATACTTGATCACGAAGTCGAAGTCGGAAAAGAAAAGTGTCCACCTCAGTTGACGGGGAGTCAAGGCCTTTGCCGTTTTCAGAAACAACAAATTACGGTGATCCGTAATGATTTCCACTGTATGTAATGCCCCTAGGAGATAATGTCTCCACTCCTCACATGCTCTTTTGATGGCAAGGAGCTCTTTGTCCGTGATGGTATAATTGACTTCACAGGGCTTGAGCTTCTTTGAATAATATGCCACTGGATGGAGCTGCCCTGTTGAAGGGTGAAGTTGTGACAAGATTCCACCGAGGGCATACTGGGATGCGTCTGTTTCAAGAATGAATGGTAGCTGAGGGTCTGGGTGTCTGAGAATGGGTGCTTGGGTGAACCTCTCCTTAAGAAGTTGGAATGACCCCTCTGCCTCCTCTCCCCATATGAAAGGAACGTTCTGTCGCAGGGATAGGACAATAGGATGAATGGTCTTAGAGAAATCTTGAATGAATCGCCGATAATAGTTGGCAAAGCCAAGAAAGCTCTGCACAGACTTGACATTCTGTTTCGTTTTCCAGGTCAGCATGGCGTCGACCTTACTCATGTCCATCCTGAACCCTTGGGCATCAATCACATACCCCAGAAAGGCTATCTCTTGGACATGAAAGAGGCATTTCTCCAACTTGGCATACAGCGAGTTTTGTTGTAGCCTTCCCAACACGGTCTTTACATGTGTGATGTGTTCCAAAAGAGATGCTGAGTAAATCAGAATGTCATCAATATAAACCACACAAAAGGATTCCAAACACCCCCTTAACACCTCGTCCATGAAAAACTGGAAGGCGGTCGGGGCGTTGCAGAGGCCAAAAAACATCACCCGATATTGGTGGAGGCCGAATTTGGTCTTAAATGCAGTTTTCCACTCGTCCCCCTTCTTTACTCGAACAAGATGGTAAGCTCCACGGAGATAGAGCTTGGTGAAATATCGAGCCCCCTTCAGTTGATCCATCAAAACGGGGATCAGGGGTAGAGGGTATTGGTTCTTAATTGTCACTCTGTTTATGGCTCTATAGTCAATACAGGGTCTTAACTCTTCGCAGTCCTTCTTTGGTATAAAGAACATGGGCAAAGAGGCAGGGGAGGTGGAGTGTCTAATAAACCCAGTGGCCAGATTTTCATCAATGTAGGTCTTCAGATACAGAGTCTCTTTTTCCGTCAAAGCATACACCCTGCTGCAAGGAATATCTGCACCTGGCAATCATATGCACGATGAGGAGGTAATTGGGTGGCCTTTTTCTTGTCAAATAAGGCGTGAAACTCACGGTACTCAACCGGCAGGACCGTGGCACAGCAAAACAGGTCAACGGTACACGCACTTGCTAAGTAAGTAGCGGGTGAGGGTTCGGGTGCAGAGTTACAGGTTACCTAGTTCTGACAATGCTCTTTACAATATTCAGAGGTCATACTGACTGTTCGTGATGACCAGCTCACTGAAGGATCATGTAAAGTGAGCCAGGGCATTCCCAGGATAAGACGGAATTGCGGGGCATCAATGAGATCGAAATGGATGTGTTCATGGTGGTCCAACCCGAATTCCATCAATAAAGAAAGGGTGTGGTACACCACAGGGCCCGATGACAGGACCGTTCCATCCACTGCCTTAACGGTTTCGGGCATCCGCTTCTTTTAACAGGGGATACCCATCCTGAATGCGAAGTCTTGGTCAATATAGTTCCCCTTGGCCCCTGAGTCCAACAGGGCATCGACTTGTAAATGGTCATGGTTCGTTATCCATAGTGACACACTTACGTTCATATGGGCGACTGCAGGGTGAAGGGTGTTTGCTACAAAAGGGGAGACCATGTTAGGAGGGCGTCTCAAATCAGAGATCTCCATCTGATCCGAGACCGTCAGTTTTTTCGACGGCTCACTCGATTTCATGGTGGCCTGTACTCAGGGAAGGGGATTCCTTCCTGGAACGTAATTCCTGGCTCTACACTCTTTAATAAAATGTCTACCTTTGCCACAATACAGACAGAGTTTGAGTCTCCACCTCTTGTCTTTTTCTTCCATGGTGAGAGGACCACGAATCCCTCCGATCTGCATGGGTTCAGGTCCTTCAAGAGCCTTGGTTTTGTCCTCACCCCCCTGCCGGGGTCTTGCCATGGGATAGAAAAACCTATTGTCTCCCCTATTTCTGTCTCCTTTCCTTTCCAACAACCGGTGATCCAGTTGGACAGTCAAATCAATGAGTTTCTCACACGTAGAAGGTAGTTGCACCACCTGTGCTAACACATCCTTCAATTCACCCCTCAAGCCCTGATAAAATAAAGAAATCCTTTTCTCAACCGGCCCGTCTGTTTCTACAATGAGGCGATTAAACGTGGTAATGTAGGACAATAGGTCTTGCGATCCTTGTCGTAGAGTCATTAACTCGCGGTCTAGGGTCATCATATGGGACTTTCTGTCAAACAATTTCCTTAACTCAAGACATAAGTCGGAAAAATCATGTAGCACAGGTTCATTCCGTTCCAGCAAGGGGATGGTCCAACTGGACGCATTCCCTCCCATATATGACATCATAAAGGCTGTTTTGAAGGCCTCATCCTGAAAGACCACAGGCTTACATAGAAAGTGGAGACGGCATTGATTCAGGAATGTCTCAAATTTTTTAGGGTCTCCATAAAACCTTTCGGGAGGAGCAAGATGTATACCATGGTTTTGAATTATGTGTACAGTTGGATTGGCCTCGGTAGAGGTGGATGGAGCCACAAAAGATCCCCCTGGTTTGAAAGAAGGAGGCGGGGGTAAAGTGGCCGGTCTAATCAATGGTTTCACTACAGGATCCTTAAGCGCAAGATCTGACATCTCTCTGCGCAAGTCGGATACCTCTTTATATAAGGCTTGATTCTCTGCGTGAGAGGTCTGGAGTTCTTGTTGTAATTCCGTAAAGCTCTCCAATAAGGAGGTGAGGATGGTGTTCGTATCCATCGTCTAGGCTGGGCGGTATTCTTGGGCTTGTCAATCTGTCGGAATTGGAAGCAGCGTAAGAACACGCACGCGCCACTAACCTGATTCCGATGGCCAGCAGAGACGATAAGACGATAGCCTCCCAACTCCCCTCAGCACAATACCCAACAATGGAACTATCACCACTATCTGAGCATGTACCGAAGGGCGCCGTGAGGTGGAATGGCAATGGGGTGTCTGATGCTCCCTTTAATCTCTGGTCGAGGTTTACCCACGAAGTCACCGGTATTGATATACTGCAGGGGGAGGAGAAGACAGAGAGCAGAAGAAAAGTACCACAAGCTGCTTTTGCCTGAACTCCCTTCCCCTCTGCCACTAGACTCACCGACTTCTCCACACCTGGCGCCGTGAATGAATCAATATAATGTACTTTACAAGGTTGTGGGGGTCTTGTCAAAAGTACTGAGAAGTTATCTCCACTTCTCATTCTCCGCACACCTCAGTTTGTCAATAGTTGGTTCTGTTGGGCTTCTCGTACGAGGCGTTATATATACACGTCTCGTAGTGACCACAATGCTTCTTGTGGAAAAGAATAGTTCCAAGTAACTGAGAAGTTCTAATCCAAGTAGAACTGCTAATAGTTAGACCACTTAACCCCAGAGTAAATGAAAACCAAAAGGATGCGCACTCTGCACATATGAGACAAAAGATTACCAGAGAAACAAAAGAAAGCGTAGGAGGCGGGCCCGCACTCCACAGGTATACTCGCGATAGTCAAACAACTGGACAGGTGCAGGATACGGCTTGTATGAACGGACCCACAGGAACTCTGACCACGCTGGCTCTTCGTCGGCGAAGCTAGGACACAGGAACTCTGACCTTGCGGGCTCTTCGACGGCGTTGAGCATAGATGCAACAAACTCCGGCGGGGACACACCATCCGACTCGATGGAGTACCCAGAAACGTATTGGCAAGCACCGTACCGTTCTCTGGGAGGAGCTTAAATAGAGTTCTCCCATTTTCCCGATCTCCAGCACCGCATGGCCTTCTGGGACATGTAGTATTTCCTTAAAGGACGCTCAACACGGAGTCTTTTTCTCCCTGCTACGCCGGCATTGGCGATCGCTACAGTCTTTATGTTGAATGTATTTTTTCGTGATTGAAGGCCAGAAGGAGGAATCAGGTTGTATGGGTCCATAGACATTAAAAACAGTTAAAGGTATAGAATTAATTAATAATTTAGCTAATATCCATCTACCATCAGAATCTGCTTCTTGTGACAAAACTTTAAATTTCAATTTCTTATGGCTTAAAATAACTACTCCATTCTTTTTATTAGTGGAAGGTGAAAATAAAACATTACCCACCCAACTCCTCTTTAATTTTAAAGATTCAGCCTCTGTAAGATGGGTCTCTTGTAAAAGAGCTATATCAGGGTTATAAGAGGCTAAATGGGAAAGGACTCTCTGCCATTTAATAGGACTAATAAAACCTTTTACATTCCAGGAGATAACTCTGAATTTTTAAACAGTATACATTCAATGAAAGTACAAATCACATTAGCATAAGAAAGTAAAACATTGATGACAGAAAGAAAAAAGTGAGGAAAAGAGCAAAAGCAGAAAAAGAAAGAAGTTAACCAGTAAGTGAAAGGGAAAGAAGAGGAAGAAGGGGGAAGGAAAAGAGGAGGAAAATACAGGAAGAGACAGTACAAATCCAAAAGGATGACTGAAAGTAACATACCTGTAGGGGACATACAAGAGGACAGCGGGGCAATGGGGACACTCAACAAGCCGGACCGTCCGAAGAGGAGACCAACCGCACCAGAACAGAAAACATGGAAGGGGGACCACACAAGTTGAGGAACAGTATACCACGAACCTACATAAGGATAGGGATATACAATAGAATGGAAATAACACGTCAACAAACCAGGTAAGACATAGAACAACCGAATAAACGAAGTTTCAAGTGAAAAAAGGCAGTAAACAAAGAATAAACAATGGAAGAAACTATACTAAAACAGTATTAAAGAAATGATCTAAAGATAAACCTGAACGTAGAACATCACCATAAAAAGAGGAACAGATTTAAACAGTCCATCAGCCACTAGGAGAAGAGGAAGTATCCATGCCACTATTTGTTTGAATGTGTATGAAGTTCTTAAGTTCTCCAGGATCATGAAAAGTCCATGTTCGATTTAGGTGAGTCACTTTAAAAGTACATGGATGAAATAAGCCATAGCGAGCTCCAAGAGATCACAGAGGGGCATGGAGGTTCAGAAATTTGTTTCTTCTCGCCGCTGTAGCATTGGAGACGTCTTAAGTTAGGAACACTCTTTCGCCTTGCAAAGATATTTGCCGTTTAGATCAAGCTGCAGAAAGAACTGAAAGAAGATCTGTGAATTTGAAGAAAAGAATGATGACACCACGCGCCTTAGTTAAAGTAGATGAGCGCGGACCAAGCCGATGGGCCCTTTGGATACTGGGAGAAGTAGATGGTGACATATCCAGAAGCTTTGGAAGAAAAGAGGCAAAAAATGTCACCGGATCGTCACCCTCCAGGGATTCCGGTAGGCCATAAATACGTAGGTTATTCCCCTTGTTTCTATTTTCTAAGTCATCCGTGTATTGTTGGAGAGCAAGAACTGATTTCTCCCGAGCATTGTCTTAAACACCTGAAATTTGTCGTTTTATAGATGTCACTCTACTGTCCATAGTCGACCACTTCTCCTCAATTATTATTGGTCTCCTCTACAAATGGGCGTAAAGCGCAAATCTCTTCTAAAAGTAGCTCCATAGAGACGAGAGATGACGTTTTGTCTGGAAAAGGAGGATCCTGTTTCAAGCGTTAAGTCGAAGTCATAGGAGAAGTGGTCTTGCTTGAGGTAGACTGTGTTGAAGAAGAACGATTGGGTGGAGCACTAGCCATTTGGAATGTGTTGGAGGAAGAACCTGATATCGAAGAGACTGAGAGAGACGACCTTGGAATACTTGTTGAAGGTTAAAAACAAATTTCGGTTTACGTATTCTGCCTATAAAAAATCCAGTACCTCCAAACAATGGAATGAGTCAAGAGTTATGGTGTCGAAGAAGGTATAATATCCACTGTAAAACAGGCTGGCAAATGAATGAGTACTGCCACAGAGAGCAGTACTGAAAGCGGTCAGATCATTCACCACAAAAGAAGAGTAAATACGCAGCTACAATGGTGCCAACATTCCTGAAGGCGATGGGAAAAGTAATGTATCACTATTGCACACAGCAAGCATCAACAATGCCTTCAGATAACTCTGTATGTCATTTTGCTTCCAAATATGTGTATATATATATATATGTATATTACCTACTGGCGGTCGCCAGTAGGTATATATAGTTAGGATTTTTTCTCTATGGGACTTTTGAAAATTCTATGTGTAATAACTTTGTCGTTTGTAGACGGAATCAGCTAAAATTTTCAGGGAAATTGCACATTTTGTTTCTGAGCAGCCCCTGAAAATTTGGGGGGGTTTTGTCAAGGGGGGGCCAAGAAAAAAGGGGGGTCCCAAAATGCGTTTTTCCCATTCATTTTTCCATAGGGCGTTTGGCCTCACTTTTAGCTCGAACGGCTGAATGGATTTGCACGAAACTTGGCAAAATTGTAGGGACTGTTAGCCCGATGTGCCTTTGCTAGGTCTCAATATATGTGCTCCAGTGGATTTTGAGAAATTAACGTTTTAAAAAACAGATATATCTGTGACAGCGTCCCGGGTAGCGCTCCGGTTCGCGAACTTTTCGCGTAACGGAACTTTGCGAAGCGAAGCTGATTGGCTCTCCAGTGTCTGTCAACATTCTAAACAGTCCGGAACGGCCGCCATCTTGTCTCTCGGTAGGATCGAGAGACAAGAGGAGGAGAAAAACAAAGGGAGAATTTAATGAAAGGGGGCAAGGTAGACCCTTCTTGACCCCCTAGGAATGATGTTGGGGTTATTAAAGGGTCCCGTTGGTCAAATAAAAAAAAAATGATTTTTTGCTGTAGAAGCGCTTTCCGGTTCGCGAACCGGGTAGCGAACCGGGTCGCGAAACGGGAATTCGCCATTTTGTGTTTCGTTTTAATTAAATTACAAGATGGAGGAAAAACAATGTGAGAAATGGGTATAAGGGGGTACAGGAGATGTATCCTGACCCCCTATGTTTTCTGAGGGTGGCTGAGGATGCTCATTTATGTTGATACATGTCTTCCAGCGGCTGCGCGTGAGCGTTTTTTCTTTTTTTTTTTGCTGCGTGACGTCTGTTAACGTTCGATTCGAAGGAAATCAGGAAGTGTTGACCGCCATTTTGACACTGCGAGTAAATATATTGTTAAAAATAATTGTTATAAATTAATCCGTATTGATAAACATTGTCTGCGCCATCTTGCCTTTTTTCCAATGCCACACTTTTGTCGTGCACGGCAGCCATTTTAGATGCCTTGAACAGACCCACTCTCTGCACGCCGCCGATCCTCAGCATGGCTCCCCACCCTCGCAAGCATCTCCCCCACGCACTGGTCACCCCCGCTCTCTCTCTCATGCGTGGGCCATAAACCTCCCCCCATCTGCGCTGCTCTTCCCTGAGAATCACACCCTGTGCCCGCCCGACACCTTCCTTTCACCCAATTCACTACCGCACCCTCTGACACTCCTCTTCCTCTGTGTCTGATTGTCCAGGCCGGTCACCTAGCCCTGCGGATGTAGTGTATGGCCCCAACTGTAAAGAATCACCCCTCTTCAAAGGAGTTACAGTACATCAAGGCCCCCACCCCATGAGATCCGTCACACCACACGCCTTCCTACTATCTGATAACGATCCTGTATTGTGATTGGGGAGGGGATTCTCACTGTGAGGGTGTGTGGGACCGAGCCTGAAGCGGAAGATTCCAGGGATGCCTTTTTGTACATCAAAGTCTTCACAATTATGTGTCACATTAAAAATATATAGCACTCCAACAAAGTAGTAGGATTATAACACTTTAATAACTTATAAATATATACAACGCTCCAACAAAGTAAACACGTTAAAAAAAATGTTTTAAACAAAGCAACAATGGGCTGCTGTGAGGTGGCGTCAGTAGCGGTCTGTTGTGCGAATAGTCCGAAGGCAGCACAACGCGCTGAGATCTGGACGGCATATTTAACAACAAGGGGTGGTGATGGACAGAGTTTCTGAATTAAACAGAATACTCTAACCCAGTCAAGAGATCAGGGCTAGATCCAAAACCGTTTTTTAGCTCACTGCACCATCCCAGCTCAGAACCTGGCTATATGCAAATGAGTCTGTTCCTGTCCCAGTGCATGATGGGAACAGGGCAAACTAAACTACCAAGCCAATTCTTACACTGGGAAGGAAACAAGCTTCCGGGGACCGGTTTCTGGCATTACAGCCGTGTTCGGCCCGGCTTGCTTGAATCCTCATTGTGCAATGAGCAAGGGACTCACATCTGAGTATACCCTTCCACGCTTATGGTGGACAAAATATTTAACAACAAGGGGTGGTGATCGACAGAGTTTCTGAATTAAACAGAATACTCTCACCCAGTCAAGAGATCAGGGCTAGATCCAACACCGTTTTTTAGCTCACTGCACCATCCCAGCTCAGAACCTGGCTATATGCAAATTAGTCTGTTCCTGTCCCAGTGTATGATGGGAACAGGGCAAACTAAACTACCAAGCTGATTCTTACACTGGGAAGGAAACAAGCTTCCGGGGACCGGTTTCTGGCATTACAGCCATCTTCGGTCCGGCTTGCTTGAATCCTGATGGTGCAATGAGCAAGGGACTCACATCTGAGTATACCCTTCCACGCTTATGGTGGTCAAAATATTTAACAACAAGGGGTGGTGATGGACAGAGTTTCTGAATTAAACAGAATACTCTCACCCAGTCAAGAGATCAGGGCTAGATCCAACACCGTTTTTTAGCTCACTGCACCATCCCAGTTCAGAACCTGGCTATATGCAAATTAGTCTGTTCCTGTCCCAGTGCATGATGGGAACAGGGCAAACTAAACTACCAAGCCAATTCTTACACTGGGAAGGAAACAAGCTTCCGGGGACCGGTTTCTGGCATTACAGCCGTCTTCGGCCCGGCTTGCTTGAATCCTGATGGTGCAATGAGCAAGGGACTCACATCTGAGTATACCCTTCCACGCTTATGGTGGACAAAATATTTAACAACAAGGGGTGGTGATTGACAAAGTTTCTGAATTAAACAGAATACTCTCACCCAGTCAAGAGATCAGGGCTAGATCCAACACCGTTTTTTAGCTCACTGTACCATCCCAGCTCAGAACCTGGCTATATGCAAATTAGTCTGTTCCTGTCCCAGTGCATGATGGGAACAGGGCAAACTAAACTACCAAGCCAATTCTTACACTGGGAAGGAAACAAGCTTCCGGGGACCGGTTTCTGGCATTACAGCCGTCTTTGGCCCGGCTTGCTTGAATCCTCATGGTGCAATGAGCAAGGGACTCACATCTGAGTATACCCTTCCACGCTTATGGTGGACAAAATATTTAACAACAAGGGGTGGTGATGGACAGAGTTTCTGAATTAAACAGAATACTCTCACCCAGTCAAGAGATCAGGGCTACATCCAACACCGTTTTTTAGCTCACTGCACCATCCCAGCTCAGAACCTGGCTATATGCAAATTAGTCTGTTCCTGTCCCAGTGCATGATGGGAACAGAGCAAACTAAACTACCAAGCCAATTCTTACACTGGGAAGGAAACAAGCTTCCGGGGACCGGTTTCTGGCATTACAGCCATCTTCGGTCCGGCTTGCTTGAATCCTGATGGTGCAATGAGCAAGGGACTCACATCTGAGTATACCCTTCCACGCTTATGGTGGTCAAAATATTTAACAACAAGGGGTGGTGATGGACAGAGCTTCTGAATTAAACAGAATACTCTCACCCAGTCAAGAGATCAGGGCTAGATCCAACACCGTTTTTTAGCTCACTGCACCATCCCAACTCAGAACCTGGCTATATGCAAATTAGTCTGTTCCTGTCCCAGTGCATGATGGGAACAGGGCAAACTAAACTACCAAGCCATTTCTTACACTGGGAAGGAAACAAGCTTCCGGGGACCGGTTTCTGGCATTACAGCCGTCTTCGGCCCGGCTTGCTTGAATCCTGATGGTGCAATGAGCAAGGGACTCACATCTGAGTATACCCTTCCACGCTTATGGTGGACAAAATATTTAACAACAAGGGGTGGTGATTGACAAAGTTTCTGAATTAAACAGAATACTCTCACCCAGTCAAGAGATCAGGGCTAGATCCAACACCGTTTTTTAGCTCACTGCACCATCCCAGCTCAGAACCTGGCTATATGCAAATTAGTCTGTTCCTGTCCCAGTGCATGATGGGAACAGGGCAAACTAAACTACCAAGCCAATTCTTACACTGGGAAGGAAACAAGCTTCCGGGGACCGGTTTCTG
Source organism: Lissotriton vulgaris (assembly GCF_964263255.1). Taxonomy (NCBI): domain Eukaryota; kingdom Metazoa; phylum Chordata; class Amphibia; order Caudata; family Salamandridae; genus Lissotriton; species Lissotriton vulgaris. The sequence continues at coordinate 1,238,078,070 of NC_141695.1, forward strand.
GCATTACAGCAGTCTTCGGCCCGGCTTGCTTGAATCCTGATGGTGCAATGAGCAAGGGACTCACATCTGAGTATACCCTTCCACGCTTATGGTGGACAAAATATTTAACAGCAAGGGGTGGTGATGGACAGAGTTTCTGAATTAAACAGAATACTCTCACCCAGTCAAGAGATCAGGGCTAGATCCAACACCGTTTTTTAGCTCACTGTACCATCCCAGCTCAGAACCTGGCTATATGCAAATTAGTCTGTTCCTGTCCCAGTGCATGATGGGAACAGATCTGGACGGCACCCAGGTGATGTCCAGTAAGTTGCCGCACTGGTCTTGGCAACCTACAATGCTGCGCCGAAAAACAGCGTGGGGCGCCCCGGGGGGGGGGGGGGGGGGCGGCACGAACGGGCCTCCCCAGGTAGAGGCTCCTCTGCTGCAGTGGGGCGCCCCTTTACCGTTTCAGTTGCCATTCAGCGGTTTACTGCCCGCTTTTGCTGCACTGTGCCTCATCCGCCATTCAGCTGTTTACCGCCCGCTCTTGCGGCTACAGCATCTCGCCCACCATCCAGTTGAGTTGCGCCCGCTCTTGCGGCTATAGCGTCTCGCCCACCATCCAGTTGAATTGCTCCCACTCTTGTGGTGCAGCGATAGGCGGCTGCCACAGGACTCTTAAAATGGCGGCCGGCTCTTCTGATTTGGGCCTAGTCCACTAAAATGGCCCTGGGACACATTTGAACTCGGACATTTGCCTGCTAGGGCTTGGGCCCCATTCTCGAAAGCCGCCGATCCTCAGCATGGCTCCCCACCCTCGCAAGCATCTCCCCCACGCACTGGTCACCCCCGCTCTCTCTCTCATGCGTGGGCCATAAACCTCAACCCATCTGCGCTGCTCTTCCCTGAGAATCACACCCTGTGCCCGCCCGACACCTCCCTTTCAGCCTATTCACTACCGCACCCTCTGACACTCCTCTTCCTCTGTGTCTGATTGTCCAGGCCGGTCCCAGGCTATCACCTAGCCCTGCGGATGTAGTGTATGGCCCCAACTGTAAAGAATCACCCCTCTTCAAAGGAGTTACAGTAGATCAAGGCCCCCACCCCATGAGATCCGTCACACCACACACGTTCCTACTATCTGATAACGATCCTGTATTGTGATTGGGGAGGGGATTCTCACTGTGAGGGTGTGTGGGACCGAGCCTGAAGCGGAAGATTTCAGGGATGCCTTTTTGTACATCAAAGTCTTCACAATTATGTGTCACATTACAAATATATAGCACTCCAACAAAGTAGTAGGATTACAACACTTTAATAACTTATAAATATATACAACGCTCCAACAAATTAAACACGTTAAAAAATTTTTTTTAAACAAAGCAACAATGGGCTGCTGTGAGGTGGCGTCAGTAGCGGTCTGTTGTGCGAATAGTCCGAAGGCAGCACAACGCGCTGAGATCTGGACGGCATATTTAACAACAAGGGGTGGTGATGGACAGAGTTTCTGAATTAAACAGAATACTCTAACCCAGTCAAGAGATCAGGGCTAGATCCAACACCGTTTTTTAGCTCACTGCACCATCCCAGCTCAGAACCTGGCTATATGCAAATTAGTCTGTTCCTGTCCCAGTGCATGATGGGAACAGGGCAAACTAAACTACCAAGCCAATTCTTACACTGGGAAGGAAACAAGCTTCCGGGGACCGGTTTCTGGCATTACAGCCGTCTTCGGCCCGGCTTGCTTGAATCCTCATGGTGCAATGAGCAAGGGACTCACATCTGAGTATACCCTTCCACGCTTATGGTGGACAAAATATTTAACAACAAGGGGTGGTGATGGACAGAGTTTCTGAATTAAACAGAATACTCTCACCCAGTCAAGAGATCAGGGCTAGATCCAACACCGTTTTTTAGCTCACTGCACCATCCCAGCTCAGAACCTGGCTATATGCAAATTAGTCTGTTCCTGTCCCAGTGCATGATGGGAACAGGGCAAACTAAACTACCAAGCCAATTCTTACACTGGGAAGGAAACAAGCTTCCGGGGACCGGTTTCTGGCATTACAGCCGTCTTCGGCCCGGCTTGCTTGAATCCTCATGGTGCAATGAGCAAGGGACTCACATCTGAGTATACCCTTCCACGCTTATGGTGGTCAAAATATTTAACAACAAGGGGTGGTGATGGACAGAGTTTCTGAATTAAACAGAATACTCTCACCCAGTCAAGAGATCAGGGCTAGATCCAACACCGTTTTTTAGCTCACTGCACCATCCCAGCTCAGAACCTGGCTATATGCAAATTAGTCTGTTCCTGTCCCAGTGCATGATGGGAACAGGGCAAACTAAACTGGGGTGCCGCTCGCCAGAGGAGACCGTGACTGTACATTGCTGGAAGTTGCCAGGAGCCCCGTAGGGCATTTCTGATTGTGTCAGAGGAGCCCCGCTGGGCAGTGGAGGAAGCGCAGGGGAGCAGTGGGCAGGAGGACGGGACTGCGAGGACCAGCAGGCTGTGCGTGTGTCATCGAGCACACCTGCGGCCTCTTCCCGTGTCCCCGCCCCCCCCTGTTGTGAACGCTGAAAGCTCCTCGCGGCCCCCGCTTCGCGGGCGCCGCTCGTCAGAGGAGACCGTGACTGTACATTGCTGGAAGTTGCCAGGAGCCCCGTAGGGCATTGCTGATTGTGTCAGAGGAGCCCCGCTGGGCAGTGGAGGAAGCGCAGGGGAGCAGTGGGCAGGAGGACGGGACTGCGAGGACCAGCAGGCTGTGCGTGTGTCATCGAGCACACCTGCGGCCTCTTCCCGTGACCCCGCCCACTTTACACACAGGCAGCATAAGACTTGGAGTCATTACGCGTCAGCGGGACGCGTGTGCGGGACATCACCCGGGACAAAGCCCGGACTAAGGGCGGACCCTCTGTGGCCCTCAGAGGCCCGAGGAGACTGGACTGGGCCAGAATCCCTGGTCGATTATTCCAGATCTATTGTGTAAGTGCTCGGGGGGTTTACTATATTAGTAATTATAATGTCAATTGAATTACTAACCCCGAGATGGCTGGCCCTGAGAAACCCGTGAGCTTGATAAATGGGAAACTTGATAATTATTTTAAGAAATCTCTCCTGGATTCTCCAACTACCCCCACCCTTGAAGAACTTCGGGCAGAGCGACGGCGGTCGGTTGAAAGCTTAAAGAATAGACCATTCCCGGCTTCACCAGTGTTAATTAGCTCTATGGGGGAGGGAACCCCTATTGAAAATATCTGTACCCCCTCGCAGGACAGCATACCTCTAATATTTAGAGAGGGAACATCTACGAGCGAACCTGAACCCTTAGGCACTTCTAGTAAATTGCCAACCATTGCTACCACTCCTAGTACAACTAAATCCATTGTTCTAACCAAAGCACAAATTACCCCTATTCCTAAACAACCTAAAGCAGTTAAAAGTAGGGCAAAAAAAGTCACGCCAGTTAAAATTTATGGCCCTCCCCCGACAAAAATGGGGCAAAAAAAACTGACCTTCCAAAGAGGAAGATTAACCATGCAGACTTTGGCATTAAAAAGGACGACAGTACTAGGGGAGGACGGGTTAAAGTAACAGACAAAGGAAGGATAGTTATATCACCTACGCATCCATGCTTAACCCCCTTAATAGACCCTGTCGTCTCCACCGCCGATAGCCTCCCCGCGGTTGCGACGTTACAGGAACCTACAAATGGTGCCTTGATCGAAAGCATAGAATCTATAATGAGGACCTATACACTGGCTATTGTAGATAGACTTAATAAATTAGAAGATAGACTTGGAAAGATAGAACATGAACTGGGAATCAAGTTAGTGATTAATAAAGTGTTGCCTAATCCCCCTTTACAAACTCCAATTTTACCCACCTCATCAGGTATTCCTGTTATAACCACTATACCTACCCCTGTGCAGACTACCATTGTGCCTCAATCCTCAAATAATATGAGTAAACCCACATTGCCCCCGGCTGTAACGTCAAATGGACATTTGAATAATTTTGGTCAAGCCCCAGGGAATAAAAAGAGAGAAAGAGGAAATGAGCGGCCGGCTAGAGGTAACTATAACAAGGGCCCCCTCCCAGAACTTCCACCAGAAGCTGTACCCTTCGTTGTAGTCCTTACTGGGGTACCAGAGCTGGAAAAGAACAAACGGGAGGGCTATGCCCAGTTTAAAAATAAAATATCGCATTGGTTAAGTCTACACAGACCTATTGCAAATAATATCAATGGAGAAATTGTCCATGTCCGCCGCCTTCCTTGGCTGGGAGGAAGACCCAAAGATATTGAGGGAGACATAGTGGTCATTAATTTTAGAGACCAGAATGCCGTCCACTTTATACTTAACTGGCCTTCTGACCACGGTAGTAAAACTATTACCCCCGTCCCCTAACATATTTTTACCCTCGCTCAGTGGTGTTCCCACCAAATCATCAATCACAGCGAGCTCCCCCCCCCCGTTATTGAGGCAAATGCTCCCAAATCCATATCGTCCACCTGTCTACAACAATGGCCCCATATTTAACAACACGCAACCACCTATAGTGGTAGACCCGTATGGGTGGAATACTGTAGGCCCAAGGTATAACTCCCTAACACACAGGAGAATGGACCATCTCAAACCTTTTACACCCCTAGATACCACCAACAGGTTTGACGTGTTTAGCGGCCTGGAAGACTGTGACTGATGCCATCGATCCAAAGGGGAGGGGGGAAAGGAACTGTGTGGAGATATAGGAGGAGACATGGGTGCAGGCACGGGGAAAAAAGGTTCAACTGTTATTAACCCACCCAATGGGTACAATGTTACTTGCAGCACTGGGTATAATACATGTTATTCTGGGCAGCCTCATTGTAACTCAGTTACTCCTACCCCGGCAAATGGAAGTACAACTCCGACCCGACTATCTGAAGACCCCGTGTCAGGGGAAGTAACCCACATCCATACCCTACCGCCACCATCTATTGAGGCTGTTGGTTCAACAGAACGGGGGTATAAGATGGCGAGTTGGAACATTGCCGGGTGGAGTAATAAAATAGATTGTCTAGGATGGTTAGAATTTATAACCCAATTTGACATCTTGTGCCTCCAGGAGACTTGGGCGGCCGAAGATGTCTATCTTGATGGGTATGTCGCCTATAACTGCCATGCTCAGCCATCTAACATGGGGAGAGCCAGTGGTGGGATGGTGATATTGCTCTCTGTGAGGATACCGGTTCGAGTAAAAATCCACCGGACTGTTGGTCTGCACTCTCAGCTGTTGTGGTTACAGGAATGGGCGAAATGTTTTAGTAATAAACCACTACAACAATGTTTTTAACCACTCAAAAACAGATATGGTCGATGAACTCGAAGCAGAGGTGGAAAGGCTATATGAGCACAGTGATGTGTCTTTTGATATTTTGTGGGGTGGTGATTTCAACATTCACATGTGCCCATTTGCTGGGAAAAGGGTGTGTGGGTATGGGGATGAGGGAGGGGAAGATCAGACCCACTTTCTACATTCGGTTTATGGGGAATCTCTAAACGCTCTTATGCTTAAAATGGATTTGTGCATTATGTTACCTGGCGTAGACAGCGAGGGCAAGTCGGTACCGACCTTTATTGGTTTTAACTGTGCCACCGTTATCGACTACCTCATTGTCTCTGCCAGCATCACAGCTTTGTGTTCCTTACCCGTAATAGTAGATCCAGCCCTAAGTGATCATAACTGTCTAACAATGTACCTCTCCCTGTGGGGGGATAAAGTAAAGGCGTTACATGGTGCAGTGACAGATGTTGTCCCACATAGACCCAATGGCCCTAGAATTAAATGGGGTAGGCAAAATGAGGAACGTTTACTATGTACCATTGTGTCTGCTTGTATAGATGAGGTGGAATGCTGCCTTGAACCCGAAAAGGATAATGCTGATATTCTAGCCAGTTTCGACATCATTAATAAAAACATTGCACAAATCTTAACCGGGAGAAAATCAAAGGGCCCTAGGAATAACGGGGGATGGTTTAACAGGGAATGTACTAAATCCTTACAAAGACTTTAAGTTACCCTTAAGGGTAAACCTAGGGATAAGGAAGTAGTTAAAACCCTTAGAAGGGAATACTCTATTCATTTGAGGAATAGGAAACAGGAACTAAGGGAAGAGGCCTGGAACAACCTGACTAAGGCAGTGGATCTTAAGGATGCCAAGCTTTTCTGGTCCACTGTCAATAGTCCCTTCCTCCAAAATGAAGAAGCCCCGGTAATGTCCGCCCAGGTGTCTGAGGAACAATGGGTGGCTCATTTTACTAGTATTTTTAACCCTGAAGGACTAGATGTGGGGGGTGACAGGGAGACCGTGGCTTTTATGCCCCTACCTCTTAATATCACAGTTTCTGAGGTGGATGCCGCCATCCGGGTCAGCAAGGGGGGAAAGGCGCCGGGCCCTGATGGGATACCCGTTGACCTTTATAAAGCAGAGGTTTCCATCTGGAGCCCATTGCTAACAAAGGTTTTTAATGCAGCTGCAATGACTGCGGCACCACAGACTTGGGGGGAATCAATCATTATCCCGGTGTATAAAAAAGGAGAGAGGGGCGAGGCAAAAAACTACCGCCCGATTTCTCTCCTCACCGCTTCCCTAAAAATTATGAGTAGGGTATTACTGAGTCGTCTAGAGGAATGGGTAGAAGATAAAGGGATCCTTGCGGATTCTCAGTATGGATTCCGCAAGGGGTAAGGCACAATAGAACAGTGCATTAATTTAGACCTAATTATAGGCAAATATACACAGGCTAAACAAGGCTCGTTGTTCCTTTGCTTCGCAGACCTGACCAGTGCCTTCGACCTGGTCGACCATGGCCTTTTGTGGTCAACCTTGCTGGACATGGGTGCCCCACAGGGTATCATCTATTTCTTGGCCCAACTTTATAGATCTTACGGCTAAGATACGCTACGGGCAATCGGGGGAGTGTACACCCAGAATTAAAGTAGGTTCCGGAATTAGGCAGGGATGCGTCCTTGCACCTCTTCTTTTCTCCCTTTTTATTAATGCAATCGAGTCAGAACTGCGGACCATCAGTGCGGATGCTCCGACAGCTGACGGCCTTTCCATCCCAATATTGCTTTACGCGGATGACGCGGTTCTGCTCTCACAAACGCCTCTTGGGTTGCAAAAACTTATGAATAAATTTGCAGATTTTATCAATGGGAGAAAATTAAAAATTAATAATTCAAAAACTTTTATAATGCCCTGTGGGAAGAAAATTAAAAACTTAAGGCCCTTTACAGTTATGAACCAAACTATAAAAGTGGTGGATAAATTTTGTTATCTGGGTATCACTTTTAATAGCGGGGGAATGTGGACACCTGAAATGATTAATGTAAGAGCCAAAATGGCCAAGTGTTCTTTTGACATATTTAAGTTTGCATCCAAGCTAGGCTCAAGACGGATACCAGACATGTTGTACCTATACCACCACAAATGTGTTGCTCTGGCCCTATATGGCTCAGGAGTGTGGGGCCATTGTAATAACAACATGCTCCAGGTTGAGGAAAATAAATTTAACAAAAAACTCCTATGTTTACCATCTTCTGCCTCAACAAAGCTGATCCATCAGGAGGTCGGTCTAGAACATCTATCTGACTTGATCAGATTAAGACCCCTGTTAGTATGGAGATCTATATGGAGTAAGGAACAGACTGGTTTCACAAGAAAGATCATTTTAGACTGTCTTCACATGGACAAATGTTCCCGCATCCCCTGGCTTAACTATATTATTCGAACATTTAATGATGTTTTTAATTTTACTGTGCGTGATAACCCTTCCTGTGTTCTAGATATCCCGAAGAGCGAGCTTAAACATGAATTTTTGAGGGCTAGCATGGTGAAGCGTAACGTAGCTACTGCTCAGTTCTCCACACATGTTTTTTATGACAGATATACTAAGGAAGAAATGGGGCTTTCAGGATACCTTAAATTGGTTACTATTCGATCCCACCAATATGTACTGACAAGATTACGGATGGGGATTGCCCATTTGCTTGTTGCGTATCCTGTAATGAAGACCTATACTACTGCCCCCTGTCCGTGTGATTGGACTACAAAGCAAAGTACGGAGCATTTTTTATTGTTATGCCCTCTTTATCTCTACCTTCGAAAAATATACCTGAAACCGCTTTTTAAAAAATACAATGTATCCACTATTGTATCGGCTATGGGGCTTTTATTTGGACTTGATTCACAGGACATTTGTTTTTTTACTGCTGTATTTATTTTAAAATCGATATGCTTGAGGAATAGCATGCTTTTTTGATATGTGTCTAATTTAAATTTTGCTGTTCCCTCATGTTTTTACCTATGTATGTACTTTTATGATTATTAATCAATGATCGAATAAAGTTTTTGAATTTGAAAATTTGAATTTGAACTACCAAGCCAATTCTTACACTGGGAAGGAAACAAGCTTCCGGGGACCGGTTTCTGGCATTACAGCCGTCTTCGGCCCGGCTTGCTTGAATCCTGATGGTGCAATGAGCAAGGGACTCACATCTGAGTATACCCTTCCACGCTTATGGTGGACAAAATATTTAACAACAAGGGGTGGTGATTGACAAAGTTTCTGAATTAAACAGAATACTCTCACCCAGTTAAGAGATCAGGGCTAGATCCAACACTGTTTTTTAGCTCACTGCACCATCCCAGCTCAGAACCTGGCTATATGCAAATTAGTCTGTTCCTGTCCCAGTGCATTGTCATGTGCTTATCTAGGTTCCTGATCGATACTGTGACCTTATGCCCCTATTCGGCTATAGAGCCCTTTATTCCCTATATTGGCATAACCGTTCAAGTGCGATTTTCTGAAAAGTCATCTCTGGCCTCACACGAGCAGAGCCACAGAGCCACATTCCAGCATGACTCTCTGCTACTTCCTTTGCGACCAATTAGTGCAATGACAGAGCAGCAGCCACTATCTGATATTCCTAGATAACACTCCGAGTTCTTCAACAAGATAAAAACTTAGCAAACCTGGAAATCCCCGCTTGCTATGTTTTGATTAGTAATAGAACTCTAATGAGCAACTGATAGCTGCCACTTCCTAGTGACATCTTTTATTGACGTCTTATGTCCAGCAAACTTGCGTCAAACCCGGCACCTGTCAGGTATAAATATTACCAACGTTGCCTTAAGCAATGCGAAGCTAGCTGCTGTTGAGCGAGAGCTACTGTTGCTGATGCCAGCTGCCTGCATGACCAGTGTTGGTAAAAACTAGCACTCTGTCGCTGCAGCCTGCTATCCTGTGGTGGTGAAGCTACTGATTACCATTATCGCCGCTACAGCGCGAACTGTGGTTCAGTACGCTTGAGGAGCCGTGCAGCCGTCCTCTGCGAAGACATCCAGCCCAGCTGCCCGCGGACGCTGTCACCCCTCCTTCCTCCCGACGCGCTGAGAGAAGCCGCTGCCTTTCTCGTGCAGAGAAATCCAGTCCCGGCGCTTCCAGTTTACCCTCGCAGGTGACTGGGATATCGAGAGAGACCCCTGAAGGAGATACCAATCCTCCATCATTCTATTCAGAGGTATGGTGTTGACTAAACCCTTAGAAGAGAATTCTTGAAACAAACCTTGGCAAAACCAACTTAACTTAAGCTACTTACTTACTCCCCCTTCTCACGTGTTAGGCTTAGGTCAGGCACACCGGGGTAGGCTTAGTTAGAAGCACCAGTTGAGTATGTTAGCCTAATGTATATATGACTGTATATATGTTTTATTACTTTTAAACCATTGTATGGCTAAGAAACCATATCAATGCTTTTACAGTTCTATTTCGCAATTCTTATCTTACTGTACGTACTTTTTATAATAACAGTTATTGCAATTGTGGCAATACATTTCTCTTGTACGAGAAGAAAGACTGTTCAATAAATGTTAACCCTTTATTGATACACGCCCGTCTCTCTATTCTCTACATATTGTGAAAGTAAACTGCACCAGACTGACTGAGTGAAATCTATGTCTATTGTTTCACACGACCCTAGAGATCGACTCTTGATCTGAGGAGCAAAGTTGTCATGTTGCACGGTTGTTGGAAAACTGAATCCCTTCTTGTCTGTGCCAAGGAAGCTGATCACTTCCTATGCAGAGAAGAAAGTTTCCAGTGACCTCTGAGCTAGTTGGTAACACAACCCAATTAAGTTTAGCATAGTCAGTGGAGGCCTGGAATATAGCCAGTTCCACGTCGATACTACTGTTTATGTTATTCCAATGCGCAGGGCCTAGTGGGAAACTAGGAACTACACTACATGGCGCCCTAACGTTTGGTAAGGCGATAAACTAACGCAAGACTTGTAGAGTAACTCAGTCGTGCATATTTCACACCCCTTTCACCCGTAAATACTCCAATAGACGTCTGGAGTGGGTGAAAGGTTAAAATCCGCCCGACCTTAGTAGGAAGAGATTCCTATGTAAAGCTCTGGTTTATTCAACGTTGAAGGATACAGTGTTCCAAAATATTGTGCACCTAATCTTTGTCTCTTTGGAGACCTACTCTGCAAACCTCGCATTTTTACAATGCCAGTAAACGGAACCTCTGGGGCCGCAGTAGATGCGACTCAGCAAGGTCCCGAACAAGCAGACCCGGATGCTATTATCATCCCGGTCCAGTTAAGAAGATCTATAACTTTAAAACTTATAGAAAACGGACTGCCACCTCAAGGTGGTACAGTAATTTTCGTGATAGAGGCTCACGAGTATCGGCAGACAGAGGTATTCTATTCATGGATAAACTTTCCAGCGGTAAACGCTATAACACAAGAGTTTCACTATTACAAAATAGAGGAACCTCCGGATGAGTACGCCCCTTTCGAGGAGGTTGAAATTCCACTTAAATTTCAAGAGCACCTGCTCTGGTTTAATGGCGCCCTAAAACACAATAATCACATAACTAGGCTCGGTCCTCTAGGCAGACCAGGAGCCACGTGGCCGGTTCTAGCCAGCTACACACCACATCCTGACATCATAAAAATGTCTAGAGAAGAGCTGTTAGCACAGCTAAACACATTAATAAAAATACATAGGCAATTAGTCCAATATGTAATACGGACTGCAACAGTCCAGCCAGCTGTTAATACACCACAGCTGACCCCTTATCAGGGGAACACAAATAAAATTACACCACAGAACATACAGTCATGTCTTGGTAAAACACCCGTAAAACGGGAACAAATTCCTTTCTGGTTAGCCCAGAAAATCACTCAAATAGAGGCAGTATTTCCTGATACTACCCCTATTGAGAAACACAGAATCTTGACCATCTGCCTTCCTATGGGAATCGCACCACACGTGGAGGACTGCGACACTTGGGGTACAGTCTTTGCTTCCATTTACACAAAAACACACGGTGTTCCGTCTATGGCGGTAATACCAGACGTGCTAAAACAGATTCAAAATGAATTCGGTCCAGAACCAGCTTTAAATCTAGGTATGAAATTACTGAAAGATTTCAAGCAGGTCACGGCTATATTATTAGCCAATATAAAGGGAGAAGCAGCATCTGTGGCGATTCGCCAGAAGTTGAGGGAAACAGATATAAAAGATCCTGTGGAGCTAGCAAAAATCATAGAAAAATGCTATGAAGAATTAGGTAGAGACAGCTTGGGTGGAAAACCAGTTAAACCCCAACTGCTCGAAAATCCTGAAAAATTATTTATTAAAAATAATTTAAATACTCCTAAAAAGAGCTGGGATGGAAATAAACAATCCACTCCCAAGGAAAAAGTTTTCCAGTCCAGAGGAAGGTCTCCTCGACGGAGGGAAAGAACTCCGACTCGAGAACGCCAGTCTCCCCAGCGGGAGCCCTCTGAGAAAAGATATAACCTTAGAAATAGGGATAATATAAAAAAACCTGATAGATATCAAAGTATTCGGCTATAGAGCCCTTTATTCCCTATATTGGCATAACCGTTCAAGTGCGATTTTCTGAAAAGTCATCTCTGGCCTCACACGAGCAGAGCCACAGAGCCACATTCCAGCATGACTCTCTGCTACTTCCTTTGCGACCAATAAGTGCAATGACAGAGCAGCAGCCACTATCTGATATTCCTAGATAACACTCCGAGTTCTTCAACAAGATAAAAACTTAGCAAACCTGGAAATCCCCGCTTGCTATGTTTTGATTAGTAATAGAACTCTAATGAGCAACTGATAGCTGCCACTTCCTAGTGACATCTTTTATTGACGTCTTATGTCCAGCAAACTTGCGTCAAACCCGGCACCTGTCAGGTATAAATATTACCAACGTTGCCTTAAGCAATGCGAAGCTAGCTGCTGTTGAGCGAGAGCTACTGTTGCTGATGCCAGCTGCCTGCATGACCAGTGTTGGTAACAACTAGCACTCTGTCGCTGCAGCCTGCTATCCTGTGGTGGTGAAGCTACTGATTACCATTATCGCCGCTACAGCGCGAACTGTGGTTCAGTACGCTTGAGGAGCCGTGCAGCCGTCCTCTGCGAAGACATCCAGCCCAGCTGCCCGCGGACGCTGTCACCCCTCCTTCCTCCCGACGCGCTGAGAGAAGCCGCTGCCTTTCTCGTGCAGAGAAATCCAGTCCCGGCGCTTCCAGTTTACCCTCGCAGGTGACTGGGATATCGAGAGAGACCCCTGAAGGAGATACCAATCCTCCATCATTCTATTCAGAGGTATGGTGTTGACTAAACCCTTAGAAGAGAATTCTTGAAACAAACCTTGGCAAAACCAACTTAACTTAAGCTACTTACTTACTCCCCCTTCTCACGTGTTAGGCTTAGGTCAGGCACACCGGGGTAGGCTTAGTTAGAAGCACCAGTTGAGTATGTTAGCCTAATGTATATATGACTGTATATATGTTTTATTACTTTTAAACCATTGTATGGCTAAGAAACCATATCAATGCTTTTACAGTTCTATTTCGCAATTCTTATCTTACTGTACGTACTTTTTATAATAACAGTTATTGCAATTGTGGCAATACATTTCTCTTGTACGAGAAGAAAGACTGTTCAATAAATGTTAACCCTTTATTGATACACGCCCGTCTCTCTATTCTCTACATATTGTGAAAGTAAACTGCACCAGACTGACTGAGTGAAATCTATGTCTATTGTTTCACACGACCCTAGAGATCGACTCTTGATCTGAGGAGCAAAGTTGTCATGTTGCACGGTTGTTGGAAAACTGAATCCCTTCTTGTCTGTGCCAAGGAAGCTGATCACTTCCTATGCAGAGAAGAAAGTTTCCAGTGACCTCTGAGCTAGTTGGTAACACAACCCAATTAAGTTTAGCATAGTCAGTGGAGGCCTGGAATATAGCCAGTTCCACGTCGATACTACTGTTTATGTTATTCCAATGCGCAGGGCCTAGTGGGAAACTAGGAACTACACTACAGCATGATGGGAACAGGGCAAACTAAACTACCAAGCCAATTCTTACACTGGGAAGGAAACAAGCTTCCGGGGACCGGTTTCTGGCATTACAGCCGTCTTCGGCCCGGCTTGCTTGAATCCTGATGGTGCAATGAGCAAGGGACTCACATCTGAGTATACCCTTCCACGCTTATGGTGGACAAAATATTTAACAGCAAGGGGTGGTGATGGACAGAGTTTCTGAATTAAACAGAATACTCTCACCCAGTCAAGAGATCAGGGCTAGATCCAACACCGTTTTTTAGCTCACTGTACCATCCCAGCTCAGAACCTGGCTATATGCAAATTAGTCTGTTCCTGTCCCAGTGCATGATGGGAACAGATCTGGACGGCACCCAGGTGATGTCCAGTAAGTTGCCGCACTGGTCTTGGCATCCTACAATGCTGCGCCGAAAAACAGCGTAGGGCGCCCCGGGGGGGGAGGCGGCGCGAACGGGCCTCCCCAGGTGGAGGCTCCTCTGCTGCAGTGGGGCGCCCCTTTACCGTTTCAGTTGCCATTCAGCGGTTTACCGCCTGCTTTTGCTGCACTGTGCCTCATCTGCCATTCAGCTGTTTACCGCCCGCTCTTGCGGCTACAGCGTCTCGCCCACCATCCAGTTGAGTTGCGCCCGCTTTTGCTGCTATAGCGTCTCGCCCACCATCCAGTTGAATTGCGCCCACTCTTGCGGTGCAGCGATAGGCGGCTGCCACAGGACTCTTAAAATGGCGGCCGGCTCTTCTGATTTGGGCCTGGTCCACTAAAATGGCCCTGGGACACATTTGAACTCGGACATTTGCCTGCTAGGGCTTGGGCCCCATTCTCGAAAGCGTCCCCTCAGCCTTGAAGATTCTTCAAAAGTCATCGGGCCCCCGACTCCCGCAGGCTTCCGGTGGGGAGCGGCTGCCATGATTGCTTGTGGAATGGCCACGACGGAGCTACGAGATGGTGGTGCTCTCATGCTGATGCCAGCTTCAGTCTGAAACATCCAGAAACACTGTAGACTATCAATTCGATGACTTCCGGTGGAGCCCCAACGTGACCCGGTAGGGAAGAACTTGCCCTCTCCTCTTTTGACTGATGGTTCTTGTTGCCTGTCCCCTCTGTTGTCATCTAACTGAACCTTTTTGGATTGCCGAGTGAGAAAAAAAAAGATGGGGCTTTCATCGTTTGGGAAAAAAAAATGTTTCAATCCAATGAAAAGTGTTATTTTTAGGTCATATGATCAAGCATTTCATCATTAGGAAACCAAAAGTAAAATGAACCAATGAAAAGTTTTATAAATAAGTCACATGATCTGTTATGCGGCTTTGGGCTATAAAAAGCCTACAAAATCCGTTGGCCTGTGAGGCGGCGTCAGTAGCGGACCGATGTGCGAATAGGCCGAAGGCAGCACAACGCGCCGAGATCCGGATGGCACCGAGGTGGTGTCCAGCAAGTTGCAGCACTGGTGTGGCCCTCCTATAATGCTGCCTTGAAAGACGGCGTGGGGTGCCCGGGGGGGGGGGAGGTGGGGCGAACTGGCCTCTCCCGCCTCCCCAGGTGGAGGCACCTCATTTGCAGTGCGGCGCCCCTTACCATTCCACTCGCCGTCCAGCAGAGTTGCGCCCGCACTTGCTGCTACAGTAGGCCGAAGGCAGCACAACGCGCCGAGATCCGGATGGCACCGAGGTGGTGTCCAGCAAGTTTCACTGGTGTGGCCATCCTACAATGCTGCGCCGAAAGACGGCGTGGGGTGGGGGGGGAGGCGGCGCAAACGGGCCTCTCCCGCCTCCCCAAGTGGAGGCACCTCATCTGCAGTGGGGCGCCTCTTAGCGTTTCCCTTGCCGTCCAGCAGAGTTCCGCCCGCTCTTGCATCACAGTGCCTCACCCCCCATCCAGCTGAGTTTCGCCCGGTCATGCGGTACAGCGTCTCGCCCGCCATCCAGCTGAGTTCCACCCGCTCTTGCGGTACAGTGACTCACCCGCCATCAAGCTGAATTGCGCCCACTCTTGCGGTGCAGCGACAGCCGGCTGCAACAGGACTCTCAAAATGGTGGCCGGCTCTTTGGATTTGGGCCTGGTCCACTAAAATGGCCCTGGGACACCTTGGAACTCGGACGCTTGCCTGCTAGGGCATGGGCCCCATTCACGAAAGCGTCCCCTCTTTTGACTGATTGTTCTTGTTGCCTATCTCTTCTGTTGTCATTTAACTGAACCTTTTTGGACTGCCAAAAGGGGTTCTGGTCCGACCGCTGGTTGGTGGAGACATTTTGACTATATCCTGGACCTGCCCGGCCTTGCCCAAAATGGCGCCGGTATAAATGGGACTCGTGACTCCTTGTTGTGTTCTGGTTGCCCAACCTTGATATCACGAGATACGTATGCAGTTTTGAAGCACATGGCCGGCGGGGACAAGTACTGATTGAACATTTGGACATCCCTATTGATATTAAGTTCTGATGTGTTATTGATTACTGTACTATTGAAAGTTCAAATTAACGTCATCCATGGTACTTGCCCGCAAATGTATATCTAGATAATTTTATTGTAACTGGCCCTGTCGTACTTTAATTATAAAATGTACGTCCACCCATTCCGCAACTGTTAGACACCTTAGTTCTTGCAACCTAATGGGTCGCCCGTTACGTTCTTCTACAGTGTAAATGACCCCTCATCATATACGATTCCAGTTTGCTCCGTGGCCGGCCCACGTGGTTATAGGCCCGTATTTGTATACTGACATTTTCACAATAAAGGTTTTTAAAACAAAACATGGTAGTAGTACCTAGATTGGTAAAGTTTTGAATAATAGCCACTGTTTTTGAATCAGTAAAAGGCAAGTGAAATAAAGCAGCCTGATTACATGACGGTTAAAAGGTATAATACGCAGGAACGCAGTAAAGATAAATGGTCAAGGGCTGTTGTGTTTTCCACTCCTGCAACATAAAGTGATCGATAAGAATCCAATATTCATGCCTATCAGCGACTAAGACAGCAGGCCGAGCCTCTTTTGTTCAACAGCTCCCTCATGGGACGAAGAAACGCAGTTTTTCTCGATATAGGAATATTTTACTTGCAGGACAGTTGTAAATTTCCCGGGAAAATACATTAGCCTGGAACATTGTTAGTGATAAACTGTAAATGCATCTGGGTCCTTTGCTTTACAAGTCAGAGTGAGAAAAAAAAAGGTGGGGCTTTCATCATTTGGGAAAAAAAAATGTTCGAAAGCAATGAAAAGTGTTATTTTTAGGTCATATGACCAAGCCTTTCATCATTAGAATAACAAAAGTAAAATGAACCAATGAAAAGTTTTATTAACAAGTCACATGACCTGTTATGCTTATGTTACGCGCTGCGTGCCGCGCTCTGGATCGTTTCCGAGAAGCTGCGCCTCGCGCACTGGAGCACTTCCGGGTGCGCTAACGCGGCACGTCATATGACGCATTACGCGACAACGCAGGTCCAGAATATAGTCAAAATGTCTCCACCAACCAGCGGTCGGAACACAACCCCTTTCAGCAGTCCAAAAACTTCTGTTAAATGACAAGAGAAGGGACAGGCAACAAGAACCATCAGTCAAAGAGGGGAGGGCAAGTTCTTCCCTACCGGGTCACATTGGGGCTCCACCGGAACTGATCGAATTGGTAGTCTACAGTGTTTCTGGATGTTTCAGACTGAAGCTGGCGTCAGCATGAGAGCACCACCATCTCGTGGGTACGTCGTGGCCATTCCGCGAGCAATCATGGCAGTCGCTCCCCACCGGAAGTCTACAGGAGTCGGGGGTCCCTGTGACTGTTGTAGAATCTTCAAGGCTGAGGGGACTCTTTTGGGAATGGGGCCCATGCCCTAGCAGTTTAGCGTCCGAGTTCCACGGTTGCCCAGAGCCATCTTTGCAGGCCAGGCCCATCTGTGGAGCCTACCCCCATTTCGTGAGCTCCGTAGCAGCCGCCTGTCACTGTACCGCAAGATTGGGTGCAATTCCGTTGGATGGCGGGTGAGACGTTGTAATAGCAAGAGCAGGCGCAATTCAGCTGGTCGAGTGAAGCGCTGGGGTGTAGCTGAGAAACCTCCACCTGGGGAGGTGGGGGAGGCTTGTTCGCGCTGCCTCTCCCTTCTACTGCACCCCACGCCGTCTCCTGGTGCAGGTATATGTGATGGTCGGACCAGGGCACCGCAAGACGTGTCTTCAGGTCAAACGGATTGTGGGACAAGGTGTGGAGCAGGCGCAATTATCTCGGGGGCCTCCGTCAAGTGGTTCAGGGAGGCACCGCATCACATTGTTTTCCAATGCAGTCAGGTCCACAAACAGCCCCCATTTACTTTGAGAATAGTGAAGCTGCAGCAGGTGCAAATAAGCTTCAGACAGTGTTACAAATGCTGCTCGGAACCCTCAACTATGGCACCCAACATCCAGGACTTATGCCATTTGTGCAAGGCAGTGACATCGAAGCATGTCAGGGACCAAGCAACATACCATATCCAGAGTCCTTCCCACAACCTCTGCCTTCCTTCTTACCTAGTTATTGTTCTTTCACTCCCACTCCAGGCTTTTAGTCTGTGGATAGAAAACCATGAACCTACACTCACCTATGAAAATCTTACTATTGATGGTTGATTTTGAGCTCCAAATACAAAGGCTTGTTTGGATCGATGTTGCAGCAGGCTGCCATGTAAATAGATATTTAATAAAACGTTTTACCTTGTTACTTGTTGATTTTGAGTCCCAAATAAAAAGGCTTGTTTTGATCGATGTTGCAGCAGGCTGCCATGTAAATAGTTATTTAATAAAACGTTTTACCCTGTTACTTTGCTGGTGTGTTGTATATATTTATAATATTTGCATAGGGTTTGTCGTTATTTTGGGTGGGGTGGGCGGTGGAGCCGAGCTGTCTTGCAGCCATCATGGTGTCGAGGTCAGTTCCTCTCACTAGTTTCGTATTTCTCATGAGGGGTTGTGCATAATGTTTCTACTTTAGCGAGGTCAAAAAGAGATCCCATTAGTGGCCTACTGATTTTGCTTGATTCCTTTTGTTTTTTTAACGATTTTTCACTATCTGCAAAGACTAAACAGAGTATTGCGACTCTGTGCTTGTTTGTAAATAGAGAATGAACCAAAGAGAACCAATTCCAAAACAATAAATGCTAGGATAACAATCAATCAAATGGAGAGGGAAGCAGGCACGACGGATTACAACGGGGGCAAAGGCCTGTGTAACCTACCCTTCACTATCTGCAAAGAGAGAATACTCCTAAAAGAAAAGAGGGGGGGGGGCAGCGTTCAAAGCACATCAGCGTGCATAAACACGAAAATGTTTTTACCTACCACGTACTTGACATTTTACAGCTTTTGATATTTGCTATTAAAAAAACATTGAAATTCACTGAAAAAACCATAGGTTATAGACCATATATAGTTAGGAATTAGCATTTATAAAATCTTGAAAATTCACTGAAAAAACCATGGGTTATAGACCATATATAGTTAGGAGTTAGCATTTACAAAACCTTATTTTACTCACACAAAACCATTGAAATTTCATATATAGTTAGTTGCACTAACTATATATCGCGCACCCGCAATCCACTGCTGATCATGTCACATATTACATCATTCATGACGTGATCAGTGACATCACTGATGACATAACTGATGACATCTCAAATGACATCACTGATGACATCACTGATGACATCTCATTTGACATTACTGATCACATCAATGATGACATCATTAATGTGATAATACGGTGAACCTCTTCAGACTCTAATATAATCTTAAATACACTCAGAGTAAATAGACACTCACAGACTATCACTCATCCATGGAGTTACTCACACACCTAGTCAGTCATGCAAAGAATCAATCACACTTCCATTTCCTCAACTATACAGTTATACACACCTTACTTATTCAAACATATACTAACACATATTTACTCTCTTATACAATCCCTGATACAAGTTCACAATGATCCATACAGCCACTCACAAATTCACTGGCTCTTATGCACAGTTATTTATATATGTCAACTCTCACATGTACTGTGTTTTACATATGTACTTACTTTGACATGTATCAATTCACTCACCAATACACTCATGCACACAGTCAACCGCCCATACAGCTGTTTCCACATGCTCTTTTGAACCCATACATCTAGTGAATCAACTGCTCACACATCTATGCACAGAGTCATACACTTCCCAGCCATCCACACACACACTCAGTCTCCCATACAAATACTTGGGCAACCAATCAATAACCCATATACTTAATCATAAAGCTACTGATCAACACATGCAGCAGTTTACAGTACAACAGACATAATGATGCACAAATTAAGACAGTTTAGTCACTAACCCATGCACTCAGTGAGACACATTTAATCACTCACTCATACAGTCAGTCATGCACCTACTAAATCCTTCATCCAGACACTTATACATCCACTCATTCTTCAATATGTAAGACATATTTTGACTTTACAGAAACACACAGTCACTGGATGATGTCATCAGTGATGTCATTTGAGATGTCATCAGTGATGTCATCAGTGATGTCACTGATCATGTCATGAATGATGTAATATGTGACATGATCAGCAGTGAATTGCGAGTGCGCGATATATAGTTAGTGCAACTAACTATATATGAAATTTCAATGGCTTTGTGTGAGTAAAATAAGGTTTTGTAAATGCTAATTCCTAACTATATATGGTCTATAACCCATGGTTTTTTCAGTGAATATATATATATATATATATATATATATATATATATATATATATATATATATATATATATATATATATATATATATATATATATATATATATATATATATATATATATATATATATATATTACCTACTGGCGGTCGCCAGTAGGTATATATAGTTAGGATTTTTTCCCTATGGGATTTCTGAAAATTCTATGCCTAATAACTTTTGCGTTTGTGGACGGAATTGGCTGAAATTTTCAGGA
This sequence comes from Lissotriton vulgaris, assembly GCF_964263255.1. Classification (NCBI taxonomy): domain Eukaryota; kingdom Metazoa; phylum Chordata; class Amphibia; order Caudata; family Salamandridae; genus Lissotriton; species Lissotriton vulgaris. The sequence continues at coordinate 1,238,098,443 of NC_141695.1, forward strand.
AAATGGCACATTTTGTTTCTGAGCAGCCCTTGAAAATTTGGGGGAGTTTTGTGGAGGGGGGGCCGAGAAAAAAGGGGGGTCCCAAAACGCCTTTTTCCCATGTTAATTTCCATAGGGCGGTTGGACTCACTTTTAGCCCGAACGGCTGAATGGATTTTCACGAAACTTGGCAAAATTGTAGGGACTGTTAGCCTGATGTGCCTTTGCTAGGTCTCAATATATGTGCTTCAGTGGATTTTGAGAAATTAACGTTTAAATCAAGATATATATCTGTAACAGCGCTCCGGGCAGCTATCCGGTTAGCGAACCTTTCGCGTAACGGAACTTTGCGATGAGAAGCTGATTGGCCCTCCGGTGTCTGTCAACATTCTAAACAGTCCGGAGCGGCCGCCATCTTGTCTCTCGGTAGGATCGAGAGACAAGAGGAGGCCAAAACAAAGGGGGAAATTACCATAAGGGGGCATAGTAGATCCTCGTTGACCCACTAGGTTTTATGTGGAGGTTTTAAAAGGGCCTAGGAGGGTCGAAAAAAAAATATTTTTTTTTGCGTGGTAAGCGCCAAGTTCGCGAACCGGATAGCTTTCTGGGCAGCGAACTTTATGGATAAAAGAATGAAAGACTTTTCTAATACTGTATGTTAATTGTTTGTTGTTTTTCTTGTTTTTTTTTGTTTTCTTTTTTTTAAAGTGTTTTTTTTATTTTGATTCTTTTTCATAATTTATTAAACTTTCTAACATTTCAGTGTCTGAAATGTCATTATTTTCTTGAAATATTGTTTGCAATCTGTGAGGTTGCAAAATGTCCTCATTTGCAAGGAGGACATCTACTGCTTGGACACATTGCAGCAGTTCATTATCCAAGCTTTCATCCATTAATTCCATGTCAATTGGTTCAATTAATTCCTGGCTGCTCTCTTGCAGGTCCATCTCAAAAGAAACTTGCTGCTCGCCTTCCATTTTGCCTGAAATTTGGATTAAAAAAATATATATTAGTAGAGATAGGGCACTGTTGGGATTAATTTTAGATAGGCAGTTTTTATCAGTGAATTTATCTTTTGGCAGTGTATAGTATGAGAGTGGAAATAGGACTATAAAAAAGTGTATGTGATTTAACCAAGACAAGCCTTACTCCATTGATAACTATAACAGAGAAGTCTATCTAAATACATTACTACTACAGAGGGATAGTGTATATCTAGCAGAAAAAGTCTACTATATTAAGTCATAGTGCACAATATATTAAATTATAACTTACCTTCACAAAGAAGTTGAAGTTTTTTGAAGCTATTGAAATAGGAGGTACAACAAGAAGTAGTAGTCAAAATGGCTGTGTTTCCTTCTCTCCCTTTATATATATACAGGTATATAACCAATTAAATGTCAGGTAATAAAAGTAGAAAATGAAAGTAACATTTTCATTGGTTGTCAATTCCAACAATTCAGATGTGTTTTGTGAAGTAATTTACCTCACGGTACTTGGAGAGGTCTACAGGCTAAATGGCTAAATGGAATTTCAATGAAATTTGTGAGAATGGAAGGGATTGTTATGTAGTATGAGCTAATCTATATTTGGCGAGAGTGTCTCTAGTCGTTTTTCTGTAAATTACTTTCCCGCCTTTTTTTAGGACCGCTTTCCGGGAAGCTGCCCGGTTAGCGAACCTTAAGCGTCACGGGAGTCCACCATTTTGTGTTTCGGTCGCATTAAGATACAAGATGGAGGGCAAATAATGTTTAGAATGGGTAGAAGGGGTCATGGTAGACTTATCTTGACCCCCTAGGTTTTCTGAGCGTGGCTGAGGAGGCTTATATGTGCGGAAAAAAAAACTTTTTTTAAAAAAATTCCGCGAGGTTAGCTTTCGGTTAGCGAACCGGGTAGCGCTCCGGGGAGCGAATTTTGTGGAAAATTAGTGAAAAAAGTTAGAGAAAAATAATAATTGTGAGTGATCAGATGTAGGGTAGCTCTGAGAAGAGCTTTTGGGTTTATGGTACATTTAGGTACTTATAAGTAGGTACCAATGCACAGTCTTAAATTCAGAATGAAAATTCTGTTGCCCTCATCTGAGAAGTGAACTCCATCTCCTCTGTAGATATCTTGCATGTAGTAACGCAAGTTATTGTTGTACAGAGAGCCCATTCCATGGTCTCTCATGTAAGCTGAAACAGATTTGTTTACATGCTTCCTTGCTTTCTCAATTTGTGGACAAAATTGGTTGGACCACCTCCATTTCTGTCTTTGGCATATATTGGAATATACCAAGGCAGTTTGAGGAAAAAGTGCCATTAATTGCTCAAAGGTGTCCTTTAAAAGCATTTCCAGACCTACCCCTGTCAAAGTGCCCAAATCATTACCTCCACAGTGCACTATTAACAGGTCAGGTTTAGGCAAATGCATAAAGGTTTTCACCAATGGTATCAATTGGTGACATTTTAATCCTCTTTGGCCCAACCACTTAATTTCCACATCTTGTAAATTGAGGTTACGTAAATTTCTGCTTTCAGCATACCTTTGAGCCCAGTGGATGTAACTATGTCCAACAATCCAGACCTTAAACATGGTGGGAGAAGGTTGTTCTTCAGTCAGATGAAGTGTGGTAATGAAAGGGCAGTTGAAACAGTAGGAGTTTCTAAAGAAAAAAAACTGTGGATTTACAATGCTAATGATTCATTAGCAGTGATTGGTGCATTTCCATTTCTGAAAACAGAAAGTTAGGGTGCATGGATGTGTTCTTTGAAAGATGTAATTTGAATGGTCAAGGAAGAAACATTTAATGAAAGATTGCACTGGATACGCAGGTGCACTGAGAGTTCAGAGTTCAATTGAAACATTGTTGTGTGAATTTGCAAACATGAGAGGTCTTCCAGGAGGTGGTTGCTATGGAAACAAGGCAGACAGGGCAGAGGGGGGAAGGGTTTTGATTTGAAAAAAGTGAGGGAAGAGGTATGATTGGCTAATATGAGAGATATGTGAAAAGAATATCTGTATTTCTGTGCTTTCAATAGCTGCAGCCTTTGGAGTGCATCCTTTTTCTTCTGCTGAAGACAATTTGGTGTATTTCTCAGACTGTTTTCAAAACTCAAAAAAATATTTGCTAAGGTGAGAAAAGATTTATTTAATTTAGATAGAGAATAGTATGATTTAAGGAGAAAATGATGAAGAAAGCTGTGTTTTTAAAATGTGGTTTTGTCTCTAGTGATATACAAATAGAATTTGTTTCTTTGAGAAATTGTAATTGCATATTTGGTGTAACATTCTGGCATGCAGTAACACAAGATATTGTGATATATGGAGCCCATTTTATGGTCTGTTATGTAAGCTGAAACAGAGATGTTGCTTTTAAAAACGATTTAAGAAATCAATTTCATTTCTGGATATGTACTGCTAGAGCTTCATAGGTTGTTTTGAGCCATATTTATAAGGTATTTGAGTGTCTAAGATGTTATGTTTTCCTTTTAAAATGTAAAGTGTTCCTCATGGGGCAAGTGTCTTGTAAATACGCTCCCACTTGTGCTTGGCAAATTTAGATTTTGATTATGGGAGTTACCTAGCCATGTTAATAGTGTCCCAAAAATGGTGCTAGTGAATTGCAGAAAACACTTTCATGTGTCTCAAGGACATTTTTAGTCATTTCTTCATGAATGCAGGTATACAATTGATTTATATGCTGTGTTTAAAAACGAATTTTGAAATCAATTACATTTCAGGATATGTTCTGTTAGAGCTTCATAGGTTGTTTGGGGTCATATTTAGAAGGCATTTTAGTGTCTTTGATGTTATTTTTCCCTTTTTAAATGGAAAGCGTTCCTCATGGGGCCCTGAGCAGTTCTTAGCCATGTTATTTAATAGGAAGTGGATAACATGGCTAAGAGCATTTGCTGGAAAGTGCATGAATATTGCTGACTTTTCTGCGATGTTATTTTTCCCTTTTTAAATGGAAAGTGTTCCTCTTGGGGCAAGTGTCTTGTGAATACGCTCCCACTTGCGCTTGGCAAATTTAGATTTTGATTATGGGAGTTACGTAGCCATGTTAATAGTGTCCCAAAAATGGTGCTAGGGCATTCCAGAAAACACTTTCATGTGTCTCAAGGACATTTTTAGTCATTTCTCCATGAATGCAGGTATACAATTGATTTATATGCTGTGTTTAAAAACGAATTTTGAAATCAATTACATTTCAGGATATGTACTGTTAGAGCTTCTTAGGTTGTTTGGGGTCATATTTAGAAGGCATTTTAGTGTCTTTGATGTTATTTTTCCCTTTTTAAATGGAAAGCGTTCCTCATGGGGCCCTGAGCAGTTCTTAGCCATGTTATTTAATAGGAAGTGGATAACATGGCTAAGAGCATGTGCTGGAAAATGCATGAATATCGCTGACTTTTCTGCGATATTCATGCATTGCGGCCGTTTTTTTTCACATTTGCAAGCACTTCTTAGCCATGTTATCGAATGGGAGGTGGATAACATGGCTAAGAGCATTTGCTTCAAAGGTTGTTTGGGGTTATACACCATTTTTGGGAAATTAGTAACATGCCTATCTAACTCCCATAATCAAAATCTAAATTTGTCAACCGCAGGTGGGAGCATATTTACAATAAATTTGCACCAGGAAGAATGTAAAATAGCATACTAGATACTCAAATGCCTTATAAATATGACCCAAAACATCTTATGAAGCACTAGTAGTGCATATTTCCAGAAATGTATTGGTTTTCATTTAATGATTTACTTCATTGGTAGGCCTTCACATGTTTTTTTATTTTGATATTTTTCAGTGAAAATCTTATCTGCAACCATGTGTTGGCCTCACCTCAAATAAACAAAACAGGTGATGGACTGGTTACCTAGCCATGTTAATAGTGTCCCAAAAATGGTGCTAGTGAATTGCAGAAAACACTTTCATGTGTCTCAAGGACATTTTTAGTCATTTCTTCATGAATGCAGGTATACAATTGATTTATATGCTGTGTTTAAAAACGAATTTTGAAATCAATTACATTTCAGGATATGTTCTGTTAGAGCTTCATAGGTTGTTTGGGGTCATATTTAGAAGGCATTTTAGTGTCTTTGATGTTATTTTTCCCTTTTTAAATGGAAAGCGTTCCTCATGGGGCCCTGAGCAGTTCTTAGCCATGTTATGTAATAGGAAGTGGATAACATGGCTAAGAGCATTTGCTTGAAAGTGCATGAATATTGCTGACTTTTCTGCGATGTTATTTTTCCCTTTTTAAATGGAAAGTGTTCCTCTTGGGGCAAGTGTCTTGTAAATACGCTCCCACTTGCGCTTGGCAAATTTAGATTTTGATTATGGGAGTTACGTAGCCATGTTAATAGTGTCCCAAAAATGGTGCTAGGGCATTCCAGAAAACACTTTCATGTGTCTCAAGGACATTTTTAGTCATTTCTCCATGAATGCAGGTATACAATTGATTTATATGCTGTGTTTAAAAACGAATTTTGAAATCAATTACATTTCAGGATATGTACTGTTAGAGCTTCATAGGTTGTTTGGGGTCATATTTAGAAGGCATTTTAGTGTCTTTGATGTTATTTTTCCCTTTTTAAATGGAAAGCGTTCCTCATGGGGCCCTGAGCAGTTCTTAGCCATGTTATTTAATAGGAAATGGATATTATGGCTAAGAGCATGTGCTGGAAAATGCATGAATATCGCTGACTTTTCTGCGATATTCATGCATTGCGGCCGTTTTTTTTCACATTTGCAAGCACTTCTTAGCCATGTTATCCAATGGGAGGTGGATAACATGACTAAGAGCATTTGCTTCAAAGGTTGTTTGGGGTTATACACCATTTTTGGTAAATTAGTAACATGCCTATCTAACTCCCATAATCAAAATCTAAATTTGCCAACCGCAGGTGGGAGCATATTTACAATAAATTTGCACCAGGAAGAACGTAAAATAGCATACTAGATACTCAAATGCCTTATAAATATGACCCAAAACATCTTATGAAGCACTAGTAGTGCATATTTCCAGAAATGTATTGGTTTTCATTTAATGATTTACTTCATTGGTAGGCCTTCACATGTTTTTTTATTTTGATATTTTTCAGTGAAAATCTTATCTGCAACCATGTGTTGGCCTCACCTCAAATAAACAAAACAGGTGATGGACTGAATGTGGATCAATGACACACATTTACCCCAGTCTAAAGATCAGGGCCTAAACAAATCTTTAGATAGGCTACATCTTATCGTCATCCTGAATTAATGATTTAAAATATTAGGGAGTGATTTATGAGTGTTGTATGCCTTTTTTGTACCATTGAGTGTCATTTTTGTGATGCAGTGCTGGTGGAAAACATTTGCTATGTTAAATAATTAGTACGGCATTAAGTTTTAGATGACTGTTATTTATTTACTGTTTGGTAATAGTGGTTAATAACATTTTATATTATATTTTTCCACAGATTCAACATTCTTTCATAGTTTTGAAAATGCCTTCCAAAAGTCGCATACGAAAGGCTAGAAAACGTCAAAGACAGCAGGATGATGTTTTATTGCAGCAGTCCTCTTCCCCAAATACTTGTCAAAACACCAAGAAAGGTCCGGGTAAGAGCACGAAATCATTCTTAAGAAATATTTGTAGTAAAAAAAGTTTTGCTCAAAAAAATGTTTCAGTTCACAAAAAGAAAAGTAATTTAAATGGAAAGGAGAGACCCATCACAAATGATACTGGTAGAGGAAGAGATAACTCTGTGCATGATAGTAGAAGGAAACAACAGTTTAGGGACATTCGAAATCGAATGTTCCGTAATAGGATATTAGTTAATTTATTGAAAAGTATTAAAAAGAAAGGCCAACAGAAAGCGGCATTTTATAAGAAGAAGAAAAATGTAGAGAAAATTATTGATCATGCTTTTGAAATTAAGCGAAAGTTGTTTATTTTGGTAATCAATAGAATTAGGAAACTAAGCAAGGTAATTTCTGATTTCAAAACAAAAAGTAGATGGAAGAGACTAGTAAATCGTACTAACTTTTGTGAAGTTTTTTCCGGAGAATGGATGCATAGTTCAAGTTCTGAGGCATTTTTTAATGAGGAGACTTACTTTCAGGATAATGATTTGGTGCATGCAGTTGACATCAGTGGTCGAGCTTATGAAGTGAAGGATGGTTGTCCAGTTGAAAAAGAACAACTTGTGACAACAGAGACAGAAGAGGCGCTAAGTGATGAGGTTTTAGGAAGACGTCCTAAGGGTCCTGTGTACATTTGGAAGTGTGGTTCTATTTGCAGTGTGCGACAGGTTTCCATCAATTTGCTTTGTGATTTTATACGGACATTTAATAAGAAAAGTTTGAAGCAGAAAATGAAGTTGTTGCAGGATTTAGATCCTTGCAGAGTGAGACAAATGACAGGTTTGCGTGGTCATTCACTGGCTTGTCTTTCCAGGAGAGTATGCCAGAGTGTTTTTCATCATTTCAGGATGCTAGCAGTGCATCATAATAAAGTGAGAAAATTAGTGAGAATGTTGTATTATGCTAAGAGTCCAGCAATTATGCTTAAACAATTATGTGCTGCTCTTTTGCATGGTTCTGAAATAGATGTGAAGAATATTTGTGAAGAAATTGAGTTTTGTTACTTTGGTAGTAAAGATGAGAATGTTCAAATTGACCCTGAAGTAGAGGGTAATGTGGAAGATAATGTACAGGTTTCCAGTACAGATAATTTTCAGAAGGAAATTGCCACGTTTCAGATGAAATCAAGTGAGAGGCCTAATTTCACTTGTGTATGTTGTCGACGCACTTATTATAAGAATCAGACTAAGGTAGTGGATTTATATGCAAAAAGTGAAAGGGAAAATAATAGTGAATGGAAGGATTTTGCCACATACTTGATGGTAGAAAATTATTTTGATTTGGGATCGGATCAACGTGTGTGTACTTATTGTTGTAATAAATTAAACCAAAACCAGATGCCTGCTAGGGCAGTTCATAATAATCTGGAATTGGTTGAGATTCCTTCTGAATTGAAGGATTTAAATACTTATGAATCTATTTTGATTCAAAGTATCCATCCCTTTCAGGCTATTGTAAGAATGGAGCCGAAGACAGGGAAGTTGCCTCCAGCAGATTTACAGAGAGGATTAAAGGGAAGAGTTGTTTATTTGCCTCTAGATTTGAAGAAAAACATTAACACAATTGGAATAGAAAAAGTGGAAGAGGAACCTCTGGTTATCTTGGTTAATGGGGTTCCGACAAAGAATAAGAAAATATGGCAAGATTTAGTGGATGTTAGGAAAGTCAAAAAGGCAACAGTGTATTTGAAGAAAAATAATAAGTACTATAAGAATGTGTATGTTGCAGAAGAGGAAGTAAGTGATGAAGAGGATAGCGATTTGTGTGCTGGCCAAATTGAGAAAGTAGAGGCCTCTAAAAGTGAAGAAATATATGAACATTATAGTGTTCATCCTTTGCATTCCAAGGAAGTCATGGGGAATGCTATTGAGTTGTTTCAAATGAAACAAGCCAAAGGGAGTCCCATTAGTGTTTGGGAGGAAAGTTTGGAAGCTCGGTGTTTCCCACAGCTATTTCCCACAGGTCAAGGAGGAAGATATGATGAGCGACCTCATCAAATTCCTGCCTCTGAATACCGGACTTTACGATTGTATGCAGCAGATCCTAGGTTTCGGCAATGCATTCCCTATTTGTTTCATCTCCTGTTTGAAAGCGATCTGTCTGGACTGTCATATGCAGTGAACCACATCTTAAAAAGTGGTATACAGATGCGAAACATCTCGGCAAGTGACTTTATGCATAAAGTCAATGTCCAAGACAGTATTTTGGACTCTCACTTAATTAATCTCATGGCGTGTCAGCGTGGTACTAATGAGTACTGGTACCGTCGTCATGGTGATTTAAAATGTATGCTGAGGAACTTAGGAACTCCAACATGGTTCCTCACTCTGAGCTGTGCCGAGTATGGCTGGGAAGACTTACTTGAATTTCTACGAGAGGCAAATGGAAATATTGAAAACATTGAATTCAAGACACCTGGAGAACTGTGTTCTTTGGATCCAGTGAATGTATGCAGGTACTTCAATCATAGATTTGAAGCTATGATGTCTTTCATCACAAATAAAAAGAATCCACCTCTTGGAGAGGTGTTGGATTTCTTCTGGAGAAAGGAGTACCAAGCAAGAGGTGCCCCTCATATACATATGTTGTTGTGGATCAAGGATGCACCTAAATTTGGAACAGATCCGGATGACTTAGTGATGAATTTCATCGAACAGTATTCTACGTGTGCTGTTCCAAACGCAACGGAGAAGAAAAGTCCAAGAGAACAAGTTCTACGTTTCCAAAGCCATCGTTGTGGAAAGTACTGTTGTCGTAAATTCAGAAACAAGGACAAGTTCTACACCAAATGTCGTTTCAACTTTCCACGACCGGTGATTTCTAAAGGAAGAGTGAACAGTTTGATGTCTTCGCTGCGACATAATGTGACGAGGAAATCACCCAAGAATACATACAATTTGAAAAGGAACGAAGAGTCCAAGTACATCAATGACTACAACCCAGTGATTTTGTCCATGTGGAATGCTAACATGGATATACAGTTTGTGGCTGACAACTGTATGGCTGTGGCTCGGTATGTGACATCTTACATCACCAAAAAAGAAAAGACCGAACTGAAGGATATGTGGGAGGACATTTCTCATGAAAAGAGCCTCAGCAAGAAGTTGTACAGTTTCAGTCTGAAGATGTTGTCGCATCGAGAAATCGGAGCTTACGAATGTTCTGACCGGTTGTCTTCAGCAAGTCTCTATGCCAAATCCAGGAGTCTCGTTTGGGCGAGTCTTGGTCTTGCTGCAACGCGAAATCGAGTTCTAAAACCTGTCCGGGAAATTGAGTATTTGGCAGAAAAGGAACCAAACAGTACCGACATTTTGAAGACCAACATGTTGGATACATATTATCCAAATCGAAGCAGTCACCTTGAGAATGTTTGTCTATATGAGGTTCTCCAAAATTATATATTCAAGAGGAACATCAAAGAAGATATTGAGAAAGGAGTGTATGCTGTAATTGGAAGTGAGGGATGCCTGGTCAAGCAAAGAAAATGCCAATTAGTAAACCATCGAAAATTGAGTGGTGAATCTCCAGAAAAAAAGGAGTTTTTTTATTTAGCACTTTTGCAACTTTTCAAGCCTTGGCGTGCAGAAGAGGAACTGCTTGGAGATTTCCTCTGTTACGAAGACTCTTTCAATGCAGCCAAGGAGTCCATAGAATGTCCTGCTTTTTCTAAATATCAAGAAATGCTAACTTTGGAAATTGAGCAGGAAGCAACGATTGCAGCCGAGATTGCCAGAGACAGTTCTCAGGACAGTCAGAGTTCTGTTTCATTGAGTCAAGATCCACTTGGAGGACCTATTATCGAAATTGAAGCTGCCACTGCTATGAATGAAGTGGAAAGAGCCATGGCACATGCTCAGGAGGATTCAGTTAACTTAGAAGACTTGGAAAAACAACTCAACGTTGAGCCGAGGAAAATATATGATGAAGTTACCACGGAAATTGAGCACGGATTAAGTCATGAGAAGAGCAAGTGCTCATGTACATCATTGAAGCCTGTCCGACTGTACGTGAGTGGAGAAGCGGGAACTGGAAAAAGTTTCCTCATTAAAGCAATCTCTTGTTATTTGCAGAAAAGGACTGAGTCATCGCTGTCTTGTGTTGTCACCGCTCCTACTGGACTGGCAGCACATAACATTAAAGGTATTACTTTGCATCGTCTACTGATGCTGCCGGTGGAGCATGACAACAAATTACAATACAACAAGTTATCTGGAGATGCTTGCTGTGAAGTTTCAAGAGTCTTGAGGAAAATGAAACTACTTATCATTGACGAAGTAAGCATGGTTTCCAATGTCATGCTTGCCTTTGTGCATTTGAGAATGCAAGAAGTACTTAAAACTGAATATGATGTGTTATTTGGTGGGAAACACATCATTGTTTTTGGAGATCTTCTGCAGCTGACACCAGTAAAAGGTCAACCTGTGTTCAAAATACTCACGCATGAAGATACCAGGAAGTGCCTAGGGAGCATTGGCAACGTCAATATATGGTTAAACTTCAATTATGCAGAACTGCATCAAAATATGCGTCAGGCAAAGGATGAAGATTACAAGAATATTCTACAAGATATTAGAATTGGAAAAGTGACCGAGCATGGGAAAGAAGCTTTAAATGCACGATTACTGTCAAATTTATATCCCAAACAAGAAATTGTGCCTGAGAATATTTTTCAGAAAATTACTGAGAAGAAATCCGGGATATGTCTCATGCCAACTCTTGCAGAATGTGCCATCTTCAACAACAAAATGTTGAATTTAGAAAAGCAAGAGATTGTGAAACTTGAAGCTATCGACAAATTAGAGCATATGGGATCAACAATTATTTTGTCAGACAATTTGAAATCAAAATTGGATTCATTAGAGAAGACTATATCTAAAACAGCGGGTTTTGAAAAGACTTTGAATGTGTGTTTAAATTGCCGAATTATTTTGAGAAGGAATTTACATGTAGAAAGAGGTCTGGTAAATGGATCAATGGGTAATGTTGTTGATTTTGAGAAATACAGAAATAGAGATGGAATAGAATTTTTAAGAATTAAATTTGATGGCATTGAGGAAGTACAGCAAATTGGTCGTTGTTCTGCTAGGTTTTTGCTTGTTAAAGATTTATATGTTCGCCGTAAGCAGTTTCCTGTTTGCTTGGCATATGCGGTGACAATCCATAAATCGCAAGGTTTAAGTGTAGACTGTGCATTGGTGAATATTGGCAGTTCTGTGTTCAAGGAGGGTATGGCATATGTGGCATTGTCACGAGTTAGAACTTTATCGGGATTGTACTTGATTGACTGTGATGTCACAAACATTTGTGCGGATCTAGATTGTGTTAAGGAATATAATAGGTTAAGAAGAGAGTATGCGCCACATTTGCCTCAATATCCTTTGTTTGAGAAACGTGTGGTAGGCCGCAAACGTAGAAATAGCAGTAATAGTAGGGAGGTTGTTGCAAAAAGACTAAAAGTCAATGAACCGAAAATTGTTAGCAGAAAGAAAGTGGATTCTGTTGAAGATGTTGTCGGTTTTCAATTTGAAAACAGTTCTGGTGTCAACTGCTATGCAAATGTAGTGGTTAATGTTCTCTTTTCACTAGAGAGTTTAAAAGAACAGATTCTGTTGAATTCTGAACAAATTTTATGCTGTTTGTTGAATTCTGTTTTCGAGAAATGTAGCACTGATCGAACAAAAGTAGAAAGTGTGTCTGAAGTTCGTTATCTGGTAGATGAATGTTCAGGTCAAACAGACTTCTCTGAAAATAATCAGCAAGATTGTCAGGAGTTTTTAATGTATATGCTTGATATATTGCAAGTTGAGGGTGTAGATGTAGATCACCTGTTTGGGCTTTCTTATCAATGGCAGCATGACTGCGAGAACTGTATGGTATCAAGTACTACTAGTGTAGACTCAGAAAGATTTATATATTTAACTTTGCCAGACAGTAAATCAGTCTCCTTTAATAAGCTAGTAAATGCAGCGGATCACAACATGGAGTGTAGCCAATGTAAATGTGATATGATGTCAACATTATTTATACGTAGATATGGCCAGTATGTCATTTTAATGATCCAACGTTGTAGGCCTGATGGATCAAAATTGTCAACTTTAATAAAAAATGTTGTGGCTTCTCAGCTGTCAATATCAGGGAGGACTTTTGTTACTGTAGCAATTATCTATCACGATGGTCCATCAACAACATCAGGACATTATACAGCTTACTTAAAGTCTGGAAATGGCTGGTCATTCTGTAATGATTCCGTTGTAATGTTCAAAAAAAAATTGCCATTTGACCTTAAAAATTCTTACCTGGTGTTTTTAAAACCAAAATTTTAAGTAGAGGGAATGTAAGTCTGCAATGCTGTCTAGATTAAAAATCCAACTATATAAACTTAATGCAAGTAAGTCTGCTTCATAGTAAGCAGTATCAGTGTCATAGGAAAAGGAGAACATGAGTGACAAAGAAGAGTAAGTTATTAGTAGTCCAGGATTGTGAAAATAATCTCAAATATTTTATTTTTGAAAGTTGCGAAAATAGAAAATGTCGGGATTTGATTGGAAGAATAACAAGACTTGCGAATCGCGGCAACATGATTTGGCCTAGTGGAAACATGTGATATAATGAGAGAAGTCTTTTTTTCTATGTAACATATTTTGCGTATCGATGGAGGTTTTCTTTCAGAAAGTGGCGGGCTGAAAATATTTGTAGCACAACAGAGTGGATGCTGTTCATAGGAGATCGTTCGACGTCATTGAAAGTAAGTTAATTTTAAGGAGTTTTGAAATCAGATTTCGAAGGTTGTATGGGTTTTTTAAACACAGTCATTTTGATTGTGTTTTTTTCCCCGCTGTTGCATGATGAATACCTTCAAGTCACTGATTTAAGTGAAATTTGATACATTCTGAGAACAGCAAAAAGAAACCATTTAACATGTATAATTAATGTTATGCTTTTTGTCCTTATGATATACATTTAGAATTGTGAGGTACATATGGGTAAGCTGAGTTCTGTAAATATCAATTTTAATGCTTTCAGTGCTGTACTTCTGGGTAGTGTTTTTTTTAAAAAAAGAAAAGAGGCCTCATCTCAAAGAAAGCTCTTGAAAGCACATATCTTATTTGCATCCTAAATCAAGCATTTACAATGTTAGACACAATTTTATGATGGCTTTACATCTTTTTCGCGCTGCTATTGCATCACTATTGTGAGACATTAGCAGTGCAAGAAAAACATCATGTTCCAAAATAGGGCTCAGTTCATCAACATCAAGATACAGTTTCTTTAGAATATATATCTTTAGGATTGTGTAGGGGACGTAGAGAAGCAGAGACTTCTGTAAATGTCAAAGTTGTTGAAAAACTGTTTGTTTTTGAACCTTTTCCCTTGTCTTTTCTAATTTTTAAATACATGTTTTAATATTTTTGGAAATGTTTGTTCTTTTTTTTACAGATTGAAAGTATGAAAAAATATTTAAAAAAAGGTAACAAGAATTATAAGGTAAATGCTTTCTACTCTTTTTACCCGCAATGCACTGCTGATGATGTTATTGACAGTATCTCTCATTTACTCTCTATAGCTGTCTTTCTTTTTACATTATTCTCTGTTTACTTCCCTTATACTAACTCTTCTTTTTTTTAAAAAAATATTTTTTTAGTTCGCTTAAAGTTCGCGAACCGGTCAGCGAACTTGAAGCGAACCAAAAGAAATAGAGCTTGCCAGAGTGATAAACATTCTAGCAATTTTGATTGAAAGGGGAGGTAGTTCTGAAAAGAACTGTTTTTTTTTGTTTTTGTTGTTTTTTTTTTTTTTTTTTTTTTTGGAACATTTTTTGATTTTTTTGTATTTTTAGAACTGTTTTATGTTTTTTTTGTGTTTTTTTATAGAGGGGAGACAACAAAAAACAGGCATTGAAAACGGCTCAACTGGAGCAAAAAAAAAAATTATTTCTTGGGTGCATTAGGGCATTTATGATTTTCGTACGCCATGTTCATGAGGTTGACGCTCATGTTGCCATATGACAGCATAGCACCACAGTATATACAACTTAACTTCATATGCTGGAAGTTGGGTTGAATGTTTGGCACAGTTTCTTGTGCCTCTCTTCCCGTCAATGACATTGTGGAGGTCGATCTGGCCACAGGAGTTGACGTGGGATTGTCTTGAAGATCCCTTAACGCAGCCCTGCTGTAGTTTAAGGGGTGCCACCTGCTCATGTGTCGGTGCATCGTATAGTTCCCCATACTGTATTTCTTTTCTGTGCCTCTCGACAATCTGTAATCACAGATGAGGCAGGTGGCATACTTAGCATTAACCTTCTTTGATCCAGGAGGGATGGAGAAAAACTGCCAGATGAAACTGGTTTTTCGTTTTGAAACCCGGGGCAACTCTTCGACAAATTGTTGTTCTTCTCTGTCCTCTTCTTCTTCTTCCTCCTCTTCCTCCTCTCTGTTAGTGATGAATTGGCTAGGTGGTCCTCTCTTCTTATGAGGAGGTGGAGGTGGTGGTGGGGTTCCACCAGCTGCAGCCAGTACAGAAGCCATTCTTCAGATCAAGCAAAATGGTCTTTCTCTCACCAAGATGAAAGTCAGAGTGAGGAAATAAGGAGGGGTTTACATGATTTGGGGAGAGCAAAAGTTCTGAACCAATGAAAAGTGTTATTTTTAGGTCACATGACCTAGTCATACATCATTTGGAAACCAAAAGTGAAATGAACCAATGAAAAGTTTGATAAACAAGTCACATGACCTGTTCCGCTTACGTTACGCGGCGCGCGCCGCGTCCCAGATCGCTTCCGGTTCGCGGTCCCGACCACTTCCGGGAGCGCTAACGCGGCGCGTCATTAGACGCATTACGCGATAACGTGATACGTCGCGCTTCCGCGACGCGTCACAGTTCCGCTAACGTAACGTTGACCGGTTCGCGGACTAGATCGCGGCATCGAGATGAGCTAACGGAAAGCTTCCCGGTTCGCGAACTAGAAGCGAAGAAAAAAAAAAATTAAAAAAAAAATTATCAATAAACATCTAAATATATTTTGGGATTTAAAGAAGAATACATTTTACAGCTACAGATGTTAGCTTTTAAAAAACCAATGAAATTCACAGAAAAAACCATAGGTTATAGACCATATATAGTTAGAAATTTGCATTTAAAAAACCATTGAAATTCAATGAAAAAACCATAGGTTATAGACCATATATAGTTAGGGATTAGCATTTAAAAAACCTTATTTTATTTGCACAAAACCATTGAAATTCCATATATAGTTAGTTGCACTAACTATATATCGCGGACCCGCAATCCACTGCTAATGATGTCACATATTACATCATTCATGACATGGTCAGTGACATCACTGATGACATCACTGATGACATCTCAAATGACATCACTGATGACATCACTGATGACATCTCAAATGACATCACTGACTTCTCATTTGACATTACTGATTACATCACTGATGATATCATTTATGTGATAATACATCTTCAGACTCTAATATAACCTTAGATACACTCAGTGTAAACAGGCACTCACAGACTGTCACACATCCATGGAGTTACTCACACACCTAGTCAGTCATGCAAAGAATCAATCACACCTCCATTTCCTCAAATATACAGTTATACACACCTTACGTATTCAAACATATACTAACAAATATTTACTCTCTTATACAATCCTTGATACAAGTTCACAATGATTCATACAGCCACTCTCACATTCACTGGCTCTTATGTTCAGTTATTTATATATGTCAACTCTCACATGGAGTGTGTTTTACATATGTACTTACTTTGACATGTAGAACTGAGATATCCATTCACTCACCAATATACTCATGCACACAGTCAACTGTCCATACAGCTGTTTCTACATGCACTTTTGAACCCATACACCTAGGGAATCAACTGCTCACACATCTATGCACAGTTATATACCTCCCAGCCACCCACACACATACTCAGTCTCCCATACAAATACTTAGTCAACCATTCAATAACCCATATAGTTACTGATATAGCTACTGATTTAAACATGCAGCAGTTTACAGAAGAACATAAATAATGATTGCCAAATTAAGACACTTTAATCACTAACCCATGCACTCAGTGAGACACATTTAATGATTCTCTCATACAGTCAGTCATGCACCTACTAAATCCTTCATCCAGACACTTATAGATCCACTCATTCTTCAATATGTAAGACATATTTTAACTTTACAGAAACATACAGTCACTGGGTGTTGTCATCAGTGATGTCATCAGTGATGTCATTTGAGATGTCATCAGTGATGTCATCAGTGATGTCACTGACCATGTCATGAATGATGTAATATGTGACATCATTAGCAGTGGATTGCGGGTCCGCAATTTATAGTTAGTGCAACTAACTATATATGGAATTTCAATGGTTTTGTGCAAATAAAATAAGGTTTTTTAAATGCTAATCCCTAACTATATATGGTCTATAACCTATGGTTTTTTCATTGAATATATATATATACATATATATATATATAGATATATATACATATATATATAGTGACTACTGCCATTCGCCAGTAGGTAGTTATAGTTAGGACCTTGTTTCTATTTAAAAAGCATTTTTTCTTTTGTCAATACCTTTGGCGTTGGTTAACAAATCTTCGCAAAATTTTCAAAACTAGTGGGGCGCTCCAGTCAGCTCCTATCTTGAAAGTTTCGGGGTGATTCGGCAAGCATTGGACTAGAATAAAGGGAGGTCCCAAAACGTGTTTTCTCCATGTTAATTCCCAAAGGAAGGTTTAGACACGCCTACAGCCCGAAGTGCTGAAGGGAATTGCACCAAATTTGGCAAAAAAGATAGCCTTTGTTTCAGAAAGAACTCTTTTTGTAAAATCGTGTAAATCCCTTCAGTAGTTCATAAACATTTTTTTAAAAAGAGGTCAAAATATGCATTTCCCATAGGAAACTTTAGATACGGGAACAGCTCGAACTGCTGAACGGAATTTCACCAAATTTGGCAAAAAAGTAGTTCTTGGTTCAGAAAGCACTCTTTTTTAAATGGTGTACATCTGTTCAGTAGTTGCTGTGAAAATCACAAAATAAAAGTTTCGATATATAGAGGCATGGAGGATCCACGCACCCTGCCGATCATGAGCTGCATTCTAAATGGCTGTCAACACTTCAAACCAGGAAGTGTTGGCAGCCATCTTGTGTTTCGGTAGAACGGAGGCACAAGAAATCAGTAAAACAAACGTGCAAAACAAGAAAAGGGGGCTGGGTAGAAACATCCTGACCTCTTAGGCCTGCTCAGGGTGTCCCACAAGGATCCCCAGAGCCCCCCCCAATTATTTTTTTTGAAATTCATCAAACTAGTCCTCCACGTACCTCCAGTAAGCGCTACAGAGCTGCATTGCAGAGTGGTATAAAAAGGGGCATGGCCTGGGCCACTTCTCTGCAACGCAGCGCAGTGGCGCTTACTGGAGGTACCTGGTGGGCTAGTTGGACCACAGGGACCCTCAGGATTGGAGAGGAATTAATTCCCTAACTATCCAGTAACTATAACTGCTAAATTTCACTGGTTTTGTACAAGTGATATTGGTGTCTAACCATAACATCCCTGTAACCTTTGTTTTTTCAGTGAATTTCTGTGTTTTTTCCATGTTGTTTCCTAACTATGACAGCCCTGTAAACTTTGGTTTCTGCACTGTTGGTTAAAAATAAAATAAAAAGGACTACTTACAACCTGCAACCTGCTGTGCCTTGCTGTGCTGATTTTCTTCTACACCCTTGGACTGAGGGGGCTGCAGTTGGAAGAACTCATATATATATAGTCACACAATCAGCTAAGGGACATGGACCTCTTTTTCACCATGAGACTGTGACACTGAGTAAGAGAGAGAAAAGCCAAAAAGCAACAAATGTGGAGAAAGAGATAGTGAAACAATAACAATGACTGGAGCCAGGGATATAAAATAATGAGTTTACAGGGACTTTATAGTTAGAAAATAACATGATAAAAAAATTAGAAATTCTCTGAAAAAAACAAAGGGTACAGAGAGTTAGGAAATAGAATTAAAAAACTATAAAATTCACTGAAAAAAACAAAGGTAATGCTAGGGTAAGGCTCACATTTTACTTGTACAAATCCAGTGAATTTCAGCAGTTATAATTCCCTGAGCTTGTTGTAAATGAATCTAGGACCCTAGTGTAATTTTCCCGATTCATGCCCTTATATAGGTATAAATTACCCGATCCTTATATAGGCATAGAAATCATTACCATACTTGGACTGAGCCTATGCAGCCCAAATACAGAATGGCTACTTTCACTAAGTTCCGAGAATCAACAACGATTTCTTAGAAAAACCCACCTTCAGCATGTAGGGACTTCCCCTTGCCTGAATACTAATTTATCTAGGAAATCATGGAGTTTTCACAGAACTGGGTCTTTGAGTGACGGTATTAAGTCCAATCATACGTCAAACTTGGCACCTTCAAAGTATAAATATGCCTACATTTGCCCAGACAAACATACGGTGGTTTGGAGCAGATCGACTAACTACTTGCACGACGCCCTGCAGCAGCAAGTGCAGAAGGAAGCCGACCCTCCAGCTGACGCACGGAGTGATGCTGTCTTTTCCCCTGCCGAGAAATCCAGCTACAGTGTTTCTAGGCTACCCTTGCGGGTTGCTGGGAAATCGAGTCCTGAGAGAGAGGTACAAGACCTTCTTCATTCTAAACCAAGGTACAGAGCTGATTAGACCCATAGAGAATTCTTGGATAGATCCTTGGCAGAGAAATACTAAACTTAAGCTTCTCCTCACTTACTTCTTCCCTTGTACTAGACTTAGGTTAGGTACACCGGGGTAGGCATATTTTTCGAAGCACCATTTGAGTACTTTTATTCATTATTTTATTACTGTATGCATTTTATACGTTTTAAGGCAATTTATGGCTTAGAAACCATATCATGCTTTTACAGTACTACTTTATAATACTTTTCGTATTATATGCATTGTACTTTATAACCAGTATTACTATTGTAGCAGTACATTTCTTATGCTTGAGAAAGAAGACTGTTCAATAAATACCTTTTATTCAAAAACGCCTGTCTCTCTATTTTCTCAGCACCTCTGGTGAAACGAAGCATTCACGATTGACTGAGTAAAATAGTTATCTATTGTTTCCGCGACTCTAGAGATACGTTTTTTTATCCTGGGGAAACAAAGTTGTCATGTTTATGCGGTTATCAGAAACTAATCCCTTCTTGTAATTTCAAGAAAGTTTCTAGTGACCTCTGAGCTAGCTGGCACTCACAATTAAGTTTAATATATACGATAGTGACCTAGTCGACCTCAGTCCTACGTCTAATCTATAGTATATGTTATTCCAATGCGCGGAGCCTATTGGGAATATAGGAACTACACAACATGGCGCCCAACGTTTGGTAAGACGATAATTTAGTATTAAATCTGTTTATTCAGAGCAAAATGTTTACTGACCTGTGCCCGAAGGTGCACCGGCCACTCTGTTACAATGCTTAGATGAAAACATAATGGGCACAGCAAACAGTCAGGATCATTAAACACAGCAAGCCGCCTACAACCCAGAAGGGCCGGCCACGTTAAAAGGTAGTGCAACGTGTCGGAAGCTAAAAGTAGCTTAGCCTCCAATTCAAGTCCCAAACAACCCCCCCAAACAACCCCCCAACCTGTCCAAACTCCCCCCCATCCCATCCCCCACCCCCTTCTTGTCCGTCCAATGATCCTCCCAAAACCCCAACCAGCCCAGCCATCTGCGAGGGACAGTTCCTAAGTCTGTCCATTCTGAGCTCTACGCCTGCAAGTCTTCTTCTTACGCTCTGGTAGCGTGGTGTCCGCTAGGTGCAACAGTCGCAGGTATCGGGGGCAACTCAGCTCCCGAAATTCCCCGGTGAGCAAAGACAAGAATGGCCTCCAGATATCTGCAAACTCCTCGCCCCGTCCTGCCGCTGTCAGGGACAGCTTCTCCATCCCCAAAACTGTCCAAAGTCTGTGTAGCCAGCCCAGATGAATAGGGGGCTGGGGGTCTCTCCATCGTGCTACAATGTTCTGTACCACGGCACCCAGCGCTATGGCAATCAACCTCCCCCGCATGGATTTCAAGGGGTAAATTAGTGCATTCGGCAGACCAAGGAGTATATAGGACGGAAACCTAGGGAGTTGGGTGTCCAAGTGTGCATCTACAAGGTCTAGAATGGTGTCCCAGTAATGCCGCAGCATCGCGCAGTCCCAAAGTAGGTGTATGAGTGTACCCCGTTCCCCACAACCCCTCCAACATCGATCGCTGGTCTTGGGATCCCAGCGATGGATACGCGCCGGAGTATGGTACCAATACATGACCACGTTAGTCAGGGTTTCGGTGAGGCCGGTGTGATAGGCCGAGTGTCTGGCCCTGTGGTAAATTCCCTCCCACTCCTTCCGCTTAAGTTGCCTCCCCAGGTCCTCCTCCCACCTGGCTTTCCCCAGATGGTAGGTGTATATGTGAGGGAGGAGCAAGTGTTGGTACAGGTCCGAAAGTAGTTTTTTCTCTGACTTGCACGTGAGGAGCCATTTCTCATAGGGAGTAAGGAAACGCTGCGCCCCCGGCCGAACTGAAGGCTGGAGGACCCAATGCCGGACCTGCAAATACTGGAGCCTGTCCG
The DNA here is from genome assembly GCF_964263255.1 of Lissotriton vulgaris. Classification (NCBI taxonomy): domain Eukaryota; kingdom Metazoa; phylum Chordata; class Amphibia; order Caudata; family Salamandridae; genus Lissotriton; species Lissotriton vulgaris. The sequence goes on from NC_141695.1 coordinate 1,238,119,695, forward strand.
CCTCCTGGATCCTGTAGTCCTCTTTCACTTTCTGAAAAGAGAGGACGCCTTCCAAATTGAACATATGTCCCACCTCTCTACAGGGAGTGGAACTCCATGCTTTATAACGCTGTGGGTCAAGGCCCGGGGTGAAGTCGGGATTCCCGAAGATGGGCGTCAGCGGAGATGGAAACGAAGTGAGTTCACTCCGGACTGCCACTTGATCCCAAACCTTCATCACCGTGCTCGTGATGTAGGAAGCGTAGAGGTTGGGGGGCCTATGGCATCGCGGCAGGAAAGGTACACCTGGAGCAGTCGACCAGCGACCGCCTGGTCCTGGAAGAGCCAGTGTTTGCTAGACTCCAGCTGGTACTATTCGACCAGGGTGCGCATCTGTGCCGCCTGAAAGTACAGTGTGAGATCTGGCATACCCACGCCACCATGTGCAGGTGGGAGAGTCGCTATCCGCTGCTTGAAGCGGGGGCGTCGACTATTCCAGATATAGCGTGTCAGATCCGCTTGCATCTTCTGGAGCCAGCCCGTCGGGGGCGCAGGGGCAGGGTCTGGAAGATGTATAAAATTTGTGGCAGAAGGGTCATCTTGACCGCTGCGATACGGCCAAGCCAGGAGAGCGTGAAGCGATTCCACTTCCTCAGCGTCACAGTTATTTGTGCGCTCAACTTGGTGTAATTGGCTTCCGTTGTTCCCCGCACCGTTGGCGCCAGTAGAACCCCCAAGTAGGGGACTGTGGAAGCGGACCACTGCAGAGCGAACTCAGCCTTGGTGTCTGCGAATACTTCGGGGGGCAGGGACACGTTCAGGGCCACTGACTTCCCCACGTTGATTTTAAAGTCCAAGGCCTGCGCGAAGGAGTGTAATTCCACAAAAAGCGCTCACAAAGACTGCATAGGGTCCATCAGGGAGAGCAGGACATCATCAGCATACAGGCTGATCTTGTGCGTGTCGCCCCCAAAGGGGATGCCCTTAATGCGCTGGTGATGTCTAACTCTCTGCGCCAGTGGCTCCATATAGAGCGCAAACAGGAGAGGGGAGATTGGGCATCCCTGCCTGGTCCCCTACCTATCGGGAAGCGCGGGGAGGTGTGGCCGTTGACCCGTACCGTCGCGGTGGGCTGACGATAGCAATTAAATATCCGATTCCGGGTAATCTCTCCGAGGCCGAATCTCTGGAGCGCTTGGTCAAGATAGGGCCAGTGCACCCTGTCGAATGCTTTTTCAGAATCGATTGCCAGGAGCATGCATCCCGGTCTCGTGCGTGAGCCCGCCTCAATAAGGTGGAGGACGCGTCTGGTGTTGTCACTCGTCTGCCGCTGAGGGATAAAGCCCGCCTGGTCGGGTTTGACAAGTTGTTGTATGTACGGCGCCAGACAGCTTGCGAGAATACCTGTATAGAGCTTAAGGTCTACATTCAGTAGCGAAATCGGTCTGTAGGATCCGCACTGAGTGGGGTCTTTACCGGCTTTGTGAATCGCTGATATCGCCGCCTCTAGAAGATCTGGGTTGATAGCCCCGGCCTGATCAAAGGTGTTGAAGAGGTCCCTCAACAGGGGGGCCACCTGCTGGCAGAAGGCCTTATAAAAGGCCGCCGTGAAACCATCGGGCCTGGGGATTTCCCCAGCTTGAGACGGGAAATCGCGGAGATTACCTCTTCCAGACCAATGGGTCTGTCGAGGAACTGGGACTGTGCTTCAGTCAACGATGGGAGAAGCGCCCCGTCTAAGTACTCTCCGCTACACTCCACGCCTAGCCCGTCCGCTTCGTACAGATCGGTGTAGAAGGACCCGAACGATGCTGCAATGGCAGCATCCTCGGTCAGCACATCACCCTGAGCATTCCGGATGGAGTGGACATGCCTCTGTTGCCGCTGTTCTCGCAGCTTACATGCCAACAGTCTCCCGCATCGATCCCCGCCGGTGTAGTAGGCGTGCTTCAGGCGTATAGCCGCGAATTCCGCGACGTCCTGGTCGAGTGTGGCGAGCATCTTCCGTTCTACGCACAGCTGGCGCCGCTCCCTAACCGCTCCGGTGCGTTGGTGTAGCTGCTCGAGTTCCCGTATGCGCTGTGTGAGTTCAGCCCTTTTCTGCGCGCGCTCCCTATTGTTGGCCACCTCCAGGGAAATAAACTCGCCCCTGAGGACCGCTTTTAGCGTAGCCCACTGTGTAGCTTTGGTGGTGTCACCATTGGCATTATGTGTGAGGAATTGACTGATTGCTGCTTTGATCTTCTCCACAGTGGAGGGGCACCGCAGCAGGCCGTCTCGTAGGCGCCAGTGTTGCTGCGGGTTGGGTGTATCGGGCACTAAGAAAGATGCTGAGATCAGTGAGTGGTATGTGAGCGAGGCGAGGTGTATTTCTACCTTGCGCGCGCGAGATGCCAGTTGAGCGGAGCAAAGCAGGTAGTCCAGACGCGCGTAAGCTGAATAGTGTGTATATGCTGTGTCATGTGGGTGAAAGTGTCTCCACAGATCCGTAAGACCCAGATCTGCGAGCTGCGCATGGCCCTCTGTCGAAAACGCCCCCACCTGTCCCACCCTCTGGTTGGAGCGATCGGCGACATTGTGGAATACCAGATTCAGGTCCCCCCCCAGTAGCAGGTGTTGGTGTGTGTTGGCTGTGGCGGTTTCAAGCGCAGAGTGCAAAAATCTTTCTTGCCCTTCATTAGGGGCGTATATGGAGCCTATGAGTAGTGTCTGACCTGCCACCAGAAAGCTAAGGAGTAACAGTCTGCCTTTAACCTCTGCCTCCCTCTGCAGCACTCGCCCCTGGAAGGACCGTGCCACCAGTATGGCCACCCCAGCTACTTTCTTGGACGCGGAGGAGAAGTGTTGCACCGGGAAGGTGCGGGACCTAAGTCTGTGGTGGTCCTTGGATAGCAAGTGCGTCTCCTGTAGGAGGCAGATGTCCGCCTGTGAGCGCTCTAACAGGGAGAGGATCGCCCTGCGCTTGTTGGGGCTATTAAGTCCCCTGACATTCAGGGAGAGGATAGTCAGTGGAGGCATGCTACCAGATGTGGAGCGCGTGCGAGTTCTTGTGCAGTGCGTGGCTGAGGCTCGAGAGGTAAAGGTGCAAGGAAGCTCTCAGATTCGGCGGACAAGAAGGTGCCCCCCCATCCTCCCTCCCTCCCTCCCTCCCATCCCTTCAAAAGTCAGACCCACCCTAACCCCAACCGTTATGTCCCACTCAGCCCAACCCGCCCGGATCCACCCACCCTTCCCCCCCACCTCCCCCAACAGAATCCAAACCTGAAACCAATGAAAATCAACCATTGTCCCTGCCCTGGTGAGTTATACCAGTCCGTGGAAGGTCTTCCCGGCCCCCTCCCGTCAAGGCAAAGCGTGATGTGCGACCCCCAGCTTACTGCTCAAGGGGGAATGGCGGTGTCCCTCTCCACCTCCTGAACCGCTGCAGCTTGTTCCTGGGCAATAGTTGCGGGGTCTGGCCTCAAACTTGCCCCGCGATTGCGCCGTCGGCGCACTCTCTGCCAGTCCTCCCGGTTGCGATGCGCCGCTCCGTTTTGGGAACCATGGGATGACCCCTCCTCTGTGTCCGAGGGGTCTGGCAGGTCGATGTTCAAGAGGGCGCAGGTGTCTCTGAGGGAGCGGAGTTGGTGCAGCTTTCCCTGCCATTTGAAAATGATCCGGAACGGGTGTCCCCAGGAGTACGGTATCTCCTTCTCGTTCAGAAAGGCCGTCACAACTTTACATTTGCGCCTCTTCTGCAGTGTGATGGCCGACAGGTCCTGGTATAGCGCCACATGCACCCCTCGAAATTGCAGAGGTTGCTTCCATCGGGCCTCCTGGAGGATCCGCTCCTTCAACGGGAAGTCCGGGAGGTAAGCCAGGATATCAGGCGGAGGAGCCGGGGCCCGCCGCGGCAGGCCCACCCTGTGGGCCCGATCAATACGAATGGGGAAGTCCGCCTCACCTAGAATCTCCCGGAAGAGGTCTTGCAGATATCCTATGATACTATTCCCTACAGCGGTCTGTGGGACATTCCTGATCCGTATATTATTTCTCCAGGAGCGGTTTTCCAAATCTTCTGCGTGTGCCTGTAGGCCAACCTGCTGCTCCTGAAGGCGGAGGACTTCCTGCTGCAGGTGTACGAGCTCTTCGCTGCGTGCGTGGCCAGTCTCCTCCACCGCCGCCACTCTTTCCCCCAGTCCATCCAAGTCCCGACGGAGTTCTCACTGTTCGCCAGCAATGTCCTGTTTAAGAGCCTGGAAGTCTTCCCTGAGAGTGTTGAAGAGCGACTCCAGAAAAGTGTGGGTGATGGGGGCGTCGTGCTCTTCCAGAGTTTACGTCCCAGTGTCAGCCGGGGTGGAGGGGGGCGTCTGAGTCTTCCCCCCTTTGGTGGTAGGCTTGTGGAGCATATCCGGGATGGTGCGATTAGTCCTGCGACTCGCGTTGGCCATGCTGCCACCAGGGCCCGGACTGCGCCGCATGCAGGCTCAGGGGAAGCTCGCTCTGACCCCCAGGTGGTTGCTTGGTCCGCCTATAGTAGCCGCAGCCGCCTGCTGCCTCTCCCGGCCTTCACCTCAACACTGGGCCTCGTCCGCTTGGTGCACCGCCTCCCTCTGTGAGCAAGCGTGCCACGTCCAGGTCGGCCCCGTCGAATGTCCACTACTCCTCCCGCCGGGGAATCGAGCTCCCTGTCCCCCGAGATGGGCGGCCCAGCCCCCGCTCCGGGTAGGGCCTTCCTATATTCCAAGGCTCTCAGGGCCGCAGTGGGAGTGTGCGGGGGGTCCTCCTTCTTCGGCACCTTCGGGGGTCCAATGCACCCAACCGGCACTCCCAGGTCCAGCCCCAGCTCACTGCTTCAACTTGCTCCCGCCGGGCCAGGCGTGCAGGCCCCAGGTCGGTCCCCCAGGTAATCGGCGCGGTATCCTGCCGTGATCTTCGAGCCCCCTGCGCAGCGGGCAGCTCCCGCGCCAGCAGCGAGGCTCCTGTCCTGCCCCCCGGGTCTGCTGTAGTTCGCGCTGCCACAGGCCTCTCGCTGCACGTACCCTTCAGAAGCGCGCGATCTCCCCTTCTGCTTCGGTGAAGGCCAGGCCCCGCTAATACGGCACCGGGCGTTGTGGGAGTCACCCCTTCCTCTCCCAGGGAACGCTTCGCCGCTGCTGGGTCCCGCTGGGTCTATCCGGCCTTTCAGCCGCACCAGGTCGTCAGCGTCCGCCCTGCTCGCCTAGGCCCGAAGCCGGGGCCTCAATTTAGGGCTCCTGCCGGCAGGGGTGGTGGGCTGGCTGGTCGTCTCTCCCGGCCGCCGCTCGTTCCGGGTGGTGTTGCCGGGTCTCCGCGGGCGTCCGCTCCTCATCAGCCCACTCCAGCAAGGGCCAGGTGCGGCCGCACCGCCCTCAGAATCCTCCAGCGTCCCGCCAGCCAGGCTTCAGCAGGACCGCCTAGGCCCGGAGCCGGGGACTCGCGCAGGTCAGCCCGCCTGCCGGGAATCAGCCGGTCGCCGTGCTCCACCGCTCAGAGGGCCTCCCCTCGCCTCCGGTCCACCGCTGGGCCAGCAGCTCTCCTCGCTCGCCGCTCCCGCAGCAGCCTTCGGGATGGACCTCCGCTCTCGTTGGCCTGAGCCGCTCCCGGGGCCCTCCGCAATGGCGGCCGTTACCCGCTGCGGGCCGGAGCTGCCGTTCCCTCTCCTGTCTCGCTGTTTCAGGCCGGGGGTCACTTCAGCCGGCCGCGGCCTCCTGTCTGTCCTGCTGGGCAGAAATCGCCCAAGTGGGTGGCCGCCGCTGTAAGAGAAGGGCGAAATCGGGATTCGGGCCGGGGAGCCGAGGCAAACCACGTCCGCCTAGCCCGCCATCTTAGCCACGCCCCCAAGGCGATAATTTAACGCTAGATACTAGAGTAAGTCAGTCGTGCTTTTCACACAGACCCCTTTTTCCCGTAAAATACTCCAATAGATGTCTGGAGTGGGTAAAAGGTTAATATCCGCCAAAACTGAGCAGGACGAAAATCCTATGTATGAGTTTTTGGTTTGTTCAATGCTGAAGGATACAGTGTTCCAAAATATTGTGCACCAAATCTTTGTTTCCTTGAACCTATTCTGTAAATTCTACAGTCGGTTAAATAATGACTGACGACGAAGTAGCTGCACCAGCAGCACAAGCAGTTTTAGATGACAGAAATAGGCTACAGATTGACCCGGATGCTATAAACATCCCAGTAAATGTAAAAAAAACTATAACCTACAAACTGATAAATAATGGAGTATCAGCGAGAGGTGGTAAAGTAATCTTTGTTATAGAGGCACATGAATATCGGCACTCAGAGGTATTCTATTCATGGATACACTTTCCTCTGGCAGACGGAGGAACACATGAGTTCCACTACTACAAAGTAGAGGAACCTCCAGAGGAATGTGTTCCCTATGAGGACATAGAAATTCCATTAACTTACCAAGAGCATCAACTCTGGTTTAAAGGTGCCCTAAAACATGAAAATCACATTACCAGGCTCGGTCCACTAGGTAGACCAGGAGCTACATGGCCGATACTAGCCAGCTATACACCACATCCTGACATAGAAAATATGACAGGTCGAGAACTGTTAGCTCAGCTGGGTTAATTAAAATACATAGACAATTGGTTGAATATGTCATGCAAACCTTAACAGTCCAACCTACTGTAAGGATCTCACAGCACACCCCTCACCAGGGGAACACAAACAAAATCACACCACAGACAATACAATCAGTCATTGGTAGATTGCCTGCCAAAAGGGAACAAATTTATTTTTGGTTAGCACAAAAAATTACTCAAATAGAGGCAGTATTCCCTGATAGTACACCTCATGAGAAACACAGAATTCTGACAATCTGTTTACCAATGGGGATAGTACCACATGTGAAGGACTGTGACACTTGGGGTACAGTCTTTGCTTCAATCTACACAAAAACACATGGTGTACAATCCATGACAGTAATACCAGACATTCAGAGACAGATTCAAAATGAATACGGTCCAGAACCGGCCTTAAATCTGGGTATGAAATTACTGAAAGATTTCAATTAGGTCTCAGCTATATTATTAGCTAACATTAAAGGTGAAGCAGCATCCGTGGCAATCCGCCGAAAGTTAAAGGAAACAGATATAACAGACCAACCATATGAGCTTGCAGGAATTATTGAAAAATCATATGAAGAACTAGGAAGAGATAGTTTGGGTGGGAAACCAGTAAAATCCAAATTAACAAAAAATCCAGAAAAAGTGTTTATTAAAAATAATCTCACTACTCCTAAAAAGAAGTGGGAAAACAGTAAACATACACTTCCTAAAGAGAAACGTTCTCAGTCCAGAGGAAGATCTCCCAAAAGGGGAGGTAGGTCTCCCCAATGGGAGCCCTCTGAAAAAACGTATAACCTTAGAGATAGGGATACTCTAAGAAAACCTGATAGATATCAAGATACTGATACTCGTTCCTCTTGTACTTTTCAGACTTCCTCGCAGAAATCTGAGAGGAGAGGACGATCAGAACAGAAAGAGGAACGCGTGAAATCCAAAGAAGAACAGTGCGTTCCAAAAAATAAGAAAACTCATTTCACCAAAAAGAAGGTAGCAAGCATAAAGATCAGACATGCCGAGGATTTTGAGGACACAACTCAAGAACGGGGAGTGGGCTCAGACAATGCTAGACAGTGCAGGAGAAGTTACCATAGTTCGCAGGATCCTGATGGATCATCTGGAGACAGTGGACTTGAATGAATGCATTCAAGTTGAAACTGCAGACACCAGGGTTAGTGTACCCCACAAGTTATATGAAGTAACACTCCGGATGGAGGGGGGCATAACTTGAAAAATAAGAGCACTCTTTTGGGAGAAGCTCTTTAAGGGCTATGACATTCTTCTAGCTGAACAAAACTGGCCACCTGAATTTGTCAGGGAGTGCCCACATGGCGAAGAGATAATTATGCTAGCCTTCTCAAATCACATTCTAATACATAGAAAATACACATATGCCAGAAAATGGGCAGTAGCTCAAGCTCCATCATTATATAAAAATCATGTAGAATGGGATGAAGATTCTCCTCACAATAAAATCCAGTTAAAAAATCAACCTACTGCACAAAGGCAGGATACAGTTAAGCAAGAAGCTAAAAAGCAAGTCAGGGAGATTTTAAATCAACTTGAATACCAAGGGGTGATTGAAACATGCACCTCATCAATGAACAATCCTTTGTTTCCTGTCTACAAACCTGACACTTCATATCGTCTAGTTTTGGATTACAGACATTTAAACTCCTGTTGCAAAACATTTGCAGTACAAAATGCACATAGTGCAGCACTGATGATTAACGTCGCGCGGAAAAAATATAAAACCACATTAGATATTTCAAATGGGTTTTTTTGTCAAAATATTGCACCTGAAAGCAGGCATTTGACCGCTTTCTCAATTATGGGGACACAGCAACAATTTTGCCGTCTCCCCAGGGATTCAAGAATAGTCCAGGGTTATTTTCAGCAAGAGTAACAGAGTTACTACAAACATATGATGATGAGGCATTATCTTATGGCGACGACATCTATCTTACAGACGATAGCATACAAATCACACTTGTACACACAAGCTGAAGTAAAATTCACTTCTACAGAAAAAATTCTGACAGCGGTTCAAACTGCAGTAGCAAAAGGGAGAGCTCTCGCACAGGGAAAACGAATAATGATCATTACACCTGTACCTGCCTTAGAGGCAGTGACGAAAGCGAGCATTCTGAATGCTAAAGCTTTACATCCGAGATGGATACAATGGGTTAACTCTCTTGCTGCAACAGACGTTGAATACGTCTTTGACCCCTGCTTGAAGACTTAAGAATTCCTACAATACGAATACGAATGTCCGCTGCCGACCGAAATTCTGCCTCTAGAACATTACGGCTGCATAATCTATACAGACGGATCAGCACAGCCCGTAATTGGGGGTAAACAAGCCTAAAGTGCAGCGTGTGAGCTTGTTAAAGGTCGCTGGCACAAAGGCAAATTTAGACCTATGGTCACAAAAACTCAATCACTCGGAGACTGTACAGCTCAGCGAGCTGAACTACAGGCTCTCAAGATGGCGCTTGAGAATACCGATCGCGAATTCCCCACACTAATAGTGTGCGATTCGTATTACTGCGTACAATCTTACAATGAGTATCTGCAGAACTGGGTTCAAAACGGTTTCAAAGACGCAAAAGGTGGCCCAGTTAAGCATAAAACGCTTTGGGAACAAGTATTTCTTTTGCAGAAAGAACTACAAAAGACTCACGTGATTCATACACTGAGTCATCAGCGTGATGACGTTCACATTGCAGGGAATTCATTGGCTGATGAGGCCGCGAAGGCAGCTGTGAAAATGGCTTCCGTAGCTACAATCACTCGCTCGAAAAGAGTAATAGACAGTGAAACGTTACTAGCAGTAAAAGCCTCAATGGAAGGCAATCATGCAGTGTTACCTCTAAACTATCCACTCGGTAATACATACATAATTGATACAAACTCCTAAACTATCCACTCGGTAATACATACAAAATTGATGCAAACTCCGTTCCTTTTGCTCGAATCCCTGGAGTGGGGGACAGAGTAATTCCAAACAGGAACCAGAGAGCTGCTTTGGTACAAAAAGCACATATTAGAGAGGGTCTGAGACATCACGGGATCTTAGAATCTCTAATAGAATTAGAAGAGATGTACTGGTGGCCAGGAATGAGCGTCCAAGTTTACGAATTTGGCATAAACTGTAATACCTGTTACAGATATCATAGCTTTGAAAACTACCAGATATCTGACTACAGTGTAGCCAGCCCAGTTCAGATGCCTTTGTTAGACAGCACTAGACTATCTACACGCAGATGTCAACATGGACCGATGCAGTCCCACAACTACTAGGACAAGATTTATTTGGATGTGGCCCCAGCGATCTGCTGACGCCAGGACTGTTATACAGGATTTGCGAGTCTTTATCGGCACATACGCAATCGGCACGCTACATTCTGACCAGGGTCCTGCGTTTAGCTCTCTAGCTCACAAGGCGGCTATGGGTGGCTTGGGCATTGCATTGCGGTATTCTAGTCCCTTCCATCCTGAAAATAATGTGGTAGTAGAAAGCAAAAAAACGTGACATAAAGCAATCCATAACAGCTAAGGTATTAGGTTCAGGTGATGGGTGGGTCAAACATCTAATAAGTGTCCAACGTAGTCTTAACAATCTGCCAAGAAATTCTCTGGGTGGAATCACTCCATATGAATTACTATTTGGTACTAGAATGATAATCAAAGACCTCAATTGTCAAACTTCAGTGGTGGAACAAAAATGCTTTGATGTCAAAGATCGTTTGGCTGTTTTACAGGGTTTAAATGAAACAAGAAGTCTGAGTAACACGATACAGAAGCCAACAACCACTGAAGAAAAAACACCTGTCCCAGCAAGGCATGTCTGGATTCCAAAGATTGGGGATCTAGGAAAAGATCGCAGTAAAGAAGGAATTTGGGCCTTCTTACAGAAAAGCAGTACCTGTTTAGGCAAACCAAGGAACAAGATCAGTAGTACTACCCCCCCTTGCTGGTAAAAGGGAGAACAGAGTTGTATCCATCAGCCTGGTTGAACCACAACATGTGGCCAATAATAAGTAGTAGGCCCAGTGGACTCCCAAGATGTAGCAGAAGACCAAATTTTGCTACTATCCAAGAGGTTCAAACTGAAAGACTTATCACCTTTAATAAACCTGCAGTAAGGACTATGCAACAAAGCCATAGAACGTGTGCCTCTTGAGACCCAAATAACTGTTTGTCAAGAAACACTGGTCTACAATGATGTAGCCTCTGACTAAACCAATATGACAAAGGAAGAAGCAACTCCAAAGATTAATAACAATCCTGATGCAATTCCAACAATTGACAGAACTGCCTTTGGCTATTTTATCAACTTTGATACTTTCTCTGAGGATCCCTGTGAACCTGAAGAAACTCCAGCAAATAAAACTTTCAAAGAAAAAGTAGCAGAACTCTTTCATCAACTTGAAAAAACATATCTGGTTTCACCATGGATTGAATTTTGGATTGTGTTAGGTGTACTTTCCCTCCTGCTCTAGCTCATTCTGGTTTTAAGCTTGTGAAAAATGATAGATGGAAAATACAGTAATATGGACACAGCAAGTCAGAAAATCAACTTGGTCCTAAAACCTCACAAATCATACCATCGTGAAAAAAGAGACCTGTCATCAGTGTACCTGGTGTTATAGCATAAGACAGAACTGATTATGGCATCTATGGCCCGGTGGAGCTGCTGAAGATTCAACACCAGTTTAAGGTTTCTTTGAGTGACTTTGTATCACCCAGTACATTTTCTGATGATTGGGACTTTGAGACTATTAATAATATGATGTCAGATTTCGAAATGTCTGCAAGATTTACAGAACATGACTACTTGGAAGGGCCATCAGATTATGAACAAATGTATTGTTTTAATCATTATGGTCACTATTATTTACAGAAATCTGCAAGCCCTATGAATGTTTTTACATATAATCAATAGGAACATTGTCCAACGCCACCGAAGGGCAGCTCAAAATCATTTTATGAAAAGTTTCCGTACTTATCAGGGTTTTTTTGTGACAAATCCAGAAACTTTATATTTCAAAAATGTAAATAAGACAGTAATGAAAACAATGCTGACCAATACTAAACACATTTATTCTGCAAACATTTATGCTCAGCTGTCTACATTAGGTTTTGACTTTTGGAAAGACAACATTGAGACAAAAACTGTCTGGGGCATGAAATATTGGCAGGTGCAAGGTTTAGAAGCACTGTTCAGAGCCTGCATTATACCAGAACAAATAATGTTTTTAGATGACACTGTTAAACAGACTTCTTATCTTGGCCTGGCTCAGATAAAAGATTTAAATAAACCGTCTATACCTAAACCCACATCTGAGAATAATGATACTACAAAAAAGGAGGCCAGATCCAAGATATTCCCAGACACAACATCCAGGGATAGTAACAACATACAGTATAGAAAAACTATGCCTTGAGTGGCTACAGACATCCACACTTCCAGAAATCAAACAACACTTATCTTTACTTAAAGGAGGCAATGATTTGCGAGATTTCTTAATGGGGCCTTGCAAACCACGTCAAAAACGTTTCATATATGCTGGTATATACGCTTCCTACAACAAAGCTTGGAAAATAACGCAAATGGAAAGGGGAGACCACTCGGTCCCCCCGAACGTATGGCAGAGTACCTCGATCCCCCGGGGAAAGCCATTTTGGGCGGGAGGCGCGTCTCGGCTGGTATGCCCGAAGCGGCGTAGCCGGGGCGCGCTCTTTCCCGCCCTAGAGTGGGCTGGCCTAGACACTGACGCGGCTGGCCACGCCCTCGGGGCAGGCAGGGGCGGGTTTACGCCCGCCCTGAAGACGGATAAAAAGGGACGCAAGACCAGAAGACATCCTCTTGTTCCTGTGCTCTGAAGCTGCACCCCCTCGCTGCACGTGAGCTCGAGACGGAACGAAGAGCCAATTTTGAGCGTTGTAATCTTTCTTTTGTCTTACAGATACTCTGTCGGAGAAATGCCCAAGAAAGGCGGGAAGAGAATGACGACCGAACAGATGGTTCGGGTTCTCATGAAGGAGATGACTGAGCTGAAGAAGCGGGTGGCGGAGAGAGACGGGGAAGGGGGGCCGGAGCGGCCGTCGGCTGGAGCAGCTCCAGGAGGAAGAGCCAAGAGGCCAAGGAGGGGACCAGCTGGGGGAGACGCCCCGGTTCCCTGTACCCCGCTCGAAGCGCCAACCCCAGTACCGGCGGAGGGGAATCCGATTCCTGTGGTGGTCACCCCGGTGTCCAAGGAGGATATGCCGCCCGAGCTGGCAGCACAACTTGCAGCGTGGTTGGGCGACAGTAGTGAGGGCGCCACGGCTGCCGAGGCCCAGGCGCTGATGAAGCAATTGCGCGAGAAACGGGATGCAGCCAAGGTGTCCGCGCCGGCTGCAGTAGTCGACAAGCCACAAGGGACGATTGCGACCGCAGATGCAGCGTCCGTTGCAGGTAAGCGGCCATTGCCGATTGCGAGGGATGAGTCAGCACCCTCTCGTAGAGAAAGGTTGGGTCAACATGTGCCTTTGGCAATTAAGGAGAAGATTTGGGCAGGGGAATATGTGAACATCTTCTCGTTGCTTGTTGATCATTATGAGGTGGAGCATGTTAAGGGTCAGAAAGATCTTATGCATCCGAGTGTTTGGCGGGCAAAAATGGCCGCCTTTAAGGTAAATGAGACTATCGGCAATTGGGGCAATGCATGGGGAATTTTTACGTCGATCTTGGGGGAACGTAGGCCCGAGTTGCTTTCCGAGTTGCCGACCTATCAGTCACGAATCATGGGGTACTCGACATCACACCAGGGTAACCATTGGTTCTGCTATGATAATCTTTTTAGAAAGGCAAAAGAGCATAATAAAAGCTTAACCTGGGATTGTTATGATTCTTTGACATGGGATAAAATGAAGGAGACAGGTATGTTGAAAATGCCATTGGTAGGAAGTAATGTTGGCGAATCCTCCCGCCAATATGGGGGGACGCCCTTTCGGTCAGGTACGAGTACCGACGATTACTCGAGACCTGCCGGCAATACAGGAAAAAGGGGGTTCTGCTTCAATTTCAACAGAGGTAAATGTACCAGGCCCCAGGGGTCGTGTAAATTTAAACATGAAGGTAGTGGGTGCGGGTCGTCCCATCCTGAGTCCACGTGCAGAGCCAAAACGGGTGATAATGGGGGGAGAGGAGGCGCCAAACAGGTCTAACGTAGTCCGAGGGGCGCCTTTACCTACCCCGATTGATACCTTGGCGATGATTCCCTGGCTCAGTGAATACCCGGATCGTACTTCTGCTGGGGTGCTGCGGAACGGATTTTCGTATGGTTTCCGCATCCCGGTAGGGGACTTTCAGGGTGTGGAGAAGTGTAAAAATCAACTTTCCGTCCTGCAGCATACGACCGTGGTTCAGGATAAGATCCGGAAAGAGGTTACTCGAGGTCGGGTCGCCGGCCCGTTTAGTATACCCCCGGTACAGGATTTTGTTTGTTCTCCTTTAGGGGTGGTCCCCAAGAAGGACCCAGGTGAGTTCCGACTGATTCATAATTTGTCAGCTCCACGTGGTCTTTCTGTAAACGATGCAATAGATCCGGAAGTGTGTTCGGTGCGGTACGCATCCTTCGATGAGGCCGTAGCCATTTTGAATCGCCCGGGGCGCTGATGGCGAAGTCAGATATCGAGTCAGCGTTCCGGTTGCTCCCGGTACACCCAGACGACCAGCGTCTCCTAGGTTTCATGTTTCAGGGTTATTATTACATGGATAGGTGTATGCCGATGGGGTGCTCTATATCTTGTGCCTATTTCGAGAAATTCAGTAGTTTTCTACAATGGGTCTTCACAAAGAAGACGGGTTTCCAACATGTAATGCATTACCTTGATGATTTTCTGTTCCTTGGGGCAGCCGGGGATCTCGAATGTGGCCGGGCCTTGGCCGAATTTTGTGTATTGGTGAAGCAGTTTGGTGTGCCATTGGCACCAGGTAAGACGGTGGGTCCTGCGACTTGCCTCGAGTTTCTGGGGATCGAGTTAGACTCCAGAGAGGGTTGTTTTCGTTTGCCAACTGACAAAGTGTGGAAGTTCAGGGCAGCCCTGCAAGTGTGTCTAAATGGATCTAAAGTTACGCTGCATCAATTACAGCAGTTGGTGGGACAGTTGAATTTTGCCCTGAGAGTTATACCGATGGCCCGCCCCTTTTCTCGTTCAATTGCCCAAGCTATGGTCGGCCTAAAGGAGGGCCATCATCGCACGAGACTATCGGCTGAGGTCCGTCAGGACGTGCGTATTTGGTTAACATTTCTGGCGGACTTTAATGGTCGAGTCATCTGGAACAAACCAGCCGTGTCCTCTGAAGAGCTGGGGCTATGGACAGATGCAGCAGGTAGCATAGGTTTTGGTGCCATCTTCGGCACAAAATGGTCGGCACAAAGGTGGCCGACATGGTGGCATGACAATGGTCTGACAAGTAATATTGCTTTCCTGGAACTTTTCCCCATTTTGGTGGCCCTGAGAACCTGGCCAGAAGGGTTCAAAGATCACTCTGTGATATTTTGGTCTGACAATATGACCGTGGTCGAGTGCATCAACAGTCAGGCAGCACGATGTAAACTGATTTTAAGACTGCTCAAAGAAATTGTTTTACTGTGTATGCAACTGAATGTGCTATTCAGAGCAAAACATGTCCCAGGGGTAATGAATCAGGCGGCTGATGCACTGTCTCGTTTTCATATGCAGGCTTTCTCGGGTTTCCTTCCCTCAGCGGACCCAGAGCCGGCACCCTTTCCCGAAGCTCTCTGGTCTCTCGGTGCCCCGAACTTCGTCACCTCGTGGGAGAGAGTCTAGCACCAAGGACGAGGAAGGCATATGAAGGGGCGTTTCGGTCCTATTTAGCCTTTTTGGGGACTGATAGAGAGAGGCTTTGGGGCCATGAGGAATGGGTAGTGAATTTTCTGATGTCCTTACGTAGGGCTGGGAAATCGGTGGCTACGGCCCAGAGGCATCGTGCTGCTATTTCCTTTGTTGCCAGGGCCCATAGTATCCAGGACCCGACAGCGTCTTTCGTTGTACAGAAAGCGCTGCGTGGGTGGCAACGCCTTGAGGGTCGCAGAGTAGATGAGAGGCGCCCGATAGGTTTGGATAGGTTGGCCCAGTTGTTGGCTACACTCCCTGCCACATGTTCATCTCAGTTCGAGGCGGTATTGTTCCGAGCCGCTTTTACGCTAGCATTTCACGGGGCGATGCGGGTAAGCGAACTGGTGGCAAGGAACAAACAGGATGTGGCAGGGGGTTTGTGCCGAGAACACGTTCAGATCAGAGGAGAGGCAATGACTATCTCCTTTGTCAGGTCCAAGACCGATCAAGACGGGATGGGTGACTGCATAATCATACGCAGGATTCCAGGGTCCTCCATGTGTCCGGTAAAGTGTTTAGAAGATTACCTAGCACGAAGGGTGGCACTATGGGGGGGGACCTTGTTGAGACACGCGGACACCACCCCACTGTCGAAATTTCAGTTTCAGCGGGTGCTTGCGATGTCAATTGCCGCTGCGGGCTTGAACCCGGGCGAGTTTGGAACCCATTCCTTTCGGATAGGGGCTGCTACGGAAGCTACAGCCAGGGGTCTTAATGTTGAACAAGTGAAACGAGTGGGGCGTTGGTCCTCCAATTGTTATAAGAGGTATGTGCGGTTGCACATGTTGTAAAGCTGTAATGATGTACTCACGCCTCTTGTTTTTGTTTGGTTTTCAGTTGCGCAAGCCTACGAGGCGGGGCGGACTATGCAGTCGACCCAACACCGGGCCAGCGGTCAGACATCACCGGCTGTGGAAAAGGAGGTGTGGGTCGTGGGCCACTCATACGTGAGGCGTGCCGCGGACGTATTCAAAGCAGGTGACATGATTCACGTAGCTGGGGAATACGGGTACAGGGTGTCCTTCTACGGAAGAGGCGGTCTCTGTATTGACCAGTTTCAAGCATATTTTGAGGATTTGTTAGGGCGGACGAGGTCACCGCCGTCTATAGTCATAGTACATTTAGGGGGCAATGATTTGGTCACCACCGGTAGACGACTTCTCCTGGAGGCAATGCTTTCCACTGTAAGTTGGTTGGCGAGGAGAGTTCCGGGGTGCACAATTGCGTGGTCCCATATGATCCCACGAAAGGTGTGGCGGGGGGCTATTTCTATTCCTGCTTTGAATCAGTCTGTTAGAAAGCTTAATAACAAAGTGAGTAGGTTGTTCCGTTCCGGGACATTGCATTCTATTCCGCATGGCTGTATTAATGATGACAGTATGTATTCGGGGGATGGTGTGCATTTGTCTCGGGTGGGGAATGAGTTACTCATAGGAGACTTCTTAGCATGGTTAAAAAACGTTAAAGCATGACCTTTAGGTAGGAGCTTTTTGGGGGGTCCGGATAGCCGGTCAACTATCCGGCCTGTGGCGGTAAGGTCATGATCGGTGAGCAGTAATTGGAAGATCCCTATGAGTGGGCGTCACCCAACACGGATGGGAGCGCTCGGGAGAGGTGGCCTTTGGCCCCTCAACGGGGAGGCGGTCCCTTCTAAGGATGGGCCGCCGGAAGGAAAGGAAAGGCGGTCAAGGCCCCTTCCTGTGTAGGAGGGGTTACAGCCCCCTCCTGGGGAATTTCCCGGGGCCAGTGACGTCTGCGACGGCAGATGTGGTAAGTTGTGTGGGGTTTGGGGGGAGGTCTACGCTACCTTCTAGATACTCACACGAGTCCTCGAACGACCTTTAAGTGGCGTCGAGTTTATTGGGGCCCCCGTCAAGTCAAGGGAAATTGGTAGTTGCACTTGAGGTACGCCTCAGTGCTGTCGCCCCTCCCAAGTGGGGGGGGGTATTTCTGGTTAGGGATCTTGACACCGGTTACGACCTTGCCGTTGGCCCTTAAACGTTAGGATGTACAATTTCAATATTTCAAGAAAATGTTTTGTAGGTTGTTAGTTCGGCTAGGAGAACCTCTGTATTAGAGAATCTGTTAAGGTTAGCCAAACATCGCAATGTGGTAATGAAATTGTACATTAATATGAAAACTGTTTAATGTTTTAATTTTTTGTTTTAATAAATACGGCCGGGGAGGGTCACTCCCTCCCTCTTCCAAAAACTTCAAGAACTGTTTCCGGTTTCCCTCCTTTGGGGATTGTGTTGAGAGGGGGTGGCGGGTATCTCAGCCATATAGAAACTGCAGAAAGAATACAAGAAATTGATCGTATTAATTTAGAGAAAGCTCTCTCTGTAGTGAAAAATGGATTAATGACTCTGTCCTCCAGAATATATTTGTTGGACAGCATTGTATCCTCTGCAATTAACATAATGGAACAGGACTTGCTAATGTTACAACATAGCCAGTCTCAATTACGTTCTATAATGCAGTAAGGCTGGACATTGCAAAATCTTCGTTCAGGCTACGTGCCATGGTGTCTAATCAACACAACGTCATTGTTTGCAGTATTTATCCTTACAGATAAGCAAATCTTTTTGGCGCAAAGAGGAGCAGACCATACAGTACTGAGCATTGAAAAACTGGAAAGATTACCATTGACAGTTTCTGGGAAGGTTGTCATTGAATGGATAATACATGGCACCATTACGATACCAGTGACAATTTTCCAATTTCAGTATTGTCTACAGCATATACCAGCGGGCCTGTATGAAAGGTTGGGTAAAGAATACATTAAGTCGACCAGGACTTTACCTTACACACACAAGGTATTAATTTACATGGAGCCTGCAAAGGTTCTGCAAATAGCGCCTCTCTTGCCACCTGCATGGTACACCCTCCACAGTGATAGAACCCATTTTCAGGCAGCTATCCAATGGCAGCTACGTTATGCTCAATGATCACAGCTGTTGTGGCATGTTGCCAGGAAAATTTTATCTCATTAGTGTGTCATCCAGGGTCACTTATTGTATGCAAGTATTGTATCCAAAGAGCAAGACATACAGTGGGACGGCATTATGGCCTTCACTGAATATCTTTTCTATACAAATTGATACTTTAAGCAGAATGAAAGTCATTCTTTTGCAAAAAACTGTGCCACTGACCTCGTCTAGAGAAACGTATGATCTGCAAGTTACAAGGACTTCTGCAGAGATACATGCCTTAATATCAACAAACGGCCCAGTACATTTCGCAGAAATGTTAAGTCAAATCTTGAACATGTCTGATACCGGTGGCATCGCACATGTATTTAAAACGATTTTTTCGGGACTGTTAACACCATTTGAAGCAGCCCTCGGCATTTTTCCAAATTTCGTGCACTCTGTGTTCGGCGGGCTGCCTCTCATTTTGGGACTCGTAGCAGGAATTCTATTTTTATTCCTTCTGCTCCGATATGGCAAGTCCGGTCACCAGCGATACTCAGAATACCATGGAACAATGCCTTCTAGCCATGAAGTATCGTGAGAGAATTACACAGATTCTTGGCTTGGCTCATTTAAGAGATCTGAACACAACTTGGTTTCTATCGTTCAGACCAATCTGGCAAGATTGCATCTTACCTGTTCTACGATGCCTGCTTTGCGGAGAGGAAATGTGTGTTGGACATTTGTCTTACACTTCCATCCGTCCTGCCATCGGATGTCGACGCCTTGCTAGGTCCGGTAACGACTCATGCATCGTGTTGTCCCCAATGGCTACCAATCCTAATGACGGCATTCATTGAGATCTCACCAGTAAGTCTAACTGAGGGTGAGATACGAGGAACAACAGGCACACAGGTACCATCTGATATGAACATTGCTAATGCAGCACTTGGCGCTGACTGCAGTGCTCCTCTTCTGTGCACATTTGATCTACTTGATGAAATAGTTCCACTTTCACCTACTGTGGTAGACGAATTCTTTGCCAGCCTAGACGATCTGATGTTTTCTCCTGATACCGAGAATAACTCTTGATTCATGCACACTGCGTTCCCTGAACTCTGAAATTCAGCCTTCACGTTTTCAAAACAATGACTTCTAACTTTGGAAACTCTATTTGTCAAACAATTGCATTTTTTTCTTTCTCTCTCCCCCAAAAACATTGAATTTTTGGCACAGACTCATCTGCTTAAAGTAGAACTATTCTTAGAGAACAAGAAATTCTTTTTTTGAACACTTCCTAGAGGAAATATTTGGCCTTGTCCTCATTACTATAAATATTTACATGCTATGTTTTATTATGAAATAATCTCAACCTTTTTTCTGTATTTAAGAGCTATTTTCATAAATGTAATTTCATGGTTTGTTCAGTTTGCATTTCAGATATGATACTTAATGCTAGAATAACATATTTTTTCTAAAAATATGTTCAGTCGAAATGCTCAATGTTTTCATGTACAACCATTTCAAGTGCATTTTATGTATTTTGGGGTGGGATTGTAAACACATGCCTTAGATATGTTCAGTGCTTATACATTTAGTTTATTGAACTTAATATCGTGGAGTGAGTGTTGTAAATGAATCTAGGACCCTAGTGTAATCTTCCCGATTCATGCCCTTATATAGGTATAAATTACCCGATCCTTATGTAGGCATAGAAATCATTACAGTACTTGGACTGAGCCTATGCAGCCCAAATACGGCATGGCTACTTCCACTAAGTTCCGCAAATCAACAACGATTTCTTAGAAAAACCTGCCTACAGCAGCTAGGGACTTCCCCTCACCTGAATACTAATTTATCTAGGAAATCATGGAGTTTTCACAGAACTGGGTCTTTGAGTGACGTTATTAAGTCCAATCATACGTCAAACTTGGCACCTTCAAAGTATAAATATGCCTACATTTGCCCAGACAAACACACAGTGGTTTGGAGCAGATCGACTAACTACTTGCCCGACGCCCTGCAGCAGCAAGTGCCGAAGGAAGCGGACCCTCCAGCTGACGCACTGAGAGGAGCTGTCTTTTCTCCTGACGAGAAATCCAGCTCCAGTGTTTCTAGGCTAGGGTTGGGTTGTGGGAAATCGAGTCCTGAGAGAGAGATACACGACCTTCTTCATTCTAAACCAAGGTACGGAGCTGATTAGACCCTTAGAGAATTCTTGGATAGATCCTTGGCAGAGAAATACTAAACTTAAGCTACTCCTCACTTACTTCTTCCCTTGTACTAGACTTAGGCTAGGTACACCGGGGTAGGCGTATTTTAGAAGCACCAGTTGAGTACTTTTATTCATTATTTTATTACTTTATGTATTTTATACGTTTTAAGGCAATTTATGACTTAGAAGCCATATCATGCTTTTACAGTACTACTTTATAATACTTTTCGTATTATATGCCTTGTACTTTATAACCAGTATTCCAATTGTAGCAGTACATTTCTTAAGCTTGAGAAAGAAGACTGTTCAGTAAATACCTTTTATTGAAAACGCCCGTCTCTCTATTTTCTCAGCACCTCTGGTGAAACGAAGCATGCACGATTGACTGAATAAAATAGTTATCTATTGTTTCCGCGACTCTAGAGATACATTTCTTATCCTGGGGAAACAAAGTTGTCATGTTTATGCGGTTGTCAGAAACTAATCCCTTCTTGTCATTTTGAGAAAGTTTCTAGTGACCTCTGAGCTAGCTGGCACTCACAATTAAGTTTAATATATACGATAGCGACCTAGTCGACCTCAGTCCTATGTCTAATCTATAGTATATGTTATTCCAATGCGCAGAGCTTATTGGAAATATAGGAACTACACTACAAGCTAACTATAACGTATGCCCCATAATACACTTCTTATGACATTACATATTACATCACTCATGAAATGGTCCAATCAGTAGTTATAGGTAAGATTCCCAGAGGTAGGAATCCCTTTATTTTTGCCTGGTAATAACTTTGCCACCATTTGATGAATCTTGATGAAGCTTTTCAGACCTATCCTTTTTCTATATTGGCTGAAGCTGCAAAGATTCGCAGTGATTAGTTAAGTGGATGCAAAGAAAAAAGGGGCCCCAAACACATTTTTCCACCAAAGCATTTTACATATACTATTCACACAGATATAGAGATGAAATGGTTGAATGGATTTTGATGACAGTTAGCAGGATTATAGATTATGTTGTGCAAAAGGTTCCTTTTTGGTGCTTGATGTAAATTAGTTCAGTAGTTTTTAAATAATAAGGGTTAAAAACTAAATGATATATTGGGCCTATTTATACCACAGTACTATTGTGATATACCCCTGCACATTGTGATAACAAACTATTTGATTGGATAATGAAAGATACTAAAAAAGAAAAAGGCAGCCATATTTTTTAGACCATACTTTGTGTGCATTCTGTGATTTAATGTGAAATCTAGATTATTACTATGTTTCTAATGTGTAGAAAGACATAAGTTAGTTTAGCAAACTGTCTAGAGGTAGGGACTATTAATTTTATTGCGATATATATATATATTACCTACTGGCTATCGCCAGTAGGTATATATAGTTAGGATTAATTCCCTATGGGATTTCTGAAAATTCTATGTCTAATAACTTTGGCGTTTGTGGACGGAATCGGCTGAAATTTTCAGGAAAATGGCACATTTTGTTTCTGAGCAGCCCCTGAAAATTTGGTGGGGTTTCGTCAAGGGGGGGCTGAGAAAAAAGGGGGGTCCCAAAACGCGTTTTTTACATTGAGTTTTCCATAGGGCGGTTGGACTCACTTTTAGCTCGAACGGCTGAATGGATTTGCATGAAACTTGGCAAAATTGTAGGGACTGTTAGCCCGATGTGCCTTTGCTAGGTCTCAATATATGTGCTTCAGTGGATTTTGAGAAATTAATGTTTAAATCAAGATATATATCTGTAACAGCGCTCCGGGCAGCGAGCCGGTTCGCTTACTTTTCGCGTTTCGGAACTTTGCGCGCAGAAAGCTGATTGGCTCTCCGGTGTCTGTCAACATTCGAAACAGTCCGGAGCGGCCGCCATCTTGTCTCTCGGTAGGATCGAGAGAGAAGAAGAGGTGAAAAACGAAAGGGGAATTTAATGAAAGGGGGCAAGGTATCCCCCTCTTGACCCCCTAGGAATGTTGTTGGGGTTATTAAAGGGTCCCGTTGGGAAAAGAAAAAAAAAAGATTTTTCACGGTAGAAGCGCTTCACGGGCCGTGAACTGGGCCGCAAACTGGTAGCGAAACGGGAATTCGCCATTTTGTGCTTCGTTAATTAAATTATTAGGTATAAGGGGGTGCGGGAGACGTATCCTAATCCCCTATGTTTCCTGAGGGTGGCTGAGGAGGCTGATATATGTTGATACATCTCTTCCAGCGGCTGTGCGTGAGCTTTTTTTTTTTTGCTGCGTGACAGTCCGGAGCGGCCGCCATCTTGTCTCTCGGTAGGATCGAGAGAGAAGAAGAGGTGAAAAACGAAAGGGGAATTTAATGAAAGGGGGCAAGGTATCCCCCTCTTGACCCCCTAGGAATGTTGTTGGGGTTATTAAAGGGTCCTGTGGGGAAAAGAAAAAAAAAATGATTTTTCACGGTAGAAGCGCTTCACGGGCCGCGAACTGGGCCGCAAACTGGTAGCGAAACGGGAATTCGCCATTTTGTGCTTCGTTTTAATTGTTTAGAGACAAAAATTATCGCCGCACATCGGCCACAATGCATGAATATCGTTGAAAAGTCAGCGATATTCATGCATTATCCAGCAAATGCTCTTAGCCGTGTTATCCACCTTCCATTGGATAACATGGTTAAAAACTGCTCTGTGCGTGAGCTTTTTTTTTTTTTTTTTTTTTTTGCTGCGTGACGTTTGTTAACGTTCGATTCGATGGAAATCAGGAAGTGTTGACCACCATTTTGTCACTGCGAGTAAATATTTTGTTATAAATGAATCCTTATTGAAAAACATTGTCTGCGCCATCTTGCCTTTTTGTCCAATGCCACAATTTTGTCGTGCACGGCAGCCATTTTAGATGCCTTGACCAGGCCCACTCTCTGCACGCCGCCGATCCTCAGCATGGCTCCCAACCCTCGCAAGCATCTCCCCCACGCACTGGTCATCCCCGCTCTCTCTCTCATGCATGGGCCATATACTTCCCCCCATCTGCGCTGCTCTTCTCTGAGAATCACACCCTGTGCCCTCCCGACACCTCTCTTTCACCCTATTCACTACCGCACCCTCTGACACTCCTCTTCCTCTGTGTCCGATTGTCCAGGCCGGACCTAGGCTATCACCTACCCCTGCGGATGTAGTTGATGGCCCCAGCTGTAGAGAATTCAGACATGCCAACCTTCCCGATTCAGGCGCGTGACTACTGATTTCAGTGCTAGTCTCCCGCCTCCCGATTTCTGCAAGCAAAAACCCGGGGGCATATTACGAACAACTAGCGATAATTTTTGTCTCTAAGTTGTTTAGAGACAAAAATTATCGCCGCACATTGGCGATTTTTATCGCAGATAAACCTTGCTATTATCGCAGAAAAGTCAGCGATATTCATGTATTATCGAGCAAATGCTCTTAGCCATGTTATCCACCTCCCATTGGATAACATGGCTAAGAACTGCTCAGGGCAGGTGTTAGATTTTGGAGATATTCGCGCTTAGCGCGAATATCTCCAAAAGTTGGTAATAGAAGATAGCGATGTTAGGGACTGTTTCCAGTCGCTAACATCTTGGCACGCCACTTTGCATGTCATTAGTGATAAGTATCACTGACATGCAAAGCGGGGCCCAAGATGGTCGCTATCTCCTTTTAGCTGTCACTAACTGGTGTTAGCGACAGCTTGGTAATAGGGAGATATTTTTATCTCCGCTTTCTTGGCTTTTAAAGCCAAAAAAGCGGAGATAAACCCCCTTGATAATATGCCCCACGATTCCTTGGGGGTTTCAGCTGACAGGGCTTGGTATTGTGTTATATGGTAATTTTTCCAGGAAACGTCAGAGGGTCGATGCAGGGGTTCTAGAAGAGGTGATAAACCATTTAAGCCTCATGAACAAGCGCATGGTCTTTTAAAGATTTGTGAAGTACTCGGGGCGGCGGTGTGTGTGTGTCCTCTTTCAGGAGCGGGCGGGGAGGGGGGGGGGGGCACTGCCAGCAACTTGCCAGGTCAGGTAGTGTTCAACACGTGCATCACCCTTTCTCTGCCTGCTATTGCGCTCCATGCTTCGGAAAGGTAAGAAAAAGAACGTGCATTTGAGTTTGAAATGTCCGATCCTGCAGCAGCACACTTCCAAAGCCCACACATGACAATAACCCGATTCAAGGCCCCATTCACCCGTTTTAAAAAAAATAGATAACACTCCAACAAAGTAAGATTATAAAACTTTATTAACTATTAACTATAACGAACGGAACAAAAACTAAAAACATTTAAACATTTTTCAACACAAAAAGCAACAATGGTTAGAAGCTGTCTTTTGTGCGAATAGTCCCAAGGCAGCACAACGTGCAGAGTTCTGGACGGCACCCAGGTGATGTCGCCTGGGTGCCGCACTGGTTTTGGGATCCTACAATGCAGCACAGAAAAACAGCGTGGGGCGTCCCGGGTGGTGCGGGGGGAGGCCTCGTCAGTAGCGGTCTGTTGTGCGAATAGTCCCAAGGCAGCAGAACGCGTTGAGATGTTGATGGGACTGTGTCCAGTGTCACATGGCTGACACAACATGTACGACAGGCACCCAGGTGATGTCCAGTAAACTGCCGCACTGGTTTTGGTATCCTACAATGCTGCTCCGAAAATTGGCGTGCGGCGGCCCGGGGGTGGGGGAGGCGGCGTGAACGGGCCTCCCCAGGTGGCGGCCATCTAGCTGAGTTGCGCTCGCTCTTGCGGCTACAGCGTCTCGCTCACCATGTTGTTGAGTTGCTTCCACTCTTGCAGTGCAGCGATAGGCGGCTGCCACATGGCTCTTAAAATGGCGGACGGCTCCTCGGTTTTGGGCCTGGTCCACTGAAATGGCCCTGGGACACCTTGGAACTCGGACGCTTGCCTGCTAGGGCTTGGGCTCCATTCTCGAAAAGCGTCCCCTCAGCCGTGAAGATTCTATAAAAGTCTTGGGGGCCCCCGACTCCCGCAGGCTTCCGGTGGGGAGCGGCTGCCATGATTGCTCGCGGAATGACCACGACGGAGCCACGAGATGGTGGTGCTCTCATGCTGACGCCAGCTTCAGTCTGAATGATCCAGAAACAAGGTGGGGCTTTCATCGTTTGGGAAAAAAAAATGTTCTAAACCAATGAAAAGTGTTATTTTTAGGTCATATGACCAAGCCTTCCATCTTTAGGAAACCAAAAGTAAAATGAACCAATGAAAAGTTTTATAAACAAGTCACATGACCTGTTATGCGGCATAGGGCTACAAAAAGCGTAGAAAATCCGTTGGCACGTGAGGCGGCGTCAGTAGCGGACCGATGTGCGAATAGGCCGAAGGCAGCACAACGCGCTGAGATCCGGATGGCACCGAGGTGGTGTCCAGCAAATTGCCGCACTGGTGTGGCCATCCTACAATGCTGCGCCGAAAGACGGCGTGTCCAGCTGAGTTGCGGTCACTGTTGCGGTACAGTGACTCGAACGCGCCGAGATCCGGATGGCACCGAGGTGGTGTCCAGCAAATTGCCGCACTGGTGTGGCCATCCTACAATGCTGCGCCGAAAGACGGCGTGTCCAGCTGAATTGCGGTCACTGTTGCGGTACAGTGACTCGAACGCGCCGAGATCCGGATGGCACCGAGGTGGTGTCCAGCAAATTGCCGCACTGGTGTGGCCATCCTACAATGCTGCGCCGAAAGACGGCGTGTCCAGCTGAGTTGCGGTCACTGTTGCGGTACAGTGAGTCGAATGCGCCGAGATCTGGATGGCCCCGATGTTGTGTCCAGCAAGTTACCGCACTGGTGTGGCCATCCTACAATGCTGCGCCGAAAGTCGGCGTGGGGTGCCCCGTTGGCTTATGAGGTGATGTCAGTAGTGGACCGATGTGTGAATAGGTCGGAACCAGCACAAGGCGCCAAGATCCGAATGGCAAGTCCTGGATGTTGAGTGCCTCAGTTGAGAGTTCTGAGCAGTGCTTGTAAGACTATCTGAAGTTTATTATAAGAATCAGAGTAAGTTGAAGACTGTCTGAAGCTTATTTGCACCTTTTGCAGCTTCACTATTGCCCAAGGTGGTGTCCAGCGGAACTTTTTTCCTTTTCCTTTCTGCTTCTTTTCCTACAATCCGTTTCATCTGAAGACACGACCAGGTCCCTGAATGTGTGTAGGGGGACGCTATTGAGTGAATGAAAATGGCGGCTTGACACAAAGCTGACTCAAGCGTTACTGTTGATGCTATACAGACAAAAATTGGTTTTCAGTTTGTACATTCTTCAGGTTTTTTTTTTCCATCCAAGTCTGATTGAGAGTTTGTAGAAAAATGGCTTCAGATTTTCCACATACTACTCTTCAACATTCTTCCTAAATGTAACAATGTGAAACTCACTAGGAGAACGGCTGTTTCTGTTTCCTTTCAAAATGCTGCCAACAATATTTTCTGAATGGAAGACACCATCTTGTAGCATAAAGGGCCGAAAGGGGTTCTGGTCTGGCCGATGGTTGGTGGAGACATTTTGACTATATCTTGGACCTGCCCGGCCTCGCCCAAAATGGCGCAGGTATAAATGGGACTCGTAACTCCTTGCCCGCAAATGTATATCTAGAAAATGTTATTGTAAGTGGCCCTGTCCTATTTTAATTACAAAATGTATGTCCACCGATTCCGCAACTGTTAGACACCTTAGTTCTTGCAACCTAATGGCCCGCTCGTTACGTTCCTCTACAGTGTAAATGTCTCCTCATCATATACGATTTCAGTTTGCTCCGTGGCCGGCCCACGTGGTTATAGGCCCGTATTTGTATACTGACATTTTCACAATAAAGGTTTTTAAAACAAAACACGGTAGTAGTATTTACATTGGTAAAGTTTTTACTTTTAGTCACTGTTTTCGAATCAGTAAAAGGCAAGTGAAATAAAGCAGTCCAATTACATGACGGATAAAAGGTATAATATGTAGGATAGTAAAGATAAATGGTCAAGGGCAGTTGTGTTTTTCATGTCTGCAACATAAAGTGATCGATAAGAATCTGATAATCAGGCGTATCGGCGACTAAGACAGCAGGCCGAATCTCTTTTACTCAACGGTTCCGTCATGGAAGGAAGAAACGCCCTTTTTCTCAAAAAAGGAATATATTTTACTTGCAAGACAGTTGTAAATTTTCCGGGAAAGTACATTAGCCTGGAATATTATAACATATGTTTGAAAAAAAAATATTGTTCGAAAACAATAAAAAGCGTAATTTTTAGGTCATATGACCAAGCTTTTCATCATTAAATTAACAAAAGTAAAATGAACCAATGAAAAGTTTTATTAACAAGTCACATGACCTGTTATGCTTACGTTACGCGCTGCGCGCCGCGCCTCGGATCACTTCCGGGTGCGCTAACGCGGCGTGTCATATAACGCATTACGCGACAACGTAGGTCAAGAATATAGGCAAAATGTCTCCACCAACCAGCGTTCAGAACACAACCCCTTTCAGCAGTCCAAAAAGTTCTGTTAAATGACAACAGAGGGGACAGGCAACAAGAACCATCAGTCAAAGAGGGGAGGGCAAGTTCTTCTCTTCCGGGTCATGTTGGGGCGCTACCGGAACTGATCGAATTGGTAGTCTACAGTGTTTCTGGATGTTTCAGACTAAAGCTGGCGTCAGCATGAGACCACTACCATCTCGTAGCTCCGTCGTGGCCATTCCACGAGCAATCATGGCAGCCGCTCCCCACCAGAAGCCTGCGGGAGTCGGAGGCCCCCAAGACTTTTGTAGAATCTTCACGGCTGAGGGGACGCTTTTCGAGAATGGGACCCAAGCCCTATCAGGGAAGCGTCCGAGTTCCAAGGTGTCCCAGGGCCATTTTAGTGGACCAGGCCCAAAACCGAAGAGCCGGCCGCCATTTTGAGAGTCCTGTGGCAGCCGCCTATCGCTGCACCGCAAGAGCGGGAGCAACTCAACTACATGATGAGCGAGACGCTGTAGTCGCAAGAGCGGGCGGTAAACAGCTGAATGGCGGAAGAGGCACAGTGTAGCAAAAGCGGGCGGAATGGCAACTAAAACGGTAAAGGGGCGCCCCACTACAGCTTGTCTTCAGGTCAAACGGATTGTGGGACAAGGTCCAGAATTGAAGAGTCATCAAAAGGCAAAAAGTTCCGCCGGACCCCGGGAGCCGGCCGCCTATGTCGGGGGCGATCTCAGGCTACACCAGTGCTATAAGACTTGGGGAGGGTGTCGGAGCCAAGCGTCTTCTCCGAGTCCATGGCCATCACACCGCCCCTCAGGGGCCTCCGTCAAGCTGTTTAGGAAGCTAACATATCACATTGTTTTCTAATGCAGTCAGGTCCACAAACGACACTCACTTACTTTGAGAATAGTGAAGCTGCAGTAGGTGGAAATAAGCTTCAGACAGTATAACAAGCACTGCTCAGAACTCTTAACTATGGCACCCAACATCCAGAACTTATGCTATTTGAGAATGGCAGTGACATCGAAGCATCTCAGGGACCAAAACCATTAACGTACTTTCACGTATGAAAATCTTACTTGGGGAGGGGGCAGGAGCGAAGCGCCCCCTCCCAGTCAGCGCCACCACACCGTATGTTGAAAATTTGAAGCCATCGTTCTACAAAGTCAACCAAACTTGGATTGAAAAATCTAGAAAAATGTACAAACTGAAAACCAGTTTTGGTCTGCATAGCATCAGTAGCAACGCTTGAGTCAGCTGTGTGTCAAGCCGCCATTTTGATTCAACAAAGCACAGGCATTGAAAAAGGCTCAAATTCAGAACTCTAAACTATGGCACCCAACATCCAGGAGCTTGCCATCCGGATCTTGGAGCCTTGTGCTGCTTTCGATCTATTCACACATCGGTCCACTACTGATATCATCTTATAAACCAACGTTATGTAAATAGTTTTTAAATAAAATGTTTTACCCCGTTTCTTTGCTGGTGTGTTGTCTATATTTTTAATATTTGCATAGGGTTTGTCGTTATTTTGTGCGGGATGGGTGATGGAGCCGAGCTGTCTTGCAGCCCTCATGGTGTGGAGCTCAGTTCATCTCACTATTTTCGTATTTCTCATGAAGGGTTGTTCCTAATATTTCTATTTTAGCGAGGTCAAAAAGAGATCCAATTAGTGGCCTACTGATTTTGCTCGATTACTTTTATTTTTTTTACACAATTTTTCACTATCTGCAAAGACTAAACAGAGTATTGAGACTTTGTGCTTGTTTGTAAATAGAGAATGATCCAAAGAGAACCAATTCTAAAACAGTAAATGCTTGGACAACAATCAATCAAATGGAGAGACAAGCAGGCACGACGGATTACAACGGGGGCAAAGGCTTGCGTTAACTACCGTTCACTATCTGCAAAGAGAGAGTACTACTAAGACAAAAGAGGGGAGGGGGGGGGGGTGCAGCGTTCAAAGCACATCAGCGTGCATAAATACGAAAATGTTTTTATCTATCACGTACTTGACATTTTAAAGCTTTTCATATTTGCTATTAAAAAACCAATGAAATTCACAGAAAAAACCATAGGTTATAGTGGATATATAGTTAGGAATTTGCATTTACAAAACCTTGAAAATTCAATGAAAAAACCATTGGTTTTAGGCCATATATAGTTAGGGATTTGCATTTACAAAACCTTATTTTACTCGCATAAAACCATTGAAATTCCATATATAGTTATAAGCGCTAACTATATATCGCGCACCCGCAATCCACTGCTGATGATGTCACATATTACATCATTCATGACATGGTTAGTGACATCACTGATGACATCACTGATGACATCTCAAATGACATCACTGAAAACATCTCATTTGACATGACTGATAACATCACTGATGATATCATTCATGTGATAATACGATGAACCTCTTCAGACTCTAATATAACCTTAGATACAATCAGTGTAAACAGACACTCACAGACTGTCACTCATCCATGGAGTTACTCACACACCTAGTCAGTCATGCAAAGAATCAATCACACCTCCATTTCCTCAACTATACAGTTATACAAAATTTACTTATTCAAACATATACTAACACATATTTACTCTATTATACAATCCCTGATACAAGTTCACAATGATCCATACAGCCACTCACACATTCACTGGCTCTTATGCACAGTTATTTATATATGTCAACTCTCACATGTACTGTGTTTTACATATGTACTTACTTTGACATGTAGCACTGAGATATCCATTCACTCTCCAATGCACTCATGCACACAGTCAACCGCCCATACAGCTGTTTCCACATGCACTTTTGAAACCATACATCTAGTGAATCAACTGCTCACACATCTATGCACAGAGTCATACACCTCCCAGCCACCTACACACACACTCAGTATCCCATACAAATACTTGGGCAACCAATCAATAACCCATATAGTTACTCATATAGCTACTTATCAACACATGCAACAGTTTACAGAACAACAGACATAATGATGCACAAATTAAGACAGTTTAGTCACTAACCCATGCACTCAGTGAGACACATTTAATCACTCACTCATACAGTCAGTCATGCACCTACTAAATCCTTCATCCAGACACTTATATATCCACTCATTCTTCAATATTTAAGAGATATTTTAACTTTACAGAAACATACAGTCACTGCATATTGTCATCAGTGATGTCATCAGTGATGTCATTTGAGATGTCATCAGTGATGTCATCAGTGATGTCACTAACCATGTCATGAATGATGTAATATGTGACATCATCAGCAGTGGATTGCGGGTGCGCGATATATAGTTAGCGCTTATAACTATATATGGAATTTCAATGGTTTTATGCGAGTAAAATAAGGTTTTGTAAATGCAAATCCCTAACTATATATGGCCTAAAACCAATGGTTTTTTCATTGAATTTTCAAGGTTTTGTGAATGCAAATTCCTAACTATATATCCACTATAACCTATGGTTTTTTCTGTGAATATATATATATATAGTTCAACAAAGTGCCTGAGGCTCTTAAGAGGCACACAACAGATCTCCGCCCTCTGGGCTTCCAATTTTAACATGCCTTTCTGTTCCTCTTCATTTATTTTGCCCGAAGCGTTTCAGGGAGACCATCCCCTTCCTCATGGGCTGCTGTATAAAACACTTGAAATGCATCATTGAAATTGCTTGACCTTTCATTTCAACAAGCCTCCAAAAGGGCGTGTGCTCAGTGCACCGCTCGCAATGATTGATGGAACTTGTGGTCCTAAACAATGCAAATTCAGTTTATTTTCTTTTTAGTAAAGTCGAGTATTCTTACACATTGTATGCATCGTTATTATTTGCCTCCAGTAGGCTGAGTTGCAGTCCAGCATGTTCTTTTTTCAATTTGGGGATCTGTGTTCAAGGAGTTCCAATTAGTTTAGATCTCAGAGCCTCGCTAGGCTGACAGAGCCACTTCACTGTCAGTTCACGATGGTGCACTCTTCACGGCCGAGATGCAGTGCAGGAAAAAAGTTCACCAAAGTGCCCGAGGCTTTCAAGAGGCAAACAACAGATCTCTGCCCTCCGGGCTTCCAATTTTACCATGCCTTTCTGTTCCTCTTCATTTATTTTGCCCTACGTGTTTCAGGGAGACCATCCGCTTCCTCATGGGCTGCTGTATAAAACACTTGAAATGCATCATTGAAATTGCTTGACCTTTTATTTCAACAAGCCTCCATAAGGGCGTGTGCTGAGTGCACCGCTCGCAATGATTGATGGAACTTCTGGTCCTAAACAATGCAAATTCAGTTTATTTTCCTTTTAGTATGGTCGAGTATTCTCACACATTTTATGCATTATTATTATTTGCCTCCAGTAGGCTGAGTTGCAGTCCAGCACATTGTTTTTTCAATTTGGGGATCTGTACTCAAGGAGTTCCAATTAGAGCCTTGTTAGGCTGACAAGTCAAGTCAAGTTAAAATTTGTATAGCACACTACTCACCCAGAGGGTCTCAAGGCGCTTGAGGGAGGGGGGTACGTTACTTATCGAATATCCAAGTTTTTAGTTGTTTTCTGAGGGAGAGGTGGTTCTGTGTAAGGCGGAGGTGGGTGGGGAGAGAGTTCCAGGTTTTGGCCGCTAAGTAGGAGAAGGATCTTCCCCCCATGGTGGATCTTTGGATGCGTGGAAGCACGGCAAGGGCTTGATTGGACGATCGTAGTTGGCGGGTGGGGGTGTAAAAGGTCAGGCGCGTGTTGAGGTATTTGGGTCCTAGGTCGTAGAGGGCTTTGTGTGCGTGGGTGAGGAGACGGAACGTTATTCTCTTGTTGACGGGGAGCCAGTGGAGGTCTCTCAGGTGACCGGAAATGTGAGCTTGGCGGGGGATGTCTAGGATGAGTCTGGCTGAGGCGTTCTGGATGCGTTGGAGTTTTTTCTGTAATTTGGCTGTGGTTCCAGCATAAAGGGTGTTTCCGTAGTCCATTCGCTTGTGACCAGTGCATGGGTGACCGTCTTTCTTGTTTCGGTGGGGATCCAACTGAAGATTTTTTTGAGCGTACGTAGGATGTTGAAGCATGATGATGAGATGGCGTTGACTTGTCTGGTCATCGAGAGGGAGGAGTCCAGGATGAAGCCCAGGTTACGTGTGGTCCGTAGGTTTGGGTGCGTTGCCCAGGGCCGGTGGCCACCAAGAGTCGTCCCAAGCGGAGGGGGATGATCCTAAGATGAGGACTTCCGTTTTGTCCGAGTTCAGTTTGAAACGGCTGTTCTTAATCCACTCTGCTACTTCTTTCATCCCTTCGTGTAGGTTGGTTTTGGCGGTGTTTGGGTCTTTGGTGAGGGAGAGGATCAGCTGGGTGTCGTTTGCATAGGAGATGATGTTGAGGTTGTGTTGGCACGCGATGGAAGCGAGGGGACTCATGTATATGTTGAAGAGGGTGAGACTGAGTGATGTTCCTTGTGGTACGCCGCAGATGACTTCAGTGGCCTACGATTTGAAAGGGGGTAGGCGGACTCTCTGGGTTCTTCCGGCGAGGAACGAGATGATCCAGTTCAATGCTTTTCCTTGTATTCCGACGTTGCTGAGGCGTTGTATAAGGGTGCTATGACTGACTGTGTCGAAGGCTGCGGAGAGGTCCAGTAGGATGAGGGCAGCTGTTTCTCCGTTGTCCAGTAGAGTTCGAATGTCGTCTGTTGCTGCGATGAGGGCGGTCTCGGTACTGTGTTTGGCTCGGAAGCCAGACTGTGATGGGTCGAGGGAGCCGTTGGATTCGAGGAAGGCGGCGAGCTGACTGTTGACGGTTTTCTCAATGACTTTAGCAGGGAATCGGAGGAGCGAAATAGGGCGGTAGTTCTTAAGGAGCCTCTTCACTGTCAGCTCACGATGGTGCACTCTTCACGACCGAGCTGCAGTGCAGGAAAATAGTTCACCAAAGTGCCCGAGGCTTTCAAGAGGCACACAACAGATCTCCGCCCTCCGGGCTTCCAATTTTAACATGCCTTTCTGTTCCTCTTCATTTATTTTGCCCGACGCGTTTCAGGGAGACCATCCCCTTCCTCATAGGCTGTTGTATAAAACACTCGAAATGCATAATTGAAATTGCTTGACCTTTTATTTCAACAAGCCTCCATAAGGGCGTGTGCTGAGTGCACCGCTCGCAATGATTGATGGAACTTGTGGTCCTAAGCAATGCAAATTCAGTTTATTTTCCTTTTAGTAAAGTCGAGTATTCTTACACATTTTATGCATCATTATTTTTTGCCTCCAGTAGGCTGAGTTGCAGTCCAGCACCTTGTTTTTTCAATTTGGGGATCTGTGCTCAAGGAGTTCCAATTAGTTTAGATCTCAGAGCCTCGTTTGGCTGACAGAGACACTTCACTGTCAGCTCACGATGGTGCACTCTTCACGGCCGAGCTGCCGTGCAGGATAATAGTTCAACAAAGTGCCCGAGGCTTTGAAGAGGCACACAACAGATCTCTGCCCTCCGGGCATCCAATTTTAACATGCCTTTCTGTTACTCTTCATTTATTTTGCCCAACGCGTTTCAGGGAGACCATCCCCTTCCTCATGGGCTGCTGTATAAAACACTTGAAATGCATCATTGAAATTGCTTGACCTTTTATTTCAACAAGTCTCCAAAAGGGCGTGTGCTGAGTGCACCGCTCGCAATGATTGATGGAACTTCTGGTCCTAAAAAATGCAAATTCAGTTTATTTTTCTTTTAGTAAGGTTGAGTATTCTTTAACATTTCATGCATCATTATTAAAACGCGTCGGACATGTTAAAATTGGAAGCCCGGAAGGCAGAGATCTGTCATGTGCCTCTTGAAAGCCTTGGGCACTTTGTTGAACTATATATATATATATATATATATATATTCACTGAAAAACCATAGGTTTTAGGCCATATATAGTTAGGAATTAGCATTTACAAAACCTTAATTTACTCGCACAAAACCATAGAAATTCGCATATATAGTTAGTTGCAATAACTATATATCGCGCACCCGCAATCCACTGCTGATGATGTCACATATTACATCATTCATGACATGGTCAGTGACATCACTGATGACATCACTGATGACATCACTGATGACATCACTGATGACATCTCATTTGACATTACTGATCACATCACTGATAATATCATTCATGTGATAATACGATGAACCTCTTCAGACTCTAATATAACCTTAGATACAATCAGTGAAAACAGACACTCACAGATTGTCACTCATCCGTGGAGTTGCTCACACATCTAGTCAGTCATGTAAAGAATCAATCACTCCTCCATTTCCTCAACTATACAGTTATACACACCTTACTAATTCAAACATATTCTAACACATATTTACTCTCTTATACAATCTCTGATACAAGTTCAAAATGATTCATAAAGCCACTCTCACATTCACTGGCTCTTATGCTCAGTTATTTATAAATGTCAACTCTCACATGTACTGTGTTTTACATATGTACTTACTTTGACATGTAGCACTGAGATATCCATTCACTCACCAATACACTCATGCACACAGTCAACTGCCCATACAGCTGTTTCCACATGCACGTTTGAACCCATACATCTAGTGAATCAACTGCTCACACATCTATGCACAGAGTCATACACCTCCCAGCCACCCACACACATACTCAGTCTCCCATACAAATACTTGGGCAACCAATCAATAACCCATATAGTTACTCATACAGCTACTGATTAACACACGCAGCAGTTTACAGAACAACAGACATAATGATGCGCAAATTAAGACAGTTTAGTCACTCACCCATGCACTCAGTGAAACACATTTAATCATTCTCTCATACAGTCAGTCATGCACCTACTAAATCCTTCATCCAGACACTTATACATCCACTCATTCTTCAATATGTAAGACATATTTTAACTTCACAGAAACATACAAACACTGGATGATGTCATCAGTGATGTCATCAGTGATGTCATCAGTGATGTCACTGACCATGTCATGAATGATGTAATATGTGACATCATCAGCAGTGGATTGCGGGTGCGCGATATATAGTTATTGCAACTAACTATATATGCGAATTTCTATGGTTTTGTGCGAGTAAATTAAGGTTTTGTAAATGCTAATTCCTAACTATATATGGCCTAAAACCTATGGTTTTTTTCAGTGAATTTCAATGTTTTTTTAATAGCAAATATCAAAAGCTGTCAAATGTGAAGTACGTGATAGGTAAAAACATTTTCGTATTTATGCACACTGATGTACTTTGAACGCTGCCCCCCCTCCCCCCCTCGCTTTTCTCTTAGCAGTACTCTCTCTTTGCAGATAGTGAAGGGTAGTTAACGCAGGCCTTTGCCCCCGTTCTAATCCGTCGTGTCTGCTTCTCTCTCCATTTGATTGATTGTTATCCAAGCATTTACTGTTTTAGAATTGGTTCTCTTTGGTTCATTCTCTATTTACAAACAAGCACAGAGTCGCAATACTCTGCTTAGTCTTTGCAGATAGTGAAAAATCGTTTTAAAAAACAAAAGGAATCGAGCAAAATCAGTAGGCCACTAATGGGATCTCTTTTTGACCTAGCTAAAATAGAAACATTAAGAACAACCCCTCATGAGAAATACGAAACTAGTGAGATGAACTGAGCTCCACACGATGATGGCTGCAAGACAGCTCGGCTCCGCCACCCACCCTACCCAAAACAACAACAAACCCTATGCAAATATTATAAATATATACAACACACCAGCAAAGTAACAGGGTAAAACATTTTATTAAATAACTATTTACATAACTATTTTATACTTTTAGTTGCCCGATCTGGCTAGCTCAATCGATCGAGCATTAGACTCATGCACTCTGATCTCCTTGGCCTCAGTCAAGCATCTATACTAAAATTTTAATACACGAGTGTTCGTTCATGGTTTTGGTCCCTGAGTTGCTTCGATGTCACTGCCTTGCACAAATGGCGTAAGTCCTGGATGTTGGGTGCCATACTTCAGAGTTCTGAGCAGCGCTTGTAACACTGTCTAAACCTTATTTGCACCTGCTGCAGCTTCACTATTCTCAAAGTAAGTGGGGGCCGTTTGTGTACCTGACTGCATTTGAAAACAATGTGATACGGTACCTCCCTAAACCGCTTGGCAGAGGCCCCCGAGGGGCGGTGTGATGGCACGGACTCCAAGAAGATGCTTGGCTCCGACCCCCTCCCCAAGTCTTATAGCCCTAGTGTAGCCTGATATCGCACCCGACATAGGCGGCCGGCTCCCGGGGTCAAGTTGTCTTTGACGTTTTGTAGCCTTTCAAATTCTATCCTTAGACGGCATTGTCTAATTCCCAAATAATCTGCAGTTGAATCTGTGGTGAAATATAATAAAAAATGTTATTAACCACTATTACCAAACAGTAAATCAATAACAGTAAGAACTAGATTCGACAATGCTATAAAAAAAACAATTATGCACAAGGGTGCAGGGGGTATCACTTTGACACCCTCTGACACCCTCAAAACAGGCACAGGTGCCATGTGGCAAGCAAACCAGCCCTAAGGGCAGGTCTGCCTTTCACATGACATAGGTGTGCGAGCACACATGTGCACGCACACCGGAATCAGTATTTTACCATGAAGTTTGATTTCATGCTAAAATACCGATTCGTTAAGGCCTTTGGGACTCAGAAGACTCCCCCCTACATAACAAATTAACAGAATCGGTAAAATTACCGATTCGGTATTTTAGCATGAAATCAAACTTCATGGTAAAATACCGATTCTGTAAATGTAGATTTACCTACACGTGGCCTTGGATTTAAGCCCCTACATACCGATTTGCCATTTAACGATCGGAAACGGCCGAAAACGGCTGTAACCGGTCGGTAAATGGCCTGAAACGACCACCTACATCTAGCCCTAAGTGTGCATGCATTTGATTTCAAACAAAGTTTTAAAACATTTTATGTAAAACAATAATACACCTAGGGCCAGATGTAGGTAAATCACATTTACCGATTTTGAAATACCGAATTTTACCGAATTTTACCGATTCGGTATTTCAAAATCGGTAAATGGGATGTAAGTACAAACATCTGATTTATTACCGATTCCTTAAAAATTCGGAATTTACCGATTCGGTAAATACCGAATCGGTATTTGCTATTGAATCCTATGGGCCTTGAAGCCCATAGGATTCAATTCAAATACCGATTCAGTATTTACCGAATCGGTAAATACCGAATTTGTCAAGGGTGCAGGGGGTATCACTTTGACACCATCTAGCACCCCCAAAACGGTCATGTGTGCAATGTGGCACACAGACATGCCCTAAGGACACGTCTGTCTGTCACATGGCATATGTGTACATGCACAGATGTGCATGTACACAGGAATTGATATTTTACCATGGATTTGTATTCCATGGTAAAATACCGATTCTGTAAGCCATGTGCTAATGGAAAATTGGCTACCCACATTTCAATCTTGCATTTTCGGTAAAATTACCGAATCGGTAAAATTACCGAAAAAAGCAACATTTAAGGGCAAATTAATTAATTTTACACATGGAGGGCTTATTTACAAGAGGCTTACACTACAAGGAAAATGACTTCAAATGACCAGACACACATGGGGACGTATTTACAAGGCACATGAACCCGGGGGAAGTGACTTGAAATTGCTAAGCACACATAGGAGAGTATCTACAATTCCTGTGCAACACTTATGCATCATTTTTTACATGTACACCGTAACATGAACAACACAATTACATCATATATCTGTTCCGCAAAAGTGACACATTGCAGGAGTCACATCATTTTACCATCAAAAACAATTTCACCAATACCTTAAGAAACATGGAAGTGGTGAAAAAAGCCAAGCTTGATGTTACGGCAGCCACGAGGTAGCTAGGCTCCGCCACCCCCCCACTGCTCCAAGCATGTCTGTCGCCGCCACGCCCATTAACGGTAACATGAAGTAGATACAAATCAGCAGATACCTACCCCCATTCCGGAAACTCCCGAAGTGCAACAGGACCATGGTTATGGCCATCCGGAAGATGAGGCCTGAACACGTGCAGGGCGGGGCCCGCCTAACCGCCATCAGCCGTGAGGTGGATGGCCCAAAATGTACTGGTCTCCCGATTCCCTTCTTTTGCCGCCTTGCAGGCCACGGGGGGGATGTCTTGCCTCTGCCTCCGACCCCCCCCCCCCCTCTTATCACCTGGTCCGGACATCACGGATATCAACGCCAGGAGTCGGTACGTTTGCTGAATACTGTAAAAGTTTTCCTACACTTGGCGACGTGCTCGCTGCCTTGAATTCCTGACGTGAGTCCATGAAGTTTCAGTCAACGTGTGCTTGATATGAGCTCCCCGTTTGGGCCTGAAGCGACGCCCTGCAAGCCACGGGGGGGATGTCTTGCCTCTGCCTCTGACCCCCCCCCCCTCTTATCGCCTGATCCGGACATCACAGATATCAACGCCAAGTGTCGGCGTGGGGTGCGCTGGGAGGGAGAGGCGGCGCGAACGAGCCTCTCCCACCCCCACAGGTGGGGGCCCCTCAGCTGCACCCCCAACGCTCCACTCACCCAACAAAAGGGTTCCTCCACTCTTGCGATGCAGCGGCACTGCACTCACCCGACAAAAGGTCTCGTCCACTATTGCGAGGCAATGATGCTCCGCTCACCCAGCGAGGATCTCGTCCACTGTTGCGATGCAACGACGCTTCTAGTTTCCTGCGTCCAGAAACCTTCTCCTCAACTTTGAAGATTCTATAAGAGCCATGGGGGCCCCCGACCCCCGATGGAGAATGACTGCCATGATCACCCACGGAACGACCACGACGTAGCCGCGGGACGTCGGTGCGCTCATGCCGGCGCCGGCCTCAGTCTTGAAATGATCAAAATCCTGCAAGACTACCAACTTGATCAGTTCCGGTGGGACACCAGTATGACCCAGTAGGAGAAATTGTTTCCTCCCACCCCACATTCACTGATGGTTCATGTAACCAGTCCCCTCTGCTACCCTTCAACAAAAACTTTTGGACTACTGAAAGAGGTCCCGGTCCAATCACGACTTGGTGGAGACATTTTGACTATACTTGGACATTCCTGACCTCACCCAAAATGGTGCCGGTACAAATGAAACTCTCAACTCCTTGTTGTGCCCCGATTGCTCAGCCTTGATATCATGAGATATGTATGCAGTTTTTAGCACATGAATTGATATGGGATAAGACTGTTTACACGTTCGAACAATGAATTGATATTAAGTTCTAATGCATCCTTGATTACTGTATTTATTATTGAAGGTTCGAATTGTCGACACTTTTGATACTTTTAGTATTCACAATGAATTATCGATATGATTTTGTTGCACTTGTCGCACTTTTTACTATGAAATCAACGACCACTGACTCTCTGTTATGTTTTCCACAAATAAATACCCCCCCCCCATTTACAGTTCCAGCCTGCTCCGTGGCCGGCCCACAGGGTTGTAAGCCCGTATTTGGGCACCAACATTTTTATTAAAGGTTTTTGAAAAAGCAAACGTAGTTGTAACGCGTAGATTGGTAAGTTTCGAAGAAATGGCCACTGTTTCCGTTTTTAAAAAAAAAAAAAAAAAAGCAGGTGAAATGAAGCAGCTCAATTAGTTAAGGGTTAAAAAGTATAGTACGCAGAAACATTGAAAATATGAATGGTCCAGGTTTGTTGTGTGTTTATCATTTTTCTACAGCATAGAGCAATCGATAAAGATCCTGGTATTTAGCCTCTACTTTATATGCTACCTGTATCAGGGAAGTTGTTTTAAATGCCCCTAAGCCACCCCGAACGAATGTCACCTGGCCCCCCTAGTACGAACGAAAACGACCCCGTACCACTGTAGGTTATCTCTCTTCCTCAAAAATGACAAAAATTACTTTCTAGGACGTTTTGGACATTGATGATTTTCATATGATCTATTTATTAAAGTAATACTCATCTCTCCGCATGAAATTAATTTTCCACATGCTACACAAGTCAATCTCATCTGCCTAAAGTTCTTTTACAGATTTGGGACCGTTTCCCTTGCCTCTGACTCACTTATTGCTAAGTCATTGGTGGATGTTTTTGCCGGTCTGGGATTATCCACCAAATCTCGAAGTTGTGCTTTAGAATAATTAAGAGAGTGCCACCTCTCCATGTGCCGATGCATGGTATGATTACCATAGCTGTATTTTTTTTCGGTCCCTCTCGAGAGTTTTTTTTTGGCAGATGAGGCAGGTAACGAACCTGGCATTAACTTTCTTTTCATGAGAAGGAAAAGAAAAAAATTGCCAGATGAAATTCACTTTCACATGGAACATTCTTGGCATTTCTTTCACAAACTTTTACATCACTGTGTCATTTCTTTGTCTATCCTGGTTAAAGCAATGTCATGTAAATAGTTGTTTAAAAAGTTTTTTTAATGTGTTTACTTTGTTGGAGCGTTGTATATATTTATAAGTTATTAAAGTGTTATAATCCTACAACTTTGTTGGAGTGCTATATATTTTTAATGTGACACATAATTGTGAAGACTTTGATGTACAAAAACGCATCCCTGGAATCTTCCGCTTCAGGCTCGGACCCACACACCCTCACAGTGAGAATCCCCTCCCCAAGCACAATACAGGATGGTTATCAGATAGTAGGAACGCGTGTGGTGTGACGGATCTCATCGGGTGGGGGCCTTGTTCTACTGTAACTCCTTTGAAGAGGGGTGATTCTCTACAGCTGGAGCCATAAACTACATCTGCAGGGCTAAGTGATAGCCTGGGACCGGCCTGGACAATCGGACACAGAGGAAGAGGAGTGTCAGAGGGTGCAGTAGTGAATAGGGTGAAAGGGAGGTGTCGGGCGGGCACAGGGTGTGATTCTCAGGGAAGGACAGCGCAAATGAGGCCAGGTTTATGGAGAGAGAGCGGGGGTGACCAGTGCGTGGGGGAGATGTTTGCGAGGGTGGGGAACCATGCTGAGGATCGGCGGCGTGCAGAGAGTGGGTCTGGTCAAGGCATCTAAAATGGCTGCCGTGCTCAACAAAAGTGTGGCATTGGAAAAAATGCAAGATGGCGCAGACAATGTTGATCAATACGGATTAATTTTTTACAATTATTTTTAACAAAATATTTACTCGCAGTGACAAAATGGCGGTCAACAGTTCCTGATTTCCATCGAATCGAACGTTAACAGACGTCACGCAGCAAAAAAAACAAACGCTCACGCACAGCCGCTGGAAGACATGTATCAACATATATGAGCCTCCTCAGCCACCCTCAGAAAACATAAGGGGTCAGGATACGTCTCCCGTACCCCCTTATACCTAGTAATTTAATTAAACCGAAACACAAAATGGCAAATTCACGTTTCGCTACCAGTTTGCGACCCGGTTCGCGAACCGAGAAGCGCTTCTACCGCGAAAAATCAAATTTTTTTATTTGCCCCACGGGACCCTTTAATAACCCCAACATCATTCCTAGGGGGTCAAGAAGGATCTACTTGCCCCCTTTCATTAAATTCCCCTTTCGTTTTTCTCCTCTTCCTCTTGTCTCTCGATTCTACTGAGAGACAAGATGGCGGCCGCACAGGACTGTTTAGAATGTTGACAGACGCCGGAGAGCCAATCAGCTTCGCTACGCAAAGCTCCGTTACGCGAAAAGTACTCGACCTGGGCGCTATCTGGGACGCTGTCACAGATATATCTGTTTTTTTAAACGTTAATTTCTCAAAATCCACTGAAGCACATATATTGAATCCCAGCAAAGGCACATCGGGCTAACAGACCCTACAATTTTGCCAAGTTTCGTGCAAATCCATTCAGCCGTTCAAGCTAAAAGTGAGGCCAAACGCCCAATGGAAATTAACATGGGAAAAACGCGTTTTGGGACCCCCCTTTTTTCTCGGCCCCCTCTTGACGAAACCCCCCCCATATTTTCAGGGGCTGATCAGAAACATAATGTGCCATTTTTCTGAAAATTTCAGCCAATTTCGTCCACAAACGCCAAAGTTATTAGACATAAAATGTTCAAAAGTTCCATAGAGAACTTTCATCATTTGGGGAAAAAATTGTTCGAAAGCAATGAAAAGCGTTATTTTTAGGTCATATAACCAAGCCTTTCATCATTAGAATAACAAAAGTAAAATGAACCAATGAAAAGTTTTATTAACAAGTCACATGACCTGTTATGCTTACGTTACGCGCTGCGCGCCGCGCTCTGGATTGTTTCCGGGAAGCTGCGCCTTGCGCACCGGAGCACTTCCGGGTGCGCTAACGCGGCGCATCATATGACGCATTACGCGACAACGCAGGTCCAGAATATAGTCAAAATGTCTCCACCAACCAGCGGTCGGAATACAACCCCTTTCAGCAGTCCAAAAAGTTCTGTTAAATGACAAGAGAAGGGACAGGCAACAAGAACAATCTGTCAAAGAGGGGAGGGCAAGTTCTTCTCTACCGGGTCACGTTGGGGCTCCACCGGAACTGATTGAATTGGTAGTCTACAGTGTTTCTGGGTGTTTCAGATTGAAGCTGGCGTCAGCATGAGAGCACCCAATTCTAAAACAGTAAATGCTTGGATAACAATCAATCAAATGTAGAGGGAAGCAGGCACGACGGGTTACAATGGGGGCAAAGGCTTACGTTACCTACCCTTCACTTTCTGCAAAGAGAGAATACTCCTAAAAGAAAAGAGGAGGGGGGGGCAGCGTTCAAAGCACATCAGCGTGCATAAATACGAAAATGTTTTTACCTACCACGTACTTGACATTTTACAGCTTTTGATATTTGCTATTAAAAAAACATTGAAATTCACTGAAAAAACCATAGGTT
Source organism: Lissotriton vulgaris (assembly GCF_964263255.1). Lineage (NCBI taxonomy): Eukaryota > Metazoa > Chordata > Amphibia > Caudata > Salamandridae > Lissotriton > Lissotriton vulgaris. The sequence goes on from NC_141695.1 coordinate 1,238,163,534, forward strand.
ATAGACCATATATAGTTAGGAATTAGCATTTACAAAACCTTAATTTACTCGCACAAAACCATAGAAATTCGCATATATAGTTAGTTGCAATACCTATATATCGAGCACCCGCAATCCACTGCTGATGATGTCACATATTACATCATTCTTGACATGGTCAGTGACATCACTGATGACATCACTGATGACGTCATCCAGTGTTTGTATGTTTCTGTAAAGTTAAAATATGTCTTACATATTGAAGAATGAGTGGATGTATAAGTGTCTGGATGAAGGATTTAGTAGGTGCATGACTGACTGTATGAGAGAGTGATTAAATGTGTTTCACTGAGTGCATGGGTTAGTGACTAAACTGTCTTAATTTGTGAATCATTATGTCTGTTGTTCTGTAAACTGCTGCATGTGTTAATCAGTAGCTATATGAGTAACTATATGGGTTATTGATTGGTTGCCCAAGTATTTGTATGGGAGACTGAGTTGGGAGGTGTATGACTCTGTGGATAGATTTGTGAGCAGTTGATTCACTAGATGTATGGGTTCAAACATGCATGTGGAAACAGCTGTATGGGCAGTTGATTGTGTGCGTGAGTGTATTGGTGAGTGAATGGATATCTCAGTGCTACATGTCAAAGTAAGTACATATGTAAAACACAGTACATGTGAGAGTTGACATATATAAATAACTGAGCAAAAGAGCCAGTGAATGTGAGAGTGGCTTTATGAATCACTGTGAACTTGTATCAGAGATTGTATAAGAGAGTAAATATGTGTTAGAATATGTTTGAATTAGTAAGGTGTGTATAACTGTATAGTTGAGGAAATGGGGGAGTGATTGGTTCTTTACATGACTGACTAGATGTGTGAGTAACCCCATGGATGAGTGACAATCTGTGAGTGTCTGTTTACACTGATTGTATCTAAGGTTATATTAGAGTCTGAAGAGGTTCATCGTATTATCACATGAATGATATTATCAGTGATGTCATCAGTGATGTCATTTGAGATGTCATCAGTGATGTCATCAGTGATGTCATTTGAGATGTCATCAGTGATGTCATCAGTGATGTCACTGACCATGTCATTAATGATATATTATGTGACATCCTCAGCAGTGGATTGCGGGTGCGCGATATATAGTTAGTGCAACTAACTATATATGCGAATTTCAATGGTTTTGTGCGAGTAAAATAAGGTTTTGTAAATGCTAATCCCTAACTATATATGGTCTATAACCTATGGTTTTTTCAGTGAATTTTCAAGGTTTTGTAAATGCTAATTTCTAACTATATACGGTATATAACCTATGGTTTTTTCAGTGAATTTCAATAGTTTTTTAATAGCAAATATCAAAAGCTGTAAAATGTCAAGTACGTGGTAGGTAAAAACATTTTCGTATTTATGCTTGCTGATGTGCTTTCAACGCTGCCCCCCCCCTCCTCTTTTCTTTTAGGAGTATTCTCTCTTTGCAGATAGTGAAGGGTAGGTAACACAGGCCTTTGCCCCCGTTGTAATCCGTCGTGCCTGCTTCCCTCTCCATTTGATTGATTGTTATCCTAGCATTTATTGTTTTGGAATTGGTTCTCTTTGGTTCATTCTCTATTTACAAACAAGCACAGAGTCACAATACTCTGTTTAGTCTTTGCAGATAGTGAAAAATCGTTAAAAAAACAAAAGGAATCAAGCAAAATCAGTAGGGCACTAATGGGATCTCTTTTTGACCTCGCTAAAATAGAAACATTATGAACAACCCCTCATGAGAAATACGAAACTAGTGAGAGGAACTGAGCTCGACACCATGATGGCTGCAAGACAGCTCGGCTCCGCCGCCCACCCCACCCAAAATAACGACAAACACTATGCAAATATTATAAATATATACAACACACCAGCAAAGTAACAGGCTAAAACGTTTTATTAAATAACTATTTACATGGCAGCCTGCTGCAACATCGATCCAAACAAGCCTTTGTATTTTGGGCTCAAAATAAACCATCAATAGTAAGATTTTTATAGGTGAGTGTAGGTTCATGGTTTTCCATCCACAGACTAAAAGCCTGGAGTGGGAGTGAAAGAAAAATAACTAGGTAAGAAGGAAGGCAGAGGTTGTGGGAAGGACTCTGGATATGGTATGTTGCTTGGTCCCTGAGATGCTTCAATGTCACTGCCTTGCACAAATGGCATAAGTCCTGGATGTTGGGTGCAATAGTTAAGGGTTCCGAGCAACGCTTATAACACTGTCTGAAGCTTATTTGCACCTGCTGCAGCTTCACTATTCTCAAAGTAAATGGGGGCTGTTTGTGGACCTGACTGCATTGGAAAACAATGTGATGCAGTGCCTCCCTGAACCACTTGACGGAGGCCCCCGAGATAATTGCGCCTGCTCCACACCTTGTCCCACAATCCGTTTGACCTGAAGACACGTCCTGCGGTGCCCTGGTCGGACCATCACATATACCTGCGCCAGGAGACGGCATGGGGTGCAGTAGAAGGGAGAGGCGGCGTGAACGAGCCTCCCCCACCTCCCCAGGTGGAGGTTTCTCAGCTACACCCCAGCGCTTCACTCGACCAGCTGACTTGTGCCCGCTCTTGCGACACAGTGCTTTGCTCGGCCAGCTGAATTGCGCCTGCTCTTGCTATTACAACGTGTCACCCGCCATCCAACAGAATTGCACCCAATCTTGCGGTACAGTGACAGGCGGCTGCTACGAAGCTCACGAAATGGCGGTCGGCTCCACAGACTTAGGCCTGACCTGCAAAGATGGCTCTAGGCAACCGTGGAACTCGGTCGGTTGACTGCTGGGGCATGGGCCCCATTCCCAAAAGAGTCCCCTCAGCCTTGAAGATTCTACAACAGTCACCGGGACCCCGACTCCCGTAGACTTCCGGTGAGGAGCGTCTGCCATGATTGCTCGCGGAATGGCCACGACGTAGCCACGAGATGGTGGTGCTCTCATGTTGACGCCAGCTTCAGTCTGAAACATCCAGAAACCCTGTAGACTACCAATTTGATCAGTTCCGGTGGAGCCCCAACGTGACCCGGTAGAGAAGAACTTGCCCTCCCCTCTTTGACTGATGGTTCTTGTTGCCTGTCCCTTCTCTTGTCATTTAACAGAACTTTTTGGACTGCTGAAAGGGGTTGTGTTCCGACCGCTGGTTGGTGGAGACATTTTGACTATATTCTGGACCTGCGTTGTCGCGTAATGCGTCATATGACGCGCCGCGTTAGCGCACCCGGAAGTGCTCCGGTGCGCGAGGTGCAGCTTCCCGGAAAACGATCCAGAGCGCGGCGCGCAGTGCGTAACGTAAGCATAACAGGTCATGTGACTTGTTAATAAAACTTTTCATTGGTTCATTTTACTTTTGTTATTCTAATGATGAAAGGCTTGGTCATATGACCTAAAAATAACGCTTTTCATTGCTTTCGAACATTTTTTTTTCCTAAATGATGAAAGCCCCACCTTTTTTTTTCTCGCTCTGACTTGTAAAGCAAAGGACCCAGATGCATTTACAGTTTATCAATAACAATGTTCCAGGCTAATGTATTTTCCCGGGAAATTTACAACTGTCCTGCAAGTAAAATATTCCTATTTCGAGAAAAAGGGCGTTTCTTCGTCCCATGAGGGAGCCGTTGAGCAAAAGAGGCTCGGCCTGCTGTCTTAGTCGCTGATAGGCATGAATATCGGATTCTTATCGATCACTTTATGTTGCAGGAGTGGAAAACACAACAGCCCTTGACCATTTATCTTTACTGCGTTCCTGCGTATTATACCTTTCAACCGTCATGTAATCGGGCTGCTTTATTTCACTTGCCTTTTACTCATTCGAAAACAGTGGCTATTATTCAAAACGATACCAAAAAAGGTACTACTACCATGTTTTGTTTTAAAAACCTTTATTGTGAAAATGTCAGTATACAAATACGGGCCTATAACCACGTGGGCCGGCCACGGAGCAAACTGGAATCGTATATGATGAGGGGACATTTACACTGTAGAAGAACGTAACGAGCGGGCCATTAGGTTGCAAGAACTAAGGTGTCTAACAGTTGCGGAATCGGGGAACGTACATTTTATAATTAAAGTACGACAGGGCCAGTTACAATAAAATTATCTAGATATACATTTGCGGGCAAGTACCATGAGTGACGTTAATTCGAACTTTCAATAGTACAGTAATCAATACCACATCAGAACTTAATATCAATAGGGATGTCCAAATGTTCAATCAATTCTCGTCCCCGCCCGCCATGTGCTTCAAAACTGCATACATATCTCATGATATCAAGGTTGGGCAACCAGTACACAACAAGGAGTTACGAGTCCCATTTATACCGGCGCCATTTTGTGCGAGGCCGGGCAGGTCCAGGATATAGTCAAAATGTCTCCACCAACCAGCGGTCGGACCGAACACCTTTCGGCAGTCCAAAAAGGTTCCGTTAAATGACAACAGAAGAAATAGGCAACAAGAACAATCAGTCAAAAGAGGGGACGCTTTCGTGAATGGGGCCCATGCCCTAGCAGGCAAGCGTCCGAGTTCCAAGGTGTCCCAGGGCCATTTTAGTGGACCAGGCCCAAATCCGAAGAGCCGGCCGCCATTTTGAGAGTCCTGTTGCAGCCAGCTATCGCTGCACCACAAGAGTAACCACAATTCAGCTAGATGGCGGGTGAGTCACTGTACCGCAAGAGCGGGCGGAACTCAGCTGGATGGGGGGTGAGGCACTGTGCCGCAAGAGCGGGCGCAATGCAGCTGGAAGGCGAGTGAAACGCTAAAGAGCGCCCCACTGCAGATGAGGTGCCTCCACCTGGGGAGGCGGGAGAGGGCCGTTTGTGCCGCCTCCCCCCCCCCCCGGGCACCACACGCCGTCTTTCGGCGCAGCATTGTAGGATAGCCATACCAGTGCGGCAACTTGCTGGACACCACCTCGGTGCCATCCGGATCTCGGCGCATTCGAGTCGCTGTACAGCAAGAGTGGGAGGAAAACAGCTGGAATGTGGGTGAGTCACTGTACCGCAAGTGCGGCCGCAACTCTGCTGAACGGCGAGTGAAACGGCAAAGGGCGCCGCAATGCACATGAGGTGCCTCCACCTGGGGAGGTGGGAGAGGGCCGTTTGCACCGCCTCCCCCCCGGGCACCCCACGCCGTATTTTGGCGCAGCATTGTAGGATAGCCACACCAGTGCGGCAACTTGCTGGACACCACCTCGGTGCCATCTGGATCTCGACGCGTTATGCTGCCTTCGGCCTATTAGCACATCGGTCCGCTACTGACGCCGTCTCACAGGCCAACGGATTTTGTAGGCTTTTTATAGCCCAAAGCCGCATAACAGGTCATGTGACTTGTTTATAAAACTTTTCATTGGTTCATTTTACTTTTGGTTTCCTAATGATGAAATGCTTGATCATATGACCTAAAAATAACACTTTTCATTGGATTGAAACATTTTTTTTTCCCAAACGATGAAAGCCCCACCATTTTTTTTCTCACTCGGCAATCCAAAAATGTTCTGTTAGATAACAACCGAGGGGACAGGCAACAAGAACCATCAGTCAAAAGAGGGGAGGGCAAGTTCTTCCCTACCGGGTCACGTTGAGGCTCCACCGGAAGTCATCGAATTGATAGTCTACAGTGTTTCTGGATGTTTCAGACTGAAGCTGGCGTCAGCATGAGAGCACCACCATCTCGTAGCTCCGTCGTGGCCATTCCGCAAGCAATCGTGGCAGCCGCTCCCCACCGGAAGCCTGCGGGAGTCGGAGGCCCCCAAGACTTTTGTAGAATCTTCAAGGCTGAGGGGACGCTTTCGAGAATGAGGCCCAAGCCCTAGCAGACAAGCGTCCGAGTTCCAAGGTGTCCCAGGGCCATTTTAGTGGACCAGGCCCAAATCTGAAGAGCCGGCCGCCATTTTAAGAGTCCTGTGGCAGCCGCCTATCGCTGCAATGCAAGAGTGGGCGCAATTCAACTAGATGGTGAGCGAGACGCTGTAGCCGCAAGAGCGGGCGGTAAACAGCTAAATGGCGGATGAGGCACAGTGCAACAAAAGCGGGCGGAAAACTGCTGATTGGTGACTGAAACGGTAAAAGGGCGCCCCACTACAGCAGACGAGCCTCCACCTGGGGAGGCCCGTTCACGTCGTCTCCCCCCCCTGGGGCGCCCCACGCCGTTTTTCGGTGCAGCATTGTAGGATGCCAAAACCAGTGCGGCAAGTAAAGGACATCACCTGGGTGCCGTCCAGATCTCGGCGCGTTGTGCTGCCTTCGGACTATTCGCACAACAGACCGCTACTGACCAGACACAGTGCAGCAAAAGCGGGCGGAAAACCGCTGACTGGCAAGGGGGTGCCGTCCAGATCTTGTCGCGTTGTGCTGCCTTCGGACTATTCGCACAACAGACCGCTACTGACCATTGTTGCTGTGTTTAATTTTTTTTTAACGTGTTTACTGTTTTTGGTGCTTTGTATATATTTATAAGTTATTAAAGTGTTATAATTCTACTACTTTGTTGGAGTGCTATATATTTTTAATGTGACACATAATTGTGAAGACTTTGATGTACAAAAAGGCATCCCTGGAATCTTCCGCTTCAGGCTCGGTCCCACACACCCTCACAGTGAGAATCCCCTCCCCAATCACAATACAGGATCGTTATCAGATAGTAGGAACGCGTGTGGTGTGACGGATCTCATGGGGTGGGGGCCTTGATCTACTGTAACTCCTTTGAAGAGGGGTGATTCTTTACAGTTGAGGCCATAAACTACATCCGCAGGGCTAGGTGATAGCCTGGGACCGGCCTGGACAATCAGACACAAAGGAAGAGGAGTGTCGCAGTGTCAAAATGGCGGTCAACACTTCCTGATTTCCTTCAAATCGAACGTTAACAGACGTCACGATCGGCGTCGTGCAGAGAGTGGGTCTGGTCAAGGAATTTAAATTGGCTGCCGTGCACAACAAAAGTGTGGCATTGGAAAAAAAGCAAGATGGCGCAGACAATGTTCATCAATACGGATTAATTTATAACAATTATTTTTAACAATATATCTACTCGCAGTGTCAAAATGGCGGTCAACACTTCCTGATTTCCTTCGAATCGTACTTTAACAGACATCACGCAGCAAAAAAAAAAAAAAAATGCTCACGCGCAGCCGCTGGAAGACAAGTATTAACATATATGAGCATCCTCAGCCACCCTCAGAAAACATAGGGGTCAGGATACGTCTCCCGTACCCCCTTATACCCATTTCTCACATTGTTTTTCCTCCATCTTGTAATTTAATTAAAACGAAACACAAAATGGCGAATTCCCGTTTCGCTTCCCGATTCGCTACCCGGTTCGCAAACCGGAAAGCGCTTCTACCGCAAAAAATCAAATTTTTTTTATTTGCCCCACGGGACCCTTTAATAACCCCAACATCATTCCTAGGGGGTCAAGAAGGGTCTACCTTGCCCCCTTTCATTAAATTCCCCCTTCGTTTTTCTCCTCTTCTTGTCTCTCGATCCTACCGAGAGACAAGATGGCGGCCGCTCCAGACTGTTTAGAATGTTGACAGACACCGGAGAGCCAATCAGCTTCGCTTCGCAAAGCTCCGTTACGCGAAAAGTTCGCGAACCGGAGCGCTACTCGGGACGCTGTCACAGATATATCTGTTTTTTTAAACGTTAATTTCTCAAAATCCACTAGAGCACATATATTGAGACCCAGCAAAGGCACATCGGGCTAACAGTCCCTAACAATTTTGCCAAGTTTCGTGCAAATCCATTCAGCTGTTCGAGCTAAAAGTGAGGCCAAACGCCCTATGGAAAACTCAATGTTAAAACGCGTTTTAGGACCCCCCTTTTTTCTCGGCCCCCCCTTGACGAAACCCCCCCAAATTTTTAGGGGCTGCTCATAAACAAAATGTGCCATTTTCCTGGAAATTTCAGCCGATTCCGTCCACAAACACCAAAGGTATTAGACATAGAATTTTCAAAAGTCCCATAGAGAAAAAATCCTAACTATATATAAATACTGGCGACCGCCAGTAGGTAATAAATACAAATATAAATGCATGCATACATATACATATTTGCATACATATGCATGTTATTTACATGAAAGTTTTAAAAACACTAATAAAAGCAAAGCTAAAAAGCCACCTCATTACAAACAGAATGACATTAACTTAAACGAGGGCGAGATCTATTGTATTTTCAATGCTTGTTTACTTTAGTTCCATCAAGAAGGCAGTCAGATGTGTCACACATTTGCCATAAATTCTGAATGTTAGCACTCTAGTTGCTCATTAGATCACTGTAGTAAAGGTACTGCTCACCAGGGAAGTCTGCTGCTGGTGTTCAAAGTGCATGTTTCAGTCTGCATGTCAGAATTTTTTTTAATGAAATAGAAGAGGATTTGAGAAGTCACTCAAAATGTGCCCTAATGTTTCTTTCTGAAGCACTAATCATACTTTCTATGGCAAAATGAGCCCCCTCATTTTGTTCCTTTAACTTAAATGTTTTAAGACTTACCACTTCATTCCGTCTCGTCTAACATTTGGAAGAAATATCTAGTTATATGACAACAGGATACCGACATAACTTGAAGGAAATAAGAACGCCCTGAAGAAGTTCTGTTGTACAGAACTAAATGCGTCGGCTGGCTGTGGTACATAAACTTAAGGAAAATAAAAGCATTTGAATATACACCAAGATTCAGAGCTTCAATAAGGACTCTAAGTGATATGATTTGATTGGACTTATTGTGCAAGTGGTGCTTTACCAAACTTTGGAATATTCTCCACTACTCTCTACTACTTACTCTCTACTACTCCACTACTCTCTAATACTCACTCTCTACTACTCATTCTCTACTACTCTACTACTCTCTACTACTCTCTCTCTACTACTCATGCCCTACTACTTACTATCTACTACTCTCTACTACTCACTCTTTACTACTAACTCTCTACTACTCACTCTCTACTTCTCACTCTTTACTACTCTCTACTACTCACTCTCTACTACTCTCTCTACTACTCTCTACTACTCACTTTCGACTACTCACTCTACTACTCACTCTCTACTACTCTCTACTACTCACTCTCTACTACTCTCTCTCTACTACTCTCTACTACTCACTCTACTACTCACTCTCTACTATTCTCTCTGTCTGCTACTCACTCTCTACTACTCTCTACTACTCACTCTCTACTACTCACTCTCTACTACTCTCTACTACTCACTGTCTACTTCTCACTCTCTACTACTCTCTACTACTCACTCTACTACTTACTCTCTACTACTCTCTACTACTCACTCTCTGCTACTCACTCTCTGCTACTCACTCTCTACTACTCACTCTCTACTACTCTGTACTACTCACTCCACTATTCACTCTACTACTCTCTACTACTCACTCTCTGCTACTCTCTCTACTGCTCTCTACTACTCTCTACTACTCACTCTCTACTCTCTATTACTCACTCTCTACTCTCTACCTCTATACCTCTCTCTAATTCTCTCTCTACTAGTCTCTACCTCTCTACCTCTACCTCTCTACCTCTACACCTCTACCTCTCTACCTCTCTCTACACACACATATACACATATATATATGCATATATATGCATATGCATTTATATATATGTATGTGTATATATATACATACATATATAAACATATATAATATGCATATCTATATAAATACAAATATAAATGCATGCATACATATACATATATGCATACATATGCATGGTATTTACAGAAGATTTAGATGGATTTAGAGAAGAGACTCAAAATGTGCCCTAATTTTTCTTTCTGAAGCACTAATCATACTTTCTATGGCAAAATATACCCCCTCATTTTGTTCCTTTTTAAATTAAATGTTTTAAGAGTTACCACTTTATTCCAATCAAGATGGCTTCTGGTGTGCCATACCTTTGTAATAAGTAGGACTGTTAGCGCTCTAGTTGTTCTTTAGAACACTCTGGGACATTCTGTCATTGGGCTATACTTTGGATACATCTGGGTGATATTTGGGCTACATTTGGGCTCTTTTGTCTCTGGTGGCCATCTTGGGAGACTGCATGTCAGAATTTTTTTATGAAATAGAAGAGGATTTGAGAAGTCACTCAAAATGTCCCTAATTTTTCTTTCTGCAGCACTAATCATACTTTCTATGGCAACATGAACGCCCTCATTTTGTTCCTTTTTAAATTAAATGTTTTCAGACTTACCACTTCATTACAATCAAGATGGCTTCTGGTGTGCCATACTTTTGTCATAAGTAAGACTGTTAGCGCTCTAGTTGTTCTTTAGAACACTCTGGGACATTCTGTCATTGGGCTATACTTGGGCTACATCTGGGTGATATTTGGGCTACATTTGGGCTCTTTTGTCTCTGGTGGCCATCTTGGGAGACTGCATGTCAGAATTGTTTTAATGAAATAGAAGAGGATTTGAGAAGTCACTCAAAATGTGCCCTAATTTCTCTTTCTGAAGCACTAATCATACCTTCTATGGCAAAATAAACCCCCTCATTTTGTTCCTTTTTAAATTAAATGTTTTCAGACTTCCCACTTCATTCCAATCAAGATGGCTTCAGGTGTGCCATACTTTTGTCATAAGTAAGACTGTTAGCGTTCTAGTTGTTCTTTAGAACACTCTGGGACATTCTGTCATTGGGCTATACTTGGGCTACATCTGGGTGATATTTGGGCTACATTTGGGCTCTTTTGTCTCTGGTGGCCATCTTGGAGACTGCATGTCAGAATTTTTTAATGAAATAGAAGAGGATTTGAGAAGTCACTCAAAATGTGCCCACATTTTTTTTTCTGCAGCACTAATCAGACTTTCTATGGCAAAATATACCCCCTCATTTTGTTCCTTTTCAAATTAAATGTTTTAAGAGTGACCACTTTATTCCAATCAAGATGGCTTCTGGTGTGCCATACTTTTGTCATAAGTAAGACTGTTAGCACTCTAGTTGTTCTTGAGAACACTCTGGGACATTCTGTCATTGGGTTATGCTTGGGCTACATCTGGGTGATATTTGGGCTACATTTCGGCTCTTTTGTCTCTGGTGGCCATCTTGGGAGACTGCATGTCAGAATTTTTTAATGAAATAGAAGAGGATTTGAGAAGTCACTCAAAATGTCCCTAATTTTTCTTTCTGCAGCACTAATCATACTTTCTATGGCAAAATAAACCCCCTCATTTTGTTCCTTTTTAAATTAAATGTTTTCAGACTTCCCACTTCATTCCAATCAAGATGGCTTCTGGTGTGCCATATTTTTGTCATAAGTAAGACTGTTAGCGCTCTAGTTGTTCTTTAGAACACTCTGGGACATTCTGTCATTGGGCTATACTTGGGCTACATCTGGGTGATATTTGGGCTACATTTGGGCTCTTTTGTCTCTGGTGGCCATCTTGGGAGACTGCATGTCAGAATTTTTTAATGAAATAGAAGAGGATTTGAGAAGTCACTCAAAATGTGCCCACATTTTTTTTCTGCAGCACTAATCAGACTTTCTATGGCAAAATATACCCCCTCATTTTGTTCCTTTTTAAATTAAATGTTTTAAGAGTGACCACTTTATTCCAATCAAGATGGCTTCTGGTGTGCCATACCTTTGTAATAAGTAGGACTGTTAGCGCTCTAGTTGTTCTTTAGAACACTCTAGGAGGCTGCAGTAGAACACAAAGGAATCAACTGACAGTCTCTGTCCTTGTTGTATGTACATGTTTTACTGAGAATGTTAGACTTCATTCTCACATGACTGAGAAAGAAAAATGTGAATTTACAGAAAATATGCTTTCAGTTTAGCTTATAGATCCCCTTCCAAACCACAGCATGAGATAATAGTTTTCTTTCAAACATGATTCATGATATCCCAGCAGAAGGCTTTTTCACATGGTAAAATCACCTTAGAACACACCACAATTCCTAAAATGAGTATGGTACCATCAACAAATGATTTATAATGTAACTAATAACTACAATGCTTTTAATGAGGTGCTATCATGTATATTGGTCCCAAGATGGCTGCCAACACTTCTTGGATGAAGTGCTGACAGCCAATCAGATCTCACGATGAGATGTGTGGTTAGGCTCTGCCCGGATATATATATGTGTTTTTGAAGTTAATTTTCATAAAAACCACTGGAGCAATTTTCACCAAATATAGAAAAGGCACTTCTGCGTTCCAGTCCTTATAATTTTGCAAAGTTTGGTGTAATTCCATTCAGCAGTTCGGGCTGTAGCCTTGTCTATTTGTCCCATGGAAATTAACATGGGGATAACACTTTTTGGGACCCCCCTTTTTTCTGGCCCCCACAAGACGAATTCCCACAAAACTTCCAGGGAAGAAGCGGAGCGGAGCGGGCCTAAATTTTGGAAAATTACACGCAAATTCCTCAACCGGCACGAAAGTTATTCCCAATAGAATGTTGCGGATTTCCTATGGTAGCTAGGTCCTAACTATATATACCTACTGGCTATTGCCAGTAGGTAATATATATATATATATATATATATATAAATATATATATATATATATATATATATATATATATATATATATATATATTCACTGAAAAAACCATAGGTTTCACACCAGTTATAGTTAGGAATTAGCATTTAAAAAACCTATTAAATTCACTGACAAAACCATAGGTTTCACACCAGTTATAGTTAGCTGGAAATTTTACTGACATAAAACCATTGAAATTCCCACGTTATAGTTAGTTGGACTCACTATAACTTGCGCGCCTGCAATGCACTGCTGATGACATCACATATTACATTACTCATGACATGGTCAGTGACATCACTCATGACATCACTGATGACACCATCCAGTGAATGTGTGTCTTTCTGAAAAATAAATTTGTTTTATATATGTATTTGTAAAGGTCGATGGAAGAATAAATGTTTAAATAAGTGTGTAAATGGATGATTTTTAAAATAAAAATTGGTTGGTTAACTGGCTTATTAAGTGTATCTTAGTGAATACATATATTAGCGAGTATTGTTTAAATATTTAAATGTTTGTATCAGTGTTTCTCTTTGTGTATAAGTGGCTGCAGGGGTTGGTGACTGGCTCACTGTTTGTATGTGTTTTGAAGACAGCATATGTGCAGGACTGTATGGGTGGATGAGTGTGTATATGTGTGTGTTAGTGAGTGAATGACTGTCTCACTAGTGTCTTCATTAGTAACGACATATGTTTTAATCTAGTATATGTGAGTATTGATGTATATAAGTGAGTATAGTATATATAGTGAGAGATTGTAGGAGTTCCTGTTTAAATAAGTATGTGTTTCTATAAGTGATTGTTTTAGAGAGTAAGTATGTGTAAGTTTCCTTAGAAGTAAGGTGGTAGTGTGTGTATAAATGTATATGCAAATAAATGGATGTTCAATAGTTTATTTGCATGTGTGAGTATGTGTGTGAGTAACTTTTGGATGACTGCTGATGTGTCACAGGATGTATAGGTGTATCACTACATATGATGAGTGAGTATATATATGAGTGACTATATAGAACTGTTGGTGAATGAGTGGATGTGTATATAGATGGTGGAATTACTGAATTGGTTGTTGTTACTGGTTTGGGTACCTCCATTTTTTTGAAAATGTTTGTTTCTATTTATGAATATGTGTTTCAAGCGTTACATTACACTGAAATTAGGTCTGTCACTCTGTCACAAGGATGGTGTCATCAGTGATGTCATGAGTGATGTCACTGACCATGTCATGAGTGATGTAATATGTGATGTCATCAGCAGTGCATTGCAGGCGCGCAAGTTATAGTGAGTCCAACTAACTATAACGTGGGAATTTCAATGGTTTTATGTCAGTAAAATTTCCAGCTAACTATAACTGGTGTGAAACCTATGGTTTTGTCAGTGAATTTAATAGGTTTTTTAAATGCTAATTCCTAACTATAACTGGTGTGAAACCTATGGTTTTTTCAGTGAATTTCAAAAGTTTTTTAAATGCTAATTCCTAACTATAACTGGTGTGTAACCTATGGTTTTTTCAGTGAATTTCAAAGGTTTTTTTAATGCTAATTCCTAACTACATAAGACCTGAAAGCCCACCAGGAATCTCCAGTATGCGCCAGGGGACTGCATTGCAGAGAGGTGTAATGAAGCCACAACCCTTTTTACACCTCTCTGCAACGCAGCCCCCGTGCATGTTTGAAGAGGGGGAACTAATTCCCCTTGCATACTGGGGGCCCCTGGGGGCCAATTAGCCCACCTGGAACCTCCAGTATGCGCCAGGGGCTGCATTGCAGAGGTGTAATGAGACTATGCCCCTTGTTACACCTCTCTGCAACGCAGCCCACTGCCGCGTTTGCAGAGGGGGAACTAATTCCCCTTGCATACTGGGGGTCCCTGGGGTCAACTAGTCCACCAGGAGCCTCCAGTATGCGCGAGGGAGCTGCATTGCAGAGAAGTGTAATGAGGCCACACCCTTGTTACACCTCTCTGCAATGCAGGCCACTGGCGCGTTTGCAGAGGGGGGACTAATTCCCCTTGCATACTGGGGGTCCCTGGATCATATCTGCCCAAACACCGATATTCCGAACAATTGTAAATGACTTTTCTTGAGAAACATTTGGATTTGGATTATCATGTCCTATTGTTGTAATTGGCCCGGCCGCATTAGCGATTAGCTGAACCTACACGTTGTCCTCCTTAACTTGGCTATATATGAAAACGCCATTTTGAATGTTGCAGCGGCCATCTTAGATCATGAGCGGCCTCGTGGCCGACGTGCCCTTTAGTCCGTTGTCCGTTCCGCTGACCACTCCTATCTGCCCAGTAACAGGCTATTTTTAGTACTGGTCAAGTCGCACATGCGCAGTTCCCACTGACCCGTAAACCTTCTGGAATGTGCACCAAACTGACCAGCGGAGTTGTGCCCCCTCCAATGAGCTGGCAGTATTCCAAAACATGACCATATATGTCCTTAAATGTGTCCTAACTTGTGCCGCCTATCTTTTATTGCCCCAAAATTGTATATAAACGGGGTCACACCGGTGTTCGGTGTGATACCTCTTGCATTACCGAAGGGTGCTGTTTGAGTGTACCACCACCCCATGGGGTCTTAATAAACTTGTTCTTTGCCTTTTACAGTTTCCGTGCCAACAGTTCTTGAGTGTAAGTGGGTTATCTCTGGAGCGTGTAGGCCTTGGGAACCCCGAATTACTTCAATTGGCGACCACGAAGGGACTCATCGGCGACTCGGATGCCCGAAGGAAAGGTCGTGACGAAGGCTTGGAAACCCGCCATGGGCGCGTGCTGCCACGAGTGACCCGAGTCTTGGCTGCCACGGTGTTTTTTCCTTTCCTTCCGATCTGACCTTCCAGGTGGCGCCGGTCTCTGACTGAGTTTCCGAAGTGTCTGCATCGCTGAGAAAGTGCCGTTTGGCTGATTTGGCTTACAAGACCTTGGCAGTTGGAATCTGGACATTTGGGAATTTGGTAAGCTTTGTGTTCGGTAAGGTAGTCTTCGGACGCTTACTGAAAATCTGTGCTTTGTGATCGGTAAGGTAGTCCTCGGACGCTTGCCGAAGCCCTATGATCTTTGATTTGAGTTAGCTAACATTGTGAATTTGTGATCTTTGAACTTATATGTGTAGTGCACTTCACATAGGCAGGCATGTAGAGATGTTTCTCTAACTTTGTTTTTTCCTTTGAGCAGCACAATTGTGTGAAGAACTGTAAGTGCCATTTTGTTCGGTGTCACGCTTTCGTGATACTTTTTGAACATGCCTGTTTTCAGCACACTCCGAGGAATGTGTTGTCTTGGAGAAGGTACCTCAATTAGGTTAGCGGAATCACAGCCGGCTCCCCCAGAGGGAACACCAAATAGGGACATGTACATAAAATTTGGCCTTCCTCCTATTATGTACAGTAAATTATGGCATAAATACACCAAGGCCGATTCTGAATTGCAATGGCCTCTACACGGGTCTTATGATTTGAGTAAAATACAATTTGTAGAGCAATGTATGTTTCAACGCAGGTCTAGACAAAATATGTTTGATTGTGTGCGAATGTGGGAGAAAGCGGCGCGTGAGCGAATGAAGCGTGAAGTTGCCTTGGCGGACAAAGAGCAGCGTAAGGCTGCTCGGGATAAGGCTTTACAGCTTGAGGAAAAGGAGGCTCAGGAGAAGAAAGAAAGGGAGGAACGGGAACGTAATTTGCAAATGACTGGTCAATTTCCTATTCGCCGACCGCTTTATCCTGTCCTTAATAATGAAATTGATGATTTTTCTTTGTTAGATCGGTCACCGCCTCCGTACGTTACGCCGACGGCTCCAGCTGTGGATTCTGATGATGACGGACAGGATAAGTCGGGCAAGAAGGGTATATCTGCACTCAGGTTTACTACGGAGAGGTCCGCTCATCTACGTAGTTGGGCTCGTAAAGTGAATAAACGTAGTGTTACTCAGGAGCAATTGGTATCAGAAAAGAAAGGGTGGACGGATCTTGAATTGATGTATTTTTTGTCTACTTTGGCCGATGAGGTTATAGGCGCATATCGTGATCTTTCTGATACGTTAGAACCCAAAGCGTTGTCAGTGTACCGTGAAAATTTGACTAAAGGTGATTTTGATCTTTCAGATGTCGATGACCTGTTTGCGCAATTGATCAAGCTGCGGGATGAGACAACCCGATTGCGGGAGGAGCGGAAAAAGAGGCAAAAGGAGTCCGAATTGGAGAATAATGGGCAGGCCAAAGAGTGTTCTCTACGTGGTTCAGATAAGAGTTCTGCGTTGCATGTTATGCCTATGCGTGAAGCCGCACCTTTGTATGTTCCGCCAAAAGGGGAAGGTACGGATGATGATAAATTGTCGAAGGATGCGAAAGGGTATTTTTTGTATAATTGGGTATATACGCCGTGGAATAGAGCGGATGTTATGGCATTGAAAAATTCTTTACCTGATCTTCGGAAGAATCCGGCAGCATTTTATGAGGGGGTGGAGGGGGCTATATCATCTTGTGTGATGACTCTTGTGGATATAGATTTGTTTTTTGGGCTAATATTACCACCTGATATGTGGAGGCAGATTCGTAAAAATAATGACGAAACGATATTGGGGGGAACATGGAAGGAAATAAATGCTGCAGATTTAGACAGAGAACCAGCCTGTAAGCCTTGCCAGTTAATTCTAGATCTGCCGGCAGCTATCTTGAATAAATTAAAAACGCTTGTTCCCTCCAAAAAGATTGATTGGACTATGCTAACGTCGTGCAAGCAGAAACCGATGAAAAGGTTTCAGATTTCTTTACGCGTTTCGAGGAAGCCTTTCATGATTATAGTGGTCAATCTTTAACAGACGATACGGGTCGGCATTTGTTTGTAGATAAGTATGTAGCTAATCTCCTACCAGAGATTACAAAGCGATTGAAGTCGAGTGAAAGTTCCTGGGCCACGGCGACCCCTGCGTCCTTGTTAACTATGGCTCAGTATTATGAGCAGCAGGAAGTGGAGGCTAAAGAAAGTGTAGAGAAAAAGACGAAGGAATTGAAAACGAAGGTGATGTTGGCGCAGGTTCGGGGAACACAGGGCAGAGGGAACGATAGAGGTAGACGAGGTGGAGGAAACGCGTCGTATGGTCGTACGGACATTGCGGAGGATCAGTGTGCTTATTGTAAGGAGTTTGGGCATTGGGCCGATGATTGTCCGGTACTTCGCGAACAGCGTAGTCAGCGTGGTCGAGGAAGTGGAAGGTCGAGAGGAGGTTATACGGGAGCGAGGGGTGGCGGAGGTGAACGTAGGCAGGTTGAGGAGAGGGGCCGTGGCCAGGACGAACAAAATACGTTTGATAGACGGAATCAATATCAGATTTTGGAAGGAGAGAATGTGGAACACCAGGATTATGTGCATGCATAGGATTGCGTAGGATGGGGTAAGGAATCAGTTGAAGTGCCGGTAGATCAGCAAGGTCCATATGTAACAGCGGGTATTTTGGGTTCTACTGATCAATTTCTAGTCGACACAGGAGCTACTCGTAGCGCTCTGTCGAAAAACTTGGTTCCGAGGGCTCCCCTGTCTGGCGAAATGATTACGTGTGTAGGGTTTGATGGCACACCCTCCCCCAGCCCATTGTCCAAGCCCCTTGCACTATGCATTGACAAATATTTCAGTTTTGGCCAATTTTTGTTATCACCCCATACCCCAGACAATATCCTGGGCATTGATTTACTTAAATATTTTCGAGCGACAATACGTTGCGCTCCAGAGGGAGTGCGGGTTATTCTGAATGACAATTACCCTGACCCCGACGATTGCCCTGACCCTGACAGATTTTATGCCATTTTAGACATCCCTGCTTTGGCCTCTCTGCCGCACACGTTGTGGGCGACCTCAGATACGGATGTGGGAGAGATGCGTATTCCACCAATCCACATTACTGTTAAGGAGGGGGCCCCTCTACCACGAGTACCACAGTATAAGATTTCGAGAGAAGGTGAAATTGCATTGACACATATTGTTCAGGATTTGATTTCTGCAGGGGTGGTGGAGGAGGTCCCTTATAATGTTTGTAACAGCCCTATTCTACCGATTCTTAAGAGAGACTCAGATGGCAAGATCTATCGATTTATTATCGATTTGCGAGAGATTAACAAAATTGTCATTCCCCAATACCCGGTGGTGTCTGATATTACGACCTTGCTTACCTTGGTTCCACCGACAGCCACCACCTTTAGTGTTATTGACTTAAAGAATGCGTTCTTTTCCATCCCTGTTCATCCTGATAGCAGATATCTGTTTGGTTTTACGCTCAATAATAAATCGTATAGATTTTGTCGTGTTCCCCAAAGATATACTGAAAGTCCTAGCATCTATAGCCAGGCTTTGAAAAGGCAGCTGGATTCGTTTAAATTGCAGTCTGGCGTTGCGCTCATCCAGTATGTGGATGACCTTCTGCTTGCCGCTGACTCCTATGCACAATGTGAACAGAGTACACTTGCGTTGCTTTCCTTTTTGGCACAAAACAATCACAAGGTTTCTAAGAAAAAGATCCAATACTGTAGACCCCAGGTGACCTACCTCGGTCATCTGTTGTCTAAGGAGGGGCGTGCATTAACATCTGATCGAATTCAAGCAATTTTAGACACACCAGTCCCCCGCACGCAGAGAGATGTGCGTGCCTTCATAGGGTTGACGTCCTTTTGTAGGCAATGGATCATGGGATTTTCACATATCATAAAACCTTTGTTAGCGTTACTGTCCAAAGCTACACCAATGCCCCTTGAGTGGACAGATGAATGTCAGAAGGCTTTTGAACAGTTGAGGCAGGCCCTTTGTTCCGCACCCGTGTTAGGTACACCAGACTATACAAAACTTTTCACATTGTACGTGCACGAGAATGATGGGTGCGCGTTGTCAGTGTTAGTGCAATTACACGGGGATAAGCAGAGGCCATGTGCATACTTCTCTGCCATTTTGGATCCTGTAGCACGAGGGTTGCCTGGGTGTTTTCGAGCGGTAGCAGCAACAGCAGTAGCCATACGACAGAGTGAGGGAATAGTGTTATCACACACATTGTTGGTGTTAGTTCCTCACGCAGGAGATGCCCTGTTAAACCAAACCAAGACCCAATATCTCACGAGTGCACGGCTAACAGGATACGAGCTGACACTCTTGGCGCCACATATTACATTGAAAAGATGCGCTACTTTGAACCCTGCCACTTTATTGCCCTATCCGGCCGAGGAGGGTCAGGAAGAAAAACATCACGACTGTGTTTTCCTGACCGAGGAACAGACAAAGGGTCGTGTTGACTTACAGGATGTGCCACTTCCTGATGTGGATGGGGAACTGTGGGTTGATGGATCGTGTCTAAGGCTGCCAGATGGAACGACTTCCGCAGCATACGCGATCACGACGCTTAAGACAGTGGTGGAAACAGCTAGGATACCACAAAAATCGGATCAGGCAGCAGAGCTGATAGCTTTAACAAGAGCCTGCGAATTGAGTGCCGGATTATGTGTGAACATATACACGGACAGCCGGTATGCCTTTGGAGTGGCCCACGACTTCGGGCTTCTTTGGAGAGAACGCGGGTTTCTGACATCACACGGAGAGCACATTATGCACGGAGAGCTAGTGCGTGATCTCTTAAATGCGTTGCTTGGCCCTAAGAAAGTAGCGATAGTAAAGTGCAGTGCCCATAAAAAGATTACGGATAAAGTGGGTCAAGGAAATGCCTTTGCAGACAGTATAGCAAGGCAAACGGCTATGTCCCGAACTAGCTCCCCCATGTACGTGGTACAATCACAGGCTGAGCGATGGAGTGATGCTAGAGCAGAGATACGGGATATCCAAAAATCAGCCACAGAATCTGAACTTGCGGCTTGGGCAGCAAATGGGGTACTAGATGACGAGGGTTGTTGGAGAAGCAAAGACATGGAGAAGTGGAAATTGCCTGCGGCTTACTTGCAGGCGATGGTCCAGATGACACATGGACTGGCTCATGTCGGAGCTCTTGCAATAACTCGGCTTTTAACACGAGTTTGGGAACATCCCGAGATTGCTAATACTGCAACGAGAGTAGTGCAGACCTGCCTGGTGTGTTTGCAACACAATCCTGGAAAGGGGACCCATACTCCGAAAGGAGGGTTCGTTCCACCTTCGGCACCATTTGAAGTGCTTCAAATGGACTACATCCAACTCGAGCGCTGCAACAACCTGAAGTATGTCCTAGTGGTGGTGTGTGCTTTTAGCAAATGGGTTGAGGCCTACCCCACGAAAGACAATACGGCTTTGACGACAGCTAAGGTGTTGCTTAAGGAATTCTTTCCTCGCTTTGGAGTTTGCAAATTTTTGTGGAGCGATAATGGGCCCCATTTTGTTGGAAAGATTGTGGAATATGTACTGAAGGGGTTAGGGATTCAGCAAAAGTTCCACGCTGTATTCCACCCTCAGTCAGCAGGTTTGGTCGAGCGGTACAATGCCACGTTGAAGCTTAAGCTGGCCAAAATTGTGGCGTCTACATCATTGAAGTGGCCAGATGCGTTGCCGCTAGCACTACTATCTCTTAGATCAGTACCCCACTCACGAACCGGCCTTACGCCCTATGAGGTGGTGTTTGGCCGCCCTATGAATATTTGGGGGGTGCCCAAGCCGCGATTAATACATGACGTGCCTTGTGTTATGATGAATGATTATTTGGCACAATTAACAAATGATTTGCTCTCTATTCATCAACAGGTTCGAGAAGCGCTCCCGGACAACTCTACTGGAGAGGGCCATGATCTTCGTCCTGGTGACCATGTAATGGTCCGTTCGTTTGAGAGAGCAAGCAGTCTGGAGCCTAGGTGGAAGGGCCCCGAGCAGGTCCTCCTGGCGACCCGCACCGCAGTACGAGTGACAAACAGGAAGCGGTGGGTGCATTCGACACATTGTCGCCGTGTCTCTCCGGATCTGGTGACTCCTGCTGTGTTGACCGATTACAAGGAGATTTTGGAGAAAGAAAAGAGCCCAGCTGTGACGTCGGCCGAAGTGGAGGGAGCCTTCCCGGACCAAACTGCTATCGGAAGAGAGCGCTACGACCTACGTCCACGATAAGAAGAATTTTGTGTCCTTTTTTTTAACGACTGGTTGGTTACCGCTCCAGGTTTGTGAAACGGAAACCGGGAATTCCAAGGGGGGGGGATCAGTTCTGCCAGAGTAGCGACACCCGTCTTGGCCCGGAGAAGAAAACAACGGCTACCTCGGAGTTCAGCACCGCATTTTTCTTTTTTATTAGGTATACACGTACGTGTATCTGAGACAATTTGTGGACAATTTGTGAACAATTGGTGTTATTTGAGATTTTATACGAATATTCTTGAAATATGGCATCAACGGCATCTCGTGATAAGAAAATATTGGGTGCCTTTCTCTTTGTCTTGACTATCGTGGTGATAGCTGTTATAGCCTGGGTAGTCGAACTTGTGGTGCCTGTACGTGAACATTTGCTGCCGACTACCCCGCACCGTCTGAACATTTTCATTTCACACTGCCCTTTCATGAAGAGCGCCATCGCCAAACGTATTTAAATAACAGCTTCATCCAGATTCTTCACCACACGCATAATATGACCAATACCTCGAATTGTTGGGTGTGTGGAATGTTGCCTGGGCACCAGAAGAGAGGGGGCACCCCACTTATTCCACTCCCGTTTTCACACAATGGGTCATGCAACGCTTGGTACACCCTCCTTTTTACTTTGAGATGGCCGACTAAAGGGGGGGTGCTTTTCCGTTTGAATAAAGTATGTTTCCATGACAAAGATGGGTTTCCCCAGGCTGAGGGTACACGTTTCGAATGGGAAGAGTATAGGCCTGACAATATATCTGCCCCACGTGTATACAGCAATCAGCGGAATGTTAATGTATCTAGTGCTCATGTTATAAATGTCATTGCCACAAAAGCCGATTTATGTATCAGAAACAAGGGCACGATTGCAGTGGGGAAAAGCGAATGTAACATTTCTCTTACGTTTGATAGCCCGAATGGCATCTCATTTGTTGCATCACGAAATACATACTTTATCTGTGGAACGAAGGGATACCATCAGCTTCCAGTGGGGTGGTTGGGCACGTGCTACGTATCGTTTGTGTTACCCCCTGTATTCATTGCCCCTCCAATGTACCACAACGATTATACACTGTACCATGATTTCGTTTTGAATAGGGTTAAACGAACTGTTGCCCTGGAGGACATTGACCAAACGGACACTGCATTACAACAGTATGTGGATTTTAATCTGGGACTATTCTCCTTTGTGGGGGCTGCACTGAACAGCCGGAAAATCAGACGACTGACACGTGTTGTTGAGGCTGTTGCAAATGACACTGCCATTGCCCTGGGGAATATTACCGAGGAACTACAGATTTCCAGAATTGTCACCCTCCAAAATCGAATGGTATTGGACGTTGTTTTGGCTGATCGTGGGGGGGCATGTAGGATTATCGGAAGCAGATGTTGCGTATATGTCCCGGACAATTCCCCATCTGTGTATGATGCTATTTCCAAGCTTCATAAAATAGCAGCTGAAATACACCCGGACAATGGAACTTGGACACTTTCGGGATGGTTTTGGTCTATGATTACAACTTGGGGCTGGAAACTGTTGACAATTCTCTGTATATTTGTAGGAGCCATGTTTTTTATATGCCTATGTATTCAATGTGGCCCAGCTTTATGTTCAGTGTGTTTATCAGCTTGTATACCATCAAGACGAGCTCTTGCCCATGACAAAATGATGCTTCACAAGGAGGTAACACAAATAATGTTAATAGACATCGAGGACGAACATCCTGACTATGTTCACTATGAGGTAGATTCAGCTAACCGCTAAAAGGGTCGTCTGTTGTAATTGGCCCGGCCGCATTAGCGATTAGCTGAACCTACACGTTGTCCTCCTTAACTTGGCTATATATGAAAACGCCATTTTGAATGTTGCAGCGGCCATCTTAGATCATGAGCGGCCTCGTGGCCGACGTGCCCTTTAGTCCGTTGTCCGTTCCGCTGACCACTCCTATCTGCCCAGTAACAGGCTATTTTTAGTACTGGTCAAGTCGCACATGCGCAGTTCCCACTGACCCGTAAACCTTCTGGAATGTGCACCAAACTGACCAGCGGAGTTGTGCCCCCTCCAATGAGCTGGCAGTATTCCAAAACATGACCATATATGTCCTTAAATGTGTCCTAACTTGTGCCGCCTATCTTTTATTGCCCCAAAATTGTATATAAACGGGGTCACACCGGTGTTCGGTGTGATACCTCTTGCATTACCGAAGGGTGCTGTTTGAGTGTACCACCACCCCATGGGGTCTTAATAAACTTGTTCTTTGCCTTTTACAGTTTCCGTGCCAACAGTTCTTGAGTGTAAGTGGGTTATCTCTGGAGCGTGTAGGCCTTGGGAACCCCGAATTACTTCACTATACTTTGGAATTTTTGAAAGACTGACTTTGAGGATGCTATAAATTACTCAAGTCTGCCCAAATTGTGTGGGTAAAATTGATACCTAGTCACTTTGAATAAGAATATACTTATGTCTCGTCTAACATTTGGAAGAAATATCTAGTTATATGACAACTGGATACCGACATAACTTGAAGGAAATAAGAACGCCCTGAAGAAGTTCTGTTGTACAGAACGAAACCTTTCGGCTGGCAGTGGTACATAAACTTAAGGAAAATAAAAGCATTTGAATATACACCAAGATTCAGCGCTTCAATAAGGACTCTAAGTGATATGATTTGATTGGACTCATTGTGAAAGTGGTGCTGTGCCAAACTTTGGAATATTCTCCACTACTCTCTACTACTTACTCTCTCCTACTCCACTACTCTCAAATACTCACTGTCTACTACTCATTCTCTACTACTCTACTACTCTCTACTACTCTCTCTCTACTACTCACTCCCTACTACTCGCTACTCACTACTCCCTACTACTCACTATCTACTACTCTCTACTACTCACTCTCTACTACTCTCTCCCTACTACTCACTCTTTACTACTCACCACTACTCTCTACTACTCACTCTCTACTTCTCACTCTCTACTACTCTCTACTACTCACTCTCTACTACTCTCTCTCTACTAGTCTCTACTACTCACTCTACTACTCACTCTCTACTACTCACTACTATTCTCTCTGCTACTCACTCTCTACTACTCACTCTCTACTACTCACTCTTTACTACTCTCTACTACTCACTTTCTACTGCTCTCTACTACTCACTCTACTACTTACTCTCTACTACTCTCTACTACTCACTCTCTACTACTCACTCTCTACTACTCTCTACTACACACTCTACTATTCACTCTACTACTCTCTACTACTCACTCTCTGCTACTCTCTCTACTGCTCTCTACTACTCTCTACTACTCACTCTCTACTCTCTATTACTCACTCTCTACTCTCTACCTCTCTACCTCTCTCTTCTTCTCTCTCTACTAATCTCTACCTCTCTACCGCTACCTCTCTACCTCTCTACCTCTACACCTCTACCTCTCTACCTCTCTCTACACGCACACATATACACATATATGCATATATATATGCATATGCATTTATATATGTATGTGTATGTATAAAAAAACAACAAAACATTTTTTTTTTAAACAGCTACTTATAAAACTGTCATTCTTTTTCCCCATGGTACACTCCCCGGTACGCGCACCGGTGCGCGTACCGGTGCGCGTACCGGGCGCTCCCCCCCGCGAAAATCAAAAAATTATTATTTTTTTTTGCCCCCCGGGGCCCTTTTATGGCCCCCACATCAAACCTAGGGGGTCAAGGGGGGTTCTACTCTGCCCCCTTATGGTCATTTCCCTCTTTGTTTTGGCCACCTCTCGTGTCTCGATCCTACCGAGACACAAGATGGCGGCCGCTCCGGACTGTTTAGAATGTTTACAGACACCCCAGAGCCAATCGGCTTTCTGCGCGCAAGTCGCGTGGCGCGCCCGGTGCGCGTACCGGTGCGCGTACCGGAGCGCGGCTATAGATATATATATTTTTTTGAACCTTAATTACTCAAAATCCACTGGAGCACATATCTTGAGACATAGCAAAGGCACATCGGGCTACCAGTCCCTACAATTTTGCCAAGTTTGGTGGAAATCCATTCAGCCGTTCGGGCTAAAAGTGAAATCGACCGCCCTATGGAAATTAACATGGGGAAAACGCGTTTTGGGACCCCCCTTTTATCTCGGCCCCCGCTTGACGAATCCCCCCCAAACTTTCAGGGAAGGACCGGAACGCCGCGAGGCCATTTTGAGGAAAGTTTGAGGCAGATTCGTCAACTGGCGTCAAAGTTATTCCAAATAGAATTTTGAGATTTAACATTGAAAAAAATCCTAACTATAACTACCTACTGGCGACCGCCAGTAGGTAATATATATATATATATATATATATATATATATATATATATACCTATATATACCTACTGGCGGTAGCCAGTAGGTATATATAGTTAGGATTTTTTCTCTATTGGATTTTTGAAAATTCTATGTCTAATAACTTTGGCGTTTGTGGACGGAATTGGCTGAAATTTTCAGGAACATTTTGTTTCTGAGCAGCCCCTGACAATTTGGGGGGGTTTCATCAAGGGGGGGCCGAGAAAAAAGGGGGGTCCCAAAACGCGTTTTTCCCATGTTAATTTCCATAGGGCGGTTGGCCTTACTTTTAGCTCGAACGGCTGAATGGATTTGCACGAAACTTGGCAAAATTATAGGGACTGTTAGCCCGATGTGCCTTTGCTAGGTCTCAATATATGTGCTCCAGTGGATTTTGAGTAATTTAGGTTAAAAAAAAGATACATATCTGGGCGGAGCCTAACCACACATCTGATCTGATTGGCTGTCAGCACTTCATCCAAGAAGTGTTGGCAGCCATCTTGGGACCAATATACATGATAGCACCTCATTAAAAAGCATTGTAGTTAATAGAGGGTTTTAGGACTTTAGTTACATTATAAATCATTTGTTGATGGTACCATACTCGTTTTAGGAATTGTGGTGGGTTCTAAGGTGATTTTACCATGTGAAAAAACCTTCTGCTGTGATATCATGAATATTGTTTGAAAGAAAACTAATATCTCATGATTTTCCCACAGTGGTTTGGAAGGGGATCTATAAGCTAAACTGAAAGCATATTTTCTGTAAATTCACATTATCTTTCTCAGTCATGTGAAAATGAAGTCTGACATTCTCAGTAAAACATGTACATCCAACAAGGACAGAGACTGTTAGTTGATTCCTTTGTGTTCTACTGCAGCCTCCTAGAGTGTTCTAAAGAACAACTAGAGCGCTAACAGTCCTACTTATTACAAAGGTATGGCACACCTGAAGCCATCTTGATTGGAATAAAGTGGTAACTCTTAAAACATTTAATTTAAAAAGAAACAACATGGGGGGGTATATTTTGCCATAGAAAGTATGATTAGTGCTGCAGAATGAAAAATTAGGGCACATTTTGAGTGACTTCTCAAATCCTTTTCTATTTCATTAAAACATTCTGACATGCAGTCTCCCAAAATGGCCACCAGAGACAAAAGAGCCCAAATGTAGCCCAAATATCACCCAGATGTAGCCCAAGTATAGCCCAATGACAGAATGTCCCAGAGTGTTCTAAAGAACAACTAGAGCGCTAACAGTCCTACTTATTACAAAGGTATGGCACACCTGAAGCCATCTTGATTGGAATAAAGTGGTAACTCTTAAAACATTTAATTTAAAAAGAAACAACATGAGGGGGTATATTTTGCCATAGAAAGTATGATTAGTGCTGTAGAATGAAAAATTAGGGCACATTTTGAGTGACTTCTCAAATCCTTTTCTATTTCATTAAAACATTCTGACATGCAGTCTCCCAAAATGGCCACCAGAGACAAAAGAGCCCAAATGTAGCCCAAATATCACCCAGATGTAGCCCAAGTATAGCCGAATGACAGAATGTCCCAGAGTGTTCTAAAGAACAACTAGAGCGCTAACAGTCCTACTTATTACAAAGGTATAGCACACCTGGAGCCATCGTGATGGGAATAAAGTGGTAACTCTTAAAACATTTAATTTAAAAAGGAACAAAATGAGGGGGTATATTATGCAATAGAAGGTATTATTAGTGCTGCAGAAAGCAAAATTAGGGCACATTTTGAGTGACTTTTCAAATGCTCTTCTATTTCATTAAAAAATTCTGACATGCAGTCTCCCAAAATGGCCACCAGAAACAAAAGAGCCCAAATGTAGCCCAAATATCACCCAGATGTAGCCCAAGTTTAGCCCAATGACAGAATGTCCCAGAGTGTTCTAAAGAACAACTAGAGCTCTAACAGTCCTACTTATTACAAAAGTATGGCACACCTGAAGCCATCTTGATTGGAATAAAGTGGTAACTCTTAAAACATTTAATTTAAAAAGGAACAAAATGAGGGGGTATATTTTGCCATATGAATTATGATTAGTGCTGCAGAAAGAAAAATTAGGGCACATTTTGAGTGACTTCTCAAACCCTCTTCAATTTCATTAAATAATTCTGACATACAGTCTCCCAAGATGGCCACCAGAGACAAAAGAGCCTAAATGTAGCCCAAATATCACCCAGATGTACCCCAAGTATAGCCCAATGACAGAATGTCCCAGAGTGTTCTAAAAAACAACTAGAGCGCTAACAGTCTTACTTATGACAAAAGTATGGCACACCAGAAGCCATCTTGATTGGAATGAAGTGGTAAGTCTGAAAACACTCAATTTAAAAAGGAACAACATGAGGGGGTTAATTTTGCCATAGAAAGTATGATTAGTGCTTCAGAAAGAAAAATTAGGGAGGATTTTGAGTGACTTCTCAAATCCTCTTCTATTTCATTAAAAAAATTCTGACATGCAGACTGAAACATGCACTTTGAATACCAGCAGCAGACGTCCCTGGTGAGCAGTAGCTTTACTACAGTGATCTAATGTGCAACTAGAGTGCTAACATTCAGAATTTTTGGCAAATGTGTGACACATCTGAATGCCTTCTTGATGGAACCAAAGTAAACAAGCATTGAAAATGCAATAGATCTCGCCCTCGTTTAAGTTAAAGCCATTCTGTTTGTAATGAGGTGGCTTTTTAGCTTTGCTTTTATTAGTGTTTTTTTTCAACTTTCATGTAAATAACATGCATCTGTATGCATATAAGTATATGTATGCATGCATTTATGTTTGTATTTATATAGATATACAGATGATATGTGTTTATATATGTATGTATAGATATATATTCACTGAAAAAACCATAGGCTATAGACCATATATAGTTAGGAATTAGCATTTACAAAACCTTGAAAATTCACTGAAAACAACATAGGTTATAGACCATATATAGTTAGGAATTAGCATTTACAAAACCATGAAAATTCACTGAAAAAACCATAGGTTATAGACCATATATAGTTAGGAATTCGCATTTACAAAACCTTATTTTACTCACACAAAACCATTGAAATTCCATATATAGTTAGTTGCACTAACTATATATCGCGCACTCGCAATCCACTGCTGATGATGTCACATATTACATCATTCATGACATGGTCAGTGACATCACTGATGACATCACTGATGACATCTCAAATGACATCACTGATGACAACATCCAGTGACTGTATGTTTCTGTAAAGTTAAAATATGTCTTACATATTGAAGGATGAGTGGATGTATAAGTGTCTGGATGAAGGATTTAGTAGGTGCATGACTGACTGTATGAGTGAGTGATTAAATGTGTCTCACTGAGTGCATGGGTTAGTGACTAAACTGTCTTAATTTGTGCATCATTATGTCTGTTGTTCTGTAAACTGTTGCATGTGTTGATAAGTAGCTATATGAGTAACTATATGGGTTATTGATTGGTTGCCCAAGTATTTGTATGGGAGACTGAGTGTGTGTGTGGGTGGCTGGGAGGTGTATGACTCTGTGCATAGATGTGTGAGCAGTTGATTCACTAGATGTATGGTTTCAAAAGTGCATGTGGAAACAGCTGTATGGGCGGTTGACTGTGTGCATGAGTGTATTGGTGAGTGAATGGATATCTCAGTGCTACATGTCAAAGTAAGTACATATGTAAAACACAGTACATGTGAGAGTTGACATATATAAATAACTGTGCATAAGAGCCAGTGAATGTGTGAGTGGCTGTATGGATCATTGTGAACTTGTATCAGGGATTGTATAAGAGAGTAAATATGTGTTAGTATATGTTTGAATAAGTAAAGTTTGTATAACTGTATAGTTAAGGAAATGGAGGTGTGATTGATTCTTTGCATGACTGACTAGGTGTGTGAGTAACTCCATGGATGAGTAACAGTCTGTGAGTGTCTGTTTACACTGATTGTATCTAAGGTTATATTAGAGTCTGAAGAGGTTCATCGTATTATCACATGAATGATATCATCAGTGATGTGATCAGTGTTGTCAAATGAGATGTCATCAGAGATGTCATCAGTGATGTCATTTGAGATGTCATCAGTGATGTCATCAGTGATGTCACTGACCATGTCATGAATCATGTAATATGTGACATCATCAGCAGTGGATTGCGGGTGCGCGATATATAGTTAGTGCAACTAACTATATATGGAATTTCAATGGTTTTGTGCGAGTAAAATAAGGTTTTGTAAATGCGAATTCCTAACTATATATGGTCTATAACCTATGTTTTTTTCAGTGAATATATATATATATATCCAGTCAAGCATCTCCTCTACTTGGGAAAGATAACAGGACACAGCGGGCTTCATTTCACAGATTTTTTTATTCAGACCAGCATCGCATGACCGGTTTCGGCACAACTGCCTTTCTCAAATGCTCGTAGTCCCAGCATTACGTTTCCCGTTCTTTAATTCTGTTTGGCTCCTCCTTGCCCAGTGGTGGTTGGCTCCCCTGCACCTTGTGCTGACACTTGCGAATAGGAGGGGACTACCAGTCCCATAATGCCGCAAGATGCCACATTAGTGCAGTGTAGTCCGGGAACGTAACTTTAAATAAAATGTCTTTAACCCCTTCTCTCATCCACCAACCTCAGCGCTCAAAGCAGTTCTCAAAAGTCACAACCAGTGACTTGTCGGAGGGAGCGGTGGAGGGCCAGGAAAGTACTCCGTTACCACGGTTAACATCACAAATTGGCCCATGATTCTCTGGCCACAAATATGAGAGGGTCCTGCATGCGCGTCGTGGGTAACGCGATATATATATATATTTTTTTTTTCTTTCAATGCTCCTGGTTCCCAGAGGAAAAAATGGCTACTGCCATTGTGTAGGAATCTTGGCCCTAGACGTCTCCGGAAGGCACTTAGGATTTTAAAGACAGAGTCCTCTAGGTTGGTGGTATTTACTGTTTGAAAATACCTTCATGGCTGCCTGGATCTGGAGTTCAAAGTCTACCCAAGCAAGCAACTCGGAATTGTTATGGTAGTTACGCAACAGGGATCAGATGAGTTCTTCTCCATTTAACTTTTAATTTCATCTGTACTGCAAGTAGATAGTTCATCATGAAATGTAACCACTTGCATTTATCCATGTATATGTTATAGATTTTTTATTCATAAATATTTTAGCAGTGTTTCAGCTCAGATGGCCACTTTGACAAAACCCTCACAAATGTATATGGCCCACTGCTACTTTGTTATGTATAAAAATGTTATATTGCTTTGAACCCATATGTGGGTGTTACACATACTAGCACTTCATTCTAACATTTGCACTAAAAAAAATGAAAATTGCATATTAAGGGGCAGATTTATGAAAGCGTTGCGTCACGTTTGCATCACCTTTAGTGCATGACGCAGGTCTATCATAAAGATTTATGAAGCCATGCAAAGTCACCCTGCATGGTTTTGAGTGGCTTCATAAATCATGAGTAAGGCAATGCAACTCAAATCGCTGTGTCACCATACAGTGCACCCAGAGGGTTTTCCAGCACATCACCCATGGAATTTGACACTACCCCAAATTTACAAATTGATGTAAACCGGTCAAAGCTTTAAATCTGGATTCCTCCCAAGATCAGGTGTAACCAGGAGAAATATGTTAATTTCTCCTGATTTTGTAGTCTTTCACCATGTTCCAAGGGTGCCTACATTGGCACTAGGCTGCCGAAATGGCACCAGTGCAGGCAGAAAAGACAGTAATGCACTGTATTGCTTAAATACCGTCCATACCTGCACTTTCACTTTGGCGTAGAGCAGTGCAGCAAGCTGCTTTGTTGTGCTGCCCTTTGTCAAAATTTCAGAAATGAGGCCCTAAGGCTTTAGAATTTACTGCTATTTTGCACATCCATTTGGGTGGAAAAGATCGAATGCTGTGGGTCCATGTGAGGACACTAATTAAATCTTCACTTTATTATTCAAACATCTGCCAGATTAGTTTATAAGCTACCCCATGAACAGCAGGATGTGTCCTGTGTTTAGTGGAACTAGAGAATCAGCTGATGGGTTATGTGAAAAATTGGGACTTTAGCGTATAATGTTTTGCACTTCGGCGATTTGTGGATGTATATGGCATCTATAGTACCAATTGGTTCGTTTTAATATGTTTTGTTTGTATTTGCACTTTTATGATCTTGGATTATCGAACTAAAGTTTTATGATGATGATGATTAAACAGCTCAACCCATTCCGCAGGACTGCATTTTTACACCAAGGTTCAATTTTCCAACAAGCGTTATAGATCAAATTCATAAGTACCCAAAGTAGTGTGTGGCACTTCCATCCATTCCTGGCCTTGTAGCTCGGAACATTGTGCATCATGGCGATTGAAGTTTATTGGCGCTATAGGTTTGGACTTAAAAATACTAGCAAGTAAATTATCAGAAGAGCAGAGGTGTTGCCTAATGGCCATGCTCATTTAGTGTGATACAAGATATGGTGCATCACAAGGGTACTCTGTTCTCAATAGATGTCTGGTGTTTGCAGATATTGCTCTCTAACCCTATAAACCATCACCAAGACATGGAGGACCCAATCAACACCAGGGACACAGAAAAAGTGGGATGCATTAGTTATTTTATTAAAACATCGTTTAGATGAGACGGCAGGACCACAGTGGAATGTTGGTCAATCACATGCATATCTGAATCTGGAAGATGAGTCCTTGAATTAAAAACCAGGAAAGAGAAGAATCAAGCAATTAACTTTCAATTCTGTTCAGAATCTTCCAGGTGATGCAGATAGCAGGCCAGGCATTACTAAAAGGAAATTACAGAAAATACAAAATAACTGATTTGTGTGAAATGATCGAAGTGTATACATACCTAAAGAAACTACTCACTGAAGCACCAACAATCTCAGTATCAGTCAGCTCTCACTACCTCCTTCGCAAACCAGCATTTTAATGTTTGCATGTGTGTGTGTCTGTGTGTGTGTATATTTTAACACTCCCATACCAACCATCTTGATCCTCTTTAGAGAGCACCTAGGACCAACAACATTGATGAATATTTAGCTGCTTTTTGTTGCTTTTGTTGCACAAAACGCAGTAGTTTAAAAATATTTTTTATTATAGGGGTGATGTCAAACACATACTTTGTTCCTATTGTTTCAGGTAAACGACAACTCCTTGAAGTATGGATTGTATCCTACTGCAGACCTTGTCAATGATTTTCTTCCCCTCAACTGTTAGCATAGCACTGCTTTTAGAAAATTACTGTCTAAACCAAAATTATAAACTTTACTACAGTACTTTTTTAAATCTGAGGCTTCTTCATAAAAGGTAAACAAACCCTGAATTTTCTAATTGCTCCTGGGGCCCATTGTTAGCTGTTCCTCCTTGAATGCATTTCCAAAAACGTCTTGCTTCTACAATTCACAAAGCACATCTTACAATGGCAAAACTACAGCATTCACTCAAACGCCGCCTTCTGAATATCATATTTAAACATTTACTTTACTTTTTACTCAAGACAAACCAAAACCTGAAATACTGTACTGAAATACCTGCCCTCAAAATATGGTTTTCAATTTAAAAAAAAAAACATATTTGCTATATAAGCTTCTTTAAAATAACCAAAACATTTACAGAATACATAACAAATAACATTTGGGCTATGTCTGCTGCCCAGATCCTCTCTGAAAGGCCTGAAAACCTTATGGGTATGTGGTACTCAAAGTTTCTTAAAAATTAAGAGATATCCGACCTGAATACAAGTAAAGAGGAACACATTTAATGCATGCTTTTATTCATTAATTTAGCTCCACTTTATTAAAACAGGTTAAGTTTTCCCACATCCAATATTAACGGATGCGGAAGAGCTTGACCCGATTTTTGCAGCATGTAAAACTGACCTGAAAAATATCATGAGAATTTTTTTGTAGTAGCCAAGTCACATTCCCCTTTTTTCTATGAGGGGAAACATACAATGATGTCCTTTGTTAGAAAAAAAATCCCACCCAATCTACCCACCACCTTCACCCACTTCCCACCCCATGTATGTGCCCATGCATACATTTACCACCTGGTTGGAGAAATAACCCATGCAGTTGCGACTTCCATATGATGTTGTAACTAAACAAATCGATCTCAAATCGTTATCACCGATGCCATGGATCTAAACTGATTTTACTACTTTGTAATGGTGCTATGACGTGAATTTATCATGTGCCAAATCCATTCCAGTACCACACTACTCCTACTTAGTTCCACAGACTGATGTTTCATCGGCACCTGCTGTTGTCTACACAAATGTTTCACATTGGCCCATATATTTTCTGGCTCCTCCTTAGAACATCTGTGCACTGAGCCACAAGGCTGAAATGGGCTGTAATCTTTTTTTTCAGTGGCAAAGAGTTCTTAGAATATCTATACAAATTCAACGGTACATACGAAGTGTGGCACAATGATTAGAGCGGCAGACCCTGATGCAGAGGTCTAGCCCGGGACCAGGGTTCAATTCCCCACCTCGGTGGGTCTTGGGCTCAAAAATTCCACGGACCTTTTAATTCTCGCCTCGGTGCCTATTCCAATCATGGAGTCCCACTCTGCAACTCTGGCAATAGCTTGCTTAATCTCCACAACGGCCCCCACAACGCTAAGGATGCCTGGCCTCCACCTTGAGGGTGTCTAGGAGTGGACGCCTCACAGGGAAAGCCAGGATGGGTTCCACAGCGGTATACGTACAAGCGCCTTGAGACCCTTGCGGGTGAGTAGTGCGCTATACAAGTATCAATTTATTTACACATTGGGTGCAACCAGTTCAATATAATACACAATAGTTGACTTTGTAAAAGTGGAAACAGGGTTTATATTCAAGGTGAACAACACCACGTTTAACTGCACAGCTCATTATAGACGTAGAACAATACCCTATCACCACTATGCACATATCACCTCAATATCAGCAAGTGCTTGAGAAATGCCACTAAAGTAAATTTGGAGTAATCTTCAAGGAGACCACAAAGTTTACACTTCTTGCTCTGAATTGTTACCGTCCAGGACTGTGTCACGTCACATCCATGGATCCCGTGACATTAATTCACACAGGCTGTATTGAAATGTGTTTCTCTTCAATCAAGTGGTACTGTGAACAGAGCTCAGCAAAGCGAAAACAATATCCGTTCCAGCTCTGGATTTCAACCGGTGAATTAGGATGCTACCTTAAACAGTGCATTGTAATACATAGTAAAATAAAGGTTTTTACCAGCACTCAGTTGAACTGCAGAAGGAAAAGTAAAGGAAAACGTTAGAATCAATGTCACTTCACAGACATAGATAAGTTTTGATATATAATTAAAAGAAAAGTTTATTTTACCATAAAGCCTCCTCTATGACCTCCCTGTAAAAGGAAATAAAAAGAGATAAGGGGTAATTGACAGAAATCCTTACTTGTAAAATCTAGTATAAAAGACACAATATTTGTTTTCCTTACACTGCATTTGAAGAATTATCTTCACATTAAGTGTGGCTTTCAAAATATATTCCCGTCAGAGAAACAGTTCCCAAAGTAGGACACACAGACCTATTCCATGCACAACAAAATATCATTACACTGTTGCTGCTTTTTCATTAAAGATGCAACTCGTTGGTCCTCTTCCTTTCTGTATGTGCTTTGTGAGAGGTTTAACGAAGCAACATTAGCACCCTTTCCTGTATCCACCAACTCAACAGGCCTTAACAAACCTTGAATTATGACAGTTTTCTCTGTTATACTTTAAATCACACTGATTTAGAGATCAAGAATCGGAAAGTATTCAGTATCAAACATAGAGGAGCAATTGATGTAATGTATTAGACCCCACTTTATTATTCTTACAAGGCCTGTGTAGACATTCATTCTGTATCTTCCTGATATCGTTTTTCCATGGGGAGTGCATTTTGTGCTGGTGCCTTGCACACATCAGTTTTTGTACTGGAAAACAAGTAGTCTTTAAATACTAGCCCATTTTCCTACATGGAAATCAAAGGAACTATTTTGTGAAAATAACAGCAACAGTGTAGAACAGGAAATAGTAGCAATAATGCCAAGACCTAGAGGTGTATAGATTTCTAAAAGAAGAAATATTAATCATAAAGTGCTACTCAATTTAAACTTGATGCCATATAATCGACTATGCTGGCACTTGTACAGGTCCACTGAAAAAGTAGGGGGCATATTTATGAGAGGCATGCGTCATGTTTCAAAATGCATAGATATACATCTGTGATGCAAGCCTCTAAGTCAGATTTATGAAGCCACGCAAAGCTACTTTGCATTGTTGTGAATGGTTAAAAAATATGGAGTACAGCAACGCCGCACAATTCGTTGCATTACCTTACTCTGTTCAAGGGAAGCGTTCCATGAGCTTTGCGGTGGATGTTACCAAACATCTCTCATGTTTTTTTACGCATTCCCAGATTTACAAGGAATTGTACACCTGGGAATGCAGCAAAGTTTCATGCCTCTCCAGCTGAGGTGTAATGAGGAGAAATAAATGTATATCTCCTTGTTTGTTCCTCTTTCTAGGTGTGCTGCAGAATGCATAAGGACCATGTTTCTATAGGAAAAGCATTTTTGGACTTGGCTATATATCTTTGGCATCACTTGAAGAATCTTCACAACATTTTCCCAAAAATGTCTGTTGTAATTCTGGTTGCACACGGAACGTTTTGGGGTGTTTCATCAAGCAGAGGCAAAGAAAAAGGGATGGTCCGAAAAGTATGTTTCCAATGTTAATTCCCATAGAGTGTTATAACACGCCTGCAGCTCGAACCACTGGATGGAAAAATGGGTGCATGAGTGTCTGAGTGGATCTGAACTGGGTGTATAAGTGTCTCAGAGGATCTGAAAGTGGATTCATGAGTGCCTGAGCGCATCTGTGAGTGGGAGCGTCAGTCTTAGAGTGGGTCTGTAACTAGGGGCGTGAGTGTTTGAGTAGGTCTGTCAGAGGGTCAATCAGTCACTCAGTGGCTCTTTAAATGGGTGTATGAGTTTTGAGTGGGTCTGCGATTGGATCCTTGACTGTTGGCTCAAGCATTCGCATTTAATCATGAAATTGTTGTGAACTTGTCGCAATCACTGACAAGCAAGGTTGAATTTCCTTAAATTTCTCAACAACTAATTAACAGACTTACACCGGATAACTGAAAGCATGATCTGTGAACCAAAATCTACCTTCCTTTCAAACTTGGTGTATTTCTGTTGAGGAAGAAACCTCTCAGGATTGTTTGTGTGCAGGAAGGTGCACAAAACACTTCTGCATGCAAAGAAGGCACCCTAGCACCATGGTGGAAATGTGCCATTGTTGGTGCTTGGCAGAGAAAACAGTACCAGTACAAGTGTTAAGGATAGAAATGTTTTGTATTGGATACATACAGTGCGTTTCTACCCTTTACATCTAGTGCTGCGTAGCAAAGTGATTAGCTGCACAGCGCTGCATCACAAACTCTAAAAATTGGTACTTAGGCTGGATAGTCAGTCCAAAATTAGAGTGTGGATCTTTTGAGCTCTTGTCTAATGAGTGTGTATTCATGTGCTACGAGTAACCTCACTCATTTGACAAGGCCACTGGATGATGCAGTACTTGACATTAATCTTATTTAGATGAACAACATATTATTTTAATTACATTATTTTTATTCTGTTCATAAGAGAAATGATGAACAGAGTCACATTCACAAAGGGACGTAATTTGCGGACAGAGGTAAATCCATTGGTATGGCAGAATACATTGCACCCGCCATACAGAGGGTCCTCTGCCCACCAAGTTTAGGGATGTCCGCCAGCCCAGCAGGCATTTCTTAACATTGGCAAGAACTGTTTCTGGCTTTTATTCTCCCATGTAGG
This sequence comes from Lissotriton vulgaris, assembly GCF_964263255.1. Taxonomy (NCBI): domain Eukaryota; kingdom Metazoa; phylum Chordata; class Amphibia; order Caudata; family Salamandridae; genus Lissotriton; species Lissotriton vulgaris. Next base: position 1,238,201,318 of record NC_141695.1, read on the forward strand.
TTGTTTGTTGTGCATATGAATGTACTCATTTCTCTTCTGTGAACGGCATCAGTGTGAGTGCTATGCTTGTAAACCTTTCTCCAAAAGGAAGTTTCAGCTGTGCATGCCCCTCTGTTTTTTTCTCCCAAGTAAGTTGTTACTGTGTGTGCCCATGAATTCCTTACTCTCTCAAAAAATGAGGCAATGCATCACATTCACTGCATTAACGCACAACAGCGATTGGCAGTGGATCTAGGGACCCAGCATAGCCTCTCTTGCAGACCCGTACTGTGAGGGAGCACACTGCCTGGGGATGGAAAAACTACATTTTTGGGAATAGTCTCCTATTGACAAAGGTGCCTCATCTCGTGCTTACCCCAGATAGCCTACAGGCTGAAGCTTCTGCCTCCAGATACAAAGATAAGGATCTTGTGCTGTAAGGTAGGACATTTATCATTCTTCTTTTCTGTGCTCCACCTTTGTTAGCACATAGAACAAGCATTTGCAATGCAATAGGTCTCGCATTAGGAAAGTTTGAGCTATTGGTATTGTAAATGGGCTGTCAAACTGAACCATTGACTATCAAATACAGCATGATGTTGACCATAATGTTACCAGTACAAAAACAATGTACAGGAAAAATACACTCTTTGTGTACATATTTCAACAAGTGCATCACACTTTTTCCTATAATTAGTATGAATATTTAGGAACCACCATTATAGAGAACATGGTCATTCTACAGGAAGGCGTTCTTAAGAAATCAGTATCAAAATACGTATTTTATAAAGCACATTGCCCATCCAGGATTTAACATTGATATGTTTAGAGGTTTTGATACTTTATAATAATTAAAACCTATCTACTATAAAGTATGTTGAAAAAAGATACTATTTTTGTTTAATTTGGAATAATGTTCTCAGAGGGCAAAGCAACAGGTGTTTTTTTAGGTTTGGTGGCTTCCTGCATGGATACAGCACAATTATGGATTGCATATAAGAACGGCTCAATATGGGATGCTAACAACACTATGTTATATTTAAGACTGTACACATTCATGGTGGAGCAATTAAGTTTTAATGTTGCCAATTGAGGGTATTCAGTTTCTCTCTGAAGGAATGAAGGATGAATCAGGGATCAAACCTGTTACTTGCCAGCCACGCACTCCGACCAATAACCCACTAAACTGAGCTCAGCTTTTTGATACCTGTGCATTACTGCAATCTCAAACAAGCATATGTTGAAAAGTTCTAATGCACAAACTAAAAACGGGCCTTGCATCAACAATCCGGCAGGAGCGCCTTTCAACGTAAAAACTAAATGAGCACATTACCCTGCCATAGTAGGAATTTCACAGAATTGACGAGAAGAGCTGTCATCTTGAAATAACTGTAAAAACTGGTGCAATGTGCTCTGTACTGAAATCTGATTAACCCCTTCCATGCAGCCGCGATTCCCCTGTTGTGCTGTAAACAGCACGAACAGGGGCGGGCCGTGACGAACCCCAGCCGTCATCAGCACACGAGCACCGTAGTGCATGACGGCTGGGGTTCATCATGAGCATGGAAGGGGTTAAACTGCATTCTGGTTCTGCCATCTCAAACCACTCAATTTAAATATCTCAGTAGTGAACTTATAAACATTGAAAACTGCACCAAAAACATGTTAGTTCTAATAGTATTGGGCTTATCCAATAGGTTTAAAATGCACAACTGATCACTATGTTTTGATGTATTGGTTTCAGAGGATAACTCTGCCCACTAATTGTTTGAAGTAATAATTAGCCCCGTCTCCACTGTATGATTATTCCTTCCCCCCTCCCCCTCTGAAGTTCCGGTTTATTTATACCCCTGTGCAGCGACTTAAATGTATACTTTATCTACTTCCCCTAGGGCTTACCTCTGCAGGGCCTTGCGGGGTTGGCTCGGATTTGTGCTGCGGTCGGGCAGGGGGTGGTAGTGGCTCCTTATTTCCGTGTCCCCCGCCGTCATCTTCTTGGATGGCGATCGCCCGCCCAGGCAGTGCCGGGAGTAGCAACAAGAGGAAGAGCAGGACCGATGCAGTCCTGCCAAGTGTCATGCATCAGGCGTGACACTAGGGATTTCAGTGTAGTACTCCGCATTACCACACTGAAATGTATTTTCACGCATACGCAGGTAAACTGCTAAGTGTGGCAACATGCTGTCCGTGGCGTACTCGCTGTTCCTGCAGCCAGTGTGGGGCTCCAGCAGAGTTAAGACAGAGTGCTGTCCGTGGTGTACTCGCTGTTTCTGCAGCCAGCATGGGGCTCCCAGCAGAGTTAAGGTAGGCTGCTGGCTGGCGCTCACTCTCTCCAACTGCTACAATGTAGCACACTCCATTATTGCAATTCCACGGGGCACGGCTCTGTCAGCCTGACGTCATCGAGGTAGTGTGTCCAATTACTCTCTGTCACCGGAAACCCTCCCCCGCCCTCCCCCTGGGACTCACTGGAGTCAAGGGAGCCCCCGCCTGTGGACAACTATCAGCAGGTGGGCCGGGCGGCAAATCCCTTAATTTCTGCGGCCCGTGGTGGCTCACGGCCTGCAGCAACCAACGCTGCAGAGCAGAGACTGATTAAATTAACTCTCTGCTCTGGTGCCCGATTTGTGAATTCAGATCCCCCATAGATTAGGTACCGTCCACGTGACGTTTCACAGTGTTCTGTTGTCAAATAAATTAATGCGATCCAGAAGACAGTGCGTGCTCGCAGCCCCTGGTTCTGTGCCCTGTCTGTTGTTTTCGGGAAAGGCCTTGGTGTCCTTGTAGGCCAGAGACAGAAAGAGACTGGAAACTAGCAGGCAACTTTGATTTTTCTTGCCAATACAGGGGCCGCCTGCCAGAGTTGCACGTTTTAGTCCACAGCACCCCCGACCCACATGTGCAGCCCGGTATTCAGGAGATCATGGGGCCAGTCACATTCAAGGCAGTGTGGCAGGACAAGGGAGTCTGACTGCTGTAAAGAACAAATCGAAGGGTTTACAGGTACGTTAAATGGTTGGTGCACAGGTGCTGGGCAAATGCAAGCTACCAGTGCTATATGTAGCAGTGTCTGTCCTATGTGTGTTAGCACCACCGGAGCATTATACGAGGGAGATAACGGACAGTGAGGGGTATGGGTGGGCTCCAGTTCTGGAACAGCAGGTGGCGCTAATGTGTGGACCCAGGTGCAGTGCTGAGACATCTAGTTAATGTAATTACTGCAGCTGTGTTTGTAACATCATTGACACAGAATTGAACCCTAGTTGATGCATTGGAGATTAGTGACATGCTACAAAGTCCCGACCTCCTGCAGCACTATAAATATGCATGTCATTATTTTTAACTTGTATAACACAAGGTGAAAGAAAGGCTGTAATAACAATGTGCAGTAATATCCAGGGACTATTAAGGGTTTGACAGGGGCATAACTACACCCCCTCTACCCTCGGAGTGCACTTGGGCTCCTGGCTCCCAGTATTGAAAGTGGCGCCTTAGCAGATATATGCATCGTGTCTACTGTGTCAAATGATCAGCATTTTCTCTAGTCAGTGAGTCTTCAAACAGAAATGAAAAACAAAGTTAGTTTCTCTTTCAGTTGGACTGGTCTCAGAGAATCCCGATTTAGGGTATAATCTCTTAGTTGCACATGCTATGCTATGAGCTTTGTTTTTTAGGCTATTGCCCACTCATGAATGATCAAATCAATGACATCTTCAGAGCAGCATCAGTGCCTGCCTGCCTTTTGCTACTGAAACTGCAGGCACACAGTCTATTAGTGCCCTTCCATTTCTGGTGCTTTGTAATAGTTTTAAGATCTTTTTAGAGGTTCTCGTTACTCAAATGAGTGTAATTACTGATATTTATATGTAGTTTCCCTAATGTTCACTGCGTGATGTTGCTTGCGAGAAAGTATCACTCATAGTTGTTGAAATGTCACTCATAATTGCAATGAAATTATGAAAATGTCACACACAGTAATCTAAAACCTTGGCAGCTATGTGTGGGAAGACTGTGCATTTTTGAGACTGCTCCACGGGAGTTCTCAATTGTTAGCTGGGGAAAATATGATTTGGCTGGTCTTCGATGGCTATTGCTCAGTACCCATGCTCTCTTCCTGAAAATGTGCGCGGCGGCAGCAGGCCAGAGCACCGAGCAGCCACCTCGACCGGTGTCAACACACAAGCAAGCAACTTCCCATCGGTGCGCAGCGCAACATCCAGCCTTGTGAGCCGCTCCCGTTACACAGCCCGGAAGTACCTATTGGCCTGCACCAGATCAGCTAGCCTATAAAATTACCGAGAAGAGCTGACTGTTCGATGACGTCAACAACCTGTTTCAAGCTTGGTGTCAGCGCGGCAGCGTCTTAGGAAGCCTACGGTGGCCTGTTCAGCATTGATAAGACAAGGGTGTCCCATAGTAATACAACAGGGCAACTGTAGTTATAATTTTGAGCTGTTTGGATGTGATAAAGACAAGCACGGAACTGCACCACAGAGGAGCCGGCGCGCGCACCAGAGGAGCGGGGGCAAGGGAGCGAGAAGACACGCTGAGATGAGGTAGGAGATGTGTGTGTGTAAGCGTCGGGGGTTCTGTGTGTGCGTTTGTGTATGCTCGGTGGGCGGGTTCTGTATGTGTGTGTATGCGCGTTGGGCTGTATGTGTGTTGTGCATGTGTTGTGAAGAGCCTGCCGGAATCGAAGCGCGTGTTCATGCGCGCGACCTGATCCGATTCCGGCAGGCTGCGTGCGCGTAACAGCCTCTTGTCCGCTCTGCCTAGTCCTTGAAAGCAAAAAAAACTGAAACGATTACAATAGATTCGCTCTGCAACACAGGGGCTTTCGCCCCTACAATCGCAGGCGCGAGACCTAAAAAGGAATGTACAAGTTAAACTGCATAAAGATAAAGAAGGGAACTCCTTCAAGAACAGTGCAGCCCACTGGAGCCTCTCAGAGGCAGGTAAGTGGGGTGGTAAAATTGTTTCCCAAAGGGTACACAAGAACCTTCCCAGAAAGACCAGTTTTTGTTATTTATTTCTTGGAGTCCTTAGTAAAAAATTGGTGATGTTCCCACAGACCTGAATACTATATTCATTCCCAGGAAACATTTCTTACTTCCAAATTTATTCGGACTGTCTAAGAATGCAAAGCCTGCTCGTCTCCGATAAGACAGCAACAGCTGAGGCTCGGGTGTGCAGTGTCCAGTGTCTAACTTCACCCCTCCCCCACCAAACTGCGCAACACTGTCAAGAGGGTTCGTGGGACTCATAATAATGGTGCTTTTGCGATAGTGAAGCTCATTTGCATTCAGCGCACATTACTGACTGAATGGCCTTTGGCGCCTTAGCAAAAAGTTTAGTATGTCAAAACAGGGCACGTTCTATCACTTTCGAAGGGCAGAGATTATAGAATACTGTAGATAATAAATGGTGGGTTGCCGCAGCGCTTCCAGATGTTCTATGGCCTTGAGGCACTGAACACAGAAGGTGTTATTGTCAACAATTTCAAAGCTAGTCGGTTCATTGGCATCCGAACAAATAAATGCTTACTTGGCTCTTTGGGATTTGTCCTGAAACTGTAGATTGGACATGGGTTTGGGCACCCAATGCACAACCTAATTACATACCTTCTGAGCTAAGAAGGCTTCAGAAAAGTAGCCACTGCAAATGGCACAGGTGTGTGTGCAAATACAATGTATTCATCTGGTTCTGTATATTTTCGGCTTCAAGCGATTTTTAGCAAAAGGGCCTTTTTGTTGATCTCTAGTTTCCCCAGTGAAAGTTCAGAATATACACATAGTGGGTGCTTAGGTGCAGCTGGAGTAAGAGGGTCTCTGGGGAATTCATGACTGCAAATGGAATTGTTAGCAACAGGTGGGACATGCACTGCAATGGGAGAGTTCCATCCAGTGGCTATATTGTAAGAAACCAAAGAAGTACAGATGTACTTTCACACAGGATGCTATACAAACACACACCGACATGCTGACGAAGCAAATTCCCATTCATTTTCCTGCCTTTAAAACAGCCCATATCTGCAAAAACAAGAGGACTGTGGCAGCTACCTTTCCTCATAAGGAAAGGGAAATTTCACTGCATTTACATTTCAAATGTCTTCGAGGCTGCACTCCAGAACCAGCCTTTGTGTAGTGATGACCCTCACAGCAGGGCAGTCTCCAGACTGGTGCACTCCCAATAGAGGCACAAAGCGGTATGACAGCTCTGCACTGAAATATAATTAAGGTAGACGAATGCTTGGGGGCATGGCCAGCCGAGCAGCAAGATGGCCGCTCTTTGAGAGTCTCTGCCGGCTTCAAAATAATTAGTCACAATCCTAAATAACTGGGAGCCTAAAACTGCTCTGGATGTGAGGCATACATCTGCAACAAAGGCCGGAACCGGCTGCGGTGCGTAAAATTGATGAGCGACTGCACAATGAGCTGTAATCACAGTTGAACCCACGACTGGCGCTAGTAATCGAAAGAAATAGACCGATGCATTGACACTGTGACGCCAAGGCGGGGCAAAAATATATGTCGTAAAGGTGACTGGGTGGGCGCAGGCAAGTGCCCACCTGTGACAGCTGCAACTATTGTAGAAATAAGGCCGCTAAACAACTAACCTGCCCTGCCGGAACCCAGGGGAGGACGTGAGGCCTACCAGAGGACGAGCAGTGACTGCTGCGGAGAGACCCAGAGGTAGCGGCCTAATATCGCCAAATGCCAATGAGGACTAGGTGCCTACCTGAGTGTGCTGAAAATGCCGCAGACTGCATTGGAGGTTCATTAAGGATAAACTGAGAGTGCAATAGAGGTCCTTGGACCATTTTCCACCGGACGATGCGCGCTCGCGGCGGCCGCCACTTTTGACTGCTGCTGCTCTCCGAGAGTTCTGGTGCCCGGGCAGAAGGCTGCTCCCGATGTCGGTGATCTTTGCTATGGCCCCCCCGCCCCCGGGCGGGATCGTTGAATCTGCAGAATGAGCCTGTGAAGGAGAGAGCAGAGACTGCTGCTGAAATAAGGACGCTAAACAACTTACCGGCCCTACCGGAGCCCTGCGGAGGTGCGCGGCCTGCCCGGGGATACAAGGTGACTGCTGTGGCGTGCCCCGTAGGTAGCGGCCTAATATTGTGAAATGCTGATGCAGACTTGGCGCCTACCTGTGTGCGCTGAATAAGCCAAAGGTTGCATTTGAGGTCCAGTAAGGAGCTACTGAGAGTGCCAGTGTGTTCCAGGGACCGAATTCCACCGACAATGCACGCTTGTGGTAGCCACCACATTTGACTGTTGCTGCTCTGCATGTGTCTTGGGCCCTGCCGGGAGGCTGCTCCTACTGTCGGTGTTTGCTGCTGTGGTCCCCCCCCCCCAGACGGGATCTTTGTGACTGCTGGGTGTGCCACCTAGGGGAAGTGCAGAGACTGCTTCTCTGTTGCCCCCCAGCCGGGCGTGTGGAGATACAGGAGTGAATATTGGGGCTGGAACCAGGACGAATCATACAGGCCCTAAGTGAGGTGTAAAATATCAAAGCTGTCAACCCAGAAACAAGTAGAGACTTGTTACAGAAGGCCTTAAATCAAGATCTGCCTGCAGTGCGCCCGTAAAGGAATTATCCAATCATATTGGGCTGTAGATGAGGCCGAGTTGAGCGAGATGTAGCACTAAGCCCAAGGCGGACAGCTGGGAAGTCCGGTAAGACCTACCACAACGCAATACCAGGGTGTTTAAGCATAGCTAATATCCAAACTACACACAAAACTCTGCGAGTAGGGCACTTGGTAGTACACCGGAGACCCTGCTCTAGAGTGACCACAGGGCGTAGGATAACAGTAAAAACTGGACGACCCTGGGTCTGATTCTCTCACTAGCCTGAGATATGCCCCCTTCCTCCTTTGACTTTCTGATTTGGGAATTACATTTTAAAATCCTGGGGCCATGGGAAAACATGATACTAAGCAAACGAAGCTAGCCTTTTAAAATAAAAGACTCACTTGCCAGTTGGATGTGGGTACAGATGCGGAAACTTACCAGGGTGCTAAGGATGGGGCGGTGGGCGTAAACTGGGACCTTAAATCCCTACTGCTAGACATGAAATCTAGCCTTAAAACAATAGACAATAAACTAGGTCTACTTACCTCACAAATGGATCAGGTCAAGAAACAAGTAGACTCCTGTGAGACCTGACTAGACCTATTAGACAATGGCGCAATGGAAGCGTGCGAATTCCAACTCAAAACCAAGGAACAGCTGCTTCACATGGACAAACTACTTTATCAGAGCCAAGAATATGACCTTGAAGCGAGATCTCACCAAAACAATCTATGGATAATAGGCATTCCGGAAACTACGGTGATCTGCAAGATGGAAACATTTCCTACGAGACCTTTTTGGCACAGAGCTCTCTGGAATGTTTATAGTAGAGAGAGCCCACAGGGCACTTGGACCTAGGCCACCGGTTGGTGCCACACCTTGCCCAATTTTGCCGCAGTTATTAAACTACAGGTATTGAGACACCGTCTTGCGCCTAGCCAGAGAATAAGGCACCATCCTTTACAAGGGTAACATTTCCATGTTCCCGGACTTCAGCCCGGCGGTACAGGCAGCCAGGAGGGAATTTGTAGCAGTTTCCTGAAACAAGCAGAGATACCCTAGGCTCTTCTGTACCTGGCCAAACTAAAAATAACACACAAGGGTTCAGTGCACCATTTTAAAGACACAAAATCATCCATGAAGTATGCAAAACATGTTGGGGGCCAGAAGAAAGCAAACAGGGCAGTTGCAGCTGTGTCACCTGATGCCAGAATTAGTGATAATTACTAAATCGTGTAGCCTGCTTCGCCAGGTATTGCTAAATTGTTGCTAACTTGCTATAACTCTATTTTATGCTATTGCTCAGTCGCAAATATCTCTAAAATGTCAGAATAATGTATAGTCGGCCAGTGCCGGTACTGCCAATTAAATGTTTGCATTGTTATATTGCAGGTAGGCTGTCAAACACCTGTGCACCCACCCCACTGTAATGCAGGGTTGTGTGCTAGTGCATATATGCCCCCAGGGAGATCTCCCATTGAAGTTCCCAGGGCCCTTGACTGGGGATGTTCCTTTAGTTTGACAGATGGGGGGAACGTATACTCAACCTGTTTGGGGGGTTGGTGTGGGTGGAGGGAGGGATGGTAATGTCAATAAAGTAATACAGGACAGTAACAAAATGATAATTAAATCTATAGTAGGATTCCACTACTGGATAAATACAAGCTTGACTTTTACACTTGGTCCCTGTTTCATATACCACTATGTCACTTCAACAATAATTTTTATTGTAACTACCCAGAGACAATAGGCACACTAGATTTGTCACCTAATGCTAAAGCACCTCATCCATAATGGCCCTTAATCTACTTACTTGGAACATCAGAGGACTAAATAACCACTGTAAGATTAGACTGGTACATGCTTACTTGACAAGACACACCATAGATATATGCAAGAAACGCACTTAAGAAACAATACGCAAACTAAGATAAATAACAAGTGCTGGAGCTCAATCGACTCTTCTATCTATTCTAATTTTACCAGTGGGGTGTCCATATTGATCAGACATTGCATAGATTGGACAGAAACAATGACACATACAGACCCAGAGGACAGATATGTGGTCCTGGGTGGGAGGCTGTAGTGTTGCGGGCAGTGAGAGCATACCACTGCCGCACACGCCCCCTCCCACTGTTTCCACAGGCCTCACCCCTTGAGCGTAAAGAGTCAGTGGTTTAGCCCTAGCGCGTACGTGAGTACGTGAGTTATGTAATAAAAGGCCCGGGGCGCCGGGCGTGGTCAGGTAGTTTGCCGCCACCAACCAAACTGCATGTGTCCTGTGTCTTGTCTATCTAGGTTATTTCCAGGACACTACACTGGCGACGAGGTGGTCTACGTCCCACCTCCCCTCGCTTCACTGGTGCCCCACGTGAAGCCCACGGCCTCGAACCCCGCCTTCCAGTCGGCGGGACCTCATCTATCATGGCCACTGTGCCACACCTCGAGCCGTTTGAGGTCTCAGGCCCTCCCCCGTCGCAGGCCACCCGGTGGAAGAAATGGGTGGAGCGGCTAGAGAACTACTTCATCGCGGCAGACATCGCCGTAGGCCGCCGACGCGCCATGCTGCTGCATCTCGGTGGTGAAGCCATCCACGACATCTCCAAAGACATCACGGAAGGCGACACCCCACACACCTACGCTACCCTCCGCGACGCCATCAGCAGGTACTTTGAGCCGTTTGCCAGCGCTGACTATGAACGTTTCCTGCTGCCCCAGGCGCGCCAACTTCCGGAAGAGTCCATCGACGTCTTCTACGCGCGCCTCAAAAAACTGGCTAGCATGTGCACCCTTCCCGATGCGGAGGATGAGATCCGCGCCCAGTTCATCCAAGGGTGCGCTTCGCTGAAACTACGGGAGAGAGTTCTCGAAACTGATGCCATGTCCATGCGCGACATTTTGGCCCTGGGGCGTACCAAAGAACTTTCGAAAGCACGTGCCGCCCATATGGAGCCGAAGTCGCCCGTCACTATCAAGACGGAGCCTGTCTGGGCCGTTAGGCCCCACCCGGCGGACAAAAAGGCGGGAACGCCCAAGAAAAGGCGCGCAAGGCAAGGGCAGCCCACCCAAGACCGATCCTGCATCTGGTGCGGAGGCCCCACCCCCCACAAAGGCGCCTGCCCGTCTCAAGGCAAAATCTGCAGCGCATGTGGGAAAGCCAACCACTTTGCTAGCGTCTGTCTAACATCTCAAAGGAAAAGGCAGAGCGGCACGCCCAGGAGAGTGCGGCAGGTGGTGCCGCAGCAAGACACGTCGGCCAGCAGCGACATGGATGACGACGGTGATGACGCAGCATCCGTCCACGTGGTACACATTCTCAACACCCTGGCAGCTGCCTCGGCGAACGAACCCATGTGCTCCGTCCTGGTCCATGGCCAAACGATCCAGGCCCTCATCGACACGGGTGCCACCATCAACCTCATGGCCGCCAGCGTATACCAGAGTCTCGAAGAAGCCCCCGCTCTCCACCCAACCAGGGTACAAGTATTTGCCTACGGGACTCGGCGGCCCCTGCGCCTATGTGGAGTTTTCCGACCACCGTTGCCCATGATTCGACCTGTCTAGAAACGAAAGGCTACGTGTCCCAGGAAGGATCAGGATTCCTCCTCGGCTGCAAGACTGCCAAAGAGCTAGGGCTCATACATTTTGCCCTCACAGTGCAGGCCCAAGGACTCGACCATCTAGTGGCAGAACACTCCTCTTTGTTCGACGGCATCGGGTGCCTCCACGGACCCCCAGTCCGGCTCCACATCGACCAATCTGTCACCCCAGTGGCCCTCCGACACAGACGAATTGCCTTCCATCTGCGGCCCAAGGTCGAAGCTGAACTGCAAATGCTAGAACGAGCAGGCATCATCGAGCGGGTCACGGGGCCTACACCATGGGTGTCGCCCATTGTGGTGGCCAAGAAGCAAAGTAGCCCGACGCAGTGAGAATCTGCGTAGATATGCGCCTCCCGAACCTAGCCATCAAAAGAGAACGACATTTAACACCAACGATCGATGACATCATCGGGGAGCTCGCGGGCTCCAAGTGGTTCTCCAAGATGGACTTACGGTCTGGGTACCACCAGATTCCCCTCCACCCCGACTCCCGTGCCATCACAACTTTCTCCACTCACGCGGGTTTGTGGAGGTACACCAGACTAAATTTCGGCATCTCAAGCGCCGCGGAAGTCTTCCAAAACATCGTGCACAACGTCCTCCAAGGCCTGGACGGCGTGCTCAACGTGAGCGACGACATCCTTGTCCACGCCCCAACCCTGGAAGAGCATATTCAACGAGTGCAAGCGGTGTTCCACCGACTACAAGAGAAGGGGCTAACACTACACAAGGACAAATGCGAGTTCCTGAGAAGGGACATCAGTTTCTTTGGGTACAAATTCTCCGACCAAGGAATAGGCCCCGACCCGGCGAAAGTCCAGGATATACACAATGCCCCTGCACCGTCATCAGTAACAGCCGTTCGCAGCTTCCTAGGCATGGTAACCTACTGCGGGCGTTTCATCAAGAACCTCTCAGACCTCATGGGACCTCTCCGCGACCTCACCAAGGCTAATGCCACCTGGAACTGGGGCCCCGAGCAGCAAGAGTCATTCCTCAACACCAAGGCAGCCCTGTCAGCAGACACGACATTAGCCTACTTCGATCCACGGAACGAGTCTCAGCTGATAGTGGACGCCAGCCCCACCGGCCTGGGAGCAGTCTTGTCGCAGCGACAACCATGCGGGGAGTGGGCCCCAATAGCGTACGCCAGCCGCACGCTGACTCCCACCGAACAGCGCTACTCGCAGATCGAGCGCGAAGCAATCGCCATATTATGGGGGTGCCGCCACTTCCACATCTATCTGTATGGACACCCTTTTGCTGTGATCACCGATCACAAGCCACTGGTGCCCCTCTTCCAGGGGACATCCTCTCGACCACCGCTGAGGATAGAAAAATGGGTTCTCCAGCTGCAAGAATTCCGGTTCACAGTGGAGTACCAGCCAGGAACCCGAAACCGAGCAGACTATCTCTCGAGACACGCTCGTCCAGTCACAGACGCAGAAGCGGCGGAGGCCACCGCCACTGAAGAATATGTCCGGCTCGTTGTCGAGAGGTCTAAGCCATGCCCAATGTCCCTGGAAGAGGTTGCGCGAGCCACCAAGGATGACGACTGCCTCCATATCGCAGCCCAAGCCCTGAAGTCCGGAGACTGGAAAGCTCTGCAAAGCCCCGCATCCTTCCGGACCCCCGCCGCTCAAGCAATCCTGAAGGCCCTGTTTCAGGTCAAAGATGAACTGTCAGTGTCTACCGAAGGGTGTCTCCTGAGAGGCCCACGCCTCGTGCTCCCCAGCAGCCTCACCCAGCAAGCCGCCCAGCTAGCACACGGATCACATCAAGGAATTGTCAAATCAAAGAACAGACTCCGCAGCAAGCTATGGTTCCCCGGGCTTGACAAGGCTGTAGAAGAGGTCGTCCACAGCTGTCCTGTGTGCCTGGCCACAAGCTTACCCAATCCTCCAGCCCCGATTGTCACCGAAGACGGGCCTACCACCCCATGGGCCAGAGTAAGCGCAGACTTCGGGAGTCTCCCAGGGGGCAAACACATGTTTGTCGTAGTGGACGACTTCTCCCGCTACCCCGAAGTGGAAATTGTGACCTCCACTGCGGCGGCCGAAGTGATCCCGAAACTCGAGAAGATCATCGCAACGCACGGAATCATGCAAGAAGTCCGCACTGATAATGGGCCCCCGTTTAATGGCAGCGAGTTCTCGGAGTACCTGCGAAGCCACAACATCAAGCACAGACGGGTAACACCGAGATGGCCGCAGGCAAACGGAGAAGTAGAGAGGCTGATGAGGACTTTGAACAAAGTCATCCAAATCGCAGTGGCTGATGGCCAATGCATAGAACTAGCCATATACCAGTTCCTAGGAGAGTATCATCAGACTCCCCACTGCACCACCGGAGTCGCCCCAAACCGCCTGTCTTTCAACCGAGTAGTAGTGGACACCCTCCCGCACCATCCTAAATGGGCGACTGCTCTGACCCCCCCGAACCGGTCCATGGAGCAGCGTCTGAAGAACAACCTGGAAGCGTCACGAAGACGGAGATCCAAAGAGAGCCCCATTCGAGCAGGTGACGCAGTGCTGGTGAAGGATCGCCATCCCGGCGGGAAGTTCCGACTACCGTTTGAGCTGGACCCCTGGAGAGTCACCAAAGTGCACGGAACAATGATCACCGCCGCCAGAAATGGGGAAGTGGTCACGAGGAACGTCTCTTTCTTCAAACGAGTGCGTGAGCAGGAAGAAGATCCCGACACCGACGACTGGCACACAGGTAGCCCAACACCAGAAACTGAACCTGAAAGCCCCCTGCACCGACCTGCGGATCATCTCGAGGTGAGCCACCCAGCGCAGCGCCCCGAGGATGCTGCCCCAAAACAAGAGGATCCACTGGACTTCACAGAGTTTCCCAGCAGTTTGGACCCCAGCAAGACCAGCGACGCCCCCCAAGCCACAGGGGAACGCCACGGTCAATCCAGGTACAACCTACGCCCCTGCCCCAGACCCTCTCAGAGGTACAGAGACTTTGTCGCACGCTGCTGGCGTTGAACCAATCCACGCGACTGACCCTGCCGAGACCCAAGTAAGACTGTTTAAGTTTAATTGTCAATGTAGCGATTATGTGGGTCTATGATTCTTTGAACTTACATTTGAGACTGTCGAGCTGTCGGTGATGAACCCAGCAGAAGCTCCTGCTCCCTCATCCAGAGACACTTGTGAGGTGTTTAGTTCTGCTGTTTTTGTTTATTTCATCCCTAGGTAAAGGAGGAATGTAGTGTTGCGGGCAGTGAGAGCATACCACTGCCGCACACGCTCCCTCCCACTGTTTCCACAGTCCTCACCCCTTGAGCGTAAAGAGTCAGTGGTTTAGCCCTAGCGCGTACGTGAGTACGTGAGTTATGTAATAAAAGGCCCGGGGCGCCGGGCGTGGTCAGGTAGTTTGCCGCCACCAACCAAACTGCATGTGTCCTGTGTCTTGTGTATCTAGGTTATTTCCAGGACACTACAGAGGCTAGGTGCGACAAAAGTCTTACTCGCTGCTATATATGGCTCAAATGTTGACTTGCCAGATTTCTTTCAAACTGTGTGGGCTAAAATCACCATGGTAGGACACGGCACAGTAACATATGGGGCAGAGACTTCAACGCTCCACTAGATGACCGTATGGACAGGAATGGAGTGGCTTGCAGACAACACCCAAGATCTAACGAGATACTTATCGCCATAATAACAGAGGGACATTTATTAGATATTTGGAGACACAGGCACCCGGATACATCTGAGGGGATATATATATATTGCATCATAGTGCCTGGTCATGCTTAGACTACTGGTTGGTGTCACCAGACATGGAGGCTTGTATGACGGAGGTCAGACACCTATCAAGAACCTTGTCGGATCATGCTCCTGTCTTGTTGCGAATGACCAATCCTGAGGGTCCCCCAAGGTTAATATTTGGAGATTCCCTTCTCATGTGCTAACTGATACAGTCTTCAGGGAACAAATCAGAGGGGATATAGAAGATTACTTTTCCACAAACGCAGGCACAGTGCAATCCCAAGCTACTTTATGGGAGGCCTTCAAGACGGTTATACAGGGGCAGTGTATTTCCAGACAGGCTGGGATATTGAAATCAATTACGCTGACCCTCCAGAAACTGGAATCTAACACAAGAACCCTGGAACTACAGTATTACAGAATTGGAGAACTAAAACTCCTGGGAGACATTCAGGAGCTAATTTCTGAATACCAAGAGGAGGCACTCATTGAGGTGACATTTTGGGGGAAATATGCACAGGCTAGACGATATGGCGAGGGAGACAGACCCAGGAAAACTCTAGCTAATATGCTGTGCCCACCTGGTAATGCCACGTTCATATCCGAGATACTGGATGATAACCAAGTTGAGGTCAGAGGCCCGCAAGAAATTTTAGACTAATTTACTAAATTCCACACAACATTATATTTCTCCTCCACATGTACAATACCCGCAGAGGTGCAGACCTATTTAGATTTAATTGAGCTGCTGTGGTTGAGCGAGGGGCACCAGGCCTACCTGGATGAGCATCACACTGTAGAAGACATAAAACAAGTAATAAACAGCCTGCCCTCGAATAAAGCCCTGGGGTCGGATGGCCTCTCAGCTGCATTCTATAAAAGCTATGTGGACCTGTTAGCCCCACTGCTCCATACGCTGTATGTTGAAGCCCAGAAAACTGGGATTCTACCCCCCACAATGAGAGAAGCAAACATATTATTACTGCTTAAGCCATGGAAACCGCCAAATGAAAGAGACGCATATCGCCCTCTATCTTTAATTAATACCGATACCAAATGTATGCAAAATTTTTGGCAAACAGAATGCAGACCCTACTTCCCTTGATCGCCAGTCCTGATCGATCGTGATTCATCCCAGATAGATCTACAGAACACAAGATACGCACCTTTTTTGCGGTACTTCATTATTTAAATCCCAAAACACAAGCCTTGGTGGCATTTGTAGATACCACCAAGCAAGGCCTTTGACTCGCTAGGGTGGCACTATCTTTTTACTCTGTTAGCAAGATTAGGATTTAGCCCAACATACATTAACCAGATCAAATTACTGTATACAAGCCCCTCTGCTCGACTTAGATTAAATGGATTGGTATCTTCGATGATACCAATCACCGAGGTACAAGACAGGGCAGCCCCTTGTCCTCCCTCCTGTATATAATCGCTATGGAGCCATTAGCTGCGAGATTGAGGCAGCACCACGAGGACATGGGACTGGGTTTCTCCACCAGGGGAATAATCATATCACTGTATGCAGATGATATCACATTATATTATATTAATCCGGCAGACAACTTAAAATTTGGGGGACTATCAGGTATACAAATAAATTGGACAAAGTCGGTTCTATGTCCACTCACGACAAACACCAAGCCCTGTCAAACAGAATACCCTCTGAAATGGGCTGAAAGACCTATTTGATATTTGGGAATATGGCTGAGCAGTGATATTCAAGAACTGTTGGACATGAACTATGGCAGGGCGGTGACATGGCTAGAGGGCAAGGGCGGGACTTGGAATAGACTACCTTTGTCTTTAGCAGGTCGTGTAGCTTTAGCTAAATTGGTTATTTTGCCTACCTTTTTATATCTAAATTGGACAAAGTCGGTTCTATGTCCATTCACGACAAACACCAAGCCCTGTCAAACAGAATACCCTCTGAAATAGGATGAAAGACCTATTTGATATTTGGGAATATGGCTGAGCAGTGAAATTCAAGAACTGTGGGACATGAACTATGGCAGGGCGGTAACATGGCTAGAGGGCAAGATAAGGACTTGGAATAGACTACCTTTGTCTTTGGCAGGTCGTATAGCTTTAGCTCAATTGGTTATTTTGCCTACCTTTTTATATCTATTTATAAATATCCCACTTACACTAACATAGGCTTTCATCAAGACACTTTAGTCCCTATTAACTTCATTGATCTGGCTGGAAAACAAGCTTGGGTCTCACGGGAGCTACTGACGCTTCCCCTGACACAGGGAGGGCTGGGGGCACCAGACATTCTGTTATATGCATATGGCCTCCAAGCTTAGTTCCTCTATTATTGGGTCCACCCTTTACTGATTCAGCCCCATTTCACAGTTGAACAAGATAAATCTGCACCCACGCCGCTACCACTTGCTATATACCAACCATAGAAAAGACTACATAACTGTTGGAGATGCAGGTCTGAGCCAGCGACTTTTCTGCATGTGGCCTGGAGTTGCCTTCCTGTAGCAAAATACTGGGTTGATATCTACGGCATGATTGGGGAATCACTAGGAACTCTGGTAGACCTTACACCTTTGACAGGCGTACTGGAATACATGAAAGATACTCCAATGAGCACACAGAAACTACATGCAATGCTTCTACTCCTGGCAATGAGACAAGTGACTTTGCACGGGAGGGAAACCAAGGCACTCCACTAATATCCACCTCTCAGTTTATATAACTGCCAAGGGCCCACCATTAAAAAAGTATTTTGAGTCCAGGGACCCTTTGGACAGTTTTTTAATACACACACTATTCACCTTCACTGCACACTCACGGCAAAATACCCGCTCCGCTGTAATCAGGCATTGAAGCACACCCGAGGTACACTCAGAGCCTTGTATGGGACCCGATGATGAAGCATGCCACCAACTAGGTTGGTGGGTTTAGGATCTTCATATAAAACAAATGATTTTTCAAAATGCTTTTCCATCTGCAAACACACATTAGGAGCTTCTACCCTGTAGCTAGTTCCCATTGATTTTCATACATCACTAGGGGAAGTGAACTAGCTCTAGCCTTTCCTCTCTCTACTGCTTGATATTGATTATTATTTCTGATGTGTCATCTGAGTGGCTGTGTGACTGTCTGTACCAGTGTGTGAATGGATGCCTGAGTGTCTGTATAGGCATGTGAGTAGATGTGTGCCTGGATGTATGGTTCTCTCAGTGGATGTGTCAGTGGTGTCCATTGTTGTTTAAACATATGTTCCAACAGTGATGCTAAATTTCGTAGGGTGTCCTTATGAGAGAAACAGTTGGAACACAGTGGCCTCAGCCCTCGCGTGTTGCGACATTGCAAGCACTACCACGCTTGCCTTAACCACACATATGCCTTAACAGCGCATATGCCTTAACCACGCATATGCGTGGTTACCTTGCTGGCTGGCTGGCGGAAGTGCAGAAAGCAGGAAGAAAAAGGATTGCAAGGTAAGTGGGGTTTTGGGGTGGGGTAGTTTGCAGGGGATTGGGGTAGTTTTGGGGGCTGGGATAGTTTTGGGGGCTGGGGTGGTCATGTAATTTTCAGGGCTGGGGGATCATGAGTCTTAGGGCTCAGGGTAGGGGACAGAAAAGGGAATGTTATGGGCTGAGGTGGCAGTTGGGTTGGTGCAGGGGGTAATTGGGGGTAGGTTTTAGGTGGTGGGGCTGGTTTTAGGGCTCAGGGAAGGGGGCTGGTTTTGGAGTAATTTTTTAGGTGGCTTGGTTTTAGGGCTTAGGGCAGGGGACAGGAAAGGTACAGTTTACAATTTGAGGGGCTATTGGGCTGGGGCAGGTGGGGGTGTGGGTAGGTTTTAGGGGGTGGGGATGTTTTTAGACCTCGAGGTGGGGGCTGGGGTCGAAGTAGTATTTTCAGGAATGGAGGTTGGATTTTAAGGATCAGGATAGGGGTCAGGGTAGTTTATAGGGCTGGGGTGGGTAGATTAGACTGTAGGGGGTAATTGTAAGGGATTAGGGCAGAGGGGCAGGAGTGTGATCTTTACCACACATGTCCCTTTACCAGTCATGTATTTATCACAAAATTGCTTGGTAAAGGCATGCATAGTAAAGGAGCGTGTGGTAAAGACTCGGTCATGGTTAAGACCGCATGGTAAGGCATGAATTGTTTAGGAATGTATTGTTCGATCACACAACTTCCTTATGAACACTTGACTTTTTCCTAAAGACTGGTACACCAACAAAATTGCCCTTTCCGGGAATCTGGTTTTAGAAATCTGTTTGCATCAGTTACTAGCAGGTGTGATCTTGACCTACCAGTATGAAAAATTGACCTCTTATCCCATGCTCTTCTGCCTTTAATATTGTATTACTCTTTTCAACTGATTAGCTCACTAAGAGAATTGAGAACGATACAGGGATGGAATGACACAGTGTGCATATATATGTACAGCGTAGTCACACCTTTAGATATGAACTTGAGCAGTAGCTTATTGATCTGCCATTAAGTGGTCTCCATACTCCTGAGCTTGAAACAGGGAAACTTTGGCTTTTACTAAAACGACAGGAATCACCACTAATGTAGTTTTATCTGTTTCATTTAGTAAACAAACACTGTTGTATTTAAACCACCATCCTTGTCAATCAAACAGAGCTGATTTTTTTGTAAAAGGGATGGTGACATCTTCTACAACTAGTGGATAAAATGTCATGTAACAACCAAAGGTGGTCTAGCCCTATCTCAAAGGACATATGCTATCGACAGCCCCTACTCATAATTTGTGTACAATGAAAAGACGTGAGCCATAAAATTTATAATTTATATGATATAGATATATATATTATTTTCCTTACTGTAGCTCCGCCTCCTATGTTCGCAACACCTTTCTAGACGACAAATAGAGGACAGTATTAATAGAGAGGAAGGTGTAAAACTGTAAAATATGATTCATTTATTGATCAAAAGCAATACATATGTGAGACCAACAGTTCCCAGCAGGAGTTCCCCTCCACTCTTCAACAATATAAATCAGAGCTAAAGCTTACCACAAGTCCGGTTAGTGCATTTCCAACACCGCCCTGGGGGACAAATACACATCAGGTTAGCAGGGAATGAGCCACATTGTTAATTCTTCTGCAGGCAACATATGTTGGAGGGACTTTAGCAGTGGCATACCTATCAAAGGTGCAGAAGGCAGGGGCATAGCTTGGTAAGTAAGGTTAGGGGGGTGCCTTCAGATTTCCCAACAAGCACACTGTATTTCTTAAATACATTATGAGAGCAGGACAGGGGGGCCTAAGAGGCAGTGGAGAGAGAGCAGTGTTGGGCGTACTTAAAACAGAATAGTTTTCAAACTAATCAAGTTTTAAGGCAGAGACTAGAAACAGAGAGAGAATGTCTGTATGTGTTTGTCAGTGCGGAAATGTAAAAATCCAGGGTGAACTTCGACAGAGACTTCATCATACCAGACTGAAAGCATCTATACCCTACAATATACTACAAACACACCCCCTCATTCCCCCCAAAGCTCCGCCCCTGGCCACAGGTCCAAAGGAAACTGAAAATGGAGAACAGTAGCAGCAGGGTAGATTGTGACATACATCTAAAATATGATGTGTATATCGGTGAGGTGAAACCGGCCTATTCTGCAGGGAAACTAGAGAACAGCAATACTGGGAGGAGGGGATGGAATATTGTAAAACATGATTGCATTATCAGTCAGAATCAATCAAATAGGGATATCTGTTTCTTGCAGGCTCCCTCCCCTGCAGTCATGCAAGGTAATGCTTACCGCAACTCCACTTAACAAATTAGCAGCGCCGCCCTGCAAGACAAAACAGAGAATAACTGAGCAGAGGGCTGATGCACTGTAATGACTGCTATGGTGAATCGGTTTGGGAGGGACTTTGGCAGAGGCATAGACGTCAATGGGACAGCAGTTGCAGTAGCTTAAGGGACCCAATGCATCTCAGACAGGGCTGTTTTCACTAAACAATTGAGATTTTGGGGTTTGGTTTCAATCCTTGCATGTGGGCCCATGGCACCCTTTCTGCACCACTGGACTTTGGCATCTTATGGGCCCACACCAGCGTGTTGTTTTGCAGTTGATCAACTTTTCAGTTATTGTATTCATGCTGAAGAACAGTAGTTGCAGGGTAGACTGTGACATACTTCAAAACATGCCACAGATATGGTCAAATACAACAAAAACATGAAAATATAATTCATACAAATAACCCTCAATGCACCAATAGAATATGAGTTAAATTTGTACCACGATTCCGGTCGCCAAATGATCCACACCACCCTGAAGGAGGGAAAATAGTCTGAATTAAAAGGGAGAACAAAACCTGTGTTGCGAAATTTCATGAAGTGCTGTAGAGTGGTCTGTCCTGTGACAATCATATGTAGCAATGAGCATTTGTTTCACTGTGATTAACACTGCTCTATTAATTACCACACAAAAATGACCGGAAAACAATTTTAGCAGAGAAGATTGTTGTTCACTCCAAAACATGAAGGATGACCACCTCACTAGGCCCAGATGGGATTTTTGTTGCACTGGCGTAATTAGCACAATTTCATGTCATTTTGTATACCCAAATGTGAACTATTATGCCACATTGCGTAATTACATGTTAGGAAAATTTGCCATTTGTGGTCAATTTGGTTACCGTGAATGTGGAGGAAGAAAGCGAATGGCAGAATGAGAGCAGGCTTTGTTTGCTGTTATTTGCACCATTTTATTGCCACAAAATGGATCAGGACACATTTAATAATTACATGTAATTTCTTGTAATTGTCCATAATTCCGCAAAAGTGAATTGTGAAAATTTGTCAATCCCCCCCCACCCCCAATTTATACCTACAAATAACTGCTTTTAGGTTTATTATTTTAATTTGTTTTATGATAGCAAAACATGACAACAGCACTGATAATGCAATACGCCATCACCGAAGTGTACAGACGTGTAAACTGTACCCATAATGCCCTGGAGTGTGGTGGCCACTCTACTGTGCCACTTTAAATCCATGTTTGGTGCTATCTGCTTAGAGAAGAACGCTAAGCAGGTCCACTGACCTACAAACATATTTTACATCAAAGTTGCACCCACCTGCTAAAGATCAGATGCCACCCTTGGCAAGTAACATATCAGCATAGACAAAGTGGGTGTGACAATTTGCAAAACCTATCAGGAGATAGATACCATGTAAATGACTTGAGTGGGGTTTCTATATATATGCAGCAGTGATATTTACCCCTCTCTTTGATCTTGGCCCCACTGTGGAGTCCTGTATTGCAGCTACAGGTAACTTCGAAGCCATCTCACAGGGATTTCTGTGAATGTGACACTTGAGTATGGGCAAACAGTAATTTCTGAGTAAACATTTTCACTTGTACTCATGCATGGCGTTGCACAAACTCCTCCAGTGTGGCAGAATGGCCTGTAGGACTACCTCTGCTCATTGAGAAATGTTATGGTTAATCAAGGGCAAGGGATTTCTACTAAATGAATGTCCTTGAAACGTTGTGAGAACTTACAAACGTGTGGCAGGCACGCTCCCATTAGGAGATTTCTGGGGGGAAACCACTGGTCCACATGAAAAGTTGCAACTATTCTTTATATGTGAAAGTTTATGCAGGTGATTAATCGTGGGACTTTTCAGTCGCACGTTCATTAAGCTGGGCTAAAATTCTATGACCCGAATACATGTGAGCAGATTTGCTACATTGACATAATATTATCTGCAAACAATGTCTTTTCTGAACGTAAATTCACGTTTTGCAAAAAAAACACGGGGGGTTCGATGACGAGGAATGTTTTCACACCAATGCTCAACGTTGGAGTGCAAGTACATATTTGAATGGAGCCTGTTTAAATGTCAGGATATGAAGGCAACTCGTAACCATAAACATACAAATGTACATTCGAGACCTTGATGGATTCAGCAATTCTGACCATCAGACAGTTGTACATGAATGTGTAATGTACTAAGAAAAGTTAGTGGTTGTGTTTTCTAAATTTAAGTTTTAATAAAAGTGCTGGGACTGGACCAAAATGACCACATTATTGTCTGTTTAATTCTTCCCTCACAAGCAGAATGGCAAAACTGTAGTAATATGTAATGCAAAAGGACGAGACTAATACAATTTTTGCAAAAGCATGCAGCTTAATACACTTTAGATTACGGACTTTAAATAATAATGAAATCCTTATGCAAGCACCAAAAAGGAGTGATGTGACTGTTAGACTTTTTGTTCCCAGTATTGATGTGCGCATAACAGAGTCATTTGGACCTAATTTAGAATTTGGCAAATGTGATACTCCGTCACAAATGTGACCAATATCTTGCCTACCATATTACAAATGCCATTGAACATGCTGCACGATAGCCGACTGGTAAGGGGCTCCCTTCGGGATCTCCTGGTGTCTGGATCATCGTTCTGGCATGGATCCCAATGGAGCCCGTCCGTCTAGCCACCGCGTGTTCAGGAGTCGAGTGAGACTATTGCTCGATCTCCCATGGCAGACAATGGAGCCCAGGATCATGGAATGGGGCATTAGAGCAAGAACAATACAGAAACAAAGGAGAGGGGAAATGTGGGAGACCACCATCTTGGCGGTGAAGCCCACTCCAGTGGGAGTGTGGTGTGCTTTGTGGCCTGGCCTGGACTCGTCTGATGTGTGCTACCGGGTCCGCTGATGTGCTCCGCCATGCCTAGTAAATGGTGCATAGAAGGCTGGTGAGCACCATCTGGTGTTTAGTGAGGCTGCTGCTGATCTTTGGCCTTTTGACCCCGGGTCCAATGCCGATGCCCTGCTGTGCCCAGCCAACTGGTACCAGGGACACTATTTTGACTGACATGGAGACACCAACTCGGTGCCAAAGGTGAGCTGGTGTGTCGGTGGCCTCCTCTAACTTGGACATCCCTGCAACTGAAACCACTCTGACGCTACCCCTCCCCCATCTCAACCCCCAGTCCATGTGCTGGGTTCAGCAAAACTGAAGCAAACTTCTGTACCCGCATCGACGCCCTGCAGGCCCCCGGGCATTTCTGCTGCTGCCTTGGAGAGGTTGAGGCAAACAGGTCAACAGGTGTGAAAGACATCTGAACTTCAGCAGCTCTAGGATCCCTCCAGGAATGCAGCCCATGAGTGCAACAGCACCTAAAGGCCTGCCTGAATGTACACTTCAATAACTCCAGCAATGGCAAGATCATGCTTTGTAAAAATGTAATATATATTTGTCCAACCCTAATCTCTTCAACTCTTCTTAAAATGTAATCATGGGTGAATTTGAATCTTGTATTTATGTAACTGTAGTTGACATTTGTACTTACTACCATTCTTACGTGAGTTTAGAGTTTATTTGTTTCGTATATTTTATGTTATTTGAGTACTCTGAAGTCCTTATGTACAGTAACTAATTCTATTGTAAAGCGCTCTGATACCTTCGGGTAAAGTTTGAGCTATATAAAAAAGCATAAATAAATAAATCTAATGCACTTGTAATACAGTGGACAGAATATCTGTCACCTTTCTGATGTCATATCCCAACCACCAAAATCTAAATATGGCCCTTAGCAATTTAGACTAAGAGCCTGATTTAGAGTTCACTAGATATGTTAGTTACTCAGTCACAGATGTGATAGATATGTGGCAGATATCCCATCCTATTATTAAATGTGCCATTGGATATAAAGTACTTGTAATAGGGTGGACAAGACATTAGTCACATTTGTGAACCAGTAGCCTGGCCGCTGAACTCTAACTGAGGCCTTAACCACTTGAGTGGAGTTTAAAACTCATTGTACAGAATGGGCAATATTGGAAAGACTTCGCAGCAGGTGGTCGATCTTCCTCACTTTCTTAATAATATTTGGAGAGGCACTTTTCTTACCACGTAACATTCATTTAAACTAATTATTCAACTGCACATAGTGTGTGTGTGTGTGTGTGTGTGTGTGCATGCATGTGTGCAGAGGAGTTCATGGAAGTCTAGCAGTCGGAAGGGTTTAAACGCAGATACATGAGAGAGTTTGTGACAAATAATTTTTTAATTAGAGACTGATCTTACCACAAGGCCTCCTAGTCCCTGCAGAAGGCCTCCCTTCAGGAAAGAAACAAGAAACAATTAAAGAGGGAAATCTTCCACCTCACCACACAGAAATATGAAACTGCATATGAATAGCTTTTTCAGCATGAGAACCAGGCAAGTTTAGAACAATAATGGACAAATAATGAACAAAGACAATATAATTAGAAGGTTTAACGGAAATGTTTACAAAATGATGCAAATGTAAATGTCTACAGCGAACTGTTGGGATGTATGCTTGTATTTCTAATGATGCTCATATCTTCCTTCTCCGTTGAGCTAAACTGGTGGAGATATATATATATATATATATATATATATATATATATATATATATATATATATATATATATATATATATATATATATATATATATATTTATTTTTTTATTTTTTTACAGGTACTGGATCCACCGTATAGAAGGACACAGAGACGGCACACCAGGAGATCTTGCACAAATCCTTTATTGTGCACTCTTTAACCAAGGACGACGCGTTTCGGCGTAAGCCTTTTTCAAGTAACCACCATATTGTATTTTGCCAAACTTAAAGTCCCACATTTGTGTCAATGCTCATGGACATAGAAAAAACACTCTACTAAGTACATTATGCTTGATAATCGCATTCAACATTCAAAGCAAATACATAAAAACATTTGGTGTACTTGAGTTCATAAAAGATGAGTGTAAGTCCGTCAGTTAGTGGGAGCATATAACGTAATGAGTTTGGTGATAATCACATTGCCTATCGGAAGTTGTAGTCCCGAAAGCGGTCAGATGATTGTGACTGTGAACTACCCCAGGCGATATGCCTACGGGGTAATGTAGTTCGGTATGTGCCTCGCATCAATTAATATAGTCACCAACCCTTAATCTATTACGTACATATGTTGTCCCTCAATGGTCTGGTTTTCTATAGAGGGACGCCCGTCGAGTTTCGGACTGTAGTCCTCTGTATCGTGGTAACGATGGTCCCGGATCAATGTATTGCCGGGAACTGACAGACGGGCGCTATGTCTACCGGGAAGTGTAGTTTTGTTGGTGACATTGCGGAATTCGAGACCGTAGTCTCGAAGTTAAATTGTACTGTGGGAGCTCCCCGTTTAGGATGCAAAGAGTAGGCACTGGAACCCAGTCTGATCTTATGATAAATGGATCATTGCTAGGTATGTCAATCGAGGAGAGCTCCCCTCGCAATCTGACCGTCATGTGTGGATTAGGAGATGGTGACTGGCGGTGGTAGGGTCAGGGCATGAGTGCTTTCACATGGGGGATGAGTGTAAGGTGAGATGTATATATATATAAGTGAATGTGTCAAATACTGTAAGAATACGTGATACAATTTAAAATAACATCAATACCCAACATACAATCTACCTTCGTGAGTATAGTGCCTTTCCCCTATATAATAATGCTATAATTTGACAGTAGAAACCACAGGATACAACCTACTACATAAGTACTGGTTATGCTTTTCCTACTCCTTATTCAGCGCTGAGGGTGGAAACTGGATATATATATATATCTATCTATCTATCTATATATCTATATATATATATATATATATATATATATATATATATATATATATATATATATATATATATATATATATATATATATATATATATATATTACCTACTGGCGGTCGCAAGTAGGTATATATAGTTAGGATTTTTTCTCTATGGGACTTTTGAAAATTCTATGTCTAATAACTTTGGCGTTTGTGGACGGAATCGGCTGCAATTTTCAGGAAAATGGCACATTTTGTTTCTGAGCAGCCCCTAAAAAATTTGGGGGGGTTTCGTCAAGGGGAGGCCGAGAAAAAAGGGGGGTCCCAAAACACGTTTTTCCCATTCATTTTTCCATATGGCGTTTGGCCTCACTTTTAGCTCGAACGGCTGAATGGATTTGCACAAAACTTGGCAAAATTGTAGGGACTGTTAGCCCGATGTGCCTTTGCTGGATCTCAATATATGTGCTCCAGTGGATTTTGAGAAATTAACGTTTTAAAAAACAGATATATCTGTGACAGCGTCCCAGGTAGCGCTCCGGTTCGCGAACTTTTCGCGTAACGGAGCTTTGCAAAGTGAAGCTGATTGGCTCTTTGGTGTCTGTCAACATTCTAAAAAGTCCGGTTCGGCCGCCATCTTGTCTCTCGGTAGGATCGAGGAGAAAAACGAAGGGCGAATTTAATGAAAGGGGGCAAGGTAGACCCTTCTTGACCCCCTAGGAATGATGTTGGGGTTATTAAAGGGTCCCGTGGGGCAAATAAAAAAAATTTGATTTTTTGCGGAAGAAGCGCTTCACGGTTCGCGAACCGGGTCGCAAAATGGGAATTCGCCATTTTGTGTTTCGTTTTAATTACATTACAAGATGGAGGAAAAACAATGTGAGAAATGGGTATAAGGGGGTACGGGAGACGTATTCTGACCCCCTATGTTTTCTGAGGGTGGCTGAGGATGCTCATATATGTTGATACTTGTCTTCCAGCGGCTGCGCGTGAGTGTTTTTTGTTTTTTTTTGCTGCGTGACGTCTGTTAACGTTCGATTCGAAGGAAATCAGGAAGTGTTGACCGCCATTTTGACACTGCGAGTAAATATATTGTTAAAAATAATTGTTATAAATTAATCCGTATTGATAAACATTGTCTGCGCCATCTTGCTTTTTTTCCAATGCCACACTTTTGTCGTGCACGGTAGCCATTTTAGATGCCTTGACCAGACCCACTCTCTGCACGACGCCGATCGTGACGTCTATTAACGTTCGATTCGAAGGAAATCAGGAAGTGTTGACCGCCATTTTGACACTGCGAGTAAATATATTGTTAAAAATAATTGTTATAAATTAATTCGTATTGATAAACATTGTCTGCGCCATCTTGCTTTTTTTCCAATGCCACACTTTTGTCGTGCACGGCAGCCATATTAGATGCCTTGACCAGACCCACTCTCTGAACGCCGCTGATCCTCAGCATGGCTCCCCACCCTCTCAAGCATCTCCCTAACGCACTGGTCACCCCCGCTCTCTGTCTTATGCATGGGCCATAAACCTCCCCCCATCTGCACTGCTCTTCCCTGAGAATCACACCCTGTGCCCGCCCGACACCACCCTTTCACCCTATTCACTACCGCACCCTCTGACACTCCTCTTCCTCTGTGTCCGATTGTCCAGGCCGGTCCCAGGCTATCACCTAGCCCTGCGGATGTAGTTTATGGCCCCAACTGTAAAGAATCACCCCTCTTCAAAGAAGTTACAGTAGATCAAGGCCCCCACCCCATGAGATCCGTCACACCACACGCGTTCCTACTATCTGATAACGATCCTGTATTGTGATTGGGGAGGGGATTCTCACTGTAAGGGTGTGTGGGACCGAGCCTGAAGCGGAAGATTCCAGGGATGCCATTTTGTACATCAAAGTCTTCACAATTATGTGTCACATTAAAAATATATAGCACTCCAACAAAGTAGTAGGATTATAACACTTTAATAACTTATAAATATATACATCGCAACAAAAACAGTAAACATCTTAATTTTTTTTTATTAAATCAGAAGCAACAATGGTCAGTAGCGGTCTGTTGTGCGAATATTTCCAAGGCAGCACAACGTGCTGAGTTCTGGACGGCACCCAGGTGAAGAACCATCCCTTCTTTAAACCACATGGTGACCAACTATAGTTTATAGATTTCCTTGTGTTTCTTAATAGCATTGGTGTCTGCACACTTCTTTGTCAATTCTGTGAACATGACAGCTGCTTCATAGACAGACGATATCTTTGTTAAGTCATTAGTGTTAAGTGTGTCTGAAACTACAGTGCCCTTCTGTTTTACTTTCCTCAGACACTACAGAGTTTTGTGTGTTGTTCTTCTGAGCGACAATTATTCCAGAGGTTTCAGGTTCACTTGTTTTGTCCTGCAGTGAGTTAACAGCTTCAGAGACTTCATGTTTATTTGCTATGTCCTGCTGTGCGTCAACTGCTTCAGAGACGTCAGCCTCATTTGTTATGTTTGACTATATCCTGGACCTGCCCGGCCGCGCCCAAAATGGCGCCGGTATAAATGGGACTCGTAAATCCTTGTTGTGTACTGGTTTCCCAACCTTGATATCACGAGATACGTATGCACCGTATGCGCCCCTGGGTGCCGCACTGGTTTTAGTATCCTACAATGCTGCTCCGGAAAACGGCGTGGGGCGCCCCGGGGGGGGGGGGGTTGAGGCGGCGTGAACGGGCCTCCCCAGGTGGAGGCTCGTCTGCTGTAGTGGGGCGCCCCTTTACCGTTTCAGTTGCCATTACGCCCGCTTTTGCTACACTGTGCCTCTTCCGCCATTCAGCTGTTTACCGCCCGCTCTTGCGGCTACAGCGTCTCGCTCACCATGTAGTTGAGTTGCTCCCACTCTTGTGGTGCAGCGATAGGCAGCTGCCACAGGACTCTTAAAATGGCGGCCGGCTCTTCGGATTTGGGCCTGGTCCACTAAAATGGCCCTGGGACACCTTGGAACTCGGACGCTTGTCTGCTAGGGCTTGGGCTCCATTCTCGAAAGCGTCCCCTCAGCCTTGAAGATTCTACAAAAGTCTTGGGGGCCCCCGACTCCCGCAAGCTTCCGGTGGGGAGCCGCTGCCATGATTGCTTGCGGAATGGCCACGACAGAGCTACAAGATGGTGGTGCTCTCATGCTGACGCCAGCTTTAGTCTGAAACATCCAGAAACACTGTAGACTATCAATTCGATGAGTGCCGGTGGAGCCCCAACGTGACCCGGTAGGGAAGAACTTGCCCTCCCCTTTTTTGAGTGATGGTTCTTGTTGCCTGTCCCCTCTGTTGTCATCTAATGGATCCTTTTTTGATTGCCGAGTGAGAAAAAAAAAGGTGGGTCTTTCATCGTTTGGGAAACAAAAATGTTTTAATCCAATGAAAAGTGTTATTTTTAGGTCATATGATCAAGCCTTCCATCATTAGGAAACCAAAAGTAAAATGAACCAATGAAAAGTTTTATAAACAAGTCACATGACCTGTTATGCGGCTTTGGGTTATAAAAAGCATACAAAACCCGTTGGCCCATGAGGCGGCGTCAGTAGCGGACCGATGTGCGAATAGGCCAAAGGCAGGACAACGCGCCAAGATCCGGATGGCACCGAGGTGGTGTCCAGCAAGTTGCCGCACTGGTGTGGCCATCCTACAATGCTGCGCCGAAAGACGGCGTGTCCAGCTGAGTTGCGGTCACTCTTGCTGCTACAGTACGCCGAAGGCAGCACAACGCGACGAGATCCGGATGGCACCGAGGTGGTGTCCAGCAAGTTGCCGCACTGGTGTGGCCATCCTACAATGCTGCGCCGAAAGACGGCGTGTCCAGCTGAGTTTCTCCCACTCTTGCGGTACAGTGACTCGAACGCGCTGAGATCCGGATGGCACCATACACAGCACCTGGGGTGTCAAGAGTGAACAGGTCCTAGCTGCTTAACCAATGACTGACAAATGCTATATTAAACACTTACTGTGTATAATACTTGCGTTCACAATAGTTTTACTTTACAAAACAGAACAAAAGATGTCCCCTGTAAGTAAACCCATATTAGCTGTTTCAGTTATTGAACATCCTAAGGTTTTATGACATGGGGAACAGTAGTGATATCCTGGGCGGGTGATGGAACTGGGATTGTTAATGGAAAAACATCTACAGAGAAAACTATTGGTGAATTATACTTCTCCGGAAATTTAAAACTCACAAATGTTTCAACTTCCTCATCCTTAATTTGTCTTTCTTTGTTCCTTAAGATGTCATCTGTGTCAACCTCTTCCGAGAATGCTGATGCGTTAGGGATTTCCTTGTGTTTCTTAATAGCATTGGTGTCTGCACACTTCTTTGTCAATTCTGTGAACATGACAGCTGCTTCATAGACAGACGATATCTTTGTTAAGTCATTAGTGTTAAGTGTGTCTGAAACTACAGTGCCCTTCTCTGTTTTATTTTCCTCAGACACTACGGAATTTTGTGTGTTGTTCTTCTGAGCGACAATTATTCCAGAGGTTTCAGTTTCACTTGTTTTGTCCTGCAGTGAGTTAACAGCTTCAGAGACTTCATGTTTATTTGCTATGTCCTGCTGTGCGTCAACTGCTTCAGAGACGTCAGCCTCATTTGTTATGTTTGACTATATCCTGGACCTGCCCGGCCGCGCCCAAAATGGCGCCGGTATAAATGGGACTCGTAACTCCTTGTTGTGTACTGGTTGCCCAACCTTGATATCACGAGATACGTATTCAGTTTTGAAGCACATGGCGAGCAGGGACGAGAATTGATTGTACATTTTGACATCCCTATTGATATTAAGTTCTGATGTGTTATTGATTACTGTACTATTGAAAGTTCGAATTAACATCACCCATGGTACTTGCCCGCAAATGTATATCTAGATAATTTTATTGTAACTGGCCCTGTCGTACTTTAATTATAAAATGTACGTCCACCGATTCCGTAAATGGTAGACACCTTAGTTCTTGCAATCTAATGGGTCGCCCGTTACGTTCTTCTACAGTGTAAATGTGCCCTCATCATATATGATTCCAGTTTGCTCCGTGGCCGGCTCACGTGGTTATAGGCCCGTATTTGTATACTGACATTTTCACAATAAAGGTTTTTTTAAAAAAACATGGTAGTAGTACCTACATTGGTAAAGTTTTGAATAATAGCCACTGTTTTCGAATCAGTAAAAGGCAAGTGAAATAAAGTAGTCCAATTACATGACTGTTAAAAGGTATAATACGCAGGAACGCAGTAAAGAAAAATGGTCAAGGGCTGTTGTGTTTTCTACTCCTGCAACATAAAGTGATCGATAAGAATCTGATATTCATACCTATCAGCGACTAAGACAGCAGGCCGAGCCTCTTTTGCTCAACGGCTCCCTCATGGGACGAAGAAACGCCCTTTTTCTCGAAAAAGGAATATTTTACTTGCAGGGCAGTTGTAAATTTCCCGGGAAAATACATTAGCCTGGAACATTGTAAGTGATAAACTGTAAATGCATCTGGGTCCTTTGCTTTACAAGTCAGAGTGAGAAAAAAAGGTGGGGCTTTCATCATTTGGGAAAAAAAAATGTTCGAAAGCAATGAAAAGCGTTATTTTTAGGTCATATAACCAAGCCTTTCATCATTATAATAACAAAAGTAAAATGAACCAATGAAAAGTTTTATTAACAAGTCACATGACCTGTTATGCTTACGTTACGCGCTGCGCGCCGCGCTCTGGATCGTTTCCGGGAAGCTGCGCCTTGCCAATGGGAGCACTTCCGGGTGCGCTAACGCGGCGTGTCATATGACGCATTACGCGACAACTCAGGTCCAGAATATAGTCAAAATGTCTCCACCAACCAGCGGTCGGAATGCAACCCCTTTCAGCAGTCCAAAAAGTTCTGTTAAATGACAAGAGAAGGGACAGGCAACAAAAACAATCAGTCAAAGAGGGGAGGGCAAGTTCTTCTCTACCGGGTCACGTTGGGGCTCCACCGGAACTGATTGAATTGGTAGTCTACAGTGTTTCTGGATGTTTCAGATTGAAGCTGGCGTCAGCATGAGAGCACCCAATTCTAAAACAGTAAATGCTTGGATAACAATCAATCAAATGTAGAGGGAAGCAGGCATGATGGGTTACAATGGGGGCAAAGGCTTACGTTACCTACCCTTCACTATCTGCAAAGAGAGAATACTCCTTCTTAAAAGAAAAGAGGGGGGGGGGGCAGCGTTCAAAGCACACCAGCGTGCATAAATACGAAAATGTTTTTACCTACCACGTACTTGACATTTTACAGCTTTTGATATTTGCTATTAAAAACCATTGAAATTCACTGAAAAAACCATAGGTTATAGACCATATATAGTTAGGAATTAGCATTTACAAAACCTTAATTTACTCGCACAAAACCATAGAAATTCGCATATATAGTTAGTTGTAATAACTATATATCGCGCACCCGCAATCCACTGCTGATGATGTCACATATTACATCATTCATGACATGGTCAGTGACATCACTGATGACATCACTGATGACATCATCCAGTGTTTGTATGTTTCTGTAAAGTTAAAATATGTCTTACCTATTGAAGAATGAGTGGATGTATACGTGTCTGGATGAAGGATTTAGTAGGTGCATGACTGACTGTATGAGAGAGTGATTAAATGTGTTTCACTGAGTGCATGGGTTAGTGACTAAACTGTCTTAATTTGTGCATCATTATGTCTGTTGTTCTGTAAACTGCTGCATGTGTTAATCAGTAGCTATATGAGTAACTATATGGGTTATTGATTGGTTGCCCAAGTATTTGTATGGGAGACTGAGTATGTGTGTGGGTGGCTGGGAGGTGTATGACTCTGTGCATAGATGTGTGAGCAGTTGATTCACTAGATGTATGGGTTCAAACGTGCATGTGGAAACAGCTGTATGGGCAGTTGACTGTGTTTATGAGTGTATTGGTGAGTGAATGGATATCTCAGTGCTACATGTCAAAGTAAGTACATATGTTAAACACAGTACATGTGAGAGTTGACATATATAAATAACTGAGCATAAGAGCCAGTGAATGTGAGAGTGGCTTTATGAATCATTTTGAACTTGTATCAGAGATTGTATAAGAGAGTACATATGTGTTAGAATATGTTTGAATTAGTAAGGTGTGTATAACTGTATAGTTGAGGAAATGGAGGAGTGATTGATTCTTTACATGACTGACTAGATGTGTGAGTAATTCCATGGATGAGTGACAATCTGTGAGTGTCTGTTTACACTGATTGTATCTAAGGTTATATTAGAGTCTGAAGAGGTTCATCGTATTATCACATGAATGATATTATCAGTGATGCGATCAGTAATGTCAAATGAGATGTCATCAGTGATGTCATCAGTGATGTCATCAGTGATGTCGTCAGTGATGTCACTGACCATGTCATGAATGATGTAATATGTGACATCATCAGCAGTGGATTGCGGGTGCGCGATATATAGTTATTGCAACTAACTATATATGCGAATTTCTATGGTTTTGTGCGAGTAAATTAAGGTTTTGTAAAGGCTAATTCCTAACTTTATATGGTCTATAACCTATGGTTTTTTCAGTGAATATATATATATATATATATATATATATATATATATACATATATGCATATATACATGTATTAACCAGGAAATGGCCATACATCTTGAGAAGGAATAGCTTGAGATCTATTGTGCTACATTTCCTCTGTATCTCTGTTTTACATCTGACAGTCTGAGTTTTAACATTCTTTTTTTCATGATTTTCATGTTGTTCTTTTTCCATTTACATGTGCATCAGAAACTGTATCACTCGACATATTTTTGTAATTTTAACCTTTTTTGTGTTTGATCTTTTGTAGGAGGGACACTCACAGGTGTATATCCTAAAATATGCAACATCTAGTGATGGGTACATTACACAAGTTTTCTAGATAGCACTAGAGAAGACACATTTAAGTAAACATGCGCAGATTAGGGTGTAGGATCTGGGGAGTGTACTTTGGAACTCATTACTTCCTCAGTTAATGGTAAAAGAATGAATCCAATCTTTCAGCAAATTCATGTGCATTTTTCCCCAATAGGAGAACATAATTATTAAGGGAAGCCTGATTCACAAACATCAACGTTAACAAATATGATGTGGGTTCTCAGATCTTTTTGTTGTTACATGTTAGGCATCCGGCCCAGATTTAGTCACACAAAAGTGATACAAACCCAGCACAAAGTATTGTACTGTACGGTACTTTCCAACTCAAATATTGATTTGCATTGGAATGTTGCCTAAAATTACACTTTGTGCTTTTTTGCATCAAGAGGATTTTCCATGGATGGTACATTGGAATTCCCATGCAACCGCCTATGAGTTTTGACAACATTTGTAGACAAGTATTTGTGCCAAAACATTATGCCTCTCCAAGGCCAGCGTGAGAGTCACAGTAACAGACATTTTTACAACTATGCATGTCTTCTGCACCATCCAGCACACATAGGAAGTTGTAACAGTATTACAGCATGGTTTTTGTGCTGGAAGGTGGTTTTTGTGCTGGAAGGGTCCCCTTCCAGCACAAAAACTATGCTTGATGGAACACCCTTGCACTATGATGCAAGGGTATGTGCTTTGACTGAGAGCAGTCCAAAGTGAGCCAGAATAAATGGTGCTCTTTTGATCTCCTCTTTCGTTCAATACAGCCACACTGTTCTGCATGAAAGGTTAAAAATCTGATCTGTGATGCTGTGCCTATCACTTAATGAAACACAAATGTGCCTAGGAGAGGAAGTGCATTTTATTCAGAAAGAATTACTGAGAAGATGTAAACATTTATAAAGTGATTCCATCTGTGCAGGCAAACTTCAACATAAATTGGTTCAAACAATGAAGCAAAATTTACCACAAGCTCTCCAGCTATTCCTGCAATTCCTCCCTGAAAGGAAGAGAAAACAATAATTAGAAGTACAAGATTTCAAAGAGGTAAGCCCTTACACAGTCTTCGCCGGTTATGGAATAAGCACAGAGACTCTTTCGGAAATTAAAAATGGTGTAAGTCTTTTTTCAGGTGAACACGATTTTAAAAAATACACAAAGCAAGGCTCTGTAAACCAAATGAAAAAACAATGGCCTTGAGGCAAAGAGGAATTTATGTCACATGCCT
The DNA here is from genome assembly GCF_964263255.1 of Lissotriton vulgaris. Classification (NCBI taxonomy): domain Eukaryota; kingdom Metazoa; phylum Chordata; class Amphibia; order Caudata; family Salamandridae; genus Lissotriton; species Lissotriton vulgaris. The sequence continues at coordinate 1,238,236,951 of NC_141695.1, forward strand.
CAGAGACCAATAGGCTTTTTTTCCTGAATGATGCAAGAAAATTATATGTCTAATTATGGAGGCTTTAAGACTACTGATGACCCAGTAGCTCTTTGGCAATGGATTGCCAGGTCAAAAGTTTCAAAAAGTATTGTCACTAAAGGCCTCACTCCCTGAAACCTAACAGCACCCCATCTCTAGATGAAGCAGAGGGATTGCATGTGTGCAGGGATGGTCACCCTGCTGATAAATGGCAAGGCTACTGCTGTCCCAAATCCTGAACAACCCCCTTAGTCTCTCACTTTATGTTTATTCCTCTCCAGTATATATCCCACTCTCTCTACCTTTTCTGCACCATCCAACTCTAAATGAAGTCTTAAAGCAAGATCCCAGTGGCCCATCCTGTACCTGGGTCATGCACCTTAACATAATCTTGTACTTGTTGAAGGGACATGAAATGTATTTCCCAATTAGGCCCAGGTGTACAAGCACTTGGCATCAGGTTTGCGTTACTTTTGTAGCTCAAACTCCAAGCAAAGCAGTCAGTTGGTATTAGCAATCCAACGCAAAGACCGATTTGCGTTGAATTGTAACCCGAAGTAACACAGAGCTGAGCAATGCACTGTCTTGAGTTTCTTTGTCTCGAGGGCGTGTTTCATGGGTGGCGCATGAGCATTCTCACGCAACCACCTGTAGGTTTTGCCTCAAATCCCTATCTACAAAAAATTGTAGAAAGGGATTTTTACCCAAATCCTGCACCTCCTCAAGGCAGGTATAACGAGAAGAATTTTTTTCATTTCTCCCTGTTTCTCCCACTTTGCATGTGTTCTGCAGAGTACAGCACTCATTCGAAGTGGGAAATGCCTTAAAGCATACCGATCCGGAAGAGACCGCTTATGGTATAACACCTATGCTTTCTACAATGCAGAAACCATGGCACTATGTCACAAGTGTGTCTGCATAGGGTAATGGCAGCCTTAAGTGCACCAACTTAGAGAGAGAGTAGAAACATCATCATGTCTTAGAAAAATGGCACTGTTCTGCTCTCTGCCATCCATGCAGAGCAACTTTTCTGCTGCCTTGTGCGACTTAAGTGATATATATATCTGGGCCTAGTTGTATATCACAGAGCAAAATGGAAAGTCACAAAATATTATTGTAGGAAGGTAGGATCTGACTGCATGGTTACCCCCACATTTTTGCCTGGTGTTTTGCTGGTTTTTGACTAGTCTGACTGGAATCCTGCTAATCAGGATCCCCTTCTATCTGCTTTCTCCCTAGAATTGTTATGCATGTACTTTGGTACACTCCAGATAGGATACTGGGGTACCTTTATAAGTCCCTAGTATATCGTACCCAGGTACCCAGGGCATAGGTACCCCAGAGTCCTCCCATGGGCTGAAGAATGTATAATGCCACCCATGAGAGACAATGCAAAATAGAACTACAGGTCTGCTACTGCAAACTGTGTAAGCTGGTGCTTGCACCACTTACCTTAGACATAGGTTCACTATATCTATTTGTCACTACACTTAAAACGTATAAGTCACTCCTATAGCAAACCTTAACAATCCTGAAGCTAGGGTGCTGTGTTTTATGTAAGAGAATGCCCCTGCATGAGCAGAGCCTCTCTGCAGCCTTCAGAAACCATTCTCTTGCGGTAATTGCTATCTCGAAAGCAGCTGCATGGAAACATATCGTGTTTGATATCAAACACCTTGGAATCATACCTCCACACCAGTAACTGGTGTGGGAGGTATGATTCTACCCTTCTGAAGCGAGCTTTGTGGTGTCACTGGTCTAACTGGCCAGCCTTCTCGACACGGACAGCACAGAATAGATTCTGCCGACCAGAGACACATTTTTGTCCTCCTGCTGCTGAGCCAAGCTCGAGCAGAGGAAGGCAGCACAATAGGCATCCTATCACAGGGAGGTGTGACCACCTCCCAAACGGGATTTAGTGTATTGGGGCTGAGTGGATGCACCGTGAGAGTGCCTAAAAGTCTGCACTTTGGCCACATTTGGTGTCCCTCTGCATAGTCCAGCTCAAATCGAACGGTAAGGAGTTGGTGGCAGCTACTCTAACTCCGCTTGGCGCTAACCTCGCACAGCCACGCTGGGTTAACTTACAAAATTATCAAGGGAGCTCGAGATCGTTTTCAGATCATTTTTTAAAATTTCTTTGCACTTTGTAATAACTTGTCACAAACCCTGAATACAAACCATGAATACTGATTTTAAAAGTATATTGCTCCTGGTCAGATAATTAGAGGCACGCTGTGTTTTGAATTCACTTACTTGCATACAACTAGGGATTTGTTTGTCTGCCTCCTGACCCCTGAACCGGCACTGCAGCACTGCAGCCTATCGCGGTGTGTGGAGGGCGGGGCAGAGACGGGCCACACGGAGAGTCGAGTGGTTAGCGCTCTAGACCTCTGCTTTTGAAAGGCTATTTAGGCAGCGAGGAGGCAGGCGCATTTGCGGTAAGGAGTTGGCGGCAGCTACTTTAACTCCGCTTGGCGCTGTCCTCGCACAGCCCCTCTGGGTTAACTTACAAAATTATCAAGGGAGCTCGAGATCGTTTTAAGATCGTTTTTTAAAATTTCAAGACGATGTGAACTACATAGTATTGTCCATGCCAAGAACACAAATCCCCCTTTAGGGAGCAAAAATCTGCTTTGCAATGTACGCTCACTTGTGAAGCACGCCATACAGGTATGGGATATGATTTTCACAGAGAAACCTGACTTATGCTTCCTAACAGAGACTTGGCTCAAGCCGCACTCAGCTCCTGCCATCACATTAGGGATCCCTATGGGATATAAGATAATCAGAATGGACCGCCCTACTAAATTAGGAGGGGGAGTTGCCATTGTATATAAGGAGGAGTTAAACATCACAATTTTGGAGGAAATTAGTACCCCGCGGATGGAACTATTCATTTTTAAACTCACCTCCGCATCTAGGGAAAATAGAAGGGGTGCAGTATTGTATCGACCCCCAGGTTCGAGTGGAAACTTTTCCATTCTCCTTAAGGAGGCTCTTGCACCATTCATAGAAGAAAAGCAGAACTTCCTATTAGTAGGGGACTTTAATATGCATAGCGATCTAGAGAAATGTATGGAAGCTAAAACCCTCTTAATGGATATGGAACATTTAGGTCTTAAAAAGATTAATCAGGGACCTACACATGAGGCTGGCCACATTTTAGATCTGGTGTTTTCTAACTCTCCCCTACGTGTATGACCCCTACACAGGTTGAATGGACTGACCATTTTATTTTAAAATTTTACACTGATGCTATGGATAAGCCACGCATACAGTTGCCCTTGCCCACTAAAAGAAGACCCTGGCACAAATTAACGGCGGAAAATTTTCGTGAAGCCTATCAAGCCCCCCTAATCAATGACCATAGAGGAACTATGTCAAATGAACTTGAACGGTTTAAAAAGGCAGTTAGTGAAGCAATTAACCACACCATTCCGCTGAAAATATACAAACCCCGTCAGGCAGTCAAGCAAGAAATCTGGTATTCCGAGGATCTGAGACTGATGAAACAAAAAACCAGAAAGTTAGAAAAAGTATGGAGACAGTCTCGGAGACCGGAGGATAAACAACACCACATAACCGCTCTCAGGTCTTATCAAAAGGCCATAAGGGCAGCTCACAAAAACTATATCGCGATGCAACTCACCAAGGCAGGGAAAGATTCAAAAGTTTTATTTAAGATCTTACAAACTTTTACTAAGCCTGTGGCATGTCAAACTGTAGAGGTTGCATCTCAAGACCTATGCAACGGGATCTCTCAATTCTTCATGAGGAAGATAGATGCTATCTACGGAAAGATAATGACCTCAAAGAATACTGAGGTGGCCGATCCCAATAGTCTCTTCCATAATAACACACAACACAAGCCACATGATAAGTATCTAAAGAACTTTCCCCCTATTTCCTTGGAGGAAGTTACTGCTCTAATGACTGAGATTAAGAGTGGCAGCCCAGAGGACCTCATCCCTGCCCGCATCATGCCCATGCTGGCAGAAGTTCTGGGCCCAGAAATCCAGCAGTTAATCAACTTGTCACTAAGTACGGGAGAGGTCCCGAGGGACTGGAAAAGGGCACTCGTGAGACCGCTGAGGAAAAACACCACCATTCCTTGGAGACGGAACTCACCAACCTGAGACCCATTTCTCTCCTTCCCTTTATGGGTAAAGTGATAGAGAAATTTGTTAATAGGCATTTGTCCAATTATGTTGAGGAGACAGATGGACTGGACCCATCCCAGTCGGGTTTCAGGCCGCGGCATAGCACCGAGACCACCTTGTTGTCAGTCGCAGACGACTTACACATGTTCCAGGATAAAGGTCATTCTGTTATCCTGGTTCTGTTGGATCTGTCTGCGGCGTTTGACACCGTGTCACATGACATCTTGACCACCAGGCTTATTAACATCGGCCTGGAAGGTGAGGCCCTAGCGTGGTTGAGGAGCTTCCTGACAGACGGCACCCAAACAGTCACCTTGGACGCCGATCGGTCAGAGGAGTTGGAGATCTCGAAGGGGCTGCCACAGTGCTCCTGCTTGAGCCCTACCTTGTTCAATATCTACGTGCCCCCCCTAGCGAACATCATGAGGTCCCATGGGTTTATCCCTGTCTCGTCGACGACACCCAACTCCTCTTCCCTTTTACACACTTTACCGGTGAGGTCAGGAGCTCCTTCTCCCAGGGGATGAAGGCAGTGGCCCACTGGATGGCATCTAATTTCCTGCAATGTAATGTTGCTAAAACGGAAGTGATGCTGTTCGGTGAGGCCAAAATCCTGTGGTCCCCCGATTGGTGGCCGCAGGATTTGGGACCAGTCCCAGAGCCTAAACAGGTGGTAGAAAATCTCGGTGTGCGTCTGGACCAGGAGCTATCCCTGAAGCAACACAGCAACCAAGTGGTGGGCTCCTGTTTCCATGTCATCGGTATGTTAAGGAAAGTGTTTCCCTTGCTCCCTGACTCTACCAGGAGGACGCTAGTGCAGGCCTTGGTGTTGAGTCGTTTAGACTACTGTAATGGGCAGCTTCTATCAGCCAATGAGGGAGTAATTGCCAGATTGCAGGTGGTCCAAAATACTGCGGCCCGCCTTGTTCTAAAACAGCCTCCCCGCACACCCTCCAACCCCTTCTTGAACACCCTGCATTGGCTTCCTGTCAAGCAAAGGGTGAAGTACAAGACTTGTTGTATTATACACAAGTGTCTCCAGAAGAAAGGCCCTGGGTATTTGTTTAATACATTTCTCCCCTACAAACCTTTGCGATCCTTAAGATCCAGTGAACAAGCTCTGCTGCAGGTCCCAAGAGCAAAAAAGACTAGACAGGGTGGTAGAGCCCTCTCAATTGCGGGTCCAATGCTGTGGAACAGCCTCCCAGTTTCCTTAAGACTCTGTAAGGAATATCTTCCATTTAGGAAACAATTAAAAACCTTTTTATTTCAAAATTATTAGATAGGTCATGTACTCACTGTCTATGTGCAGGAAGGATGCCAAAGGCGCGGAGATACTCCTTTGGGAGGTGATCCTAGCGCGTTATAAACCCGCACATAAATAAATAAATAAATAAATAAAATCAGTTCTAGGAGCCATTGGTTCCTGCTCTGGCACGAAACTGAACAAAAGACATGGGTGTAACCACCCCTCTGTCCTGCACCTCCCCTAGGAGGGTCCCCTGAATCTGTCCAACACCCTCCCTTGGGTATAAAATGGCTTACCTGGCTGTAAGATATTAGACTTTATGTGGACAAGATTCTACAAGAAGACACCACTGACCTTCCACCGTCTGGACACCTTGGACTTTGCTGGAACTCGACTGGGCTCGACTTTGTCGCCCTTTCTGTCCGAAGCTTAGTTTGTGCCTTTGCTACATACAGGCTCCGTGCAGGACCTGTGGTGCACTTAAGACAACTGAAGAATCTCTCTTGGAGTAAAGGAGTCACTTCCCTGCATTCTTAGGCACCAAAACTCAACTGACTGGTCTGCTGCTCCTGAGCTCCTGCGGACTCTCAAGATGTCAGCAACACAGGAGGTAGGTTTCCGAAGGTCCCTGAGGTCGATGTGTCCTCTCACCAAGATTGAGATCAGCATCCCTCGTAGGGACTGCATAACCCAAACACCTGTGCACTTCATCCATTTGCAGTTGCATATGCTTGTTTTGCAATCCCGAGCTTGTGCATTGGTCTCTGTGTAGTCATCACCCTTAGCAGTATTTGCACCAAAGACCTCTGGCCTCCTTGCACTGAGTGCTCTGTGGGCTGGTACTTCACAATCTTGCTTGAGGTCCCCTCGTGACTCCTGGTTATTTGGCCTATGGGTCCTTCTTAAGGTCACATTGATTTCTCATGGGCTTTACTGGTTGCTCCAGACGTGCCCTGACTCTCCATTGCTTCGTGAGTTCCCTGGACTTTGCTGGTCCACACAGTAACCTGTTTGACCTTCCTGCCAAGGCTTGAAGTCAAGGTCACCGTCAACACACCTGAAGCACCCGACATCAGAGGGCATTCGTCTACGAGCCCCTAATCACTCCAGAGTTACCCAGACTCTGTCCCCTCTGCCTTCAGGTTCTTCCCATCTAGAATCCACGTTTGGATTCCACCGCAATTTTTTCGTACTTTGTACACTTTTCGTATATCCTGCAGCAGCATTTCTTTGTCGACATCCATAGAGAACGAAGAGGGTTTCCGATGCCACTTCGTTCCTATGCACCCGGCTCCTCTGGGATAGGTAACTCTGGTACAAAAGTATCCACGGGTGGGGTCGCTCTTCAAACTCTTAAGTTCCATGGCTTGTCTTCGTGATCTGCTGGGAATGGTCCTTAATCTCTGATTTTCCAACTGCGACTTTCCCATTGAATTGTACGGAGCACGCGGTCGTGTTCTTACTCTGCAACCGTCCTCCATGGAGCCCCTATTCACTCACCATGGGTGTGAACTCCATGGGGTCCCAGCAATTCTACACCTCCTAGACTAAGTCTAGTCCCGAGTTGTGGTTTTTATGCCACTTATTTAGTATATGGTTTGGTCTCCCCCTGGAGTCCACTGTGTATTGTGCTACTTACGTTTGAGTCTTTGCAACAGTATTATTTTATTTGTGTTCTAGCCACGTGTAGTGGATACTAGAGAGTGTTATAGATAATACATACCTATTTTTATAACTACTGTGTGGTTCCCCTTTCATTTAGCTAATACTATAAGGTTGCACACTAGTAAAACAAGGTGCTTAACATTCCTTCAAAACTAAGCCTGAAGGCTGCTCTCCATAGCTACCACTAGGATAACTTTCACTAAATGTTATCTTTGACCTAATCAACATAAGGGTTGTTTGGACTGGTTCAAGGCCCACTTTAATTAGTGTACAGCATATACCAGGCCAACTTCTCACACTACTAGTTTAGAATCTTCCATCCTGCAGTGTTCTTTTTACGTAAAACGCCCTAGCTCATCCTCACTTAGGGGCTCATCCTTTCAACAAGTAAGTGTCTTTAGTTGAAAATAGGAGGCAGTGTTTTCTCATTAATATGAACATCTTTTACTGTCAGAGGATGTCTCTTTGGACTGAGGCTGGCAGACTATCTTAGCTGACGTCCGCCACTAGAAAAGCTGATTTTATGTCAAAGGATCCTAATCAAAGGCTTTCATAGGTTTAAATAGGTTTTGTATAAATAACATAGGGACAAAAATTTAATGTCCTAGCTAGATACAATCTCCCTAACAGAAGGTTTCTAGTGTACCAGTCCTTATGAGTGGCATTGGACATTTTTCAGTACTTAACGAGCTTGATATATTGCAAAATCTCATGTTTGAATTTTGAATTATGTAGCATCATTTTTGCTTTGTACCTACCAAAACCTTATCTGGTACCATCTGACATAAAGATTTTTCCCAAAATATGGTTAACACAAATATCACCCCATTGAACTTAATAAAAGAAAAGCTACATCTAATCAGACATTATTTTTGCAAACTTATTTAGGACAACATATTTATGCGGATGATATGCTGTCATACTACAGCCTGGTTATTTGGTCTTGTGCCAATCCATTCAATGATAATAATATTGTTAACCAGAGTGAATCCCTTCTGGTCTATAGATACATGCTCTGAAAATACATAAAAAAAATTAAATTGTCGGAAAATAGATTTGCAGCAAACAAATAAGTTACTTTATAGTTATGGTAGGATAAAATGCTGCATTGCTGGTTGAAGCTCATTTACTAATTTAATAATCTAGGTTGGGCTGTTGCAGTGGACATGGGTAAATCTTATGCATATTTGTTTGGAATTTGAAAAAATATGTTATGAACAGGCGAATGACTGATAGTGAAGCTGTCGTGTGATTGGGTTTGACCATTCTACATTTTGTAGTCTGATGATTATCTCAGATAATGAGAAGTGGAGGCACATAGGAGTCAAATGAAAATCACCTCTTGGCACTTAGTTCTCATTTCTGCCAGAATCCACTAGACAATGTTTGCCTTTCTATCATTCGATGTTTAAAGTAGTAGGCATTGAACAGACAGGAATGTATGTATTAAAGAAAGAGCTTTTACCAATAGTCCAGCCGCACATAGGCCAATTTCGGCAGCAGTAAATCCAAGGGCATGAAAGACTCCACCCTGTAAGAGGACAGAAGAAAGTAAGCCACAGACACCTTCTAGTAGAAACAGACCAGGCCACACAAACAACATCTATTTGAACATTCACATTTGTAAATTTGCTCCATATCCCACAATTGCCTGTTAAATCGATGGGGCAGATTTCTTCACAAAAGTTGCATAAAATGTGCTTTATGCTGGAAAGTTGGCTGAAACTAATATCCAATGATTTGCAGCAAGAGGGATGTTCGATGGATAGTACAAGGTTGTTTCCATGCACAGTTATTCATGCAAAACCTAATCTCCTTACAATAGTAGCCAAGGTTTTTCACCCAAAAATAATGCTTCTTTGAGGCAGGTGTAAAAAGAAGAAACGCTTCTATTTCTCTAAACTTTTCCTACTTTGCAAATGTGCTGCCGACACATCCAAAGTTAGGAAACGTTTTAAAGTTTGTCTAAGAACAGTATTTTGCAATAGAAGGGTACTCTTTCAATACAAAACCTGTGGTAGACATGATGCAGACAACTTTGTAATAAGGTGCAATGGTGTGTATTTGTGGCGCTAGGGAGCTCAAATGTGCACCGGTGCTAGGAGAGAGCAGGATATCTTAGAAGAAATGGTGGTTTCCTGCTCTCCTCCTCTCTCACAACAAAGCACAGCAACTTTGGTTGATGCACTGAATTTCGTGACATCTTTGTAAATCTGAGCAAATGTACCTTCTAAGAATGAGGACTTGCACTGTCAGCAACACATTTAAACGCATGAAATGCAGTCCTTGTTGTCAATTCTCACATATGCAGGCCACTCTGCCACAATGAAAAGATCTGTCATTTTTGTTTTTAGTCACTTTCTTAGACACACTGATAGTTCACTAGAGTCATTTAGCAGTCATTTCTTGGTTTGGTATCAATGACTATGGCCCTCTTAAAACCCTTGTGAGAATCTAAGTGCTCATATCTGTATGCTAATCCTCATTTCTAGTCTCACATTTCCAGAGCCTCAGTATTCACTAGAGATACCACTGTCTGAGGAAATATGAATACCACAGAGCTCAGGTTATCCCATTTGCAGTAGTAATGTTTAATATGAGGCATTTTCTTGCATCTTGCTTTGTATAATTTAGAGTGTTTTTTTCTCCATTCAGCATTTGCCAGATTTTGTCTGACGAAATTTGTTTTGGAATTTTGCACAACGTGGAATACAATACGGGAGCAAACTCCCATGTGCACTCAAATTCAGATAACCAAGGCACTTCCAGCAGTGTCCCCTGTCGTTTTCTCCAACAACACAATAAATATATGTCTCTGTCAGACGTTGACTGCAAAGTGGATCTGTATTACATTTATTTTAGGTATTCTCTATATACCATGTTTAAAAGACATGTATTTCAATATTGACATAGACTTCATGGCAACATTAAACTCTGTTGTACATCTAGACCTATATAACTCTAATGATGTTTGTAAAGTGTTCCGAAACCTTTCAGATTGGTGAAACCAGATGAACAAGACATCATGGACCCGATAAAAGTACTTGGTATACTTCTCTTTGTCCAACTACAAGTTGTATGACCAAATTCCATTTGAAAACGGGATCCATCTTCCAACAAGAGGGCTCTGCTTTAAAGAGCTCTGATGAAGATGGCTTTCAAAGGTCACCCCCCTACAGTCTGTAGTGAATCAACAAATGTATGCCAATGTTTCATGGTTTGTCTAAGTAGCACTGCATTATTTACAAGCGGTTTGCCCTGGATTCTGCCTTCTATTGGCAAGTAGGTTCCGTAGGTTACTCCTCCATTTAAATGTGTGTTGGATTTTCTAACACCCACTCATAGTTGTACTGCTGACTATTGAAGCTCAGAATATTGAGATACAAGAATACTGTGGACAAAACATCATAGACCAAAATATCAAAAGGTAAGTACATACAGCAGATGCATAGATTTACTATGCCCAACTTCACAGCTACCCCCCAGGAAGATGTATAAATCACAAAGGATCATATGAATGGAGTTAGGTACAGAAAATATATACTCACCTTAGGATAATTTGGATTTAATATTTTATCCTCGAGATTTATATACTTATGACTATTCTGGCCAAGCTATGTGAAGTAGCTTGCTGAGTGTTGGGTGGCAAGCAACCTAAGTTTTATGGTGAGGAATATACACTCAATGTTGGCAGGTGTGCGGCTGACAGGTGGTAGAGAAACTCTACGATCTACATCATGTTGTAAAGTTCAGATATCACACTAAAAGGTTATCATGCATGACGTGTATTGAAGAGTTTGGAAATGTAAAGCAAAAACAAGTTTTATATTTAGACTTAATCAGGAAATTTTCAAGCGCCATGTTTTTTGTAAGAAAGTGAACTTACCAGTCCTGCTCCCAGAGCAGCAAACAAACCATCGCAAGTACGTTCCACTTTTTCAATGTTTCGATAATCTCCAGACTAAGAACATTTTAGAGAAAGAGACATTATTGATTGTTAATTTATTACATTATTTTAACATCAGTTGAATATATAGCCTCAAACACTTTTTAAAAACATCACAACACATTTCAATGAACCTATGCTGCTTTGATGAAACATGGCTCAACATCTGTTTTCTTATTACATCCCCGCTTGAGAGGATGCAAGACCTAGGTGGGGCTTTCAAAATTAGGAACAAACTGATTACACAGAGATAGAACATTACAAGTTGTACATCACCAAGCTCATGTTCCAAATATTTCTCTTTAGAAGAGAAATAGCAGTCATAACACATTAAAAGTTATTCAAGTAGGCAAATTAAAAAAATATACAAATGAAAAGTCAGATGTATGTATTAAAAAAAGTCGAAAGTGGTGCCACCTAGTTTTGTTAGAACTGAATCACTGATCAGAGAGAATAGAAAATAAGCAATGGCAAATCCTACAGGTCTGGCCTATTGTTAGGGGAAATGGTTGGTAACGATTGGCTGTCTTTGTGTCACCCCCCGCTGTAATAGAAAGAATATGTCATATGGAGAGAAGAGCCATTTTCCTGATTACACTAAGTTACTAGAATTAAGCTTTACTCTCAAACAAGTGTGTTGTGAAAAGGAGCCAGAAGATGAAATTGACAATTTACCTGATGAAGTTAAAAAGTATAAATAATGAAATATTGCATAGTAAAGAATGTTAAAAAGAGACCAGCATTGTCATTGCATCTTTAAGAAAGCCTATGTGTGTGCATGTCTTTACTTTATAAAGAAAAAAGGTTGCATATCAACATGTTGATATGGCCGCAAACTGGAGTTATGAGCGCCAAAGAGCAATTAATGAATGACACTCAGTCCTTAGGGAAGGTGTTAAACAAGAAGCAACTCCATAATGAATAATCAATAAAATCACCATTGAAATGCTGCCATTTCAGAAAAGTAAATACATTGAAAAGAACACACTTGCCTTTGTCTAATAACAGGACAACACATCAGTCATTTAGAAATACTGAAAATGATAAAACACATATTGCTCACTAATTACCACTTTGATAGGACAGGAAATATCAACCGAAATGCATCACCTTTCTGTCTTGAGGTTGTATTTGTTTGTGATATGCTTAAACCTCAGTACCAAATCTGATATATGTTTCAAGCGTTCTGATGTTTGATTTTTTGAGATACCGTTAACACATGTTATGGAGAATATATCACCTGGATATCCCCAGCAGTTTTATTTACATTATGTTGAAATGAACGCTCAAATTATTCAATCTTCTCTCACTTTACTGTGAGTGCTTGATTCAGGCATTTTTGGAAATGCTGTCATCAGATCTAAACATTCCCAAAAATGTCAGTTTGATACAGAGGATTTTACTTACAATAGCCTTTGATTGAGGCACTGAACCACATGCGGTCTCCCAATACATGGATGATGTCCTTCTTTACATACATGACATCCGACAGGGACTTGGGAGCATCAACTCAGTGCTTGAACAATTTAGTGAACTTGGACACGACTTGTCTTGTTCCATTGAGACCGTAATGCCCTCCACAGCCCCCATGGCAGGACCCCACCAGGTGCACTGGGAACCATCCAAGTTCCGCTACCTGAGGGTTCATATCTACCATGAAACCCGTGAACCACATGATGGCAATCTTACGAGGGCAATTACCACCTTGAGGCCACAGATATCCTTCTGGAGAACGCTACCCCTCACAGTGCAGGTGAGCTTCCCTCTCTAAGATGGTGATGCTCCCCATCTCCTGTATTACTTCCAGAACCTGCCGGTCACTGAACCACTCTCCACATTCCACACACTGCATGGGATGTTGGGCTGCCTTATCTGAAACAAAGGGTGGAGACGGGTTGAAAAGAGGTAGCTCCAGCTTCCTTTTGCGGTGGGATGACTGGGGGCTCCTAACTTCGGGCTTTATTATCTTGTGGCACCGTGGCCATCAAGATGGCGGGCGGATGACATCTGGCTGAGCTGGCTCATCTATACTGGGCCAAGCTGCTCAAATAATACATGAACTTCTGTTGCTGAATGGTAAACTCCCCCTGCATTCCAATACCCTATTGAGCTTCACTCTGACACATGTACCATACATGCTGGAGATCAGAGTTAAATCTATAGGACCTTTTCAGGGATCTGCTATGAAGTGAGAGGGTGGAACTTTGAGAGGCAGGAGGGGCATTCACTCTGGGCACCCTGTTTCACTAGGGAGCTCTTGCACCCTTTGAGCACCTACACGAACATCATGAGAACCCCCCAGGTCATTACCTAGTGCACTGCACAATACTGGCTGAATTGCAGCGGCTTTGGCATATTACAAGAACCTGAGACACAACCATTGGTTCATGCAGTCTATGTGAGGGATCACAATGTTCACACACACAATGGCCTCTAGTTCTTGGGACTTGATGCAGCCTGCAAAATTACACTGGGAACGAGACATTGGCCATGAGAGCACTCCTAAAGAATGAGATAGGGCTCTCATCTACCCCCGTAAAATTTCCAGCAATGCAAAGTTCCAATACATCCAGCTCAACATCTTACACTGGGCCTATCTTACCTCCGAGAGACTGCACCGCAAATAAGAAAGCAAGTCTGTGTGCTCCAGATGTGATTCTGGAATTCCAGATATGGCACATATGTTCTGGAACTGTCCAGGGGCACAGTTATTATAAGGGGCGGTCTTAGATGCCTTGGCAGAGGTTGCGGGTAGAGTGGATCTCAGCACCATGGAGGTGGAATTACTGGGGATTTTCTGACATAGGAGACAGAGGGGTCCAACAGTCTGATTCATAGACTTAGTCCTAATAAAAACTTAACACGCAATTGCCATGAACTGGAAAGGTGCCTGCCTTCCAAACATGTCCTACTGGAATGTGTCAATGTTAAAATGGAGAAAAGCTGAGTCCACTGCGCTGTGCAGGGAGGAGCTGAGGGGCTTATGAAGGGTTCCAATAGTGCAGGATTGGGATATTTTTGTGTGTGAGCTACAGGTCCACTTTGAGGGGACCAGGGAAAGGGTGTCCGACAGTGTGTGGTGACTCTGTTCCCACACTCTTTCTTTGCTCCCAAAGCCATGCCTGGAGTGCCCCACTATCTTGGTTCATTCCCACTTCTTGGTGTGGCTGAAGCGGTGCTGCTGTGGGTGAGAACAGAACTAAATATAAATTGCCAGACATAGACCCCTCTACATAGGAGACACAGTTCTTGTCTTTGGAAATTTTAGTGCTGGGCCTGTTCAAACTGTTAACAATATCATTTGTCAAGGTTAGGTTAAAGAATAGACCAATGTCCTCTTCAGGTGTTTCCTCTACTATATTTGATATAGTGACCTAATGGGACATTACACATTGATTATCTGAATCATTAAATGATACTGTACAATGTACAATATGCATTGTGCTCATGCTAAAGCCTAATAAAAGGGTTCTTGAGAAACCAAATACAAGAGACTTTGATTATTTTTTTAAGGAGAATATTCGTGTGTGCACATGCAGGGGCATTACTAATGCCAAGCAAAGATAACTCAACTCTTACTTTGATAGCTATCATCCCTACACTGAGATGGATTTCAATAAATGCCACAACCGTGCAACGATTCCTACATTAGTAATAGTAACATACAAAATAGCAAACTTACCTGAGCAATCTTCACGAGTTCCATGTAGATGTTGTAGTCATTCTGTAACAAAATAAAACATATATTGAACTTCAGGTTCAGACAATGGTGATTAGTTGGCACTTGCCTAATAATTGGACCAGTGAATGGTTTTACAGATTTGAGAAAGTGTAATAGGCGATATGAAGGAACATAAAGCATGCATAACACAATAATCACATGATTACATGAACTACATTTTCTAATTTGATCACTAGAATAAACCAATCGAACAGAAGGATGGATGGCAAAGGCATGTTATGTCATTGGATACATTGCAATATTGAGAATCTACACATTTACGTATATCCAGATTCACCTATTCACATCCAGCAGGAAGGGGGTTAGATGTAAGGTTCATTTTTGGTGGACTACAAAAGAGAAGAGGAGGTCAGGTATACGAGGCTGAATGCAAGGACAATGAGATAAGAATAATCCAAGAGCCCTCAAACAGATGTTGGTGGAACTAGGGCACCCTTTTAAAATTGATTAACAGTTACTACATTATCCCTTTCTTTCCTGCCTCTTTCAGAGTGCAGGGGGAGCCAAATTACCTAATTTTTGCAATCACCATCAGCTCGTCAATCAGAAGCTCTTTTTTGGTTGACTTCAAAAGGGCAATTCAATTTAGTGTGTGTCCTCCCAGTGCTGTTCCTACTAGTATCGTTTTTGCTGGGTCTGCCCTTTACTCCCTTGAAGTCTCATGCAGAAAAGTTCAGAACTGTCCCATGCACACTGAAAGAAAATTAGAAGTGAGTGAGGAACATAAGTTATATTGTGTCTGAAGAAGAGAAGTCTATCTCTGTAGATCTGTCTTCTGAAAACAATATAAATGATGGCATGTCGAAAATGGCAGTGAACAACACAGACAATCTTAAATTTGGTGCGTCTGCCACACTTGCTTCTGGCGCACCTGCAATATGGCCATGACCATATTTAGGTAGTCTATGATTTAGATATGAGTCACCGGAAGTGGGTAGTCTCTCAGGAATGATATGCAAGTAGACAGGATGTCAGACCTTCACTGAAAACTACCCAAGGAGATGAAACTAAATTACTCATCATGTAGAAATTGAGAAAGGCTCGCCCAACTCAGGGAGCCATACATATGGTGGTGATCTGAGTAGAACCAGGGATGTGGTGCATCATGACCTTCATGGGGAAGGTCAGTGCAGGATTGGCTGACGGTTGGCGCTGTACTAGAGGCATTTGAGTGCTTCCTGGGCTGTTGGAGCAAGTTTGTCAGCTTAGCCCATAAAAGGTGCTGGGAGGTGGCAAATGGGTCTCTTTTTCCCACTGGCCACCATGGACAAGACGCCACCTCTATACCCTATGTGCTTGGAACCCAGAGTTTTGCCTGCATGTTTCTTTGTTTTTCTGTTTCTTTGTTTTAGGCTCCAGTGGGCCAATGCTGATTACTGCCAGCACTATGGTAATGGTCTTGAATATCTTTTTTCAGAATCTTCTTGGCAGCCAAGGTCCATCAAATGCCTAATAGAGCCACAGGGGCTTGAGAGCCATTTCCCACCATACCCAAGTGCAATTTATGAATTCCTGTACTCAGTGGTGGCTCCGGTGGGCACTTCTAGGCTGTGGAGGCGAGGGGGCACTGGGTGGTTTTGGGGTTCCTTTGTTTGCGTTGTTGCACCAGTATCATTCATTACTTGGCGTTGTCTGCCTAGGGCTAACTGGAATTCAGGTAAAGCACTCCAATGCACTAGGCTGATTTTGCACTAATGTAGTTAGTCCGTCAGGGGAAATTGAAGTATATTTTCTGGATGCGTGGTTTGCATCCAGAAAACAAGCAAGGTCTCATGCACGTAGGAATCCAATTAGAGGGCACACCTTAAATATGGGAATTGTCCCAAATATACCCTTTTTAACTATTTACATTTGATCCAGTTTCTGTGAAAGGTGAAAATTCAATTAGGACCTTTCATTGGCGGCGTCAACGGGAAGAAACCGCAAGTGGGAGCACTGCTAAGTCAACCTTTGCCAGAAAGACCCACAAGCCTATGCTTTCCTAGACACATTCCACACACCTGCTGCTACCTGCACAGAAAAAAAGGCACTTCTCCAACCGAAAGGGACGACTTGCTTTGTGTTGGTATCTGCAAGCCTGGTTGGCATGAGGAACAGTCTCCTGAGACAGTGCGAGTGGGGCCAGCCATCATTCCCAGTCCAAACCATGTGCACAATAGAATGGGTAAGTTGGTTAAGCCAGCCAGGGGGGTTATCTATATCCCAGCCTGCATCAAGGCTGGGCGGTTGGTTCTCGAAGGATGGGGTACACTGTACTGAGGAAGGTAAGAAAATATTCTTGAGAACTTGGTGGCATGGCTAGGACATGTCCAATGCAATTTGGTTGGAGGGCGGCCAGATAGCAGGTGAACTATGCTGGCCTGTGGCTTGTGAGGTCCTGATTGGTTGGACATTTATGCTCTATATAAGGTATCCTTTTCCTTCTACACTAAAATAACAACAGCATCACAGGACCCTCCAAGGACTGCTGGCAGTGAGTTCAAAGGAGTTTACAGGGGCACAGGTGGTAGGGGGTACCCTTTGACCTGCTCTCTTTACCTGCCATCCACCCCTGCAGGCACACTGGGCGCAACCTAGCACAGTCCCTTGGAGAGGCAAATGATGGGTGCAGGAGGTGTCCAAGAGAGGTATCCCAGTTGGCAGATGGGCCCCCTGCACAGGATTATCCCGGTAAGGGAGATCCTTGTGTGGGCTCTTCCCATAAGGAGGAATACACCAAGGTGCAGCTTTGATTGGACACAGGATGTTAAGAGGAAAGGACACTAGGGCCAGTGATGATCTCACCCAAAAATGAATTTTGAGGATGCAATGGAACAGAAATGTAGTTATGGATAGGAAATAAATGTATTAGTGTCTTTGTTAGGCTAGGCTTTGATTCTTGTAAACCAACTGTACAAATGTTTGTTACTGTCCATAAAGTAAAATGTGTTTTTTGTCTCGTTTGTATGTGTAAATAAATACGGTAAGGGATTTATGACCCCAAACCAAATTTGTCAGGGGTTGCTGGAGTTGAGGAGGAGGGGTCAGTTAACCAGGAGGCATCGGCAATACAGGGCCATAGTAAATGCGGCCTAAAACTACAGAAGATAGAAAGTTTAGAAACACAATCTATTTTGGAAAGTCTGTCTTCAGAACAAGAACTTTGTGCAACCAAGGAAAAAGGTGAAAACATAGAGGCAAAATGCCCATTCCAAGATGCAGAGGAAAACTACATTTATGGATGATGAGTACTGATGAGGACAACTAGAAATTCAAAGAGAAGGAAGGATGGAGATTATACTTTGGAGACCAATAAAGAGAGCACGAAGAACAACGTCGAAAGAAATTAAGGACATGTGCAACGTTAACAAAGTGTAAAAGTAGGAAAACATATTTTACACTTGAATGCCAATTAGGTAATATGCTCAGTGACAAGGTGAAGAATCGGAATTACATCAGGGAAATATGCTCAAAAGTAGAGTAAGTAAATGCTTAATGTTCAGTTAATAAAAACCATTACAAATAGCCATAGACAATAAAAGAGAGCAGATTGTAAAAGAAGATAGTTAAAAACAGTTAAAAAAAGGAATTAAAAAAAATATATATATTTGGTGAAGTATCACTTCACCTCAAGATACTCGTAAGTTTCTACGAGGCGATTTTTGGTAATCTGTCATAGGTCTTGTTCTCGAAGGACGGTATGTTGTGTCAGCTCCAATCCTCTTTTTTCCTTTTGGAGGACAGGCTGGGACTCCCCCTAAATGTTTGTACCTCTTGGAGGAGGTGCTTCAGTGTTCCGGGTCAGTTTAAGACTCTAGGCCGACCTGATATTTAGGAGCTGGCGTCTTTAGGGGTGTAGTAACAGTGTACATTCAGACTTTCATCATTTCTTTTGAGCCTGGATTCTGCTGCTCCAAGATATTTAACCAGTCGGCAGGCGGTTTGCACATCCACGCCTCTGAAGCAGGCCAAAGTTGCTTCTCTACAGGTTCTGTTTCCGTTTTTTATAAATAGAGGTCTCAATAAGTTCTTGCGCACTTACTGCAGCTCCTTGCAGATGGTAATGAGGTGTATGATGTTTTCCTCGTGCATACCGCATAAGCGGCATTTTGCTGCATTTGAGGGGCGCAGCCATGGGGCCATGTGGTCCGCTGACGGTAGTACTCCCAATCTTTTGTTGTTTTGGTAAAACTGGTCGACATATACGACTGTGGAGTGAGTTTGTTATAAGTTTGAACCGTCAGCCAGCCATGTGCTCGCTTAGCTAATGAAGCTTTGTCTTGAATGAGGGATTCTTTCTTAACAATTTTATTTACGTTTTTTTTTAAAGCCTGCCAGGTTCCCTTGCAGTTCCCATAGCTGCCTTACCCCCAGTTGGTTAATGGCATCCTCCAGAAAGAGTCTTGCTGGACTGTCGTTTTTGTTTAGTAGATCTTTCCAGAGGAGTGCGTTAAGAGTGTGTGCTTCACCTCTGCTTATTTTATACCAGGTCTTAAGATATGATCCCTTGCGTGCAATCTCTTCCTTGAACAACCCAAATTCAAGTCGGATCTGCGCCGGAGAGGTGTATTTCGGGAGACCGAACATTATCCGCATTGCTCTTGTGACTACTCCATTCAGAGTTCCTAGGTCCCTGCCTCTCATAGCTTCACTTCCATATGTGATGGACGGAGACAGTTTTGCTTGAATCACTTGGAGGAGTGGAGTGAAGTTTGGACCAGTGATCTTCTTTTTAAGGTTCCTTAAAGAAAGTGCAATCAATAGGCCTCTCTTCTTTATCTCCTCCACTTGTGTCGTCAATGATCACTCCCAAGTAGCAATATTTGTTTGTGTTTTCTAGTTTATTTGAGTCCAAGTACCAACTGAATGATGGTTTATTTTTGCGATGGTTAAGGCGCATGACTTTTGTTTTGCTGTAGTTGATACTGAGTTTGTTTGCATTGGAATATTCTGCGGTGATGTCGAGAAGCCGCTGTAGGCCAATCTGAGTCCGGCTAATTAACACCAGGTCATCGGCGTAAAATAGGTTGGACAACTGTGTCCCCATATTTTTCATGAAGCCCATTTGGTTAAACGGGATTGCTGAGGTTTCTTCTGCCCACAATGTCAATTCCTGAAGTAGGAGGCCCGCGAAAAACTTAGCCTCGTTGTCTAGTAGGGCTATTAACCGATAGCGTCTTGGGTCTTTTCTATCGCCTATTTTGTATATTGGTGATATTATTGCCCCCCTCCATGACTGTGGGATTGTCAGAGTTTGCCGATTTTTTTCGACCATTGGTTTAAGAATAAACGCCCAATATTTTGGTTCCTGTTTGAAAAAAATTGGAGGTATTCCATTTGGACCTGGGGCTCCATCTCTTCTCCCTTTCTTGATCCTGTTAACTATTTGTGCGGTTGTGATTACTACTGCTTCATTAGATGTCAAAGTTTCTTGATTTGGGGACGGATATTCCTGCTCAAAAGTAGAATACCAAGAGTGGATGAGAAAACTTGTGAGGTGAAGACAGAAACTGGACTCTCCGCCAAAAAGTGCTAAAAAGAGTGAAGGAATATGTCACAGAGGGAATAGTGATGGTAAATAAATGCAAAGGGTTTAAAAAGTAAGGACAGAGAGAAAACATTTTTATTTTGTATTCTTGATGTAGCAATTTCAAGTTTAAGGGATCGTTGCATGTGAGTGTGAACTATGCATGGTCGAATTAGGCGCACAAGAAGTGAGGGATGATCCTTTTCACGAGATGCTGTCCCCCACGAAAGGCCTCCTCTCCATCAGAAGATTATCGGTCAACTCCTTTGTGATTTGTCATAGGCATCATTTTTTGTGGTGATGTATGAATTTTCCTCATCTTCCTATTGTGAGATTTTTTGTAATATATGGGTGTTATTACAATATGGATAGAATCCCTGAGAGGCAAAAGCAATAAATTATTAAAATTAATGTTCACCATCCTCTCCTTGAGGGACAGACAAAGATTTATCTGACATGTCCAGGATAGATCTAGGAGGCCTGATCTACGCGAGATTTTAAGAATATACATGTCAGATAAATTCACATAGAATGAATCAAACCTAAATATCTCTGTGGATCCTGCCCTTGGATGACCATGGTCAGAGATGATTTAGGGCATCAGCAAAGTGGGCATTGCCGGACCCCCATCTTCCAAGGGACTCCTGGGAAAGTGTACTTTCTCTCTATTCCACCTACCTCTCTGTATTAACCTCTCACCCTCTTCTCTGTATACACCTACCCCTAGCCCTGCTTCCATCTCTGTCTCTGTCAAACCAGTGTCTTTTAAGGTTGGTTGAGCCGTGGACAGGATATGTTTAACAACTTTGTTGTGACCGATTTGTTGAAAATTCAACTTATGATTAAGTATTGTTTGGCATCATGTGCGACTGAATTGTTAGAATTAGGTAATGAAATTCAAAGTTGTTCTGAATAGGGGCCTTTCCCCATATCATTTATTTACACTTCAATAATGGGTGTAACTAAATTGCCTGTGTTGATTGGTAATCATAACCATGCAAACAAAATGCACATGTAACGATGCGATGGATACAAATCTCTGATTTATGCCTGCACACATATGTGCAGATCCAAACATACCATATTCAATTTGACTCAGACCCTTTCTAATTCTGGCTTTATTTCATTAATGGTCTTAATTGTATAATTTATTGACCTCTTGAAAATGCCATGGGAACTTGAATAACGTTTGATAAAATTGGCATCAAGCAATCCTGTGCAAAAATTGATTATGTGGGCAAATGTTGAGTTCAAAAGACTTGAAGATATCAGTTAGGGGACTGATTAGTGAAAAATCCCCTATAGAAAAAATATGCAAAAGTATTCTCCAGTAAAATTTGACAAAATGTCACATATTTTACTGATTTAAAACAGTTTGCGCAGGTCTAGTCGTACCTGCAGGATCTCAATTCTGCATCCCATAGGCTTCAAGAATATTTAGTAACTGAGGCCAGAATCAATTGACCTATCACAGTGGTTTACAATAGGGTAACACTAGAGCAAGAAAACTCTTACCTGATTAAGGAACAGCTGTTGGGTAGACACTCCACAGCTGGCTGCAGTAGTTTCCTGAGGGTAAAAAGAACTTGGTCTGTAGTAAATATATATTCTTGAAGACATCATCCACACTGCTAACCCAGCTGCCAGTGATGCATTACTTTGTCAGGAACACATGTGCAGTAAAAGGTGCACTCAGCTACATGCGTGACTTGGTAATACCCTTCCTGTAAGACATTCTTTTCTGACTTGGCTCACGCAAGCAGGTTTACATCCCTGTAAATCTCATCTGTGTTTTATATTATGTGGAAGAAGCAGCAACAATGCTTGGAGTTAAGGAGTCAATGGGTGCAAGCTCCTTGTCCCTAACCCGAGACCAGCCCTGGGCGTGCCTGTCAACATGCATCACTTGCATCATTCAAAAACCTCTTACACGGTATCTGGCACCACCCTGTGTGTCCTCTCCTCAACAAACGCCAGTGGCTGCTACTTCTACTCAGATACACCGACATACACCAGTTGAGTCTAACTGAGTCAAATAACACACACAAAATAGCATGACATTAAAACAGTTATCCTTACCACAAATCTGATGGTGTTTATTGTAATAAATTCATAGGATTCCGCTTTCTTGTTCACCGGCCCATTCTGAAAGAAACAAAGATCAAGAAGTTGCTTCAGTTTTTGCCTGTAAAGTGTTCAGGCGGGTAAGTTTTCGGTGATGTACTGTGTGCCAAGTGGTTCTGTGTGAGGAAGAAAGTTGCAGGGACCTTCATGCGATGGATGTAGGAGGGGCACCAGTCTGCACATTTGTAAATATGAGCTAGCCTGGTGTAAAACCACGGCACAGGTGCATCAACGCATCACCTTCCCATCCCCCACTCACTGCAACAAAGCACCTTTAGCCACCCCGGCCCCGTGTATTTTCTTGGACTTGGTGGTAAAGTATGAGGCAGAGACTCTTACCCGGACTGAATTGTAGAGGCAGACAATGCCTTGGAATATAAAGCCAAACATCTGTGCTTGATCCTTCTGCAAGACAGTTTAGGAATACGTCAGTACATTCCTAGATCACAAAGCCATTTTATAAATATCCATCTGAAAGCCAATTTGAATTATTATACTCAGTCCTTTCAACTTTCAAACACCGGGACATATGTTAAATAAAAATTACTCCTGGCAGTAAAATGCGGTTATGCTGAAATTAGTACTGGGCAAAGGTGTAAGTACATTTTGGGGAAAATTACTGACAGGCAGTAACTACTACAATCAACTGCATAGGTTTTGCCATTCTTTAAACAGTTAACAAATAAACTTGAAATGAAATTAAGCAAAATACAAAAAATGATATCTGACGAAACAAGAAGTCTAAATTTCAGGACCACTTCAGAGCAAAACACACCTCCATCTTTACTTCATGCTGCAATACCTACTAATTTCAGGTTAACCTCAGAGGTGTTCCTAGGGTCCTTCTCAAATTGAGGCCATGAAGTTAAGATCTGGATTCAACTCCAATATACTATTGAAAGGGCTTTGAGTGGGATAAACTCTACCATTCAAAGGTACTTTATAAAGATATCCCTCCTGAAATATTACTAGAAAATATTAAGACCTCAAACTCCTCACCCACCAGTGATACCTAACAATTAAGCAGAGAAATTCTCACTGCACCAAACTCCCACAAAGACCTACAGATGGAGTAAGGAGAACCACAGCCAACTCTTCAATCATAAACACTGCGACCTAATTTGAAGCAACACACACTATTGCACAGGTACACCTGTGACATGTAGTTTGACCAATGAGAGTCACTTATGGTATCTATTTTGTTTGTTTTTGCCAGCAGTGTTCACTATTTGTTCCTACAGCGTAAAAGCTGCACCCCATATCCCTTTATTTTCCATGCAACCCATGTACCTTAAGACCATACATGCTTGCCCTGTTACTTACGGAATACATTTTCTGTTCTTCAACAGTTCCCTTAAATCCATCTGGAATGAAATGAAACATTTAGCATACCATAGCAGTTTAAATAAAGTATGTGATCTGGTCTCTTGTGTGTGGTTGGGTGACAGGAGATGCAAGGAGAAGCATCCCTGGTGGTGGACTTTACTTGTGACTGGCAACAGTAGTATTATGTTGCGACACTCCTGTTGGGTTAATCGACTTTCACAAAAGCAATGCAAAAATTGGACTGTTAGGTTTTTAATATATTTCTGCTGCCATGTATTTTTGTGTTAAGGGCTATAGTCTGCTCCATGACAGGTAAACAGTAAGGAGTAACATTGGAAGATATAACTTTAAAATGTCATATGGTAAATTCTCAGGAATAAAATAATGAATGATTGTTTGTGCATTTTATTCTGTACCCATCATAATAAGTACATATCCATATCCACTAAGAGGTTAAGGTTATAGAACCAGGGCCGGACTGGGAACTATAACTAGCCCTAGCAAACTGCTCGGCCGGCCCCCAGGGGGAGCAGCCGAGCTGTTTACTAGGGACGGTTTCTGTCAATTGTTTTTACAGCGGGACGATATTGCCGGCTCCCGGTAACAAAAATGGCTCGCAGGAGCCCAAAACAGGCCCCCACCCTCGTGGCCCACCAGGGAAATGATGGTGCCCGCTATGGCCAGTCCAACCCTGTAAAGAACCCTTTATGTGTCCAGAATATTCAAAAGTCAAAGACCATCCAAAGCTGCATTTTAAGGCACCATCAGTTGTGGTCAATTTAGCGTTAGGATAAAGTGAAGAATTGCCATTTAATATGGAAGCCCCCAATTGTCGATTTTTTTTTATGAAATAGCTCTGGTGAAGCCTCTAGGCCTTTGTATTAAAAGGATGAGCTTTTGGCTTTGCCACATCTTTTCTATACCGAAATATGAACGTATGCGTCAAGGTGCATGCACAAGCATGTTTGGCAATTTAGAAATTGATTTCCTATTTAGGGACACTCGTTCTTATATGACTACCATGAGTTATCATGCATGCACGCACATAGGGCATAATAGGGTCACCATGTCCTTTGTTTTTGTTTATTTACTGTTCCAAGATGGCAGATCATTCCTTTGGAGTAGTTCTTTAAAAAAATGAGTCTCATTTTGAGAACATTGTGCAGCAGTAGCAAAATACAGCAGCCGGGCCCACAACTCAATAAATAAATAAACTACACAAAAATATAATAAATGGAACAGGGAAGGGAGGGTGTGGAATGGTAGGAATGGAGAGTTGGCAGGAAGTAAACACTGATGAGTGGTCGGAGCAAAGGGGAAGACACAAATGAAGATCTATATTTACAAAAAAATAAGTAAGAAATAAAAGCTGGAGTATGGGGAAGCAACATGCACATTGGTGGGGCAATGCGAGGAGAAAAAGCAGCACACAGGTAAGAGAGCGAGTAAAATTATATGCTTTATGAAGTCCTCAAAATAAAAGAACACTGTAGTTTCCATAATGCAATCACAAGGAGATGATGGTTGGAGTGCTGAAACCTCAACATCAGCAGAGGACAGATACAAGTGAACCTCAAAACAATGTGAGACCGAAATGCTCTTGCGTGGGACAAACACAAACACAATAATAAGAAGGAAAACCATCGAATCAAGAGAGGGAAGTGAGATAGACTACACATCCCTTTATTCATGTGTAATGAAGTAACCCATATGCCACTCTAAGTGTTTGGGAAACAACAGGTCTGGCCAACAGAAGCTAAAAAATTATGTAGGCAAGACCAAAAAAGGACTTTTAGGCTTTTACATGGCTGAACTGAGGCCCAAATTACAAGAAGTGTGGAGCGGATTTCCAGTGTGGCATTCTGCTTGGCATTATTATCAGGAAAACCGTGTTCCCATACCGGAATCTCCAGGTGCGGTTGCACTGGAAAATGTTACCAGCCGAAAATCTACATTGCACCCCTGTACACAGTTCCTGCACCCCCACCTGATCCTTAGCGAAGGCATGGTGGATGCTTGTAATGCTCCTCCATTAGATGACATTCTGACCTTCTCTATCCATCCCTTTACACAGAGGTGCTGCAGATATTCACCAGTGCCTGGAGCAGGTGGTAAATACCTGTCTTAAACCCCTTGGAATCAGGAATAGTGTGTGGAATTCTGAAAGGCAATCTAGTTCTGCAGACTTTTCCCCATTCAGAAAGGTTCAACTCATAACTGAAGGAATCCTGTGTCACAAAAATAGCTAGTACCAGTAATTCTGCTGCTCGGAATGTACTCACAGAATTTCTCCAAACACATATTGGGGCTGTCGGAAGGGCCGTAGCAGCACCAAATATTGGAGATCTCCTGTTTTGATCATGGACCTCCCAGAGATAGGCCTAGGGCATAGGGCCGCTGGTTAGGAGAGGAGAAGGGTCCTGGGAGGGTAAGTTAAACTTAGTTTAGTCTTTTTTCTTTCCTTTCTCTTTCGTATCCTTTGATGTGTGCCAGTCAGGAGGTTGTGGGCAGTGTATGTTGTACTTCTGTTGCATCATAAAACCGAAAAAAACAACATTGTTTCTAAATCATAGGGAGCATGTAATTGCTCTGTTGGGGCACATGGCACTTTAACTCATGATAAATTTATTTACTGTTTCAGAGTTTGATATAAATATGTAACATGGTTTTTGAACCGCTCTTCAAGTTTTCAGAAAATGTGGAGGACAGTTATTTTTTTTTACATCACAATCCATCTGCTCCTCATTCATGTTGTAGGTTTCATCTGTATTGTCTGAGTGTTATATTGTGTATATTATATTGGATACAGTAGTTACATCTCCAATATTAAGTGAAATTGGGTTTATACGTATTCTTAAACAACATGTTATAAAACTAGGGTTTTGTGTTTTTGTTTATCAAGTTTGTATTGCAAGTTTTTGCAAGAACTATGTCATAAGGTTTAACAAATAAAATTGAAAAGTCAGTCTCCCTAGAGTATGGATGTCTACCCTTGGTCCATGTGGGCCACATGTTTGGAAGATTTTTAGAACTCCTCATCAAACTGAGTCGCTCCAAGTTCATAACAGCACTTAGGACAAGGACTGTCCTCTGAACCTGATGCCCAAGACCCACAGTGGCTAAATACCCTAACAATGCATTTTAATGGGAATCCTTTACCCCGTCACTTGCTGTCCTGAGCGTCTAACATGAATCCAGTCCATGCAAGTCAATGCTGGCCACCTCTACAATGAGATCACTCTTGAATAAATCATGTTACACAGTTGAGTGAAAAAGATGCTCCAAATGATTCACTAGGATGAATGGATAGTGGAATTGACACATTTTATCACACGAAGAAGGCGTATTAATATCTGTCAATCATAATATCGCGGAGAAATCGGAAGGGGCTAGTAAACTGTGTAGATGGAAATAATAGCTTATTAATTATATAATTATAAAAAGTAAATGCACTGCAGAATTTTTGGGTATCCACAACATGACCTGCAAGACAAGCTACTATATATTTTGTTATTCCTTTGATGAATATTGATAAAGTGCCTCAAAATCCCCATCCCTTGTTGGAAGGCCCCCCTACAGAGAGATATGTGAAAGACAAAATAGTCTGGATTGCTCAATTTTGGAATCTCAGGCATAAGAATGATAAACAATATTAGGCAGAACAACCAAGTTACATTCTACATATTGAGAATGCAGGCATGCTATGTCATTTAAATTGTCATGGCTTGTTTTGTGGTGATAACCCCTAGGAGAGAGCAGCATTTATACCACGTGACCCGAATAATTATTTATTTTACTTCAAATGTGTTACAACAACTTTGGAGGCAAATATTCTGATATTGGTTTACGAAATAACCATTGATGGCCAAAAAAGTTTTGAGAACTAATTAACTTTAAAAAAAACACCAGAAAGAGATTTATGACTTGGCCTGAACCTACATATATGCTTGTGTTCAATTCATAAACATTGCCAACAGTACAACTGAAAAGCAGCGCCACAAGGGAAGTTTCCACGCTACTACTGAAACAGTCAATTTACCTCTCCCAGGAGCTCCTGTTCCCCGTCTGCAAAAATGTAGAAAGCGTAAAGTTCTGCACAGGAGGAATGGAGCCAGCTGTGCAAATGCATTTCTTTTTCTCTGTCTGCAGGGCCAGCTTTAGCGCTGTTGGCACCCTTCTGACAATCATGTATGCACCCCCATGACCTCCTCCTCGGATTTCCTCATTACCACCAAGCAAAAGTGCCCCTCATCTCTCCATAGACACTCTCTCTCATACATTTATTTTTTAAAGCACTGACTTTACTAATAAGAATGTAGAGCTGCCCAAACAAACCCTTTTCACCACCATTAGGACTAGATAAGACTGGGGAAAAAACAAAGTGCAGCTCTTTTATTACTGTTGGAAACAGTCACTGTTCTATATTGGGGTTGTATCATATGAACTGCAGTGACAAAAGGATCACTGTGACAAAAGCAGTAATCCACTCAGCTATCCACATAAAATGCAGATCTGTGATCTGCACGGTAGGAGTTCTTTGTGGCAGGCATATTAACCCTTTGCACTACTTTATAGCAAGTGAAAACTGTAACTAGACAAGACTCTTATCTCTCTCTGGCAGGAACATTAATGACGGGAGTTTTCTTGACATTTTTATTGCTGTCTTGTTGTAAATAAAACAGTGATAGTATTAAGCATTCGCTGAAGACATGCTATCATGTCTTCGTTCTAGTTTTCCCGCCCGTAATTGAAATACGGCCAGACTCCATTTTGTTTTCTGGTGTCCATCTTGTGTGCCGTACATTACCATGTGCTCGCCACGAGGCGAGCCCTACCTAACTGATTGTCACCCCTGAAGTTTGGCCAGCAACAGGCTATAAATAGTTCCTTGTGCGTCCAGCGCATGTCCAGTAGGAGTCACATCTGTTTCTGATTAGCGTGGATTGGAATGTGTGTTCGGCAGGTCTCAAGAACTGTTAACTCCACCCATGTATCGATTATGTTCAAGAAATGTCCATATATGGTTGTAAATCATGCTTTGAGCAGTAACCGCCCACTTATGAGCCCCTTCTTTGTGGATAAAAGGGGACCGCATGTCTGAGTTCTTTGTGCTACCTTGTACAATACTGTAGAGTGTTGTGTAAGCTGTAGTACCACCTTTAAAGGTTTATTAAACTATGTTTTTGTATTTCCAGTTTCCGTGCCAATTTCTTCTGTAGTTTGCACAGAGGAGCGAACCCTTTGCTCTTACAGGCCTTGCTGAGGCCTGTATACATCAGTCTGAAAACTGGGTTCACATGGAACTCTGCCACAGGCGCTTTTAAATCATAAGTTACTGCGAAATACAGCGGCTCCCCTGAGGTCAGCGTCCCCCTCTCCAGGTCAGCGTCCTGTGCGGCCGCACCAGTCACACTGTCCCAAAGCCAACTCTCTCTCTGAGGAAAACATATTTTCCCAAAGGAGAAAGCTCAAAACAACAAAACGTAGGGGTGATGCTTCCCTCTTCGGATCCTGGAATTATAGTTATTCCAGCTCTTGAAATGAGTAACTTTTGAGCCATTTCCACAGAGTAAAAGGTTTTGGATTTCAGTTTGTAAATACCCACAGAGCTACATGTTTGTGGGAATTTACAAACTTCCAGACAAACCTTGCCTTGCAAGGTCCAAGCCCCACACCTTAAATGGGATTTACTAATACAGATTTCTCTATATGTAATCATGACTGAATGCACAAGTTCTGGGTTTTAATCTAACAACCAAATGCATTCAGGGAGTTGCAGTTCTGGTTGTCATTAGATGATTCCAATTAGCAAAAACACCAGAATAATGATTTGTAAAAGAAAAGCCCAGGACTGGATCACTGCGTCCTTAGTTGCAGGTAGTTTTTTAAACCCTAGCTAAAATATTATCCTCTGTGGCCCAACCTGGTGCAGGCTTGGTGGGAAATAAATACACAATGCGTTCAATGGAATGATGATGGATAATGGCCACAAAGAAGTATATGCATACGAGCCAAGTTTTCTTCATACAAATTGATAGATTTCCAACTTCAGGATATTTACGAAAATGTTCTAGAGTACTAATCCTTGTATGGTTTGTTGTTTGGGCATTCGCAGAAATAAATCTGACTATACTTTTATTTTTATTATGGCAGAACCGTATTTCTCTGTTAGAGAAATGCCTTCACGTAGACCCTTATTAAATAACAGGGTGTTTGAGGTATCTTAAAAACCCTTGTACAAATGTTCTACGACCATTTTGTAGAGTTTATTTGCCTGTGTGAGTAGTGTGGGGAAATTGGGCAATGTATTCTGTGGCTGTTCACTGTATTCCAATGGCACATCCCGATACCTCACTTGAGAACACCCATGTCTACACCTTTTGACTCAGACTTACTTCTGTGGAAAATTGGCTGCACTGAAATATTTTCAATAACAGAAAGTTTCATCTAAATGTTCAGAAATACTGGTTACATGATATGTATTTGGCTGGTATATTGTGAGTAAGTTGCATGCCAGGACATACATCACATTCAAAAGTCACACAAGGCATTCAGTGGAAGATTAATTTGAGAAGACCATGCCTCACAACTGTGGCATACTTCTGTTTCACTGTTCCTGCAAGATACTTCGGACTTGATCCTGTCCTCCCAGGGGAAAAATAAACATTGGCAAAGCAAAGCCAATAGGTTTCGTATTTTTTAACCATGTTGTACCACAGTATAGCTGTTGTGCAGCATGGCTTAACGTACAAAAAGTGCCATGACGCGATCAATGCTGGCCTCTTTATACAGTTTTTTTTACCTTCAACCATGCTGCACAGCAACTACCCAGCCGTACAATATGGAAAATAAAACATTTACAAAGCATACGTGTAGCTGCTGTGCAGCATGGTTGAACATTTTTAAAAGCGCTAGAAGGCAACCAGTGTGGACCATGCCAAAGCACTTTTTCTGTCATTTTAGTTGGGCTGTACAACATGTCTAAATACAAATTTGGCAAGATCTACTAGCTTTGCTATGTTTATTTTAAAAAGTTTTTACCAGTTTTTATTCAGGGCTCAATCAAAGCAAAGGCATAAGCAACAGTTACATTCCACAGGGTCACGTTCATTTTTAGGCCCAGTGAGATACGTGATGTGCCCAGAATCACAGTATGTTGACCAAACGCTGGGATTTGAACCCAGTTATAGAGGTGGCTGCCCTTTCTCAAACCTCGACCATTCAAATAACAACTTAGGGGGGCCAGAAAAGAATGGTAGGTGCAAGGAAAGGAGAAGGGTTTAGTTATTTTAGCTAAGACGGGAAATTAGAATGTGCGTATGTGTGTGGATCAGCATGACAAACAAATGTATTTGGATAGATCGGCATTCTCTTACTGACATTGGTGATATGTTGATGACAGTCAAGGGTGCTAATTTTTTCTCTACGCTTGATCAGTCATCAGCATATCACCTGATCACACTACATCTGGAGTCAAGGCAACTCACATTTTTTTACACCAATGAAGGAGTATACTGGTTCAAGCATATGCCTTTTGGTCTGGCATCCGCAGCAGTAATGTATCAAAGGGACACGCACCACTAGTTTAAGAAAGAAGATAAGGTGACTAACTTACAAGATGACATCCATGTTTTTTGGAATGATATTGAAAAGCATGATCAGTTGAGGAGATGGCTGAGGATTGGTGCTGAGTTGTCATGTTCCACGATTGAAAGAGAATGTTTGGCGTGTTGGAGGGGTGTGTGTCACTTTGAAAGGTTTTGTGCGGAATGGACTACGTGATTTGCACCATTCATTGACCCTTGGTGGATGTGTTTACTAGGAAAGGTACTAGACAGATTTAATCTAGGATTATCAAGTGGGTTTTGAGATTGATGGAATACACTTTCAGAATGAAGAATGTGCCTGGAAGCAAAAACATGTTTGTGGACAGTTTGTCAAGACTACCAGTGGAAAGTGAGGATGAAGGGGTTGAAGATGAGGAGCATTGCCATGTGGCAAGTGTGGATGTGCTCACTATGAATCGGATATGCCAGCTGGAGTGGGTAAAGGCAATCCGTTAGGAGTCACATTGCATGAGGTGAAGGAGTATATGATTAAGGGATGGCCGGCCAAGAGTAAAGCATCTGAGAAAGCAGAGTCATTGAGGAATATTGACTAAGAATTTTATGTCATTGGTGAGGTGGTTTTTAGGGGCGAATTGTTGGTTGCAGAGGTATTGAGGAATCGCATAGTGAGTTTAGCACACGAGGGTCATCCTGGCATGAGTGAAACCAAGTGAAGAGTGACATCAGAATACTGGTGGCCTGGATTAGGCCAACGTGAATGGGTGATAAGATTTTTTACTGTGCACATGGAGTGACAAATTGCAAAAGACAGTAGAATATCCAGCTGTGGAAGTGGACAAAATGGATGCACCCTGGAAGAAGTTGGGTTTGGACATCCCTGGTCCATACCCTGTGGTGGGTTTGTGTCCCAGATTTGCTCTGGTGGCCATTGATTATTATTTGTGGTGGCCAGACATGAAACTTACAGATCATGTAACATCTCAGGATGTGATGACATTTCTGGAAGAGTTATGGCATACAAAAGGGGTACCTGAACAGATGGTAACATCTCAGAGGAGATGAAGGATTTTCTTAGAATGTATGGTGTTGAGCACATCAGGTCTTTGGTCTATTTTCTTCAGAGTAATGGACTCATGGAGAGGTGCAATAGAACCTTGAAAGAGGGTCTGCAACTGCCATCGAATTAGGGGTATCAATGGAAGATTGTGGTGGAGAAATTGGTGTGGACTTATCGCACCACGCCCAACTGTGTCACTGGCAAGGTTCCGTTCGAGGTTCTGCAAGGAAGAAAAGTGAGAAGGTTGCTGAAGAAAGGGGTCAAAAGAAGAAATTGGGCTGAGAAAGTTGTTGGGCCAGGGAAACCTTTTGGAATTACAGAGTGGGCACGTGTGAGTAAAGACGCAAGGAGGAGAAAGGGTTGGCTCAATTTTCTGATCTTAACAAGTGAAGAAGGTGTATCTGTATACTGTATTATTGAGTGACGGGGAACCTTCTGCCACATGAACCGTTGTGCTCAGGACCTTTTGCTGACTTTTTGAGGCCAAACAGGATTGCCAAAACCCGTGTCTTCGCCCACCCGCCTCCCGCCGCCTGACTCCTGTTCCATCTCGGGGTCTGGCCGCCGAGCGGAGCGTGGTGTGGGGCAAGAGGACTACAATACCCAGCATCCTCAGCGGCACAAACCGCGACTTTTGCGCACCAGGAGGTGCTTAAATTCAGCGTCACCCCGGTCGAGGGGGGGAACCTTCTGCCACATGAACCGTTGTGCTCAGGACCTTTTGCTGACTTTTTGAGGCCAAACAGGATTGCCAAAACCCGTGTCTTCGCCCACCCGCCTCCCGCCGCCTGACTCCTGTTCCATCTCGGGGTCTGGCCGCCGAGCGGAGCGTGGTGTGGGGCAAGAGGACTACAATACCCAGCATCCTCAGCGGCACAAACCGCGACTTTTGCGCGCCAGGAGGCGCTTAAATTCAGCGTCACCCCGGTCGAGCGGGGGAACCTTCTGCCACATGAACCGTTGTGCTCAGGACCTTTTGCTGACTTTTTGAGGCCAAACAGGATTGCCAAAACCCCTGTCTTCGCCCACCCGCCTCCCGCCGCCTGACTCCTGTTCCATCTCGGGGTCTGGCCGCCGAGCGGAGCGTGGTGTGGGGCAAGAGGACTACAATACCCAGTATCCTCAGCGGCACAAACCGCGACTTTTGAGCGCCAGGTGGCGCTTAAATTCAGCGTCACCCCGGTCGAGGGGGGGAACCTTCTGCCACATGAACCATTGTGCTCAGGACCTTTTGCTGACTTTTT
Organism: Lissotriton vulgaris; assembly: GCF_964263255.1. Taxonomy (NCBI): domain Eukaryota; kingdom Metazoa; phylum Chordata; class Amphibia; order Caudata; family Salamandridae; genus Lissotriton; species Lissotriton vulgaris. The sequence goes on from NC_141695.1 coordinate 1,238,270,562, forward strand.
GAGGCCAAACAGGATTGCCAAAACCCGTGTCTTCGCCCACCCGCCTCCCGCCCCCTGACTCCTGTTCCATCTCGGGGTCTGGCTGCCGAGCGGAGCGTGGTGTGGGGCAAGAGGACTACAATACCCAGCATCCTCAGCGGCACAAACCGCGACTTTTGCGCGCCAGGAGGCGCTTAAATTCAGCGTCACCCAGGTCGAGGGGGGGAACCTTCTGCCACATGAACCGTTGTGCTCAGGACCTTTTGCTGACTTTTTGAGGCCAAACAGGATTGCCAAAACCCGTGTCTTCGCCCACCCGCCTCCCGCCGCCTGACTCCTGTTCCATCTCGGGGTCTGGCTGCCGAGCGGAGCGTGGTGTGGGGCAAGAGGACTGCAATACCCAGCATCCTCAGTGGCACAAACCGCGACTTTTGCACGCCAGGAGGCACTTAAATTCAACGTCACCCCCGTCTCGCGGGACGCCGCGCGAAGCCCAGGCCAAGGGCGGGCCCGTTTAAGCCCGTTCAAGACCGGGTAAGGCTGGACTGGGCCACCTTATTGACAGTTTCACCTATTTCCCTTCTACACGATATTTCATTTGTTTATGCCCTGCTATGTCCTGGTGTTCCTTATTAGCTTTCTGTTTTTTGTTACCTTTACTGAAAGTATGTCACCAAGAACTACCAGAAGTAGCAAACCATCTCATGCTGCTCAGACAATAGGCCCAATTGATCAATTCATCGCAAGGGCAAATGACGCCATAAATCAAGGCGTCCTTTTGTTAGAAAGGAGGGTTTCCCAAGACCTAGCTACAGCCAAGCGTTCCTCTTTGGGTCTACTGGCAGCAGCTAAAACCCCACTGCGCAATTTAGACCCTGGCGCATTGTCAGAGCCCCACATGGTCCCGCGCACCGTGGACCTGTCGGTATCGATTGATCTCTCAGCTACACAATTATCACACTCTCCTCCACCTCAATCATCCCTATCAATCGAGAGAACCTCGACTCTCTTTACAAACCCAATAGACGAGTATTCTCACTCCCCGAATACTAGAGGCCAGAGGGAGGGAGCCATACCGAAAAAAAGAAGGGGGAGAAAAGGGAAAAAGCACTCACCCCAGAAAACTAACCCACAGACCCGGCAAGGATCTCCGTTACAACTCACTGCCCAATCCTCTATGCCCAAACAAGGTATAAGTCATCCATCGTTACCTCAGCAACAGACTAGTTTTATAACATCAGATATCATTAATCTTTCATCTGATATTCCCAACCCTACTCTTAGTGGTAATGTGGGAAGTGGGCAGGACCCCCGCACTTACGATACTCATATACTGGTTTCTTTAAAGGCACTAATTAAATTATACATGAAACCTATTGAGTTATCATTGTCCAAAATTGAAAAAACCTTAGCATTACTAACATCTGATCTAAAGACTAAGAAGACTTCAATTCCTACCCCCTCCGTGGTTCAAACACTTAATTCAAAATCTACCAAAACAGGGACACCTACCACTCATCAAGCACCTCAAGCACTCAAATCTGTGACTACCACAGCGGTAGTCCATCAAAAACCAATAACTACAACTGTGCAGCAAACGTTACCATCTATCGCTGCAAAAAAGGGCCCTGCCACACCATCACTCCCAGCTCCTCCTTTGGTACCAGTTCCTACCCGTACTCTACCCCACACAACGAATACAACAAAAACACCGGCAACTGAAAACGCCGCTTATAACACTAGACGCAATGGAGCTCGCTCAGCCCATCTCCCCCCGGAAGCAACTCCATTTGTCGTTATCATGACCGGGGTTCCTGAGTTGAATCCAAACTCAGAGGAACCAGGATGGTCCTTAAAAAATAAAGTGCTACATTGGCTATCAACCAACAGGCCACTTCCTCCCTACATCAACAACAGAGTCACTTCAGTCCGTAGGGTTCCTTGGGTGGGGAAAGAGTTAAAAACAATTCCTGGAGATTGTGTAATAATTAATTTTGAAGACCCCCAATCGGTCGAACATATCTCCTCCTGGGGGTCCCAATTATCCTCAGAAGGAATAGGTACAAAAAGACTGTCCTTCTTCTATCCCCCAGCTAACCGCTATGCCCCAGGTCCTGAGTGGAACTGGACTCAGGTAGGAAGCTGGAATAGAAGATCAGACTGGGCAGACTGGTCGGGACAAGGAGGCAGAGACACCGCACTACCCTATGATTGGAGGGGTGTTCACACGTATAATAGATTTGATTGCCTGGAGATGGTAGATTGACCACCATCGACCAACAACCAGGATAGCAGGAATCCCCCTTCTTTAGGCCCATCACCATCTATTTCACCCAGACCTCTACTACCCTCGATTCCACCCCCCAGTCTTGTGTTACCACCATGTGTTGAAATCTCGCCCTACTCTGGTAACGATGACAATCGCATCTCCCTCCATACTTCGCCACAACTAGGAAGTCCAGCACACGACACCATCATTTCATCGAGCTTGCTAGTATCCCTATTATTCTGGAATGTAGCAGGCCATCGATCAAAGATCTTACTTAAATCCTGGCTAGAATTCGTATCTATCCACCAGATAATTTGCCTGCAGGAAACCTGGGCAATCGACCCAATACATCTACAAGGCTATAAAACATTTCACTCCCCAGCGTGTACTACCACTCATGGTAGACCCATGGGAGGCCTAGTAGTATATATCTCAAATAACCTGGCAGTAAGGAATATTTCCATCCCCCATATTACCCCGAATTATCAGATCTTATCGATTATTTTTAATGATGGTACGTCATACTGTCTTATTAATTTTTATAACTACCTATCCCCAGAGGACTGTGCTGAAACTGTTTCTGCAATTTCCCATCTTATAAATGAACAACGCTTTAAACATTTACCATCTGCCTGTAATGTAATATGGGGAGGGGACTTCAATGTACCATGTACCATTGTGTGTTAGTTATAAAAAAGGCACTTGTGGCCTTCTAGATGAACAAGACTGTCCATTGACACACTTCACTCATTCCTATCTAGGTGACTCTCTCAATGACAGCCTTACTTTGCTAGAACTGATGTATACAAATGAACTTGTAGACCCCCCTGTAGATTTTAGACCCACTTTCCACGGTAGGGGTTGTTCAAGCACCATAGATTTTATTTTATGTTCCTACTTTTTAAAGGGTAAACTTTTCCAGTTTACCACCGGTTCAGAAATTTCAGGTGATCATTTTCCTAATAGCATTACTCTTAAGTTAACCTCAAATGACTCCAACCCTATCAGGAAGAGCCTACTGACCCAGAAATCTCTGACCATGGATAGAACCAATGGTTTTTCCGTGAAATGGTCAAAGATCGATCCTATAACAATTACCAAGAAGGTTATATCCAAGGCATTCCCATGGATAAACACCTGTCTGGCGGAAGACACCTTCCCCGAGCAAATTATATCTAGCTTCCGGGAGATCTTAAAAGTCATTCAGGCTGAATTACTCCATCATCACAAAACAGGTAACCAGCCAGCCCCAAGATGGTTTAACTCAGCTTGTTGTAAAGCATTAACTGCCCTAAAGAAGGCTTTACATAACCCAGTCAGAGATAAAATCGAAGTAGCTAAACTTAGATCAGAATATAAACAGGCCCAAATTAATTGTAAAAAAGACCATAAGAAAAACTTTGGGCCCAATTACATGCGAGCGGCCGTAGCAAGGACTGCTCCCAATTCTGGCAGGTAGTCAAATCCCCCTTCCTGGCTGATGCAAACTCGCATCAGCATCTGGACGTGGCGGTGACTGCAGACGAGTGGGTGACTCACTTTTCAAAGATCTTTAGTGACTCCCCCACGATCGGCGCTGCACAGGTTGAATCGACAGCTGATTCCACCAAAACAGAGGTATATCCAATAGATCTTCACTTCACTCTTAGCGAGATCATACACGCTTTAACCTCCTTTAAAACTGGAAAGGCCCCTGGCCCCGACGGAGTCCCCCTCGATATTTTTGTTACCAATATTGATCTATGGTCCCCAATCGTCACCCAGGTGATGGTTGCAGTATCAAAAATTGGCCTTTTGGACTCTTGGTCCTCCTCCATACTTCTTCCAATTTTCAAAAATGGCGATAAAAACAACCCGGCCTGCTACAGGCCCATCTCCCTCCTGGATTCAATGGGGAAGGTCGCAGGACGCCTAATCCTGGAATGACTCCAGGATTGGGCGACAGAGAAGAACATCATCACAGACCTCCAGTATGGTTTCCAGGAGGGACGTGGTACTGTTGAACAGGCCTTAAATGTAACCCTTTTAATAGGCAAGAATGTGGGAGTAAAACGGGGCAATCTGTACATGGTCTACGTCAACCTCAGTGCGGCGTTTGACTGCGTGATACACGCCAGGTTGTGGTCTATATTGGAGGAATTGGGCGTTGATCCTCCACTTATCAAGTTTCTGCGTGAGCTTTACTCTGATGCATCAGCCTGCGTAAGATACGGGATAGGTGGAGAATTTTCATCCTCATTCCGTATAACACAAGGAGTCAGACAGGGCTGTGTCCTGGCTCCCTTTTTGTTTAACCTATATACTAACGGGCTGGAAATAGCCATGTTAGTAGGGAACCAGGACCTACCCACCATCAACCAACGCCCTATCCCAGCATTACTCTATGCTGATGACTCCGTCATACTAGCCAGTACTCTAGTACAGCTGCAAAAACAACTGGATAAATACTGTACTTACATGCTTTCTTTGGGACTAAAAGTGAATAAAAGTAAGACCTTTGTCATGTATACGGGTCCGAAGGTTAAAAACCCTAAACATCTTTACATCGAACAAACTAAATTGGAACGAACTAGGGAATACCCCTATCTAGGTATTTTAATCGATGACCAATTAACCTGGAAAAGGCCAATGGCAAGCAGGAAACTGCTCTATCAGAGAGCGACCTCGGCGCTTGTCTCCTTCTCCAGAAAATTGGGCAAACCTGCTCCATCCGAGTTGCTCAAAATTTATCAAGCCAAATGTCATAGCGTTGCAACATATGGCGCAGGTGTATGGGGCTACGTAAACACAGAAGATCTACAAGAAATCCAAAACGGTTTTATAAAATACCTACTGGCACTCCCACAGAGTGCTCCAATATATGGTTGCCATATTGAGCTTGGTATTGACTATCTTTCAGATAACACCAAATGTCAACCAATCCTCTTATGGCACCGTATTTGGAACAAACCTCAATGTCACCTAACACGTGCCTTGATCTCCGATTGTTTAAAGTTGATGTCCTGGAAGAAAATTCCATGGTTAATGTATGTTTTTAACTTTTTGAAGGACCTGAACCTTACACATTACTTCACGGAGCCTTCTTCCATAGTTGAAATAAGCAGAAATGCATTAAAAAACCAATGCCTTAGCCACTTAAGAGAACTGCGCCTCTCTTGTGAAGTAGATAAACAAACTAATGTGCAAGTATTGACGGTCCAAGTTTCTCCAGGTATCCAGCCCTATCTCACTTTCTATTTATCGAATTATGAAAAATACCTATTAACTAGGTTTTGTTTTAATTTGTTTTTTCGCCTTGTCACATTTCCCACTGTGTCAAACTGGTCACATGATTTAGTCAAATGTCCGTGTGATCAAGTCTCTCCCCAAACGACTATTCATGCTGTTTTGTTTTGTCGTTACTATAACCAAGCACGTAAACGTTGGATTATTCCACTGTTGCGCCAAATGGGGTTGAGGACTTGTCGCACGGCACTTTTAGCACTTCAGCACCTAGACTCACAATACGTGGCAAAGAATGTAGCGCTTTTCCTAAAATCATGCTTAACGACCCATAATACTATGGAGATAATGTCTAATTGATTTTTTGAATATCTGAATTAATCAATTTCTGTACATAGATTTATAGTATAATCTTTTTTATATTTTTACTTTGTAATGTAATAATGTGTTTTTATGGAAATGTATTTACCTTGTATGATGTACTTTTTATGATTATCAATTAGTTAATCGAATAAAAGAATTGAATTGAATTGAGTGACGGAAATGTATGTAATTGAAAAAAAGTGGTGAAAATTGAAGATTGCTTGTGAAAGGTGAAACTGGGGGCAACATTGATGTAGATGGAGATGTTGAACATGGTGTGCAGAATAGAAAGAGACAAATGGGACAAAGGAGTGAAGAACATTGTGATGGTGATTCCACACATCCTTCCACAAGAGTTAGGCAGAAGCTGGCTTGGCATGAAGATTATGTCATGGGGTGACTCCAAACATGTGGGTATGTAGAATGCGAATCCGGTGTAATTGTAGGGTCTTTCTTGTAAGTGATACTTGTGATAGTGTCACGCACTTTTTTACATTGATGTTAGTTTAGTGCATATATATGTTTGTTTACATGTGAACGTCTTTGTGTATTTGGTAGTTGTGTGTGTATATATATATATATATATATATATATCCACACAGGTTTCAAAAAACAATGCAGCAGGCTCAATCCCACCGCGGCACTGCCAAGATACAGGAGACCCAAGTTTCCGTGAGTAATTATTTATTTTCTGCAACGGACAGCATAGCGTTTCGGCCTCCCAGAGGCCTTGGTCACATGGCGCCACAGAGGGCGGCGGCAGAAATTTAAAGTGCTAGTGCAACTGAATTAACCAATTACAGTGGGTGTACATTCGAAGCACAAGGAAAATAGTAGAAATACTACAATATTAACCCTTAATTTGCTATGCGCTTTAAAGACAGAAGTAACAGTATTGGGATCAATCCCTCTAAGCATGATATTGCACATGAATCAACATGATGAATTGGGTCGCATAATGCTGGTAATCTGATGTGTCCTGGCATCATGGTTATACAAAGTTATGGGATAAATCCCTAACCATAACATTCTCTGTTTCCATATAAATCAATAACAATTTTAGGAACCTGTCTCAGGACCACAATGGATAGCATTGATAATTTAAACGTGCATTGTTATACACGACACCATAAAAATGATAGGTATTTTGCTATAAATAGTTATATACATATATACAAAAATCCCATAAAAATGCTGAGCATATATTAACAGATAACCTAAAATCCAATTCTCTATGTACATGAAAAGTGAATAAGCATCAATACTACAACCTTAATTGATTCGCCAATGCATACATACACACACACACATTGCTTTTGTTAAATTGTATTCCTTTCCTTTTGGTTATTTTAATTTCACTTGTTTAGTAAATGGTTTCTGAGCTTACCCAGATTAGTGGGTTAATATGGGAAGGGAGATGTGTTGCACTTACACTCTTTAAAGTCTGCATTTCGAGACATGCAGTGTTGTGAAAGACAAGAGAGATCTTGACCGTTGCAGAACTGGCTGACAGCTCCCTCCTGTTGTCTTTTTAATTTAAAATAAAACCTTCCTTTACCTTCCGTGTACCTGCGCATCTTTTCAAAGGGCTCAGGTGCAAACGCAAATTTAGAAAGTAAACAGTAAACTCAGATTTAGGAGCAGTAAGCACGATGAAGCACCCATTTCCCTGACTGAACGATGCTCAAGGGACATTGCTTTTTTTTATCCAGTGAGCAGAGCCAAATTGAAAAAAAAAGTATGGTTAATCATTTGTAGCCACAGAACATAGCAGGCATGCCTGACACTATCTATGTCACTGAGTCAGGGACAAGGATGCAGGAGCCAGAACACCTTACAGCCACAGCCCATGCTGGTAAGAGCAGTGGGGCAGTGGGACTGGGTAGGGGGAATTTCGACAGACGACGAAGAGGGAAAATAGGGCTAGAAGTAGGTATTTTGGATTTACCGATTCATAAATACCGAATTTTACCGATTCGGTATTTATGAATCGGTAAATCCAATGTAGGTAATTATTCGGTAAAAAATAAAGAATCAGTAGGATTCGGTATTTACCGAATCGGTATTTACCGATTCAATATTTACCATTGATTCCTATGGGCCTGTAGGCCCATAGGAATAAATATCAATTACCGAATCGGTAAATACCAATTCGGTAAATACAGAAAAATTCAAGGGTGGCAGGATGACACTTTTACACCCTGTTGCACCCCTGATTAGGGCTTGTGTGCCATGTGGCACACAAACATGCCCTAAGGGCATGTATGTGTGCCACATGGCACATGTGTACATGCACAGATTTGCATGTACACAGGTATTCGTTATTTACCACCAATTAATAGTTGGTGGTAAATAACGAATCCTTAAAGCCCTGTGGCACTGTTTACAGTGCCACCTACATCTCAAAATACAGATTCAGTATTTTACCGATTCGGTAAATTTTACCAAATCAGTAATTTTACACATTCATTAAAATTACCGATTTGGTAAAATTACCGATTCAGTAAAATTACCGAATCTGTATTTTGAGATGCCCTACATCTCAGTATCCAAATACCGGTCGGTAAAGGCCGAAAATTAGTATTTTCGGCCGTTACCGACCGGTATTTGGATACCTACATCTGGCCCTAAGTTATTTATTGCCGTCTATTTAAATTCAACCCACCCGTCCCCACAGTTCTTACCGGCAGCTGACTCCTCATCCACCTGCAATGATAAAATATGAAATCACTGATTGGGCGGATGCGGTTCATTTGCCTGTGAAGAGTGGTATGTATTATTATTTGTACTGGGTTACTGTTGCCAGTGGTTTGCGTCTATCTCTCACACTTTTTTTGTTCAATGTAGTAGGACAAGTTTTTATTGTCTTCTTCAATGCGTTTTGTGAATGTTACTGCTGCTGGCTTGCTTTCCATTTAGAGGTTGACAGAGTGACGTATCTACACTCTGGTCGCATTTTAATATAAGTTTTCCATCATATTTCATCCTCCATCTGCTTCTTGGAAAGGATGAAGAGAGGGGGCGGAGCTAGGGTTAGTTCAATAAAAGGTTTTTTGCATGACTTCACAATTAATTAATGATGAAACATGTCTAGGAGAAAAGCCATCATAGGATTATTTGATATTTCAATGAAACAAAAGAGAAAACACATGAGCTTTTTTTTCAGAGCTGAATACCGGTACATGCAATTTTACTAAACCAGCTTATTTTGTTGTAAGAAGGCTGCACTACTGGGGAGCCTGCCCTTGATCTAATTATTCTCCTTGTTCCTTTACACTGCTGCTTTCTTATTGACTTTGCAGCTGCCTCTGGCTAGTGGGGAAGGGAACAGCCAGAGCTTTAAAAGGTCTGATGTTCTGAACAAGCAATGCACAGAGAGCCGCATGACCAGAAGCAATGCAGCTCTGTGTGCTTGCAGGTGACAGTACCTTAAGGACCTCCTTTATGAGGAAATGTCTAGGGCAGCACTGCAAGTGTTCTTGCTGAGCTGGTCTATGCCAATGCGAAAGGGCAGGAATGCAGCACTTTATTGAAATACAATGCATTCTGGTCCGTTTACTCTGCACTGGTGTACAATTTGCTGCCTAGTGCCAATGCAGGCACTGTTGCACCATATTTCTACTCCCTATGCCTCCTCTGGGGAGGCGTAAGGTTTTGGCGCTGCACCAGCTTTACCTGATTAAGTAGATCTCCCTGCAGGGCCGGACTGTGAACCGAAACCGGCCCTGGCAAAGTGCTCGTCTGTACCCGCCCCCCTCCCCTGGGGGGTTGGGGGTGCCGCCGAGCTGTTTGCCAGGGCCGGTATTTGGCCGATTTTGTTACAGGGCCGATTTTGCAGCTATGCTGCAAAAATGGCCATGTAACAAAAACGGCCCCCAGGGGCCCAAAACCGCCCCCCATCCGTGCGGCGCACCGGGAGATTTCCCGGTGCCCGCTACGGCCAGTCCGGCCCTGTCTCCCTGGCACAATGTAAGGCAACCCAGCAACTTGCTCTGCTTTCTCTTACTCTATATCTATGAGGTCATGCAAAGCCCTGCAAAATGGCTTTGCGTGGCCTCATAGATTTGCCTTTGCGTGGCCTCATAGATTTGCCTTTGCGTGGCCTCATAGATTTGCCTTTGCGTGGCCTCATAGATTTGCCTTTGCGTGGCCTCATAGATTTGCCTTTGCGTGGCCTCATAGATTTGCCTTTGCGTGGCCTCATAGATTTGCTTGCCGAAGTGTCAGAAAAAGTGACGCGGCGCAAGCCTCTCATAAATAAGCCTCTAAGTCTTATGAATGAAGGGTTGGGAGTTGGACAGAGGGAGCCCTAGACAGGACAGTGGGAGGGAAAAAATAAATGGTACCTCAATCAGAGTGTGAGCAGCGGACGGACACTGATCAAGTTAAATACATCTGTGCTTGGTCTGTGCTCCACAGAAAGCAATAGAACTGATACTTGACCTGCGCCGCCCAATCAAGAGGCAGCTAAGAAAAGTGCCACTAAAGCCAACAAATAGTGAACAATGTAAGGACTTAAAGCCCTTTACTGCAAACAATAGTGTCTTGTAAGTGAGAGCATGCTCCAGCGCACATGCTCACGCAGGTTCGTCCCTAAAAATGGGTAAAAATGTCACCACTTTTATTAAAATGTCAAAGTACCCAAATAGTTTGATATTAGCCAATTAAGTTGGACCAAGTCGGAGGCAGGGAGGAAAATCTTGTAGTTTAGAACTTGTCCTTATACTGTGTGTTTTTTTCTTTATTTTGGATAATGAAAATGTAACATTTATAGGAAGAAGTCTGCCCTATATGTGTCCAGGACAGCCAGCATCTTTACCTGAAGACTCACCTTTATAGTAGGTGTAACTCACAGTCTGCACTTGTCTCGGTCGCCTTCCAGTACTGTCTCCGGTACCTGCAGAAGAAGTTCGAAATGATGAGTCTGAAGCACGGCTCTGCTGCACCTTCAGATCAAGAGCTAAGCAGATTTTCGTTTAAGCACTTCCTAGGTGTCTTTTTGCAATGGGCTTTGAGGAATTGCCCTGTTCTTTTGCGAAATCTGTCAATGTTGCAGAAAAATCCTCCTCACTGACAAGTATTTCAGACATGAACCCACACATGTTTAAAAGTCTCCCCGAATTTGCTTCTGCAGTCAGACCTTATATTTTACTTTTGATGCATAAGAGGAAGCCTTAGCACTCCTAAAGGATGTTGACACCACCGAAGACCCTGCTGCCGTAGGACACATTTGGGGAGGGGTATTCGGTATGTAAGGTGCAGGTGACACAGTCTGGACCTTACAGCGCTGATAAACTGAGTTACAAATAGACAACAGCCTGCTTGGTGAGTGTGTTTGGGAGTCAACGTGGGAGAAGGATGGAACAGACTCAACTGAATGGAAAGGATGTTCGTATGTAAATCATACAAATGTTTACATTTTAGCTTTTTTATTCACCATAGTTGCTCTTCCCCGCCTTCTAAAAGTGGTACCCACAAAAATGTTTTATGACAGGTAGACTGTTTGCTTGAGCTCGGTACATGACGAAATGGTTCATGTCAAAATGCTTCTCCTACTTAATAGTAACTATATAAATAAATAGATTCAGAAACAGATAGATTAAAAAATATGTATTCAGGCACAGTGGCTCTTAGATTCCAGATTCACTCTCAGTGTTCTGTTCATGTTGTTTGCAAGTCAGGAATTACTGGAAGGACAGAGCTGCTGTGTTTTTTTTTTTTTGCCAAGGTCGAGGCATTACCAGTGTATAGCAGGGGTGTCCAGCGTAGGTCCAGTAGCACCTGATCCATGCCAGAATTTTAGAATGAGCACAAATAATGTAAATCTGTTCTGCTCAAAATTATTCCATGTAGACTTATCTTTCCTGCGTGGTTCTGGCCCTCCTTGACCACCGTTGGACACCACTGATTGGACCTGGCATCATTTGGTTTCCACCCTCAGATTAATGGATGGTGCTTTGAACAGGATTCCATCCCTGGCATGCAGACAGTAAAGTTCTCTCTGGTTGGACAGGCCACAATAATTTCTGAACTAACTAGAATCTAGAATGAACTTTATCAGGGAATCTCTAGTACGAGAATAAGCTACTTACCAAGGGAGCAGCAGAGAGCCACTAGGAGGAAGGCAATGACCATCTTCATGTTGGCGAGAGGAGAGTTTGTCGATCTCAAGCTTCAACCTTTTGAATCTTGATGACAAGCTCTGAGCAGAGACCCTGTACTTGTACCAGTCTCGGATGCTACAGCTCAACCCCCAGAGTGACGTGGCAAGGCAGGTGCTATGGTCAGCAAACAACACACATCCTAGATTAGTGAATTAATGTGCTCCATTGCAGTCATATGTCAAAACCAAACACGTAGCACTTGTCACTAAACCTATAGGCAGAAAGTAAACATTCCCAGGGGTCGAGATCTTGAGCTGACGTTTGCTTTACCTACCACCTCGTTTTTTACAGTAATGATGACTCTTGCCATATCCAAAAGATGTTTCAGTGGAGAAAAAGTTGCATTTGTGAAATCACAGTTCCGTATAATTCTGGATTTCCTTCAGTTGAGGGGACAATACCCATATTCTGCCGATTGGACAGTGAAGTTACATTCTAGAACAAAAGAATGAAAAGCAATGACACAATTGGCTGCACTATATCGTCCACTGCCTTCTGAAAGACAATGGAGGGACATTTTCAAGTTGTTTTTCAGTGGGCGGGAGCCCTCTGATTATTATGTGGCAATGCCTCATTGCAAGGGGATCAGTGGGCACGTTTCATTCCATTGTATAGACAAAACGATAGGTAGTGCTATGGCCATGGCCTACTGTATTCAGGATTCTTTGAGTGGAAGTAGCTGAGTTAGACTGAGCTCCAGAGGTGGTCATCACTCTGAATAGGAGTGCACCTCCAAGACCCAAGCTGAACCCCACAATTGAGGTAAATAGTGTAATTCCTTGGGTCTGAGTGAACCACCACTTTGTGCGCAAGGACTCCGCCATCTTGAATTTAATGCTCAGGCAAAGGAACAAATTTAGTGAAATATTGCATTTCGTGATTTCTAAATGTGATTTGGAACCTAAATTGAAGCCCAGAGCCAGATTAAATAAATACTCAAGCAACACAGTGTAGTAGCCAAAAAATTCTGAGCTCCAGTGCATGAGAAGGAGAGAGCAGGGGAACGCAGTGGCATAACGAAACTTGAGGGAGCTCCCCTGCAAGGTATGTGGAGCGGCCTCTCTGGACTCAATCAGGAGTTCTCCAGCAAAGGTGCTGTGTTGAGAGGGCCCCCTGGAGCTTGCCCCTCTCCCCCACACTGCAGGGGCTGCATGGGCCTATGTTACACGCCTGGGAGAGTGCCATATCTACAGACATGTCTTTTTCTTCCACCCTCGCCAGCACAGAATTTCGCTGTTGAGTGCCATGTACACTCCTTTGTGCTGTAATATAAGGTTGTTTGCTTGAGTCTATCATAGGTTTTGTACTGGAAGAGTTCCCTTCCAGTGTACAATCCTATTCCTATACAGCTTTTAAAACGTTTCCAATTTTGTCTGTGTGCTGTATATTGCAGCACACATGCAAAGTCGGAAAAGAAAGGAGAAATGAAACCAATACTCCTTTTAATGCCTCCTTTCAAGTGGGATCAATTTAGTGATGTAAAGCCCTGTCTCAAATTTTTGATAGATATGTTTTTGTGTCAAACATCATGGTTGGTTCCATGGGAACGCCCATGTATCACCCATGTAACGCTGGCTTGATGATAAGTAATTCATACGTTACTGTTAGGCAATTTCCAGAAAGTAAATAACAAAAATAACTTTTGTGCTGGTTTACGTCACTTTTGTGATGCAGGCACAGTGCAAAATGCTTTTAAGTCTGACCCTAAGAATGCAAATAAAATACCACCACTATATTAAAAGCCCTGAAACTGGGTATTCAGCCACAGGATGCACAATTCATCTTTGTAAGGTGGTTTAATTGTTGCTACTTTGACAGTATGACGTCCTCACCAATGGGATGAAGGCAAGGCCTGACAATGATTCCTCATCCTTGCATGACCTTGCCACAGTTCTTTAAGGAGGTGATAATGATCCAAGGGTACTGCTGGAGTCCAAAAAAGGTGTAAGGATCCTTTTTGGAAGAGGCTGAAAAATGTTTGCCAAATTTACAAGCTTCACTGTTGTAATCTTCCTTCTTCTTGAACCACTCCTTCTCCCCCTCCCTCCTTCACCTTGTTGGTACAATCTTAGAACGTTCACTGAAGGCAGCTTTAGAATGTTGGTTCTGTGAGACAGAACATTACCCAGTGCCAGCAGCTGGGGGTGCGCTTTACTTGTAATGATAATAATAAACAAAACTTGAACCTTACCTGAAGGTGTTTGGTCTAATTACCACACTTTCTTTGGCAACGAGTACGGGATTGCTGCGACAGGGACAGCGGCCCACCTTTCCCTGTGAAACTTTGTCTGCTGGCAGCTCGAGGTAGAGGAGGGTCGTTTCAGTGCTCACGATCGGGTGAGGCACAGGATCCTGTGGTTTATAGCGGATATATCTCTCCACCCGGCGAGAAGCAAATGTTCGGATGAGCAGTGGTTTCACAGATTAGTGCTGCCTGTGTTTATTAACCGTCTGGTGAAACTTCCTGGTGACGGTGAGTTGCCTGTTATTGAGGTTAGCCGGTGGAGTGCGTCATAAAATTAGACTTTGGCATGGACGTGTGAGCTCTGACTGATTGTTACCGAAGTTAACAATTTGCCCCAGAAGATAAATGCACCTCCGGATCGCGGTGTTGGATGGTGATGTCAGCTGTTCCTGCGCCCAGTAAAGTTCATGTGGAAAGACTGTGACGGATGCTCTTGAGGAGATTGGCGGTCTCGAGGAGCAGTGTTTTAAGAGAGCGGAGGATCACGGAGAATGTTTTCCCTCACACGGGCTGATAAGTGAAGTGGCATTCGGAGCATTCCTGTTTGTGCCGTGAGCCTGAGGTGTGGAGGAAACGTATTTGGTGAGGCGTCTGTAGCGGCATATATTTGCTTATGGGCCGTTGTTGTGGAAGAGCGCACCTTGAGCAGAGGTGCACAGTGGAGTTTTGAAGGTGCTGTTCCAACACCTGTGCTTTGCCCAGAGATTCGAGGCTATCCATCGATTGGAACAGGAGACACGCCGAATTGTAACTTCCGTGTTGTTCCTACCAAATTGAAGTTCCCGTCTCTATTCTCCTGAGAGGCGGTTTTTGAGGACATTACTGGAAGATTGGTAGAGGATGAGCCTTTAGAAGAAGAACAGGTGGGGGATGTGTATGAATACACGCTGAAGAAACTTGAGGCACACTTCAAGGTAAAGGTCAATGTGGTCTTAGAAAGACATACATTTTTCAAAAGAGTTCAAAAGAGGGAAGAGAAAGTATCTTCGTACATTGCTGTCCTGAGGGGTATGTCAGCTACCTGTGAATTTGGGCCATTAACAGATTCTTTGATCCGAGACCAATTATTCAGATGTACAAATGATCAAAAGGTCCAGGAGGAGTTACTTACACGTAATCCAGATCTGGAGGAAGCTATTAGCATAGCAAAGGGTCTTGAACACACCGCTCATTGTATGAGAGAAATGAGAGGGACAGAAACTTTTAGAGAGAAAAATGATCCTAAAACCATTAGTGGTGAAGAGGCTGTGTGCAAAATAGGAAATAAAGGCAGAGAGGAAGTTAAAAGAAAAATTGAGGGTTTGCAAAGCTATAGGTGTGGCAGTGCCAACCATTTGGCAAATAATTGGAAGTGTCCAGCTAGAAATATGACATGCAGAAAATGTAGCAGAAAAGGACACTTTGCTAAGTTTTGTAATGTTTTTGGACCCAAAGTGCATTTGGTTGAAAATTCAGAGGAAGAAAGGGAGGAAGAAAAAATCTTTAATTCCAAATTAAAGATGAGGAATCAGAGGAAGATATACAATATCCTAGTTGTGAGATTGGTTTGGATGGTCAGAATTTCAGGGTATATGCTGATTCCTGTTCTCCGTTTACGTTGATAGACAAAAAGGATCTTGATGAGAAATTCGGGGAAGGAATGGTAGAATTGGAGAAAGCTGACATCTGTCCTAGAGGTTACAACAAAGGACCTATACCTTTAGAAGGTATGGCTAGAATGAGGATATCCTTTAGGGACAGGCACATGGTAGGCAAGGTGTACATAACCAAACAGGGTTCAAGTTTGTTAGGGTGGAGGCATCAAAAGGAATTGGGGATTAAACTTGATCCGAACAATCACAAACAGGTTTTGTTGATAGAGCCTCCAGCTATTGGAACATATTTGGTGGAGGAATTATCTGATGTCTTCAATGATAAGTTGGGTTTATTAAAACTACATGCACAAAATTGTCCTGAAGGATGGTTCTATCCCAGTGGTTCACAAAACCCGCTCCATTCCTTTGATGATGAGAGAGCCACTAAAAGTTGAGATTGAAAAACTGCTAAGTCAGGGTGTCATACAAGAAGTGGAGAGCTCTTCCTTGTTGGCGCCCATTGTTATCACAACCAAGGATGGGGGGCGTAGCATAAGACTATGTGTGGATTTAAGATCCCTAAATGCTAATATTCAAGTTGACAGACACCCATTACCGAAAATAAATGAAATGTTGAGTACAATTCAGGGGGCCAAGTTCTTCAGTGTCCTGGACTTATCCTCAGCATATTATCAAATCAGGCTACATCCTGATTCACAGCTCTTGACTGCCTTTACCACCCCTTTTGGCAACTTCAAGTTCTTGAGAATGCCGTTTGGGTTGCCTTCTGCAGCCTCTGCTTTTCAAAGAGTTATGCAGCATGTGTTGAAGGATTGCCCCAAAACTCTGTGTTTTCAGGACGATGTTCTAATCTATGGATCGATTGAGAAAGAACATGAAAACAATGCACGCACAGTGCTAGTTGAGCTAAGAAAAGTGGGGTTCACGACTAAGAAAAGCAAATGCAAAATTGGAGTGTCATCAGTGGACTATCTAGGGCATACAATATCGGAAGAGGGCATTAAACCTAAGATTGATCTGGTGGATGCTGGATGGAGAGCCCCAATTCCAGTAAATAAAGATGAAATTCTGGCATTTTGGGGTTTGGCAGAGTACATATCGAAATACATAAGGAACTTTGCGATGATCTCCCAACCTCTCAGAGACCTGGTAAAGAAGGATGTAGAATTTATATGGGGTACTGAACAGAGCAAAGCATTAGAGGAAATTAAGAAAGCAATCATATCTGGACCATACATAGGGAAGTTCAATGTGGAGAAAGACACTGTAATCTTCACTGACACGAGTGCTAAAGGAATTGGAGCCACATTAGCTCAAAGACATGACTCAAAGATCAATGTGGTGGCTTTTGCATACAGAACTCTCACGGTGTCAGAGCAAAATACTCAACAGTGGAAAAAGAGGCACTGGCAGTGTATTGGGCAGTGAAACACTTCAGCTTTTATGTGTGGGGAATTTCTTTTGAAATACATACAGACCACAAACCTCTATTGTCTTTGTTCAGCAAACAAGAAAATGAAAGCATGACACCAAGGATTGCTAAATGGTGTATTGGACTACAAGGATATAATTTCAGGATGGTACATGTTCCTGGTCCTCAAAATAAGGTAGCAGATTATTTGTCCAGGGCTCCTGTAAAAGGGAATTTAGAGGAGAACATGGAAAAGGACTTGGTTTTAGAAATAAGACAAGCAGCCATCACTAAAGATCTGTGGAATGTGAACATGGAAAAGGATGAGGTTATACAAAATGTTAAAAAAACGTGTAGTTGAAGGGTGGCCTAGTAGTCGTAAAGATTTGCCATTTGACATGCAACCGTTTTGGAATGTGAAAGATGGCTTATCCATTGCTGGGGATAACTTGTACAAGTCAGGAAAGATGTTTCCCCCTGTGGGTTTGTTGAACCATATTGTAAATCTCACACATGAGGGACACCTGGGCAGAAGCTTATGTAAGGCTAAATTGAGATCTGAGTATTGGTTACCTAAAATGGATCAAATAATGGAAGAAAAAGTCAAAGAGTGTTATGCATGTGGGCTCAGCGATAAGACTAGAACAATAAGGCGGGCACCCCTCATTCCGGTACAAGTTCCTGAAGCACCTTGGGACAAGCTGGGACTGGATATCACAGGGCCCCTACAAGTCAAGGGTTCACATGATTGGTATCTACTGGTACTCATTGACTACTATTCGAGTTGGATCACACATAAATTGGTACATAACATTGACACAAAGGCAATTATTCTGTTTTTAAGTGACACATTTGCTAAAGAAGGCATCCCCTCCACTTTGATCACAGACAACGGAGTGCAGTTGGTGTCGGAGGGGATGAAAGGATTTTTAAAAGATTTGTCTGTGAACCATGTACGCACTCCCCTTTACTGTCCTAAAGCTAATAGTAAAGTAGAAAGAGCCAATAGAATGCTGAAAGATTGCATACAACTAGCAGGAAGGTCGGGCATTTCAGTTGAGCAGGCCATAAAAGATATGTTATGGTCGTATCACACAACACCTAGTCTCAGTACAGGTTACTCTCCTTTCAAATTATTGAAGGGAAGGAAAGCGGGCTCTAAGTTGTCACCCAACTGGTTGTTTCCCAAAAAACTGGTTAATGTGAATAAGGAGGACTTTATAAGGAATGTAGAGTCATGCCAAAGCAAGTACAAAAGGTGGTACTACAAGAAATGGGGTACGAGAGAAAAGGTTCTAAGGCAAGGTCAGTTGGTGCACATAAGGAAACCGGAAGGAAAGGGGACAAGTACTTCGCACCAGAAAGAATAAAAGAGGTGCACAAAAACACGGTCTCTTTGGAAAATGGGAAAAAATTGAGTATGGACAGAGTAGCCCCTGGAAAAACGGGGGTGGAGCCCAGAGTGTGCAACAGTGCCGAGGTGAGAGAAGACATGGGAGGAGAGCCTCTTGTCAGAAGGGGTACTAGACCTCGTAAAGCACTGGGGTGGCATCAGGATTTCCAGCGGGATTAAGTATTTGTTGCTGACTCATTGGGTCGTTTGACCCCAGGTCTACTGCATTAGACCTATTTTGTTCTGTTCACCGTTTCCTTATGGTTCTCTTCTTTTGCTATACCTCCACCTTGTTCTCCTGCTTGTCCTGTCCCACCTGCTACCTTCTTTCCTCCAATTCTAATTAGCTACTGCTCTTCTGCTTTTCTCCTTTCGGGAAGGAAGAGGTGTTGTAATCTTCCTTCTTCTTGAACCACTCCTTCTCCCCCTCCCTCCTTCACCTTGTTGGTACAATCTTAGAACCTTCCCTGAAGGCAGCTTTAAAATGTTGGTTCTGTGAGACAGAACATTACCCAGTGCCAGCAGCTGGGGGTGCGCTTTACTTGTAATGATAATATTAAACAAAACTTGAACCTTACCTGAAGGTGTTTTGTCTAATTACCACATGCACACTTTGAGAAGGTTGCAAATATATGTAAAGTTTATAGAACATCACGTGGGTGAAAATTCTTGCAAAAAAATATTTTTCTGCCCCAAATTTTTGTGCAAGAAAATTCAAGCTTTAGTAAAATGTTTTGTTGGGTTTTTCATCAGAGCTGCAGAAATTAAGTGAGCAATAACAGCCATGTTCACAGTGATATCGAATTTGCCCTTTTATATGAAAGTCCTCTAAATGGACAGTTAGGGGTTTAAAAACATTTATCCAGTAAAGATATTAATTCCCTCACACCTGCCCATCATTTGTATCAGTGTACGCATTAGGAACTATCATGAGCATTATATTCTGGCCTACTATGGCACTTTTCATATATCATGTGACTCAAAGAAGGAGAAAGAAAGTATTTTTGGGCTCCTCCAAATGATCTTTTCTCACAAAAAATCCAAAAGTGGGGGAGACGCTGCGCTTCTTGAACTGGGAAGCAAGGAGAGATTGTTGGGGCACAAAGAAGGACTACGAGACCCAGGAGGCCGCAGGGGCCAGATGCGCATCACCTGCCCCTTCCCCTCTGCAAGCAGGGAACTCGAATACTTCGTGTGACTCACGTGCCGTGGGAGACGCTGCGCTTCTTGAACCGGGAAGCAAGGAGAGATTGTTGGGGCACAAAGAAGGACTACGAGACCCAGGAGGCCAGAGGGGCCTGACGCGCATCACCCGCCCCTCCCACCTGCAAGCGGGAGTATTTCCCTGAGCACCTCTTCCCACCCCGCGAGACATGAGCGGGCGCGTGCCGGGGTCGAAGCCCGGCCCAAGGGTGGGCCTGTCTGAGCCCGTCCGAGTACGACCGAGGACAGGACGGGGCCCCCCTCTTGAACTCTTTCTGCAAACAATACATTAAGGTTAGTTTATTTTAAATCAACATCTACTACTGTTTCACAGCCGCCAACTTCTCTTTTTGTCACAAGATACTGGAGACCTTGTTGTAATATCGACTTGGAAAATGGCTGCAGCCTGTGTGGGGAAGGGGGGAAGGTTGCTCACTGGTGGAACTATTGTGGGGACATTAGATCAATTCCTAATAAGGGCTTCATCAGTGCTACAACGCGAAATCGAGATAACTGAAAAAAGGCTATCAATGGAGCCAATTTTCAAGAAACGGTCATCGCTGGGTAGACTGGCTAATGTACCATCGCCAGTGCCTCAAATCACGACCCAGGAGTTATCACCAGCGGCTCAAACAATGGCCAAAACTATGCCCGCTGGATCTTCAGGAGAAGGTAAAAAGCCAGCAGACACAGTAGGCAGGTCACTTAGGGCCAGATGTAGGTAGGCGTTTACCGGGTGGTAACGGCCGAATTCGGCCGTTACCGATCCGGTAAGAGCAATTTGACATGTAGGTCCCTGTATTTTACAGACTCGGTAAATTTACCGATAAGTAAATTTACCGAGTATGTAAAATACCGAGTCGGTATCATTACAGATTCCGGTAAATTGGTATGTAGGTGGGACTCTTCTGAGTCCCACAAGCAGTACAAAATCGGTATTTTACCATCAAATACTACTTGATGGTAAAATACCGTTTCTGGTGTGCATGCACATGTGTGCATGCACACCTATGCCATATGACAGGCAGACCTGCCCTTAGGGCAGGTATGCCTGCCACATGGCACCCGAGCCTCTTTTGGGGGTGCCAGAGGGTGTCAAAGTGACACCCCCTGCACCCTTGTGACAGTCGGTATTTTCCGATGTGGTAAATACCGACCGGTAAATGCCCAATCAATCCTATGGGCTTCAAAGCCCATAGAAATGAATGGGCATTAACTGGTCGGTATTTCCCGCATCGGAAAATACCGACTGTTTCCGAATCGGTAATTGCACATCTGCATTTACCTACATCTCGGTACTTTTATTTTCCGACCTCTGAAATACCGAGTCGGTATGACTCGGTATTTAAGAGGTCGGAAAATAAAATTTACCTACATCTGGCCCTAGGTCCTACAGCGACCGTGATAACGGTAATAACTGATCCATGCATTGTCCCACGAAGCCCAGGTACAACCAGATCGGGATTGTCAATACAGTCGGCATCTGGTAACAAACATGGAACTATTAAACAGGTGCCTGATGTAGTAGTTAAAAGAAAGCGCAGAGGAACTGCACTATTGAACAGAAAAGCAAAAATACAGAAATGTGGTAATGCAGAGAGTAACTCAATTGTAGCTGATCTGGATATAGTGCAGCTAACTGTAAACGCGCCTCTGACTACCCATGCAATTGATGATATGATCCCTCTTGAGAATAGAGGTGACTTTTGGGTCAAACTGGAACAAATATTCACAGAAACTTGCCTTCCCATCTACGAAAGACTGAATTCTATTGAACACAGACTCTCTCATCTTGAATCACTGGGTACCTCAGCACAGGGTGGGGAGGGTATGTGGGCTGTGGATTGTACCAGCAGTGGCCAGGGGATCCCCAGGCCAACACACTTATGTTGTCAGCAAGCAACAAATGCCATAATAAACTTGCCTGTCCCACCTGTTCAACTGGGCGATGAACATACAATGCTTTCTGCTTCTGTTGTTTCTAATGCATTGGCAATAGATATGAATAGGGAGGGAGGAGAGGATATGGGGGCCCGAAGCCCTGATCAACCAGTAAATATGGTAAATAGGGCAAGGTCCTCTGATGTTCGTAAGACCGAGCTACCTCGTTTGGACCTCCCGCCCGAGTCTATACCTTATGTGGTGGTTTTGGTCGGGGTCCCTACCTTGCATCGGGGAAAAACAGAGCACCTAGGAATAGTGGGGTTAGCTGCGAGACGGGGGTGGGACACATATACATAAGGCCGACACACTACCGGGGCCAACAAGCTGTGGTATAAACAAGAGGACTACGGCTGGAGAGGCAAATGGCAACATTAGCATTCTTTCATGGAATGTGGCAGGGATAAAAAACAAGCTAATATGCCCAGACTGGGGGCTGTTCATAGACAAATATGACATTTGCCTCATGCAGGAGACGTGGGCTTTGGAAAACAATCAGCGGAGTGGCTTTGCTACTTTTAACATACTGGCCACAACGAAGGGTAGGGGTAGACCATCAGGTGGATTAAGTATATGGGGGGGCACACACCTGGGAGTTAAAGCGGAACAGCTGCCAACAAACTCACTCGATATACAATGTGTTCTACTAACCCTTCCAACCAAAAAAAACATAGCCCTAATTAACATCTACTCCAGGCCAACCCAGAGTGGCAAGAGTCTACTGTTATAAATCAACTGAGAGAATACATATTGTCTCTTGACCCAGAGTGTATTGTGTTATTAGAGGGCGATTTTAACTGTCAGTTCAAACCTCTTAGTAATATTGGTCTAGATGATCTTGATGCTGCAAACCAGCACTGGAACATCCCGGATCCCATGATCCCACCAGTTAAAGCATGGACGCCGCTGGTTTTACAAATTATTTAGTCTACTCTCTCCCTATCCCTGAGGCCCTGTAATGGGAGATCAAAATCGGAAAGACCTGGCCTATCGACATTTAATAGAGAAGGACAAACATCAATAATAGACTATATTACGATTGAATCTAGATCAAGGGATAGGATTTTGGACTTTCGGATCCTAAGGCTGTATGACAGCGACCACAATGCTCTGGTAATTACATTAAAGCCAGTGAGCTGGGGCCTATCAAATTACCAAGCAGAGCCCAACCACGTGCAACAACCTCTCCTGTCACATTACAATAGATGGAGAGTAAAGTGGCCCTATTTACTGGGTTCTCTGAATAAGTTGGCATACACATATCAGCAGGTTGTGCCGCATCTCAGTGAAATGGATAGGGTTGGGACACTCGGCTCCCAAGCGGGGTGGGATATGAGGCCTGTTGAAATTCACTATCAGCTGACCTCTAAATTGCTCGAGGTGTTCTACCCGGAAGGGAGCATCACAGAAAAAACGGGCCGACCCACTCATGGTACATTGCCAACTATCGTAAAAAGAAAAGAGACCTAATTGAAGCCGGATGCATTATAAGCAGGTGATAGAAAGGGAAAGAAAATCCTGGGAGATGGATAAGTGGGAGAACCTGAGACTAGCTCTACAGCATAAGGACTTGAAATAATTTTGAGCAATAGTTAGCAACAGTGGGAGGGAAGATAGAACAGCAGTTATCCCCAGCATAGCTCCAGCAGTATGGGAAGCCTATTTCGGAATCCTGTACGCATGCTCAGGCGATGACGATTCGGCTCCGATAACCCGGTGCTCCCTCCACAAGTATCGACTGGGGGGGGTGCAGGAGATTTCTATTACCGAAGTCGAATCTGCCATCACCAAGCTTCTACCTAATAAAGCGCCCGGGCTCGACAAATTGCCAGGGGACTTATTCCGCTCAGAACCGAAAATATGGGCCCCCTATCTCTGTGTCCTGTTTAATTCCATCTTAATGGGGATGGACCCGCCAGATACCTGGCATGGAGCAGAGATAGTCCCCATCCACAAAAAAGGCTGCCCCTTGTTACCATCAAACTACAGGCCTATAAGCCTGATAGATATTGCCCAGAAATTGATGGGACAAATAATCTTGGAAAGAATCCAGACCTGGGAAGGGGAAAATTAGATCTTGAGTACCCTCCAGGCCGGATTCAGAACGGGCACGTCAACCATCGATCAGATATTTCGTCTTCAGGTCCTATATTGGAAATCAGCGAGTGCAGAGGGTGGCAGCCTCTACCTCATTTTTGTGGACCTGAGGTCCGCATTTGATCTGGTCCCTAGGGACAAATTGTGGAGAGTCCTTTTGGACCTCGAAATCCCCATTACCTTCTTGACGTGCTGAGAAGGCTCCATGTAGAAACCTTTGCCAGGGTGAGATGTGGGAACCATGGAGAATTGTCGGCCTGTTTCCCGGTACAAAAGGGGGTGCGCCAGAGGTGTGTGATGGCTCCCACCCTCTTTAGTTTATACATCAAAAGGCTCATAGATTATTTACTAGGTGTAAAGGGCATCGATGCCCCTAGATTAGCCTCAGGTAGGGTACCCGCATTGATGTTCGTAGACGACACCTTACTGTTGTCCAGGACATCAACGGGTATCCAATGCACCCTGGATGGTTTTGCAGATTTGTGTGCGTCAAGAGGCCTCGAGATGAATCTATCTAAAACGAAATTTATAATCTTTAACCCTCCAAGGAAGATGCGCCCAAACCAAGTATTGAATGGAATACCCTTAGAGAGAGTAAAGACCTTTGAATATCTTGGTATCACTCTCAAGGAACATCTGGGATGGGACACCCAAGTGGCCGAGTCTGCTTTAAAGCTGACTCAAATGGCGGGTGGGCTATCAAAACTGCACAGAGTATCTGTTTACAAGCCGGCCGCTCCAGTAATAGAAATTTACAAAATACAAGCGAGAGCGGCTTCTATGTATGGGGCGGAACTATGGGGGCACTATAGGCCTACAAGTCTAGCTAGGGTACACTCATTTATGAGGAACTTGCTAGGACTGCCAGATAGCACCCTGTTAGTGTCTCTCAGGCTGGATCTGGGGTTACTCCCTTTGAAGGAGGAGGTGGCATTAAGGCCACTCACCTATTGGAGAAGACTCTGGTCTGTCCCGGAATTGGGCTCCTACCGAAATGAGTTCAGGGATGTGTGGGCAATAATTAGACACAAGAAAACTCTTTGGCTAATCCATATTAAGGATCTTTGTGGCAGGATTGGCCTACCAGAGCTTTGGGATTCACCTGATGTATCATGCTTGCCCTTTCTAGAGCGGACTTGGTACATCAGTACAGGCACCATAATCTAGCAGCTCTTCATGCTAGCTCATCAGTGGGTAGACTGACTACTCAGTTCCTTCAAATAAAAGAGGAGTACAAAAAGGAGGACTTCCTTGACCTGATATATCCAACATCGGCAAGGAAGTTGTACTTGCAATTCAGAATGGGTTGTCTGCTGCTTAGAGCATTTACTAGTAAATGGGACTCGAACAACAATACAGAGTGCCCAGCATGCAGACACCACTCGGAAAGTGAAATCCATGTTTTCTTTTTCTGTCCTGAATACCAGTTGGTGCGTAATCACTGGGTGAAACTAATTTGCAGGAACTTGGGATATAGAGAATGTGAAAATGATTTTAGAGTACTAAAATATGATACTCACCCTCCTATCGTTTTCGCCGTCTCCCGCTTCCTAAACGGAATGTGGCCAAAATGCAGAATCTTTTTAAAGATATAAACTGTGATCCATATATTCTATGAATTCAAATGTATTCTTCTGATAACTATTGTGAATGATTTAATCTGAATTTTAGTAGTGCTGCTTTTATATGTGTAAATAGGTGTGTATATATGATTATAGTAGTGAGTGATATACTCTATGTTATTTATTACTGGAATGTACTGTTTTATGTATTTTATCTTGTACTTTTATGGTCCTTTGCGACCGAAATAAAGTTATCAAAGAAAGAAAGGAAAGTGTATTATGTATACACAGTCAAAATAAAATGTTCTTGAATTTTGTAAGGTACTTTATTGTCCTGTTGTGAACATCCACATTAACTAGACAGCCCATCTAGGGCTCCACAAAGACGTGCAGGGTTTGGAAGAAAAGATATGCAGATGAGACTTACTGATTCCAGCCTGTATTTACCCTCCTTACTCTAGCATTACAAATGTTAGTCCCCAGAATGAAAAAATAACCATGCAGACCTGGTAATACCTAGAAATAATTTTCCTATGCTTATTCTGAAGTCTGGGCACCAATCATATGATATTTACCAGCTGCTCTGATCTTAAGGTATAAAGCAGCAATGAATCACAATCAGTGTATGGGTTAGATGGTTTGGAATGTGAGGAGAGCAGGACAGGATAGGGTGTGACACGGCTGTGGAGAGCGTTCCATGCTCTACATGTGGTGTAGGATGTTCACTGATCCTGTCTACTTTAACCTGTTGTGGACACGCAGTTGGTGTCCCATCACCTGGTAATTTCAAATTCTTACTACCGCTCCTCCAGACTCATAATGGGGGCCAAAAGTCAACACATTTAATAACTGAGCTTTTTTTTTACTGCATTATTAAATATACAGTCTTGGTGATTGCTAATATGGGCATCTTGTGCCAAAGCATTTTTAAGCATCAAAAGTATTCTCCAATAGTCCTACTTTATGTACTCACAAATTCTACTCATTAACAGGTGGGTGGTGAGCCCCATCTATGCCTGCCCTGTCCCTTATGCACGAAGATCTCAGCCACAAGTGCTGCCAACTCTGCAAATGGGGATGTACGTTTTTTTGATGAAAATGTTCAAGGATAAAGGAGGAGTGGTTAGAAAATGAGAAATATCTACTACCAAATCGGGGTAGCGGAGAGGAGAGCAAAGACAGGCCCAGCTAGGCACATGCACCACTCCTACAAAAAAACAAGACAAATGTTTTTCATCTAAGGTTCCATCCACATCTACTCCTGAAAGTACTGCAGACTGAGCATGCTCAAATTTACTCCAACCAACTCTTGATGTAACACAAACTCAAAAGATGGCCAAACACTGGTCCTGCAAGTCGTTCTCATGGAAATCAGTGGAGGCAGGTGAGTAGTACTAACAGCACCTAAGCAAAATAGGAAAAAAGTGCTAACATTTTTATTTTTATTTAGATTTAAAAAAAATGTTTTATGAAATCTCAGGCGATAACACTTATTGAGTTTTGAGTCTGTAAGTAATATACATTGAACAAACTTTCATTCAAATCCAAGACTCCTGCTAATGCAACAGAGTTTGGAAATCCCCAGTCATGATGACACTGAACCCATTACCAACTAAATATCACTAAAAGATCAATCAGTCACACACTGCCTGCCCATGTAATAAATCAAAAGACAGAACAAACATATTTTCCTCATGTTGGTGAATAATTTATTGAGGGGGAGACGAGGATAGACAGAAGAGGCAGGAAGAGAATCATTAGGACTGGAAGACCCAGGGATAATATGATTACTGCTCGACACATGATTTGATCCTTGACATCACATCAAAAAGGTGATGGGAGAATGCTTGCAATAATTCTTATCACTGGCAATCGCTTGGGGCAGCATTCCAACCAATTGTTCTTTTGCCCACCATGCCACCTAGGATTAGGCCCATATCATATTCAATTCAGTCCTACCCTTGCTTAAATCAGAACAGTCTAACCTTAAATGCCAAGCCAGTCCTCTCTGAACCAGGACTAAGGCTATCCAAGACCATTTTTGTCCTGATTGGGGCTCTTCATCGGGTGAAGCTTGGTTCCACAGGCACAGTGAGCAAAGACAAGAGGAAGTCCCAACTCATCAAGAAAAAAGCCTTATCGTGTTTTATCCTATTGTATCTCTACGTGCCAAGAGTCTGTTATCGTTATATTTATCCAATGTCAAAAACACAATATCATACATGAATCAAACTTTAAACAAATCATAAAACAGTGTGTGAATTGCTAAAAACATCCATTTTATTACAAATCAATAAAAACAATGTTACAAAACATGATGATGGTGCCAAGGAGAAACAAATACAATTGCAATGTGAACTTAAAATCATTCAAATGTACAGTTAAAAAATAAATAAGAGATTCACAGTTGTTCAGGAAGTCGACACGTTTCGGTGTGTACAGATACCACCTTCTTCAGGACAAACAGTTTCTATATGGGAGAACATTACAATTAGATGTACATCTTTATTCACAAGGTCTAGTTTTCTCAAAACACATATTTATTATTTATACATGATTGGGGCACATTTGTTTTATCACACACTAAGGATCGTTAATTTCCTTATTCGGAGAAACATTAGTGTTATTCAAAAAGGCACTTGAGATACAAAAAGGTCTACATGAGGATCTTTTCTTTGGTGACATTTATGACACCAGATAGGATGCTTAAAGGGACATTATCAAAAAGCATACCTGTGAAATAAGTTATTACTTGGCTTCTTGTGTAGAATTAAGAAGGACGGAAAGACCGGTATTACTCTGGTTTGTAGGCAGCTGGTGTGAAAAATTCCAGTGCAGGTTCCCTGTTCTGTAAGAAATATAGGGATCCCAATGTATATCAATCTGGATTTGTCAAAAGAGAATTATCTGATTTAATCCATTGTGAACAAGAGGCCCACCCTTCTTTACCTTATATCCAGGGTACCCTTATTTGTAGAGAGGTTGCTGGAGGGGTGCCACCGTATTGGTCAATCTTAGAAACCTGTAAATGAATTAAGTTGTGGATTAAATTACCTGGATAGAACTATGTTTTTTGTGTATTTCCTCTAATTAACTGAGTGGATTGGCTCCTTCTCTAATGAATTAAATGCTAGGGGCTGTCTGTATCACACAGTGTCTCTTAGAGGTTGTTTGTTGTAATGCTCATCTGAATTAATGTCTAATAACTCACCCGTGGCATGGGAATATATGTCCCAACTTCGCAGTGCTACTTGATGCCTTTAATTCAGCAAGCAGTCTCTGACCATTATATCATAAAGTCTTTTCTTCAGTTTTGACCTGTAAAGGGTTACATTCCAAATATTTGTTCTTATCTTAAAGCAAATATACTGCATTGTTTTATAATACTTTACCTATTAATTGCACTGGTCATGCCTATATTATTTCAGGCAGCCGTTAGGCATTTGTTCCTTATTCGTTTACATGACTGAGCTACGTTGTTATATGACTCATGGACTGTAAATTGCTCTAATTAGGTATATACTATCAATGGCAGGCATTAGCATTCTATCGATTTAATAAACTTGCTGTGATTCCTGCCGATGGATTGAATCAGTGTCCCCATAGTTAGTGTTTTAGCCAGGCATAACGGTTTGAAGTTACAAAAGAAGTATTTAAATATATGGCTAATAATCCCTCTAGTAAGCACATTAGATTGCACATTTGGTTATAGTCGGCAGGATGCAGGTTGTCTAGTAACTAATTTGGACATTTTGTATTTTAAGAAAGGGTGCAGTATGTCAGGCTGCCTTTCCCTGTTGGTTAACACGTTCGTGCGTTTGTGAGCACATCCTTTAAATTAAACGATACAGTTACGGTTTACCCAATGATAAGCGTTCTATTTGTCTTTCACGCTATTTTAAAAGGAGTGTCTGAGACTCTCATATGGACTTAGAAAGATCAAGGGAATGCTAGGTTAAAGGGTGCAGAGTGTTTCTCTTACCTTATTCATAAAAACTGGCCTCCCTGCTCCCCTCGCAGCTCCTCCGTATCTCTTCTTTCGTTATCGTCCAGTCACGAATGTATGGCTTGACGATTCATGGTCCGATATTTAAACCCGAAAACGCGGGAGATTTGCAATTTAGTCCTCGCGAAGGGTATTGGTAGCGGGATCATTAGTGGGCGCGTTTATACCAATTGTCTATGACGCCTATTTGCGTTTTGAACTACAATTGTAGTTTTATTGTTTTAAATGGTGTCGTTTCTTTTAGAGCGAGCCCGTTGTTCGTGGTGACATTGGTAGACGTCATCTTCCCTACAGGGCAAGTATGTATTAAGAACTACTATTGTGAATTAGGTAGTTCTGGGCGAGAGTGTTAAAATGTGGAAACGTTGGAATTTTTCAATTTGGTTCACGCGAGGATTAATTAATTAAAGCCTCGACCGTGGCCGTGTTTGTTTCCTTCTATACGATGTCAATATGCATTAAGAACTACATTTGTAGTTTTTTCGTTATAGCTGCGTCACGCTTGATTTTCGCATAAATCAAGGCTTTTTTCTTGATGAGTTGGGACTTCCTCTTGTCTTCCCACTTTTGATCTC
This sequence comes from Lissotriton vulgaris, assembly GCF_964263255.1. NCBI lineage: Eukaryota > Metazoa > Chordata > Amphibia > Caudata > Salamandridae > Lissotriton > Lissotriton vulgaris. Next base: position 1,238,300,587 of record NC_141695.1, read on the forward strand.
CTTGTCCCAGATTAAACCAAAAGGAGGCCTCCTTTCCCTTTTTTCTCATACAGTGAGCAAAGAACCCACGTCTGGGAATACTGTAGACCATCAAAGGGGGCAGTACATCAAACACATAAAAGGTACTAAGAGGATGCTTGCAGAACATCAAACCACTGGCAATTGCTCAGGTTAGCATTGCAACCCATCGTTCTTTTGTCCACCATGACACTTCTGATTAGATCCAGCCTTATGCAAATCAACCCTTCTGTGTGTTTGAAATACTGCCCTAAGTAGCAAGGATATGCCCGAACTGTGCTGCTTGAACCCACTTCACCAGACCAAAGAGCACTAATCAGTGTGAAACCGCTCTTGGGTTGCTTGTCATCCAGTGAGGGAGGACCTGACCTGGCAGTTTGGGCTGAACTGTTCTCATTAGAGCGGAGTCAACAGTGACTTGCATATGGCGGGGTCCAAACTGAGGTGGGACGTTGGGCAAAAGAACAATGAGTTGGAAGACAACCGTGAGTGATAACCAGTGGTTAGACACTTTGAAAGCAAGGCTTTCTCCACCTTTTGTGTGTTTGCTATACCCCCCTAAGTGGCAATGGTCCCATGCTCACTCCGCCACTGGAACCAAGCTACATTCAACTGAAGTGCCCCTGTCAGGGCGAAACCGGTCTTGGGTTGTTTGTGGTCTGGTTCAGGGAAGACCTGACCTGATAGTTTCGGCAGGACTCTTCCTACTGGAGCAGGATCAAGACTGATTTGCACATGGCTTGGTTTAAAATGAGGTGCAATGTTGGGCAAAAGAACGGTGGGTTGGAATCCTACCCTGAGTAATTGCCAGCGGTTAGACAAATTGCAAGCATACCTCCCATAACTTTTTTTTGTGTTTCATTCTTGACATCACATTAATAAATCTGCATGGTTGCAGGCCGGGAGAAGGTGCTCAATTCACCTACAGCCCGCTCCGAGGTCACCCCTCCCCATGTCAAAATACTGACTCACTCCATTTGTTGGCCACTGAATCTTTCCAGAAGGTCACTAGGTAGTATGCAGGGGTCTTTTAGACAAGCCAATGACAGTGCTTGCAACAGCTTTCGAGATGTAGCAGTTAATCACTGTTTGACATGGCCCAACTCCGAGCAATGACCCCAAAACGTTTAGCTTTTTTCTCCTAGTCGTTGCAGACCCTCTCCACAAAACTATACGAATATGGGCAGCTTTCCACTGTACTGCAGAGGGAAGATGTGCATTACAGCATAACCCCTACTGGGTGCATACAGGATAGGTTCAGGTGCTGTACCTTTGTGTGCCCTGTAAACAGGCCTAACAAATACCTGGGGTGGGTATGGTAATGTCTAGAGGTGGAACATAGCACTGAGTGTGCCACAAACAGGATAGGCCTGTTGGATGCCATTACACGCCTGCCAAGGTTGGTTATTGCTTATGTCTCAGCCAACCCTGAGTGGGTCATCGTATGCCATGAGGGCACCCCCCAAGGGGGGCCTAGACGGGTGCACGGGGGTGGTAGGCTGATGGCCGGGTGGGTAGATGTGGACGTTCGCTGCCCAGGTAGTGTGGAAATTCCCACATGGGGCTTCCCCTGCCTTGGAGTGCAGCTATTCCAAAGGGATACTCCTGAGATTCTCTTGTGTGGCATGTGGACTCTGGGCACTTTCCCACTGTAAATATAGTTTGAAAGTGTGCATGCCCTTCGTACTCCTTTTGGGAAGTGGGGCTGACTGGACGTTCTGAAACAGGGGCTGGTCTGCGATCACAGATCATTGTGTGCTTACTGGCATCTAGCATGATAAAACTCATGAGCAGCTTGCAATTGCAGGCTTTTGGGTGTTAGCACCCGCACCTATGGTGCCAGTGATTGTGTGTGCAGCCTGCCATCACAGGCCTGTGCATACACATTGACATAAATTTTGGAAAAAACACCTATTATTTAAACCCGTATCCAGTCTGTCGTTGCAGACTTGGGCGGGCGCACTTATACCCCTGTTGATGGGGACTATGTGCCCAACATGCCATTGCAGGTCTGTGTGCATACTAACACACGTGTGCTCAGGGAATGAGGAATACCTGTGTGTGTTTTCACTACCTATGGGGCTTGCTCATCCCATAGGTTAACATAAAGAAGTGAACTACATTACTTGGGGGTGCAATAATGGATTGAAGTGGAGCAGCCTCAAAATGTTGCCTATCAATAGATTCACCATGCCAAAAACTTCCCAATGGTAAAGGTTTTTTTTGGCATAACAAACTTAGAAATGTTACGTAAAGAAAATGGACATTTCTATGCTCTAAGCGTCTTGTGTGCTGTGGTGCCTGCCTCCAGACTCCAGTGGACACCAGGTGTCTGCGGCGAACATCTGTGCATTCCCCAGCGACAGTCATATTTCATGGGTCTATCATCAGAATGACAGACCTATGCCATTTGAGGGTAGGATTGGATAGATTGGAGAGAGAGCTTTTGACACTTAGCCTCCAGGGTCTAGATCATGGCCCCACTAAAGATTAAGATCTACATTCCACAGCCCCATAGTAGTCAGGTCTACAATTTGGGGCGACATCTGTGGTTCAAAGGGGAACACCCCTTAACCACCCCTAAGTTCAAAGACACATAACAGTGTAACTACTGGTCCCATCCTTAAGCAAAGGGTGAGATATGCTTGCAGGGAAGTGAGACCATAAACCCAGATTGCATGGTTTACATTGCCAGAGAATTCTGTTGTGCACATGGAGGATTATTGCCTGTGAAGGGGACCATGTGCACTTTCAGAACAGTGGCTGGCCTGAGACCTCCTGAAGTGCGACACCCTGAAGTGTGCTCTCCAAGGGCCCAACGGTGAGCCTCTTGTTCTCCCAGAGATCTCAGGGACATCAAAGGTCTCCCGCAAAGGACCTACACCATATACTGTGACTTCTGGAGAGCGGTGCCCTCTGCAAGTTCCCACCTAGGTTACTCAATCCCATTGGGTAGTGGTTGTAAACATTGAACTAAAACTTGTGTTTGGAGATTGGATTGTCTAGTGCAGAGCCCCAGAAATCTTTTGCACATCTAAGGCATGTGGTACTTGTATCACAGGAACCATGACACTCATAAGCATGTAGTTGGTGGTGAGTGGATTCACTCTGTGTGGCCTGTTTCATCAATCGTACTGCATCTCTCTTGTGCATCATGCTGACTGCTCCCTTTTGACCATCATTGCAGTGGACCAACTGCCCTCTCAACAACTAGCACCTCCCAAAGACATTTTGGTGCCAGGTAGTAGAAAAAGAGATTGACTGGGTTGAAGGAATGCTTTTGAGACAGTCAGAAGTGGGTCAAGAGCCTGCGTGACACCATTGTGTTTTGAGATCTGTGGGTGAACGTTCCGAGTGGCTGTAAAATCTCCTTTCTTATGTTTACTTCCTAATTAAAACTTGCTGAATATCCTCACCTGCTTCCCGAGTACCTAGTCTAAGTGTGGCTTTGACCGCGTTTGGCCTAGTATTCAGGAGGAAGGGCTGGTTATCTTCCATCCAGAGGTACAGGAAAATCAACTGAATCAAGGTGAACTGAAGGGTTGAGGGAGGCTATGGCATAGAGTCAGCAGAATGTTATCCATTGACCTGCTCGGTACCAGAAGCACTGCATTGGGGTGCTGGGTGAATGTGTGTGCAAGAGCGTTCTGTACAGACTGGGCTGAAACCTGTCGCACCACGTAGGGGTGCAGAGTGAGTGTATATGAGTGGGAGAGGTAGTCTGTCAACCAGCTATGATTCATTAGACTGGCCAGCGGTGCTGCTTTATACAATGATTTCATGCCAAAAGCACAATATACTTGATATTGGGTTTACCCGTGTGCCACTGTTGTGACCCTGGGTGATCCTATATCTGTTTCGGATTGTATTATCAGAATTGCCAGCGTGGGTCTAGGATGGACAGCGTGTCGCACCGCATAAGGTTGCTCTCTCTCTCTATCTTTGGAGGGCAGGGGAATAGGAATTGTCCACAGTGTGCATTCTATTGTTATCATAATCATACAAGTGGGTCTAGTGCTGCTAGTAATATGTATACATGTGTTTTATGCCCAAAATGATTGAATATGTGTGTTGAATATAAGTGTTATTTACATACATCGTGTTTGAAATCTCTTTTCGGACTCACTGTATTTATCGCTTATGACTACTATGCCTTTGCTTAACACATTGTCTCTGAGGAAAGCCTGACTGCTCAGCGCCAAGCTACTCAAGGGAAAGCACATGTTATGCAGCCAGTGTAATCACCCCTCCTTGACAGGAGTGGTAGATTCTGCCTAGCTGGGGGCATCCCTTCAGCCAACCAGAAAGTGCTGGTTCCAACAATCACCATGCCACAGTCACTTTCAGAAAGGCAATGTCTGGCATTGGAATACTATTCTTCGACCCAGTTTCCTCCGTAGCTAGATGAAATTGATTGCCCCATGTGGCACTTCAGCCACCCTGCCAGATGGAACAGTATTTCTGAAACAGACACCACTGGCACTCCATCAGTGTGCAAACTGTCTGTAATGGCAGGTGCTTCTTCAAACAACAGCTCCATTTTGCAACATTGCATTCTTGTACAAGGGTTGGTTGATCGGTATGTTGGCAATATGTGGCTACTAGGGAAATGTAATCAACTCAAATTTGCTCTGCATGTGTACCTTGGATATGGATTCACAAAGGTATTATTTCACAACTTCGCCAATTCACAATAGATAGCTATGAGGTAAACATGAATATGACACTTTACTCCGCACGCATTTACAACGTGTGCCATTACCCCGCATTTTTTACTCCGCAAAATCTTTTACAACGTAGGGCTTTACAATGCAATACATTACAATGCATTGTCCCTTACAACACATTTCATTATTCTAACTCCACTGGGGCGTTGTAATGGGGAATGCGTTGTAATGGTTTGCAGCGTACAGCCCTGCATTGTAAAGGGTTTCACAGAGTAAAAAATGTGGGGTAATGGACTGACAACGCAGTTCTTGTAAAGGTAGTTTACCGGTAAACATTGAATGCATACATTTATACAATTATCAAGGTAACTACATATAAAATATTACGTCTTTCCTGTATGTGATGCCATATATTCTCTCTCTCTTTCCATTTCCTCAACCCCTTGCAATGTCCAATCTCACAGCCTTGACAAAGGTACAACAAGGCACATACACAAATGCGAGCAATTATTGAATGCACTTTTGGCATCCTTAAGCCACACTTCATGTATCCTTATCATACATAAGGGTGGGCAATGTGTCCCTAAAAGTGCACAAGTTAATTTTAGTGTGTTTTTTTTTTTTTTTTTATATATTTTTTTTTATTAGACAAGCCGTAGGATAAACATTGGTACATTGATTACTTCATAATTAGAAAAAATTTCCAGGCAATATACAAGAGACAAAACTACACAAACTGCAATGACGTATGACTAAACGTTTTTCCCTTCATAAAATGCTAAAACAAAAACGTAGTCAGATTGAAAATATAAAAACTATTGGTATGGAACAAACATCAAGATTACAATACGGATTAATAAAGTGCTAGTGCAATGTAGTATGGAAGCCGCTAATTTAAAACAACAAGAATATTATTGTACATTTTTTTTTTTTTTTTTTTTAAAGTGCTAGTGCAGTAACATGTAAAGTTGGCATATGTAAAGAGACTAGAGCGTTAAAGTGGGTGGACCGACAATATATATCAGGAGGAGTATTATCCTATTTCTTTAAAGTACAAATGCAAAATCGCACAACGTTAACAAATAAATATATCTATGATGGAATACACAAACGACTGGTATAATATAGCAGATTAAATATGTAGTTGAAATTCTTAAAAATGTAGAAGCAATACATTCTAAAAATTTGACTTAAATAAGACTATTAACTTCCTTTTATCGATTCAAGCATCTCAAAATATTTCCAGTTCCTTTCAAACCTAGCAATCGCTCCCACTCTACCTGCATAGGCTCTCTCAAAGTTACATGTTCTTCTCATTTTATTAATCCATTTTAGTTGGCATGGGGCTATCATAGATTTCCAATTTTGTAAGATTAAAGATCGTGCTACCGCCGTAGAGATAAAAATAAACACTTCTTCTGATTTGTTAAACCTGTTCCTATCTTTACAGATACCGAAAAGGGCTATCTCTACCTCTGGTAGTAGAATTTTCCCAATTGCCATCTCTAAGTCTATAAAAATCCCCTTCCAAAAGGATTCTAACTTAGGACAGGAGAAGAAGATATGCTGCCAGCCACCCTGACCCCTAGTTTTACATCTGAAACATTTGTTCTCGTATGCAGGGAATATTCTCTGCAAAGCCTCAGGGGTATAATATAACAACCAACGAGAAAAAAAAGACATACGTTTAAAATTAGCTGCACGGAGTGCTTTGTTTCCTAAATGACATATAACTTCCCAGTCTTTATCTGTAAAAACACACTGAGTCATAAGGCTTATTTTTTCTAAGTGACAAGCAGTTATAGGAGATGGTCCAGAGGGGAAGAGCTTTTTATACCAGAATCCAATACCTGTATGTTTCTCCCCATATAGAGCTGTTAACAAAACATTAGGTGTTGTATCTAGCCCTCCTATTTCTTTTTTTATAAAATTGACCAGTTGTATATATTCGAAGAACCTAATACGTCTAGGATGTGCTCTATCTATTACCGTTTGCCAGCCAATTACAGAATTTTGGATGAGTAGGTGCCTTATTTCCCCAAATCCAGCGGATTCCCATTCTAGCAGGTGATTCAATGATATCTGAAGACCCATTTTAGCACATTCTATCAGTTTCAAATAGATAGATCCATCTGAACCATATTTTTTAAATAAGAGCCGTAATCTTGATGCATATCCCATCAGTGTCTTATATCTGGTTTTCTTAGGAAGCTTTGCAGTTTTTAAAAAGAAAAAAATTTGAGAGCTTGATTCCTCAAGCATTTTATCCAAAAAAAAATTGTCTCTTGTCTGTCTATTCCTTAATAATCCCGCCACTATGTCAAAAAAAGCTGCTTCATAATATGTTTTAAAATGGGGCAGAGCGAGTCCACCTAGGTTTACTGAAAGTTGTACCACCGAAAGCTTGGCTCTTGAGGCCTTTTTATTCCAAATAAATCTTCTCAACATGGATTCAAGTTCATTAAAAAAGGCCATGTTAACTTTAATTGGGATATTGCTAAACAAGAATAAAAGCAAGGGTAGTACGTTCATCTTTACCAAAGCCACTCTGCCAATCAAAGACAAAGGCAACAGGTCCCATTGTTCAAGTAAGCTCTTGATTTTGTTCTTCGTTTTTAAATAATTTAAACGAAAAAGTTCTTGATACTCCCTGGTTACATAGATCCCTAGGTATCTTATTGGATCCCGTTTTTCTGCTTGGGGCTGAAGTTCTAGCGGAAGAAAATCTGAATTTGAGCATAAAACAAGAACTTCTGTTTTTTTCTCATTGATCTTATAACCCCCAATCTTTTCGTATTCCTTAAGATCTTTCATAAGATGAAGAATATTTTCTTTATCGGGGGCCATATATAAGATAATATCGTCTGCGAATAATTTTAGTTTTGACATTCCAACGATTGGGGGAGATATTGCTACATTATTCCTTAATTTTATTACTAGAGGTTCAATAAAAAAAGTGAAAAGCAAAGGGGATAAGGGGCACCCCTGTCTAGTGCCTCGATTAATTTTTATCTTCCCTGCTTGCCTAGCATTAATTATAACCTGGGCTGATGCCCCTTCATAAATATTCTGTAGCATATTAATAATTGGAGCAGGGAACCCAAAATAACCCAAGGAAGTAAATAAAACTGACCAGTTAACTAAATCAAACGCTTTTTCTGCATCAATCATTAAGATGCATGCAGGGATTGAGTTAATATTAAAAAAATCTAACGCCTGTATCAAATATTCTGTATTAGCAGCCATATAGCGACCGGCTATAAACCCCGTCTGGTCTTGATGTATTACCTCCTGGGCTGCGAACACAAATCTTTGAGCCCAGATTTTCATAAAGATCTTATAGTCCGAGTTCAACAGACTAATTGGTCTAAAGGAATTCACATCCTCGGGGTTTTTATCTTTCTTCACGAAACTAATAATTGTGGACTCTTTGAACTCTAAAGGAACCGTCCCGCCAAGTCGAATATAATTAAATAGATTTTTCAAGGGGTCTTCTAGTTCCTTCAAAAACACCTTATAAAACTCAATTGGGAACCCATCTATACCTGAGGCTTTCGCTCCCGCTGTTTCCTTTATACCATTTTGTATTTCTAGGGAACTTATTTCACTATTTATTTGATTATGCCTGGAGACAGAAATTTTGGGTATATCCAGATTGTCAAAATATTCCCTGATTAGTGTTTCTTCCACTTGAATAGCAGGAGAATAGATTCTCTTGTAATGATCTAGGAATATTTTCGCGATCCCCTCACTCCGAGTCTCTGTGCCACCGAGGGGATCCTGAATTTTCAAAATAACAGAGGACTCTTGTTTTTTTCGGATTGAGTTAGCCAAAAGCTTCCCCATCAGTTGACTATCTTCATATAGTTTTTGCTGGAAGGCCTTTGAGCTGTTTATCTCTTCCAAAATAAAGAAGTCCCTGAGCGATGCTTTGGCTTGTTCCCATTTATTAGGCATTTGATGCAGTTTTAATGCGTATTCTTTCTCAGCGATACACTGAAGGGTAGATATTTTTCCCTTACGGACGTTTGCCTTGTTGCTGGAATATGCTATAATCTGTCCTCGGGCTGCAGCTTTAAATGCGCCCCATATTGCAAAAGGCTCTGCTGAATCCTTATTGACCAAAAAAAACTCTTTTATCCATTCTCTGAAGCTCTCTACCCATAATGTATTCTGTAAGAGGGTACGATCCAGCTGCCACCTGGGACGCACCCCCTCCATACCCTCCAGAATCAATTCAATTTCAATCCTCCCGTGATCTGAAAACGGATTACAACCTATCGATGCGTTGGAGATTTGCAACGATCTGGAGGATAGAAATAAGTCTATTCTGGAGGCTGTCTGAAATCTATTAGAATAACATGTGTAATACTCAATGTTGGGGTTCAGTGAGCGCCAAGAGTCCCGCAGTTGGTATTCTGCCATAAAGGCCTCTAGCACCCTTTTAGTTTTTGGTTTTAATTGTTTCTTATTCTTGTTAGAGGCATCCTTCTTTAAATCCTGAATGTAATTAAAATCACCCCCTATTATAATTTGCCCCGGAATACCCCTTAACGTTTCACTAATTTCAGTCAGGGCTGTGGTGTCATCTAAGATTGGGCCATAGTAATTTACAAGGTTGAATGTTTTTCCCAGCAATTTTACTACCACCCAAAGCCATCTACCTTTAGGGTCTCTTTGTACCTGCACAATTTCCCAGGGTAGGTTTCTTGAGAAGTAGATTGCAAAACCCCTCTGCGCCACCCCTGCTGAGGAGAAGAACCCATGGGAGAAATATCTTGGCTGAAACAATTTTGGATAATGTGTTTTCAGGTGTGTCTCCTGGAGGAAGACCACCTGGGGTTTAAGGGCTGTAATCCATTTTAAAAGGGCACCGTATTTCTGTTTGTTGAGCAGCCCATTTGCATTTAAGGACAGGATTTTGCATGGATCAAAACCCATCTATAGAAAAAAATCTTAAACATATTCTGTACCAACTAATTTCAAGAATACAGACCTACTGTGCTTGTATTTTTTTACTGCATTTACCCCCCCCACCCTACACCCCCCCAGTGACGTGGGAGCCCCCCCTCCATCCACGCAGCCCACATCTCCCCCCCCCCATAGCTTCTTCAGGTGTCTTCTTGTTACACCTGGTGTGACCCACTAACCCAGGCGCCGCCTTGGTTGTTTCCCTCTTTTTTATTTGCTTTTATATAAATATATATATTTTTTTGTTTTTGCTAACAGAATACTCGGATTTCTTAAATGTAATCGCTTTCTAAGTTTTTTGAGCTTTTGAGCCTTTTAACCTAGGCCTTTGTGGATATTTCATTGAGAAGAGTCTGGGCCTCTTCAATATCGGTAAACAAAAAGAATTTTCCCTTTACAAGAACCTTCAGCTTTGATTGCTGAGCAATCGAGGCCTGGGCGCCATTAGCTTTGAACAGTTGTAACAATTTTACGAATTCTTTCCTTCTTTTGGCTGCGGCCGCAGTCATGTCTGAGAATATCCTAAATTTAATAGTTTCTGAAATAGCAAACTGACGTTGTTGATAGGCCTTTGAAAGAATCCGCTCCTTAATCCTGAAGTCCGCAAAATTCAGTAAGATAGTTCTTGGAAAAGGAGAATTTGGAAAACGCTGAGCCGGTACTCTGTGGGCCCTTGTTATTGTTAGGTCTCCCTCAAAGTCTGGTAGGACTACTTTCTGGATGAAAGAGTTAACCCATTGTATCGTGTCTGGGCCTTCTGTTCCTTCGGGAACCCCCACAATTCTCAGGTTTGATCTACGAGAATGGTTCTCCAACTCCTCAAGTTTATTTTCCATAGAGATCCTCTTCTTTACAGCCTCCTTGGTTGCTCCTGAGGCCCTATTCATTTGATCTTCCAAGCTCGCTATCCTTGACTCAGCTTCCTGAACCCTTATAGGGAGTGCTAATGTTATTTCCTCCAGCTTATCTATTCTGGCATGGATGGCAGCAAGCTCAGTTCGTTGATTATTTTTAATCTCACGAATTTCGTCGAGAATTAAATTGAGCATCTCACGAATGTCTAGCTGGAATTTTGCTTCAGATCTCCCTTCAGAGTCCAGTATACTTAAGTCGAGCCCTGTTGCTTCTTCATTCCTGGGGGTTATCGCTTGTATGATTTCCCCATCCCTTACTTCCTCATTTGCTGTTGGAAGCTGGGTTTGAGGTGCAGATACTGTCTTGTCGGGGCCTTTAGATAAGGCACTTGGGGTAGGTGTATCCTGTGAAGAGGAGGGGAGGTTCAATTTTGGAGTTGTTTTTTTCGCAAAAAGTGGAAAATCCTTCACTTCCTTTCCTCTGGTTCCACTCTTTCCACCCCCCTCTTCTGACTGGGCTGCTGGTATAGCCGGAGTTGGAGAAGAATTTGGGGGTTGATGTTGAGGATGAACTACCACCTCTAGCTGAAGAGAAGGAATTATAGTATTAAGGTCAGCCATGTTGCCCTCCTTGATAACTTCTTTACACTGTTCTTCATGCTGTTGGGGGGTGGAGGAGAGAGGCAGTTCATCATCTGAAGACTCGGGTGTTGTATCTTCAGGCACAGGGCTTTCCTCCCTGTTGCCATCCTCTTTTTTATCCTTAGCAGCCTTGCGTGCCGCCTTTCTAGCCAGAGCAAGGCGAGTTTTAGCCTTCTGTCGGGCAGCCACTTCCACTTTACTGAGTTTGACTGCATCCTCGCACTCTTTCTGCGGTTTGCCCATTCTTAGAAGTGCAACCTCTCCTTTATATATATATATATTTTTTTTGTTTTTGCAAAGAACTTATGAAGCTTTTGAGACTTTAACTGTACAATTGCGTGACCATCAAGAGTTTTTTTTTTTTTTTTTAATTTGATTTTTTTTATTTCCTCACAATTACAGCTTGGCAGTCTTTATAAGGCCCTGGAGTTGAGAAACTCCGCTGATACTTTACAGCCGATTTTTCACGAAATGCTTGTATAAAGTGTAAGATGCTTTATCCAGCTTCTGCTAATGAGAGGGTGAGATTGACATTTTTTTCATTTTTTTCATTTTATTTTCCCCCGCTTTTGCCAACCTATCCCTAACCCCAGTCCTTGAATCTCACAGTTGTCGCGGTGCTGGTATCACTGAGGTATCATTGAGGGAGTGCTCACCTCGGGCATTCTTGGAATGCGCTCTCCGCCGACAGTCCAGGAACGTAGCGAGTGTAGTGATGCGGTAATTAACAGTTGAGCCGGACTCGCGGGGCAAAGCTTTAAACGGCTCCTCTGCTTTCAATCCTCGGAGGTTTTCAGCCGCGATTCTGATGTGACTCCGACGCTTCCAACGCTCATTTCCTTGCTTCGCGGCGGCAGAAGCAGACTGTGAGAGCAGAGGGAAGCAGCTAGCGTCTCTGAGGCCCGATCGCCATTCCTGAAGGCGGGGCCATGGGTCGTGAGTCACGGGAGACTACGCAGAGGCGTGGATCTCTGCAGTCCCCGTCATCCCAAAACAATTTTAGTGTGTTTTGTATTGAATAAGCGATGGTGCTTACAAGTAGACCTTACCCCTAAACTACGGCCCCATCCATGATCCCAGGATGGGACATAGAACAGCTGCCAGGTGTGTCAAAAACTAGTGACCTCACATTTCACCTGAGATGCAAGTTTGGTTGTTGCATCATAGTGATTGGACAGCTTCAAGACGATAATGATTGGTGACTGTGACACCGTCCACAAATACCATGTTGCAACACAATTATGTGATTACCAAATTGCAAATCTATCTCTAATATGTAACAATTGAAATATCCTTCATTTATTCATCAACATATTCCATATTGCAACTAGATACATAATTCATCCACACTTGTAATTTCCACTCACAACATTACATCCCACCTGTAGTGAAAACACAACACATAACACAATCCACACATCTTAATTTGCACATTTGTCCACTGTAAGTATTAAAAAGATGTGTTGTCATGTATTACTATAGTGGCATTTTACAGCTCATGCATGTTGTTGCCTTCAATCTGTTACATTTTCTGCATATTCTTCCTATATGGCAGATTTCTCCTCCTCATAAGAAAGGTGGAGAACTATGTAGCAGGGCACCGTTGTTTCACAATTTATATTTAAGAACAGGAAGAAGGGCAGTCTTGAACCATCCAAGTAACATCACTCATTCCTTCTCTATCCTGCTGTTTTTTTTGTTCCAGAAACCCCAACATGGCTGAGAGAAGATAGGTTGCCAAGTTTCTACCTGTAAGAATTGGAATCCGGGAAGACATTGACACTTGCTGCATTGCATTGGGTGTTCACACCAGTTGAGCCAAGGAGTGGTGCTAGCACTGGAAGGACTCCCGGTGCTGAGCCTGAATGAAGCCACGTGATTCGTTGGGAATATCCTTCACCACCATACACGACAGCCCTAGGATTGCTGCACTGCACATGAGGGTCATGTAAACATCTTGATCTGAACTCCCTACTGAGCTGAAGACTCATGAGCTGCTGCAAGGCAGAACATTTTACCATATAAAAATAAAATGTTATCTGAGGATTGAAATGTGTTTAATTTTATTTCAACACACAAAAACTTGCTGTGTTTTTTGAAAAAGGTAAGGTCACCTTTGTCATATGGCCTTTTTATTATTATTATTAAAGCTAGTGATATACTATTGTTAAATGCACCTAATACATTTGATCTAACTTAATCCTATCATGTCAGACACACATCATAAAGAGTGTGAAACACTTGTTGTGGCAATTTTGACATAGTAACACACAGAATATGTTGTAAAAACAAATTTAAATCTTGACTGTTATGCTAATCTTCTTTCATGTTATGCTGTATTAATAACTACAAATATAGCCCAGAATGCATTGTCTATTTGAGTCACATCCGGATGATGTTTTATATTAATTTGAGGCGTTCTGTAACAGTAAACCTGTTTGCTATCTTTCTCTAAAAAGCCCCTAATCTCACTTTCAAACCTGGCAAGTGAATGCAGGATTTTATGAGATTAATTAATTATGTGTGGCTCACTGGTTAGAGCGGCAGACTCTGAAGCAGAGATCAGGCCCAGGACGAGGGTTCAAGTCCCGACGCGGCAGGGTCTTGGGCTCAATGTCCGTGGACTCGATAATTCTCGCCTAGGCGCCGACTCTAATCATGGGTCCCACACTGCAACTCTGGGCAATAGCTTGCTTAATCTCCACAACGGCCCCACCAACACTGGGATGCCTGGCTTCACCTTGGGGGTGCCCAAGAGGGGCATCTCACAGGGAGAGCCAGGAAGGGTTGCACAGCCTTATACAGCGCCAGGACACCCCGTTGCTGGGGCAGCTGTGCGCTTTACAAGTATACTGCATTTACATTTACATATATATGGCACTTTAATTAATATGTATAAATGTGAAGAGTCAATTCTCTTCCGTTTTGAGTAGTAACTATACTTCTTTTTATTTTTTTATTTTTTTATTTAAAGCTTGAAAGAGCAGACAGTAACATAGCAACAAATAACAAATTATAAACCATGGCTTCACATTGTGCATACACAGAACTTTTCAGAAAGACAAAAGAAAAAGAGGCATAGAAACCGTATTTGAACTGACATTAAACAAAGCATCGAAAGCCCTTTACACTACACTCCAAGCCACTCCTTCAACGGGGCCCAGACTTTCTGGCCATGTACCTGCCTCCTTCTGCCCCACCTCTGAAAAACAGCTGACTCTAAATTGTAAAGAGCAAGAATCCTTGCCCTCCAGCTTACGAAGGTGGGAGCATTGGGGCTAATCCACTCTGATGTTATACAAAGTCTCACTAAAGACATAGAAATAAAAAGAAGAGTGGATGCCTATCTTGATGTTACCAATACATCATTGTTCTCACAACCAAAGATAACAAGCTCTGAGGAAAGTACAACAGGAATACTAAGTCTCGAATTGATAAACAATTATACATCCTGAAGAAATGTAGTAAGGCTGGGGAAATCAAAAAACATGTGAACATCATTAGCAGCTGACAAACCACACCTCGGGCAGCAATGACCTCCACTCCCTCCCCACTTAGAAATTTTGGCTGGTGTATAATAAAGATCAAATAATGCCATGTAGCTTTGGGAGCGTAGACTTCCTGATATTAGAACACAATTTGACAACTCCAGAGCCTACTAAATGTCAAGCCCTGCCTTACCCAACTTTCTAACCCATTTAACATTTTGAGAGAGAAAGCTATCCGGGAGGCCTGAAAGTAAATGCTTATACAAAGTATCTATTCTTACTCGCCTCAGAATCAGTTCCAAAAGTAAATTCTTACTGAATAAACTGGATTCTTGATCCTTCAGTTTATCCACAAATATTCGAATTTGTAAATATTTAAAAAATGTGTGAGTGTTTAGAGAAAACTTCTCCTTTAAGAATAAAAAACTGGGCATGGATACTTCGCTCCCTAAATCCCCCAGAGACATTAATCCCTTCGACATCTACCTGAACATAATGTGATCTTGAAAGATATGGGGTAAAAGTCTAGCTGCAACAAACGGTGTATAGTAATTGAGATTGGGGATAGACCATTTACGCCAAACCTTACGCCAGACTGTAAACATTGCTATAGCAACCTTAAACTTTGTTTTCTTGTAGTAACTGGGTTCCAAAACCCGTAGCAAGATCCCCTTGAAATCTTCCCCAAGCCCTATTTTAAAAATGGAGGGACTACAAAAAGTCGGCAGCAATGCTCTATCCCCAAATAAAGGTGTAGCAAAATGCTGAAGAAAAGATGACCACCAGTACAACACTAAATTCGGCACAGACCACCCTCCGCGATTGCGGGATAAGTGCATCCACTTGGCCCCTCTCCGCGGTTGATGATACCCCCAAAGAAATCTGTTGCAGCATCTTCAGCATGAGCAAACTAGCTTGGGAGAATTCCAGTGGTATGGTTCTGAAAAGGTACAAAAATGTAGGCAAGATCAACATCTTCAAAACGTTCCCCCTGCCATATAAAAACAAATGCAGATTATCTAATCTGACCAATGTGGAGTTAACAGACTCGATAACAGGTAGGATATTCAAGTCAGGTATCTTTTCAACTATAGGTGAGATCTTTACCTCAAGATACAATGTGCTTTGAACAACTGGTACTTCAGAGGGACACATAGCTGCTGATTGAATGACCTGCATTTTAGCAACGTTAAGTTTGTATCCAGAGAACTGGCCATTTTGTTCTGCTAAATTCTTGATAGCTAAGAAAGCTGAAGGCACACTGATGGTCAGAACTATAATGTCGTCAGCGTAAACCAATACCTTATATTCTGACATATTGACCCTAACTGATAGTATATCAAATGAATTCTCAATTTTGCTTACAAAAGGGTCAATATACAAGGCAAACTGCAGTGGCGAGCAGGGGCATCCCTGCCTAGTGCCCCTGCTGATGCAAAATGATCTTGACAGCAACCCTGAAACCGAAAGAGTGGCCTCTGGAGTGATATAGAGTGCCTGGATTGCCTGGATAAACTAAGGGCTAAACCCCTTCCACTGCAAGACCACCCATAAAACCCCCCAGGCTACCCTGTCGAACGCCTTTTCGGCGCCCCACAGGATTGCACCGAGGGGAGATTGCGTAGCCTGGCCCAGTCGAAGAGTGCGATTACACGGTGGACATGGTCAGCAGTATCTCTGCCTGGAATGAAACCATGCTGACGCAGGGACACTATTGGAGAGATCACTAATGACAGTCTAGTGGCTAAAAATTTTGAATATATTTTATTATCAAAGATATAGGGCGGAAAGACGACAGATCTAGCTCCGGCGTCCCCTTTTTTAAAATTAAAATAATAGTAGTTTGATGCCATGAAGCAGGTGTATGGCCACGCTGCGCCCCCCTGAAAGTTTTGAGCATATCATCCCGATCACTCCAAGATACATGGGTTTCCTGCAAGCAAAGTATCTCTAATCGCAAAGAATTAACAACTCTTGAAAACAAAGCCCTTTTCTTGCCATCATTTAAGCCACAAATATTCCAGGAACCTATGCATATTTTACCCTGGGCCATCGATTCTAAAGAGAAAAAAAAACCTAAGCAAGGCAGATCAATAGCCACAACCCCTCAAAAGAGTAAGCACCCACTTCTGACAATCATATTAAAACTTTTAGCCAATGGGCCATGGCATAACTGCACAATCAATCTTTTTATCATCCCCCTGCCCACCCTCCCCCCTTACCACCCCCCATGCCCCCCTACCAACCCTTAGGCCCACCCCCCAAAACCCCCCTTGACCCACCACCCCCCAAATACGGCGTCAGGACCTGTGTTCTAGTGATGGAGAAGCTGGTTTAAACCCCAACCCTCCCCCGGTGTCAGCGTCAGGTATAACTCCAACTGGTGAGTTACCCATAGGGGACCAAAAGAAAGAAAAATTTTTCTCAAAAACAAAAGTACCACCCTGGCCCCCCACAAACAGGTATCCCCCACTAAAAACACAGCAAATATTCCCCATAAAATTCCTCAAAAGAAGTAGGAGCAATAGAGAGAAACCCCCCCCCACAAATCTTAATGACTTAGAGTGAGTTAAGAAACTCTTTAGCCTGGACTTTTGAGACAAAAAATGTGGTCTGGCCTTGAAAAATGATTTTTAGTTCAGATGGAAAAAGCAAAAATACTTGGGCCCCTTTAGCCTGCAGGGGTGCTATTAGCTGCCGGAGCTGCCACCTCCGTTCAACCTTTGCTTGACATAGGTCGGGTCTGACAAAGAACTCACAGCCCTTGCCAACCCGCCTCTTATCCGGCCTAGCCAAATCATAAACCTTTTCTCCAGCCAAAAAACTGCTCAGGCAAATAATAATAGCACTAGGTCTATTATCCGTTTGACCGGCACGCTGTTTTTTCTTGAAAGGAAAATGATGTGCCCTCTGAACTTCGAGCTGCCAGTCCCATTCTTTAACGTCCGGAAATGCTTCACAAAACAGTTCAACAATAAACCTTCTAGCATCAGACCCTTTCATACCTTCTGGTACCCCAAAACCCTAAGATTGTTCCTACGAGCCCTGTTTTCAAGATCAGCAAGTTTCCACTGGACATCGTCTCTTTGAGATTTAATTGAGTCTGTTATGCCCTTTTGAATAGCCATATCGTCTTCCAAAGTCGAGATCCTTACTTCTGCCTCCCTGATTCTCGAGGCAATGTCAGAGCAAGTTTTGGCAACCCTCCGTATAGAGTTCTGGACCCTGCGACATGCCCCCTGAGCACGAGCGCTTTCCTGCCTGGTCTCTTCCCGGTGTGCCATTATTGTCTGGTAGATGTTCCCAAGTGTCTTCTCACCGAGTGACAGGTCAGAACAAATTCCAGTTTGAGTGGTAGGAGCACCTTCTAGCCCAGATTGACCAGTAAACGAATAGTCCCACACCAAAGAACCAGTATTTGACCCTGAAGCCAAAGCCTTAGAGACTTTACGAACACTATATAATCCATTGGGGACTGCCTCTGCGTTTAAGGTGTTGCTAGTACGCCAATCCCCTGACTCGCTATCCTCGTCATCCGTCCAGTCCTTGTCCAGACTGCCATTCGCCTCTGAAGACTCAGTATGGTCAGACAAAGAATAGAAGTTGTCGCCATCCACTTGAGCTGAGGAGGTGTCTACCAATACAGCAGCCTCCCCCGCCTCAGGCTGGACCACAACTCCCAGCATTCCCTTGGATTGAACCATGCTGTCATACTGGAGTTCCAAGATTAGAGGAGTACTGGGGGTACTAGGACTGCCATCCCTTTTTGCCTCCCCCACTTTCAGAGCCTCGGTATCAGTCAAGAGGCACCCCGCAGGTACAGCCAGAGCCAGCCCACCCAAAGAGGATAATGAAACAGTACAGCAAACCTTGTCAGTAGAGGAGGGCAGAGTTGATGTGGGAGACTCTGGTGCCTGCAGATTACGTTTGGAAGCAGTTAGAAGTTTAGGCATTTTGCTTTTATCTGTTTTATTTTTGAGAGTCATCGAGAAAATCTGCACATTTTTCACCGTTGTGGGAGCCAGGGGTGCCAGTTCATTGTGTGCTGACATCCCTCCCCCCAGACTCCTGGTCGACGTGCGAGCCCCAGAGGATTCCGATGCTACACCGCCTGCTTTACCAGTGCTTCTCAGAACTGTCATGCGTCCCGTAACTGCGGCGGCGTTCTTTGGCTGTTTTTTTGGCGGCATCCCTGGATGTGAAGGGTACACAAGCCTTTGTGCTGGACCGCCAAATCCGCCGCCCGGGCCGCAAACACTAGTGCTTCTCCGAGGAAAGAGAATCCAACATGTAAGACGATCGCGGCACAAGAGAGGCCACCACAGCATCCCGGATCGGCTCTCTGCTTCTAAGCCCAAAGGTAGGCACCTCGGAAGTACAAAAGGGGTTTCTCTCTCAGTTGCCCCTGAAATTCAGTGCGACTCCAGCCCCATTTGGCTCCCTTCAACACAAGGAATCCATGGAAGCAAACCCTCGGCAGATTAACCGGAGGAGGAGACCGGCCGCCATCTTCGCCCGGTTTGACCTACTTTGATTTATTTGTACATAACATGGCTTATGGGTTTGAGTCAAACATGTGTTGCTGGAGCATTGGAAGATGTATACTCAATACTTCGATTTATTTGTATTGAGTATACATCTTCCAATGCTCCAGCAACACATGTTTGACTCAAACCCATAAGCCATGTTATGTATCCTTGAATCAAAGCAGCAGAATCAATAGGTGAAATAAGTCAATTTTCTCATTGATATTAGGCTTTATGGTAGATGTTTCCCTCACCTCATGTGCATGGTTATGATGAAAACAATGCATCGCGGCGGAGATTATATAAAATTCTACTTCTTGTTGTGAGTAGAGACTTCTGAGAGCATCCTTCTTCCAGCTCCAGCTCCCATTCTTTTCTTATGTTATTGTTTTCATTACAGAATATGAAATAGTCTTTTTTTAATTTTGAATAGAATATTTCACATGGGCTGAAAGGAAGAGGATTTTGTCTTTATTATTGTGCAATTCTCTGTTGGGGGAGTGGTTTGGTGGGCATGATGTATGGCTGGGCACAGTCAAGTTTGTTTTGCTAAATTAGGGCCATGTTTTTCTCCTCTTTGGTAATTTATGACAGGTGACAGAGGGTGCTCTGTCGAGGCCAGGGAACACCTAGTCTGTGAGACGCTCACCTATTAGTCCCTAGGGCTACAAGTCATTAGTCAATTCCTTCCTGTAATCATTAAAATCATCAAATGAGTAAACAAAATAATTGAAAAATCAAATTAAGCAAACAAGTTTTGTATGCATGTATTTTTCAAAAAAGTTTTTTCTTGGATTTTACCAGATATAAACGAGTTTAAATGCGAATCAACATATAAACCCAAACATATGGTTGTTTTCACCAAATATTCAAATTTCAATTCAACAAATTTTGCAAAACCCAATGCATTTCGGGTCTTTTCAACCATTCATCAGGGGAAAACAATTAACAATGCTGATTGGTAATGTACATTTTTCAAATTTTCTTGTGAAGCATTCCAGCTCTGGATTCGAGGTTCATCAATTTGGCACTACAAAAAAATGTTTATACAGTATGAACTTATGCCGGGTATCCAGTTATACACATATCTAATCATAGGGTCTTGTACATGCGGTGTTTCCTGTGTGAGGGCAATGTGAATTGATGATTCCACAAATGGTGAGACCCTTATAACCCGTAATCCAAAATGCAAGCAGAAAGCAACTTACATAGGACGATAGTCTAAAGCTTTCTGTGCTGAAAGAAAATAAAATATACCTATTAAACGAAATCCTAATTAGATTGTTCTTGCAATTACGAGACCCTAGTTATTTTAAAAAGCTTACTGAAAACAATCTGTTGGTAATGCTAAGGTCCGTTTCCACTCCCCGAAATATGCTGATGTGTGGTCGAGCACTGCATCTATGACTAAAAAATACCGGGTTTAGCATCATGGAATAGCACACGAGTGCGTATGCAATGTTGCTTGAGCTTTGAGATACAAACACTCCCCCGTACTGTTTGCCACTTACCTAATATTCCAGAAAAGCGTCCTACCAAAATATTGGTTCCCCGGTGTGCATCAGCGGTCTTTGAACTCAGGCGTTGTTTTACGGCGATTGGGCACGCTTATTTCTGGTCATGTGTCGTCAATAGTGACCCCGTGACTCTGGCGAGTCCTGAAACTTTATTAGCAATGTGCCGTGAACACCACGCATATGTGCTTAAATGAATGTCCACGATATAGAGTTTAAAAACCTACGTGAAAGTTATCTTTTATAAGAAAACGAGAATGGAAATAATTAGCAGAGAAAAAAGGTGATGTGCGAGAGATAAAAAATAACAATTCTCTGTGCGACACCAGAAGGCGCTAAGGAGTCGATCGGAGTTCACACATTCCTGCCCAATGCAGAGTATCATGAAGATGATTATTATTTATGTACAATAGTAGAAATGTGTTGGTGTCTGTTATCGAAAAAATAGTTCTTTTGTTGTGTCCAAAAAGAAATCCGGTGGGGGAAAGGGTAAAAAAAGGAAACAAAATGTTTTTTAGCCTGCCTCGTTCAGGGAATCAACCCGTGTGCAAGCCCTGTACATAGCATCCTGCTGGTATTACTTGGTAGATAACACGAATTTCAACTTCAATAACATAATTCAATACTGTAATACTAATATCATCTATATTGGAAAACTCTGTAAGAAGAATAGCATTTCATACTGGTCATTTAAACCGCCAAGATTCATTGTGGACAAATTCTTTATCCATGTTGTCTCTCGTCTAGATAACATTTTGTGATGGTCCTTGCCAGCTACCTCATCTACTTTTTCCAAAATCGTGCATTTGAGGAATTGTGTGTGCTGATAAAACCCAATGTGCTGCCAAACTAGACGTGAGATGCTTGTTACTAATGGAACTTTTGTGCTCTATGATGCGGGTCTTAATTTTACGAGCTGTGCGACCTATGTATACCAGTCCGCATGGATAGCGGATAGCATATATAACTCCCACTGTATTACAATTTGTGGTGTGTTTCAGAGGAATAGATTGACCTGTTTTGGGGTGCGCAAAAGTTTTTCCTATGATAACATTGCTGCATTGCCCGCAGTTCCAACATTTGCGCATACCTTTCAACGTTTTGGTTTCAGGATGTATTTGTTTCTTCAAAATTTCCCTCATGTTCTTTGGCCGATTCTGCGCAAACAAGGGGGATACTTCGAACAAACCAGCGAAATCTGGTTCTTGCAATATTATTTCCTATCTCTTGCGGACAATGTTTTTGATCGTGCCAGCCTGTGTGGATTGTTTTAGGACAAACACCATGCGTTTGTTAATAGGTTTTGGAACGTTTTCAAGTAATTCAGTTCTGGTATTCGCTGCAGCTCTCTCTTTGGCACACTGTAATGTGGATTCTGGATAACCACGTGCTTTATATCGCATCAATTGCTGTTCCATCAGTTCAGTGCTTTTGGTGGTATCCGATGTGATTCTCTTAATCCGGATTAATTGGGATAATGGTAGATGATCTTTCAGAGATCTCGGGTGTGCGCTGGAGTAGTGCAGCGCGTTGTTGACATCAGTTGGCTTCCGGTAGACTGTGGTTGCTAACCCATCTACTGTTTGTATATTTCAATGTCCACAAATTGTATTTTGTGGGGATTGATCTTGTGTGTGAACTTGACCCGAGGATTTATTTCATTTAATTCCTGGATGCATTTAGGCAATGTTTGTTCATTGCCTTTCCACACAACAAGTATGCCATCAATGAATCTTAGAAAAAAAAAAGGGAAGAGGAGCACTCAGAGTGTAATGTAAAAGAAACCTGTAAACTGGTCCTAATCCAAGGGTGCTACACTACAGAAATGTGTTGGCTAGCACAAAAAGTTAAAGCAAATGACTAAGTAGGAAGAAAACCTACTTGTAGTGAGCACTGTTCCTACGGAAAAAAAGCCTTTTTCCAACAATTTAAGAAAAACTGGTAATTAAATTCATCAAAAGTAAGCAGTATATGATTTGTTATTCTATTGTTTAATTAATATTCATAGGACTTTTATCCAGCATGAATACATTAATACATTGTACTCATGTATCCTAGTGTACATCTGTTTTACCTATAGAGCAATCAACATATGTTGCCTGGGGATGAGACTATGTACACCACATATAATCTATTTACATATTTCTAATCATTTCAGAAACCATAATTTATGATAATACATCAATTAATATAAGTTGATTTTCTTGAAACACAATGCCCGGTGCATTTCGGGACCAAAAGGTACCCTTCTTCAGGGGTGAGATCCTGAAACATACAAAAAGCTAATTCAGTACAATCAAAGAGAATAAATAATTTCATTTTTATGTGAGTTGTTTGAAAATAAAGGACACTAAAGGGTAGAGATAAAACATTATAGCAGCAAGCGTTATAACATAATATGGAGTCAGTCTCCGATATAATGTGCTACCTGACTGTCTAAATATTTGTGTTCAAACATGATACAAATCACATCATTTATTGACCAAATTGTACCTTCTGGTTGGTTATTAAATGTGCTATACTAATAGTCCATGCAAGTGAAAAACAAACAGGATGCATCGTAAAAATGATATAGCCCCAAATATAAATGCAGAAATATACACATTAATCGATCTTCAAATCAGAAAAATCATCAAAAAAGAACAATATTGTAACATGCTTGATGCAATGCATTGTGGAATGGAACCATTAAATAAATGTACATCGTTAGGCTTTCATCATTCTAAACCAACTGAGATCAAAATTGCATACAAATTCATTTAGTATTGTGTTGATGGCTACAATTACATTACACACCTTTGAGCTGAATTCGTGCTGTCTTAAAATGAAATTCTAATGCTGTAACAAGAGCTCCAACAAAACCTGGACTGTGTGGTATATCACGATGACAAGGCCTATGGGTAAGTTAAACAAAAGACTCCTGATGTAAAACATAACACTTATAATGAGGATTGCAAGATGCCTAAAAAATAATATGTATATATATACCTAATGAGCTGGTGGCTGATTAGAAGAAACAGGGGGCTTCTATGCAGAACGTGTATGCGTGGTAACTTCTCTCTCAGGACCATGCCAGTCTGCCAATATGCCACTATATATGGGAAAACAGGTACTGAAATTAGAGTAGAGTTATGAACTCTAGTGCTTCAAGACCCATGTTATCTCGAGGAAATACTCATAAGAGCATACCTGGGACTCAAAATCTTTTGCCACGGGTATAGAGAATAATTACAGCGAGTACGACTAAAAAAATGCTCGAGGGAGGAGAAGCAGGATAATAACAAGGTCTGGTCACTGAAAAACAAACCAAAAAGTGGGACGTTACTATAAAGCAACACTCGCTGTAGACTGAAAATCTAATGCGGACTGGTTAGCCTACATGATTTACCTCAGTTCCTTTGATATAACTTTGGAAACGTGACAGGATGAGAGCAGATAATCACCCGATGAAACATAACTGCGGGGTCATGGTGAGGCGAGAACCACTAAACAAACGATAAAAACGAATATAAAGGTTAAGCTACAGCTATAACGGAGTGAGTCTGGAAAAGTCTATACTGATGAAAGGCCATTTTCCTTGACTGCCGCAAGGTGCACTTCTTCAATCTCGAGTACTCCAAATGGAACTCTCAGGTAACCGCGGAAGGTTACAACACAACTATTTAAAGAGTTCCAATAATCGAAAGAAATGCAAGTACTGATGGGAATTGTAGTCCCATCTGAACAGACCTGTCATAACGAACTAAGTAGTAACGAAAAAATAACACCTGGTGTAATTATCCTGATACAAAGATCGGACTATTATGTAATGTGGTATGACTAATGGTGTCATACAGTAAATATTCATGCGTCCGGAGGGACTAAACTGGAGAAGGAATGTGCTCATCTAAACAACAGAGGCACCACGCAAATGCCCCAATATATGCCCAAAGTTCAGAACTGGTTGTACAAATGTAAGGGTGTGAGGGGATGGTAACTAAGTCGAAACTTAGTACGTATGCGTGAGTCGTGTACTAGAATGTTAGACCATACTCATTAAAAACAAGAACAAGGAATAAATATTTAGGCAGTAACTCGATGCGAAAAATCACTTACACTGATGTATGATACTAACAAATCTATTGCTGATGAAATGTATTTACCATTGGTCACCATTAAATATACATAAAGTTATAACCTATCCCGCTTCTGTCTAATGAGTAAAAGATTTGAAAAAACGCTGTAGCATCTAACTTCTAAATACTTCTCGATCTAGACTTGGAAGGATAACATCCCAGAAACACAATTACATGTGGCCACTGTATGTTTCTAATTTTTCACAGGGAATTATAGCCTCCCATTTGGCTAAGTTTCACAAAGTAGCATGTTGAATAACCATTTTACAAAATGTACCAACAAGAATATGTGCAGGAGCATCCTAGATGGAAACTAATACAATAACATACTAATAATCAGAAAAACAAAACAATGTGAGGAGCACATAGCGGACAGGGCTTGCCCATAACTTGTGTGAAAGACAGTGAACTTGCTCATGGACTGTGAGTACTACGCTAGTGTGGAGGTCATAGTTATATTAGAAGTATTGTTATAAAAAGGCTGTAAGATCATGGTACTCAAAAAATACTTCTATGGGTCATAGAAAACATCCTAGATCCATTAGATCATTAAGGCCATTTGGAATACCGGTACATAAAATGTCAATCCAATAAATTTCTCGCTGTAATAGTCTCGCTGAATTATCTTGGCCCTCCTTTTTCTGTACCACCTCAAGTATCTGTGCACGTATTTGTGAAATATTGTGATGACTTTCATCCCAATGAATAGCTATAGGGGTGCTCTTGTTGACGGCCCGAATGTTACTCTTATGCTCTGTGAGCCTTATTTTCAGTTTTCGTTCGGTTTTACCCACATATAATTTACCACACGGGCATTTAAGACAATAGACTAAATTGGTGCTATTGCAGGCTGATGTATGCTTGAGTCTGATTTTCCTGCCTGTCATTGGATGAGGTAAAGTGTTACCAGTGATAATATTATTGCAGTATATGCAATTCTGACATTTCATGGTTCCCTTGTACTCAGATTGTGTTTGTAAATTCCTTGGTGACCGAACTATGTCCATCAGGTTGCAACCTCTTGTGTAGGCAAATATGGGTTTTTCAAGAAAAATGCCTTTATATTTACTTTCATTTTGTAATAGTTCCCATCTTTTGAATATTATTTTTTAAATTTGGTTGGCTGATGAAGAAAATTTTGAGACAAATGTAAATTCGCGAGTTGATCCTTTGGTAACAGAGGTCAACAATGATTGGCGGTCAATGATGGCTAGTCTATCAATACATTGATCCAAAATCTCAGCTGGATACCCTCGTTGTTCAAATCTATTACGATGAACTTGTATTTGCTTGTCAAATATGTCCTGAGTAGCACAAATTCTTTTCAATCTCAAAAAGTGAGAATATGGTAAGTTTGTAATCAGGCTTTTCGGATGAAAACTTGTGAACATCAGGGTGTTGTTTCTGTCAGTAGGTTTGGTGTAAACGTCTGTAATCAATTTTTTGTCAACCACATCCTTGGAAACAAGTACATCCAGGTAACGAACGGAATCAAGACTTGTGTTGTGGGTGAACTGAATCCTCTGGTTCTCTGTGTTCAGATCAGCAATCAGGCCTTCAAGTTCTGGTTGAGTTTTGGACCATATCAAAAAAATATCGTCAATATAACGACCATACATGACTATGCCTTGATTCCATTGTTGGTTCGTTAGAATGTGTTTATGCTCAAAAAGCGCCATAAATATATTAGCATAAGCTGGTGCCCCAGAAAATCCCATGCTGGCACCGGTCATCTGCCCGAAAAAGGGATCTTGCCACTGGAAGTAACTGTTATTTAAACAGAAATGTAACAGTTTGAGTATGAATAAACTTCTGTCTTGACTTAAATTCATCTGTAGGAGTGCCCACTCTACTGCTTCCATGCCCTGGTGGTGATTGATTGACGTTTATAGTGCAGTAACATCAATCGTGCACAGTATCTAATCTTCCTTGAAATATTCTTGAATAGATTGCAGTTTGGACAAAAAATGGGTGGTATCCCTAATATAGGTGCACCACGATTAAACAACATCTTGTAGAAAATGATCTAGGTATTTTCCGATAGGGTAAAAAATGGAACTGCAACCTGAAACAATAGGTCGAAATGAGGGGTCTGTAGGATGTTTGAGAATTTTGGGTGTCATATAGAGTGATGGTCTTCTTGGATTATGTGTCGTGAGAAAATTTTGTTTGTGCTTCAGAGATAATCCCTTCTGTGCAAGCTTCTTGAAACAATTCAGATAACACCCTCTGTAAGAGGCGAGTAGGGTCGTTTTCAAGTTGTAGATAAGTGTGTTGGTCTTGGACATGTTCACATACTTTCCTGTTGTATTATTCTGTGTCCATAATAACAAGGGCTCCGCCCTTGTCTGCCGGTTTAAGAGTGAGTTTTGGATTTTGAGTGATCGATTGTACTGTATGGTAGTCATGGACTGTAAAGTTCTTCCTTTTAATGGATGTATATCTAATCCTAGATAAGTCCCTCTTGACAGTATCCTCAAAGAAATCTAGGATTTTGTGTGATGTTGGGGCCATGTATTTACTTTTAGGTTTGAACTTCATCTCCTCCAACAATAGATCTTGGTCCGATTGGTATTCCATTACATTCTTAAAGTAATGACGAAGTCTGAGTTTACGCATAAATTTGAAAAATACCACATTAGTTTCAAGTGCTGTGGTGTCATTCGTAGGTACAAAGGACATGCCTTTTTTTGAGGGTCATATTCTGCTTCTTGGATAACTCAACAGTAGAATTGTTTATGATAAGGGTAGATTTTTCCCACTGCAAAGTAACCTTCCCTTGTCCTCTCCTGGTGGGACGTTTAACTGTCCTTGTGGCACTTCTACTGACGGTGGTGGTGGTGGCCCTTCCGTCATGGCCTGTAATAAAAAAGAGCCCGTTGTAGTAGTATTGAGTGTTTGCACATTGGGGGCAGTTGAAGTTGAAGAGGTAGAAGCTACTGCAGATTTTGCTAATGGTTGTCAGGATGCAGAGGTATCTTGATCTGAGGTGATGCTTTCTTCACTAGAAGGCATCTTTTTTTGCGGAAAAACACGTCTCTTAGCATATATCTCTGCCCACGTATAGACCTCGTTTAATTTATAGTCTATAGTATCGCGGCAATACTTCCTTATCTTCCCTTCCTGGAGTTCACGGTTGTAACGATCAAGTTTTGTGTTAAGTTCTTCCAGGGTAGTTTCCCAAATAGTCGGCTCAATTGCAGCTGATAGATCTCTTTTTAGGTTGAAAATTTCTGCATCCAAGTCCTTGATAGTACGTGATAATTCTTCTATTATTAAAAGGATGAGATCAAGGGAGCATTTATTTAGTATAGAGAACCATTTATCCATAAATTGCGGGTTTAGATGGAATCTTAATAACATTGGTCTAAGTGCTATCCTTAGTCCCCTTGGTATTCTTTTTGCTCGGTGATATTGAACAAGTGTGGATGCGTGAAGACGTTGATTAAGTTGGCTCCTTGTCAGATATTCCAATTGTTTAAGACGTTGAATTGTAGAACCCCCTTTAGTGTCTACTAGTTTAATCTCATTGATCAAAGCGTATATATCTGTTGCTTCTTCTGCTGTGTTTGCTAGGGTGTTGGCTCTATTTTCAGTGATGTGTGTGATGCTATCAAATGATGCCATGTTCACTATAATGATTACATTATAGTGAACATGGCATCATTTGATAGCATCACACATAGTTCTCTATACTAGTGAAGAAAGCATCACCACAGATCAAGATATCTCTGCATCTCGACAACCATTAGCAAAATCTACAGTAGCTGTTACCTCTTCAACTTCAACTGCCCCCAATGTGCAAACACTCAATACTACTACAACGGGCTCTTTTTTATTACAGGCCATGACGGAAGGACAACCACCACCACCGTCAGTAGAAGTACCACAAGGACAGCTAAACGTCCCACCAGGAGAGGACAAGGGCAGGTTACTTCGCAGTGGGAAAAATCTACCCTTATCATAAACATTTCTACTGTTGAGTTATCCAAGAAGCAGATTATGACCCTCAACAAAGGCATGTCCTTTGTACCTATGAATGACACCACAGCACTAGAAACTAATGTGGCATTTTTCAAATTCATGCGTAAACTCAGACTTCATCATTACTTTAAGAATGTAATGGAACACCAATCGGACCAAGATCTATCGTTGGAGGAGATGAAGTTCAAACCTAAAAGTAAATACATGGCCCCAACATCACACAAAATCCTAGATTTCTTTGAGGATACTGTCAAGTGGGACTTATCTAGGATTAGATATACATCCATGAAAAGGAAGAACTTTACAGTCCATGACTACCATACAGTACAATCGATCACTCAAAATCCGAAACTCACTCTTAAACCGGCAGACAAGGGCGGAGCCCTTGTTATTATGGACACAGAATATTACAACAAGAAAGTATGTGAACATGTCTAAGACGAACACACTTATCTACAACTTGAAAACGACCCTACTCACCTCTTACAGAGGGTGTTATCTGAATTGTTACAAGAAGCTTGCACAGAAGGGATTATCTCTGATACACAAAAAATGTTTCTCACGACACATAATCCAAGAAGACCATCACTCTATATGACACCCAAAATTCACAGACATCCTACAGACCCCCCATTTCGACCTATTGTTTCAGGTTGCAGTTCCATTTTTGACCCTATTGGAAAATACCTAGATCATTTTCTACAAGATTGTGTTCAATCGGGGTGCACCTATATTAAGGATACCACCCATTTTTTGTCCAAACTGCAATCTATTCAAGAATATTTCAAGGAAGATTGAATACTGTGCATGATTGATGTTACTGCACTATACACGTCAATCAATCACCACCAGGGCATGGAAACAGTAGAGTGGGCACTCCTACAGATGAATTTAGGTCAAGACAAAAGTTTATTCATACTCAAACTGTTACATTTCTGTTTAAATAACAGGTACTTCCAGTGGCAAGATCACTTTTTTGGGCAGATGACCGGTACCAGCATGGGATTTTCTGGGGCACCAGCTTATGCTAATATATTTATGGCGCTTTTTGAGCATGAACACATTCTAACGAATCAACAATGGAATCAAGGCATAGTCATGTATGGTCGTTATATTGATGATATTTTTTTGATATGGTCCAAAACTCAACCAGAACTTGAAGGTCTGATTGCTGATCTGAACACAAAGAACCAGAGGATTCAGTTCACCCACAACACAAGTCTTGATTCAGTTCATTACCTGGATGCACTTGTTTCCAAGGATGTGGTTGACAAAAAATTGATTACAGATGTTTAAACCAAACATACTGACAGAAGCAACACCCTGATGTACACAAGTTTTCATCCAAAAAGCCTGATTACAAACTTACCATATTCTCACTTTTTGAGATTGAAAAGAATTTTTGCTACGCAGGACATATTTGACAAGCAAATAAAAGTTCATCGTAATAGATTTGAACAACGAGGGTATCCAGCTGAGATTTTGGATCAATGTATTGATAGACTAGCCATCATTGACCGCCAATCATTGTTGACCTCTGTTACCAAAGCATCAACTCGCAAATTTACATTTGTCTCAAAATTTTCTACATCAGCCAACCAAATTAAAAAAATAATACTCAAAAGATGGGAACTATTACAAAATGAAAGTGAATTTAAAGGCATTTTTCTTGAAAAACTCATATTTGCCTACACAAGAGGTCGCAACCTGATGGACATAGTTCGGTCACCAAGGAATTTACAAACACAATCTGAGTACAAGGGAACCATGAAATGTCAGAATTACATACACTGCAATAATTTTATCACTGGTAACACTTTAACTCATCCAATGACAGGCAAGAAAATCAGACTCAAGTGTCCTTGGGGTGGCTAAGCGATTCACAGAGAGCCTTTTTAAGTGCCCCGTTCGAGTTGGATGAGGTGAGGGAGGCTATCATGCACATGCGTTCTGGTAAGGCCACTGGCTTGGACGGCATTCCTATTGAATTTACAAGACATTTGAGGTGTATGAAGATGCTCTGGAGGTCGGTCACCTGCCGGCCTCCATGAGGACCGCTCTCATCACGTCCCTTCTCAAGCCGAGGAAGCCTGCTAATCAATGCAATTCGTATAGGCCCCTGTTGCTATTGAATTGCGATGTTAAGATTCTCGCCAAGTTGATAGCTACGCGCATTGGCCTTTTATTGCCTGACTTAATACTCCTGGATCAGGCTGTATTTGTACCGGGCAGTGCGACATCGCATAACCTCCACACCTTTTTTTCAGTCTATAACTCAGTTCATGAAGACTTGCCAATGGCGGCCATTTTTTTAGATGCCACCAAGGCGTTTGATTCACTGGAGTGGGATTATGTTTTCCGGGTGCTCGAGCGTATGGGCTTTCCAATTATTTTCATATCCTGGATCAGATTATTATATACGAGCCCGGTGGCCAAGGTCCTCATCAACGGCAAATTGTCCTCGGAGTTCCCGATTTCCAGATGGACTAGGCAGGCTTGCCCCCTCTCCCCGCTCCTGTTTGCCATAGCCACAGAGCCGCTTGCGGCTAAACTGCGTCAACATCATCGTGATAGTGCGTTGCGTTGTTTTCAAAGGCAGATACTGTTCTTAATGTATGCCGACGATATTACACTCTATGTTCGTCACCCTTGTGAGAACCTAAATCCCATCCTTAGGGAATTCATATGATTTGAGGTCCTCTCTGGGGTCCAGATAAACTGGAAAAAATCGTTTATACTTCCCCTTACTGCCTCAACGCATAAGTTCACATTGGGCTACCCCCTTGCCTGGTATGAGGGAGATTTTAAATACCTGGGTATACACATAGAAAAAGACAGGGAGGCGTTGATTCGGGCTAATTACGGCACTGTAATAGATAAAATCGGTGATAATGTTTCCAGATGTGTCGTAAATTAGCATAAATGGGTTAGCGTTAGCAGAAGCCATTTCGCATTTAGAAGTTATCTTACCCGTTTTTTAGAAGCCATTTTAGTTTCTGGAGGCCATCTTGGCTACCATGTGCTGCCATGTGCTCACTTTGTGCATTGTCCTACCTTCCTTTTAACTGCACTTGAAGTCTGCCTAGTAACAAGATATATTTAGCCTCCTCCACTTCCACGCATGCTCAGAAATGCCTGGTAGAGTCTGCATCTGTTACTGATTAAGTTTTACATAGGAATGTGTTCACTACGTTCTGAAACTGTTAGCTCCTCCCACTTGGTTCCACATGTCCTTATTAGGTATTCCTTGTGTGCTCACAGGAACACAAGACTGCCCCCTTTTGTGTATGCTTACTGTGTAAGTCTGAAATGTATATAAGGCATCAGCCTTCTGACTTCCTCAGACTGCCTCATTCATTTGCCATGGCCTTTGGACGACACAGCCTCACTTCATGTAATAAACTGTCCTTTGATATTTCAGAGTTCTGTGCCAGCCTCTTATTGCTTTTAAAGGACTCCAAGGTTTTTGAATTCCACAATTGGCGACCACGAAGGGACTCATCAGAGAGGTGACAATCTGGAGGAGTGATCAACTTGCCAGGAGGCAGAAAACTGCTGAGCAGCATGGGACTGGGTTCTGCAAGAAGGTAGCTGTGCACGGCGCGCCTTTGGTAATTCCTTGTGTCTGCAGCTCGTGTGTGTTTTCTGCCTCTCCTGATCTTTGGTCCCCCCAGGGATGTCACCCTCCTGACTGAGAACACTTTTGGCGTGAGTATTAAAATGTAACATAAAAAGATAGACTGTTAGATAAGACCTGGCAGTTAGAACTTGGACAGCTTATGTTTGGTAAAAGTAATTTTGCGGCGCCTGTTCTAAGTTTTGAATGCCTTTGTAACGCTTACTGTGGCATATTTTGAATTTGAGATAGACTTGTCTACTTTGGTTGTTTGATCTTCGAAGAATTTGATGTGATTTGATTTGATATGTATGTGTTGCAACTCATATAGGCAGGTAATGCGAGGATATTTCCTCCTTCTTTGATAGTAGTGTATACTCTGCACTATTTTTTTGGCATGCCTGTTGTCCTTGGTTAAGCTCACATGTTAAAATGTGTTGCTTTTTGTGAACGGTACCATAATGTGATTTGAAGTAAATGAGCCGGCTTCCCTTAGAAGGGATACCTACATAGGTTTAGGTGTGAAAACATATTTCTTCCTTGGTGATATTGTATCTTCAGGGAATTAAAATATGGCCATTATACATGTAAAGATCTTTTGTTCTGCGCACTTTTATAAATGGGGGAATGCAGAGCGATTTTTGGTGCTCTGCCAGTCAGAAAACTTGTGAATTGAAACATCATTGCCAAACATTCCTTGTAAATATGACGTACAACTAGCATTTACAAATTGGTTTGGTTTACGATTTGTTTGTGGCTTGTTTTTTGTTTCAGTCCTATGTATTGGTCTGTGGGTTCAATGTGTGTTTAAATGTGGGGTTTCTGTTCTTGTTAGTGTAATTTCTGCTTGTGAATAGCGTTGGCGCGAATTTATGAAAAAACATGCTTTAAGCGCTGTATTGTGTGTCCTGCATGTTTGAAAATGTTTCTGTTTCTGTGTGAAATGAGCTCAATGTGTGATTGTGGATTTCTTGATGTTTTTCAGTCTGTTAAGAAAAATGTTGGATTAATTGATATTAGGTGAAAATTAAATAAGAATGCAGTAATTTGCCATGTTACCTGCAAAAATCGCTATATGTTGCTTTTTAAATTATAGACTAAACAAAGGCACATATGTGCAAACTGTTGAAATGCTTAAATTAGATAAAGTTAAAATTTACATTCACTAGGAACATGAAAAGGCCTCAAAAATTAAATTGTGTGTTCTGTAGGGAAAAACGAATTTGTAGCCCTCCTTTGCTTACATGCATTTTCATACATGTAAAATGTTAAAGTTTCAGCTAACAGTGAATTTTTGCTACGTTTAAATGTATTTCGTGTCACACACTTTTCTAAAAAAATGTCTGTTTCCTGAAAGCTCCAGGGTCACCTTCGTGCCGGCCATTTCCTGCCTTCCTGCCTTGAGAACGGCAGATGGTGTTTTTTTACAGGCCATAAAACATTGGAATGTTGATTCAGCCAGAGATTAGAAGGTAGTTTAACACGGGCTGAATTTAGCAACTCAGAATAAGTGTTTTAAAGGGTTACAAAAGTAAGTTGCATTATTTTGTATTACAGGAAGGCATTTCAATTGGGGTTTTTGATCATTTCCTAAAACGAGTAAAATAAGTAAAAAGAAATAGGGGTATGTTTCTGGGTTTGTGGCTCAAATGTTCTCTTTTAAATTCTGGCGCGAAAATATGTCTTGTTCTAACTTAGGCTTTTTGCACATAGGCTCATACATGATTACATCTACACTGTTAGGTAAAAGATGCAGTTTGGTTTTTAAATGCGGTTTTAGTAATTCAGAATGGGTTTGAAAAAAATAAACAATAAATAAATTATTAAACATGAAAAAATTATTTGAAAAAAAATATGTGTTTTTCAAAATCGTTTTTAGATATTTAGAAAGCTTAATACTCATACTATGACCTCCTAAAATTAAAACTTGATTAAATTATTGTGTGACTGACTAATTAGGATATTTGCATGTTAGGGTTTTACTTGACGCAGGCGTAAAGGCTCATTTTTCTAAGGCATTACATGCCTATGCCTCATGTTTGCTCCTTGCAACATGTAAAGCACATTCTGAGGATGATTAATATGTAATGCAAGTGTAGGATTTTCAATTTTAATAATGCAAGTGTAGGATTTTCAATTTTAAGTGCCCCAAACTCAAAAGTCGAAAATAGGTTAAACTGGACCTTTTAAAAAGCATTCTAGTCATTTACCATAGCCTTGCAGTGTTTCTGGCTTTCAGAGAATGCATGTTTGTATCTATTACAAAACGTGTGGGTTGTTATTATTTGAGGTTGTTCTTCATAGCTCAGTGAGCTACTGTGCCCGGTGTAGAGGTTTTATGTTTAATATCAGGATTGATAATTCAAATTTCGGCAGGGCCTACTCTGTCTTTTATCTTTGTGGAGCTGATAACTGAGTGTAATTGTATAGGCTAGTAGCAAACATTTAAGATAATGCTGGTATGCTATGTTGTTATGTTCTGCAAATTGTTCACAGTAAATGTTTTACTAAATGCATTTTATTCCTGAAAGAAGTCATTTATATAACATGTGTTTTTCAACAGGGTTGATCTTGTAGCTTAGAATGAGTGGGGAATGGTTTCTGGTCTTGTAAGTTGAAGGGAGGAAATAGGATATAGGGCCCACACGGTAGGCCTGGCAGAATTTGACCCTAAGGTCAGTGAGAAGGGGGTTTAGGAGTAAGTAAGTGAACAGATGGAGCAAGGACTGCTTGGTGAAAAAGCTTCTCTGATTAGCAGAATTTCAAGCTTGCACATTAGATGGGTTACATGAAGGTTTTCGTTTTTGAGTAGTGCATTCTTGACCAGCCCTAAAGAAAGAAAAAAAAGCAGGCCCTCAGGGGCTTTGGAGAGGGGGGGACCATGTGGGGCTCGCAGGCTCCCAGGGTTGTGAAGGGGCGCAGGCTCCCAGGGCCATGAGGGGCCGCAGGCTCTCGGGGCCTTGAGGGCAGGGGGTCTGAAGGGGCCACATGGAAAGGCTGGTGCAAGGAATGCAGTGTGTCTGTGAAAAAGTTTTACAGTCACTATGAAAGCGGGTTAGCATGTTTTACAATGAGGATGGTTGGTTAACAGTTGAGATTTACTCTGTTATGCGCTATGTTAAGTAGTATGTTGCAAAGAGATGGGTTTTATTATGACTTCTTTGAAATTTTTTCGACATTTTTCATTTTTTCCCTTGAAGGAGGCGCTTCTCCCCAGATGTTGCATTGTGTCCAGACTGCAGAGATGTAATAGGAACAACAACATTATGCATAATTCCCCTTAGTATGACCTGACCAGACTGTTTCTTTCTCTTTAGACTTTTTCTTTAGGCCTATGTTTTTGATGCTTTCCAGTCTGACTGTCAGCTTAGTGATAGACTGGTTAACTGATTTAATAATATAATAAGGAAAGCTTCTCATCTCAATAGGAGACACTGTATGTTCATTCTTGAATGTGGGAAAAATGTAATGCCCATTTTAATTAGGTTCTCAGTTCTTTTAGCTGCTGTTTTAATGTTTGATGGACCACATGTGTTCTAATAATGGAAACATTAGGAGTTTGTACTCTTGTTTTTTCTCTGTCTTCGCATTTTTGATAAATTAGCCATTGTATGAATGCCCCTGATCATCTGTTATGTAAATTCGTTTTTGAAAAGTTTTAGGTGAGGGATTTAGGAACACTCAGATTTTCTCATTTAGGAAAATGTTTACCCATTAGATGATGCCCCTATATGTAAGGACTTCCACTCAGATAAAATGTTTATGTAATTGCCTACCCCTAGATGATAGAAGACATGCTCTCATATGGAAACACAATTGAAGAAGCTAGAGTCATTGCTTTGCGTTCTATGAGAATGATAATGCATTTTAAATTATGATAAGTCTCATAGTGTATGATCACTCTCTTGAAGATTGTAGGGTAACTGATTGCAATCCCCTTGTTAAATATTGAATTGTTTTTGTACAACAATTGAAGGAAACTAACAATTGTGTCATATCTTCTATATTGATAGGTTCTGCAGGATTCTCCAGAGTCAAAGGGAGAGTGACACCTGCAGAACGAATGACAAAGATAAATTCGAATTCCTATCCTTGACAGCTATAGATAAAAGCAGGAAGTTTTGGTTTATAGTCCCAGCACCCAGTAAGGAATTTGCACGCCATCAATGGTATACCCTAGTTCTTTGTTCACTCTACTGCCCAGCGTTCCACGACAGAAGATAAGGAGTCCCTTTGGTTTTGCAACAGAATTTGAATTGAAAACAAAAGCAAAAAGGTACCTGTTATGTACTGGCAACCTCTGGCAGTGTACAGCCCCCTGAGTCCTTGGCCTAAGTTTTGGCCTGAGCCCCTTGAGCCCTTTTCTCCGAGTCTTTGCCTGAGTTTTGGCAACATCGTTCCCTTTTCCCCTTTTGCCTACCGGAAGAGCAGTGAAATGGAGAATTTGAGATTGGCGAGAGGCACTATCTTATGGTGCCCATGAACGAGCAGCTTGAGCGTCCTCTGACACCGAACAAGGAGTGTTGGAGTTTGAAAGTGCTGCTGATTTGTTGAAGGAGTTTTCTTGACAGTGCTTGGATCTGCACGAGATGCTTTGTGCCCTTGATCACGAAGAGCACGTCATTTGTAGTGTCTGCCGTAGTGTCTGCCGCAGATGAGAGACACTGGTGCACTGCCCTTTTGAACTTGAGACTTTTGATGAGTGTTTGCCAAAAAGGGCACTCCAACGGATGCTGAGATACATTTCTATGGAAGGCCTGAAATGATGAGGCCCTTGCAGCGATGGATGAAGAGATTCGATGAGCAATAAAAGTCTGCCAGAGAGACTTGGAATTGGACTCTGGGCATAAGTCGTGGTTATAGAAGTAATTCCTGAAAAGCAAAGACACTGGGTGTTGTGGAATAAATTTTTTTTTTGTTTTGCCTGCAGTATTTTAGAGTAGTATTCTTTTTAGCACAGGTAGAATAGAAGTTCATTCTCTGTGGAAAAGTGTTCTTATCCCATTTGAGAGCATTGAAGGATTGCATTGCCACCATTTTACATGAGTATATAGTGTTTTATGAAAGATTTTAGGATTTGCTATTGCTTAGGGTTGTGAAAATGCTAATTTTCTCTGTAATAGTGGTCATTATTTCTTCCTACTGTTTGTATGTATGCTTATGACCTAATGTCCCGTTCTTTAGTGTTCCTGGTCATCCCCTTGCTGAAATGTTTAGAATGGAAATGGTTATCTAGCAATGAATTAGAAAATTGACGAAATTATGTTCAAATTAATGAGCACCTGTTTTCCATGTTCCTACTGAGTAATACGAATGTCTTCAGCAAACGCTAAAAGGGCCATCTGTCGTAAATTAGCATAAATGGGTTAGCGTTAGCAGAAGCCATTTCGCATTTAGAAGTTATCTTACCCGTTTTTTAGAAGCCATTTTAGTTTCTGGAGGCCATCTTGGCTACCATGTGCTGCCATGTGCTCACTTTGTGGATTGTCCTACCTTCCTTTTAACTGCACTTGAAGTCTGCCTAGTAACAAGATATATTTAGCCTCCTCCACTTCCACGCATGCTCAGAAATGCCTGGTAGAGTCTGCATCTGTTACTGATTAAGTTTTACATAGGAATGTGTTCACTACGTTCTGAAACTGTTAGCTCCTCCCACTTGGTTCCACATGTCCTTATTAGGTATTCCTTGTGTGCTCACAGGAACACAAGACTGCCCCCTTTTGTGTATGCTTACTGTGTAAGTCTGAAATGTATATAAGGCATCAGCCTTCTGACTTCCTCAGACTGCCTCATTCATTTGCCATGGCCTTTGGACGACGCAGCCTCACTTCATGTAATAAACTGTCCTTTGATATTTCAGAGTTCTGTGCCAGCCTCTTATTGCTTTTAAAGGACTCCAAGGTTTTTGAATTCCACAGATGGATAACCCTTCCCTTGTCCATGGCGGGCAGAGCTTCCCTGATTAAGATCGTGATACTCCCGCAGCTGCTGTATCTCTTTCTGAACATACCATTCCACCCCGGAGGTTTTTTTTTCGGCTGCTGCGTACGGAACTACTGAAACTTGTATGGGGCGGGAAATCACCGAGCCTCAAGTGGGAGGTCCTTATTAGACCTTACTCACAGGGCGGATTTGGAATTCCGAATTTTGAACTTTACTACCGCGCAGCCCAGGCCCACTTTGCTTATTTCTGGATACGACAACCTAGATACATGCCCCAATTGGCGGCTGAACACTGGCTGGTGCACCCAATTCCGATTGAAGGTGCATTATACTCTCCGGTAGAAGGAAGAGATAAAACCCCTAACACAGTGTTAAGCACCGTAACTGCTTGGCGGCACATAGGCTCGAGACTCGAAACGGAACAGCTATATGCCCCACTGTTGCCTTTGGTTTATCACCCACAGATGCCGCTTTTACAAGAAGCAGGCTTTCAGAAGCTATTGAAAAAGATACATGTTGTAACGTGGGGGGATCTATACCATGATGGCACCTTACACTCCAGAGAGCAGCTCTATGAAGGGATACAGCCGACACCACTAGATGTGTTTTACTATGTCAGGCTCCGGCACGGACTGCAGGCAATTACACCTGACTTCCCACGCGAGCCTCCTGTACTCGCCCTGTTACAGAATATTCTTTTGCATGATAACCCCAGCAAACTGGTATCCACACTATACAAATCGATCTGTGCAAATATAGAATATAAAGGTTTACCTGCTAGGGAGAAGTGGGATCAGGAGTTGGCCACGACACTCACAGATAGACAGTGGGATTTCTGTTTGCAGCAGACGGAACGCATATCATCCAGTAGTAGGTATAGGATTATTCACTACAAGTTCATACACAGATTATATCACACACCGGCCCGTATGCACAGATTCCAGTTGAGAGCCACTGACAATTGTGACAGATGTGGGACTCCTGGGGGCGGATTTCTTATACCGTGCGTAGGGATGTGATCAGGTACATCGCTACTGGTGCCAAGTTTTTGCGGCAATATCCAAAATGATACATACGTTGGTGGACCCATCCCCGATTTTGGCACTGCTAGGTTATGTAGAACCGCTTCAGGCAGCCCACCGCAAATATGTGGCACTGGCTATGTTATTGGCTAAGCGAAGAGTTGCATGCAGATGGGGGAGGGGTAGAGCCCCCAAATTCAAGGATTGGATCAAGGGCATGGTGTACTGTCAAGAACAATTGCATACCTACTCTGAGCTGTTGCCTGTCGCCTCCAGACCTACTGACATATGGGCTCCACTACAATGTTATTTGATAGATGTGTCTGCGGAGGAGGCCTGCGATTGATAGTTTGGATATTGCCTTGATGGTATGCTATTGCGAACTCTTATGGGCACTGGAAAAGGGGGGTGCATGGTATAAGGATATGCTCTTAGATACTGTTGTTAATGTCCCCCTTTCGTCATACTGTGGATTGTTTGTGCCACCAATGTGGTGCATTGATTTTTAAATGGCGCCATATGGTTGACTGTCATATACTATATTTTCTGGTGGACCTAGATGTTACCTATGCGGGAAGCGATGTCCTGTTCATGCTCTGCTATGCATTTTTTTAGATGTATTGTGTGTAGTGTGCCGTAACCTGAGGTAGGCTCACTGCTATACTGATGACCGGAAACATCCCACATACAGATAAGATGCCGCACGTGTTGAAGTTTAACAAAAAATATAAAAAGCGAGACGCATTGATTTGTTCATATTGAAATGAGTGTACTGTCATTATGTTTGGGTAGCAATTACGAGATTGTATATGGTAAATTTTATTTTATGCATCGTAACTTCCTGATAATTTGTACAGATAGCGGCCGGCCTCAGGGTTGTAGGCGTGACGCTGTGTACCTTTGACAGTACTTAATAAACGTCTTGCACCAAAAAAAAAAAAAAAAAAGAAAATCAGACTCAAGCATAAATCAGACTGCAATAGCACCAATTTAGTCTATTGTCTTAAATGCCCGTGTGGTAAATTATATGTGGGTAAAACCGAACGAAAACTGAAAATAAGGCTCACAGAGCATAAGAGTAACATTCGGGCCGTCAACAAGAGCACCCCTATAGCTATTCATTGGGATGAAAGTCATCACAATATTGCACAACTACGTGCACAGATAATTGAGGTGGTACAGAAAAAGGAGGGCCAAGATAATTCAGCGAGATTATTACAGCGAGAAATTTATTGGATTGACCTTTTATGTACAGGTATTCCAAATGGCCCTAATGATCGAATGGATCTAGGATGTTTTCTTTGACCCATAGAAGTATTTTTTGAGTACCATGATCGTACAGCCTTTTTATAACAATACTTCTAATATAACTATGACCTCCGCACTAGCGTAGTCCTCACAGTCCATGAGCAAGTTCACTGTCTTTCATACAAGTCATGGGCAAGCCCTGTCCGCTATGTGCTCCTCACATTGTTTTGTTTTTCTGATTATTAGTATGTTATTGTATTAGTTTCCATCTAGGATGCTCCTGCACATATTCTTGTTGGCACATTTTGTATTATGGTTATTCAACATGCTACTTTGTGAAACTTAGCCAAATGGGAGGCTATAATTCCCTGTGAAAAATTAGAAACATACAGTGGCCACATGTAATAGTGTTTCTGGGATGTTATCCTTCCAAGTCTAGATCGTGAAGTATTTAGAAATTAGATGCTACAGCGTTTTTTCAAATCTTTTACTCATTAGACAGAAGCAGGATAAGTTATAACTATATGTATATTTAATTGTGACCAATGGTAAATACATTTCATCAGCAATAGATTTGTTAGTATCATACATCAGTGTAAGTGATTTTTCACATCGAGTTACTGCCTAAATATTTCTTCCTTGTTCTCGTTTTTAATGAGTATGGTCTAACATTCTAGTACACGACTCACGCATACGTACTAAGTTTCGACTTAGTTACTGTGACGGGGTGCTGGGTGAACCCCGTAATGATCTGGACTGGTGGTCCGCCGCACCCCTCTCACCTTGCACATTGTCCCCACAGCTGCCCGAGACCGAGTGGAGCGAGAAGAAAGACGAAAACTGGACTCCTCCTGAAATGGGAATCGGCTCCTTTAATTGGAACGAGCCGGGTACGTCAGCCACGCCCCTTCTCTACGGAGCAACGTCAAAAAGCGGATGCACTGTTTCCTCGGCGGACGGCGTTTCCCTCGTGGAGGATTGTTTGCGGACCGGAAGGATCAACGCGAGTGAGACCAGGAAGGAGGACGAGCTGCAGACGAGCCCTGCTGTGTTCGAGAAGCCAGGAGGCCAACGTTCCCGTGCTTCGCCCTGCCACGGTCCCGAGGGAGGAACGTGGCTTGACAAGGTACGGGGTCGGGTAGCAGGGTGGGTTGGACGTAGTAGCGTCCCTACTGAATAGTTACCGCCTCGGAGTGTACCTTGTATCCCCGGTGCCCTTCCCCTCACGAGCACTGAAAGCACTGCGCCTCGTTAGAGGGTTCACTTGCACTGGGTTTCCTTCACACCCCCCTCCCTTAACAAGTTGTACGTATTGGACGTCCCAGTAACCTTAGTCTTCTTGTCTGTCTTTTCGCTTTTGGGTGTTGGCGGACCTGTCAGACAACGCCGTGCTGCAACGGGAGAGAAGAACTGGCCCGAAGCCCCACCATTGGTCTTTCAGAGCTAACGACGGATGTGTCCCAAACCCTACCGTTATTTTGTTGAACTCTTTGCAAGACTGTTTTCCCCTACCGGATTGATAATCCTGTTATGCAGAAAAAGACTTACATTCCAATAAAACCTTCTTTAAAGTCCTTAATCAAAGCCCCTACGTTTGTCGTTTCTCCTAACCCCGAGATAATTGAAAGTCTGGAACAACAACCGGAACCCCCCCTGGGACAACTGGTGTCAGAAGTGGGATCAGAAACATCTACCATCTGCCAAAAAGAGATGGAAGCCCTCATAGACCATATCATTAAAGGCCAAGAGAAGCTAGAGTGGGCCGTACAGCAACAGATACAATGTGCCCAAGCGGATAGAGATTTAATTAAGTCCACAGTATCGGCCCAACTCGAAGGCCTTAAAACAATGCCGCCTCCCACTCAAATCGTATCAGGAGAAGTGCGTCAGATTACCCCTCATCATAGCGGGGTAGCCCTACAAAAATACATACCCGGAGAGGATCCCGATGCTTTTCTGCTCAATTTCGAGAGGGTGGCCCGGGCTATGGGATGGCCGGAAGAGAAGTGGCCGTTTTTTCTTGCTCCGATTCTCACTGGGGAGGCCCAATCCGCCTATCAGGCCGCCAACCCCTTGGGGAGTACCACCTACTCGACTATTAAAGAAGTCATTCTTGACCATTTGGGTCTAGACCAGGAGGCCTACCGAGTAAAATTCCGTAAAGAGAGAGGCGCCCCTGGAGAGAATCCAAAGACCCTTTTCTTTAGACTACGAATGGCCGCCAACAAGTGGCTAAGACCGGAAACGTGCACGAAGGAGGAAATCCTAAACAAGATATACCTGGAACAGTTCATGGAAGCTCTGCCTTATGCCACACAAAGATGGCTTCGTCAACATGCTGACCTGGACGTAAACCAAGCAATTGAAATGGCGTCACACTTTTCCAGAGCACAACCGCGGACTGTAGTTTGGGATACTGACAAAACAGAAAAATCTCAAAAACCGGGGATGCCGTCAAAATCTGACAAGAAACCACAAGTAAAGACAGAAGCATTTCGGTCCCGTCCGGCTGGCATGATCTCTCCCTTGAACAGAGGGCCCCAGTGTTTCGAATGTGGAGAGTGGGGTCACATCGCCAGAATGTGCCCGCGGAAAAAGTAGACAGAAGAACCCATGGAGGTGGGCTATCTACCAAGGACCGT
The DNA here is from genome assembly GCF_964263255.1 of Lissotriton vulgaris. NCBI lineage: Eukaryota > Metazoa > Chordata > Amphibia > Caudata > Salamandridae > Lissotriton > Lissotriton vulgaris. The sequence continues at coordinate 1,238,343,837 of NC_141695.1, forward strand.
GATGTATTCAGCGGAGCTTGGTAGTGCCTTTTATGTGAGTATGAAGGTGAACGGTCTCATAGTAAAAGCTCTGTTAGACTCCGGATGCCGACAGTCGGTCGTCCAGGACCGTTTTGTTAAACCTGAACAAGTCTCTACCCCAGCCACAGTGTATATACGTTGCGTCCATGGCGACGTGAAACCCTACCCAGTAGCTGAATTAACTTTGTACTTGCCCCAAAGAGAACCCTGTAAAGTGCGGGTGGGGGTGGTGGACTCTCTACCCGAGGACATGATACTTGGTACAGATAATCCTGAGTTCCTTTCTCTTTTCAAAGAAACCTTAAACACTAATCAGTCTCCAAAAAACGTTAGTCTCTCTCCCGACCCCTGGGTCGCGGACAAAAGTTTCCGCTTTGCACAGGCTGAAGATCGAACCTTATATAATGCATGGGAGTCTGCTCACGCGAATGAAGGGAACCCCAACCAGACATTCCCCAGATTCTTGATAAAAAAAGAATTGCTGTATCGACAAGCCCAGAATGAGGGGGATCTACAGTTGTTAGTACCAACGTCCTTTAGAGAACAGGTGTTGTTCTTTGCCCATGCCCATCTAACAGCCGGTCACACAGGCAAGGAAAAAACTACAGATGTAATCCTCCGTCATTTCTTTTGGCCCGGCATTTATAAGGATGTACAGACTTACTGTGCAAAGTGTGAGATATGTCAAAGGAGGAACACGCAACGTCCAACGGCCGCCCCCCTCCAGAGGATGCCTATCATTGGGACACCGTTCGAAAGAGTGGGGATGGACCTTATCGGTCCGCTGCCGAAAACTCCTCGAGGCCATCTTTATGCTTTGGTTGTGGTCGATTACGCCACCAGGTTTGTGGAAGCATTTCCCCTACGTACCACTACAACATCAGCCATTGCAGAGAAGTTTGTAGAACTGTTTTCTAGGGTCGGTTTTCCAAAAGAGGTCCTCACAGACCAGGGGACCCCATTTACGTCCAAATTAATGAAGGAGGTGTGCCAGCTCTTGAAAGTTAAACACCTGAAAACCTCGGTATATCACCCCCAGACAGATGGCCTCGTAGAAAGATACAATCAGACACTCAAAGCGACCCTGAAAAAAATGCTGTCTGTAGAAGGGCCATCCTGGGACCGGCTACTACCCTTAGCCCTGTTTGTGATCAGGTCCCAAAAACAGAGCAGTCTAGGCTGTTCGTCGTTTGAATTGCTGTATGGACGAGTTCCTCGGTCGCTGTTGGAAATGACTAAAGAACTGTGGGAAACCGAAGAAACAATGGAGAAGAAAGGAATGTTGGAGTATACCACTCAACTACGAAACAAGCTGGGGAAGCTGAGAGAATTGGCTAATTCTTCGCTCGACCGGCAACAAGAGCGAATCAAAACAAACTACGATAAGGGGAAGAAACTACGGACGATAGCAGTAGGAAAATGGGCTCTGGTACTGCTTCCCTCCATATGTAACAGTTCCAAAAATGAATGGCAAGGACCTTATCAAGTGATTGAAGCCATTGGACAAACCACTTATAGGCTACAAATATCTCCGAAGAAAACACAAACATACCATATCAACCTACTCAAGGAATGGTTAGGGGTTCCCCCTCAAGACAGTCATGTGGTCGCACCCGCAGACCCGGTACCATCCTCGTTACCACAGTTGGTGGTGAATAACGATCTGGCCCCAAAACAGAAAGAAGAGTTACAGGACGTGTTGGCCCCCTATTCAGACGTCTTTTCGGATGCTCCTGGAAGAACCACTCTAGTGGAACATAAGATTGACACCGTACCAGGAAAGATAGTGAAACAACGGCCCTATAGAATTCCAGCCGCACGACGAGAAGCCGTTCGGAAGGAAGTTTCGGAGATGCTTCACTTGGGAGTAATACGACCATCCCAGAGTCCCTGGTCTTCCCCAATTGTCATGATCCCCAAACCGGATGGCACGAAGAGATTCTGCATGGATTTCAGGGCCCTAAACTCGGTGTCACACTTCGATACTTATCCGATACCCAGAGTGGACGAGCTGGTGGAAAAGATAGGCGACGCCCGCTACATCACTACCATTGACCTCACGAAGGGGTATTGGCAGGTGCCTCTTCGTGAGGAGGATCGGAAGAAGACCGCCTTTGTGACCGATGAAGGATCCTTTGAATTTACAGTTCTACCCTTTGGCCTACATGGGGCACCAGCGACGTTTCAACGTCTCATGAACCAAGTACTGCGGCCATACACCAACTTCAGCTCTGCGTACTTGGATGACATCGTCATATACAGCTCTAGTTGGCACGAACACTTGAGACACTTGCAGACTATACTGTCGGCCTTACGGGAAGCAGGATTGCATATTAATGCAAAGAAGTCGAGGGCCGCCTTCACCAAAGTGAACTACCTAGGATACGTTCTGGGAGACGGGGCCATTGCCCCTCAAACTGAGAAAATCAGGGCAATCGAGAGGGTGCCTTTCCCAGCAAATAAAAGAGACATGAGGGCGTTCCTAGGACTGGTGGGTTACTACCGTCGGTTCATTCCCAACTTTGCGGAGACCGCGGCTTCCCTAACGGATCTCCTTAGGAAGGAAGTAACAAACAAGAAGTTTACGCAACCATCCCAAGAGGCTCTGAATGCCTTTCATTCCCTGAAAACCTCATTGACTACTTCACCCGTCCTAATGTCCCCTGACTTTACTAAGCCCTTCATTCTAGCGACGGACGCTTCAAATGTGGGCATTGGGGCTGTGTTGTCCCAGTTGGGTGAGGACGGGATTGAACACCCGATACTCTATGTGAGCCGAAAATTGTTTCCTCGGGAATGCAACTATTCCACGATTGAGAAGGAGGCATTGGCCATCAAGTGGGCAGTGGACAAGTTAAAATACTATCTAGAAGGGACCCATTTTCTCCTACATACTGACCATGCCCCTTTGAGATGGATCCACCAGAACAGTAGCCAAAACTCTAGAGTGTTGAGGTGGTTCCTGTCACTACAGCCCTACTCATTCTCTGTTCAGCATCGTAAGGGCAAAGACAATGGGAATGCTGACTTTTTGTCCAGGGTCTTTCCTCTCCCCGATCGGGAGATGCCAGGGGGGGAGATATGTGACGGGGTGCTGGGTGAACCCCGTAATGATCTGGACTGGTGGTCCGCCGCACCCCTCTCACCTTGCACATTGTCCCCACAGCTGCCCGAGACCGAGTGGAGCGAGAAGAAAGACGAAAACTGGACTCCTCCTGAAATGGGAATCGGCTCCTTTAATTGGAACGAGCCGGGTACGTCAGCCACGCCCCTTCTCTACGGAGCAACGTCAAAAAGCGGATGCACTGTTTCCTCGGCGGACGGCGTTTCCCTCGTGGAGGATTGTTTGCGGACCGGAAGGATCAACGCGAGTGAGACCAGGAAGGAGGACGAGCTGCAGACGAGCCCTGCTGTGTTCGAGAAGCCAGGAGGCCAACGTTCCCGTGCTTCGCCCTGCCACGGTCCCGAGGGAGGAACGTGGCTTGACAAGGTACGGGGTCGGGTAGCAGGGTGGGTTGGACGTAGTAGCGTCCCTACTGAATAGTTACCGCCTCGGAGTGTACCTTGTATCCCCGGTGCCCTTCCCCTCACGAGCACTGAAAGCACTGCGCCTCGTTAGAGGGTTCACTTGCACTGGGTTTCCTTCACACCCCCCTCCCTTAACAAGTTGTACGTATTGGACGTCCCAGTAACCTTAGTCTTCTTGTCTGTCTTTTCGCTTTTGGGTGTTGGCGGACCTGTCAGACAACGCCGTGCTGCAACGGGAGAGAAGAACTGGCCCGAAGCCCCACCATTGGTCTTTCAGAGCTAACGACGGATGTGTCCCAAACCCTACCGTTATTTTGTTGAACTCTTTGCAAGACTGTTTTCCCCTACCGGATTGATAATCCTGTTATGCAGAAAAAGACTTACATTCCAATAAAACCTTCTTTAAAGTCCTTAATCAAAGCCCCTACGTTTGTCTTTTCTCCTAACCCCGAGATAATTGAAAGTCTGGAACAACAACCGGAACCCCCCCTGGGACAGTTACCATCCCCTCTCACCCTTACATTTGTACAAACAGTTCTGAACTTTAGGCATACATTGGGGCATTGTGGGGTGCCTCTGTTGTTTAGATGAGCACATTCCTTCTCCAGTTTAGTCCCTCCGGACGCACGATTATTTACTGTATGACACCATTAGTCATACCACATTACATAATAGTCCGATCTTTCTATCAGGATATTTATACCAGGTGTTATTTTTTCGTTACTACTTAGTTCGTTATGACAGGTCTGTTCAGATGGGACTACAATTCCCAACAGTACCTGCATTTCTTTCGATTATTGGAACTCCTTAAATAGTGTTGTAACCCCCGCGGTTACCTGAGAGTTCCATTTGGAGTACTCGAGATTGAAGAAGTGCACCTTTCGGCAGTCAAGGTAAATGGCCTTTCATCAGTATAGACTTTTCCAGACTCACTCCGTTATAGCAGTAGCTTAACCTTTATATTCGTTTTTATCGTTTGTTTAGTGGTTCTCGCCTCACCATGACCCTGCAGTTAAATTTCATCGGGTGATTATCTGCTCTCATCCTGTCACGTTTCCAAAGTTATATCAAAGGAACTGAGGTAAATCCTGTAGGCTAACCAGTCCGCATTAGATTTTCAGTCTACAGCGAGTGTTGCTTTATAGTAACGTCCCACTTTTTGGTTTGTTTTTCAGTGACCAGACCTTGTTATTATCCTGCTTCTCCTCCCTCGAGCATTTTTTTAGTCGTACTCGCTGTAATTATTCTCTATACCCGTGGCAAAAGATTTTGAGTCCCAGGTATGCTCTTATGAGTATTTCCTCGAGATAACATGGGTCTTGAAGCACTAGAGTTCATAACTCTACTCTAATTTCAGTACCTGTTTTCCCATATATAGTGGCATATTGGCAGACTGGCATGGTCCTGAGAGAGAAGTTACCACGCATACACGTTCTGCATAGAAGCCCCCTGTTTCTTCTAATCAGCCACCAGCTCGTTAGGTATATATATACATATTATTTTTTAGGCATCTTGCAATCCTCATTATAAGTGTTATGTTTTACATCAGGTGTCTTTTGTTTAACTTACCCATAGGCCTTGTCATCGAGATATACCACACAGTCCAGGTTTTGTTGGAGCTCTTGTTACAGCATTAGAATTTCATTTTAAGACAGCACGAATTCAGCTCAAAGGTGTGTAATGTAATTGTAGCCATCAACACAATACTAAATGAATTTGTATGCAATTTTGATCTCAGTTGGTTTAGAATGATGAACGCCTAACGATGTACATTTATTTAATGGTTCCATTCCACAATGCATTGCATCAAGCATGTTACAATAGTGTTCTTTTTTGATGATTTTTCTGATTTGAAGATCGATTAATGTGTATATTTCTGCATTTATATTTGGGGCTATATCATTTTTACGATGTATCCTGTTTGTTTTTCACTTGCATGGACTATTAGTATAGCACGTTTAATAACCAACCAGGAGGTACAATTTGGTCAATAAATGATGTGATTTGTATCATGTTTGAACACAAATATTTAGACAGTCAGGTAGCACGTTATATGGGAGACTGACTCCATATTATGTTATAACGTTTGCTGCTACAATGTTTCATCTCTCCTCTTTAGTCTCCTTTATTTTCAAACAGCTCACATAAAGTTGAAATTATTTATTCTCTTTGATTGTACTGAATTAGCTTTTTGTATGTTTCAGGATCTCATCCCTGAAGAAGGGTACCTTTTGGTCCCGAAATGCATCGGGTATCGTGTTTCAAGAAAATCAACTTATATTAATTGATGTATTATCATACATTAAGGTTTCTGAAATGATTAGAAATATGTAAATAGATTATATGTGGTGTACATAGTCTCATCCCCAGGCAACATATGTTGATTGATCTATAGGTAAAACAGATGTACACTAGGATACATGAGTACAATGTATTAATGTATACATGCTGGATAAAAGTCCTATAAATATGAATTAAACAATAGAATGACAAATCATATACTGCTTACTTTTTGATGAATTTAATTACCAGTTTTTCTTGAATTGTTGGAAAAAGGCTTTTTTCCGTAGGAACAGTGCTCACTACAAGTAGGTTTTCTTCCTACTTAGTCATTTGCATCAATGAATCTTACCAATAAGATGGTATTATTTTGCCATGCTAGATGATGTCGTATGTGACAGAGGGTTCCATGAGCTGAATGAATGCAGGTTGGAACCTCCTTGGTAATTTTACTGCTCTTCTTCCTCAAAAAAGAAACTCTAGTTATAAACCCTGTAGGAAACTGTCCAATACTTCTCAAACATTGTAGCCGGTTGAAAGTTGGATGTTAAATTGATTCCCAATAACATTTTGACTAAGATTAATGCTATTATGGAAATATCTACATTCCAACAAACCAAAAGCTTTAAAGAAATAAATGAGAAAGTGCATAATCTATCACCAGTGCTAGCATTTGGTGCACCTTTTTTCTAAAATAAATAACAATGACGGAACCATATATGTATTCTGAAAGACACCCTGAGATCCTGATCTCTGACCTGCGCTATAGCGCAGACAAGGGCACAATTATGATTCTACTCCAGAAAACCAACCTTATGGCACACAACCATTTAGAACCTCCTTAACGTACACGAATCCAGGAACAGGAACATTCCGTATGGCACCAAGTTCAGGATCCTGCCCTCCTTAAATTTGCGAGCTGGCCCTACCATCACCTTATACAAAAAGGACGTTGTCCTGATCCAAGCGCCAAACAAAGATCTCAACAAATTTGCGGACCTTTTCACCACCCTAAAAAACACATGCATGACCCTTATCCCTCCACGCTCCTCCAGCACCAGGTTTTGTCAGCTGACCCCCTCATTTGCTCCGATCAACGCAGCACAAAGGGCAGGGGTAAAAGTCCCCGTTAAGCCCCACCAACGATCCAACCACTCCCCCTCACCCCCCCAACCTTTCCTATGGTGAAGATTAAACCAACTCCAACCATGCTGTTCCCCACTCTAAATGGCTCTCTAGGCAGTGTCACTCATATATCTGCTAGGGAATTTCCCTCCACTCCCATACAACCTCTGCCACCTTTCAAGGAGGCCATGCTGAGGCTCCCTTCCTCAAACCCGCTCTCCTCCCCCACACCCATAGTGACTAATACGCTAGACACCTGCAGGGCAGCGAACACCCACCCCAATGATCCATCGACCACTCTGGCAAGTGTGCTTAGCCACTCACAAACGCCTCCTCTCAGGATCTGTGACATAGGATGGTCTAACCCGACTACCATGCTACCCGACCATGCCAATAGAACCGATCCTAACCCATTGACCTCCTTCCTGCAAGCACTTCCCTCCCGTATGGATCTGCACCTCAGAGCAGCCAACAAAACTCAGAGGATCCATAACTCCATTCTTGAATCGAAAATCATCCTTCACCTCTCCCAACTCTCTTTCTCGAACTTCAAGCTCCCATAGAACTCAACTCCCCCCTTTCATCATGCCCCTCCTTTACCCCTTGCCGTTATCCCTGAGACACCTTCACCCTCGCACGCAGCCTATCTACCTCTCGGGGGAGGAAACTCCAATCCTCCTTCTAACTTACAAGTCTGCTCCTGAAGCCTCCAGTTTACTGGACAAGTTTGATGAACACCGAATCCATACGGTTGCAATCAGCTCCAATATATCAACAACTTTCCGCAACATAGGAGTTATTAGCAACAAACCTAGCTAAGGTGCCACTGCCAATTTCTGGCCTAACTCACAACACACACCCCAACCCCACTCTCTCGGCCTCTTAATTAACTTCTGCTCAACAGTAAAGCATGCCTCTAATGTTGTAGATCTCATCCTGAGCCAAAAATCCGACATAGCAATCCTGACCAAATCATGGCTCAACATATCCTCATCTCCTTGCCTCTACATATTAGCCCCTCCTGATTCTAATATCTCAAGGATGGACAGGCAATCAAATAAGGGGGAGGCATTGCTTGCATCTACCGCTCTAACCTCCTAATAACTGAACTTCATGTAGATCCCACAGACTCCTGCGAATACCTTGCACTCTCCATATGCAACAACACCGCTCAATTGTGCAGGCTGCACATCTCCTACCACCCCCCCCCCCAGATATGAATTACACCTTACCTGACCGCCTCATGGAAATCATTACAGCCAAGGTTTCTCCCAATTCTAATGACATTGTCCTTGGGGACTTCAATCTGCACTGGAATGACCTCAAGGACCCTCAGGTCAATGCCATCAAAGACTTCCTGGCTGACTAAGCCCTTACCCAAGCCTGCACACTCCCAACACACACAAAAGGTGCCACTCTAGATTGGATCATTGCTAAGGAATCAGCGATCAATCTTATCTCGCAGCACTGGGACACCCCAGGGTAACCGTGCGCTATATAAGCTCCATTACCATAATGTAACATCTCTATAGACCCATGTGACTGGTCTTATCACCACGCTATTACCTTTCTATTACCTGGCACCCACAGGACAAGGCCACCATAATCTGTGAATCCAAAACGTTGGGTTAGAGACACAAAGAACCTTGATCTCGTGAACCTTGCTGCATGCTGCAAGATTTACCCCCGCAAAATATCTCAACGGTCAACAACGTCACAGAACACTAAACCTCGACTATGTCTAACATACTTGATGATCTTGCCCCGCTAAAGCTAAAAATAACTAAAATCAAAGACAGAAACCCCTGGTTCACCGGATCCCTCAGCAATGAAAGGAGAACTCTCTGGTAGACAGAAACAAATTGGAGAAAGCACCCCTCAGCCTCCCACTTAAAACTTCTCTGTCAGACCAGAACTGCCTATAATAGGAACATCCTCAAATCAAAGAAGAATTCTTCAGATCAGAACTGGAGAATGGCAAGAACAGACCCGCAAGCGCTTTGAAATGGTCAAACACCAATCTAATAAACTGGCTAAAACCTCCAAAGAAACCCCAACATCTCTAATAACATGTGAGAAATTCTCCTCCTTCTTCTCTGACAAAATTACTGCTATAGGAAACAAACTTAGATCTGCTACCTACTCCCAACCCCCTCCGGACTTGCCTTATCTCTCTGCATTGCCCCCCAGAAATCCACCAAGAACCAAGCACACTGGTCCAACTTCAAAGTATATGCCGACCGTACCATCTCGGAAATTCCATCCTCCTTAAACCCAAACAACCAGTTTAATGACCTACTCCCCTCCAACTGTTTGGCCCCTTCCTCCCAAACCATCATTCCTATTTGGACTGCAATAATCAACACCTTCTACAGGAGTCGATACCTGACTCTCTGAAAGCCGGTCAAATCATCCCCATCTTAAAAAACCTACGCCGAATTCTGCCTCTCTAGACAACTTTAGACCTATATCCAATATCCCACTCCTAGCGAAAGTTCTGAAGAAATGTGCTCAACTTCAACTGAGCCAACACATCACCAACTTCAACCTACTAGACGATTTCCAATCTGTGTTCAGGCCTTGGGCACAGCACTGAAACCATCATTTTCCATATCGTGGATGATGCTATTCAAGCCCTTTACCAAGGCACAACTTGACTCCTAATCCTCTTCAATCTATCCTCAGCTTTCGATACTGTCAACCTGTGGTACTGAGAATTCTGAACCTGTGTTTTAAAAATCATGATTCTGTTATGAATTTGGTAACAGCAGACCGTAAACAGTGAGTTCAGCAAGTGCGAGTGTTTTCGTCATGTTACGCCAATGGATTCACTGTGTATTTGAATCTTTTGTTCTGAACCCTCGGGTTCCATCTTGTGCATAGCAGCCATTTTGTGGATTGCCCTTACAGTAGGCCCTCACCGTGGCAGAACAAGTATTTAAGGACATAACCTTAGCATGGGTTTGTGCTGACTCCTGCATGACCTGGCGAAAGCTGACCCTGTTGCTTGAGGCTAACCTTGCCAAGCCAGTTCCTGCCCTTTAGCTGATCAAGATTATAGATCAGAGCACAGGACATTGTAAAGGTTTACTACACACAAACCATGCCTAATCTCACACACACCTTTCCCTGTTTCTTTCTTTATGACTTGCTTTACGAGGAGGAGGTGCCCGTTTTTATTAGTGGTCTGTCGATATCTGATGAGAAAACCAGGCCTTGTCGGGTAATTGATTGTGGGTTGGACAAACTAAAATATGGGTTTGTCATTATGACTCTGCCTTTTCTTTGTAGTGAAAATATGTGAATGGTCAACTGTAAAATAAGGAATGTTTGCCTAGGGCATAATAAATGGTATAAAAGGTCTGTGCGGAGACCATTCAGGAGGCTGCCTCATTCAGTTGCTTTAGGTGTGACTGGGCGACGTAGCCTCACAATTAATTGTGTCTTTTCATATTTCAGATTCTCTGTTGATTTCTTTGCTGCTTTTGAATGGACTACTTATTGGTAAGACCCCTGAGAAGGAGTTTGAGGATTTCTAGTACAGCAAACCACGAGAAACTTCTCGAACGCCTCAAACTCAGGATGGGGCTGGATGGCTCCGCGCTCGAATGGTTCAGATCCTTCCTCCAGAACCGCTCCTAGAGATTCCTAGTCAAAGGTAACCTATCCGCTCCCTCTCCGATTAGGGTCGAACACCTAGCAGAAGTCCTACGCACCACTAACATCTCCTACCACATGTATGCCGATGACACCCAGATCCACATCAGAATCTCTTCTCCGGAGGAACTCTTTTCCCTGAATGAGGCCTTGCAGTTGACTGTAACATGGCTTACCTCCAACCAACTCAAACTAAAAGCACAAAAAAAAAGGAATTCCTTCTAATCTCCCCACCCAAAACCAACCCTGACATTCGGAAAGGGATTAAGTTGATCACAGCCCTAACTGCCCACCGACCATAGTGGACTCCGCCAAATCCCTCAGAATAACCCTGGACAACTGCTTGAATCAGTTGACTGGGGGTGAGTGTTTGATTTGCTCAAACGCTCCGTCCATCATCCCCTTTTCTTTCGCAGCTGCTTGAATATGCCTGACCACATCAGCTTGATGGCACAAAAACGACAGGTTTCACCTGAGCTATCTAAGAAAACTAAAACCTTTTCTTGACTCCCGACCTAAAAATGGCCGTCCAGGCACTAGTTATCTACAGACATGAATATGGATGTGTAGGATAGTAGGGTCTGCTTCCTATGGTTACCCCCACTTTTTGCTGTAATTCACTGGTTTTTCGACTTTAGTATGGCTGTTGTCCTGTTAATCAGGCCTACAGCCTAGCTATACTCTCTCTAAATTGATAGCATGTACTTTAGGTACATACCAGATTGGTTACTGGGTCACCCTTGTGAGCCCCTGTATATGGTACTCAAGGTACCCAGGGCATAGATGCACCCTAGGCCTACAAGGGGCTGCAGCATGTATTGTGCCACCCCTGGTTAGCCTTCCAAACTGACACCACAGGTGTATTCTTACAGCCTGGGTAGGGTGGTGTAATCACCCCTTACTTAGATATAGTATATCTATATCTACAATATATATATAGAGACATAGTAACCTATAAGTCACTCCTACAGCAGGCCTTGACAATCCCGGAGGCAGAGTGCTTGGTTTTGTGTGAGAGGGTGCCCTAGCATGAGCTGGGCCCCTCTGCAGCTTTCGGAACCATCACCTTATAGCTGTTCTATGATATAGCCATATCATATACTCTTAAGTGCATTATAATACTCGCGGTTAATGCTAACTTTGGTTTGGCTTTATCAAAACACGTCATGTAAGATGTCAAATACTTTGGAATACTACCCCCGCCAATTCTGGCGGCGGGGTAGCATTACACCCTTCTAGAGGGAGAAAACATGTAGTTACTGTTAAACCCGGTTAAAGTTAAATAGAGCCCCAGTGTCACAAAATGGATGCTGCTGCCACAGACACGAGTCTGTCTTCCTGCTGCTGGATGAAACTACGGCAGGAGAGGCCTGGACAATAGGTTTCCTGTCCGGGGAGGTGCTGGCACCTCCACAGACAGGCTTTAGCGTATTGGGGCAGGGAGGGCTGCATTCAGTGAATGCTTTCCAGAAACTGCCTGGGGCACACAAGTTGCTCCATGCATTTCCCAGTTCAAACTGATTACTGGGGCACTCAGCCCCAGCTCTGACGTGAAACTGGACAAAGGGGAAGGGTTGTAACCACCCCTTCCCCAGGTCCACCCATAGGAGGGACCTTGGAGTTAGTCCAACCCCTAAACTTACTATAAGTATAGAACCCCAGTCCCGAGGACTTTAGATTACCCTGGACGAAACTCTGCAACATATATCTTGGACCTTGACATTCCATAGCGACTGGAAGATGGAAGAAATCTCCCATGTGGTCAATTAGTAACCACACCATTCGAACAGGCACCAACAGCATCTTTGCCAGTCTGCATTTTCGAGGCTCCTGCCAGATCCAGAAGAATCGCGACACAGGACACAGACTTCCAGACATCTCTTACGCTGAACTGCGCTCCCAGCAAAGCTGAGTCCTGTGGCGGTCACGAGAGACGTGGGCCCAGAACTCCTGGACATCCTGCATTTTTGTTACTGAGCCTACTTCCCGAAGTACCCTGAAGTTGTGCATTGGGGTGCTTGAAGCCCCAGCCCGAGCACCTTTTGCACCGAAGCTCAGAGGCCCACACTCCACGAGTGTCCTGTGGGCCCGCTTGTGCATTTCAGATCGATGCATCTTTGCAGTTCCTAGTCCATTGGCTAGTGAGCCCCCAAGAAGACCAAATCCTTGATTTGCTTTGCTTTCCAGACTTGCCCCAACTTCTCCCCAAAAGAGAAGTTCCTCAGATCTTGCTGGTCTGCACCGAAGCCAATCTTGACATCTTGTGTGGATTGCATTTTCCAAGGCTTGTTGGGTCCAATCCGATTATCGACACCGCAGTCAACTAAATCCTTTGTGGGACTGCTCAAATCCAGCTCCTGGTCATGGTCGACGCCTCCTGGTCCTCGTGGCTGAAGAGACAAGCTTAACCTTCTCACCTGATATTACCCAACATCTGGTTGCATCTTCCTATCGCCATCCTGGTCACTGGCTAGTGGCCCAACCCCTGTCTCCTTTTCTTTTAGGTTCTTCACATCTCCGATCCAGCCTTGGATCCACCCAGACACGTTTCCTCAGGTCGCCTGAAGCACTTCTTCGCAGCTCTCCATTGGAATCGACGACGAAACCCGACACCAAAAGGCACCTATGCACCGGGCTTCCCTGGGTGAGGTAACACGAGTACTCCGATGCTCCCGTGGGTCTAGACTCTCGAAGTGTCCTAGTCTAAAAGGGTTCCATCATAGTTCACCTAGTAGTACCCTTAAACTGCAACTTGGTAACTTGCTCGTTCTCCATAGAAAGTCAATGGTAACCCGCGGCTGTGTTTTGACACTGCACGTGTCTCCCGTGCGCCTCCTACATCCTAATCTTTGTTGGTTCTAGGCAGCCCCAATGATTTTACAGGCCCTAGGCCTGCTTTCTAACTCTCACGTGGTTCTAATACCACTATTTTAGTGTATGGTTTGTGAGGCCCCAGGGCAGAACGTATACTGTGCAACTTATTGTATGGTAATTAAGTTCCTTCTATTGTACTTTTACCTCTGACCTCATAAAGAGTTTAGAGGGGTTGTCTTTAGAATAAATACACATATATTTGATATATACCTTGTGTGGTGTGCTTTCATTTGATCATTCAAGAGATTATAATTGGTAAAACAACTTGCCTAACTCGTCTCCAAGTCTTAGCCTGAAGGCTGCTCTCCACGGCTACCACTAAGATAACTTTCTATAAGATTGACTTTCTAACCTACCATTAATAAGGGTCCTATGGACTGGTGCAAGGCGTCCACTAGAATAGTGGACATCATATACCAGGCCAACTTCTCACATTGGTGTGCAGCGGATGGGATAAGAGCTTGTATTGCTTTACCAAATAATCTTGAGACTATAATTTGAAAATCACATTAAGGTACCAGAAGGTACATATAAATCAAGACTAATAATACATAAGTTCTACTGAACTTAGAAGTTGTAGGTGGTAAGGGCTTAGCACAACCTGACTACAACTCCTAGAGAGGTTCTAGTAGGAAAACAAGTAGTGTAGGTAGGTGCACACACCACACGTCACTAGTCACGGCTTTAAGGGCAGGAGCTAGTGTCTCTCTGCCAGATTTCAGCAAGGTGCAGACATCTAAATATGACACATTCACTTTCAAAGAATTGAGAGGATTGTGTGCCATAAGAAAATTAAAGCAAGGACAGAGTCCAACCTCCCAAAACCTGATAGATATCTTAGTGGTAGATGACTTAGCAAAAGCATCAGATCCAGATACTCAAGGTAGTAGGGAGGGGGGCCATCCGTCATCAGAAGAGGATCCTAGTGGGGCATCCCACCAGGACTCTGAGTATGATGAGGATGCAGACCAGGAACTCGTTCCTGAACCCAACCTGGAAGACACAAGGCTACCTGGAGATGGAGATGGCCACAGTGGGTCTCCCTTCATCCCCTCAAGTAGGCCTACTGGTGTACCTAGAAGACTGAGATTTCTCTCAGGGGAATCTCACCATTCTGGTTCATCAATAGGGTCCTCTGCCTCATCTCACAGGAGGAGACCTTTCCCTGAGAGAAGAGAGCATGAAGCTAGAATGACAGAAGTTAAACTTAGAATCAGGAGGCAAGAGGTTGCCCTTGAGAAAGAGACCCTAGCTCTTGAAAGAGAGATAACATTGGGAGGACTAGAGTATCCTGGTGACAGCAAAATCCCTAGTGGTAGGGATAGGTCTTATTACCATAAAAACCTAAGCAAGATTGTCCCTCCCTCTCAGAGTGGGAATGACATCCACAAATGGATAACTGCTCTGGAAAGGGCCTGCAAAGTACAGCAGGTACCCCCTAAGCAGTGGGCGGCAAACTTGTAGCCCTCCTTTGCAGCCAAAGGTAGAGATAAGCTCCTCACTGTCAGAGAAGAGGATGCTGACAATTACAATGTCCTGAAGAGTGTTCTAATAGATGGGTGTGGCCTAACCACTGAACAGTATAGGTTGCTGTTCAGAGATATCCAGAAGACAGAGACTTGGGACTGGACTGACTTTGTAGATTGTGCTACTAAGGCTCTGGAAGGCTGGTTGATGGGCAGTAAAGTAAGTGACTATACAGGATTGTATAACCTTATTATGAGAGAACAGATTCCTAATAATTGTCATAACCAGTTATTGCATCAGCACTTGGTTGACTCTGATTTGACCACTCCACAAGAATTGGGTGAGAGGGCAGGCACAGGGGTCAGGACCAGGGTGAAGCAGAAGTTACAGAACAGAGGTGGTGACCAGAAGAAGCAATACCAAAAGGGTGGGGAAGAAGCTAAAGACCAGAAGTCTTCACAAGGTCCTCAAAAAGCTTCTAATGGTGGGGGTCCCCAACAATCCAAAAAGAAAGAAGGTCCAAAGAAATCCTGGTGCAAGGTCGGTAAGACTTATACTCACTGGACCAGTGAGTGCACCACAAAGGAGACAGCTCCAGCCACCATTGCCCCTAAGGCAACTGTTCCCCCTAGTTCAGCTCCAAGTGGTGGTTCTCAACAGAAGGGTAGGGTTAACCCTGGGAACTGAGATGGGTTCTGGCCTAGTCAGAACACCAACTCAAGCTGTTTTGATCTGTGATGGAGGCATGGATATGCCCTCCTCTGTGAGTCCCAGTAATCTGGGCAAGTACAGACAAACTCCTTTAGTCAATGAGAAAGAGGCTCGGGTCTACAAGGACACAGGTGCCAGTGTCACAATGGTGATACCTGACTGTGTGGACCCTGAACAGATCATACTTGGGGAAACCTGCCAAGTGACCAATGCTACCAATGCCACTACCACAAAGAGTATGGCAGTTGTTAATTTCATCTGGGGAGGGGTAACTGGCCTTAAGAAGGTTGTTGTTAGTTCAGACCTCCCTGTAGAATGTTTGCTTGGCAATGACCTAGAGACTTCAGCCTGGTCTGAAGTGGAGTTTAGGACACATGCAGAAATGTTAGGTATCTCAGCACATGTTTTTGCAGTGACTAGGTCACAGGTCAAAAATTGCAAAACTGAACAGCCACTGGACTCTGGAATAATGGATCAGTTGCCTACCAGGAAAAGGAGCAGTAGGGTTTAGGCTGTGCCTTCCCCCCTGCCTCAGAGTGAGGTCCAGCCTTCTGAGGAAGCTGATTGTGAGCCTGAAGAAGGAACTATCCTAGAAGAGCTTGAACCTGATTAGGTTAAGTTTCTTGGGACAGGGGGACCTTCCAGGGCAGATCTGAGGCAGCAGGCACATTTGGACTGCCCTTTTCTTGAACCCCTCAGACAGCAAGCTGCTGCTGAGGCTGCAGGGAATGCTAGTGGAACCCATACAGTTTACTGGGATGAAGGGCTCATGTATTCAGAGGATAGAGACCTCAAGCCTGGTGCTTCCAGGAGGTTGGTCATACCTTTGGCATTCAGGGGCTTCCTTTTGACACTAGCCCATGACATTCCCCTTGCAGGACATCTTGGCCAGAACAAAACTTGGGACAGGCTTGTCCCTCACTTTCACTGGCCCCACATGTCAAAAGACACAAATTAGTTTTGTAGCTCCTGTGTAATCTGCCAAGCCAGTGGCAAAGCAGGTAGCACTACAAAGGCCCTCCTTATACCACTACCTGTGGTGAGGGTTCCTTTTCAAAGAGTTGGGATTGACATTGTTGGACCAATGGATCTCCAAACAGCCTCTGGGCATGAGTTTATTCTGGTGGTAGTGGATCATGCCACCAGATACACAGACGCTATACCACTTAGGACCACTACAGCACCTGTTGTGGCAAGAGCCCATTTGGGAGTTTTCTCAAGAGTGGGTTTCCCTAAGGAGGTTTTATCAGACAGACGTGCAAACCTTATGTCTAGTTATTTGACTGCAATGTAGAAGGAGTGTGGAGTGAACTATAAATGCACCACACCCTATCACCCACAGTGCAATGGTCTAGTTGAGAGATTCAACAAGACCTTAAAGGGTAGGATTAAGGGTTTCCCAGAAAAGCTCAGGCGGGGATGGGGTATCCTTCTACCCTGCCTTTTGCTTGCATACAGGGAGGTTCTTCAGAAGGGGGTTGGCTACAGCCCATTTGAACTTCTGTTTGGGAACCCTGTCAGAGGTCCATTGTGTCTGGTGAAGGAAGAATGGGAGTTACCTCTCAAACCCCCTAAACATGACATTGTGTACTATGTACTTGATCCCCGCTCCCGGATGGCTGAGTACATGAAAAAGGCAACTAAAAACCTGGAGGCCAGTCAGGAATTACAGAAAGCCTGGCATGACCAAAAGGCTGTACTGACTGTTTACCAGCCAGGACAGAAAGTGTGGGTGTTGGAGCCAGTGGATCCAGCAGCCCTCCAAGACAAGTAGAGTGGACCCCACACTATTGTTGAACAGAAGGGAGAGGTCACCATAGGGTGCTTCATGTCAACAGACTGAAACCATATGTTGGCAGTGCAGACATGGGCTTGCTCATGGCTACTAATGAAGGACAGGAGGAAGAGAGTGACCCTCTCCCAGACCTGCTCTCCGAACCCTGGTGATGGGTCAGTTGATGGTGTAGCCTTGGCAGGCAGCCTCACTGACAAGCTGCAGAGTGATTGCAGACAAGTTCTGCAGGCATACAGACATATGTTTTCACTGACTCCAAGTCAGACTACCTGGTGCACTCATGAAGTGGACACTGGGGACAGCCTGCCTGTTAAAAATAAGATTTTCAGGCAACCTGATCATGTCAGGGACTGTATCAGGACAGAAGTCCAGAAAATGTTCAAACTGGAAGTGATTGAACCTTCAGATAGTCCAGTAGTCCTAGGGCCAAAACCTCACACCCAGAGTGGTAAGAGAGAGGAGGTTTGTGTAGACTAGAGAGGTCTCAATGCTGTCACTAAGACAGATGCCCATCCAATACCCAGAGCAGATGAGCTCACAGATGAGTTGGCCTCTGCCAAATATCTGAGCACATTTGATCTGACAGCTGGCTACTGCCAAATCAGGTTAGCTGACGATGCCAAGCCAAAGACAGCATTTTTAACCCCTAGTGGGCATTTTCAGTTTGTGGTGATGCCTTTTGGCCTGAAAAATGCACCTGCCACATTTCAAAGGTTGGTCAACAAAGTCCTCTCAGGCGTGAATGACTACTGTGCAGCTTATCTTGATGATATTGCTGCCTTTAGCTCCACCTGAGAAGATCACCTGATCCCCCTGAAAAATGTTTTGGAGGCTCTGCATAAAGCAGGCCTAACTATCAAGGTTAGTAAGTGCCGGATAGCGCAGAGTCAGGTTGTATAACTGGACCACCTTGTAGGTGGAGGCCAGGTTCAACCATTGCAGAGCAAAATCCAGATCATAATGGACTGGGTTGCTCCAACCACCCAGAACCAGGTGAGAGCTTTCTTAGGCCTGACTGGGTACTATAGGAGATTTGTCAAGGGGTATGGTTCCATTGTGACCCCCCCGAATGACTTAACTTCTAAAAGAATGCCTAAGAAAGTTCAGTGGACAGTCAGCTGTCAAAAGGCATTTGATGACCTGAAGCAGGCCATGTGCACTGCACCAATTCTGCAAAGTCCTAATTACTCCAAATAATTCATTTTTCAAACAGATGCTTCTGATTTGGGGGTAGGGGCTGTGCTATCAGAATTGAATGAAGAAAGTCAGGATCAGCCAGTATTTTTTATAAGCAGAAGGCTCACCCCTACAGAGAAACGTTGGTCAGCTTTTGAGAGGGAGGCCTTTGCTGTGGTTTGGGCCCTGAAGAAGCTGAGGCCATACTTGTTCATAGTTCAGACAGAAAATAAGCCCCTCTTGTGGCTAAAACAGATTAAGGGTGAAAATCCCAAACAGCTCAGGTGGTCCGTTTCCCTACAGGGGGTGGGCTATACAGTGGAAAATAGGCCTGGGAGTAACCATGCCAATGCAGATGGACTCTCCAGATATTTCCACTTAGAACATGAAGGCTCAACTGGTCAAGGTTAGTGTAATGTCCCTGCGTTGGGGGGAGGGGGGTGTAGGAGAGTAGGGTCTGCTTCCTATGGTTACCCCCAACGTTTTGCCGTGATTCACTGGTATTTCGACTTTAGTATGGCTGGGGTCCTGCTAATCAGGCCCACAGTCTAGATGAACCCTCTCTAAATTGATAGCATGTACTTTAGGTACATACCAGATTGGTTACTGGGTCACCCTTGTGAGCCCCTGTATATAGTACTCTAGGTACCCAGGGCATAGGTGCACCCTAGGCCTACCAGGGGCTGCAGCATGTATTGTGCCACCCCTGGTTAGCCTTTCAAACTGACACCACAGGTCTGTTCTTACAGCCTGAGTAAGGAGGTGTAATCACCCCTTACTTAAAGATAGTATATCTATATCTACCTTACATATAGAGACATAGTAACCTATAAGTCACTCCTCTGGCAGGCCTTGACAATCCTGGAGGCAGAGTGCTTGGTTTTGTGTGAGAGGGTGCCCTAGCATGAGCTGAGCCCCTCTGCAGCTTTCGGAACCATCTCCTTATAGCTGTTCTATGATATAGCCATACCATATACTCTTAAATACATTATAATCCTCGAGGTTAATGCTAACTTTGGTTTGGCTTTATCAAAACATGTCTTTTAAGGTGTCAAACACTTTGGAATACTACCCCCCACCGCCAATTCCGGTGGCGGGGGTAGCATTCCACCCTTCTAGAGGGAGAAGACATGTAGTTACTGTTAAACCTGGTTAAAGTTAAACAGAGCCCCAGCATCACAAAATGGATGCTGCTGCCACAGAAACGAGTCTGCCCTCCTGCTGCTGGACAAAACTCCGGCAAGGGAGGCCTGGACAATAGGTTTCCTGTCCAGAGAGGTGCTGGCACCTCGCCAGACAGACTTTAGTGTACTGGGGCAGGGAATGCTGCATTCAGTGAATGCTTTCCAGACACTTCCTGGGGCACACAAGGTGCTCCATGCATTTCCCAGTTCAAACCGGTTGCTGGGGCACTCAGCCCCAGCTCTAGCATGAAACTGGACAACGGGGAAGGGGTGTAATGACCCCCTCCCCAGGTCCACCCATAGGATGGACATTAGAGTTAGTCCAACACCTAAACTTACTATAAGTATAGAACCTCAGTCCCTAGGACTTTAGATTACCATGGACAAAACTCTGCTACATATATCTTGGACTTTCGACATTCCATATCAACTGGAAGATGGAAGAAATCTCTCTTGTGCTAAAGGAGTGACCACCCTGTTCAAACAGGCACAAACAGCATCTTTGCCAGTCTGCATTTTCGAAGCTCCAGCCGGATCTCAAAGAATCTGTGACACAGGACATGGACAGCCAGACGTCTCTGATGATGACCTGCGATCCCAGCAAAGCTGAGACCTGAGTCGGACACGAGAGACGTGGGACCGGAACTCCTGGACATCCTGCATTTCTGCTACTGCACCTAGTTCCCGAGGTATCCCGAAGTTGTGCATTGGGGTGCTTGAAGCCCCAGCCCGAGCACCTTCTGCACCAAAGCTTAGAGGCCCACACTCCACAAGTGTCCCATGGGCTCGTTTTGTGCATTTCAGCTCGATGCATCTTTGCGGTTCTTAGTCCATTGGCTAGTAAGCACCCAAGAAGACCAATCCTTGATTTACTTTGCTTTCCTTGTTGCTCCAGGCTTGCCCCAACTTCTCCTCAAAAGAGAAGTTCCTCAGACATTGCTGGTCTGCACCAAAGCCCATCTTGACATCTTGTGTGGATTGCATTTGCCAAGGCTTGTTGGGTCAATCCGGATACCAACACAGCAGTCAACTAGATCCTTTGTGGGACAGCTAGAATCCAGCTCCTGGTTGTTGTTGATGCCTCCTGGTCCTCGTGGCTGAAGAGACAAGCTTCACCTTTTCACCTGAAATCACACGACATCTGGTGGCATCTTCCTATCACCATCCTGGTCACTGGCTAGTGGCCCAGACTCTGTCTCCTCTGCTTTCAGGTCCTTAACATCTCCATCCACCCTTGGATCCACCCGGACACTTTTGCTCTGGTCGCCTGCAGCACTTCTTCGCAGCTCCCCATTGGAATCGACGACGAAACCCGACACCAAAAGGCACCTATGCAATGGGCTTCCGTGGGTGAGGTAACACGTGTACTCCGGTGCTCCCGTGGATCTTGACTCTCGAAGTGTCCTAGTCTAAAAGGCGTAGTTCACCTAGAAGTATCCTTAAACTGTAACTTTGTAATTTTTTCGTTCTCCATAGAAAGTCAATGGTACCCCTTGGCTGTGTTTAGACACTGCATGCGTCTCCGGTGGGCCTCCTACATCCTAACCTTTGGTGGTTATAGGCAGCCCCAGCGATTCCACAGGCCCTAGGCCTGCTTTCTAACTCTCATGTGGTTCTTATACCACTATTTTAGTATATGGCTTGTGAGGCCCCTAGGGCATAACGCATACTGTGCAACGTATCGTATGCTAATTAAGTTCCTTGTATTGTACTTTTACCTCTGACCTCAAAAACAATGCAGAGGGGTTGTGTTTAGAATAAATACTTATATATTTGATATATACCTTGTGTGTTGTGCTTTCATTTTTATCATTCACGAGATTATAATTGGTAAAACAACTTGCTTAACTCGTCTCCAAGTCTGCGCCTGAATGCTGCTCTCCACAGCTACCACTAGGAGATCTATTATAAGGTTGACTTTATAACCTACCATCAATAAGGGACATTTGGACTGGTGCAAGGTGCTCACTAGAATAGTGGACATCATATAACAGGTCAACTTCTCACAGGATGCTCTACCCTTTCTGGCCTACCCAAGATCTCCCTGCCCCCTTTAAATCCTACCTCAACACCACCGCCAGACTACTAACAGGTTCTAAAAAATTTGCCCACATCTCAGCGCACCTGAAAGGCTTCCTGTTGAGGCCAGAATCCGACTCAAACTGGCATGTAACACTCACAAGGCACTATACACTAAATCCCCTGTATTTCTCGCCCAGAAACTCGTGGTGGGTGGAGGAGCCAGAAACTCCCAGTCCTCCAGAGACCTCTTGCTCCAGCCTCTGCACTTTCAAAAGGAAAAAACCTATAATAGTGCGTTCTTTGGGGCTGCACCAAGAATCCGGAACTCACTCCCACCCGCCATTAGAAGAATGCTGTCTCTGGCACATTTAAAAAAAGAAGCCAAAACCTTCCTAATGGCAAATTCCTCTCCTAATTCTTTCATTGCACTCACCCTCAGTGACCTTGTTTTTATTCTGTTACTACTACACCTTGGACTGACCGGATGCTATCCACCCTGCACCTCCTGGCACTCCACCCTCTTCATTGACCTTCGTTACATTTCGACTTGTAAATTGTTTGTACTTGTTTTTGATCCGAAATGTTCCACCCTCCCTACCTATGTCTTATTTGTTTACAACCTGCAAACCCTATAATGCGCTCTGATACCCTAACGGGTCATGTCTGGGCTCTATAAAACACAAATAAATAAAATAAAAGTATTTCATACCATGGGGCACATTTATTAAAATGTAATGCAGGGCAACACAGCAAGCCATCTTGCTGTGCTGCATGTAAGGGAAAGGGCAGGAATGTGTCATATTTAACTTCATACAGTGCATTCCTGTCTTTCCATGCACTGTAACACTCTTGGCTGCCTAGCGCCAAGGCAGCTTTTATTATACGCAGGATTGTTTTTGTTTAGGAAGGGACTCCTTCCTGCACAAAAACATTCCTCTGATGAGGCATTTGCCTCTTTCTGTTTGTGCTGCAGCACACACAGAAAGAGGAAAATTGAGGAGAATTAAAGATATTTCTCCCCCTGACACCTGGGCAGACATAGCATTTTGACACATTCCCAGGTCTACCAGTAATGGTTAACCTGTGAATGCACCAAAATCCATGGATGGATGCATCGGAACACCCATGCTCCACCCATGGAATGCCTCCCTGGGGCACAGTAACTTAACGTCACGATTTGCGCTGCATAGCATTACTCTAGAATTATCACGTCACTTATGGCCATGCAAGGTGGCGTGGCATGGCTTGATAAATTTGGCTTTGTTCTTGCGTCGCCCATGCACCTCCTTGCAAGGTCATACAAGAACAATGATAAATATGCCCCTTAATATTTAACCAATCGCACCGTCTGACTTTTCAACCTCTTTTCCCCCTCAAAGTCAAAACTTAGAAAGGAGGCATCTGACAATTCAATGAACACCCAAACTTGCAGGTCTATTTGACTTGTGTGATTCCAGAGACGGATCAGTCTTCTAACATAAATTGTTCACTAGCCTACGTGCCAAATAAGCTCCAGAAGCTGACCTGCTGTTCTGTCAACAAGCAATATCCCTGCTGTCATGCCCCGTTCTTCAAACTCTGAGTAATGCTTACACATTGTATCGCTTCTTGGAACAGGTAGATGAGTGACTAATGGTACTACAAGTTATCATTATTTCCTGTAACTAGCAAAAGTCCTCTCCTTGCTTTCTTATCTTCCACTGTGAGTAACATTGTTGAACGTCCATTTCTCTTGTAGTGTACTTTTAGTGACGTAACAGGCTTTTCTGAGGTGAAAGCATCTGCCTTAAGCTCTATCAGTTTTTTGAGCCATTAATTATTTGATTAATTAATGTATTTATGTATTGCACGTTGCAAGCTTGCCTGGCACCTATGTGCCTTCAAAATGATGAAAACTAAAAATATAGATACAAAAATATCAAACTACTCCGCCAGATGTGGCAAAACAGACAAATGCAGACCTTAGCTAAATGCATCTTTTTAAAACAAGATGTTTGCACTTTAAAAAAAAATACTAAGTTGTCTTTTTTTGGGAGGTCTAGGAGCATGGAGACCAGAGGCTAGGTACAAATACTGAAAGCCTCAAGTGCCCATGCCATCTTGAGGCATGCATAGCACCACTCTCAATCAGAAACTGTAAGATATTAATTTGCTGGCAGGGACAGAACAGATCGTAAACTGGGAGATCCTTACAAAGACTTGTCAGATAATTGTTTTTGTAGACAAACTTTATTCAGTTACAGCTCATCAAACAGGAAACAGGTACCATAACCATAACAAGGATGAAACAATGCCCACTTATTGTTGAATTAATTAGCGACATTTACGTTAACGAATATACATTCCTATAGACATTGTCTAACACTTGTCAGATAATGTTTAAAAATAATATGCTTGCTGTTGGATTTGGCCCTTTTTACATTGTCATCCCTGAACCTTTTGCTTCCTTATAGCCTTTTTTCTAACATGGTGTTGATGGTTTTAGGATTCTGGGCACTTTAGCACTGTTTAGCAGTGCAAAGTGCGTGTGCACGCTGCCCTCCATAGGCTAACATTGGGAACCCCCTCTACGGGATAACTCCTAAATGCATAAAGGTAAGTATATCATGTTTGGTATGTTTGTGATCGAAAAATTAAATGCTGCGTAATGGTGCGTACAGATTTACTATCACTGTTTTAGGAATGCCATTTTTAGAAGTTGGCATTTTTTGCGTGCTAAGTGTTTGCCTGTCAGATGTGTATTGCATGCCTCGTTCTAGAAGTAACCCGGGCTGGTGAGGTGTGGATGGCTCCAGGGAGGGCAGGGGGAGTCAGCACGAGGCTCAATAGAAGATCTACAATCGGATTAGTGGGAGGAGAAGTCCCCTGTCCCTGAAGAGATCTGTGCCTGCCCTGTACAATGCTGGCTCCGCCCCTATGTGGTGTGTCTGATGACCCAGTCCCATCTCACAAAGGAGGAGGGTAGCCTGGTAAACAAAGTGATTCACACCCCTCCCAGAGCCACCTGGGACTGGAACCTCCAAGACCCTTCCAGAGACTTCTAGAAGTTGGAGGACAAAGAAGAAATGTAATATAAAGAGAGGGGCTGTGACCCCAGGTTTTTATAGTGCGGGTGCTTACTGGGAGGGGACAGTCTGCCAGGAGGAACTGCTGTGGGACCCAGCTGCTGGCTCCTGGGGGTCCCTGCGTGCTGGCCTGCCTGCGCCCAACTCTGCTCCTCTGCCTTTAACTGGAACAGGAAGAGACTTTCCAGGATTAAAGGCTGCTGTGCTGGAAGGATTGCCTCTTCGCTGTGCCTGACTGTTCCTAGGAATTGCTGCTCTGCCTAATGTGCTGTCCCCCAGTCTGCTGACCTTGCCCAACCTTGCCTCTACATCCTGGAGATTTGCCAGCTTTCCAACGCTTCGTGAGCTCTATATTTTACCTACCCAGGAGGACAAGGAGGGGAGCTGGTGGCCTGTAGCACACTGCTACAAAGTCTGTGAGGAGAATACCAGCATGTGGGATTCCCCCCTGCGCTCCTGAGGCCAGCTTGATCTACCCCGCATTTGCCCTTGTTTTTGCCAGTGGGTGCCCACCCCGCATTTTTGCAGCTTCTCGTGGGTGCCCACCCCGCTTTTTGAGACTACACCGGACGCCCACCCCGCGTTCCTGCTTGTTTTGCTGGCGGGTGCCCACCCCGCATTTTGCAGCTTCTCACGAGTGCCCACCCCGCGTTTTGACACTTTGGCGGGTGCCCACTCCACATTTCTGCTTGTTTTGTTGGCGGGAGCCCACCCAGCGTTTCTGCTGCGAAATCACAGCCGCAGCCCAAGCCGTCACCGAGAGCGCCCAAAAGAGGAAGTCAGGCAGGTGCCGCCTGGCTGTGGGAGGGCCTGTGAACCCGGAAGTCCTGGAGCACCTATAAGAGGCTCCCGTGCTCGAGGAGAGCCCTGCGTGCTGCCGTAACAGTGAGGAGCCTCCCCGAGAAAGGAGACCTGAGCCCCGGAGCAGCACTAGAAGAGTCCCGGTGAGTGGGGGCTCTGGGAAGTGTTGAGGGTGCCGGAAGCGGCACCAGAAGTGCCCGTGTTTGGTTGGTTTCACAGCTGCCCCGCCTGACAGTGGGCAGTGGCAATGTTGGGCAGTTTTACCTCAGGAGTCCCAGAGTGGGGCTCCCAACTAGACATTGTCGGGCCAGTGCTTTGTTAGCCTTATTTTTCTCAGCTGCACCGTAGAAGCGAGCAGCTGCGATGCTGTGGGCAATTTCTCTCTGAGAGTCCCTGAAAGGGGGCTCCATCTTGCGCAAATGTTGCCAGTGTTCTTTTGGCTACACAGCGGTACCGCAGTTGCGGGCCGCTGCAAAGTTTGGGCAACTTTGAGATTAGTAGTCCGGGAGTGGGGCTCACATCTACGCTCTGTTGGGGCCAGTGCTTGATCTCTGGACACAGCTTCACAGCAGTTGCGGGAAGCTGCAACGAGGGGCATGTTTGTTTTGCATACCAAGGTGGGCCTTACAATAGAATGGTGCCAATCTGTGTGCATTACTGATTATGGTTTATGCTCCATTCTAATAGGGGTATGCCTAATGTATTTTTATGCTCACGTGATTTTGCCTAAATGTCATGCTATGATGCTTGCATTTTATGCCTGAGCTAATGTGGTTTATGCTTACTACAATATTGCTAACCTCATTATTTTACCAGCAGGTACTGGTTGTTTTCTATGTATTACTTGTACTTTTGTGATGGTTCTGGCAGCGACCCGATTGGCGCTGCCTTGTACATAATCTCCTGTAAATTGCTAACTGGTACCAGTGGGCACAATGTAGGGATATGTGATTGTACTCTAATGTGTTTTGAATAATACAAAGGCTATTTTTATATAACCTTGTGTGGAGTCTCCTTTGTACTGTGCCTAGGGTGTTGCAGTTGTGTCTGTGTGTTGTTTGTATGTTGCGCAAATGCTTTACATATTGCCTCTGAGATAAGCCCCACTGCTCGTGCTAAGCTACCAAGGGGGTGAGCAGGGTTATATTCAGTGTGTAACTCCCTTGCCCTGACTAGAATGGGAGTTTCTGCCTGGCTTTTTCGCATGCCCTAGCCCACCGGGAATCCTCGTTTCTAACACTTGCCTAGTGGCAAAAAATGTTATTAAACTTTTTGTGATTCAAAATCAGATTAGTGTTGCATTTTGATTTGACTGCAACTGGTCACTCTGGAATTTGGGTACTTCCTATAAATGCCTTAGGATATTCAACTTAGCACTGATGAGAGCTCCAGCAATCAATGTATGGTGGTCCTTGTCAAAGAATGAAAGGAATTGTTTTAGCAGATCACATACATACTCATGGCCAGGTTTGTCCAGGATTCAAATCCCAAATCAAACCCTGTTTTTTGCTGTCTCTACAAATGAGGTGTAAACTCCATAAACGTGGATAGATTGAGAGATGATTTCAACCTATTAGTGCCTCTTGGTGTATCTATCAGTCTGTTATCCACCATCATTTTGCTTTACATATTTTTTCTATATAGGCGTATTTTACTTTTTGCTTCATGTTACCTGGCTCAATTCAATTTGTTAGAGTGCCATGAGTTTTCTCCCCTATCTACGCTGTCCCTAACCTGTCTGAACTCTTTTAAATAAGTTACTCTGTCGTATATCTTTTGTGCTGCAGAATTCATCTTGCAAATGTAGTGATAAATTGAGATGTATTCTTTTGGTTTTTGTTTTACTGGTTGGGGGTTGAAACCCAACTAAAGCAACAACAACAGTCTTTGTCAGAATTACACACAGCAAATCCAAAATTAGCATGTGCTTAACCCTCGGTAGTTTGCCACAAAAGCAGTCAGACTTAACTTAGAGGAAATGTGTAAAGTATTTATGCAGCACTTCCTGCAGTAACTAAGTGAAAACACAACACAAGAAAAATTGTGAACCAATTGAGAAAATTAAAGTAAAATTAAAAAAATTGTTTGACATCAAAACGCCAAATGCAATATTAAAGATTTATGTGAAAATAGTCCTTAGAAGCACAAAGAACCAACTGTGGCTATCTGGTTGTACTGGACCGAGACAAAGTTACAAGATAAGGCTGCCCACTATTGAGCACGGGCCTGATACAGGGACCAAGTTAGGACACTGAACATGAGCCCCTTAAATACTAGTCGTGGCACGTTGCAAGATCCCACATTGGAAATGGGTCATGCAGCAGCGGTTCTGAGGAGCTGCAAGGCTGCCCTGCAAGTTCCTTCATCATCGTCAATGATGCAGTTGATGAGGATTGTACGGTGCAGAGTCATTCATCAAAGATGTATTGTACACCAGCGGTTCTGAAGAAGCTGCGGGCTGTGATGCGTAGTCCTGCATCATCAAGGCTGCCGTCAACGAAGGGCTTGGGATGTGAAGACCTGCTTTGAGGATACATCATTCACCAGCAGTTCCAATATTGTAGCAGGAGTAAAATACAGAGTACAATTTGACCATTTCAAGTATACAATAGGGAGACTCAGAAATATAATTCAACCAAACATATACGGAGAGCCACACAATAACATACGCACCGTACCCCTAAATTCAAGGGGTGTATGCAAGGGGTGTACGCACCGTACATCTATGGCCTTGGGGGGTACGAACCGTACCCCTACGCACCATACACCAACATACATGGGGTGTACGTACGGGTACATCGATGCACCGTATCCCTGCAATCATGGGGTGTATGCACCATACCCGGGGGGTCCATCCCGTACGCATTACGAGGCGAAATCTGCTTTTCCGGACATTTTCAGTTCCCGTAAAAAAAGAGTCGTACAGAGTTTTGTCGATATGAATCGTACTTGCTGGGTTGTACAAAGCTGCTTCGATCCGTACGGACATCGCGTACTGCGTGTTCCGGCTGAGATCTATACATATTATTGAGTCGTACGGTCCTTGGTACGATTCGTACGGAGAACTGCATTGGGTGCGCACCGTAATACATCGTACGTACGGGGATGGTTCGGCATACGATTCGTACGGGAAAAACAATCCGTAGGGCAATTCGGACTGGATTTTACAGAATCAGAATTGGCCCCAAAATGTTTGTAGCAGATTATTTGGTTAAGCATATTGTTATTTTTTTATTTTAAATACAATATTTTTGTAGTAGAAAAATTGGTAGCAGATATTTTTTGATAATAACTGTATTTTTGGGACCAATATTTTGGTAGTAGGTATTTTTGTAATTTACATAATAGGTATGGAAATTAAATATTTTTATTTCGTATATTTTGTACATAGATATTGTTGCACCATAGTTTTTAGTGATCGACTTTGTGACATGCACCCTGATTGAAGTTGATGAAACAGGTATAAAGAAAGCTCCTTGCTCCTTGATTGATGATAAGTAGCAAGAAAAAATGAAATCTAGGCTTCCACACCTTCGATACAGCCCTAGTTGGTAAGAGGGTAAAAAAGCATTAAATTATCCCCCGAAAACCACTCTTTCCTGTTAATAAAAATACACATGCAAAACACTGTGGGGCATATTCACATGCCCCTATCGCCACCACAACATCACTATCTGGGTGTCATCAGCGCACAAGTCACAGAAAATTCAAATGATTAAACCAGGGCTGTCAAGGGAGTCATGTATATGTTGAACAGGGTCAGCCTAAGGGAGGACCCCTGGGATAGTCCACACAGCAGCATAAAGGGTTGTGACTCCACTTCCTTAAGAGAAACTGTTTGCTGCTTTCCTGTTAGGAAGGAGCAGAGAAGGGAGAGGGCTGGTCCCTTGATCCTGATACTATTAAGGTGATCAACTAATAAACTGTGGTTGACCGTATTGAAGGCCACAGACAGATCCAGCAGAAAAAGCACAGCCTGGCCACTTTTGTGCAAGGTATGTCTTCTTTCCTCCATAGCCTTTATCAGCGCTGTGTCTGTAATTTGTAGCTCCTGGAACAAAATGATGTGTGGTCCCTGAGCTCATGTGCATGGATATAGGCCATCAATTGCTGATTTAAAGCTTTTTTGATTAGTTTGGCAGCAAAAGGAAATCTGGATATGGGATGATAGTTGTTGTGGTCACTGGGGTCAAGGCTAGGTTTCTTTAGGAGGGTAGGATTAGATTCCCTTTTCCATCGTGTTGGGAACTGCCTTGTCGAGAACATTTTATTGGAAATTGCTGTGAGATCGTTAGCAATAACATCTGGAGCCTATTGCATAATGAAGGTAGGGCAAGGATCATGTGGTGAGCCTGATTTGGTACCTTTAATTAGTGTTATAACTTGCTCATTAGTCAGAGGAGTGAATTCCTCTAAGTTGGAATTTACTCCCTCAAAGAGGCTCAACCTGATTTTTTTCAGCAGAAAGAGACTGAGATGACGAGAACTTATTAAAAAGGAGTTCCACCTTGTTACAAACATGGAAAGCCAGATTATTTCAGAAGGAAAGATTGACTTCTAAGGAATTGCTAGAAGCCACTTTAGTGAACTTCTTTACTTTCAAGAAAAGTTTTCCAATGGAGTTTTTTCTGTCTCTATTTCCTGAATGAAATAGTGGGGTGTTGGAAAATGAAGCAGTATCTGTCAGCCTGCACAAATAACATGTCTACATTTGGCCTCCACTAGGAACCAAACACCCCATTGTAGCACTTGACTCTCAGAGGGTATCATTGATTGTCCAGTTTGTACTTTGCTTTATAAAAGGAAGAGTACATTTATTAAACACAAACACTACTCGATACCATGCAACAATTTATAAATATACATAAGCTAATGGAACTACTGTGTGACATTGCATAACATTCCCACCCCTCCCGCAGGGGGGTTAGGTCTAGTACCACCACTCCCAAGTATGCACATCATCTTTCCCCCTAATCCAGCGGGTGGACTATAACCCGGAGTGATGGCCATGCCCACTGGCACCATCCCAGTGACGACCCACACCATTATCTCAACAAGCATTTATAATGAGATCACCTGCCATAGTGACACATAAAATTGACTGAGCATCTCATGCTGACCATACAGTATACACCTCTACATCATCATGGCTGACAGTCTGGGCTGTTCTTCACCTAAGGCAGTAGTAAGAATACATGTTTAGGCATCACTTAAAATGACAGCACTTTTCATGTCTGGTAGCAGTAAAAATACAATGCAATTTAAGCCCCTAAAAGGCATCAGAGGTATAACCACAGGATTATTCATTGACAACCACGCACTGCTAGCAGGAATACCTGGAAACATAATCCCAATTTGCTTATCATTTCACATGTCACAGTTGACTTCCAGTCCCCAAAAGAAAAAAACATCATGTAAATGCACCACTTGTTCAATTGCACCTCTTCACCTCTAGGGGATGTCTCTCCAAGGTATCCCCAGTTCAGCCCTTCACGCCTTGGTGGAGTCCCAATCACCCACACCCAGCTGCAGAGTTAAAGCTCCAGCCACAGGTTGGTATTGAAGAATGGCTGAGCCCTTGAGGGTTGTTTCCCCGAGCCTTAGGGGGACTTTCTTCTTTCGTGCTGGAGGAGTCTGTGCAGCTCCTGCAGCTCCCCCTGCACCTTGTCACACCACTGGTGGTGGCCCTATCATCCTGGGGTCACCACACATTGAAAACGCAGGTTTTCCTGCAGGCATACACCTGCCTTGCTAGGCATTATGGGGCTCTTTTCTCCACTTGAGGCATATTAGAACAGCATCTCTCCCGCTGCTCTGGGGAGAGCTGCGCTGCCTTCGTTGGTGGCACAATGCTGTGTCTGACCTTCGGTGGGGGCCCAGTCCCACTGAGCCCTTTCTTGCAGGTGAGGGTGTAGCAGCTCGGGGAGCCCACCCCTAGCTGCTCCTTTCGGGGGGCCCCGTCCCACCCAGACAACCCGCATTCCAAGATTGTTGGAAAGGCACTCACCTCCCTGACTGACCAGCACCCTCACTTGCTGCCGCGGGAATCGGCCCTTCTATTCTGGTATGCCCGCTCCTGTGGGTAGAAACGGAGGCTGTGTGGTACTGAAAATTCTGAACCTGTGTCATATACATCGTCGTAGCCTGACGATTTTGGTATCAGTAGACCGGTAATGGTTCGAATACTATGCACAAACATTTCCGTCATGTTCGAGTGACGGAATCACTCTGAAATCGGAGTTTTCGTCCGGAACCTACGGGTTCCATTTTGTGATCGGCAGCCATTTTGTGATTGCCCTCACATAAGGCAATGACTAAAGGCTGAAACCAACCTGAAGGACGCATACACCTTTGCTGACTCCGCTGTGACCTGGGCAAGCTGACTCCACTGCCTGAAGCCAAACCTGTTCAGGCAGTTTCTTTCCCAGTGGCCGAGCGAGATCAGAATCAAGGCACAACATGTCATAAATCGATCACCGCATACAAACCATGCCTAATCTCACACACACCTGTCCCTGTTTCTTCTTTATGACCTGTTTTACGAGGAGGAGGTGCCCGTTTTTATTAGGGGTCCGTTGATATCTGATGAAAGTCCTGGGCCTTGCCGGGTAATTGATTATGGGCTGGACAAACTGAAACGTGGGCTTGTCATCATGACTTTGCTTTTCCTTTGTGGCGAAAATATGTGAATGGTTTACCGTAAAATAAGGAATGTTTGCCTGAAGCATATTATTTTGTATATAAGAAGAAGTCTGGTTTTGTAATGTCGAGCAGTCTCCTGAGAGCATACATGCTGTTCATGCTGTTGTACTTCTAGGATATCTGTTACTGGCTGCAGCCAATAAATACGATCTTTGACTTCACCAAGAAGACTCTGTGTTTCTGTAGTCTGAAACAGGAAGGACTCGAAGTCTTTGGGTGTTCTCCCTGGCACCGCTGGGTTCTTAAAAACCCGGTACTTCAGTTGTCGCTGGTCTGGCGGGAACTCGGGGGAGTCCGGTGGCACTCCCCCTCTTTTCCTTTCACAATGGGGCCCGGAGTTGGGGATCCCAGGCCTCCTAGGGCAACCTTCACTGGGAGCACTACGGCGCTCACCGACCTCCGTCTTGGCTTCGGGCCTGAAGTTGGGGGCCTGAGCCCCAGGGGAATCTTTGTGGGGAGCGCAACAGCGCTCACCAGCTTGTCTTCTTGGTTTTGGGCCCAGAGTTGGGATCTCGGGCCCCAGAGAAATCTTCACGGGGTGTGAAGGTGCTTCCCACCCTCCATTGTCGTCGGGGGTAAGGGTGGGCTCCTATCACCCTTCGAGGACACCTTCACTGGGAGTGCGACCGTGCTCCCCGGCATCTCCATCTTCTGGGCACAGCCCCCAGGACCTGATCAACCCTGGGGGCCCATTAAAGACCGGCGGCAGAGTCCCATGTGATTTGTCGTCGGGCAGCTCAGGGGTCAAAGGTTGCCTACCTTCTGGGGGGCATATCTCAGCCCTAAGGGGACCGATTTCCAACATTTTGACCTCTTCCTGCTCCTGGTGGCCATCCCTAACCAAAAGGAGCACTTCCGCTGTGCTCCTGGTCTCCAAGAGGGTGAACTCAGCAGGGAGCTGTCTTCACTGGCTCCCTGCACCAGCCTTTTACCTGGTTCTCCTTCTGGGTCTCTCTTATCCTTACGCAGAGGCCCAGGCTTCTCCTCACTGGCCCTGGACTCCCCTAAAAGGCACAGTCCAGAGTCCTGGGACAGTCATAAGTTCCTCCTTCCAACTGCCCATGGCGCCAGGCTCCAGCACTAGTCTTCCTCAGCAAGACCACATCCCAAGGAGAGCTCCTCTTACTGTGCATGTCCTTTAAAAATATTTTGAGGGGGCTGGAAGGAAGGCACTTCTGCCTTATCCTGCAGTGACACATCACCTCTCTGTCCCTTCCTCCTCCTTATTGCACAGGCCTCTGGGATAGTTCAAAATGGTATCTTCCAGGGGACTCATGCCACATGGTATCTGAAAAAAAACCTTCCCCCCTTGCTGCCTTCATGGCCTAGGCCCAGAGCAGACCTGGTGCCTGGCACCAGGTGACAGCTGCTGATGGATAACCTGCAGCTCCACCCCATCTCTCCCTCTTAGAGAGAAGACCTTCGCCCTTGGAAAGCTTGCAGTGAAGGGCTAGGTCTCTGATGCTACAGCTTGGGGAGGAACGTAATTAATACAGCCTGGCAGGGTCACACTCAGCCAGGCTCTTGTTATGAGCTGAGTCAGAGGAATATGACATTTCTGGATGACCCAGAAGCAGTACAGATATGGCTTTGGACTCTGTAGAATCCTTCTTTTTAAACAATGTACAGTATACTTTGGTGCGTGTCTGGAATTTGTAGGCTCTAGGGAAGTGAAACTAGCCCATGTGGTTTCCATCTTCATAGGAGAGTAACAGAGTGTCCCTTCATTGAAAACAGAAAAGCACACTGACATTCTTTTACATGTGTCCCTTTCTAAAGCCTATGCCATGTCACTACCCAACTCTGAATAATTTCTACTACAACATTCTATTTGTACCTGCTCCTGGGCTGTGCACAATGGGAATCTCCCCGGGCAGCACTTACATGGGTGCACACGTGTGTGCACACATGTCTACATGTAACCAGTCCAGTGCCCCATACCCTGGCTGCATCGCAGTGGCCTTCTCTCACAAGGGAGACACCGGTGCAATCCACATGCTGTCTAATTCATCATGAGTTCACTGTGGGTGAGTCTCAGCTTATGAGGCTCTCCCACAGTAAAAGCTCAAAAATTAAGTGTTCAAAAAGCGAAAAATCTGGGTGGCTTAGATGGTCAGAACCACCTTCTAACATGGGAGTTCTCTTCTCTGATCATGGCTTTATAGACTGCATTCTCCTTTTTAGAATTAGTTTTTTTCTCAGAGTTTGTAGCCTATCCTCTAGAGCCTTTCATATTTCCTACATTACCATTTTAGTTTTTTCAGTCTTTTGTAAAACAATGGGGCCAATGCTTTACAGTGGTAGGATGAGATCGTTTTGCTAGATAATAATATAATGAATAAATCAAGGCAAAAATGGCAAAAATTAAATAAGTAGAAGTTGAGATATGAATTTTGAAGTATAAAAGCGATTTTAGCTCTTAAAAGCAATAAAAGCTTATGTAGGTTATCTGGACGTGCTTGACCACAACAAAGTCAAGAGTTCAGGCCACCCGTAATGGAGCGCAGGATGGCTGCAGGACCTATGCAGGGCCCACTGAGCAAAGTACCTTAATTCTTGCTGCAGAACAAAATGCGTTGATAATCCCCGAGCTGTGGGGGTATTGCTCCAGATTTCTCCACGCAGCTCCATTAATGTGTTGGGTGCATTTAGTGATGCACTGATTCCAAGTGTGGAAGTTTCTAAAGACAATGTACGGGGTCAATCCATGCTAGAGGGGCCATATGCCAATCTTCTCTATGGAGTGGCAACGTTGTGTTGATTACAAAGCGGCGGTTACAGGTGTGATGCAGCGGTTCTGAGTGCGAAGCACCGATTCTACTCCCTCAACAGGGTCAGTGTGGCAGTTCTGTTACACGCAGACTGGAGATACATTGATTTCTCTGTTGCAAGTATCTGGGTCCATTCCAGTGAATGAGGCACAGGAGCATTCCAGTGAACAAGGCACAGGAGCAGGGGTGGAGACTTGGATATCCCTGAGTCTCAAGCAATTTGAGGCAAGCCAACAAGCCCTTGGAGATTACTTTGGCTGCAAGGCACAGTCCAGCTCTCCCTCAGCAAGGTCGGAGAGCAGGAGGCAGCAGGGCAGCACAGCAGAAAGGCAGTTCTTCCACAGCAGCAGTCTGGCAGAGTGACAGTCCTTGTAGCAGCACAGTAGTTCTTCTGACAGATGTTCTTTGCAGGTTCAGAAATATCTGATTTGGTGGGGTCAGAGACACAGTACTTATACCCAGTTGTGTCTTTGAAATGTGGGTGAACTCAAAGCAGGGTCTTTGAAGTGCACAAACCACCTTTCTTCCTAGCCCTGATTCCAGATGACCTATGGGGGTAATCAGTCCTTTTGTGTGGGGACAGAACACACCCTTTCCTCCTGCCCAGGAAGAGTCATCAGAATGCAAATGAGTGGTCAGTCATATCTAACTTTCCTGTGTTTGTAGCTGTCTAGAAAGAATGTGCAAAGTGTAGCTGTCAGCCCACCCCAGACGTTTATTGGAGACAGGCCGCAGGCACACAGAGCTGTAAGAGCAGAGAAATATCCACTTTCTAAAAGTTGTATTTCTAAAATAGGAATCTTAACCCCTTCACTGCGGCGGCTATTCCGCCGCAGTGCTAAGGGGGCGGGGCGGAAGAGCGGCGGGCGCATGCTGGTGACGGAACTTCTCCGTCACCAGCGTCAGTTGCGCTGTGCTCATGACGGAGCGGTTCCGTCATGGCCCCGCCCGCTCAATAGAACGCTCAGCGCAGGCGCGGAATTCGCGCCGCGCATG
Source organism: Lissotriton vulgaris (assembly GCF_964263255.1). Lineage (NCBI taxonomy): Eukaryota > Metazoa > Chordata > Amphibia > Caudata > Salamandridae > Lissotriton > Lissotriton vulgaris. The sequence continues at coordinate 1,238,380,012 of NC_141695.1, forward strand.
AGCGGCGGGCGGGCCATGACGGAACTGCTCCGTCATCAGCACAGCGCCACCGCAGCTGATGACGGAGCGGTTCCGTCATCAGCAGGGAAGAGGTTAAACCCAACTTTACTAGTAAACAGGATTTGTCATTACCATTCCAAAGATATACAAAATGACACAGCACTCCTTTCTAATCAGGAATTAAAAGTGTATTATGGAATTCCTAATGTTAATCTATGAGAGTAGTAGGCTTCACAGTAGAGAAAAATGGATTTAGCTGTTTTTCACTACTAGGACATGTCCTACCTTTTACTTGCACAGCACCCTACCCTATAAGCTACCCAGGACCTACCTTAAGGGGGGACTTATTTGTAATAAAAGGAGAGTTTAAGGCTTAGCAAGAGGTTTTAAATGCCAAGTCGAAGTGGCAGTAGACTGCACACATAGGCCTTGCAATTGAGACCCTGAGAAAAGTTTGAAAGGCTACTTATGTGTGTGGCACAACCAGTGCTGCAAGACCACTAGTAGAATTTAGATTACAGTCCCTGGGTATATGGTATACCACTTTGCAAGTGGCTTATGAGTAAACTAAATGTGTCAGTCATGTATATACCAATGTCACCATGTTTAGGGGAGAAACATATGCACATTAGCACTACTTAGCAGTGGTAAAGTGCTCAGAAACATAAGGCCAACAAAAAGAGTCACCAAAAAAGAGGAGGAAAGTGGCAACAAAGTCGGTGGGAAGACCACACTAAGGTCTAAAAATTGTAAATCAATGAAAGCAATAACTGTCACAGAGCATGGTGGTTTTTGCCTGGTTTTCGTAGAACTGAAATAAGTGCTGTATTGTAGTGGTCTCTCAAATGTGGTCCAGGGAATCCTGGGAGTCTGAAGCTTGATCAGGGGGTCTGCAACTATAATAATACCAGACTAGTAGAATGTATTTAAATAGGGAAGGAAAATGTAAAACTGAATGTTTTAAAACATTCTGAAAATGTGAAGGAATTTGAGATTGGACGCTAAAAATAAGTAAGTATCCTCATGAGAGCAGTGCAAGTGCATGAAAAGAATATAGTATTGACGATGAGTGGCCTCAACTGAATTAAAAGAATTGTTAGAAATTGGGTTACTGGTTGAGAACGGTGAAACTCTACTAAAACATCAACCGCAATCTATGTCGGGGTGAAGTCACAAGCAGACACCATATTAACCTGTGCATAACCCTCTAGTTGCTTGGCACAGAGCAGTTAGGCTTAATTTATACGCAATGTGTAAAGTATTTATGCATTAAATTCTCATATTAAAAAATTGAAACAAAACACAACACAAAATCCCACTCCAATTAAAAAAAAAATGGAGTAAAACTTAATAAATAATTTGAGACCAAAACAACAAAAATCCATTCAGTAGAATTGGAAATATGCAATTTTAAAAGATTTATCTAGAAATAGCACCAAAAAGAACAAAGCGCCAACTGTGATTATTTGGTCGCGCCGGACTGGGACATAGTCTCAAATTCAGGCCGACTGAGGTGGAACACCTGCTGATACCGGGACCAAGCTAGGTCTACTGAACAAGTTTTCCCACAGTCCTTGTTGAAGAGAGCTAGAAAGTCCTGCATCAAGGATGTGTCACACAGAGAGGGCAATGTAAGGCCCTGGTCTGGAGATGCGTTGCGCAGCTATGATTTGGGAAGCTGTGAGGCTGTGATGCGAGGTCCTGTGTCATCGTTGAGGATAGCATCTTGCAATGCAGTTCCTGGAAGCTGTGAGGCTTGCAATGCCAAGTGCTGCATACCAGCTGGATCTGAAGAAATTTCGAGGCTTGTGATGTGGAGACATGAGTTGTCGTCAAGGATGCCGTCAATGAGGGACTTACAATGCATCAAGGAAGCATCATGCAGCAGCAGTACCAAGGAGGCTATGGGCAGCAATGTGAAGTCCTGCATCAGGGCTGTGTCATGCGGCAGTTCGGATGTGGAGACTTGTGAGGTGATGTGTTGGGTTGCTGTTCAGATATGGAGTTTGGGAGGCAATGCATCACATCATGTTGGTTCTGCAGGGATCCCAGCTGGGCTGGCAAAGCACGATCAGGCTACCTTCCAAAGGTCCAGGACTGAGGTGACAAAGTATGGGAGGGCAGGACTCACAGCTGGCAGAGTCCAGGTGCAGCGTTCCTAGTTGTTGGGGTCTGTTCTGTCCCTGAGGCCGTAATCAGGAGGCCAGCCATCCAGCCCTTGGAGTCACTCTGGTGGTCCTGGGTTCCAGATGCAGGCCCAGACTTTCTCATTCAGGCAGGAGGCCAGCAGTACAGAACAACAGGACAGCAGAGTGGCAATCCTTTCTGCAGCAAAGCAGCACAGCAGTAAATCTTCTGATTAGTAGACAGTCAAAATATCGAGTTGTTAATGTCGAAGTACCATATTATCGAGTCCTAAATATCGATGGTAAGAAATATCGAAAACCAAAATATCGTCGTAGAAAATATCGATTTATGTGTGTGTCAATAATATCGAAGACATGAATGTCGAAATCAGTAATATCGAAGCAGAAAATATCGATTGGCAAAAATATTGATATGTAAAAGTGATGTTTTAAAGTATGTTAAGTAATGATATAGTTAAATGTTGTTTATATATAAGGTAATTTATACATATAATTTAAATAATTTTAGTTATAAGTGTAGGAGCGGGATGTAGAGTTTATAGGGGATAAGGGTGGGTAGTGTATTAAAAAAGTATAGTGTAATTATGGAATAATAAATTTCGCATTTGAAGTAAAATTATACATTTTCGAAATGTAATTCAAATTTTTGTAAAATGCGAATTTTTATATAAATTCATGGAGTATTGTTAAATTATTTGTAGTTTGCTTTTGGATATATATTAATAAATTGTGTAAATATATATTAATATTTTAATTTTTACTAAATAATTGTATATTAATGTTAGGAGCGGGATGTAGAGTTTATAGGGGATAAGGGTGGGTAGTGTTTTAAAAAAGTATAGTGTAATTTTACAATTTAGAATTTCGAATTTTCATGTAAATTTCAAAATTTCGATAATTTACTAAAATATTTGTAGTAGTTGAAATTTGATCGAAATTTAGGGAGTATATTAAAAAAAATTATTAATTTTTGTGTATGTACTAAAAAGTATTATAAATATTAAATTATTTATTTATATTTTAATAATATTTGTGAAATAATTTTAGGAGCGGGATGTAGAGTTTATAGGGGATAAGGGTGGGTAGTGTTTTAAAAAATATAGGGTAATTATATAAATAAATATTTCGCATTTTATTATAAATTAGTGAAATTTATAAAATAGAAAAAAATATTTCGAGTTATGCGAAATTATATCGATTGTTATCGAATATAGTACACATTTTTTAAGTTTGCTTTTGGGTATGTACGAAAAAGAATTGTAAATATAATATTTTTATATATTTTCTTTACATATTTGTCTACTTATTTTAGGAATGGGATGTATAGTTTCAAGGGGATAAGGGTGGGTAGTGTATAAACAAAGTATACTGTAATCATAGAATATAAAATTTCGCATTGTATTTAATTATTTTTTCATTTCGAAATTTTATATACATATTATTTAAATCCGAAATTTTGAACACTATTATGTTTTTGTTTGGAATTTAGGTATTTTGTGTATGTAGTAAAAAGTATTATAAATATATAATTTAGTAGATATTTACTAAAGAAATGTATCATAATTTTAGGAGTGGGATGTCGAGTTTATAGTGGATAAGGGTGGGTAGTTTTATCAAAGGTAAATTTTTTGCGTTCAGGGTCTGTTTTTTGTTTGTGTGCGAAGGGGTACTTTAAGTGTTCAGGGTCAGTTTTTTGTTTGTGGGTGAAGGGGTTTTGTAAGGTTTCAGGGTCAGATTTTATTTTGTGGGTAAAGGGGTATTTTTAGGTTTCAGGGTCAGTTTTTAGTTTGTGGGTGAAGGGGTTTTGTAAGGTTTCTGGGTCAGTTTTTAGTTTGTGGGTAAAGGGGTTTTGTAAGGTTTCAGGGTCAGTTTTTAGTTTGTGGGTAAAGGGGTTTTGTGAGGTTTCAGGGTCAGTTTTTAGTTTGTGGGTAAAGGGGTATTTTTAGGTTTCAGGGTGAGTTTTTAGTTTGTGGGTAAAGGGGTATTTTTAGGTTTCAGGGTCAGTTTTTAGTTTGTGGGTGAAGGGGTTTTGTAAGGTTTCAGGGTCAGTTTTTAGTTTGTGGGTGAAGGGGTTTTGTAAGGTTTCTGGGTCAGTTTTTAGTTTGTGGGTAAAGGGGTTTTGTAAGGTTTCAGGGTCAGTTTTTAGTTTGTGGGTAAAGGGGTTTTGTGAGGTTTCAGGGTCAGTTTTTAGTTTGTGGGTAAAGGGGTATTTTTAGGTTTCAGGGTGAGTTTTTAGTTTGTGGGTAAAGGGGTATTTTTAGGTTTCAGGGTCAGTTTTTAGTTTGTGGGTGAAGGGGTTTTGTAAGGTTTCAGGGTCTGTTTTTAGTTTGTGGGTGAAGGGGTTTTGTAAGGTTTCAGGGTCAGTTTTTAGTTTGTGGGTAAAGGGGTTTTTTAAGGTTTCAGGGTCAGTTTTTAGTTTGTGGGTAAAGGGGTTTTGTGAGGTTTCAGGGTCAGTTTTTAGTTTGTGGGTAAAGGGGTATTTTTAAGTTTCAGGGTCAGTTTTTAGTTTGTGGGTAAAGGGGTATTTTTAGGTTTCAGGGTCAGTTTTTAGTTTGTGGGTAAAGGGGTATTTTTAGGTTTCAGGGTCAGTTTTTAGTTTGTGGGTAAAGGGGTATTTTTAGGTTTCAGGGTCAGTTTTTAGTTTGTGGGTAAAGGGGTATTTTTAGCTTTCAGGGTTAGTTTCTAGTTTGTGGGTAAAGGGGTATTTTGGGATTCTGGTTCAGTTTTTAGTTATAGGGGTACAGGGAAAACATAAATTAAGATTCAATTTAAATTAAATTTATTATATGAAATTACATTTTATTATATTACATTAATCATTTTTTAAAATTTGATTTGCTATAGTAATTTATTATAAATTAATGTCCTGCAGTTACTTAAATTAATTGTTAATTGGAGTTGGAAGAGTAAATTCTATATGTTCTGTGTCCTGCACTTACCCTAATTAAATGGTGATTGCAGTTGTAAAAGTAAATTATTCACGTTTTTTGAGAAGCAATTACATAAAGTAAATGGTGATTGGAGTCGGAATATTAAAAAAATTAATTATGTGTCTTTCAAATATTGATATTATATGTATATGGGTGTATGAATAATAATTGTTATAAGTTCAGTGTATAGTATGTACTCTAATTACATGTGGTATATAGAAATAGTTAGAACATTATAGTTATAATACATTAGCAAAAATACATAAAAATGATTTTGTCATAGGTAATACTAAATAATGACACCAGTTTTCTTTACTGTAAATTTTTTTATTCAACACTTGAAAAATACGATCACATATACATTTTATCAAGCTATGTTTGGTATAAATATAAAAAAAAGGAGGACAATGTTCTTTTAATAATCACATTTTAGAGTAGTTTTCTTGACAAGTACTTTTAATTTGTAGAGAAAAAATGGTTAGTTCACATAATGCAATGTATGATATTATACATACATAATAAAATTATTGTTTCTTAATAAAACATTAAACATGTGTAATGAAAAACATAAGTCACTAAATTTTAATACATATAGTGATATATTGATGATGATATTAACATATGAACACTTTTAAATGTATAATATAATATAAAGATCTTAATTAGAACATGTACATCATCATCAATGATTCTTTAAACAATACAATATTGTTATGTATGATTATTATTATTAATAAATACGTTTTAATAATAACAATTTTCACATATTAGTCATATTGTAAACAATTAAATCTGATAAACAAATACAATATTACACATGTAGTTATATAATAATTTTAATAAATATTACATTAAATATTTATATATTTTCATACTTAATGTAATAAATATTAAAAGTATGTAAAATATAATTAATATACAGGCAAAAAGATTTTCTATTCACAATATACTATACAATTTTTTGTACATTACACATAATTTCGATCCATATATATATAAGAATAATGGACATTTATAGTAGTACTTTTCACAGTTACATATAATTTGGTTCTTTTATTTTGTAACCACTCTTTGTCTTTTTGCGTTATTTTGGGAAAGGGAAAGTCGCGGTTGGAAGCAGGTTCACTTTTGAGTAGGTACGATTCTACTTTTATCTTTTTAAAGTATTGTAACTTAAAATTAAAGGTAGTAATTTGTTATTTTGGGGTTGGTAATTAAAGTATGACTATTTACATATGATGGAGTGGAGTCAATACGTATTTTCGTTCACGACTTTTTGAGCCATTTAAAATAGTTGGAGTTAATGAGTATGTGGTATAATTTAATTAAAATAAAAAAAATAGGAATGTTATGTTTATATATTATGGGATACTCGTTAGTGTTATGTCGGTGGGATTGTTTAGCTTTTTTTTTTCTCGTATTTTGAAACAGCTATTTCCGTTTCCGATTATTTATTTTTTTAGGGAAAGGAAGTGTGTTTCTGTTGTTAGAACGGAGATGATTTACATTCTTCCTTTATATTTTGAGTTCTGTGAAATATTTTTTACAGTTTAAGATAACAGTCGTCATTTTAAATGGCATTTAAATAGTCGTTTTATTTGGATGTTGGATAGTTTTAGCAGAGTTATTTGAAACATAATTAATGATTTGTTGGATTAAGTCTTTGACATTTACACATTGTATTGTCGGTAAAGGATTAATCTTTATGATGTTCTATTTAAAGGTAAGTTATTAATTTATGTTATTTTCTTTGGATGGAAACAGTATTTAAAAACAAATATTGTGATATATTAATATATTTATTTAGTCTTTTTATAATAGTGTTAAAAAATAAATTAGACTAAATAAATATTTTTTTATTATATTAAAATATGTGTTTTATTAGATTAAGGATATTGTTTGATCTTTATCAATTGATTTACTTATTGCAATTAGTTCAATGTTTTGGCTATCATTTTTAGATATTCCAGTCCTCTTGTTGTAGGATATAGTTGGACTTGCTGTTGAAGATATAGATACAATTGAGCAGTTTGTCTAGAGAGTTTTGGTTTCAGTTGTATGACAGATTGCTGCATACGTAGTTCCTGAACGCTTTGTTCTTTTTGTATAGCTGTGACTAGCTTGTGTAATGTGGGTGTTGTACGTCCAGTAGAAGAGAGGAAGGCATTGTGCCAACCTTCAACAGCATTGTTCGTTTTTGCCTCTTGGTTGAGCGTTGGTAGATATACATTCCACCAGGGAATTGCAAATTTTGGCTGGCGTCTGTGGCCTGACCTATGTAGTCTTCCTACCCAATTGTCCTCAAAGTAATCTAAAAGTGGGGCGAGTCTTTGCTCATTTTGGGTGTAGAAAGGACTTTCAATTAACAGATTGTAATGTTCGGCCACATCAGTTACTGGTACATATGCTAGAGCAATGAGATGTTTGATTTGGCATGCAAAAGTTATATTTGTTGCATACTCAACACTAAGGGCAGATTTTTGTAAATGTCTCCAGAGACATTGATTGAAATGAAAATAACATCCTTGAATGGATGTGTGTGGGTAAGTTTTCAAAATAGAATTAATCATAGCTTGTTTGAAGTCTATGATGATTTTCATTGGGAAGTAGTCAGAAGTTTGTTCTTTTATTTTTTGTAAGATTTCTGAGTAAGTTGTGGCTTGTTTGTTCGGTAATAAACAATATATGAAGGGGATACAGGTATTATGATATTGCCCATGAATTGTGTATAACTGGTAGAAAGGTTTTGGGCATATAGAAAAAGTTCCATCCATCATCCAAGTAGCACTTTCAGTTAATTTTTTAATATTGTTATTAGTTGCAAACATGATTATTCTTTTGTCCTTGCTATGATTATCATAAAAAATAAATGGCTCGTCATTATGAGTGATTACAAGCTCTGGCGGAATTATGACTTCTTCAAAAGTTCTAGGAGTTGGTATCTTGGGTCTACTTGCTTTTTTTGTTCTTGCTATTGTTCTTTTAATGGAAGCAATAGATGGTAGCTGACCTCTTGCTTCTTTGGGAACTTTAGGTAGTAATTCTTTCAGAATTACGTTGGTAGGTAGTTCTGATCTGGTACTTAATTCTTTGATATTCTCAAGAGTGGATCTCACTTCTATTTCCGAGATGTTTGGTGGGTGATTATGTTCAGTGGTATTAATAACACTAGTTTCCCTTGTTGTAGCACGGCCATAGCATTTATTGGAGTAATATTTTGTACACTTCCAATTCACTTTAAGGTCTTTTTGTTTCTCCTGCGTATAAATGTAGCCCATATAGCATAACAAAAATGTGCCTTTCTGAGATGTAATAAATGTTGCATCATCAGTCATTCTTGAGTTCTGGTATCTAGAAAAGTTAATATACAAATATTAATAAAATCAGAAATGTATAAAAGATTTTAAATAAAGCTAGTACTCTTCTAGTAAGTTACTTACCAGCAGTAATGTTCTATTTATCGAAAGTAGATGCTTGTTCAGTCTGATGTTGTGGTTCTATTGCCACGGTCTGTTGAAAATTAATTAAGTATGTTATAGGAAAAGTTTCAATTTGTTTTTTGGTAACATTTTTTGTAGTTTATAACGTCTCTAAAAATAGTTTTGTTTATTTGGATTTTAAAAGAGACATTTCCAAGATTATACTAACAGAAGCATAAAAAGAGTCATTTTTAGTTCTAGTACATTCTATAGAGTTTATAAAGACTTGTTATGTTTTATGTATGAACTTACCAAGAGAATTATAGTAGTAGCAGAATGTTTGTTCTTTGATGTGAATTATCTCTTTTCTGTACCTTTGAGTTCTGTTTAGAGAGAAAGTTTATGAAAATTACCAATGCGTTTATATGTTCTATAAACAATACACATTTGTTATAAAGCATTGTTACTTATTTGCTGAAAAGAACCTGGGATGACACATGTATTATGAGTAAATGCACATGAAACATATTTAAGAACAGGAAGAAAACATTTTTTACACAGCATTGTAACGTTTTTTCCCCAAAACATTCTGGCTTCACAATATGTATTAAGAGTTACAGGCTAAGAAACAAAGTAGAGAGTTTGAAAATAGGACAATAATTGTCAAATAACGTTAAGTAAATACTAAACATATGTAGATACCTTTTTTAAATTTAAAGTGTCCAGTATCTTGAAGTTGAAGTATAACTTGATTTGTTTGTAGAGTCTGTTTAAAGGCAAAGTACATAAAGAAACAACAAATTAGGTTACAAATCTTGGTCTATAAGTAATAGCAAAAAAACATTACAATTTATTAACAGAGCTATATGATTACTTACTTTTAGTTTCAGGACGAATTTTCTTGCAGAAAAGAATATAGATGGTGCTCCCAAAATTGGCAGTAAGTGGTCACGAAGAATATTTCCTGCAACTTGTATGGCTGTTTGTGACTGGTTTATATAGTCTATGTGTAATTAAGTTTGCTATCTGATTGGTCAGATATGTAAAGACGAGTTACTATTGGTTAGTTTGAATTTTTTTTAAGTTAAACATTTAAGATATATCTTCTTATATAGTTTATGTTGAGGAATTGAAATTTTATATTTATGTAATAAAAAACTCTTGTAATAAATAAAGAAAATGTAAAATGAGTACTAAGTATTAAAAAAGTATGTTTACAAAGAGTTTATATACAAATATCGTCAGTTTGCGAAAACACAATTTTGTACACTAAATGTTACTTAATAAATTGAAAATACATTAGTGAAGTCATTTGAAATGTGTGTATTACTTAGAGAATAGATTTATTGGTGTTATATATAAAAAAATTGAGTATTATTTAGCTATCGATATTTTGATAATGACGAAAATAGTGCTATCGAAATTTTATTATTCGATATTATTGTAGTGTGTTATATGTAGTATTGAGTGTCGATATTATGGTATTCGAAAATAATGTTGACGATATTTTTGTAGACGATATTTTTGTGCATCGATATAGTTTGCTCGATATTATTGTCGTTTTCATGTTAAGTATAGGGTGACGATATTAGTGCTATCGATATTTGAGACTCGATGTTATAGTAGGTCGATTTTTGAGAAATCGAAATTCTGTCAGTAATTCCTTCTGATTCTCTCACAGTTGAAGATGTGTGCTGAAGTGCTGAGTCTGAGGGCCCATTATTTATACCTTTGAGGTAGGTGAAGGTTCTGTACTTTTCCTCCTAGCCCCGATTTTGGTGGGGGACACAAAAGACTAGTGACATACCCTTTGTGAGTGTGTTCAGTCAGGCCCTGTGTGATGTGCAAGTATGGTAGGTGAGAACTCCATCCCCTTGTTAAGTGAGCGTGGCCCATCTTGCCAACACTCATCTTCCCTTTGTCTTACTGTCTTGGACCAATACACAATGACTAGCTGCCAGCTATACCTAGTCTTGGGACCCAGGAACAGGCTGCTGGCAGCAAATGATTAGGACAGAAAAAGTTAAGTTTCTAAAAGTGTCATTTTCAGAATTGTGACTTAAAATCAGACGTTACCGTTAAAGAGGGATTTAAATCATAATTCTTTAGACACCAAACTTGACTTATCCACCTGCTCTCAATTGAACATAATTACTTATTACATGTAATAACGAAACTCAATGTTTTTTTTAAAGTAGAGTTAAGCCCTGATTTCAAGTAGTTTTCACTACCAGGACATGTAAAACTTAAAAGTACAAGTCCAACTTTTAAACACACTGCACCCTGTCCTCTAACCTTTTCAGGGCATTCCCTAGGGATGACATATGCATTATAAAAGAAGGTTTGGGCCTGGCATAAGGTTATTTTTTCTCCTCAAAATGGCAGTTTAGAATTGCACTTACAGGCTGCAACATCAGGCCTAAGACATGTTTAAAGGGGCTACTTAAGTGGGCAGCACAATCAGTGCTGCATGCCCACTAGTTTAATTTACAGGCCCCACAAATACTACCACTTTACTAGGGAATTACAAGTAGACTGGGTGTGAGCCATTTTTACCATGTTTAAAGGAGAGCAGTCAAGCACTTCAGCACTGTTTCACAGTGGTAAAGTGTGCAGAGTCCTAAAAGCCGACAAAAACGGGTTCAGAAAACACAAGGTCATAGGCAAAAAGTTTGGGGATGACCATCCAGAAAGGTGCTAAATCCAACATTAACATTTTCTTTTTGTATACGTGTTTGTAAATTAAATGAAATATTTCATCATTTGGGTATGTGTTTGATGAATGCCTGTTCCTGGTTCTTTCTGCATTGTTTTGTGGTTCTTATCATCGAAAATGCTTAGAACGTGGCCCTTGGTTACCAGTAATTACTTTGTTGGGGTCTCTGGATTCTAACAGTGATTCAAGGTTCCAGTGATAATTAAGTAGGGGTCTGAAGAAGTAAATAAGTTAAGAAACAGTGCTGTATTGAAAAGGAGGATAAAATGGCAATAGTTTCACACTCTTTCAGTCCTCACATAGGAAAGTTACTTGTTGTCTATCATCCAGTATTTTATTCTCCAGAAAAGCCATCTTCTTATGGAGCTTTGTTGTAAGGGGGGGTCAGACATGTCAGAAGCAGTTGCATATTTCATTGTTTTCCCACTGAATAGGCTTCAGTTTTCAAGATTGTAGGCATTGTCAATAAAGATGTGAAGTGCTCCTCTTTAAATGTAGTATCTTGAAAATCAAACGAATATGTCTTGGCAAACATTTTAACACTTTCTGAAGTGTGCAGGTGCAGTGTCCCTATTTCATCATAAACAGCAGTTATTGCCACTTGTGCCTCACTCTTATTGACCTGTAGCGAAATATGCTTGATTTTTCTCCATGTATGTAATTGCACTATAATCATTTTGATGGCCTATTTAGCCTAGGTCAGATTCAAGAAGTCTTTATTCGATTATTACATCATAAAAGACATGCATCACGAATTTACAGTAGCAAAAATACATGTGTTGGTTTTAAAATAATGTATAACAGTATTAAAACAGTCTAAGACCATATTAAATCATTTGTACAAAACTTCATTTGAAATTTTTTAAAAGATTACAATAAATCCTTGGTTGAGCAACCATAGTAGCTCGGGCACTATAGGTGGTAGCACATTAACACATATTCAATGGAAAGCCTAATGTATTAGGTTAAAGCCTAAGTCGAGTTAATGAACCTTATTCTTAAGATCCAAGCTCATCCTAGGTATTTTGCTACACCAGTTACAATCACAGGCGACAGATCTGTCCTTAGTATCCTACTAGCATTTGCTGCTCAGCGTGTTCCCAAGCTTCTACAAACTGGACTTAACCACTTCAGTCTAGGGGCAACATACAGCGGGAAGACAAAAAGAAAATGGTTTATACTTTCACCCTGTCAGTGCCCAGACCCACCCTTACCCCACGTTTTAGTGAACTCCCTTAAAGGCAAAGAACCGCATCTATATTGATGAAATAATTTGCGATCCAGGGGCTTGGTTATAGCATCCCAGTATTTTTCGAGGCAGGGGGAATCCTTCGTAACAACGAATATACCAGTAAGATTACTAGCAGTCAGTCCCGAATGTCTCTTTTGTACAACCCAATCCCAATATTGCATCTTCAAATCCTTTTTGGAGGGGAAGGTTGCAGTAACAGGGTTTAACCATAGTTCTCCATGCCCCAGGGCACACAACATGGTTCTTAAATCCTTGAACAAACCTATGTTATATGCACCAGGAAGATCCCTAACCTCAATGCAAGCTCTTGCATAGAGTTGGAGTTCGGGCGTTGTCCAGAGGCGGCGCCAGAATGCTAGTGGACGCAATCTGGCTTGGTCCTCCACGGGCTGGCACCCAAGATCGTACAAAAGTGGGATCTGCGGTGTTGACTGTGGGAGACCAGTGGCCACCCTAAGAAATTTATTTTGAGCAGCTTTCAGGGGATCCAGATTACTGTAGCCCCAGAGTTCTGCCCCATACAAGACAGAGGGTAGAACTTTCGTTCCATAAATCTTCATTAAAGGGGACATGGGCCGGGTAAAGGAGCTTTTATGATCTTTGATCAGGGCTCCTCCTATCTGCGCATGCTTTAATGCCAATAGGTCACCCTGATGAGACCAACTAAAGGTCTCGCTAAACGTTACTCCAAGGTAGGTAAACAGTTTAGTCTGTTCCAGGGATGTGCCCCCCATGGTAACCCTAGCTGTAATCGGGGTGTGTCCTCTTAGTATCATGAATTTTGTTTTTGACACATTCACCTCAAGCTCATGCTCGCTGCAGAACAATTCAAACCTTGTTAGGGCCTGTTGAAGACCCTGTCTGGTCTTGGAAATTAAAAGGGTGTCGTCAGCGAACATGAGCAAAGGGATTTTCATTCCAGCCAGGGACGGGGCATCAGTGGGGTGATTGGCAAAGTAATTAATAACCCCATTTATATATAAAGAGAAAAGGGTAGGGGCTAAGACACACCCTTGCCTTACACCTTTAGCAACTGGAAATCTATCCGTTACTTCCCCTGGTTTACCCCAACGTACTTGGGCAAAAGTTTGGGCATGTAAATTCACCAAGAGGCGTACAAGAGAGGCTGGCATACCCAACTTTACTAGACAATTCCACAACCTTGCCCTTGGGACAAGGTCAAATGCAGACCTTAGGTCCACAAAGGCTGCGTAGAGAATACCTTTACTTAGGGTGACAGTCTTCCAGTAAAGAAGAATGAACTGAAAAGCCTGGTCTAGGGTACTCACATGGGACTGAAAGCCAGCCTGGAGTGGTGTAAGGATGTTAAACTCACTGATTCATTCCTCAATCCAGCCAAGTACAAGGCGGGCTGTAATTTTTTGAACCGCATCTATGAGACTGATCGGCCGGTAGTTGGAAGGAACAGACCGATCGCCTTTCTTGTAAATTGGCAGGATTTCTGCCCCAAACCAGGACTCGGGGACCTTAGCACCAGAGGCTAGAGCATTTGCCAATTGGACTATATAGGGGACCCAGAGATCCTGATCATGCTGGAATAAATCAGCTGGTATGCAATCCGGGCCTGGTGCCTTGCCCCTCGGTATAGAATGCAAAACATGTTTAACTTCAGTAAAGGCAAGGTTTGTGTCTTCCACTTCTCTTCTATATCTGCAGCTGGCCGACAGAGTTATTGGCATGACAAATTAACAACTTGAGTTAATGGTTTTTGCGACTGACTGGCATAGACCGAAAATTGACAGTTTCACACTCACCTCCCCTCTGGCTCAGTCCATATCCTACATGCATCAGGTTCATTTGTGTGTGCTGTTAACAGGGTCCTTTGAAGTGGAATCAGGGCAGGGTACAGATCATCTGCAGCCATCCTATTAGGAAGACCCTCTCCCCACACACCCAAGATTCGTTTGTTTTGATGTCTGGAATAAGCATGGGCGAATTTTGCGGATCTCGCGTTCGCGAATTTTGCGGATTTGCGAACTCGCAATCCGCAAAATCCGCGAATTCCCGCGAATTTGCGGATTTGTCTTTTTTGTGTTCGCCCGTGTTTCTGCCAGTTCGCGAGGGTTTTTACAATTTCGCAATTTGCGAACTTACCTGTCGGGTCGCAAGTTTTGCGAACTTGTTGTTTCTACGTGTCCAGACTGTTTGGGACACTCTTCTTCATCACTGCCACTCTCTGTCACCACTGCCACTCTCTGACTACTCATGCCACCCTCTGGCCCACCCATGCCACCCTCTGTTTCATCACCACACCCTCTGGTTGTCCAGTGTACATTATTTTCGGCAAAGCAAAGCACACCTTCCCTGCCTCAAGTGACCTGAATTAATTTGGGGCTGATTAATGTGTCACAGAATATTTTTTTAGCTGGCACCTGCTTCCTTAGTGCGCCCTGATTAGTGATCTTTTGCACTTGCTAAGTGCTTTCATTGTTGCAAAATTAGTTACAACACCTGCCCTGCCCCAACTGACAATAATGAATTAGGGGCTGATTAATGGATTTTAACTTCCAGCCTGGCTCCTGCTTGTCTCCCTTAGCTGTAATTCAGGACCTTTGTGGCATATGTGTAACTATTCTGAGGTTCAGAGCAGGGTCACATAATAGTTGCAACTGGCAACTGAACTCTGGAGGGGCCCCTCAGGAAGCACTACAGGAAATGGCTACTAATGATGAGCCTGAACTTTTGAACCTGGCAGGTAGTTTCAGTTTTGCTAAGATCGTATTTCTGCAATTTAGCACTTATTCGCGGGGCGCGAAGTTGTACTGGGAAGCCGCGAACTCACGCGAACAGTGCGAGCAGTGCGAGCAAAATCCGCTGCTTGCGGATTTGCGGATTTTGCGGGAGATTCGCGAATCTCGCGGATTGCGGATTTCCCGAAAATCCGCAAAATCCGCGAGCGAAACGGATTTTCCGCCCATACCTAGTCTGGAAGCAGTAGACAACCCACAGCAAGCAGACTCATTCACAGTCAGCTGAACCAGGCCAGTAGCAGAAAGGCACAGTTTGTTGGGCAGGAAAATGCAAGTGTTATAAAAGTGTCATTTTCAAAATTGTAACTTAAAATCTGACCTTACCATTAAAGTTGATTTTAAGTTACAATTTATTTGAGTGGAAATATCATCTTTCAATCTGCTCAGAATCCATTTGAAGTTAGCACTTTTTAAGTTTAATAAGACTACCTCGTGTTATGTCCTCACAGCTTATGTAGCTTTTCACTGCCAGGACATGTAAGCTTTAATCTACATGTCCTACTTTTTAAATACCGTCAACCTTGCCCTAAGATCCTTTAAAGTCTAACTTAAGGAGGACATAAGAATTAAAGAAGGAAGGTTTAGATCTATTCAATTCATTAAGCTTTATTCGATTTTGTTTCAAACCATAAAAGCATACAGTTTTAAAAAAATACAGTCATAATTTAACAAACAACATACATTTTAAAAGCAACATAAACTCAATAGGTTAAGTAGAATTAACTGACCCAGTTGTTATTAATGTCTATTAGATTTACATAGTATGCACCCGCCTAGTATTGACAGTTGTTATATGGCGTGAAAGGGTTACATTGAGGTAGGTTGCTAAACTTAAAAAGGCTATGCGGAAAAAAGTTAAAAGAAGGGAAACTGCGCTCATTTAGTGGGCAGGATCTATAACCCCGCTTTGTATTGTGATCGGCAGTTTGTTTCCAAAAGGGGGTATATGATTCACTGGGATAAAAGTCATGTAGGTCCCAAGTTGTTATAGGACCATCACCTTTTTGGGGCTGCCAAGACTGGAGGTAGGGGACAACTTGTCTGCTCCTAAATCTGATTAAAACCAGATCCCCGCAGATATCTTTTCGGAGGGGACCCAACCATCCCACTCTCCTCACGCTGACTATCCTGCCATCAAGGTTATGGGGTAAGGGTCTATTTTTCGATAACCAGAACGTAACTTTATTTAGCAAATCACTGGTTCTCTCAGATTTTCCATGTTTCAGGGGAAGAACCCCCGACAAGATGGACACGAATGGAGCGGCCTCTGGGGGAAGATTGATACGAGGAGTCTTAGTACTTTTTAATCTAGGCTCAACATTGTGATCTGAGGCAGGTATGGGTGATGCTTTAGGGACAAGTGGGCACACAGTAGTGGAGACTGTTACTTGTGTTAGGGAAGCTGTATTTTGCATAGTTTGTTTGGGCAAGTTAGGAAGACCAGCCTTGGGTGAACACTTAGATATTACTGTGTATGCCTGATTGAGTTTAACAATTTCCTCAATCCCCGTTAGTCTGTCCCCCAAGATGTTAATTTTGTCGATCAGGGGATGGATAATAGTTTTGATCAACTGTTCAATCATGGTCAGTAAAACCAATTGGGGAGAGGATGCTGGGTCATCTAGTTTTTTGCCCATCTCTGGAGTTAACAGAGCCATGTTAACAGGCGGGTTTAAATCTGATGACACACTCTGCAGTTTTGATGTTTTGGTTTGGAACCCACTTTCTCCAGCCCCGTCATGTTTCCTTTTACCAGATGTGACCTTAACGGGAGTTGTACTTTTTGCATTTACATTTAAGGGAGTCTGTAGAAGCCCCTGTGTACTAACGCAATGAGCAAGCGGACTGGCGTTAGATACCAGGTAGGGTGATGTAACAAGGGTGTACCTGATATTACACATACTGTTTAAGTCGTCTAGCCAAGGGGGATTAGACGCTGTGCTAGACGTTTTAGAAAGGGGATCCATGCTGGTAGGGGTATGTTTAAGGTGAGCAGTGCAATAGAAAACAATAGGTATGGGTAACAATGTCAAGCCACAAGTGATAGTCAGTGGAGTGGGCAATCAGTGGCTTTACCTCTTCTTAGAGGACCAAGGGGGGTGGCCCGTCCCGGCCTCCTCTGGCCTCTGACGGCCACAGACGGCCCGCCCTCTGCCCGGGCTCCGCCCGGCGCCGCCCGCGCGCGTCCGCGATGCGGAGGAAGCTCTCTCCTTTTCTGCGCCTCCTGGCGCTGACTGCAGGAAGTGGGCGGAGTTATGTCCAGGCAGGCTGGGAGTTGTGGTCCGCCCCGCACTGCAGCCGTGGGATGGTGCTGTACGGCGGCGGGGACGACCACAACGTCAGGAACCCAGCGGCGCTGTACAGGTAAGTGCTGACCCAAACGGCGTGCTTTTGGCCGTTGCGTCCCCTCCAGGGACCGGTGACCGCTTAGCAAAGCCCCCCATGACCGCTTAGCAAAGCCCCCCCTTTAGATCTAGCAAATAATTATTTTGACAGGTCGAAATAGCAATTTAAAACTGCACTACAAGCTGCAGTGGCAGGCATGAAATGTGTGAGGAATACTTTGGTGAATGGCACAAGGAGTGTGACTGCCAACTGGTAGCATTTATTTACAGGCCCTGGTTATACATAATACCATTTTCTAGAGACTTACAAGTTAATTAAATGTGCCGGTTAGGTTTAGGTTCATTTAACCTTTTTTTTAAGGGAAGAGCACAAGCACTTTAGTCCTAGTTAGCAGGGTAAAATGTACGGAATACAAAATTCCAGTCAAAAAGAGTTCATTCAGCAAAGTAAGGGGGTGAAAGCAAAATGTTTGGGGGAATACCACACCAAGGATGTCAGGTCCTACAGCGTAGGAACTGGTGATAGCTTTCTCTCTAAAATCAGATGGCTATGCTCAAACCCTATAGCAATAATGTCATGTAATGGCTTTATATCCCTCTTATTGGAGATGAAGAGAGGAAAAAGGCAAGGATATTCCCCGTCAATACTCCTTTTATTGTAGCACTTGAACCGCTTGCTACAGTGATTTGGCACTGTAAAGAAAACAAAGGAATATTAATTCCTGAAGTGGGACAGAAAGCACTTTCTTGTGCCGATGGAAATCCGGTGACATTGTCCAAACCAAAGCATTCAATCATGGCTCTCAAAAAATTCATCTCAGACTTGCCCCTCTTATCTGGTTACCAAGACGGTTGGGAAAAGTGTGAGGCATTACCAGTGACATCCAATTGTAACTGTGGCATTGCTAGGACACTTCCAATTTAGATATAAAGAGACCAACATGAAATATCTTGGTTTCTCTCTAATAGAGCAATACAGAATGCACTGCAGCATATTTTCAACCAGTTAATTAATAAAATCCATAAACACATAAGCAGGTATTCTCTCCTTTTGGGATAAGAATCAAACTAATAATAAATAATCTTATTCTACAGTTAAATTATGTTGTGCTATGTTACCACACCACTAACTAGATTATGGAAAATGCTTCTGTGGCAAGGCAGGAAACCTAGTCTTAAGTTACCTAAAATACCTGCATCCACTGCATGTAGCGGTCGCAGATTACCACACTTATGATTTTACTGGCTGTCCTTCCAATTGGCCTACTTTCAGTAGCACTTACATGCTACTATCAAAACACGAAATACGTCAAAATCGAATATGATAAAGTAGGTAAATATGGGGGTTTTAATTGGTATTTATTAAAGGAGATATTTATCAATATTTCACACAATGCAGCAGACCACCTTGCTGCGCTCTTCTGCATGACAGGGAAAGGGCAGAAGGGCACCCTATTCCTGCCCTTTCCTAGCTCTGGCACACAATGGGCTGCCTAGCACCAATGCAGGCACTCTTGCATAATAATGCAAGGGCCCTGCGTTGTAAGCAGGATTGTTTTTGTGCAAACAGGGAAAAAATGAGGAGAAATAAACATATTTCTTCTCCCTACGCCTCCTCTGGGAAGGTGCAACATTTTAGCACATTTCCAGGTCTACCAATAATAGCAAATCTGGGAATGCGTCAAAATCCATTGCCCATGCAACACCCATGGAACGATGGAGTGATTTGCTCTGCGGTATGTTACTCCAGATTTATCACAGCACTCAGGGCCACTCAAGGTGGCCTTGCATGGATTTATAAATCACATTTAGTGGTTGCATTGTGCATGCACCCAGTTGGTTGGTAAAAAAGCGACAAAACTACACGGTAAACATGGCCCTTAGTACTTCTGAAAGTCTGAAAAGACAGATTCTGTGCTGCAATCATGGTATATACAAAAACAACAGTTGATGGACAGAATGGAGAACAATGTCATACATTCCCCCCAGTACAGAAATCTGGGCCTAAATCCATCGTTTTTTTGTTGTTGTTTTTTTTGCACTCCACACCACCCCAGTTCAGACATGGCCATATGCAAATCAGTCTTGACCCTGTGCCTCATGGGAACAGTCCAGCCCGAACTGCCAAGCCATGTCTTTCCTGGACTGGAATCAAGCATCCTAGGACCGGTTTCTGGCTATCAGCCAAGTTAGCTTGACGCCAGCGGTGTGGAGAGAATGGGACTCACGTCTGAGCATACCCATCCCACTCGGGGTGACAAATGCAAAAACAACAGTTGATGGACAGAATGCAGAACAATGTCATACATTCACCCCAGTACAGTGATCTGGGTTTAAATCCATTGTTTTTTGGGTTTTTTTTTGCACTCCACACCACCCCAGTTCAGACATGGCCATATTTAAATCAGCCTTGACCCTGTGCCTCATGGCAACAGTCCAGCTCGAACTGCCAAACCATGTCTTTCCTGGACCGGAATCAAGCATCCTAGGACAGGTTTCTGGCTATCAGCAGTCATCAGCCAGGATAGCTTGACTCCAGTGGTGTGGAGAGCATGGGACTCACGTCTGAGCATACCCATCCCACTCGTGGTGACAAATGCAAAAACATGGGACGTTGTGAAAGCGGGTTAGCTACTTAATATATTATATACACATTGAAGAGTTAGTGTGTAACTTCCGCCTCTTCAATGTGACGGTAGACAGATTAGTCCGTCTCTAGTATTAACAATTTCTGTTTTGATGATGTTAATATATAAACATAGGAGAGTGAGTGCGTAAATTTCACCTCTCCAATATGGCGACAGAAAAGATCAATCCGTCATCAGTTTCAATAATTCCTCTACGACTAGGTTAGTAGACGTGCTCTAGGATGCCCGGTGACGCTGTGCGTCAAAAGAAATTGGAGCGGTTTTGGTTCTATGAAAACGTGAAGATAGCTACCATGCACAAGCGAAGATTTGAAGCTTGCTGTAAATTAAATTCAGGTGTTGCAAATTGAGCATATTTTGGCACGTAAAAGGAGACACAAAAAGAGCGCCCCTTAAACACAAAAATCGTTAGTTGAAGCGTGTTGCCACACGTTGGATGTTTATGGAGAGAAACGCGGATTGAAGAGGCAGGTACGTCTAAGCCCGGATTTCACATAGTGGTTTATCGCTGCTAGGGGGAGACGCTCTGTATTATGCAGGTTTGGCGTAAATAATATGGGTGCAACCCTCCCATAGAAGAAATAATGGAACTCTACGTGCGATGTTAATTGTAAACCAGGGGACTGTCCTCAGAGATAAATTAAGGGATACATCGGGGGAAAGGCCATATGAGCTGTTTGATCATTACTTATTAGAAAAGTTTGATGCAATATAAGGACTGAATAGGTGATATGACTTACTTTTCCGTATTTTTGACAGTAATCAGATGGTATACAAACCGGAACTATAGAGGGTCGGACATCGTTGGCAGAGAGGAAATTAAACTATAAGGTCAAAGGAAAGAAAAAGATTTTAAGGTACCAATAAAATGGCCAAAATAGCTTAATGAATATTTCATGTGCACTTTTTAAGAGTATTCTCTGAGACAGTCATATTGGTTTTTATATTTTTTGCGTACATAGGTTCCTTATCTTACGCAGATACCAGCAACGGACAAAAGCGAACTACAGATATCATGGTCCTCATGAGATATTTGAGGTAATAGGGCTTTGGTAGACTAAATGGTTATTAGATAATGTTTCCTTGAAATAAATGGGTTTTAGACCGGCTGCCTGTCTTATCTTGTAGTTACATTTGTTGAGCAAGCCACGTGGGTTACACCAAGATAGAATTCCCTCTGCTACCATCTGAAGATAACTCAAGGTAACGAGAACAATGGTTTGTAGCCTGAAATTTTAAAACTGATCTTTATGCAGGATCATTGATAGAACTTCCTTACTTTTTCTAGAAGCAACTAAAACTGTGGTCGCTACACTGCAAAATCTTCTAAGCGATACGTGAAAAGGCTGAAGTTCTAACTGAGTGTAAGTTGATAGATACCAACTTTTTAACATAGGAAATAGGAGGCAAAACAAAAATGAAACGCAGAGGTGGTACTCCGTCCAAAAAAATCTAGAAATTGGATAGCAAAGAAAAAACTATTTTTTGCCCATAGTTAAAATATAGAATGGGTGTACTTTTCCTTTTCTTGTTCTTATCTTGAAGAATAGAAATCATTCACATGTTTGGGTTATAAAGTGACACTAGAGGGGATGTTGAGTGTATGGTTGTTTGAGTGGTAGTTGACTGATCGGTCCAAGCAATGTCTTTTTAAATTTAAAATCAGATGGGCATAAAGTGTTATATGGATTTCTTTATATACATTCGTTTCAGATAAAACTCCAGGTCATAGAGAACACCTATTGATTTATCTGGCGGGTCTTGATGAAGGTGGTCTCCATTGCTGTTATTTTCCACCGAAACGCGTTGGCCCAGTCCTTGTAAAATCTCACCAAAGTCATTCCATACTGGACAACAGATAGACAAATAATAGAACGTGTTATGAGTCTGAAGAGATGAAGTTGTGAATGTGGATGAGTGTGAGAGAGTGTTGTATTTTGGGTTGTTCTCTACCTGGTGACAAGGTCACCCATATATTGTTATAAGATTTATGAATTTTGTACTATGATTTAGGATGAAAATAATGCAATTTGAAATGAAAAAAATGTATTTTTTTAACTTGGAATGATGATACAAAGAAAAAAAGAAGTAACTGAATGAAAAAATAATGTAAATAAAAAAATTATAAAGTAAAAAGAATGTGTTATTGCAGTATGATTATGCCCATATAACCAGAGGTTGTACCCTGAAAAAATAGTTTAGAGGTCACGAGGAAGTTCTTTTCTATTGTATCAGCCGTCATAAGCCAGGATGGCTTGACTCCAGTGGTGTGGAGAGCATGGGACTCACGTCTGAGCATACCCATCCCACTTGTGGTGACAAATGCAAAAACAACAGTTGATGGACAGAATGCAGAACAATGTCATACATTCACCCCAGTACAGAGATCTGGGCCTAAATCCATTGTTTTGGGTTTTTTTGCACTCCACACTACCCCAGTTCAGACATGGCCATATGCAAATCGGCTGCAGACGGCTGATAGCCAAAAACCAGTCCTAGGATGCTTGATTCAGGTCCAGGAAAGACATGGCTTGGCAGTTCGGGCTGGACTGTTCCCATGAGGCACAGGGTCAAGACTGATTCGCATATGGCCATGTCTGAACTGGGGTGGCTTGGTGAGCAAAATAACGATGGATTAAACCCAGATCTGTGACTGGGGTTGAATGTTTTGCCATTGTACAACATTCCGTCCATCATCTTGTGTGTTTTGCTGTTCACCCTATGCGGAAAGGGTATGCCCAGACGTGGGTCCCTTGCTCACTAAGCCACGGGAGTCAAGCTACCCTGGCTGAAGACAGCTGATAGCCAGGAACCAGTCCTAGGATGCTTGACTTAGACCGTTTTTAGACGAAATATGATTGTGATGTAGTGTAAGACTTTGGGTTATTAGTTAGGGGGTGAGAGCCCCACTCAAGTAATAAACATAATCTTTTCAGTGTGAACCACAAAAGTCACTAAATGTACCTGTGCTTAACCCTCTGATAGTGTAGCACAAAGCATTTAGGCATGAAATGGAGGCAATGTGTAGAGTATTTATGCAGCACTCAAACAGCAATAAAGTGAGAACGCAGCAGAGGGAAAATCCATAACCAATTTAGAAAATAAAGAAAACTTTTATCAAGAAAATTACATCAAATCGTCCAAAATCTAATCAGTAGAACCAGAGATGTAAGCTTTAAAAGGTCAAATGCAATGAAGCATGGGTCACATTCGGGGACCAGGTTACTCCCACTGAAAAGTTACCTTCTTAAGTTTAAGCAAAGAGTTATAGTCCATTGCGAGGAGCCCAAAATGTATGGCTTATCACCTGGCGGTCAGGAGGAGTACACTCTGATGCAAGACAAGGGTCCAGGACCCCAGGAAGGCACTTCTTGGAGATCGGGACTCTCTTCTTCAAAGGCCATTAGCGGGGATCAGGCAGGCCCAGTCAGTTCCAATTGTTGCTGGTCAGCTCGGCAGGCCTCTGGAAGCTTGTTGTGTCACTAGCTCAAACTGGAGGTCAGCCAAATGAATCTTGAAGTCACTTCTGGGAACCTGGAGTACAAGACAATCAAATAAAAAGGGGAATTTCAAATACCCCCTTGTGAGCTTGGGTATCTAATACTAGAAGGCTAAACTGCTGTCAAGGGGATCATTTAAGTACATGTGAACAACATAAAATTACACACAGGATGCCCAATTAGTAGCATCTAGAGTCAAAATAAGTCATTGAAATGCAAGTTTTTTTTAAAGGGGTAATAAAGCCAGTGATTTTTTGTTATATAAGAAAGGCACATAAATAGATTAAATCATTAAAAAAAACTGTATTTATAAATAAAACAGCACAGGTTTGATATCAAATAATAACTGAATACACAGTGACAGTGCACTTACAGGTTGGAGTTTGCATTATATGATTTCATTTTTTAATTTATAGGGACCCACTCTCCAAAGAATCAATATCAAATGTCCTTCTATCACAAATAATACAATCAATGTAGATGATGGAATCAAAAGTTGGAACAGAGAAGTGGGTGTTTAGGTCTCAAGTGGTATCAATCTGCAAATACCATCTTCAGAACCAGTATGATTTAATCGGATGACCCCATCAAAGCTGATCAAAATTCCAAACACAAGAATGTTATAAAGAAGAAAAGATGGCTTGTATCAAGCATCAGAGTCTATTATGAAGAAATAGAAAACACCACCATTAAAAAATAAAACCAAGTCACCATAAATGCAACCAAGAGCAAACTTAGGGTCATATTTACTACTAAAGTGGCGAATCATGGCATTAAGCCAAGAAGGCTACACCACGCTCCATCAAGTTAGAAATGTAGGTTTGCACTGTATTTACAACAATACGATGCAGCCCTGCATTTCTTCCTGCACTGGTGCTAGTTTCACTTGCCAAACGCCAACGCAGACACCCTGGTACCATAGTGCAAGGGTACCTGCATTGAGGGAAATGCTTGTTTATGTGCAGGAAGGGAAACCTCCCTGCACATAAACAATCAATGGTGTTTTGCTGTTTTTATGTGTGCTGCACAATGCAGCAAACAAAGAAACAGCAAAAACGAGGCGAAATAGAGAATTTCTCTTTGTTGCGCCCTGTTAAGACCAGGTTTTCCCTGGTATTAATTGTGGTGCTGCTCCATATTTACCCCACACTTGTAAATATAGAGCAGCGTCGAAATGCATGGTTGTTGCGGTGGCACGCCCACCACAACACCCATTGCCCTCCCCTTTCAGGCTAAGTATATTGTGAAAGGGTGCCTTATTTACTAGGCAGCATTAAGCCATGTTAAGTGTCTGAACGCTGCCTTGTAAATAAATCGAAGCCCATATCGCCACCACAACGTCAAATAATGTGATGTTCTGGTGGCGATAGGGGCTTGTAAATATGCCCTTTAGACTCTTAAGAAAACTTAAGAAAAACATAGTCATAAAGTTATTACAGTAGTCGTTTTTAAGTATTCCAAAGTAAGCCCTGTACAGCAATGTGAGTCAAAATTATGGTATCTCAGCTCTTTATTAGATTCCATTGTGGCTTACTTTATTATTATGTTTTTCTTTGAGCATTTTTGCATTAGAGAAGTATTTTGGTTGATTCGTTCGGGCGAGGTTATCTCATGCTGTCATAAAGATTCATTCCTATATATAATACGGTCCAGCACAATCTATCAACACGGGTTATTGTTTTTTTAGCTCAAACTACTATTAATAATTTGAATTGACAGTGATTTATTTAACTGTGCAGAGCCCAGGGCACTTTCAGAGTCAGTAACCACTTGCATCGGTCAAAAAATGGAGGTGACCAGGGCAAAAAGGATGACTTTCCTGTAACTATTACACAACAAAATGCAAATGGCATGTTGTAAAGTCACCTGCTACTTTAAAATGCAGTTTATGAGAAATCATTGCCGCTGACAATAGTTGTTAGTTATGTTGACAGTTGTATTGCGTTGTTGATATTTTCTAATTAATTTTAGTAAAAGTTCACATAATTTTGGCAGCAAGTTAGTCATATGATATATTTTGTGGCACGCAATTCATTTTGTAATATTGCTCATACAGATGAGCAAACAAGTCCAAAGAGGTGACTATTATTTGGATAGCAAAGTGCATAATGCATAAATGCATAACAAGCAGCTTCATTCTCACTGGCAGCTGTGTAGCAGTCTTGTGATCCCATCTGTGATTATGTAACTAAGGCATTTAACCAGGTCTCACAAACATCAAACATTAATAGCCACTCATACACATATATGCATGTATCTAACAACATATATGTACCAGAGAATACACCCCCCACACACATAAATATGAAACAACAGTAACCAGCAGTAGAACTCCAAGGCCCAGTACGGTATGCCTGTGCTACCTCATTTCATTGTTTCTGACTGCCCTAGATGATTTCTTTCTCAGGGAAAAGTGGTTTACCATCCAAGTATTGAGTCACCTGAAAATGGGGATATCTTAAACTGAACCACCCTTTTAACATGGATAACTACAGGCCACCCCATGTCTCAGTCAAGACATGATTTATTAGCTGCTGCATGATCTATTTACCTGAACCCCAAAGTTGAATGGCAACCTGCTTCACCTCTATGGTAACTCTTCATAGTCTGTTATAAGTGGGGTCTCTACTTTGCCCAGAAGATTGTAGTGTAGGAAATATTTTTGCACATGAGACTTGGCACCCCAGTAAAGGGGTAGCCCCAAGTTCAAATCAGATGCTATTGTTCCCAACCACAGGGGTTCTGGCCTTTTATTCCTGATGTCTCTGGCCCGATCTACTATGGGTGCTTACTAAGTGGGCCAAGTACTACTGCCACTGGATTCAAGCTAGCCTGGCTGAAGAAGGGTTACATAGCCTGAAACCGGTCCCAGGATGCTTGTTTCCGGTCCAGGGAGGACCTGGCCTGGCAGTTCGGTCTGGACTGCTCCCATGAGGCACAGCATCAAGACTGATTTGCATATGGCTGGGTCCAAACTGGGGTGGCGTAGTGGGCAAAAGAACAATATATCTAACCCAGATCTTTTGACTGGGGTAGAATGTTTGCATTGTCAGCATTCCGTCCATCATCATTTGCTGTAACACTTTTTGCCCTAAGTGGGATGGGTATGTCCAGATGTGAGTCCCTTGCTCACTGTGCCAATGGGTTCAAACTAGCCTGGCTGAAGAAGGGTGACATACCCTGAAACCAGTCCCAGGATGCTTGTTTCCGGTCCAGGGAGTACCTGGCCTGGCAGTTCGGTCTCGACTGTTCCCATGAGGCACAGGGTCAAGAATGATTTGCAATGTTGGCTGAGAAAACTATTTACAAGGTCGGGGGCTGCCCTAAGAAATGGGACAAGAAGTGGGGCCTCTGGAATACGTACAGAGGTGAACTGTGTAGCTCCCCCACGGCAGATATGCCCATGGCCTAGACTGGACTTCTGCGTTGTCGTGAATGTCCTTTTTGTATGCTACTTTTCTGCATACTTACAGTGTATTAACTGTGTATTGGCTTGTGAATCTGATTTTGTTTTTGTTTCAATAAAATATTATTTTAAAAAAAAGAATGATTTGCATATGGATGGGTCCAAAATGGGGTAGCCTAGTCGGCAAAAGAACGATGGATTTAACCAAGATATTTTGGCTGGGGAGAATGTTCGCATTGTCAGCATTCCATCCATTATTTATTTGCTGCAACAAGTACTACTCTTTCAGCACTTGCCTCTCAGTGATAGCGCAAGTTGAGCAGTCTAATGCTCCTCAGGGAGAGGAAGGTGCATGGTTTGTGAGGGTGCATGTCTCAAAACTCCCTCAATGACCCACACAAGTAGATTGCAGGTCTAATACTGATCTTTAATGTAAGAAGCGGTATTTATTGCACACACTAAATACACCACACTAAATAGCCCACACAGTTGTCCTTTAAGGCTAGCACTCTAGCCCTTCTCAGGACTGTGCTTTCCACCTGCAGGTCCTCTCCCACCATGCTATATTCTGCATCCCATGCAGATTCTAAGAGGTGACACCAGGGATTGCCCACACTAGAGATGTGCATCTAAGTCTGACTATGGCCATGAAAGTTTCTCAGCTTCTCAGGCAGTAAACCACCGAGCTCCAACAAGTCTCAGATAGGCTTATAGCCCTCCTTCTACCTTCCCAACCACAGCTGGGGTGCTTTTCTTCTCCACACTCCACATTGAGCAGCTCACACTGTGCTCTACGGGCTCAACGTACGGGAGAGATTGCAGAAGGCCATGGTTTTTAGGTGCAGTAGCTCTTTCTTATTTGCTGCTCCTGTCGATAAGTTTGTGAAGCAGCAATAACCCTGCAGGTGGCTTCTGTACTTGTTCCTAAGCCCATCTGCTGGACACGGAAATAGCCCAAACATTCTTTGTCGCCACAATGTATGCTGCAATGCAGGTGATAGTCACGATCAGTTAGGATCCTGCAGTGACAGCCCCAACGGTCACCGTGGTCCACTATTGGAGCATGGGGGCAACAGTCCCAATGCTACGGTGCAACCGCTCGCAATGTCATGGCAGCCTTGCCAGGGTTGCTGAATTCTGAAAGAGTAGATGGCTCTTTTGCAACATCGGTCCCAACTGGATTGGGTGCCTTACACCCTGATCACTGGGTTTATCATTAAAAATACCATCGATTCCAAACATATTAAAGCTACTCCTCTCTGATCAGGAATTCTCACGCAAAAGTATAGAAGGGAATTTCCAATGCTGGCCTATGGGAGGGGTAGGCCTCACAGCATAGAAAAAGAAATGTAGCTGTTTGTCATTGCTAGGACATATACAACTTAAAAATACATGTCCTGCCTTTTAGTTACACAGCACCCTGCCTGTAGGGTCGTTTATGGCCTACCTTGGGGGTGACTTATGTGCAATAAAAGGGAATTTAAGGTTTGACAAATAGTTTTAAATGCCAAGTCTCAGTGACAGTAAACTGCACACACAGGCCTTGCAATGGCCTGTGTGCATTTGAAAGGCTACTTGTGTGGGTGGCACAACCAGTGCTGCAGGGCCACTGGCAGCATTTAGATTACAGGCTCTGGGTACATGTAAACTAAATATGCCAATCAGGTATCCACCAATGTCAACATGTTTAGGAGAGAAGTACATGCACTTTAGCACTGGTTAGCAGTGATAAATCAGAGTTCTAAAGCCAACAAGAATATTTCAGCAAAAAAAAAGGACGGCAAAACATTTGGGGTAGCCTTGCCAGTGGGTCTAAAAAACTGAATGCTGGACTGTGTTTTGAGGAAAGTTCCAGAAAACATATTAGTCTGACAGGTGAGCATATCGGATGTTTTTATGCATGTCTGTGTGACTGTTTTATGGTCTGGTTGACTACTTTCACTCTTGATTTCCCTAATATTACCATAAACATTTTCAAATCTGCTCCGATTTGCAAATGGGAGACACTCTTTTAGCTATCTGATTCACTAATGGGAGGACACATTTATTTTGGTGCCCAGCCTATTTTATCACCCAGTCCAACTTTGCCTGTGTCTATAAGAAGTCAAAATCCATGAATTTGGAAGTTAAAGGCAGCTTGAAATATGAAACAAAGTCTGTTGATGAGTTGTAAAAACTTAACCTTTTTCACCCCTCCTTGTTTCCCACTGTTTTAGATTGCATTAGGTGGATTGTCAGTATTGAGGAGTATTTAATGAGCTTAGGGCCAGATGTACGACCATTTTTGCATGCGCAAAGAAACGGGTTTGCGACCCGTCTTGTGTATGCAAAAATAGCATGGCGAATGTACATACCCTATTTTGCGACTCGCAATTTTTTGCGACTCGCAAAATAGGGTTTTGCGACTCGATATTAGGAAGGGGCATTCCCTTCCTAATAGCAACGGCAATCCTATGCAAGAATGTTTTGCGGGCGCAAAACACTAGCAAAGAAATTACCACCCTCTTCAAGAGGGTGGTAATGCACGAGCAAAAGGGAAGGGGTCCCCAGGGAACCCCTTCCACTTTGCAAATGGAAAATGAAAATGTTTAATTTAAAAAAAATGTAAATGCATCCCGTTTTCCTTGAAGGAAAACGGGCTGCATTAAAAAAATGCTTGTCCCAGACATGGTGGTTTGCTGAGCCCAGCAGGCCACATACCTGGGAGGGCCTGCCCTTACCAATGGGGTCGCAAATTGCGAGAGGTTCATTAATATTCATGAGCCTCTCAATTTACGACACCTTTGAGAATCGCTAACAGTGTGTTACACACTGTTGTACATCCAAATAGCAACTCGCAAATTACGAGTCACAAAAGAAGTCGCAATTTGCAAGGTGCTATTTTGGGTACCGTACATCTGGTCCTACGTGTACTAAATGCTGCAATAGGAGTTATGCTGTTTTCAAGTGAGGATAGATGTAAATTGGAACAGTTAAATGTGTATACAAATAATAATTAAAATATTAACAGTGAAATATGTTGAAATGGGTGCAGTGCCAAGGATGGGTGCTGTAGCAGAGATGCCGAGTGTCAGAATAAAGGAACTCTGGCCTTAGCAACAGAAGAATCCAACTTCATATCCAGATTGAAATCTGTTTGCCTCAGCTGATATGTGTGTGTGTGTATGTGTTTGTGTACACATGCGCACAGGGGCTCTGTGTGTGCATGTATATGTGTGTGTGCCTTTCTTCCGTGATAAGAGGATGTAGGCACCAGTAGTAGGAGAAGGGGCATTTTAAGTTAGACAATGTATTGCCACAGATACGTTGGCATTGTGTGCTGGCACAACTCTCTAGTGTCCCCTTAGCAATAAAATATGATTTCTTTAGAACTATTGAAAAAGAACATGGATGTGATGGAAGAAACCAGTGGGTACTTTTTCTAAGAAAGTAACACATGAAATTATTAAAAATAAAGAAAATCCAGAATTCAATAATAATTAAAAAAGCAAAATATTTTCAGGTACATGTAACAACACTTACAAGTTAAAAAAAACAGGTAGGGTTTAAACAGGCTCTGATATGCTACATAAATATCTCACATATATGAAAATCTGAGGTGTAACAGAAATATATGATTAAAGTATTGACTGTTGCTGATTCCTTGTCATTGGGGTCATATTAAGTCACATTAACCACAAAAAAGTGTGTTGTCTAACCAAAACAAACAAAGGTGAGCCCAAGATTGGGTTCAGATCCTTACATACTACAAGTCACGTGGGACCCTTGAAATCAATGAGAACATCTTTAGTGGAAGAGGATGCCTCACACACATTATCATGTCAGGCTTCATCATAGGCAACCTCGAGAGGGAGAAGATGCCGGCTGGCTGAAGAGCCTGATCTGGAGCTCCCGGCTCCCCAGGCAAAATCACAATTGACACAAACGGAAAACAAAGGTAGCACCCACTAGGAAAAATAAGAGTAAGAATGCAATGACAATGCAATGAGGCTGAGGCAGAAGGTAATCATTCGCTTACCAGGGACAGGACGTGGAGAGTAGAGTGGCCGCTATGAGCAGGGGGGACAAGGCTGCAGCGGGATTCTGCACCGATCAGGCAGCCCACCTAGAGTGTGGGTGAAAGCGGTTGTGGCTTGCCGTAGTAAGCTGAGGACCGCCGCAAGGATCGCCTTCTGGGGCAGGACGAAGGTTGCGGGCGTGTTGGGCAGAGAAGCACAGGGCTCCCTGAAACCTGGAAAGACAGCACAGAGATTGGCGTGGCAGCAGGGGGGCAGTGGAATGGCCATATGAACAGGGTAAGTTATGTTACGGGGACACAGTGGTATATCGAACTTCCCAGGACACAGGCATATCAGACATACGTAATGGCAGTGGGGGGAGACCTTAGGGATAAAATTGAATCCCTTGAAAACAAAGCTAGAAGAAATAATCTAAGAGTCCTAAATGCACCTGAAGGCTAGGAAGGAGGCGATTTAAAAAAATTACAATCACCCTACTAGAAGAAAGCTTCCCCTGGCTGAAATCAGTTGCCCAAGCTGAATATATACAAAGGATACATTGAGATCCTTCCGGGAAGGGGAAAGTAAGGAAGAACCCGAGGAAAATCCTGATTAACTTTAGGACTTATTTCTCAAGGAAAACATCTTGAATAAAGTCCTCAAGGCTGGTACTTACACCAAGGATGACTGGGGATTCAGAATCCGGTCAGACATTTCTAAGGTGACCCAAAATAGGCAGTGGGAGCTAGGCTAGTTGATGCAACAACTAAGATCCCTCTGAGCAACTGTTCAGATGCGCTTCCCTGCATAGCTAAAAGTCATGTGGAAGACCAAATGTACAATATAAAGGAACCTAAAGAAGTGGAGTGCTTCATCCAGCAAATGCAATTGCAACAAAGTGAGCACAGATGGGGCCTGGGGAGCAAAGAGCTCAAAAGGGCAGAATGTACTGCCCAGAGAAGAGAAGCTAAAGGGGAGGCTTCTCCTGGGATGGGGGAGAAGAGGAAGAAGAAGATGTAGTTCACAAATAAAACCCCAGAAAATGTGCACTGGGTGGGGGGGGCATAAGGGGGAAAAAATAGTTCTAGTAGCCCAAAATTGAGGAGGTGGGGACCCAGGGAGTGCCAGGGAATGCCGAGGCGCATGCCAAAAAAAACCTAATGCTAGTTAATATTCTCTCATGGAATGTGAATGGCATTAGATTCAAGAGTCACAGACAGAAAATGATAGAATATCCAAAAAACAATAGACAGCAAAATAATAATACTACAGGAAACACACCTTCTAAAGGAGGAATTAGTTGACATCATTAAAAAACAAAGATGAGTGGATACCTATGTGTGAACGAATAAAGACTGCTGTGTCAAGGGGGTGGTGATTCTCTAAAAAAAATCACTTAGAGTAAGGATAGAAGCACAGACACAAAAGTGATATGGGCAATAGTGAAAGTCAGAATACATAATATATGATGCACCGTAGTGGGGTACATTGGCCCCAATGTAACCACTAAAAAAGGTTTACAGCTACTAGAAATCTCAGCCCCTACAATTATGGGAGGAGATTTCAATAGCATTATAAACCCTTGAAAAGACAGACTCCCCATAAGAAAGACACCTAATCTTCCTAGAATGAGGGAATTGATTAGACTTTATATCAAGTACTTGGGGGCTAGCCGACGTCTGTGAGGAGAAGGGAGACAAGGCCCTTTGTTTCACATTCCAAAATAAAAAACACGGGAATGCCTCCAGAATAGACTTTTTTTATCGATAGGAGCTTGATTAAGAATACACAGAAGATGGAGCACCTACCAGCGCATCTGTCTGACCACTCCGCAGTGCTGTTACAAATCCAGCTAGGGACTGCCCCACTATCCCCAAGATGGACAGTAGATCGCAAAACACTTACGGATCTACAGAACATAGAGGCACTCATAAAAGAGACGGAACAATTCTTCCTATAAAAATAGGAAGGGGACCTCCAGACAATTGACATTGGATGCATATAAAGCGGTAATTAGAGGGAAAATATTAAGTCTTGCAGCAAACAAAGACAAGAATACAAAGAGCAAAACCAGTCAACTAGAAAAAGAAATAAAAACTTTAGAAATGGAAATAGGGAAAGGGGTGAACTTACAAAGAATAGCTAGGTTGGAGGAGGAAAGGAAAGTAAAGAAAGAGGCTTTATCAGACACCTTAAAGGCCATAATAAAATGCAAATGGGAAGCAAGTAGAGTGTCCCACTATAAATATGGGGAGGGCTGTGGTAAGATGCTTGCTTGGAAAACCAAAATGGATTAAACACGGAACAGGATAATAAGCATTCACGTTGAGAACCAACCTGCACCCACTTCAGAAGATTCTGTGATTGAGAAAGCCTTCACAAACTTCTTTGAAGATCTCTATACTGTGGACATAGCTTCAACGAAAGGGCCAAGTTAACAGTTATTTAGAGAAGATAGCTCTCCCAACCCTGACACAGGATGAAAGGGATGATCTCAATGGGGAAATCACAATGGGTGTGCTGGCAGAGACAATCAGAAATCTAAAAAAAGGGTAAGGCCGCAGGCCCTAATTCACTCCCTAATGAGGTATATGCCACAATAAGGGAACTCTTGGTCTCCCCTTTATAGGAGCTACTAAACAACATTTT
Organism: Lissotriton vulgaris; assembly: GCF_964263255.1. Taxonomy (NCBI): domain Eukaryota; kingdom Metazoa; phylum Chordata; class Amphibia; order Caudata; family Salamandridae; genus Lissotriton; species Lissotriton vulgaris. The sequence goes on from NC_141695.1 coordinate 1,238,413,793, forward strand.
CCTAGCAAAACAGGATCTCCCAGACTCATGGAATAAAGTGATTATTAGTATATTGCTGAAACATGGTAAAGATCCAGAAAAATGTGACTCGTACAGACCCATATCACGTTCGAATAGTGACTGCAAGATTCACCCGCAAATCATGGCCACAAGATTGGGACAGATAGCCGACCATTCAATACATATAAACCAGAAAGGCTTCATCAGAGGGAGACAGTTCCAAGAGCTGATGCATGAATTGATCGGTGGACTGATGTAGCAATGCACAGGAATCTCCCCCTCTCACTCATCACCTTCGACGTAGCCAAAGCATTCGATAGAGTTAGACGTCAATTTCTGAACACAATATTAGGGAAATATGATCTAGGGGAAATCTTCGGGGGATGTCAACAAAAGAAGGGACGGATAGGGCTTATAAAGGTCCAACTTACAAACCCTAAGGTAAGTCAAAAAGAGATGGGTATGGAGTTCCTCAGTGGTATATTACCCCCCTGTATATGTACTCTAGGTAGTGAAGAGGTGGGGAATTCCTCCTGTTGGAACTAGGGCCCTCACACACCCAGCAAGCTAGATGTCATGCTTCATCATATGGGCCTGTTCCTTGGCGGGCCGGCGCAGCAATGCCCGACGGGCACCCATAAAGGGGCTTTTTATCGGAGATCTTCTGTTCCTTGCCGTATAGATGCCGTGGGTGTGGGTGTGAGGGACCTAAGTAAGTATAGATGTGAAAAGTGAATGTTTAAAACAGGTGAGGGAGTCCTCTGTGGTAACCTTTATTCTGTCTGGGTCCCAACCTGGTTAAAAGGGAAAAGGGAGGGCGACTGTTTTGTTATAATGTGACAAAGATTGCTCTCATCCCCCAGATGGTCAACATGTTTCTCGCCTCAGGTTTGTCAACAAGTGATCAATGGCGATTCTTCAGGACCGAGTGAATGATAAAAACTATCTACAATGGGTGGCAAGGTACCACTTACTGTTCCCAAGGGTCAATTACAAGAAGAGAAGGCAGCCAACCTAGAGTACCAAAAGAGAATAAAAACAAGGTGGTGGGAAAATTTCCAAGTGAGTTCAATCATAATGATGATTACTGGATGTGTACTTTGTTCACATTATCAAATAGAACATTTAAAAAATCACAATGCTATAATACAATACATTATAGCTCTGTAAGTGACTCTGTATGCAACCCCTGTGCACACATGCTCAAACGTGGTAATTGAATGAAGTGGTGAGTGATTGTAAACTCACCTATTCAAGATATCTAGTTGTGCCTCATCAGTAGCAGCGAAGTGTTACGACACTGAATGTAGTGTCTCTAAATTAGAAAGAGACACAAATTACCATGAAAAGTTTTGGTCATATGTATACTAGTTTGTTGCTCACAAAATGGCCCTGGTGCAATAGACTATACAGAGCAAAATGTCCTGGTCAGGTAGGATGTTTCCTGTGAACGTGACCCTAAACCACCAACACAACCAATGTTTAAATTGCCCAAATGGGACCAGCGTGCCTGGAGGAACAATGTACACCGCATCGAGACCCCGGAGGCTCAACTGAGCATCCCCGGTGTCATGGTTACAATGAACACGCCTCCAAAGACCAGACCGCGTCAAGTACAGTTTACAGAAGATTAAAGAAAGAATTCTTGGTTGCAAAAATCCATCTCTGAATGAAGTAATCGACCTTTCTTTAAGCATTGAACGTTCTGCAATTACTAGTAAAGTAATGGCTGATGCTTCAAAAAGTGGAGTCAATTCAGTTAATATTTCTGAACCATGTCAAGACAATTCTGTGTGTTCTGTAAATTTTAAAAACAAAAATGTAAAATTTGTTCAGAAGAAACAATCTAATTTTTGTTACAGATGTGGATCGAAGAACCATTTTGGCAACTTTCAAGGATGTCCTGCTATTAACAGACGTTGTGTAATTTGCAAAAAGATGGGCCATTTTCAAGGTGATTGTAGGAATTTGAAGAAGGCACCTACAGTTAACTATGTAGAATCTGATGTTATTGATGATTGTGCCAATTCTTTTAGTAATAATGTTGTCACTTTAGATGATAATGGCCAAGTTAACGACATAAAAGGTTCTTTATGCTCTGCTATAATTGATGGTATTCCTTTACATGTGATGGTGGACTCTGGTTCTCCTTTTACTATTTTGAGAGATTCTACCTTTTATGATTTATGGAAAAGAAAAGTTGAGTTGTTGCGTTCTGATGTAAACCCAAAGGCCTTTGGTGAAAAGGACATCAACATGATTGGGTATTTTGAGGGTTTAGTACAATGTTTAGGTAGAGAAACTATTACCAAAATTTATGTTGCTGAGAAAGGCAAAAATATAGTTGGCTGGAAGGATCTTGCCCGCATGGGTTTATATTTAATTCCTGGTGATGATAATCCAATTAAGGTTGGGGATCTTCCTGTGTCAAGTGTAGAGTGCATGTCTGATGATCAAACTTTTGATGCAAAACAGATTATGGAAGAGTTTAAACCTGTGTTCAGTGGCAAAGTTGGCAGTGTTGAGGGTTTTGAACATAGAATAAGATTGATTCCTGCGGCTCAACCTGTAGCTCATAAGGTTAGATCTGTCCCTTTGAGTGTCCGTGCAGAATTAGATAGGTCATTAAAAGATCTGTGTGAACAAGGAATTATTCAACCAGTTGATTCTTCACAGTGGATGGCTCCGATCGTGGTCGCTCGCAAAAAGACTGGCGAAATTAGGCTCTGTGCGGATTTACGCGGTTTAAACAAGAATATTATTGTTGATTGCCACCCTCTACCAAAGATCCATGAGCTTCTCGCTAATCTTGGTGGGGCTAGGTGGTTTTCTCTGATCGACTTAAAGTCAGCTTATCATCAGGTCGCATTATCAAAAGAGTCTCAGGAGTTCACCACTTTTATTACCCCGTTTGGTGCGTTTACATTTTTACGCCTTCCTTTTGGTCTAGCTTCGGCTGGGATTATTCATCTTAACAACCACGTTTGAGCATGTGTGCACAGGGGTTGCATACATAGTCACTTACAGAGTTATAATGTATTGCATGATAGCATTGTGTTTTTTAAAATGTTCTATGTGATAATGTGAACTAAGTACACATCCAGTAATTATCATAATGATTGAACACACTTGGGAATTTTCCCACCACCTTGTTTTTATTCTCTTTTTGCACTCTAGGTTGGCTGCCTTCCCTTCGGGTAATTGTCCTGTGGGAACAGTAAGTGGTAGGTAGCGTTGAACCTTGCCACCCATTGTAGATAGTTTTTATAATTGACTCAGTCCTGAAGAATCGCCATTGATCACTTGTTGACAAACCTGAGGAGAGAAACTTGTTGACCATCTGGGGGATGAGCACAATTTTTGTCACATTATAACAAAACAGTCACCCTCTTTTCCCTTTTAACCAGGTAGGGACCCTCACAGAATAAAGGTTACCACAGAGGACTCCCTTACCTGTTTTAAACATTCACTTTTCACATCTACATTTACTTAGGACCCTCACACCCACGGCAGCTATACGGCAAGGAACAGAAGATATCTGATGAAAAGCCCGTTTATGGGTACCCGTTGGACATTGCATCGCCAGCCCGACAAGGGGCAGGCCCATATGATAGCATGACACCTAGCTTGCTGGTTGTGTGAGAGCCCTAGATTTGACAGGAGGAATTCCCCACCTCCTCACTGCCTACAGTACATATACAGGGTGGTTAATTTACCACTGAGTAAATCTTCAAGGGAGCCATAAAACCACTATACAAAAATCCAACAGCTAGGGTATTTGTCAATGGCAGTCTCACTGAGAAGATAATAATCAAGAGAAGAACTAGGCAGGGCTGTCCCCCCTGCCCCTGCTCTTTAACTGATATATTCAACCAGTGGTGAGCGAGTTTAGGAGTAACCAAGAGATTGCCCCCTTTAACTACTGAGGATGGGAACAAAAACTGGCCCTTCACGCAGATGATGTAATTATATTCACCAATAATCTGAAATGGTCAATCCCGGCAAGGATACACTTGTCTTGGAAGGTCTCAGGCTATCTGGTCAACCAATCAAAGTCTCAAATCATGGAGTGGAATAGTCACATCAATAGCCATTAGTAAAAGATAAAGTGTGCGTGGAAATAGTAAATTATATTAATAAACAGCTCATGTATATTTCTACAAAATACTGGAGGTCAGGAAACGCCTTAAGGTCTGGGTGGTCCTCATATTAACTTTTATGAGGCATTCAAATATATTGAAAATGACAATCTTACATAAATGTTCACATGTCATTAGCTCAATACCACTGGAATTCAAAAAGGAGTGGATAAAAAAGTTGCATGGGGAGCTGAGCAGATTTATGTGGACATCAAAGGGGATGAGGATAGCTTTGAGGAAATTGAGAAAGAGAGAGGAGCAAGGAGGGTTAGCAAGCCAAGATATATTACAGTATTGTAGAACATTTCAATGTGAGTATGAGGGTTTTGTTAAATGAATTTGATACTTACCCCACATATTTAAAAGCAATGGTTAATGTCAAAAGCAGTCATCTATACTACTATTATAAAGAGAGAACTCTCACCTTTTGGCAAGGTAAACTCGGGAACCACAGCGCCAATCCACACACCCAATACATTGGTGTAATCCTCAGGGTGTGCAGATGGACATAGGCGATATAACGTTAAAAAATAAGTTAGATTTAAAAAATTAAAATTTTTAAAAAAGTAGTCCCCTCGAAGTAGCACCGGCCGCGACTTGCGTCTGACGTCAGGAGCGCGGCATCCAGGAGCGGCGGACATGGCGCGGGGGAGGAGCGGTGACGACCTGCGAGGAGCGGTGGAATTAGGAGCAGCAGCTGAGGTAAGGCAGCGGGGGTCGGGGCAGACGGGGGACGGGCTCATGGACAATGTTGGGGCGGGCGGGGTAGTTTTAACATGTTTAAAAGGCAGCGGGGTCGGGGCAGGCGGGGGACCGACCGGGCGGGAGACGCACACTCTGTTGGCTGAACACTGCCGCCTAAAGCACTGCATATTGTGGCTAGGTACGACCCCCCCCCCCTGGAAATTCGGAGCGCGCTATCTCGCTGCAACATAGCATTGCTCTTTGTGATGCACATCTGAACACTATGAAATATAATTTTCTTGAGCGTCAATAAAAATGGAACCTTGGGCACATGGGCGAATGCACATTAGGCGCACTGACAAAGCAATGCTGAACAGATTCATTTTTTTCGCCTGACCAAGAAAAGTATTTCTCGGAATAATCACAGCACCATCACAAATGGTTTCTGAACTAGCACGTATTTAAACTAATGGTCTGCCTTCGGTGCATTTTGATACTGGGCATTTGTTTACGTCCTGTGTGAAGAACATTAGAGGTACTGCGTTATGTCAGGTTAACATTACGTTTTTGTTTCTCGTGAGGTCCAAGAGTCTCGAGAGCATGATGTGCTCAGGGAAACATATAGCCTCTTTTTTTTGCATGCTATTTTCTATCGCTCCTCTTCACAGGAGACGTAAAGATACGATGGAGTTCAGTATCTTCTGCTTGAAGGCACCCCCTTGGGCCTGACACACTGTAGCCCTGGAAGTAACATTGATTTTCTGTGACTGTAATGGAGTTCCCTGTAGGTAGCAGTATTGTTTTCAGATGCAAGTCCTGTTTGGAGCAAAACTTCAATGGTGGCGGGTGAAAGGTGAACACGCCTCTGGTATTTTTTTTCATGAGTCACAGGTAGAAGAATAACATCTGCCAAACGTAGATGCTAAAAACGAACATCAACTAAATGTGCATGTTTGAGGGAGAAAGGGGAAATAAGAGGAAGAACCATTTCTTGATCTCGGTTTTCCATTCAAAATATTTGACATCCCGCATATTTCAGTCAGGTATTTATTTCCTCGTGTGTGTGCTCAATGGTTTGTTAAACTCAGTGTTATTCAAAGGCCCGGGATATACATTTCCCAGCGGTGCACAGTGTATGGCGTAGAACGGCATTGCTAGAACTAAGATTTCGGATAGAAAAGCACATTAGTGAATTTGGCTCAGGATGAAGGCTGTGGATTGCAAGAGAGGGTCAGGTACTCACTTCTCCCTCAATTACCATTTGAACGTGTTTGTTGACTTACTTGATTTTGGTATATGCGATGTTGTATATCGTGGTCGTATCACATGTTGCCTTGTAGTCAGGGTTCTTGAATAACAATGCACTTTTCATATTACACATTGACAATGCAGTCTATAGAATCATAGCCATTGTCCAGTCTGAAACGTGTGGGCTCAAACATCGCGTTGTCATGTCGCGCGATGTAAAGTCGCCGATGTGACACGCTAACCAATTAAATGCCTGCATTTGCGTCGCAACAACGTGCGATGAGAAAATTGCCGATGTGACTGCCGTTGCGATGTTATGACCGCGATGAAAACTCCCGCGCGGTCTTTGTTTCCGATGGATCGTCATACAACCCTTTTAAACAACCCACTGCCCAGCCCGTCCCGACTTTGTCCGAGAGCAACAGGCAGCTTCCCCGACCCATGTCAAAAGCAGTCATTTTTTGTATAAATTGGGGCATCGAAAGTACTTTAAAAAGGTAAAACTGAAAATCTTATGGTCAGCTTCCAGATTATGGTATCATATAAGAAGAACTTTAAAAATACCTTATTGTAGTGAATTTGCCCCAATATGGGAGTCCCCAGGAACTCCTGAATGCCTAAAGGATAGGCTTGCCATCCTGTTGAGGAAAGAAGGTGTAACCAGATGGGGCCAACTTATAGAGAAAAATATTCTAATAGACTGCTGCCTCCGACTCCCTGCTTCAGCTAAGCGGTTAGATGGGTGTGTACCTAAGCTACTAGCCAGGGACAGATGTGGTATAGTACCTGACTTTTGCAGGTTCTATCAGTGAATCTACTGAACTGCCGGATCACTGGTCGAGTGTTATTCATATACACACTGACATTCTTTTCACTCCTTATCACATGATTATTTTATACTCACACCCAGCAGTAGCTATATTAAGAGATCCTGATGTTAGCCATGACACTTGTGGAGGTCAATAGGCTGAAACATGTCGATCACTTTCTAGTGCAACTGCCTCTAATGTTGGAAGTCACACAATCCGCTATTTGTTTTTAATCCTAGCACCAGCCAGAATTAATATACTTTGTCTGGCTAACCTCGTACCTATTTTTAATCACTGTCTAGTTAGCAGTGGACCCCCTCCACCACACACCACTCTCACACTGGGTTTTATGAATACCCCACTTACCTAAAACATGCTTGAGCTCCTCCCTTGCAGCGAAAGGGTTGTAGCTCCATTCACGACTAGGTTTGTTATGCCAGGAGGATTCCCTATGATGAAGCATGACACCTCTGGTGTGTGAGGGAAACCGTCCTTAAAAGGGAATCCCCCTCTTTTCAGCATAGTTGTTCCCACCTGTGCGACCCCAGACCCGACGGCCTTTTGTGTGTTGGATACATTGTAAAATCTGCCTCTTTAAGAAAAAAAAATCATTTGTTTACCATACATAGAGCATACTGGTCACCGAAGAGGTTGTCTAAGCTAAGGAAACAGAATGTGAAAAGCTGCCCAAAACGTGGAGAAGAGATGGCGGACGATGTACATATGCTTCAATAGTGCCCCCAGCTTGAGAAATTTTGGAATGAAGTCGGTAAGGTTTTCATGGATCTTAGAGGTAAGCACAGATCTTGTTATATTTGGGATCCAACACCATATCGAAGATCATCTCAAATTAATTAAAAAACAAAAAAACTAATTTTCCTGTTAATTATACAGGCCAGAAGGGAAATTGGTATTAAATGGATAATGCCCAACCCTCCCACTCAGTGGGAATTGCTGGCATCGATCCAGAGGGTAAATAAGTTAGACCGAAGCAGGAGGCAAAGCAAAAGGTATAGCTTTTGGGATATCTGGGAACAGAGATAGTCTGAATATATGAGAAATGATAAATGGTCTTTGGATGTCCAATGATTATGCAATAGCAATAACCAACAAGCAAAGGCTTGTACAAGTAGCCAAAATGGCTAGCCCCCCTCTATGAAAGGTACACATTGGAAGCGGAAGCAAGGAGGCTCTGTCAGTCAGAAAGGAAAGATCTCCCCAGCCCACATGTTTCCACAAGGGGCTGACCTAAGTCGGAATAGAGAAGCCAAGGGCCCCAATATCTCATTCTCCAACTTATTGCACAATGAGAACAAAAAGAAACAAAGAAAAAAATAATAATAAATCATAGGGATCCCTTCCCACCCTGGTAAGATGGTACTACCAGGGCAGCCTCAACCTCCACGAAGACTTGGTCATAGGAGGGAGTTCTTACATAAAACTTACTGGACAAGGTTAGGATTCAGTTCAATTTAAAGATACCTTCAGGTTCCTCGGTTTTCCCCTTTATTAGTGAGGACCATAGGTGCACTACAATCAAAACAAGTGATGGAAACCTTAGAGAGTGATGACTCTCGTACATCTAAAAAATTACCAACATTTTTCTGCCCATTTGGATTAGCCTACTAGGTCTGGGGCATGCGTCAGGGCTATTGGATCCCTATCTAAATAGTAACGGGTGTCCACCGATGTTCTACATGCTTTTGTGAAAAAGTACATTTACATATTAACCCAAGTGAATCCTACGTGGGATACTAATATCCATATTTCGTCATTCACGTGCATCCAGGGAAGTCACAAAAAAGAGACAAGAGAGACGGAGAGTTTGCCTACATATTTTACTTATCACATAGATGCCAGAAAACATTATCTAGTGAACTGCATGAATATTTACTAAGGCACTCTATGATTGAATAACACCCCACCCAACACGTGCAGCTAGTCAAAGGAAAACAGTGGTTCGTGAGTCAGGTAGTTCTATAGTAGGACCCCCATGTATAAGGAGGGGGGGTCAGTACATCAATTGTATGCAAGACTCCACGCTTTCATATAGCCGTTGTTAACCATATCAAGCAAAGCAATTGTTGATATAAAACAGGTCATAAAATGTCAACTGTATTTGATAATTAATCATAGTTGTAAAGATCTACTCCTTACCCAATGCTTTGGGAAATACCAGAGAATCGGTCAATGGAGGGGTGATGTCCTTCGTAGTCACACACTAATGATGGCAGGGATACCCAAACAGGGAAGGAAAACATTAACAAATTAAAATATTACAGCTCGTAGGAGTCTCTCCACAGAACATGATGACAGAATCTCTTATATCATACATCCATCCAGAACTAAAATGTGTATAGTATGCTCCGGTATTTTCATATATAACACAGTTGAACACTAGTTTCATGTATTTATATATTGTAGAGTCTTATTTTTGGCAGGTCATAATGGTTTACTATGCCAAAGATATAAAACCCCCTTCTTGCTTGTATTGAAGGTTAACCATAGCTAACAGATGCAATGCATTACATCAAGACAGGTATAACGAGTTGTTTTTTTCAGAAACAATCTGGTGGCACAATCTGGCAGTAAGCAATGCGCAACCAGTTCTCTGCAAAGTTATCCACTACCTCTTCCGTGGTAACCATGGGTCTTATAGTCACCATGGAGAGACCAAACCAAAGACCCGTAACCCGCCCTGTATTACTTACTTTGTCAGAAGGCACACCACTCGTAGCCACCAAATACTCTCCGACCCTTGCGTTTGGGATACTGCATTTCCGGAGAGGAGGGGTTGAAAAGCTTTCTGGATGATGACATCCAGACATGTACGTCAGGGCATTGCCTAAATGTGAACACCAACGTCTCGGATCATAACGACATGTGAACAAGGGAGTCTGGAGGATATAGTTCCTTCTCCTGGTCCAGTAGTCATATCATCCTGGGACAGCTAGTCAGTGGATACAAGAACTCAAACAAAAACCACTACCAATGATAAATAACCAAGCTAACAAATTTTATTTTATTTATCATTTTATTAGTTCATGTTACTTCTGGAGTAAGGCTCAATATGCTTGAGTAAATATACAGATCTCAAGTATGCACTACTTCAACTGGCATCAAAGGGATTATTATGTTTGTCCATAGAGGGAATGATTACAGCGGTTGTCACATACCCAGTCTGTCCATGCAAATGTTAGAAAACACCTGAAGCATCCGTGTGTGTTTTGTTCACTGCATTTATCATAGTTTTATGTCAGTTTCTCATAGTGTGGCTCACCCACTATCATCAGTTCAAACTGAAAGAGGCTAAGGTTCATTCAATAGTCAATCATGCATCTCAGTAAGAAGTACACCTATCATTTACTTTGCGGTGTAAAATGGTGTTTGACTTGAACACACCCATGTGATATAGGCCTACAGTGACTTGTGATGTAAGAGCAGTAGTTAAGAGGTATCAGATCTTATTACTGTATTTTTATATATTCATTTGTTCACAAGTTGTTCATAGGACAATATTATATTTCCATACATGTGTGTTCGTCTCCACATTGTGTGGCAAACTTTATCCACTGATTTTGTGACCCTATATGGATGCTAAATGAGTCCCCTAGAGAAGTAGGCTGTTGGTACCTTGTTCTACAGACTAAGGTCGTTGTCACTAATCTGAGTGAGAGCTTTCTTCTCATCCTGCCAATAGGCTTCCCCACAGGATATAATTATTGAGTCCAAGGCAGTCTTTGTTAAGCCTATGCACCCATCTTTCCTCAAAGAGGAGATGGGTGTTTGTCATGTACGAATGGTTTTGTGACAGTTTTCCTAGTACAGATCACTTAAACTGATCAGCAGTATGGACCTTCTCGATATAGTGGGCAGTCAGCTGGTGGTGTACCTCTTGCACCTGATTGTGCTGCAGTGTTCCGAGATGCATACACACACCTTGTGAGTTGTCATCCCAATATACAACAGCCAACATGGACACTTGATCACATTCACCACATTTGCTGTGTTACAGTTGGTTAAACATTTTTGCCTACACAGTGTTCACATGCCCAGGTCCAGTTCTTTAGTTTTCTTTGTAAAGGGGCACAAGTCGCAGGATCCACATGGTAACTGACCAGTTGGAGGTGGGAGACTCCACAGGGTTGTTTGGTGAGTCACTGGACCCTTTACTCTAGGTCTTGTATGTACCACCATGTCATTTCTGTTTTATTTTAGCCAGCTGTACTTTGCATGCTGTGGCTTACTGACCTATATTTAACGTGGGAAGTGTGAAACTGAAGTGCTAGAATCTAAAGTGCTGTTAGACAATGCAAGTAAAGAAATCTCATAAAACTTTCACAAGTAGCATCACTTTAAAACCAATTTAGTGAACCTCCAATTTTCCACGCCTTTCCTAGTCAATACATTTTTGCCAACGTATTAGAATGGAGCATCACAGAAAATAGACATAATTTTTAACATTTCATGTTCAGTCAATAAAAAGAGGTTTGGCGATGTTTCAAAAGTTTATCTTCTCTTTAAGAGATTAGTCAATATTTTTGTTCTTTTTATTCAGATTATTTCAAATAAATCACTCTATAGAAATATTCGAAAGGTTTAGTTGGATTAAGCATAGAAAATAAGAGTGTGTTCCATTCAGAATTTAGGGCCAGATGTAGGAAGCCTATTACCGGTCGGTAACAGACGAAATTAACGAATTTCAGCCGTTACCGACCGGTAATAGGCTTTTCTGATGTAGGGGCCCAAATTAAGGATTCGGTAATTTACCGAATCAGTAATTTAAGGAATCTGTATATCACCGAATTCTTAAATACCGATTCGCTAAATTACCAAATTCCTAATGTAGGAAGCACTTAAATGAGTGCTTATCCCATGTTAGGATTTGTTATGCATCGCCAACTACAAGTTGGTGGTAAATAACAAAAACCGCCAAAAAAGCATTTTCAAGCAAATTACTTCAATGCCATGTTGCAGACATACATGCCCTTAGGCCATGTATGTGTGCCACATGTGCACCCATACACAAATGGGGGGTGCAACAGGGTGTCAAAGTGACACCCTGCCACCCTTCAATGTTTTCCCCCTTTTACTGAATCGGTATTTACCGATTTGGTAATTGCCATTCATTCCTATGGGCCTCCAGACCATAGAAATCGGTAAATACTGAATCTTAACGATTCGGTAATTTTTACCGAATATTTAGCTACATAGCATCTACCGATTCGAAAATACCGAATCGGTAAAATTCGGTATTTTCGAATCGATAAATGTCCCTCACTTACATCTGGTCCGTAGTCTCTATACTAATCTAAAGTACCTAACCTATCATAACAACAACACATAAAGAGTTCTTTTATAAAAGAGTAAGTACATTTGGGTGCATAGACTTATAATTAAGAAAGGTTGAACTCCTCATAAAGCGTAGTTCTGGGCACTCTGCCGAGTTCGCCAAATAGCTGAATTAGTAACCATTAAAACAGGTAGGAGAAAAGAATCACAGCAGTAGATGTGATCAGCATAAAGATAGAAAGTTTCCTCACTAAACATAAGGAAAATCATAGAAATCACCGTTAGCAGTAGCTTATGGCAATTCAACATGCACAATAAAGTTCTGTGGGACAAGACAGGGTAGGGGTGCATAGAATGTCTTAGCTTGCTAGCTAAGAACACATACCATATAGAATATGCAAATCATGTTGCAAAAAGAGGTGAATATTTAATCTCCAACCAATTAGGAAAGATCTTCCAATGGTCCGTCGCCTCAGTCTTCAATTTCCACGGTAAACGTCAATGTCGATATGAATTCATTCAGTTGTGGCTACAAGGTAATACAAAAAGATACATCTAGGAATGTTCTCGTGAGAACCTTTTGCAAACCAACTCTATTAGCTGCTTGGTGACCCATCGTGTAACAAGGAGCTACTCTATCAAATGAACCATTAACAGCCATGTATGGTGTGCGTGACTTGGTTTTTCCTCCCTCCTGGGAGCTATGCAAGGGTGTCAGTCCCTGTGTATTATGTTTATGGGTTCCTACCCATTGTTCCTACTCACAGTTTTGGGTTCCTACCCAAACCTTCACTTTACATTGGTGCACGTTGTGGTAACTCTGCACCACTTGTCCATACACAGACACATCTTATTGTCAGTCCCTGTGCATTATATTTTGGGTTCTTATCTACCCAGACGCTGTCCGTTAATTTTTTTTTTTACAAAGGAATTATGCAAAGGTTTAGTCCTTTTGTATTTACATGGGTTTCTACCCTATTACGTCATGAGTATCCACTCATATGTGGTGTTTATCACATTTACATTCCTACAGTCCTCTATGTCTGTTTGCTTACATATTTAGCTTATGCTTTATTTAACTGACTGACTTTTATGCTATCATTGCTAAATATGTTCTGTTTATGTTGTATTTTTATTACTACTTTTGCACCGTTATCTTTGCATTTCATATTTGTCTTTGCTTTAGGATAATATAGATAGGGAACTTTTCATTTTTCCTCTTTTTTCTTGCTTGTTTCTTCTTTTCTGTTTTCTTACTGAAGTCTTATTCTCGTGTCTCTTGTGGACTCTGAGCTTTTCTGTCCCTTCCTGACGTGTTTTCTTCATTTCTGTTCGTCGCAGCCTGTTGTCCTGTGTTCTGTTAATTTTTCATTTTCTGGATCCATTCATTCCTGTTCTGGCCAGTAGGTGTGTTTTGGATTTGTGTGTTGTACTTTCCTTCTTTTCTCTTACGTTGCTGCTTCTTTTCTTCTTGTTCGGTGTGTAAGAAGGGGGGTGGCTTATATGTTTGATCAGTTCTGTTTGCTCTATTCTCCTTTTCTTCTCATTTCTACTTTCTCGGTTGCTTTTTCTTTTATTAAGGAGAAAGGGGATATGTGGTATCTGGACTTCTATGTTATGCATTCCCTCTCTGTGGAATACTCATGTGATGCAATCCTCATGTGATGTCACTTCATAGAATGTCGGGAGTCAGATAGCCACAGTTGGCTGGGCTGAGCAGCATGCTGGCTGCTCCTGGTGGGGTCTCCCTATGGTCTTGTTCCTATCTTCTTATCATCCTGTAAATCCTGTAACTATCCTGGAATAAACCATTTCTAAACTTCATGATCACTTGTGGACATTTGATCATTACACAACCTGACATGAAAAGCTTTTCAGCAAGAATGGCATTGACAACTTTGATTTGATCAGACTGATGAAAGCCATTTTGGTGAAAAATTAGTCAAAAGCAGTCTGACAAATATATATTTACCAGAACCACTTTCTTCTGGCTGGTTTAAAAAAAAAATCAAATACACATAGAACCAACTATAATATGTTTCTGGGTGTGGAGGACATGCAGGATCTCAGGTAGGATGTTTTTTTAGAGCCTAAGGTAAGGCAGAATACATAGAACGCATACGCTTTTTGTGGAGTCAGGAAGTTAGGGTGTCAGATACAATATGCCTGCTAAGGGGGGCATTTTCTAAGGCGAGAGGAGTCAGAACTCGGGGCAGAGGATTTATTTACAATGTGAAGTCAGGCAGACACTGACCACGTTTTATTTAGGAGATTGAGAGAAGCGGCACACCTGGTATGTGGTTGATCTTTACAGGTTGGAGGGAGGATATCAAAAATAGTGTGCACGTTTGGTGGTCTGAAGGAGGCAATGGAATACGTTCTGAAAGATGGGAGGAAGACAGAACGGGGAGTATATAAAACACCAGTCAGTAAAAGAAAGTAATTTCAATTTATACTTAAATGAGCATTTGCACGTCTCGGTACCCCGCACCCAGCCGCTTCCCATCGCAAACTCTGGAAGTATGGCTGCTAACGAACACGCTACCCTTCCTGTCCTCTCTTTTCTTTTCTTTCATTTCCCACTTTCGTTTCTTTCTCTCGAGGATAATACATAAGATCATCAAAGGCACCAAACGCCATAGGTCGTGAATGCCTACCCAACGTATAAGTGTCCCATCATATCTATTGTATGCCAACTGTAACCCCAACGGCGTTATAACGAGACCAGTATTGCCTTCACTATCTCTGTACTGTATATGTAAAATGTTTCTAATAAAATCTTCTGAAATAAAAAAAATACGGCTAGATTTCCACAACAGGGACAGAAGCACACGCTATTCAGTAGTTTGGGCATTTGGGCAATACTCTGGATACCCCTATATCAAGACTACAATGTATCACCTTTGCCAAACAAGTGAAAATGCTCAACACCACTAAAGAACCACACCTTCATCTCTCGCTTCCACTGCATTACAAATTAGGCCATCAGTACTCTTGACTACAGTATCCTAAAAATTTCAGCACAATTACCAAGGGACCCTTCTTGTCAAAACTGATGAAAGAACAGCATCATGTCAACTATACAAGAAGCACAGAAACTCAGCCAACACAAAAAAGAGCTTTTGTTTCTGCTGTGAGATAGATCACTCCATCATCACAATAACAGATGGCCCGAAACTCAAAACCCAAGTTGCTCAAAATGACAATACTATCCTCATACGTCTTAACCTCTCTGATGACTTTGACACATTACATCCCTTGACCCACCCAATATCATGTATTTGAAGCTTTCTTTAACGACAACCACATACAGATCATCTACACCTCACCTTTTATCTAAATAGTTTACTCCTCTGTACCACAAGGCCTGCTATCCTTGTGGTCCTGTTCAGCTTTTACCTTAGGCCACTCCCATATCTCAATAAATCTCAAGTACGAACCTTATAAAATTATGTATATGATACTGAGGTCCTGGTAAAATTGAAACCACATTCAGATGTTGGCTGCACTGTGCTTAGATCCATTGAATCGATGATCATAAGCTATGTCAGAACAAATAGTCACAAAGCAGAGGTCACGACCTCTGGCTATTTGTACATAATATGAAGCCAAAGCTGTGACCTTCCAGCTGAGGGACACTAAAGGCAGAATTGCTTTGATGGCCAGGCCATTTTGAAGGATTGCACATTGTGGCCGAACTGTTGGATGCATCACTGGTGAGAAATCTATGGCTTCCTGCTTCAAAATGGGGCTTGAAAATGTGAGTTGAGCAAGGAGTGAGTACCAACCATTTACAAAGGAGATTCCAATCTGCCAATCTCGATGGCCCTCCTGTTTCACAGGATGTTTTTTAGGATTAACTAATTGCATGTCCACGTATATGAAGAGTATAGCGACACTAAATCCAGCTTGGTTTATTCAATTGGACTCAGTCGCAGAAGTATTTCTCTTCAGAAAAGGGACATCAAAGTTTTTATTATGGCATTAACAAAGAAGGATGACTTTTGCAGGCTGCATAGTATTCATGGATATCTTTTGGGTGGACTCTCACAATATTGACATTGTTGATTATTGGCACATTGTCTCATGGTGCTCAAGATCATTTTAATAGAATTATTGAATTTGACGTATAATAAAGTTGTACCCAGTGTAATACTGATTTTCTTTATAGTTAGAGAGCCCTATTCGAAAAGATAATTTTGCTCATAGGAGTAAGCTTACAGCTAAATTTAATTTTTTTATGACAGTCAAGATAGATCTGTAGTCATAAATCAAACTCAAGGGTAGAAGTGTGCATTCCAAGGCACAGTTTGCCTTAAAAGTTTGTGAATACCCACAACGATGTACATTTGTGGGCATTCTCAAGTTCCTTTCCATTCTCTCTCTACCCTGGAGGTGGTTGGAGATTTCCCACTTTGAAGGTACATTCCTACTTCTGATAGTGTATTCCTACTTCTGATAGTACATCTGGAAAGCTTGCAAGTAGAAGAGCTTTCCAGGAGCAATTCTTGGAATGACTATGAAAAGAAAAATCTCACAAGTATGCTCAGGCAGAGATGTAAATATCACTCCATGCATTTAAAGGATTTTCTTTTATGAATAGGGCACTATGAATTTAAAAAGAGGTGCGCAACTGTGAGTTGTGAGTGTGAAATTCAGATTAATAACGTGTGTTTAATTAACATGGATAAGTCATAAACAATGCATTTGTGCTGTATATAACATAATAATGTTGTTTAAACTGACATAAAAAGGTCGCAAAATGAATTTACTGAGCCTAGAGTAGTTCCATTAAAAATTGGGTTTTAAAAGTGGCACTGTGCATCACATTTAAGATTTCTTTAATGCAGTGTTTTCCTTTACTCTATAAGTAGTCAGAATGTGCCCTGTCCTGTAGACAAGTTTCTTTTCTGCAGTAACAATTTACGAACTCACTGGCTTCTGCCGCAGGAACACACATTTAATGTTTCAACATTATTGGACCAATTACGATGCAGCCCGTAAAGGCTGCGCCCTGTGGTCTGAGCCTTCAGGGCTGCATCGTAACGGGACGCTCGGTTTCCTTTCTTACCACCTCTTTATGGTGGAGGTGGTCAGAAAGTACACTAGCCGGCCATTCCGGCTGGCTTCCGACAAGCTCAGCGAGCCTGTCCGCAAGTCAGAAGCCGGCTAGTAATTTCAAGGGCGGCCCCTTCCACCCTCGAGATTACAATACCGGGTTTCCGACATAGTTTCCATGCCGGCCTGTCTGACTTGGAACCCATGTAGGAAAGCATGTTGAGGTCACCCCATCATAGGACCCCTTTGGTGCCTGGCCTCCAATTGGAGGTCGAGGTAGCACCTATGGTGCCCCTTTGTTGATCCCTGCACCTTGTGGCAGGCACCTTGAGGTGCCTGCCACTGGGTGCAGGGATGAACCTCACTGCCCATTTCACTATGGAAGCATGAATTACGGCCAGGTTAAGGCCATAATGGATGCTCTCATAGTGAAATATAGGAATGCAACCAACATCAAAATCAGGCCCTTTGTGTCTTATTCATGTTTTCAAGCAGCTATTGTTTAATATTGCGAGGTCATTTCCCCTTGTATGTAGGTTAGAGGTACTCAGAAATTATTACATTTGGGAGGTCTTTTTTACAGTAAGTATGTTTTACCTAGTGATGCTTCTTAATGATGATTAGTTTGTAGCCTTATGTTTAGGCCTGGGCAATGAAAAACTCTGCTCCGCAAAGCAGAGCAGAGTTTTTTTTATGGCTCACCAACTTTAAGTTGGCAAGCATGAGCGTGTAAAATCCAATGTTAGACCACTTCCTAGCAAGATTTCTTAACGCAGGTGGTCGCGGGTCGTCATGACCACTCGCATTGAGAAAGCATTCATTTGTGTTCCGGATGCTGCCACTCGATTGGAAAATCTACTTGAGCAGCAGAAAGAAGCAGCATCCTCTTGCGCTGCACATGGTGACGTTTGCGCGGATTTTCCAGCACAGGGCAAACACATGGCACTTAGAATCAGTACGAACAGCGTGACCTATGCCCTCCGCCGGCTTGGAGAACACCGCGTAGGGCAACAGAGTTTTTGGGCCACTTTCCAGAGTTACTCGTAGCAGTACTTCCCAAACTCCACCCAGGCCTACTTATGTTATATTATTGAATATAATTGATAGACTAAGCATTTGACTTTTGCCCTCTGTATTTCTTAATGACTGGCATCCTTGAACATTGTCCCATTTAAATTTGCCTAGGTGAGTACTATGGGTTTACCTTGAAAATTGTATTTATGTATAGGGCTCTCTTCCTCTGGAACTTACACATAGGACCAATCTATATTTATGGCCTTTTTTAATTTAAAAAAGCCCCAACAGTGTGCAGATCCACATCTGGTTGAACCACAGTTGTTGACTCAGATTCAAACCTACATCTCCCCCACAATATCAAGAGCCATCAGTCGTAGAGACGGAAAAACTGATACTCTTTAGTGATTGCATTTTTATTCATGTTATCTATTAATCAAAGTATATTTTACATCATAATTTGCCCCATGGTGGATCCGTACTGCTGGAAAGTACAGTGGAAATATTGTATATGTACCATTCTAATTTTAGCGGGACTGACTAGAAATACATGTCCTACCCAGTTTATTATAAAGCACTTATAGCACCGTTCTCAAGAGTACTGCATCTGTCCCACAGAAAGAATGGTGGCCTTGAGTATCATTACTTCAAAGTCCACCATTCTAATGATGGTCCTTAGTTCTGCATATTAGCAAATCAGCCCTGTGCCTGAGAAGAAACTGTACATGATACAAATCTCTGTGTGTACAGAAGGGAAACATATTAACTCTACAAGAGAAACAGTGCAATATTAAATTCTCTGCCTGGTTCAGTGAATGTCAATCAAAATCCCGTACAGGCAGAGTAAATATTGCCCTTAAATATTGTTCCTGTACAGTATGCTTTTACTGTTGCTGTGCCAGTTAATAGCATACCAGAAGAGATTCTGTTTCAGAAATAAAACAGTATCAGAACTGAGTCCCTACATGCAAGATTGCTCTCCTCTGTATATCCACAATGAACAAGTTTGCTCAAATCGCTGAGTGCTAAAACGTATATTTTAAGGTTATTCTAATATGTTCCAGAGAGTTGCTATAATATGATGCTCAATGTGTGAGCCTGGGATTGATAGTTGTCGAGCATGCAACTGTTGAGCTCACTGTGGCAGCATGTGTGATGGAACGCCTGCCTTATTCCCACGTCGTTCGCTAACATCACACATTGGGCCAGGGAGAGAGCGTGTTTCCTATTACTCCCTGGTTACTCATTTTTCAGGCACATTGACATATTAAAAAAGGCTTCTTGAACAGGACATTTTCCACTTTCAAGTGAAGTGCATGTATAAACGAAGGATTGCCAGCAATATATTTGACAAGTTACTGTAAATACCGAATGTGACTTCAATATATAAAAAATGTACGTGTAAAGCAGTGTTAACCAAAGTATTGCCCCAGGAGCCGCATGCGGCCCGCCTCACTTTTACAGGTGGCCCTTGGCCAACAGCAGCACTGGGCTGCTGTTTAATTGACTCAGCACTAACATTAAAAAAGCTGTTGAATAAACAGACAAGCATTTATTTAAATATTCTAAGGTCTCTTTAAGACTAAAAAAGTGTAGTTCATTAACATTCAGAACCGTTTCACCTTAGTAAATCAGATATAGGTGCTTTGAGAAGTATTTTCACTTTCAGTGATAGTTGTCAATTATAAATTCTGAAACATTCATTCCCCCCCACCCTTAAAACAATGGCAATAATGAAGTAAGAGGCAAGCCAGTTATGCGCGTTATTCAAGGCTTATTTACAAGCCATTTGTGCCACCAAAACGTCACTTTTTCCCCGTATTAAAAGTGATGTACCAACGGCGCAAGGGGCTTGTAAATAAGCCTCTTTGGGAGGCTGTGGTGCCTATTATACATGACCAACACTATAGTTTAATAAATCAAACACAGGAGGTTTTGTACAATGCAGATCCTGAAGTAATGAATCTTGAGGTTCTTCTACACCCACTATACAACCACAACCTCCCGCAAATATCCCCTTCATGACTGCCACCATGCTATCATCAATATGGCCCTCAGTCACATCACTATCCAACTTTTTGGCCCTGGGGAAAATGTTTGTGAGTATCAATTTTGTGGAGGAAGAACCTCCCCAAATTCTCTGGAGTGAAATTAACTCACTTATTACAGTCTACCCCCATATGTAGTGTAAAGCTAGAATCCATTTTTTTTTGCCAGGGCTGGGTTTAGGTCTCAGACAGGCACACCATAGCTGTAAACGTAATATTTTTCAACTAACAATATTTAGGTGATTTTTTTTTTTAAGACCTTTATTGCGTAAATTTTATACTAACACAGCTGTTGGCCTACAACCCACAGGGCCGGCTGCATCATTTTCTAGCTTTTGTAAACGTTGCATTCGATACACAGCCCTTTAGCCGACATCCCTGGGGTCCGGCGGCGTTGTAATGAATGGTGTATATCGGTTATTCAGAAAGCATATCAGAGTACTGAAAAGGTCAGCATTTTTCCATTACAGTCTTGTCTCACAGTAAATTTATATAAAACTTTGAACAATCAAACTCGTCGACACACAACACAACAGTAATCCCAGCAAGTATGAGAGTTAAGGCACGCCCATGATCGGAGTACACCCCAAATGTATCATATAGTGAGATGCACCATGAAGTCAACTGTGGCTCAGAAATGCATTGTCTATTCCCTCTCCTCCTCTATTTCCTCGTCTGAGCCAGTGTCATCATCTTCCGGCAGTGGATCACAAAGGTCACCCCTGTATGAGTTCCATGAAGACCAGACCCTATTCCATTTACGAGGACATGCCCTGTTTACGTATACCGTCCGTTCTGTAAACATTAATAGGTCCATGTTTCTACACCACTGTGCCACTGTGGGAAGCTCTGGAGACCCCCATTTTTGCGCTATGTCCCGCTTCGCCACCATCATGGCCAAAGTACTCCACAACAACCCGTATCGGGATAGATCGTTTGGCTTCCAGATGTTCAAGAGGCATTTTCGCAGCTCGGGAGTCAGTGATGCTCCCAATGTTTGCGACATTGTACGCCATACTTGGCCCCAGTAGGCGTCGACTAGTGGGCAATCCCAAAGGGTGTGAAATAAAGTACCCTCCTCCCCGAAGGCAATAGGGGTGTGGAGCCATATGTAGTTTATGTAGCGTGACCCTTGCATAGTACACTCGATGTAGGATTTTTAACTGGACTAGTTTGATTGTAGACAAGATCCCCACCTCTCTTGGGGATGCCAGCGCCTCGTTCCATTCTGTCTCATCCATGTCCCCCAGCTCATCCACCCATTTTCCGCGCAGTTTCAGTGTCAGGTCTGGTTGGTTATTTAGTAGTTTTTTATAAGTGAGGGAAGTGGCGCTGTGTTGCATATAGTCTGTGAGCAGTCTATCTTCTAGCGGGATTTAGGTGAATTTTAATGTTTTTATACCAAACAATTTTTATCGACCGATCTTAATTGCAGCTGTACTGACCTCCACAATGTTTAGACTTCCATCAATTACACGCCATACCTACCTTAACAAGCATTGGCATAGCCAAAAGGCCTCGCCTTTGGGACCTTATAAGTGTTTAGCCATGAAGCACATTATCCTGGGGAATATGTTGTAACCAGGTAGATGTAGGATATGCTTAAGGCATGGGCGGTGCAGTGGGGGAAGTGAAGCCATATTCCATCTCCAGGTTTTAATGCATAACGAAAGGAGACTACAGATGGTGGTTTTATGAGGTGAACATATACCCTACATATGAGGTGTACATGTTTTGCCACGTAAACTATTTTCCCCTGTGCTCAGGAACAGGTGGCTTGTCAGCTCACCAGTGTGTACTTACTGGTGAGCTGACAAGCCACCTGTATCTGAGGTTCTTCAATGATTATGTGCTGATCTACAGGCTAAAGTCCTAAAGTCTTGAGTGGTGAGATGGCAGCCCACCTGCCCCCAAGGTCCATTAGTTGAATCTGAAAGGTAAAGTACACAGTGGTGAGCTAGCAACCAACCTGTCTCTGAGGTTCAAATAGTTCATGCCAACTTACAGGTTCAAGTGGACAGTGGGGATCTGTGAGGTCATCTGCCCTGAGATCAATACAGCACCCCTGAGTGCATATTGTTGTGAAGGGCCAAGTGAGCATCTAACTGTCAAGATAAGTCCCAAATAAGGCATGGGTGCCCATGGGAGGATCAAAGGTGAGGCGGGCAGGATGAACAGCTGGAAGAGCAGCAGAGCTGGAAGCAGACGGGCAACACATTTCATCTGCACAGTACTAAAGAAATGGTTCACTCTGAAGAATACCAGCCCTGTGAGTTTTGCATTCTGCCTCCCCCGATGGCCCCCTCAGTACATTCCCTTTGAGCGGCATGTGGCCAGGGGCTACACATTCTCACAAAGCAGTGGTCCCATCTGTGACCACGTCACAAGAGACCCCTGTCCACCACCTCTCCTGGGGCAACTGCTGTCATTTCTGTGAGAGATCACTGATCATCTGCGGAGCTGAGCAAGATTGTGTGCTTTTTTTCTGGGTCCCCAGGAAGGCTGTGCACAAGCACAATGAACGGCAGCTAGAAACAATCAGAGATGGGGAGTGGAAGCGAATCAAATTGAGGGGCACCCCAGACTGAGAACTAGCACGTGGAGTCGGGGGTCATAGGAGACAACACAAACAAACAACGGAGGCAAAATAATGCTGAGTTGAACAGTGAAAGAGATCAGGCTTACAAAACTGGGGGGTAACTCAGGGCCTCTAATTGAGAATAGAGCACACAGGCAAACAATGCAAGCTTAAGGGCACACCCTTCAGCAACGCAAAACTGTGCAAAAACTGATACCTATGGATACCACAACTGGTATATTTAATTTCCATTAAGTGCTTGATTGCACCGTTCTGTATTATTGCTACTGGTAAACTTTGTGTTGCCTCTTTTCTGCTCATTTTCTGCATGTTTCTTCCCTCTGTTCCATTGCTCCCACTTTGCCATTCCCCTGATGTTTCTTTTTTCCCCGCTGTTCTCCTGCCACTTCCTGCATGGCCCACATTCCACCTCAGCACCCCTTCCTTCTTTCATGACCTACTTAATGGAGGCCGAAGTGCAGCCACGCCACAGGCGTGCCGCAGGAAAGCTTGCATATGCCCGTCCATGCCTGAAATGCACCTAACACCAGGCACCCTCTCAAAGATACTTCTCCACGAGCTCCAAACTCTAGACCCTGGACTTCACAACAACAACTGCAGTCACACCTTGCCTGGGTCGACTGTAGGACCCCTCAGCTGCCAGCACTGACTCCTCTCCTGTATCAGTGAAGCACCTGCATGCACAACTAGCACCACCACGCCGATCACAACTTACTCCAAACAACTCCACTGCATCCTGCTCAATACAAGATTTCTCTGCAAACACGCCACCGAGATCTGGGACATCATCACCTCACTCTCCCCAAAGTCATCTTAATAACCGATACACATAGGCTCAACCCCTCTCCTGAAAGCGCCTCAACGATGCCCGATGGCTACAAGATAGCACACAGAGAACACATTAACATACACGGAGAATCACTATGATCGACAAGGAAATCATCCATTACACTACTACCGCAAACCAAGTCACCCCGATCATGGAAAACCTTATATTCCAACTCCAAACCGGTGGCAAAGCCACCATCAGAGGCACCACTGCCTACAGACCTCCAGGACCTTGCTCCAGTTTTTGAGACGCCATTCCTGAATTCATTGCACCGCTCGCCATTGACTCCAAACACTACATCTTCCTCTGCAACCTCAATTTTCACCATGACAACCTCAATGATGCTAACTCCAACTACCTCCTCTAGAGCATGAACAACATTGGCTTCACCCAACTAGTCACCAACCCCTCATACATTGCAGGACACACATTTGACCTCATCTTCACGCACAGTGACAGAGTTCAGTACAGCTATGTCACTGAGCTCCCCTGGACAGACCACACAATTATCTACTTCACCATCACAGATTCCCCGAGCACCACCCCTAGCACTTCACAGCTGGAACAAAGTCCTAGAGAGACAATGGACCAACACCAGCAACACCTCCTACCCACACACCTCAATCAACCTAGAACAGGTTGTTAAGAACTTCTCAGCCTGGATCACCAACTGTGCTGACAGAGTTGCCCACATTAAACCCACCAACCCCAGGAGGTCCTCCAAACAAGCCAGCCGGTACTCCACGGAACTAGATATCATGAAACACAACTGCAAATGACTCAAAAGGAAATGGTGCATTAGCAAGGAGCCCACAGATCAAGCCACACTCAAGACATCCCTCAACCAATACCACCAAGTCTTGAAAGAGATAAAAGGAAGTGCCCTTGTCAATCACATTATAGCAAGATCCAACCAGAGCAAAGTTCCATGAAGAATGGAAACATGCAGAGGTCAAACCTCTACCCAAGAAACCATCTGCCAACCCCTATGAACTCAAGAATTACCATCTCATCTCTCTGAGGTCCATTTCCACCAAAGTCCTTGAGAACACCATCAACCCCCAACTCACAGAACGCCTGGAGAGCAACAATCATCTAGAGACCTCTCATTCCAGATTCCACACAAACCACAGCACCAAAACCTCCTTGATCACGGCCACAGACAGCATCAGATCCCTTCTTGACCAAGGAAATCCAGCGTCCCTGATCCTCCTTGACCTCTCAGCAGAGTTTAACACAATATCACAACACACCCTTGTCAAAAGGCTTCACCACATTGGAAACCAATGAGATGCCCTCAGGTGGATCGCCTCTTCCTCATTGGAAATAACCCAGAGAATCTGCCTACCTCCCTTCACCTTAGAACCCAAGAACACCATCTTTAGCATCCCTCTAGCTTCATCCCTCAGCCCTTCTCTGTTCAACACCTATATAACTCCCTTGGACAACATCGTCAGAACACATTGACTGAATATAATATCCTACTCTGACGACACCCAGCTCATCCTCTCGCAGTCAGAAGACCCTTTAGCCACGCTGACCAACATTTGCAGGTGCATGACAAGCATTTCGATTGGATGAAAGACAACTGCCTAAAACTCAACACAGACAAGACAGAAGTGCTGATCCCCAGGAACAACACCTCCCTGTGGAACGATACCTAGTAGCCTCCTGAACTAGAATCTTGACCTCCTCCAACCAACTGCACTTGCAACCTTGGCATCAACCTGGACAGTAGGCTCACCATGAAAGGACAGTCAATTAGTCCTTGGAGTCACTCTGAGTTCCTTGGTCAAATGATGCAGGTCCAGTCATTCTCACCCAGGCAAGGAGGGCAGCAGGCTGTAGGCCAACGCAACAGGGCAGCAGTTCTTCAGGAGCACCTGTCCTTCTCCCTGGCAGAGTATCAACAGGTCCAGAAGTCTACTGAAGTGGCTGGGTCTGAAGTCTAGTTCTTATGCTTAGTGGTGCCTTTGAAGTGAGGGAGTCTTCAAAGGAAGGCCTTATAAGTTCACAGAGGTCCTTCCTTCCTGCGCTGGCTCCAGACTTACTACAGGGGGGTATGCAGACGTTTGTGTGGGGACAGAAAACAGCCCATTCAGGTTTAAGTGAGGCTGTGTCCAGCTCCCCCTCCCATCCTGCCAGGATGATCCATCAAGTCACACATAATCTCCCATTATGTGTAGCGGCCTCCGAAAATACACAAAGCCCAGCTGTCGCTCAAAACTTTCTTGCAATCAGAGACAGGCTGCAGGCATGCAAGGCTAAGAGCTGGAAATGACAACTTTCTAAATGTAGCGTTTTCAATACTGTAATGAAAAATCGGAACTTGCCATTAAAGAGGGCTTATCATTACAATTTCCATAGGTGCCAAACATGATACATCTCCCTCTTCTCAATTAGAAATTACAGCATATTAGATCTAATAAGGAATCCCAATGTTATCCTATGGGAGGGGTAGGCCTCACAGTAGTGAAAAATTAATTTGGGAGTTTTTTACTACTAGTACAAATCCTACCTATTAACTACACAGCACCCTGCTCTATGAGATACCTAGGGTCTATCTTAGGGGTGACATAGGTAATCAAAGGGAAGTTTAAGGCTTGGCAAGGAGTTTTAAATGCCAAGTCGACATGACAGTGTGCCACTGCATTCATGCTGTAATGGTAGGCCTAGGACAAGTTCTAGAGTGCTACTTAAGCAGGTGGCACAGTAAGTGCTGCAGACCCACTTGTGCTATGCAAACAAATGATGGACAGGATGCTGAATAAATCATGCATTCACCCCCAGTCAAGAGATCTGGGTTTATTCCATCATTCTTTTGCTCACCATGCCAACCCAGTTTAGACACAGTCATATGCAAAGCTGTCTTGTCCCTGCTCCTCACGGGAGCAGTCCAGCCCAAACTGCCAAGCTAGGTCCTCCCTGGACCGGAAAAAACATCCTGGGGCCGATTTCGGGGTATTACTCCTCATCAGCCAGTCTATCTAGAATCCAGTGACACAGTGAACAGGGGACCCACGTCTGGGTATACCTATCCCACTTAGGGCAAAAAGTGCTCTGCAAACAAATGGTGGACGGAATGCTGAATAAATCATGCATTCACCCCCAGTCAAGAGATCTGGGTTAAAGCCATTGTTCTTTTGCTCACCATGCCACTCCAGTTTCGACGCAGCCATTAATAACTCAGTCTTGACCCTGTTTGTCCTGGGAATAGTCCAGCCCGAACTGCCAAGACTAGTTCTCCACTGGTAGCATTTATTTTACAGGCCGTGTGTATAAATCATATATCAGTCTGCACACGACTTACAAGTAAATTAAATATGCCAAACAGGTGCAAACCAATTATATCATGTTTTAGGCAGAGAGTACAAGCACTTTATCACTGGTTGGCAGTAGTAAAGTCCACAGAGTCCTAAGGCCAACAACAACGAATTCAGCATAAAGTAGGAGGAAGAAGGCAAAACGTTTTGGGAGTCACCCTGCAGAGAGGGCCATTAGCCAACAGTTTTCTTCTGTTGTCAATAATTCAACTGCTACGTAAACCTTCTTCACACACTTTCACATAAATTAGAAATTGCAATTGGAACATGTATAGCCATCATCTGTATGGTCTGCAGAAAGGGCAAGGTTTGGATGCGCACATAATCTGAACACCTTTATTACACACTGACAGGAACTGTGAGAACCCCACATTGGCTTCTGCCTCATCTCTGCAGCTCTCAGTCACGTCCCTACCCCTCTTTCCTCTTTTGCCTCATTGTGTTTTTTTCTCCATACTTCTCTCCCAGTGCCCTTTGTTTTTCCAACTTTTCTCTTTTTCGCAATTCTCCTTCATTTCTATTGTTTACTCAACATTCCCTTCCTCTCTTTCTCGTCCACAATCAATGGCAATCTTCTTTACATAGTCCCCTCTTTAGTCGGTTTGTCTCTCTCCACCTCTTCCTCTCAACTTCTCTGCTAAGCCCCATTACCCTCCTACTCATCCTTTTCACAAGCGTACACTCTCTTCCTATCTGCTCTTTTGCCCTTTACATTCCTTGCTGTCTTACTCTCTCCACATTATTTCTCACAATCTCATCCTTACCACTCACTATATCGCTCACTTTCCACCTGTCCTTTCTTTATCTTCATTACTCTCAAACTCCGTCTGTGGTATCCTAATAACATGTAACCAGGGCTTTAAGTGGGATGAAAAAAGCTGGGGGGTCTCTGAAAGGGGCATAGCCAATGCAATTATGGGCTTGGCTTATAAGCAAGTAAGCTAAAAATCTGTGCTTAGCATAGTGCAACGCCCGACTTGTATTTTGCTGTTTCTATCATTGCATCCAGGTGTATGATACAACATAAACATTATACCTACAAGTCAGGACTATTGGCTTTTGTCAATGGTTGTTAGTTGCATAAGATAAATAAGCAGCAACTATGGTTTATATAGTATTGAAAACGTGTCAACTTAAAGCCATGGTGACACCACAACAATGTTGCTGCTACTGATTTTCAAAAAGAGAAGGGAAATACAGAAAGAAAATGACTCTCTTTAAAGGATTTCCCTTCCCCTACAGCGCTCACCTGGCATGACGTCATGCCATAAGCTCCACTAGTGAGAAGTGAACAGTGTGAGCACCGCACATCCATTTGCCTGTACTCACTGCAGTCCGGAAATAAAACGGCCGCCTGTGCCAGGGCACAAAACAGAGCCCGATAGAGACCCGTTACTAGGCCCCCTTTAAAAAACTGCCGGTGCTCAGCACCCGGCCCACTTAAAGCCCTGCATGTAACCTAGTGACAGGATGCCACATGTCTCTTCTCTCTAGCTTCAAAGCACCAGCCCTCTTTTCACTCATACTCTATCCTTCTCCCCTCGCTCTCAATGATCGCTTTCCCCTTTCTTTAACTTTCTCATCCTCTTCTTCCTTCCCATGCTCCCCGCTAGAGTTCTCATTTTCTTTCTCCGAGCCCTCTCTTCTCTCTCAGCCTCTCCCTCTCTTCTGTCCACCATTTTCTTTCTCTGCTCTCATGATAAATCTCTCTCTCTCCCCGCTAAGCCGCTTCTGTCTGGACCTTGTCTCACCTTTGGTATTAGCCTAGGGAAGCGAAGATGTGCCAACAAACAATAATTCAAAACAGTTTATCTTTGCAAACTCTCAGCCTAAGCCGGGAACATCCAAGCCCTAGGGCCTGAATTTATAATGATGGAATTATTATTTAGTCTGCAAACCTAATACCATGTGCTCCTTCATAAAAAAAAACACTCACAAACATCTTCCTGCTATAACGTTGCCCCCATCACCGCTCTAAGGCATGCCTTGGGGCCCCTGACACGCCCCCCCCCCCCCCAAACCTCCCAAAACCAACAGATATTTCATGAGAACTGCTTCGTTCACAGTATGTTTAAACCCCGGTTTCACTTCTCATTAGTGAATCTTCCTTTTGCAAGGGCACGCACTTTGAAATGGATTCACTCTTTTTTTAAATCCCTCCTTCTCTGTGACAATGGCAACGCGTCACCCTGTCGAGCCTGGGACCCGATTGACCCACATGCAACACAACTGATACCAACCCTGTCTTGTGACAAACACATCACTGAATTATTGCATGTCTGACTCCGGCCTGCTTATGCACTGAGCCCCCAGTTTTATGTTTCCTGTCCTGGTCAGGTACAGTGAGAGCGCTAGCCACTCCACTCCCAACTTGATGGGACCCCATCTTCTGTCATGGACCCTGGCTCCGCTGGATTGGCTATTACTAGTAAGGACATGCACTTGTGCAAAGCAGTACCAGTCTGTCAGCTCATCCACTCTGATGTCCCAGCACCCCTATGTCAGGCACGGCATCAGGATTAATAAAGGTGGTCTGCTCCCATGTGTACACCAATTTTGCCTCTGTGTTCTTTTTGCAGGTACCCCTTGTGGGCATCATATTTGGTGATGGGCTGGCTAGCCTTACACTCACTCTGATCCATGTTTCCTGGCCCCTTCAGAACCACGCATCTAGGGTCATGCAAAAGTGTCCCCACTAGTCCACAGTGGTACAAGGGAACTGAGGCCTCTTCAGTAGACACGCACATGGCAGGGTAGGGCTGTATCTTGTCCCTGCTTTCACTGCACGCAAAGCACCAACATCACACCCACTGTCTCCCGAGTCGAGATGTAGAGGCAGGGCGGCGAGTGCACAGGCGAAGTGGCCACTGGTTTAAGAAAGCATCCTGTTACTTGGCTTTGGATGAGCACGACAGAACCTCCCTCATCCCCCAGAGCTGTGGCAGAGTACAGGGCGATCTGGAGGCAGACGGGTACAGTAAAGATACCTCTGCGGCAGAATGGTACAGTAAGGGTACCTCTGCATGGCACAGTAAGGGTGCCAGAGCCAAGGACCAGGAACCGCAGGAGGTTCCGGGAAACCGTGACGGCGCCCCGTTAGTCCTTCGGGAGGTCGGGGGGCCTGAACCAACCGGGGGTGTGCCACACCGCTCCGCCCTGACAGGGGGGGGTGGGAGTACAACGAACATGGCAATGTGCTGCACTGTCAGAGCATCAACTCACCGTGCAAGACGGCTCTTTAGGCATGCGGGTCAGCGAGGGGCGGCCGGCTTTGGATCGCCTGTAAGATGACCCACCTAAACGTCATACGTTGTTGTATAAAAAAATAAACCTGCAACAGTTCTTTCCCCCACCACGTGTCCAGAGTATCATTTGGGTAGGGATTGTGTTGTGTGTGAACGGGCGGGAGCGGATGACGGTGTGGGCACTATGCCGCTGACTGCGTGACCCGCAGGGGAACATGAGCAAGGCAGCGCGATAGTGCCATTAGTCGCAGCGATAGCCAATGCAAGGGTGGGGGGGCTGAGAAAGGATGAAGCGGGGCTCCCGGCCCCTCCCCGCGTCTACCGGCCACCAGCCAAGGGGTTGGGCTCACCTGTGGGAAGGGGCGTACCCCCCTCCCCTATTTAACCACAGCTCGCCCATGGCCCGGCCTCTTTGCAAGCTGTCTGCCCGCGGCCCAAGCGCTGTTACTTCCCTAACCCTGACCTAGCAGCTCGTACGGCGGGCGGTGGATTGAATGTTGTAATTTTCTTTTTTGTGTTGCAGGCGGAGTTACAGGGCGATCTGGAGGCAGACGGGTACAGTAAGGGTACCTCTGCGGCAGAATGGTCCAGTAAGGGTACCTCTGCATGGCAAAGTAAGGGTACCAGAGCCAAGGACCGGGAGCCACAGGAGGTTCTAGGAAACCGCAACAGCGCCCCGTTAGTCCTTCGGGCGGTCGGGGGACCTGAACCGACCGGGGGTGTGCCACACCGCTCCGCCCTGACAGGGGGGGCGGGAGTATAACGAACATGGCAATGTGCTGCACGGTCAGAGCATCGACTCACCGTGCAAGACAGCTCTTTAGGCATGCGGGTCAGCGAGGGGCTGCCGGCTTTGGATCGCCTGTAAGATGACCCACCTAAACGTCATACGTTGTTGTATAAAAATATAAACCTGCAACAGTTCTTTCCCACACCACGTGTCCAGAGTATCATTTGGTAAGGGATTGTGTTTTGTGTGAACCGGCGGGAGCGGATGACGGTGTACGCACTATGGCCTTGTGCTTACAGGCAGAGCTCTGCCATGCTCTGGTTCAAGCTGGTAGTCTGCACAATTTTCAAGTACGAAGTGACCTGCCATACTGCAACGGGTGAGGATGGAGAGGAGGGGGGTATATCGCCTCCCCCAAGAAATTCTTCTGGCTCGTGGAGGGGATGGAAAGGGAACAAATGAGGCCTGTTAGAGGTGGGCAAGAACGGCAATGTCTCCAGGTTGAATGGAAAAAAAGTCATAGGTATTATTTTTCATATTTACTATTACTCTCATCATTCCTTTTACCTAATCCATATGATTTCTTACTCCACATGGATTCACTCTTTTTTTAAATCCCTCCTTCTCTGTGACAATGGCAACGCGTCACCCTGTCGAGCCTGGGACCCGATTGACACACATGCAACACTACTGTTACCAACCCTGTCTTGTGACAAACACATCACTAAATTACTGCATGTCTGACTCCGGCCTGCTTATGCACTGAGCCCCCAGTTTTATGTTTCCTGTCCTGGTCAGGTACAGTGAGAGCGCTAGCCACTCCACTCCCAACTTGATGGGACCCCATCTTCTGTCATGGACCCTGGCTCCGCTGGATTGGCTATTACTAGTAAGGACATGCACTTGTGCAAAGCAGTACCAGTCTGTCAGCTCATTCACTCTGATGTCCCAGCACCCCTATGTCAGGCACAGCATCAGGATTAATAAAGGTGGTCTGCTCCCATGTGTACACCAATTTTGCCTCTGTGTTCTTTTTGCAGGTACCCCTTGTGGGCATCATATTTGGTGATGGGCTGGCTAGCCTTTCACTCACTGCAAAAGTGTCCCCACTAGTCCGCAGTGGTACTAGGGCACTGAGGCCTCTTCAGTAGACACGCACATGTCAGGGTAGGGCTGCATCTTGTCCCTGCTTTCACTGCACGCAAAGCACCAACATCACACCCACTGTCTCCCGAGTCGAGCTGTAGCGTTAGGGCGGCGAGTGCACAGGCGAAGTGGCCACTGGTTTAAGAAAGCATCCTGTTACTTGGCTTTGGATGAGCACGACAGAACCTCCCTTATCCCCCTGCAGGAACCAAAAGTAGCCGGATAAAAAGCATTGTCAATCAATCAGTTATTAATCTTTATTCGGGCACAAAAGTATTCACAAAACTACGAACATACACAATAAGTGAAGTAGTGTGGCTCACTGGTTAGAGGCGGCAGACCCGAGAGCAGAGGACGGCCCGGGACCAGGGTTCGATTCCCGGCGCGGCAGGTTTCTGGACCAGGGTCAGCGGACTCGATAATTCTCTCGCCTCGGTGCCCACTCTGATCAGCGATCACACTCGGCAACTCTGGGCATTAGCTTGCCTCATCTTCACTAACGGCCCCACCAGACCGCCGGGGATGCCTGGTCTCACCCTGGAGATACCCATTAAGGGACCATCTGTCAGGGAAGCCAGGAAGGGTTTCGCAGCGGTCGAAGCGCCTTGGGACCCTACGGGTAAGTAGTGCGCTATATAAATGCCTATACATTTACATATATTTACAATAAAAACGCATAAAAGGATATGTGATGTAATGAAAAAGTAGTCCAGAGGTAGGTAGCCATGAGGTAAGGTACAAGTAAGAGGTATATTAGGCTTAGATACTGGTCAGGTTTAGATGGTAAGTAGAAGATATGAAGTTGAGCCCCACCAGGAGCAGCATCCTTGCTGCTTAGCCCACACACTCCAACTGTCTCTCTCTCCACTCCACAGACACTCCAGCATTTCACTCCCTCATCAAGCATTCTAACATTCCACATACACATCACATCACATCAGATTCAAACTGGCTGATCAGCAGGGAATGGGCAACCAGGGAAAGGATGCATTATAAGAAATCAAGGTATAGCAGTATTTAATAAAAACATATGAATAATTAAAACAATTCATAAAAATACATAGTTACATTTCATATCACATCGACCGTGCGTGGGACAATACTGCATGATTATATATTCAAGTTTAGTCAGTATTCATCGAAATACTGGCTGGCACAGCAGCTCTCAGGGACGCACCCGTGTGAGCAATTGACTCATCATCATGGAGTTCAAGCTGCATACTAAATGTTACCCTAAAGCCTGTAATGCTGTACCTCTTTATTAAGGGGGAGCAAAATACGTTTTTTGGACATGGAATAAAAACCACATAATAATAAAAAAGTGCAGTGAGGGTTGGCCTGAACAGCCCATTACAAAAACAAGGCAAAGAATCAAGATTTGCTTGAAAGCCTGAAGGGAAGCATAACAAATACTTGACAGTACCAGCCCTTAAGTGGAACAACGAGCTATGCTCCCCGCAGCCCAATGGTTTAGTCAGATACACTGCTGAATCAATAAGCCATGATGTTATAAGTGTAAACTTACCCACCAGCCCTGTACGATATCCCAAGTCCAAGAATGGGCCCAGCACCTGCGATGACTCAAAACAATGGAGGGAGGCCTCTGAATCACCTCGTCCATTGTATGGGCATCGCCAACCATTTCCGGCCTTAAGCGAGCTGATGCCACCAGTCACCACTGCACCTCGATGGCAAGTATGGATTGTGTGCCTCAAAAATATTTTAAACCCACTATAGAGACTGATAATAAGGTGAACCTGTTGCTGATACTGCATTATACAGGACAGGAGATCTTCAAACTCTTCCCAAACTGCACCGACACTGGTGATGGACACAATTACTAGTGTTGGCATCTGCCCTAGATGCACATTTCACACCACAGCTTAACCCAGGCTTGGATTGCTTTAATGAGATGGGCACAACATAATGCTGATTGATGGTCTCTATGCAGGCTCAGTGAAAAAGTGAGCACCTGCATCAATGTAAACCATTGAAGGAGGCGAGAGCACATCGAATACAAGGATGCTGGCTGCATAAGTATACAGGCTAATACTCAGCCAGCCGGGCATATTACTGGACACCACACTGACCCTGTTGAGCTTACATGAGTTATTATAAGCTGAACACGTAGATGAAGTCAGCGTTTCTAAGCTCACAACCATAGAAACACCAGAGGTACAGTGCCCATTAAGACAGGGAAGGTTAAAGTAATCTTGGGACACCAGTAGATAAAGACAAAAAATGTTAATGATCTTTATTCTTGGTCTGAGGTGAGAGGCCAATCTTAATCTGGTCACAAACAGAAATGAAATAGAGCACAATAAATATGTACATGGTTAACGTTTGAATCCTGAAACCCAATATAGAAGAGCACTACATTAGGGAAACATCTTTGAAAATGTTTTAATTGATACAATAATAATGATCAATATTCAATTTAGGCTGATGAGAATATTTACATTAATGAAAGTTGATATGTGAGAGTTAAAGTGCAACTAGAACCATCACTTTTACCTCTACCACTTTATCATACAATTGTTTAGTTTTGAGAAAGTCTTGCAAATCCTCATATTTTTTTTTACTTGAAAGAAATCTGAATAATAATTTGGGAGTGATGACTGAAGTATCCTAATCACATACAGCATTTTTTGGTTAAAATAAGGTTCACAAACAAAATTTGTTGCGTACCTAAGCCACAAGCAGCAGGTGCTTACTCAGAAAAATGTGTGATAGGTTCGAACAGTCCCAAATAAAATTAAAGTTGAGAGCAAAAAACAATAAAATTCCCAAAGAGATTCAGAAAAATCATGAGATATTTAGCAATTAAATAAAATAGTGTACTGAGAACTGGAAACTGTTGAATGTGTTGCAGGGATTCTGCACATACACAGAACTATGCGCACCATAAAAGGATCTCTGTGTATAGGGGCTGAACCTTCCTACCACCTTAGTACCAAAAATCCCAAAACCGACTAGCTATAGTGTCTCATTCGTTCTCCTACATAATTACAAAGCTACAAATGATTAGACAACACAGAACAGAACACTCCCAACTTTCCCAGGAATCTCAGTAGCAAGACATTCCCATTTGCTCACTCACTCGTACTTGTACACAAAGAGTCACTGTTATAGTTCAGAATGTTTATTTTAATTATCATGCTCTATAATGCAGTATACAAGCCACTACCAGCAGCGAATTGCATAAAGCTAAAACAGTTAGCATTGTTACAATTCCATAGAATATAAATGGGGGATGTCATAATATACAGACAATGGAAAAAGGACTATAGGCCTACCCACCCTCTCCTTGGTAAGGTGAAGTTTATTATATAAAGGAAGATCGCTGGGCGTTGTCAGCAGACTACTCATTAAATGAATGAATGCACACCGATTTTTTAATGTTTTCCAAGTCCAAAAAATTTCAAAGATCCTCTTAGCCAAGATATGGCGTGCAGCTTGTTGTGTGCTCTGCCCCCGGCACCATCTTCAAGTACTGGAAAACTGTTGGCACGTTGTTAAGCGCCCCCACACGAACGCACAGCCATATATGCAATTTGCACCAGAAGACTTTTTAATTATCAGAATCCATTTAATCCATGTGTTAATCCTGTATTCTTCAAAACTTTAATAGTAATTTCTCCATTCATGTCAAAGGGGTCTTGATTCTATTTTATTCAAAAGGAATTGCCCATCCAGGTCTTATTCAAATGACACGCTGGAATACTCAGTTCATTCAAGAGAGCAACCTTTATCCACCCAATGCATTTCCGGCTATTTATGCCCTTCTTCAAGGGTATCTAAAATGTTAAAACAAACATTCACTCAACTCATTTGCGTAATGGAGAATTTATTGTTAAAGTTTTGAATAAGAATACAGGATTAACAAATGGATTAAATGGATTCTGATAATTAAAAAAGGCTTCTGGTGCAAATTGTGTATATGTCTGTGCGTTCGTGTGGGGGTGTGTAACTACACACCAACAGTTTTCCAGTACTTTGTCAGTAGACCCCATACCTTAGTGCCTTTATGGAAGTTTTACATCATAGGATCAACATAGCTCTTTTCCATGGAAAGGTCCCTCTCCAAGTGTGTGCATTGAACAACATGCATCCCGTAATATCAAAGCACAAGTTTCCAGCAGCGCAGCTGTGTTATCATTTTTTGTCAGAACAGAATAACAAGAAGCATTGTTTATCCACATTGTACATTGTGTTCAGATTAAACTGCAGGAACAGGCAGAGAACGCAGACAGTTCTCATGTGAAAGGCACAAACAGAGTCTTGCAAATGGCAGCAGAGCTCATGCTTAAATTAGCAATGTTGACAATGACTCTAACGGCCATATAACAAAAGTTCTCTAAAAAAAAATAAAAAAACTCATAGTGCCAAATAAAGATCATGGCTGTGGTTGATTGAGTATAACTTAATCAAAATAGAGTGAACTGACAAGTTTTCAATTGCCAGTTATCTGCCCGAAACCTTCAACCAATATGTGCCATTTGTGGCAACATCCAGTTTCACACCTAGGTTTTCTATTGGTTTCAAATCTAGGTACTTAATTCCCTAGGTGAGTACTGACTCCTTTTGAGGGAATGTACTGGTGGGATCCGAGTGGTGAAAAAATATGAAATGACCTCCTGTATCTAAAATGTTAATTTAATGATGGTGTAGAATACAGGAGTAACATTAAAAAGTGTGCTGGTGATGTTGTTCAGATGTGTAAATTGTCCTTAGCATCACACACTTACAGTTCAACATATTTAGGCAATTATTGTTCATAAAGGACCAAGGGCCATATGTATCATAGTTCCGTTTTGCGATTCCTAAATAGCGATTTTTAAGGAATCGCTATTTAGGAATCGCAAAATGGTATGTATGAAGAAAATCGCTTTTTTTTAGCGATTCCTTAATCTTCCTTATTTGCGAATTCGCATTTAGCGAATTCGCAATTAAGTAATAATTAAGTAATAATTACCAATGCATTCCTAAGGGCCAGGAGGCCCATAGGAATGATTGCGAAATAATTCTCAAATTGCGAATTCGCAATTTGCTAATGTCAATTTGAGAATTGTTGCAAGGGTGCAGGGGGTGTCTCAAGGACACAATGCTGCACCCCTGTAAATTACATGTTTGTGCATATGGTGCACATACATGCCCAAAGGGCATGTATGTGCGTCATATGCCACCCTCACAAATGCACATTTGTGCATATTTACAAGAAATCGCAAATTACCACCAACTACAAGTTGGTGGTAATTTGCGATTTCTAAATCTGAAATCGCAAGTCTAAAAAGCTTCATACATAGCATTTAAGGAATCGCAAAATTGCGATTCCTTATTTTGCTAATTGTTCATACATTCCGAAATTGGTAAAAAGGGCGTTTGCAATTCGCTAAGGCCAAAATTCTGCGAATTTCGGCCTTAACGAATCCCAAAATGCTTGATACATATGGCCCTGAGTCTTCGTCAGGAATGATTTCTGAGTTTGACAGATCCCTTTGCTATGACTCAGTTGGCACATAAGTTACAACATACATGTCTTCTAACCAATCCATTTATCATGAGTATCGAAGGCTTGCACTGAGCCTATAATTTGTTGAGGAAAAAAGATAATTGTGAAAAACCTGTTGTGGCTTATTTTCATTTTACATATAGTATGTGGCCTCGAAAAAAGCCAACTTTAATTTCAATAAGATTATCGTCTCGGGTCAAACATATTACTGAGTTTGATCTTATGTAAGGGTCTATATATTATTGTGCATTTTATGTTCTGTGAGCTACTGGCAAATGGTAGTGATGAATAACTGTAAAAAAATATCTTATTTAGGATATGACAGGCTTTGTTATAAGGTGCGGGAGGAAGGAGGGAAAATGAGACAAATAAGTTCTTCAACTACTCACCAAGCATCTGCTAAACTAGTATATACATTCGGCAGAGAAATCATATGTATTTTTTCAATAAAATAATTCATTATAAAGGCTTTGTAATGGAAGTATTTTTTTTTACCTTTCCATGATTCTCCATTCACCTCATAATTCAAGGAGAGTGGAGGGTGTTGTGATTATCTGAAAAGATATAAAACCACAGATGCCCTGTTTCGCATAGTGTCTTACAACCTTTTAGAGGGCTTTTTTGGGCTGCAGAAATGTTATAACTTCTTTTTCGTTTCTGCATAAAAAGTAAAGTGGAATAAAAGGGGTGCATTTGTTCAGTTGATATAATTTTGTATTTTCTGGTGATGAGGTTCATTGTGGGGGTGAGGTTCATTATGCTTTTTTGAGGCTTGCCACTGAGTGCAGGCCTTGAGATGATCAGGATGTCCCTCTATGTGGTTGATTAAGACCTATGCCTGAATTCAGGCTGACGCAGAGATCAGATAAGCCTTGTATAAGCCTGGTACGGTCTCACTGGTCAAAACTCCTAGCTTTGGACTTTGCCACTTTTTTGGGTCTCAGGTGCTTCCAGCAGGGCAAGGCGGAATGCCAAAGCCGAGTTAGTAAGATGCATCAAATTTCACTGAAACTATCAATTTGGACAGCTTGTTGGATACCAAAATCTCTGAGCACTAAATAAATAACTGGATTCGATTGTAACCAATTTCCCTTGCCTCTAAGGTAGGTTACCGTATTGCCCAAATTCTACCATCAGACTTAGTCAGTATTTTGGTTACGAAAATAATTTATTGAAGTAAGCCTGAATACTGTTGTTGGG
The DNA here is from genome assembly GCF_964263255.1 of Lissotriton vulgaris. Lineage (NCBI taxonomy): Eukaryota > Metazoa > Chordata > Amphibia > Caudata > Salamandridae > Lissotriton > Lissotriton vulgaris. The sequence goes on from NC_141695.1 coordinate 1,238,452,669, forward strand.
CAGGGATCTACAAGGCTCGAGGCCCTGGTCCCAATGTCCTGCCTTGTTTGAAGCACAATAACTCCCACACTCTTGATCTGGTTGTCTTAACACCTTGTCCAAGTTTTTCAGGAGGCCCAACATTTTACATTGTGTGAAGTCCATTTCAGAGCTCCTATACTCTCAAAGAAAGCTCAAGGCTTTGAATCCATCTCTAGCAAGGGTTCTCACAGGGTCTAAGGCAGTTACTACCAATGGCGATAGGATGGAGCCCTTCTTCAGCGTTTTGTGTTGCCAAAGCAATACAGGTGCCAGACAACAGAACATTGGGAACCCTTCCCGTCTCTGGATTTAAGTGACGAGCAGGAGACACCTCTGTCTTCTTGTGAGGTGGATCAAGCAGGAGTATTCCTTTTTTGGTTGTTTCTTTCAGGTCCAGAGGTGTTCTGAGTAGCTGGTGGAGGGATGCCATCTTTATTCAGTGCGCTACCCAGTGATTTGTGACTTCCTAGCACCATAAATGCAGACATTCCACCCAATTCCACCCCTTTTTTTTCGGAATGGCCTGTTTTAAATGACAGAAAAACTTTTCAGGGACATTTATCCAAGTAGGCAGTACTTAGGCATTCCTCTTAGGAGCTTCAAGTCCCTTCCAAATCCAACCCTACAAAAATGAAAAAATATCCTCCCTTCCTGATCTGGAAGCAGGTTCGTTTCCTGCTGTAGGAAGAAATTAATGTTGGAGAGCACTCTTTGGCTGACATACTTCTGCCATGTGCACATCCCAATGGCATCCTAGGCCTTCATTATAATTCAGGCAGATGGATGTCTTGCCCGGGATCACAACTGCCCCAGTATTCTCACTTTTTAAGAACATGGGAACATAGACCCAATTTTAGCGGGCAGTAATTGTGGCTGGTAGAATCCTATCAGTCATGCTTTTGTCTCTGTCCCAGACCCAAGGTTATTGGTAAAGAGGGGGCAGGATGGGGGGCATGTAATGCCCAGAGCAGATAGTCAATGTGAGCGTTAAACCCCCAGAACTAGAAAAATTATGCAGAATTCCACCTGGTAAGATTGGGTCTGCACAGTTATTACCAATCCAATTATTAACTCGTAGTTGCACAGTACTTGTGGGGTATTAGAGTACAGTCAAATTAATTTCACATGCTGAGTTTGCAGCCTAGCTTACCGTGCAACTCCTAATGAGGATCTTAATGTTAAAAGTAGGATTCACTCTAGACCTTTGTGTAACTGTTTCCGTTTACTCACAAATCACAGGTAAGTGGACAGTGAGTGTCCCACTCTAGTTAGCTTGTCTTCAGAATCTTGTTGATTGTTTTTGGAAAGAGCGTATTTTTATTCCTAATTGGAATGCTACTTATTGACACTGGGTGCACTAAAGCCAATAGAACTTGCTTACTAGGCTTACTGGCAGCACAAAGTTACATTTCTAATGTAGTTATCAAAATCCTACCTTCACCATTGAGCTAGGTTTTGGCTGAGGAATGTAAAAGACCACGGACCCAAGTTTTTAGCATTATCGTGGCCAAAATGAGAAAAGTAGCCTTTCATTCCTAACTAGGAGCCCATATAAAATGAGGGGGAACACTTTATTTTTCAGCTGTACAATGAAATGGTACACTCTTATGTTTATTTTCAGACAGGTTCCACTTACATAAACCTGTAAAAATTGAGGACTTTATTACTAGTTTGGCAGTCTGTGGACTGCTATACCGGTAGTGGCATTCGATTGCAGCAAGCTCAATGGTCCGCCGATGTATTGCGAGTTGGGCGGGTAGCGTTTGAAAAGACCACGGCTGAACCGCCAACACCGTGAACACAACGCCGACTGCTGGGGTTTTGGTCGGGGGAGAGCAGCTGCTTTATGGGGGTACAGTGGAGCTTCACCGCCGTCCATACAGCAAGTTGGCTTTCCGACCAGCAGACCGCCGATGTGGGACCGTCAGTTTCTAGTTGACAGAAGCAAAGGACTTTGGGTGCAAACTCACCTCTCTCCTGTTCCTCCAGGTGGAGTTTAACATAGTTCCCTCTCTCAATGCCCTCCTTTCACAGCAGCAGCATCACCCCAAAGAATATGACCCTGTTTGCAGCGATTTAGAGGTAAGTCCTTTTTGTGCCATATACCCATTGCCTAAACTGCCAACATATGGGCTGGTTTACCGCTATCATATATATGTGTGTACATTCAACACATGTGCATTCAACACATGTGAATTCGAAAAGTACACACATGAATAGATAGATATGAAAAACCCATTGCCCACTACTGAAAGATCACCACAGCAACACCACGGACCCCACTGTCAACTCGTAATATGGCAATCTAAAGACCACCAGCACTGCTTCCTACAGCAGACAGTGTTCGAGCTGTAGTACTGCCAAAGCCATAATAAGCCCTAAGCATCTAACTCTATAATTTACACAGTAAGTCAAGAGTTGATTCAGCTAATGTATACGAATTATTTTTTTATGTGCAGAGCACATTTTCCTGACACAGCTTAAAGATATTGCTACATTGCCAAACTACAGTTTCAGTTAAAGATGTAGGTATAGTAAACATAGCCTGCAACGTAATGTGACCTTTCATTTTCATACCACTGGCATATTTACTGTACCAACTTACCATGTCCTTACTGGAAAGTTAAATATGCTAATTGAGTGAAGCAATTTCACATTATGGTATAGGGACAAAATGCACACTGTGGCACTGAATGGCAGTGTCAAAGTTTACAGAGGCTAAACTCCAGCAAAAAACAATCTATAAAAAAGTGGAGAACCTAATAGTAGTAGTAGTAAGTAGAATATGTGACACTGCTACACAATAGACCTCGCATTCCCATTCTGAGTTCTCAACAAAACTTAGGGGCTGATTAACTATTTTGTGGTCTGAGTACTCAGTCAGAAATGTGACTGAGTACCCTGTCCACCAAACCCTTGCCTGTCTACCTCATTAGAGAGGGGCAGATCTTACATTTACCATCAACAGAAACCTGTGTGATCTGTTGATGGAAAACTTCCTCCAGCCCGACAGAGTATGGTCCATTAGAGAAGGAACATTACACCCCCCTATTTATGGTGGGCAGTGTAATGTCATTCTTTCAGTCCTTCATTGCCAGGAAGACTCAAGCTGTGAGGAACAGAAACAAATGACACCCCCACGCCCTTGGAGAAAACTTCCAGGGTGTGGGCTTCATATTTCTTTGTTTTTCAGATCCAAAAACCATAGTTTGTTTCTGAAAACAAAACAAAAAGTTAAAAGATGGGTGACCGATATCAAAAAGGATGACATATGTCCACCACTCTTTTTGTAACTTGAAGGGAACCGGCTTGACAAAATGTATGGGAGTAATGTACATAGATCACCACTGGGCTGGTGGTTCTCTCTAACATTTGTAGACAGTGGTCCATCAGGGTGGTGGGAGAGATGTCCTTCATACACTGACTGCCGGGGCTACCATCCACCAATATGTACCTCAGGTCGATAGCTTGCGATTGAAAGATATTGTAAACTAAATATTTTGAACAGTAAATTGCATCACAGGACTTGTAGGCTGTGTGCTAAGTAATCCTTGACAAAGCATTTCTGAAATTGCTACTTAATCTGAAAGTATTCTAGGACTGAAATCTCATGCTTTGCATGTAATTGACTTGCATGCCATTTTTTAAACATAATCAGCATTTTTCACCTCTTCTGAAATTGACAGAGAATCAGACAACTTTGAAATGATTTCCATTGTAAGAAGGTCATTGTTACCACAAAATTGTTGAGAATGTAGTCCATTATGAAAAGTGAATGTTTGCGAATATCATATCAAATGCGAAAAGTCCACTGAATAATTATAATTTAATTTTAAAACACTTAAATGCAGGATTTTTCAATTTTGTAAAATAAGCATCACATTATATTGGATTAAAGAGACAAATAAAGAACAAAATTAATGAGCAACGCATCTATGAGTGAAAATACTATGTACCCAGCAGCTCAAAAATAAATTTAAAAATCTGTGTGCACAGCATCAGCCTCTTCTATTCAGAGAATGTTTTTTTCTCTAGAGGTTGGTGAAACTTTAGTATGCCAAAAATATGTACATGATTACCTTCATAATAATAATTTTCTGAGTGTACACAAGGAGGTGCCAGTAATAAATATATTAATTTTTGGATGGGCAAATGAGTAACGCAAACTATTTGGAAGATAAGAAGGATTTTGCATCCAAAACCTGTGTACTTTTACCCATTGAATGAGGTACTTCCTCAAAAATATACTGTTTTCTTAAAAATGGTTGCCCCCAAGGTATGAGGTAATGTAGTTAGCCGGGATATGTCAAAGTATTATGTCAGTTTTGACAATGTACACCTTGTACTAAGATAATTCACTCAATTTTGCAAGAATCCACATACAAATTTAAACTGTATGAAATGAAATAGAATTTATATAGCGCGATGGCTACCCTTGTGCCTCCCAGCACTGCGGACGAATACAGAGAGACAGATAAGGAGAGGATTAAGTACAGTCATTGAAAAAAATGGAGATTAGAATATAAATAACAGTAGTAGTCCCCAAATATTTTAACTTTTTGAAAGAGGGTCCTTACTACTGTTTGTTTATAGTAACTCAGAATATAGGAAGCTTAATTTTTGTATATATTCATTGAGAACTTAAACCCTTCCTGTATCATATTCTTCTAATTCTATGTAATACACTGTTAATCCTCAGCTATATAACCCAGAATATACTAATATGTGTTTAATCAAATATGGGTCTTATTCATAATAGTGTGAAGCTTTTTGTGACATTGAATGTATTTACTAATTATCATGGCTCAAGTATCAGCAGCGTTTTCTTTATTAGAGTGGGGGGGGGTGAATTGCCATTTTATTGTTCACTATAGAGCGCTGCAGCTTCCAGCCTGCATGAACCAGGAAAAAAGTGGGAGTTAACTCTGCTGCCGTGGCTGACTGGATGCTCCAAAGTACACATGTCCATTTGGTCAGCCGTCTTAAGCCAGCCAAAACAACATGACCACTTCTATTTCTCCAACCCTGCTGTGTTACACAGCGGGGTTGGAGAAAAGCCACAGGCTCCCCATGCCTGAGCGAGCTTCAGGTCAGCCCGCTCTGGCCAATCCAGGCGCTTCTCTTATACTAGAATGAAAGCAGCGTCTGGAATGGGTGGGGAGCCTGTGCTCAGGTCCAAGGACTGATCGGAGGTTGGAGGAGAGCTAGAGAGGAAGGGTGAGGTAGCGTTAGTACAGGTAAGTCTTTTTTTATTTATTTATTTTAATTCCTATAACCCAACCTATCCCACCCGCCACACCATCACTTTATATTGGTGGCGGTGTCCCCGTGAAGTAGGCCCTGAAGCGAGAAGACTCAGGGTTGTACCTTTGCTCAATTTCTAGATCAGCAGCCTTGCTTTTGATCTTGGTGAGTGAAAGTAGAATTTATAAGAACAGTGAGCGTGGTATTGTATGCATGAATGATATCTGCTCCTCAAGGACATCCAGTCCTTACTCAGGGAGAAGATCATGACACCTGCTTATTAGATAAGTTGTTGCTGAGAGGTACAAGTGTGAAAGCTGAACATATTTACAAAATATTTACCACATAGTAATATAGAAACGGACTTTCGAAAATGCATATCAGAGCATAAGTTAGGAAAATGTGCCTTCATTAAATGTGCAAAAAGTGACAATGCTGCATATTTCTGCAGAAAGCTCTAATTTCTATCATTCTCTGACAGCTGGGCTTCAATATTTACTGTATTCTTCTCTATCCCTTTAAGAAAATAATGATTTAACATTATAACTGAACTGTAGAACTTAAAATCCTCGAGAAATCTGCTGTTTCCTGCAAAAAATATATTTCTTTATTCCTCACACCATATGACTTTATTGTATTTTAGATTGTTACCTCTGCCACATGCTTATACGTTTATTATGGAAAGAAAATGCTTGCTGTAGTTTAAATTTTGTGATCTAACTAGGACATACCAGGTTTTAATGTTTCATTACATAGAGCAGTTCGTTGCTACAAGATGGGACACCAAACAGCTGATAGAGTAGGTTTCCAAAAGATTCTCATGAGAAACTTTCTAGATGTATTGTTTTGTAATACGCCATAGCTACATGTGAATAACTTCATGTAAACATGGACATTTACTGTGGGAATCGAAGATGAAGATGATGGACCATCAGAAGATCTTTCCTCATTGGGTGAAGATGACATAATTACCTGTTTTTTTGCTCAATTTGTTTGCTTTTTCTATATAGTACTTGTTCCTAACTAAGGAGTTAAGGCAATCCATGACCCCCCTACCCCTACCCTTAACACTTCATTGTGCCATCCCGAATTGCCAATAGCTACTGCTAACAGGGATTTGTTTTAGTTTCCTTATGCTTAGTGAGGAGAGGTTCTATATGCTGATCACAGCAATTGCTGTGGTTCTTTTCTTTTACCTTCTTAACGGATGCTACTGCAGCTGTTCGGGTAACTCAGCTGAGTTTCCAGGAACAACTCTTTATGAGGATTTTGACCTTTTCTTAGTCTTTTGCTCCAAAAATTATTTGCTATTTTCATTAGGATGCTATAGATTAGAATTGGGACTACATTCTAAATGAAACACGCTGTTTTGTCCTATGCTTGTTCTAACTAATATTTTGAATATTTCTGTAAATGGATTTATGTGACTAATCTAAATAAAATGTACAGAAATACCAACTAATCTCTTAAAGAGAAAAAAACATTTGAAACTTCACCAAATTTCTCTTTATTGACTGAACATCAAATGATAAAAATGATGTCTATTTTGTATGATGCTCCATACTGTGGCAAAGATTCACCAACTAGAAAATGCATGGAAAATTGGAGGTTCTTTTAGTAAGTTTTAAAGTGTTTTTAAAGTGTCGCTGTTTGTGAAAGTTTTATGAGATCTCTGCACAAGTTTCTGTGACATGATTAAGTTCCAATGGCTTTCATCGATAGAAAATACATATGTGCTGGCTTCATTTTTAGCTCTATGCTCCAACTGGCCATTTCCTAGTAAGAGTCTTGGTCTGTTGAAATGACAATTATCTCTGATCTTTTGCTGTGCTGCCTGCTACTTTGGATGAAACTCTAGTTAAACTTTAGGCTTACTGACTTTTTCTGTTTTATTTTTAACAATTTAGTACACTATCGTTGAGGAGCATTAAAAACACTCAGAGCACTTGTCAGGGGAGTCCTGACACACATCACTTGCCCAGGCAAAAGGACTTATTCAGAGTCAGTCAGAAAAAATAAACTAGGAACAGGATGGAACATGGTAAAATACCAGTGCATTTTCTAGATTATCAAAAAATACCTTTTAACCGGGTTAGAGAAAAAGCCCCAGATCATTGTGAGAAGAACATCACCCACACTAGTAATATTGGTTCTGTTCTCCTATACAATTCTGCACCATGATTGTGTTAAATGATTCTGACAATTTTGCCTTGGGAAAAACAGAATAGAGAAGGGCACAACAGCTGATTGAAGGAAAGAGCAACTCAATCTTATATTGCATCTTTTTCCTGATTCGTCTGTCAGCATATGATTTCATCATCTGTTTGTGACCAAAGTTCCTTTTATGAATGCCTTTCTTATTCTTGGATCTTTATTCGGTTCATTGGGGCAGCTTGGTCATCATGGCTCTTCCAGACATGAGAGTTGCAGGGCTTTCCCCTGTCGTTGAGTGTGAGACCGACAGGTAAGCGCAAAGAGTAGTGTTCAAAATAACTTTGAGGTCGAGCTTCTCCAATGCAACAAGCTGAACAGCTTTCTTTAGAGTACTCATGAACAGTTCCATTAGACCATTGGCCTGGGGCCACGAGGTGTGCTTATTTGATGCTTCATATTAAGGTGATTTAGAAAGTCTTTGAATTCTTGACTAATAAATGGTGGGCCATTGTCAGATTTTAAGATTGTAGGTACACGCTATGTCGCAAAGTTGCCGTCTAATTTTTGATTAACCTTTTCATGTGTAGTGGATGAAAGGTCTTCTACCAATGGAAAACAAAAGTTTTCATCAACAATGACTAGAAGGTGATGTCCATTCTCATGAGGACCAAAGAAATCACTAGCAATTCTCTTCCAAGTATGATGTGGCATATCTGAAATGTTTAAAGGGTGCTAAATAACTTGAATGAAAGACAGTTGCATATATGACAAGTCTGTAATACTATTTTAACCTTTTCGTCGAGGTAAGGAACCAAGACAAGGTCATGAAGCGCTATCTTGTTGGGAACTATTCCTCGATGTTCCTCTTTTGCGACGTTGATTACGTGTTGTTGTAGACTCTGAAGAATAACAAATTGTGTACCTCACAGAATGAGGCGTTGCTGAGTCACTGAAAGTTTATCTCGTACACATTTGTACCTCAAATACTCTCTGTCATTAGTGAGAGGTCTAGAGTGCTGGTACTAAAATTGATGAACAATAATGTCTTTTAACTTTAACATGCCACTATCTAGGGTTGTGGCACTGCCAATTTGTTCCAAAGACATGGCAGCTGGTTGGCTCGATTTCACAATAAAATTGATGTAGCCCTTTGCTGCCTTAGATGGGGTACCAGGGCACTGTAATGGCACTCTTGGAACCTCAATCACCAATGTTCAATATGAGGAGATATTTTGGCTTTGGGATGCCGAATATTGATAACATTGCATGATGGTCAGTCACTACTGTGAAAGGTTTACCGTACAAGACTACATGGAAATATTCACAAACCCAAACCACTGCCAATCTTTCTTTCTCATGGTGCGAGTAAACAGCTTTTCAGTTTGTGACAGCTTTTACTGGTATATGCCACATTATGTATCTGGGCATTTGGATGTCTGTTGTGCTATGCAAGAATTGCACCTTACTCAAAAGGGCTAGCATTAACTACAACCTCTTTATGAAGTTTGGAATCAAAGTAGACCATTTCACAGCCACTCTCAATAGATTGCTTGATTTTTTGGAAGCTCTTCTCACATTCAGGTTTCCAAAGAAAAGACACATTCTTTTTTGTTAGTTCTCATAAAAGTGCACTGATCCTAGCAAAGTCTCGAATGTATCTAGCATGGTAACTGGCCCTTCCAAGATATGATCTTAAGATAAACATGTTGTATGGGGGATTTTTTATAGATGAAACTTGTACTCTAGCTGGATCAGATTTTATGTTCCTGTCAGAAAAGACATGTGCTAAGAATTTCAAGCATTTGTCAGCATTCAATGTTAATCCTGCATTGTTCAGCAAACAGCATACTTGCATGAGAGCTTTGTCATACTCTTTCTGTGTGGCTCCAAAAACCAATATGCCATCAGTATAGTTAAATGCATTTACCATAGGCTGTATGCTATGTTGAATGATGTCTTAGAAAAGTTCTGCAGCAGAGGTATACCACATCTCAACCACTTACAGCATAACAGACCAACATGCTTAGGAAAATGTTGTAATTTGTTGAAACAGACAATTCATGATACTTCTCCTCAGGCATGATATTTATCGATGCACAACTGTCAAATACGAATGAAATTGAACACACATTTATCTTTAGAGTGATCTTTGGACAATTCTGGAATCTTTTTGGTGCTTTTTGGTGTAGATTTTTTTCACTTTGGATTTTTCCTCACATTCGACTGTTAACATCAACATTGCACAGTTGTCATTTTCACTTTCACAGAATTATTATGCAGAGGAACTCTTTGTCAATGATTTAGAAGATGATCAACTTGGTTTGGTGTTGATGTGCCTCAGTTGATGCAACTGCTTTGCTTGTGGGAGCACCGCTAAAATCTCAGAGGTTATGTTCGGTCAGCCATTTTGTCTTCTCGCTGTGATGCCCTTACTTTTCTCCTCTCCTTGTAAGTCATCATGAAATGGTTCGCTCTGCCACAGCCAATGCATATATGACCAATGGTGGGACATTTAACTTTGTGTGGAAATGACAGTCCACATCTTTTCTTTAGAGACATCACCTTGTGTCCCTCAGCCTTGTACCTTGGCTTACTTTTCATTTTCATGACTGACACACTGTGGGCATCTCCGGCCTCAATGTCAGTCCCTCGACAGTGACCATGCGTTACAGCGTGAATAGCCTTGAGGACTTGTTCCAAGCTCAGATTGTTTTTCAGCATTTGTCGTCTAAAGAAATTTGACAGATATTCATTGATCGTTCTGAGGCGGTAAGCTTCGTCATCATTAAATCAATTGAATTTGCAGTGCTTCACCAGAACATCCAGTCTCTCAACAATCTCATTGATGCTTTTGCCTGGTTTCTGGCGTTCTTGACTAAATACTTTCACCTGGGTCATTGCTCCACGCCATGCCAGCCAGCAACAAGGACTACACCTCCCACCATTCCTCGCGCAGGAGGGCGTACAAATAGCCAAAGCGGCCCGCGGCGTGTATAGCTGCTTTCACCTGGGTCTTTGCTCCACGCCACGCCAGTCAGCAATGAGGACTACACCTCCCACCATTCCTCGTGCAGGAGTGCGTTGAAATAGCCAACTCGGCCCCATGGTGTATGTAGCCGCTTTGGCCTGGGTCTTTGCTCTACACTACGCCGGCCAGCAACGATGACTACACCTCCCACCATTCCTCGTGCAGGAGTGTGTACAAATAGCCAACGTAGCCCTGCAGCACGGGACGCATGTGGGCACTTGCACGGAGGAGGGTGGTCTGGGCCCACTTCTAACACCTTGCATCGTCCAAAAAGGTACTCTTTGGTTTTCTATTCCTCCTTTCTGTGTCCTCCTATATTATGGGAAAGCGTAAAGGCCCTGTGGAGAAGGCATGAGGAAGCTCTGTAGCAACGCTGGATTCATTTTTATCTAGAGCTGCCAGCGTTCTCACCTATGAAATTGAGTTAACTCAAAGGTGTTTTTGAATGGAGCCACTTTTCTTTCCATCGAGGTCACCTTCGGGGGCAACTTTGGAAGATTCTTTATATGTCTCTCCTCCCCATTTGATAGATTCCGTTGATCTTCCACCTGGGCAACAGGACTCGCTCTCCATGTCCAGTCTTGCACTTGTTATACCTGAAGAGACTGCAGAGTCCCTCCCCCGAACTTCTACAGCACCAATGGACCTTCAAAATGACCCCCCTGCAAAGCGGCATAGGGCAGGTACATCCAATATCACCAAACAGACTAAACCCACTAAACCCATTTGTGCCACAAAGCCAAGGGTCACACAACCTAAAGCCCCAATATTGATTCACAGAACACCTGAAATTACACAAATGGCAAATACTCTGACTCTGCAATCTTCTATCAATGAGGAATTATAGGCAGAAATAAGTAAAAGGATGATGATACTACTTGGATCCAATTATCACAAAGTTAACTCACATTGAACAGCGGCTGGCCAGCCTAACAACACCTAACACATCTCCACACTCTCTGGCCGAATCCTCTAGCGTGCATCCTTGTCACATACCCGCAGTTGCATTTTCAACTCTCCCTAGTGCAGCTAGATCTATCTCATCTGCACCACCAGGGACCAACACACCTACCACGGATACAGGAGCAAACGGGCGTCCCCTATAGCAAGCCGTAATGAAAATCCATAAAGGGAAGCTTAAAACTATCAAGCCACGGCAAGGGGGGCCATATGCCCAACAGAGGAGATCTCAAGGACATCTCACCAGGCTCTTGGTATGTGTGGCACTTGCCCCCCTTGACGAAGACCATATAGAGGCTTGCACCCCAATAGTACTTCATCTTACACCGGAGGCTTCACACCCTGTACTGGCTCTGGCAAATGTACCACCCCTCTGGGAAAATCAGTTGGAATCAATGTCACAACTGATTGACAAATGCCTCCATTGGCTTTTGTTTAACCTAAGGACAGTGGCGGCTCGCACAGGGTATGCAGCGGGACAGTGAGGTGGGTGGGGGAGGGGCAGGGTGGGTGTTGAAAACTCAGACATACAACTGGATGGAGGAACGTAATATTTACTTTCCTATGTTCCATTGTATATTCCTGTTTCCTACACCCCCACCTTGCCCCTCCTCTGCCCCACCACCCCGCAGCACGCCCTGTGTGAGCAGGAAATAGGAGTGGGCAAAGGCTAGGTCATCACAGCATTAGATATGCGGATTGCCCCATTGTTCCCCAGGGTGTAGGGTTATGTAACAGACTTGCTCCTCTCTCCGACCAAGAATCTTGTGAGTGACCATCATTGCTCCCTGATTAACCAGCCACTGCAGCTGGTCTACCAAGAAGAGGTGTGGCGCCACGGCCAGGGCGACTGACTCCGGAATCTGGGGATCGCGGTTCGATCCCCGGCGCCGGCAGCAGATTAGCCCAGCACCATGTGACTCTGGGCAATAGCTTGCTTAATCTTCAGACGGCCCCCAGCGCCTAAAGACTCTTACGGGTGGCTGTTCGCACTTTACAAATGTGGATTATTATTATTACCAAATGGAACACAAGCAATACCTCTGATCGTCACCACCCAGTGTAGCTAGAACAACAATAAGATTACTTTAGTATCCTGGAATGCGACAGGAATTGCCTCTAAAGTGGATAATGAACAGTGGTTCCGTTTGTGACACTCCATGGACAATATTTGTTTCCAGGAGACCTGGGTGAAGGAGCCGGTATTCTTCCTTGGTTTTCACTTTTTGTATACTCCTGCAGTGCCCTCTTCATCAGGCAGAGCAAAGGGGTAATTATTAACTTTGATCTCCAACACTATCCCAGTCCAAATTAAACAGGCTGGCCCCCCAAGTGTCCACTTCCAGATCTTTTTTCTTGAATTCAAAAACGAGGGACCGTGGATCTTAGTAAATTTTTATAATAACGAATTGGGGCAAAATAGGAATAAAGTAGCCGAAAAAATAATTAGGGAGTTAGGAAAAACTACTCGAACTAAGAAAATAGGTATACCACATTTCATCTGGGTGGGGGGTTTTAACACTCAACTATGCAAATATTCTGTGTAGTTTAATGGATCCCCAGGATAATCCCCTCACTCACTTTTTGCACAACAAGTACGGTGACACCCTGAATAAGCTCCTGTACCAAAGTAACTTGGATATAATTAACAACACTAAACATGGCCACATAGGGACAACTTTCAGGCGGGGTTCTCAGAGATCAAGAGTGATTTTATTTTAGCTTCTTCCATATTTAGGGCCTGATTCTGATGTGGTTAGGAAAGCATTCCCACCTAGGGCCTGATTCTGATGCGGTTAGGAAGGCCTCCTAATGGCATTTGCTCCTTCCAAATCAGATTGAGAACGTGTCTTCCTGACCCAGGGCCCAATTATGATGCATTTATGAACATATGCTCCCATTGAAGTCAATGGGAGTCCAACTAAATCGTATCAGGATTCATCGTACTCCGTAGGTCGGACTCTCCCGATCTGAGTGGGTCGGAAACCATTTCCAAACCGATTCGGTTGGGAAGCTTTCCTACCTGCATCAGAATCAGGCCCTAAGCAGTAAAGTGGCTCACTTAGAGAACATTTTTACACCGTTCAGCCATCATGCCAACCTCCTTGGATCCTTAGATCTTCCCTGTCAGGCAAAAGAGCATCAACAGGTAGCAGATAACTTATTGTTATCTTGGAAAGGATACCAGCTAAAATAGGCACAGGTATAGAAGCTGAATCTGGGCAATAAAATAATAACACAAGTAACGGAAGACATCACACTCTTTCTGATTGAGGATACCGTGTCTCCACACTAAGTCACCACTTTATAGCACTCCCCACAAAAATAAAAATGGCACTTACTTGCACCAAAACGTAGAGTACAAATTAATTGCATTAGGCAGGGTATTTTGTTTATGATCCCAAACTGTGAATGAAGGTTTCGAAGAGGAAAATCACTGAGCTATATCTTTAAAGGGCTGACTTTCTCAGGAGGGAAAAAAATCACAAACAAAGGGTGGTAGCTGTTTACTGATCTCACTCCCGCAAGAATGTGTGACAGTTTTTTATATCTCTCATGCATTAATATAGCTTTATCACAGATTCATCTTACTACATTTCTGCCCAAAATATATCCCTCTGATGTTAGTCCTCCCAGTGAGGAAGGTCAAACACTTAGATTTGCCCCCCTGCAACAACCACTCTTCCCAATCGGACCTAAACATAGGGGCCCATTACGCCAGGCCGGCAGTAGCCACCACCGGCCTGGCGGGGGTGACCTGCCCGACATCCATGCCAGAATTACCACCCGCCATATTAGTATGGCTGGGGGAGTCCGCGGCGGAAGGAAAGAGTGATGTAGTATGTGATGTCATCAGCAGTGCATTGCAGGCGCGCGAGTTATTGTTAGCTGAACTAACTATAATGGGGACATTTCAATGGTTCTGTACGAGTGAAATGTCCAGCTAACTATAACATGTGTGAAACCTATGATTTTTTCAGTGAATGTGCAAGGTTTTTTAAATGCTAATTCCTAACTATAACATGTGTGAAACCTATAGTTTTTTCAGTGAATTTCCAAGGTTTTTTAAATGCTAATTCCTAACTATAACGTGGATGAAACCTATGGTTTTTTCAGTGAATATATATATGCACTGGAAAACTAAACACCCACGTCCTTTACAAAGAAATTGAAAGTTTGCATCTCTGCAACCTCTCTAATTTTCCACGCAATCAACACAACAACCACAAATACACACACCTACTTCCTACCATTCTTGGCTGAGCTTATCAATTATTCTTCTTTAATTCAAATTCAAAGTGCAGGCCCTTTATTCAGCCTTCTTGATAACTACTAGCGGTGAATAGCAGTGGGTAATTTGCACACTTCCGTCCTTTCTTGCGTCTTTTCTACCACACACTGAGGCAGGTTTACAAGCCCGTTGCGCCAATTTTGCATCATTTTTCCCACGAGCTTGTAAATCTGCCCAACTGTGTGTACTTTATGCACTAGCTTTCTTCCTCAGATGTGGTACTAGTTTCTCTTGCTCCCACTGCGGAATCCAACACCCTATCTGTGTAATGACCTGGAAATCCAAAGATCCACTTCACTGACAATGTAGTGGGTAGTTTGCGTCTCTCCAGCCTTTCTTATTTTTCACGTTTTTCATCTTCCACTCGATCTACACATCATCCACACATCCACACATCTAATTGCTGCATTCCTTAGCTGTGATTATCAACTATTCTTCTACTTTATATTCATATTCAAAGTGCAAGCCCTTTATCAAGCCTTTTTGTTGTAACTACTGTTCCAGGAATTCTGCTCATACACAGAACTGTGCATAAAGACTTAGGACCTCAGTGAATTACGGTGTACCAAAACCCACCTTACTATACAAACCCCCTACCAGACTAGCAATCAGTGACTCATTGGTTCTTCGCCCTAGAGCAAAAACACCAATGACTAGTCAACCCAGAACATGCGACTTAGATTACATGAAGTAAAGTGGAGAACAAGAGCACTCTTTCATTATAGTCTTACACCAGTCCAAAACAAGATGTAAATAAAGACACGTGCAACTTTGAAATGTTTATTTATAACGCCATAATCGCATGCACAGTACCTTAGATAATACAACCAAACATATTATCAGAAACAAGGTTGTCAGCATTGTTACTATTCTATGAAATACAAACAGAAAAAGCATCCTATAATGCTAAAGGTAAACACATTTAAAATATACCTACATTTCACCCTCCCTACCTAGCAGATTAGTTCATAACTACAAAAGTCTCATAGGATTACATGGGCAGACCCATACCTCTGGTACTCAGCAGCAGTGGATCACATTCAGTGCTCCACAAACTGTCAAGATACAAATGTTCTCCAACTGTGTGTAACTTTGCCTCCACAATGCATTATGAAATGTGCCAGTATCAGAGGTGGCCACAGCTGCATATGTGTTATGGCTCGAATGTGCGAGGATCATTATGAATAACAGACACAGTATTCAAGATAACCTTGATGTTCCATGCTCTCACTATACACACAAAATTAGCGAGGCAGTTTACAAATCTAGCATACCAAATTATTCTCATATAAAGCAAAATACTCAGCCTTCTCTAAACAATATCACAAGTACGTGTTGTGTGCAAAGTAGAGCAGGAAAGCAAAAATAGCGTGTAAGCTGCTAATAAGCCCATGCTAACTTAACAGGGTGTGAGTGCAAGGCTCAGCCCCACGGCACACTTCCTTGATCGAAGCACGTGATATAAATGTGGGCAAATTAGGAACACAGAGTCCAAGCCTAAAAAGCAGAGTCAAGTTCACATTTCCAAAAAAATGTATTCGCTCTTTGATAGAAAGCAGTAGCTAAATAATAAAGAATACGTAGAAAAATCAAAGAGTCTTAATCCAACAGCGTGTAAGTACAGTATGTAGCAACAGCCTCCAACAGAAAGTTATTGTTCTCATCTGAAAACATTTCAGCCATCCAATTCAATAGTGGGAATGAACATACATGGAAAAGTCGGGTCATCTTCAATGTAACTGCCTGCCAAGAACTCAAGCGCTTCTGCAAAAACATTCCAACGTCCCATTATTCCATGTATTGCTGCTAAGGCCATAATCCCGCTGCCAGAACAGAGCACGTCATGAACCACTAAGGGGCTCATCAGCTGGTCATAATCCGCATTGGGAGACACCGTACTGCAGAGACACAAATCCAGGGCCCAGTCGAAATCACAGCTCAGGCAATGGAACACAGGTTGAATGCATGTGAAAAAGGAAAATCGAAACGATAATCAATAAACTGCACTCAATGTAGCCAGAGGCAGCGGTCCGTAATAAATAAGCATTCAATTGCGGAGCAGCAACAGCCCAGAAATATTGTTGTGTGCTGGAGGATGTGCATCCATATTTATGTAAGCAAATTAATAAAAGCACACCTGCAACTAATTCTATTATTAAGCGCAATCCACCAAAGATGCTGAAAAAAATCGAAGGAAAAAATCCCGAAAAGCCCCCAAATATAGTTTCTACAGAAGTCACAAAGCCACTGCTTCTAACTTTAAAAAAGTAAGGTAACCCTGTTGTCAAGGACACATTAAAGACACTCTAAATTAACTTCCCAAAATTCAAGAGCACGTCTGTATATAATAAAGCCTGCACTTCTGTGCGGGTGTTTGCTACATGAAGGACAAATGTTTCTGTAGCAGATATAAGAGCGACCTCTTTTTGAAACAATAGCGCTCTTATACGACTCATTTGGTTGACTCTGCTTTCAAGGTTGAAATCGACAGCCAGATGGAAACATCCAGCTCTCCATGCAGAGGAGTCAACACAACTTTTTTTTAATCAAACCACACGCTCAGTTACAGTAACCATGTAAGCGATGCCTGCTAACATTGCATAACAATCTCCATTATTTCAAAGTAAATAACTCCCGTTTCCAGTAAACTGAATGTTGGTATGATAGCAGGTGTCGGACTACCTTTCAAATCTCAGTCCAAATTAGGAGCATCTTGTTTACAAGAGCCATGCAATTGTATGTGTCTACAAATTAAGGAATGATCTGGTGCTATTGTGCAATCCTCGCCATTCACATAGACTTCTTTTCCCTACCTCAGACACCTATATGTAAATGGTAAAAACCAAGCTTCATGGAGATAAGCGCTGCCTAAACATCCATATCTGCCTACAGCATAGTATTTCATGTAAACCTCAAACTCAAACAGGTTAAAAAATAACATTATGATACTATGGATAAGCCACACACCTGAATTGGATCTTCAATGAGTGACCACTTCTAACCATTCTCATAGTGCGCCCTGTGCTCTGATTTGACAGTGAGAGAGTGATGGGACCATAGTTTGTACTGCTAATCATTCTCAGCATACTTTACGAGTACGCTTTGACGTTATGCGTCGCATCAAAGCTTCTGTGTGATGTCATGTATGGCACCCCGTACAAAAAAGACGCAAATATTTTTAATTGTTTAAAAACATATATTCATGTATTTAATTAACATACTAACAGAAGACTTGATCTAGGATAATTATGAAATCATTTTTTTAAGTTTTAAAAATTCTATATTACTTCTATATTGTATGAGTGGAGCTGCGTGGCCCTCCGCCTCCTGCCCTAGACTCCACCACGCCCAGACCCGGTTCATAAGCACGCGTGATCGTCACCACAAAACCATTAGCACGCATATCGCTTTACCACACATGCTTTTACAACTAGTATGCATTTACCACGCATGATAAACGCATAATCTTATTTTTTTTGTTGACGAACATGCGTTGTAATGGCTGTGACTTGCAACCTTCAAATTAGTTTCTAGGTATACGTGTGACCAAGTCTGATAAGATCGGAGGCCAAGGACAAACACCGTGGTGTCTGTGGCAGGAAATCCCATCGATCACAGAGAAAATATGCGCAGGGTAAAATGAAAGTAACAGGTATAATAAAAATAATGGAGGAAAACTACTAAAATGGCGGTTGGACGGAGTATGTAATCAACGTTTGGCGCCTCGACACTACATTTCAAATAAATATACATACAATATATTTATTAATATATTACAAAAGTATAGCACCGGATGACACAAACGACCCGGGAAAAGAAAGCGGCAAATTTGATATCTAAAATCAAGAGAGGTTTGCTTGATGAACTTGAAGAAAAAGAAAAAAAGTGCACTTGCAAACAAGGCTGCGCATGCGTAGAGAGTACAACTGATGCAGGGAACGAAACCGGAAAGTTTTGCATACTGTCATAGAAATATAGCTCTAAAAATGGCCCCCAGAATTTGCCCCCGAGACCTAATGAATAAAACGGACGTCTAGTTTTTTTCCCTTTTCCACCGCGTACAAGTACCATAGGCGTACGCCGCGATTTATTATTTAAAAAATTGACCCTAAAAATCCATGTACGACCCCCTGAGCAAGCCTAGAGAGTCAGGATATTTATACCCTGCCCCCTTTCCTTATTTCTCAACTTTGTTTTACTGTTTTCTTGTGACTCGCTTCTAGCGACGAAGAAAATGGCTGCCAACACTTCCTGATTTGCAGTGTTCACAGACAGTTGACATCCAATCAGCATGCAGCTCGTGCTCGTAATTGTACGAATTTCGGTACACGTGTCGGACTCCGTCTCTAGATATCGCTATGATTTTACTTGTAATTTTCTCAGAAACTACTAAAAGGATTTACACCATATAACAAAAAGCACAATCTGTGAACTGAACTCCACCCCTCTGCCAAATTTGCCATAATTCCGTTCAGCCGTTCGGGCTGTAGCCCTGGCTAAAGGTCCCTATGGAAAATTGCATGGGGAAAACAGGTTTTGGAACCCACCTTTTTTCTCGGCCCCCACTTGAATAATCACCCCCAAACTTTCAGGGAAGGAGCGGAACCGAGCAGGCCATTTTCTTGGAGAAATTCAAGAAGATTCGTCCACCGACGCCAAAGTTGTTCCAAATAGAATGTTGTGGATTTCCAATGGAAAGTAGGTCCTAACTATACCCACTGGTGACCGCCAGTAGATAATATATATATGGTGTGAACAAGAGCACGCTAGTACTCGAAACGTTACATTTTTGAAAGGCATTTGAATAAACAACAACTTGCCCGGATAAGGTGGGGTCGGCCTCTTCTTTCGCCGCTCGTGTGTGGAGGTTTGAAGAATATATATATATATATATATATATATATATATATATATATATATATATATATATATATATATATATATATATATATATATATATATATATATATATATATATATATATATATATATATATATATATATATATATATATATATATATATAGATATATATATCCAAGCACCCAAAATCCTGAAAATACCCAGCCGGGTTCCAGGAAGAAAAAGCACTCTCAAGCACGGCACAGTTCGTTTAACAGGACAGTTTTTTTAAAGACAGACGCGTTTCGGGAGAGCCCTCCCTTTCTCAATGTTTTCATCTGACAAGACGTGCGCAGCGCCATTATGAATGTTTGCAAAACATTACAAAACAAACAAAGGACTAATTCTTGTTCGCAGCACAGGGCGCCATCTTGGAATGTATAATTTTAACATAAATTGCACTAGATTACTAGTAAGTGTACCACATCCAAATGCTGCCGTGTATCGGCTACCTTGTTGTCTAAAAAGCAAAACCAAATACTGTATGAATATAGTACATTGCATGGCTCAGACAACAATATGCTGTTGGGAATTACCCAACCTGCAACATAAAACACAAAACTAAAATGTGGTCAGGTCGGACATAATCTTGCCGTGGATCGGCAATTGCAGCCCCAAAGGGGACTGCCAAAACTTCGATGTGGTCAAAAACTAAAGCAAGTCATCTAGTTCGGTCTCAGTAGTGATGAAAACATCCATCACAAAACAAAAAACAAAAACACTCAGAACAATTCCAGAAAGTATTGCACAAATAATCAAACTGTAAAGTTGATATTGGAAACTGAGTATTCAACTAAACAGAACTCATAGCACAGTAATACACACAGTTAACCCAAATGAGAGGCCAGTTCTTCTCCCATATTTAAGCCGCCAGGTGCTTTAGTCTCCAGGTCAATGATGTACCGGGACTCAAGTCTCCTGAGTGTGAGCAATCTATTGCCCCCTCTGGGATTCTCTTCGACTTGGTCCAAACAAAAATACCTGAGAAGGTTCCTGTCACTGTTATGTTTTAAGGAGAAATGCCGGGCCACGGGATACGTAAAGTCTTTGTTCGCAATGGCCCGCATGTGTTCTAATATTCTCAACTTAACAGGATTAATGGTACTCCCAACGTACCGTAACAGACAGGGACACATTAGGCAATAGACAGCAAAGTCAGAATGACATGACATAAACTTTGTTATTCTCCTCCCATCCTTTTTACCCGGGACTTGGTATGTTAGTGTCCTTTTACTTGAAGCACAGGCTTTGCATTTTCCACAAGGGAAAAAGCCTTTGGTGTCTTTCAAAGTTCCTAATGGTTTCTTCATGGATGGCAGGTAGCTCTGGACTATTTGATCTCTAAGAGATCTGGCCTTCCTGAATGTGATAAGTGGGGTGTTGGGAATATCAGGCCCTACGATCTGATCCGATTTTAAGATGTGCCAATGTTTGGACAAAATGGATCGCAGTTTGAACGAGTCAGCAGCATATGGTGTTACAATGCGAAATTTACCTTCAGTATCGGGGCCTTTCTTCTTGGCAAAGAGACTGGCACGTGGTATTTTCCTAACCCTATTGAGGGTGTCTTGAAGAAGAGAAGAGCTGTAACCTCTTGTTAAAAATCATTCCATGCATTCACCAGCTGCTTTCTCGAAATGAGTGTTTTGGCTGCAATTGCGCTTTAACCGCAAAAACTCCCCGTATGGGATATTGTTAATCAATTTACGAGGATGGCCGCTGGAAGCGTGTAAAACGCTATTGCCGGCCGTGGGCTTGCGGTAAAGTTGTGTGCAAATGCGTCCCTCACTGACACTAACTTCTAGGTCTAGGTAATTGACCCTGTCCCTGCTGATTTCACTGGTAAATCTCAGATGGTACTCGTTTTCGTTGAGCAGTTGGATATATTGGTTGGCTTCCTCAACCGTACCATTCCACACCAGGAACAGATCATCTATGTATCTGCTCCAGGTAACCACCTTGGTGTTCCATGTGGCAAGTTTGGGGGACCAGAATACCTGCTCCTCCCACCAGCTGACTAAAACATTCGCGTAGCTGGGGGCGAAGCAGGAACCCATGGCCGTACCAGAGTGTTGGCGATACATAGTGTCCTGGAAGAGAAAGATGTTATTGCGCAGACAAAATGAAATAAATTCCAATAGCATCTTATTATGCATTGCATATTTGAGTTCTTTTTTGCTCAGGAAATATTCCACTGCATGTAGCCCCTGTTCATGGTCAATACAAGTGTATAAGCTTGTTATATCCAGGGTAATCAAGATATAAGATGATTGCCACTCCAACCGTTCCACCTTTTCAATGAAATCAGTGGTATCTCTTATATATGATCTTAGGGACAGTACAAAGTTA
The DNA here is from genome assembly GCF_964263255.1 of Lissotriton vulgaris. Classification (NCBI taxonomy): domain Eukaryota; kingdom Metazoa; phylum Chordata; class Amphibia; order Caudata; family Salamandridae; genus Lissotriton; species Lissotriton vulgaris. The sequence continues at coordinate 1,238,474,618 of NC_141695.1, forward strand.
GACATGTGGTGATCCAAGAATTTCGACAAATTTTCAGTCAATCCTCCCATGGACGAAATTATAGGTCTTCCTGGGGGTTCCTTGATGTCCTTGTGAACCTTGGGTAGATGGTAGAAACAAGGTAGTATAGGATTAGTGGTTTTCAGAAACAGATACTCCTCCAAGTCTAGCATTTGTTTATCATACCACTTCTTCAGTAAGGTATGAAGATCGTTGATGCTGGTAGAATATTCCTGTTTCTTGATCACAGCATAACAGGAAGTATCCTGAAGTTGGCGCATGGCTTCTGCAACATATTTGGGCCTTGACATGATCACAATGTTGCCTCCCTTGTCTGAGGGTTTGCATACAATGGTTTTGTCCTCCAGGAGTGAATTGATAGCAGATTGTTGCTCTTTAGTGGTATTATATTGCGTCTTCTGGTTGCTTTGTGTATTTCTTAGAGTCATCAGATCCCTGGTGACCACATCTGAGAAGACGTCAATAGGATCCACCGCTAGTTGGGGGACAAATTTGGAGGCCAGCTTAAAGTCACTCTTAGGTGCGACTTGGTCTATGTTGACACTAGCCAGTCTTTGCGTAAGTGTGTTATCCGCCAAACTGGCTTCCATGTTGCCTTCTCTCCTTAAATTGTGTAGCACTTCACAGGCTGTCAAGTCGTTAACCGTGAGGAGGTCCGTTTCCTTGCGATTCAGTCTTAATTGTTGGGCTTCTTTCGGTGTGGGCTTAGTTTTGTGAAACTTATGCAGTTTGACTTTCCGAATAAATTTGTACAAGTCAATACGCGTTTGCGTATACTCCATGTTTTTATTCGGACAAAAGGTGAGTCCTAGCTTTAACACGGACTCTTCAGCTGGCGTAAGGTGTCTCTCAGAAAGATTAACGATGGTGAGTTGCTATATATATATATATTACGCTCAAAATTCCCTTCCAAAGGCAAAGGATTGACGGCACTCCACAACTATACAACTCGGTTATCAAAGTTCAATATTTTATTCAGCAATTCAACAGAACGCGTTTCGGCATCGCGCCTTCGTCTGCTGTCACTCGCATCAGTTTCATGTGCATTTAAATAAAGGTAGAAATTGACGTCAATCTGATGTTCAATCAACACAAAAGAGAGACCAAATTCATAATAAACACGGCGGCCATCTTATAGTGGTTGCCATAATGCATCAATTATTTAGCATTTTTGCAGCAAACGTAAGTATATATATATACACATTTATAAAAATCTATAACACATATTAGACAAATTAATAAAAAAAATATTTAAAATAATGCACTGTTTTTATTGTAATAATTTTGTTCTTGAGAATAGTAATTTTACATTGTTTATATGTTTTAGAGTAGAGTTTTAGCTATCAAATTTAGGTACTCCAGGCCTTTTTTGGAAGGGTATAGCTGAACTTGCTGTTGGAGATACTGATACATTTGATTAGTTTGTCTAGATAGTTTTGGTTTTAATTGGATGACAGATTATTGCATTCTGAGTTCTTGGAAGCTTTGTTCTTTATGTATGGCAAGTAATAGTTTATGTAGGGTAGGAGTGCTTCGTCCTGTAAAAGATAGGAAGGCATTATGCCAACTCTCAACTGCATTGTTTGTTTTAGCTTCTTGGTTAAGTGTAGTTAGATACATATTCCACCAAGGAATTCGGAATTTAGGTTGACGCCTATGGACTGATATGTGTAATATCCCCACCTAGGTATCCTCAAAATAATCTAGGAGGGGAGATCATTTTTGTTTATTTTGGTGGTAAAATGAACTTTCAATTAAAATGTTATCATGCTAAACCACATCTGTCACTGGCACTTATGCCAGGTCTACTAAATGCTTTATTTGCTATGCAAAGGTAATATTCCACTCTAAGGGGTCTATTAGCATGGCGGTCGAAAAACCACCCCAACCGCCATGGAAGTGGAAAACAACCGCCCGCCAGTACTGGGGAAAATCCAGCGGCTGAATTAGGATTAACTGCTAAAAAACACCCACTGCGGTGGAACGGGGCAAAGAAAAAATGCCCGTAGAGGGCAGAGATGGCCAAAACCTGTCCGCGGCGCTCGGAATCGCAGCAAAAAAACACCAACCCGCTGCCAGCAGAGCGGAGACACCGCACGGAAAATTAGGATATCCCCGATGGTCCAGCGGTACGTTCCGCTGTTTTCGACTGCCGCAGTCGCAAACAGGGGTGAATGGGAGAGCCGGAGGAAGAGCTGCAGCATAGCCACTGCTTTGGATGCTCCGTGACAAATATGGCGGTTGACAGAAAAAACCCACAATAAGGCCACAAAGTTCACACAGCAAACTAGCCATGCCTCCCAAAAACACAGAACACACCCCAATGACACATCCACATGGCAAATATTAAAATGCAAATCCCAGGACAACCCACACAACACACCTGACAGCAATCCTCCATTTGGACACACCCACATAGCTGAGTATAAAACCAGCACCTCCCTTGACCACAACCCTTTGCAATATTCCACTACTGAAGGGTCCAACACCAGAGCACAAAGGAGAGGCAAACAACACACCATCACTACTCACACCACACACAGCACCACCACCACCTCCACACCTGCACCTCTAACCTAACTGCACACCATACACATCACTACCAAACCCACCACTCACACACCTGCGCCCATAACCACTTTGCATATCACACACCATGGCAACACAGAAAATGCCCAAATTCACAGAGAGTGAGTTGAAGGTTATGGTAGATGAAATAGTCAGAGTGGAACCCTAACTGTTTGGCAGCCTGGTCCAACAGACACAATTAGCCACAAAAGTACAAACGTGGGCATGGATAGTCGAGAAGGTCAATGCAGTAGGGACCACCCCACGCTCAGAAAATGAAATCATGAAGTGGTGGCATGACCTCAAGAGGGTTGTCAAACAGAAGAGGAGCAAGAACCGTAAGCTGGCTGACAGGACTGGCTGTGGCCCTCCCATTCCACCCAAAACATTCACTGCATGGGAGGAGAAGGTGCTTGCCATACTGCATCCATTGTGTCTCACAGGAGTAGTCGCGGGAGTGGAGGCTGGTAAGTACAAACAAATGACTACCACTACACTGCTGTGTACTGTCTTGCACAACTACAAAGCTACCCTCCTAGGAAAAATTCCCTTCATCTGCATCACACACTCCCAAAAACATGTCTCACAGATCCAATATTCACTTCCTCCCATTCACCCAAAACGTAGCTAGCCACATTACCATGGGGGCATGTGTACAGGCAGGCAGAACTACAACTCTCACCAGGCCCCCTTGTCCCACAGCTTAGCAATATGGAGCCCTCCCCCCACCCCACACAGATGCATGTGTCAGCCATTACATTACCCTCATAAAACTAACAGGTAGGTAGCCATCTTGCCATGGAGGGCTATTTGTGGGTGGTAGGCCTCCACTACAACTCCCACCATGCTCCCTGTCCCACACCTGAGCCGGATGTAGCACTCCACAACAACCCGGAAGCTGTTTGCAGCCATTGTATGGATCACCCTCACCTAACAGGTTGGTAGACATCTTCCCTGGGAGGGCTGTTTGGGGGTTGCAGGCCTGCACTACTACTACCACCATGCACCCTTGTCCCCAAGCTCAGCTAAATGGAGCCCTCCCCACCCCACCCAGAAGCATGTGTCAGCCATTACATTATCCTCATCACACTAACAGGTAGGTAGCCATCTTGCCATGGAGGGCTACATGGGGGTGGGAGGCCCGCACCACAACTTCCACTAGGTACCCCTGTCCCACCCCTGAGCAGGATGGAGCCCTCCCCCCCTGAAGCTGGTGGCAGACATTACATTGCCCTCATCAAACTAACAGGTAGGTAGCCATCTTCACAGGGAGGGGTGTGTGTAGGAAGCCTGCACTACAACTCCCAACAGTCCCCCTTGTCCCACTTCTGAGCAAGACGGAGCACCCCACCCCAGAAGCATGCATCAGCCATTGCATTGTTCACCTTTACCTAACAGGTAGGACCCATCTTCCCATGGACGGGTGTGTGTGTGAGGCCTGCACTACAACTCCCAACAGTCCCCCTTGTCCCACCCCTGAGCAGGATGGAGCACTCCCCACCCCACAAGCATGTGTCACCCATTGCATTGTTCACCTTCACCTAAATGGTAGGTATCCATCTTCCCATGGAGGGCTGTTTGGGGGTAGGAGGCCTGCACTGCTACTCCCCCCACGCCCCCTTTCCCACCCCTGAGCAGGATAGAGAACACCCTCCCACCCAGAAACATGTGTCAACCATTGCATTGTTCACCTAAATCTAAAAGGTAGGTAGCTATATTGCCATGGAAGGCTGTTTGGAGGTGGAGGCCTGCACTACAACTCCTATCAGGCACCCCAGTCCCACCCCTGAGCAGATGGAGCACTCCCCCCTGAAGCATGTGGCAGCCATTACATTGCCCTCATCAAACTATCAGGTAGATAGCCACTTTCCCAGGGAGGGGTGTGTGTGTAGGAGACTTGCACTACAACTCCCAACAGTCCTCCTTGTCCCACCACTGAGCAGGATGGAACACCCCACCCCAGAAGCATGTGTCAGCCATTGCATTGTCCACTTTCACCTAACAGGTAGGTATCCATCTTCCCATGGACGGGTGTGTGTGAGGCCTGTACTACAACTCCCAACAGTCCCCCTTGTCCCACCCCTGAGCAGGATGGAGCACTCCCCACCCCACAAGCATGTGTCAGCCATTGCATTGTTCACCTTCATCTAACAGGTAGATAGCCATCTTGCCATTGGGTGCTGTTTGGAGGTGGGAGGCCTGTACTACAACTCCCATCAGGCACCCCAGTCCCACCCAGGAGCAGGATGGGACACCTCCCCTCAGAAGCATGTGTCAGCCATTGCATTGTTCACCTTCACCTAACAGGTAGGTAGCTGTTTCCGGAGGTGTGTGTGTGTGTGTGTGGGAGGCCTGCACTGCAACTCCCAACAGTCCCCTTGTTTCACCCCTGAGCAGGATGGAGCTCCCCACCCCACAAGCATGTGTCAGCCATTGCATTGTTCACCTTCACCTAACAGGTAGGTATCCATCTTCCCATGGAGGGTGTTTGGAGGTGGGAGGCCTGCACTACTACTCCCACCATGCCCCCTGTCCCTCCCCTGAGCAGGATGGAGCACACCCTCCTACCCAGAAGAGTGTGTCAGCCATTGCAATGTTCACCTTAATCTAACAGGTAGGAAGCAATATTGCCTTGGACGGCTGTTTGGAGGTGGGAGGCCTATACTACAGCTCCTACCCCTATCAGGCACCCCAGTCCCACCCCTGAGCAGGATGGAGCACTGCCCCCAGAAGCATGTGTTCGCCATTGCATTGTTCACCATCACCTAACAGGTAGGTAGCGATCTTCGGAGGGGCGTGTGTGTGTGTGTGTGTGTGGGAGGCCTTCACTACATCTCCCAACAGTCCCCCTGTCCCACCCCTGAGCAGGATAGAGCACCCCAACCCACAAGCATGTGTCAGCTATTACATTACCCTCATCGAACTAACAGGTAGGTAGCCATCTTGCCATGGAGGGCTGTATTGGGGTGGGAGGCCTGCACTACAACTCCCACCAGGCCCCCTGTCCCACACCTGAGCAGGATATAGCACTCCACACCAACCCAGAAGCAGTTATCAGCCATTGTATCGTTCACCACCACCTAAAAGGTAGGTAGCCATTTACCAAGGTTGTACAGTTTGTGGGTGGGATGCCTGCACTACAATTCCCACCAGGCAGCCCTGTCCCACCCCTAAGCAGGATAGAGCACCACCCCCAACCAGAAGCAGTTGGAAAATGCAAAAACAACAATTGATGGACAGAATGCAGAACAATGTCATACATTCACCCCAGTACAGAGATCTGGGCCTAAATCCATCATTTTTTTGCACTCCACACCACCCCAGTTCAGACATGGCCATATGCAAATCAGCCTTGAGTCTGTGCCTCATGGGAACAGTCCAGCCCGAACTGCCTAGCCATGTGTTTCCTGGACTGGAATCAAGCATCCTAGGACCGGTTTCTGGCTATCAGCCGTCTTCAGCCAGGATAGCTTGACTCCAGTGGTGTGGAGAGCATGGGACTCACATCTGAGCATACACATCCCACTCGGGTGACAAATGCAAAAACAACAATTGATGGACAGAATGCAGAATAATGTCATACATTCACCCCTGTACAGAGATCAAGCATCCTAGGACCGGTTTCTGGTTATCAGCCGTCTTCAGGCAGGATAGCTTGACTCCAGTGGTGTGGAGAGCATGGGACTCACGTCTGAGCATACCCATCCCACTCTGGGTGACAAATGCAAAAACAAAAATTGATGGACAGAATGCAGAACAATGTCATACATTCACCCCAGTACAGAGATCTGGGCCTATATCCATCGTTTTTTGCACTCCACACCACCCCAGTTCAGACATGGCCATATGCAAATCACCCTTGACTCTGTGCCTCATGGGAACAGTCCAGCCCGAACTGCCAAGCCATGTCTTTCCTGGACCAGAATCAAGCATTCTAGGACCCGTTTCTGGCTATCAGCCGTCTTCAGCCAGGATAGCTTGACTCCAGTGGTGTGGAGAGCATGGGACTCACGTCTGAGCACACCCATCCCACTCGGGGTAACAAATGCGAAAACAACAAATGATGGACAGAATGCAGAACAATGTCATACATTCACCCCAGTACAGAGATCTGGGCCTAAATCCATCGTTTTTTTTGCACTCCACGCCACCCCAGTTCAGACATTGCAGTACACCAACCAAACTTACCGGTAGGTAGCCATCTTCACAGTGAAGGTGTGTGGGTGGCCTGCACCACTACTCACACCATGCAACCTTGTATCCCAGCTCAGCAAGCTGGAGCCCTCCCTCCCACCCAGATGCATGTGGCAGCTAATGGATCACTACAAACAAAGTAAAAGGTAGGTAGACATATTATGCTGTCTTGTCCCACCCCTGAGCAGGATGTAAGTCGCCACCAGACACACACAGATGTGTCACAAAACAAAGCCAAATGGGAAAACATGACAGGTAAGTAGCCAGTACGTGCACCTAGCCATTCGTCACAAACACCCTGGTGCCATATGACAGAACCAGCACTCTCATTGCACAAATATACACACAGATCATATTGCCACTCGCATTGTGTAGACAGTTAAGCAGAGGAAACTGTCACAGCAACCAAAGTGTGACACACTAATGCACATGTAGAAGAAAGTCTGTGCACAACCATGCACAGCACTGAATGACATGTGTAGTGCCATGGGGCCAGAGCAACAAAGACCATATGAAAACAAATAAAGCATGGTTGGTGGTACAAATCCAGATATGCACATGACAAGACAAAGGTATGCAGGAGATGACAATGGCCAGTCCATGCCCAGATGTGACGTCTGCCAGGGCAGAGTAATCAACAAAGAGTTGTCACAGAAAATCTTTGTTGAGCTGGTCCCTAGATGGCAACATGTCCCTGCAATCATAAATTATGCATGTGGCGCATGGTATGTATTTACACCTCACACCATGTACAAGTAATGCATGTACCACAGCATCATTTCAGGAGGCATAGTAGTGCACATAGAAAATAATGTGATGATTAGTCAACTGTGCAGTGAACAAACAGTGAATGATACACAGCTAACACAAAGCTTGTGGGGTGCACTACAATGATCATTTCCCATTTGACACATGTCATCACCTTCCTCCTCTTCACTGTCCTCATCACTGGACACCTGTTGGTTTGCAGAGGGGCCTTGGCTGCTCATCATCATCCTGGATCTCCTTGCGAATGACTGGTTGTAGAGCATGCAGCATGCCACTACTATCTGACACATCTTCCTGGGCGAGTACATCAGTGCACCTCCGGTCTTGTCCAGGCAGCGGAAACGTGATTTCAGCAGACCAAAAGTACGCTCCACCTCACAACGTGTTCTCCCATGGGCATCATCGTAGCGGACATCAGCTGGTGTCCGCATCATCGTAGCGGACGTCAGCTGGTGTCCTGGGATTCCGCAGTGGGCTCACCAAACAAGGACGGTTGGGATATGCAGCGTCACCTAGGTGTGACAAACACTGATAAACATTGCAATGTCGCTGTGGCAGAGGACAACAGGTCACACAGACAGCACTCTACTTGACTAGGCCTACTCACATACGATCCACGCACGCTCGGGAATCAGATTAGCCATCAGCTGGGGTACAATGCTGTTACGCAGGATATATGAGTCATGGGCCGAGCTTGGAAATTTGTCACACATGTGCAGATTATCATATCTGCCTGGCACACCACTTGCACATTTTTGGAGTGGTAATGTTTACGAATCCTGTAGATGTGCTCACGTACCTGTGGTAGTACAAGCCCAACATAGGTGCAATCAATGGCACCAACAACATGGGGGATGTGTCCGAGGGGATAAAAATCTCCCTTCACAGCTGCCAATTCAGGCCCCCTGGGGAAATGGATATATCTGTCCTTGTAGATCATCATAGTGGACAGAACATCACGCAGCACCAAGCTGAACATAGGTTGTGACATCCCACCTGTGCTAGACACCATGTGCTCGAATGATTCCTTGCTCACTCTTCCACTGGATTCAAGATAGCCTGGATAATGAGGATTATGAATCCGAAACAGGAAGCAGTTCGGGCTGGACTCTGTCCATGAGGCACAGGGTCAGACTGATTTGCATATGGCCATGGCTGAAATGGGGTGCTGGAGTGAGCTAAAGAATGATGATGGATTAAACCCAGATCAGTTGACTGGGGGTGAGTGTTTGATTTGCTCAAAAACTCTGTCCATCATCCCCTTTGGTATCGCTTTGTTTTCCCTGAGTTGGCAGGCTACGCCCCGACATGGGTCCTTTGCTCACTCTACTACTGGATTCAAGATGGCCTGGATGATAAGGATTATGAATCCGAAACCGGTCCCAGGATGCTTGTTTCCAGTGCAGGGAAGATATGGCTTGGCACTGCAGTTCGGCTTGACTGTTCCCTTGAGGCACAGGGTCAGACTGATTTAAATATGGCCATGTCTGAACTGGGGTGGTGGAGTGAGATAAAGAATGATGATGGATTAAACCCAGATCAGTTGACTGGGGGTGAGTGTTTGATTTGCTCAAGCACTCCGTCCATCATCCACTTTGGTATCGCTTTGTTTGCCCTGAGTTGGCAGGGTATGCCCAGATGTGGGTCCCTTGCTCACTCTACCACTGGATTCAAGATAGCCTGGATGATGAGGATTATGAATCCGAAACCAGTCCCAGGATGCTTGTTTACGGTCCAGGGAAGATATGGCTTGGCAGTTCAAGCTGGACTGTTCCCATGAGGCACAGGGTCAGACTGATTTGCGTATGGCCATGTCTGAAGTGGGGTGGTGGAATGAGCTAAAGAATTATGATGGATTAAACCCAGATCAGTTGACTGGGGGTGAGTGTTTTATTTGCTCAAGCACTCCGTCCCTCTGGTATCGGAATGATCCATTAGCAAAAAAATGAAGGGCCGCTGTCACCTCAGCCGTTGGGGTGAAAGCTGTTGGATATGTTCCTCAAGGCTGCAGATGGTGCTCCAACATAGCACAAAGGGTCTGTAGGGTGTCTCTATCCAGATGGAATTTCCGAATGATCTCCTCATCCTCCATGTCTGCCAGCACTGTGAAGGGATGATGCAGATTTGGTCTCTTCCTAACAAAACGCCAAAAATGACTGTCATCAAAATGAAGTTACAGAACAGCTTACATGTAGGGACACCTTCAGCTACACCAATCGCACACTTGTCAACTTACAGACAGCACGTACCTCCAAAACCACCTCAGTCTATGTGAATACACATAGGGATATGGCCACATTTACCATGGGCACGTCTGGGAGTATATCATCCAGCATTTGTGTAACAATACAACCACACTGTTTCATACCCAGCTGCTGTACCTGACACACCTTCAGGGGTCATTTGAACCTGGCATACATCAACAACACAATGACCGCAGGCTGAGCATGAATGATGAGTGTGTGCACGATCAAACATAAGAGGACAGGAAAATCAGAACATCTTTCATTGAGACATACATTGCTGTGATTTTCACTGCACATTTAACACATTGACATGTGTACACATTGTAGAATCCATAACAATACTGCCCTGTTTATAGGCACATCAAAGTCACAAGTGACATGTGAGAGAGTACATGCCAATCTAAGAAATCAAATACACAAACATGGCACCAGTGGGGTAAATGGAACATTGGCAATGTGTGCACAATGGTGTCCCATTAACCATGTGGCCACTGTGCACTGTTGATTGCCAGATGTCCAGTGACACAGCATGATGTGTCCTTTGGTGCTGTCAAAGAAATCCGCCACCCCAATCCCCGCCACCCATGTCACTGTATGGCACCCAAATTGCGGTAGCTACCGCCTGGCACCAATGGTGTGTCACCGCCAATGCACAAGACACAATTGCGGTATTTATGGATATCTATGTATTGCCAAATGGCGGTTGGCATGCTCCGCCACCCAAATCCCGGTGACTCATGTGAATGTATTACGCAAACATATGATGGATGGAATGCTGAATAAATCATAAATTCTCCCCCATTCAAGAGATCTTGGGTTAAATTAATTGTTGTTTTGCTCACCATGCCACCCCAGTTTAGACCCAGCCATATGCAAATCAGTCTTGACCCTGTGCCTCATGGGAACTGTCCAGAACAAACTGCCAAGCCAGGTCCTCCCTGGACCTGAAACAAGCAACCTGGGACCGGTTTCAGGGTATGTCACCCTTCTTCAGCCAGGCTATCTTAAATACAGAGGCACAGTGAGCAAGGGACCCATGTATGGGCATACCCATCCCACAAGGGCGAAAAGTGCTACACAAACATATGATGGACTGAATGCTGAATGAATCATACATTCTTCCCCAGTCAAGAGACCTGGGTTAAATCCATCATTCTTTTCCTCACCATGCCACCCCATTTTAGGGAGGACCTGGCCTGGTAGTTCGGGCTGGACTGTTCCCATTGGGAGCAGGGTCAAGACTGTTTTGCATATGGCTGGATCCAAAGTGGAATGGCATGGTGAGCAACAAAACAATTGATTTAGGCCTAGATCTTTGTACTGGGGTGAATGTATGACATTGTTCTGCATTCTGTCCATCAATTGTTCTTTTTGCATTTGTCACCCCGAGTGGGACGGGTATGCCCAGACCTGGGTCCCATGCCATTAATGCCACAGAAGTCAAGCTATCCTGGCTGATGAGGGCTGAAAGCCCGAAACCAGTCCTAGGATGCTTGTTTCCAGTCCAGGGAGGACCTGGCCTGGCAGTTCGGGCTAGACTGTTCCCATTGGGCGCAGGGTCAAGACTGATTTTCATATGGCTCGGTCCAAACTGGAATGGCATGGTGAGCAAAAAAAGATGGATTTAGGCCCAGATCTTTAACCTGGGGTGAAAATATGACATTGTTCTGCATTCTGTTCATCAATTGTTCTTTTTTCATGTGAATGTATGGCACCCAAATTACGGTAGCTACCGCCTGGCACCAGCTGGGTGTCACCGCCAATCAATGCCCAAGACACAATTGTGGTAGTGCTAGATATCTATGTATTGCCAAATGGTGCTTTGCATGCTCTGCCACCCAAATACCGGCCACCCATGTCACTGTATGGCACCCAAATCGCGGTAGCTACAGCCTTGCACCAGCAGTGTGTCACCGCCAATGCACAAGACACAATCATGGTAGTGATAAATAGCTATGTATTGCCAAATGGCGGTTGCCATGGTCCCCCACCCAAATCAGGGTGATTCATGTGAATGTATGGCACCCAAATCCCAGAAGCCACCGCCTTGCAGCCGCGGTGTGTCACCAACAATCCCCAAAACACAACTGCGGTAGTGATAGCCAGAGAGACATGCCCAAATGGCGGTTGGCATGCTACGCCACCCAAATCCCGGCCACCCATGTCACTGTAGGGCACCCAAATCGTGGTAGCCACTGCCTGGCACCAGCGGTGTGTCACTGCCAATGGCCAAGACACAATCACGGTAGTGATAGATATCTATGTATTGCCAAATGGCGGTTGGCATGCTCCGCCACAGAAATCATGGTGACTCATGTGAATGTATGCAAAACAACAGTTGATGGACGGAATGCAGAAGAATGTTGTACATTCACCCCAGTACAGCGATCTGGGCCTAAATCCATTGTTTTTTTTGCTCACCATGCCATTCCAGTTTGGACCCAGCAATATGCAAATCAGTCTTGACCCTGTGCCCCATGGGAACAGTCCAGCCCAAACTGCCAAGCCAGGTCCTCCCTGGACTGGAAACAAGCATTGTAGAACCGGTTTCGGGCTTTCAGCCCTCATCAGCCACAATAGCTTGATTCCACTGGCAAGGAGAGCACGGGACTCATGTCTGAGCATACCCGTCCCACTCGGGTGACAAATGTAAAAACAACAGTTGATTGACAGAATGCAGAACAATGGCATACATTCACCCAGTACAGCGATCTGGGCCTAAATCCATCGTTTTTTTGCTCACCATGCCATTCCATGTTTGAACCCAGCCATATGCAAATCAGTCTTGACCCTGTGCCCAATAGGAACAGTCCAGCCCGAACTGCCAAGCCAGGTCCTCCCTGGACTGGAAACAAGCATTGTAGGAACTGGGGTGGCAGCGTGGGCTAAAGAACAGTGATGGATTAAACCCAGATCTGTTGACTGGGTGTGAGTGTTTTTTTAGTTCAGATGGTCCGTCCATCACCACCCCCTTTTGTACCGCATCATGTGAATGTATGGAACCCAAATCGCCGTAGCTACTGCCTGGCACCAGCGGTGTGTTACCGCCAATGCTCAAGACACAATTGCGGTAGTGATAGATATCTATGTATTGCCAAATGGTGGTTGGCATGCTCTGCCACCCAAATCCCGGCCACCCATGTTGTTACTGTACGGCACCAAAATCACAGTAGCTACTGCCTGGCACCAGCGGCGTGTCACCACCAATTCCCAAAACACAAGTGCTGTAGTGATAGCCATAGAGACATGCCCAAATGGTGGTTGGCATGCTCCGCCACCCAAATCGCGGTGACTCATGTGAATATATAGCACCTAAATCGCAGTAGCTACCGCTAGGCAGCAGCAGTGTATCAGTGCCATAGACTATACCCTTACAGCCAATGGGAACTTTAATCGCGGTAGCATGATGCAATTTTGAAAATTGTGGTAGGCATGCTCCAACACCGCGGAGCCGGTCATTGGATGCAATTGAAAGATGCACCACCGCAGTAATGCCCGCTTGGCCCCTGCTGTGTGTCACCGCTATGGACCATGCCCTTACAGCCAATGGGAACCTTAATTGCGTAGCATGATGCATTTTGAAAATCCCTCTTGTGCTGCTGCCTCCAGGGACTGCTGCCAGAGACGCCTCATCTGCTGCTGCCTCCATGGACTGCTGTCTGAGACCCCTCTCCAACCACTTTCGCCGCTGCTGTCTCATGTTCACAGTGATGACAAGGACTGAGAAGGTCCGTGCCAGTCCCTTCACAAGCGAGGAGCTGGAGGTCCTGATGGACAAGGTGCTCACACAGTACCCAAGGCTACATGGTGCCCCAAATGTTGTGGTAAGTCTTCAACAGTGGGGGGGGGAGAGTGCAGGGGGGGGGCACAGGTAGTTGGACTGATGCAGTATGTGCCTGAAAGTGTGTGGTTGTGTCAGGCACTGCCTAACATGCTGCCTCCAGGGGGAAGGTGGGTGTACCCTATTCCACACGTTTCCATGCCTGCACATCAATATGTGAGTGACATGTGTTGTCTAGTCAGCCATACACTGACATAGCAAGTTGTTAATGCAGGAGTCAGGAAAGTGATTGCTTGGCTGAATGGCTGTGTGTTTCCCTTTTGTCCATCTCAATTTTGAGCCCACCTGGCCTGTACAGTCACCGCCCAAAATGACAAGGATACATCACTTAACTTGCAGAGTTTTACATGTGTCTATTCTCATTGCACTCCAGCTACGAGCCATTTCAGCCATGTAGATTGCACACGACCGACCTTGTACGAAGGATTTTGGATTTGCGAGATCATGTGCCTCAATGTGACATCCATGACACAGTGAGCTATTCACAGGGCAAGGATATTGAGGGCTGTGCAGTGTTGGACACACTGAATCTACCCCCATACACATGGTGATATGTGACGTATGTCTTGCTCAACCTTAAAATGGACAGGAGATGTGGACAGACTACACATGGCTCTCAGTGCTGGCATCCTGCATGTGTGTGAGATGTGCAGGGACTGTGTCTCTCCTCACACCTGCATGTATTTACATCTGCTTTTCCAATGCAGATGTTCTCTGTGAGATGCATTCTTGTCTATGTTAGACATATCTGTGAATTTGGGATGAGTTAGTATCATGCTACTGTACTGAGAGATATAGGTACATAACACTGTGTCACTGATGTTTTCCCCCTCTTGTCTCCCATGCCTGCAGCTCAAGGCACACCAGCGTAAGGCCGTATGAAGGGCCATTGCGTTCAAGGAGCGGGCTCTTGGTGTCTCAAACCGACGGCGCACCCACTACTACAAGAGGTGGGGTGACATCAGCCGTCTGGCAAAGAACGTGGTGGAGATGACCTTGTGGCTGCCTCCTCGCACTGGGCTGTTGGCACGGTGCAGCATGACACCACTAATTGGCCGCATTTTGGCCATGACACAGCCTGAGCTGGATGCACAATTGAAGGAGCATCAGCAGCAAGCTAGGGGTGAGAATCCTGGGAAGGGTGACTTTGGTTGTGAGTGGCTGCATGTGTACACAGCCTGTGCCTGAGCTGGCCTATGTGATGTTGGTAGTGTGATGCAGTGGCTTGTAAGTGGTCTCTGGGCTGGGTGCAGCTGTCATGCATTTGCCCTACCTGTACTTACTAAGGTAATTTGAGTACTGTGCATTTCCATAGCATTCTGAGTCGTGGTCTTCAGGTATATCATCTGCAATGGGGTAGTCTGAGAAATCCTGTGGAAGGGAATGGCAGTGTGCCCAATCTTAGTGTACTTTCATCAATGCGAGCATTGCCTGACCTCAAATTTGGGAGGCTCAGACATCTGACACCGATGTGCAACCATAGTTGTGCCATAAAGTACAACATGGTTAGTGGCATGGGCTCATGGCCATTGTGGAATGTCATGTTGCAGTCTTTGTGTGTGTTGTCCCCTCCCGCTCCATCCTTATCTGTCAGTGGCAACATGTTGTGTGACCCCATCATGACCCTAGCTGTGGTCAGATCTATTTGTGTGTCTGCCAGCAGCAGGAAGTAGTGATGTGTGGTCATCACCTGGCTCATTTATGCCTGGTTTTCTTGTTTACATGCACTGTTTGAGTCAGAAGAAGTATATTTTCACATTGTTATTGCACAGGGTGGTGTCCAACATGTATATTTAGTCTACTTCAGTGATCCTTGGCTTGCATATGTTTAATCTGTTGCTGCAACTGAACTGACCCTTCTTTTCTCTCTCTTACAGCACCTCCCGTGGTCATGGAGGGACACAGGACGGACACCAGTGGAGGGGAATCAAGCACAATAGATGCACAGGAGCACAGTGACACAGAAGTGACCAGCGCCTCAGAGGGGGACAGGAGTCTGCTGGAAGAATCAGAGCCAGAGACACAAAGCTCATTGTCATCTGATGCCAGCCGTGACGCATCCATGTTAGCGGGCACAGGACTCTTCCTCATTTTCCACCACACAATGAAGAGTGCCCACCCTCCCAGCCACCTCCTCTGGTGCTGCCCGTGTTCGTATCAGTAAGAGGGGAAGAGTGTCCTTCACCCCAGGCACCGCTGCCCCTGCCCCTGTCCCCCATGCTGCCATCAGTGTTGAGTCTGAGAACCTTTTGCGACAGCTGTGTGTGAGCCAGATAGCTCAGCTCAATGCATTCATAGACCACGACAAATAATTGGCACATGTGGTTGCCTTCATGGAGGGCATGCATCCAGATGTGGGTGGGCTGCACCGGACTGTCCAGTCTTTGCCCTCCACAGTGACGGCAGCCCTTCAACTGGCACCAACTCAGAGTCCAGCTCCAGTCCCTTTGTCCACCCCCTGGCAGTGGCCATGTCTGACGATAATGAGCATGCTCCACAGACCTCAAAGTCACGATATAGCACACAAAGCACTCAGCAGCAGCAGCAGTCCAAGTAGTCCAGGGCTCAGACACTAGCCCAACAGAAGACTAAAGCCACCCTGAGCGCAATGACAAAAGCCCGTCAGGCGACACCAGGGGCCAAAAAGCAAGAAGCACACCTCAGGCTCACATGCCTCAGAAGCATCCCCATCCAATGACTCTCCTGTCCCTAAAGAGACTCACAAAGACAAGCAGACAGTTTCTGTGCCCACTGAGAAGGTGGTGCATGCCAAGGATACACATAAGAAGGGCTCCAAGTCAGATTCACCCACCACCTCAACTTCCATTCCAAGCCCAGTGAAGCAGGGGAAGGAGGGCACTGTAGGGGTAACACCTGGTAAACAGGGGATGGAGAGGCAAAGGCGAGGCCAGGCAAAGCGTACCGCTGGATCCAGCACAGCCCCAGAGGGAGTGCCAGGGCCTGTACCTGTTGTAGTTTTGGTGGTGAGTGTGCCTGTTGTATCCACACCACTTCTAATTGATCCCAAGTCAGGGAAGCCATTTAGAATCCCGAACAAGTGGAAAAGCAACCCTCCACAATCTCCCAGCCACACTGTGTCTCACATCAGCATGACTCCAGCTCCACCTCCAAGTGCCACTACACCACCTGGTCCAAGCAGCCCTCTGGCTTCCCAAGCCACTGATAGCTCTACCTCAGCTGGGCCTCTCTCTCCCTGGTCAAGTGCTCAAACTATCCCATACATACATACAGCTCCCAGTCCGACTGACAGCCAAGTCTGAGTGGGAGTCACCCTTACACACCTGTCTCTCACACAGCGAGCCTGTACTGCCCATTGTTACCCACCTGACTGTTTTGCTAACCATGGAAGGGTACAGGTGCACACATTCTCTGTGCAGCTTCTCATGGACTCACTCTGTACTTTGTCCTGCCCACTGGGCCTGTCATTCACTGCTGTGTGCCCCTAGCCTGTGCAGCTTCTCATGTGCATACTCTGCACCTTGGACTGGCTACTGGCCTTGCTGTTTTCCCCTTGCCCGTGCAGCTTCTAATGGAATACTCTGCACCTTGGACTAGCCACTGGCCTTGTTGTTTTCCCCTCGCCTGTGCAGCTTCTCATGTACATACTCTAAACCTTGGACTGGCCACTGGCCTTGCTGTTTTACCCTTGCCCGTGCAGCTTTTCATGGACATGCCCTGCACTTAATTTTGGCCACTGGACTTGTTGCTCTTTGCTGTGTTCAACTATTCCCTGTGCAGCTTCTCATGTACATACTCTGCACCTTGGACTGGCTACTGGCCTTGCTGTTTTCCCCTTGCCTGTGCAGCTTCTTATGTACATACTCTGCACCTTGGACTGGCCACTGGCCTAGCTGTTTTCCCCTTGCCTGTGCAGCTTCTCATGTGCATACTCTGCACCTTGGACTGACCCCTGGCATTGCTGTTTTCCCCTTGCCTGTGCAGCTTCTCATGTACATACTCCACACCTTGGACTAGCCACTGGCCTTGCTGTTTCCCCTTTCCTGTGCAGCTTCTCAAGGACATACTCTGCATTGTGTGCCTTGCTCTTCTCTACTTTTGGTGCCTATCTGTGCAATATGTGAATAAAGACAGTTGCTCCTGTTGTCTGTTTTGTCTGTGTACTTACTGTATAAAGATTTTTCTGTGTGTCTATGGTTTACTGTGCCACATGCTTTGTGTGCCACTTCAACATTGCCAATGTCTTGTTTCACTTATTCTATATTTTACAGGGGTGACAGAGACTTCAGTTCTTCCTGACTCTGATACTTGTGGGGGCAATGATGTCATTTTTATATGGAATGCAGTTATCATTTTCATAATTTGTTCATGTTGGCTCTATTGTAGACATGTCAGGTGTGGGGGCACTGCCAGCAAGGAGTGTGATTCTATCCACAGGATTTCAGGCTGGCCAGGGTCATCATATATGTGTGTTCTTACTTTATATGTGCCCAGCAGTGTAGGTGAATGGTCATCGTGTGATGGCCAGTCATCCTAGTCACATGGGTTACTACAATGTGTGCACTTGGGTGGTCAAGAAGTGTGCAGTTTGAAGGGGTGACTGTTGGGAGTGTTGATGTGTATGTGCCCATGCATTGTCAACTACACACATGTTTCACCCAGGGGTTGAGTGCCTGTTGTTTGGACTGTTCAGCCCTGTGGATGTGGTTATATGGACATGTGTGAGTTGTATGTTGTGCACTGTACAGTGTGTTGGTGTGTCCTTGCAGTTCTGGCTGACTCCTACTTGTTGTTTTTGTCAATTGCGAGTATGCAGCGTGTGTGACTGGCAAGTCTGTGTTGTGTTTTGTTGATCATCTATGTGTCTTGATACTATTTGTGTTGACTGTGCAGACATGCTGATCTACACTGCCATTGTGGTTGTGTTTTCTCATGCATTGCTGTCACATGGTGCTTTATTGTCTCCAGTATGGTATATTGTGAGTGATGTCATACCATCCCCTATCTGTGCTTCAGCTGCTACCCATTGTGAGTCTGCACTCCCTCTATTTGAGTATGGAACACTCCTGCCATTTACACTACTGACATGCACAGCACTTCACTTTGATGTCAGCTGTCCCATTGGATTGCATGTGTGTGTGCCTCCCCATCACTTCATTTGTGACACTGTGCTTTGTGGTGCAGTCCTTTGCCCAGGAGCAATGTGCCATTCAGGACATTTCCCCAATTGGTTATATGTGATGTTCTTGTGCTGTTTAGCAGTCATGGTTGCTCATATGCACTTCAACTGTTTGTGCTGCCCAGTCATCTGGTCAACTTGTTTCCACCTTTCTGTCCCAGACTTTTGCATCTGTGGGTGTTGTGTTGGATGTATGTGTGTTTGCTGTGGTACTCCTTCACTTTCTGAGTGTGATGTTGTCTTTGTGCTGGGCTGATTAGTGGAAAAGAAATAAGGCTTTAACAGCACACCACTTATTATTTTTCAATCATTAACATGTATGTCACGTCTATGGGTATGAATACCTCCATTAACTTAACTTTAGAGACATTTTCAACAATATTGATCCAAAATAGAAAATCCAGGACAGTTAGTCATCTTGCTGTTAGATAGCCTTTATTCCAAAATCAGTTTCTCCGTAAAAAAACCTCCCGCACACGACTTGCCGACATGTGTTTCGTCTTATCATATCATAATTTTTGATCTTCTGTATTTCCATTGGTTAATTTTTACTTTGTTTCTTGGTTTGGTAATTTTTTTCCTTATAGGGAAAACTTTAATTAAGAGTCATTTTTTTGGGGGGGTGAGGAAGGATTCGTTGAACTAATTATATTTTAATAAAAGACATATAATATGTATTAAAATGTTTGAAAGTATATGTTTGAAAATATTATTAGTGTGTTTATTATGTTATTATTCATTTATGTTGTTATAATTTTGATAGTTATGTTTTTGGTTCAATTTAATGTGATATGCATGTTTATGTAATTGATTGTATTTATGGTGTTTAAAGTAATTGTTTTAATGTATTTTTGAGTTATCGATATATTGAAAAAAATGATAATATTGATGTCTATATTTTTGTAGTCAATATTTTAGACATGTCCTATATTTATTTATAAACGTCAATATTTTGTATTGTAATATTTTTGTTGTCGATATAGTTGCATTACGATATTGTTGTATCGATATTTGTGTATCTTTATAATTAAGTATACAACATCGATATTTTTGATATTGATATTTTTGTGTCAAACTGTTTGCAGTTTGAGAATGTGACGTTCGGTATTATGTCAGTGATTCAGTGGCCCCATACACGATTTTAAATAACATTTGCTTTGGTAGAGGTCACTTAATAAATTATTCCTTTAGAATTGATCTTCTAAATTTTTTAAATTCTGTTTTTTATGTAGATCTTTTTAACGTTGTCTAATGACCTACTTGATGAATTGATGCTTTTTTGATCTGTTTTTATAAGAGATCAAAACAGTTTAGGAACTGAACTGACTAAATATTTATCTTTCATAATACCCATTTGGCACTGGATTAAACTTGACATCCAAGGCTGTTTTGATTTGATCATGTGTCACTTCACCTTCTTGTGGTGTCTTTTTGATGGCTTCTTTCACTTGTTCATCAGCTGTGTTCCTCAGATACTTTATAAGTCTCTATCCATGCAATGCATCTATCAACAATATTGCTTTTTAGCAGTATCAAATGCAGTTGGCGGTTTTAAGAATGTTGCAGATGTATATACATTGGTGGACAGTAGTGGTCTCTCAGGCACTTCTAGTGGAATTTGATCAAGCAGAACATCTCGAGTTGCTTGTGACATGCTTTTATGCGGGCTGTCCTCAGGATCGGTTTGATGTATTATGGTCCACCTCTAGATCTATGTTGGGGGGGAAGGAATGGAAGGGAACAGCAGGGAGGGAGATCTGAAAGACACAAAGAGAGCGTACAAGATGAATACTCTAATACTCTAGTTTCTACCAACAATTCCTGACTTCGTACTATGTATATCTTTTACTCTAAATACCTGTAAAGTAAAATACAAATCTGTGGAGAGGCAGAGATGTTTGGCAGTGTTGAGGATTGTATAGGGGTGTCGCTGCATAAATACAAAACAAACATGAACATGTAACATCACCACACAAGGTTCATAGAAGGGAAAGCAATGGTACTATAATGAAGTATCGAACATACCCCTGACTCATTCCTTTATCGCGTTACTGGGATAGAGTGTAGACTACTACCACTCAAGTGGAACCCCTGTTAACAAAGGGAGCCAGAGACATCGTGATTACTGCACCATACATCCTATAAACACTTCTCTGTCCATACTTTCCTTCAAGAAATGATAATAAGATCTATGCAACTGAATGGCCCCGTAGTATAGCAACACTTGTAGCAATAGATTCTGTGGTTAGTATAACAAATCTTATACTAAAAGGTATTCCTGAAATAATTAGGAGCACTATGAAATATACAAAGAATGTCCTTTGCACTACATTGCTCCTTTACCCCCGGGCATAAGAAAAGTTAAGAAACACTTAAACAAAAAAAAGAAAGAGCAACTGTGGATCTCAAAACATCCACTTCTCCGTCGGCGGACAATACCGACCGGGTCAAGTTCCAAATAGTAAATTTAGGCCACCAAAAGTAAATAAGAACACAGCGTGTCTGGCACTCCTTGCCAACACACCGAACCAGGAAATCAGGGCACAAGCGGTAAAACGATCCTGGTGCAGAGCACCCTTACCGCACCAAGGAAGGATCCATTGAATATAATCAGGCAGAACTGGACAGGCTGGAATTCCCGACGCCGAGCTCGGGCATTGCTTCCTCCTTTATGCTTCCTCTCGTGATGTCTTGCGCGACTCGCGAAGGAGCATGGGAGTAGCAGTTCCGACTCGCGCATTGCTGGGAATTGTAGTTTCAATGCAATGCGCGATCGTGACACATGCTGGTTTCAAGATCAGCCTTAATAACCTTTGGAGCTGATATCTCACCTTTGCTCTCCAATGCAGCTCTCTATTTGATGGCTGTCTAGGGAGTTGTTCTTTGCGAAATGCTGGAGCTTTGGTGGTGGTCCGCACAGCTCTTAAACACAACCCCTTTGAGCCTCCTTCTGTGGTCACTCTGCAGCATATTGTGGAACGATGATTTGCTAATGGTTTTGGTAAGTAGACAAATCTTTGTGTACTACAAGTCCATGAAAGCAGTTAACATTGATTGGCTTTGTGCTTAAGTGTTTCTTCACTAACACCTGGTTAATCTCTGCGTCATAGCACATGAATTTCAGTTTAATTTATGGTGTGCGCTGCTTTTGTAACCTGGTTGCATCTCCTTTTAACGTTATTACTCCATATAGCATATGTCATTAATTTCCGTAATGGGACAGAACATTTTATTTGATGCTGTTTCCTTCAGTTCATGACCAGTGACGTAAAATTTAGATGTCACTTTCTTTATCTTTAAGCATTTTTATGCAGGCTAACGTTGCACTAGACTCCACCCGTGCCAGTGTTGATCGTGCAATTAGACTGCGGCACACGTAGCATGCACGAGCAGTTTGCTGGACCACGGCAATCACTCTGAAAGAGTGCTTTCAATGTAGGGCTTTGTATCCCTTATCTCATCGCCAGTTGTGGCATCCTACCAGCCCAGGCACTCACCAATAACCACGCCATACACGGGGAATAGTTCTACATGTCTTTATTCTGCTGCATGACAATCAGAATTCAACATTCTAAGCCTGCCTTCAACTCATCTCTCCAACTCTTATGCCCCAGCCCTACAGTGTACAGCGGGAACCAAAACAGTTACAGCGTTCTTTTATTTACAAGCCACTACAGGGCATCTTGTGTTTATTTTTTCTCATTTTCTATAGCTGACATATAATGCATTATATATTATGATTTGTAAATACTAGAAATGGTGTTTTGTTAGAGTCGACACAATAGGAAATTGATTCTTCAACCCATAAGATGGTTGGAGAGAAACTTATGAACGATTTCACTTGAGGAGGGTGAGGGAGGGTTATGGGCAGAGAATAATAGGATGAGATGTGTAGGACGATATAGATTCATTGAGAAATGTGACCTGGTCGTGTGTGTGTTGTAGATTTTTGGGGTCACAGAGAAGTTTGGGAGTGGGGGTGTTAAGAATGGTAAACCTCCATTTGTAAGCGGTCATTACCACGTGTACCATTAGTACGCAAGCGTTACAACGCATGCGCTGTGATAACGCGTAGCCATTTCTACGTATGTCATTACATTGCATGCGCTGTAACAACGCATGTTTTGTGATGCGAAAAACATTGTTGTGAGGAAACTGAGGCATTTCCTCACAACAACGTGCAACGATCACCGCCCTTCTGATGACGCAGGAAGGAGAACAGAGGACACAAGAAGAGAGAGGTAAGAGGGGCTGTTTTTAAGGGTTTAGGAGAGGGGGAGGGTAGTGCAGGGGTAATCTCTTAGGATTAAAGGTAGTGTTGTGTTTGAGGAGTATTGTTTTGAGGGTCAGGGTAGTGTTGTGGTGTTAGTGTAGTGTAGGGTAGTGTTTTGGGGTTTAGGATAGTGTTGTGGGGTGGTGCAGAGGAGTGTTTGAGTGTAGGGACAGGACTGGGAGGGGTTGTGCAGAGGTTTAGTATTTTAGGGTTTAGTGTATTGTTGTGGTGTTTGTGTAGTGTAGGATAGTGTTTTAGGGTTTAGGGTAGTATTGGGGTGTTTTGCAGAGTAGTGTTGTAGTGTAGGGAGCATACTGGGGGTCGGGCGGATTGGGCAGGTGGTAGTGTTTTAGGGTTTGGGGTAGTGTTGGGTGCCATGCTGGGTAGTGTTTGGGTGTAGAGACATGACTGGGGGTCGGGGAGGGTTGTGCAGGGGGTAGTGTTTTAGGTTTAAGGGTAGTGTAGGGTAGTGGTTTAGGGTAGTGTTAGGGTCGTGAAGGGTAGTGTTTGGGAGTTGGGACAGGATTGGGGGTAGGGGCAGGGTTGTGCTGGGGTTAGTGATTTAGGGTTTAGGGTAGTGTTGTGGTGTTTGAGTAGTGTAGTGTTTGGTAGTTTGGGTAGTGTTTAAGATTTTGTTATGTGTAGGGTAGTGTATTTGTATTTAGAATTTAGAGTAGTGTTTGGGTGAATGTCTGTTTTTATTACTAGGCAAGCTTTTAGTTGGCATACTTTAACACTTGCAATGTAAAGATATGCTAACTAAAACTTGCGTAGTAATGGTATTTGCTAAGTAAAAACTTCATAATAAAATGCTGCGAAGTAATGGTATGCAAAATAACGAGTCATAATTGTTAGGAATAACATTGTGATGGAGCGAGATGTTGAATGAAATTTTGTTCAAACTCGCAAAGTTAAACTTCTATAACCAATGTAATAGTACTAATAAGCATGTGTTGAAATACTAATGAACTTAGTTTTAAAATGCATATATACAGAAAAAACATGTGGGACTAATTTTATGCTCTATGTTGCAAATGCAAGTGTGTGAAAATAATAAACTAACCTTGTCTATTTTCTTTGTCAGTATTAAATTCGGCTGTTTAATTACTGGCATGTGCCTATTTGTGTGCTTATGTTATGTTATGTCTTTTCTGTGGCAAAAGCTTGCGGAGAATCCTTATGGCCTAAAGAAGAAGGTTAATATAAATGCTGCTCTGTGTGCTTAGCTAGGTAACATAAATTAATGGGTTAACAATTAGCAAAGGGGGTGGGTAATAGAATGGGTCTCAATTCTCTAATTAATTAATGTTTTATGTTTGTTTAAATATTAGTTTTTGTATGGGCCTAAGAAGTGTCTGGCAGTGCTGGCAAATGCGAAACTTGACCAGAGTGAAGTCTTCACTCACGTGCAGAAAGAAAAAAAAGAGCTTTTTGCTGAAACAAATAAATGTTAATTCAGAAGCAGTTTTGGTTGAGTTGTACGTGTTCTTGGAAGAAGGTCCAAGGACAGGAAGCCCATAACGCCTGCCAAGATTAGGAAGTAAAGTTTTGTGCTCAGACGAATGTTTCATTTTCGAGGAAGCTAGAAGGATGAAGAATCTAAGAACAATAAGGGCTTAGGATGTGCCCTGGACAAAATTTCATGTATAAATGGTTAGGGATTCTTTCTGAATGATTGTATCTGTTAGAAGGGTAGAACAAAGGCTACTTGTTTTATCATCAAATTTAAATATTCTGTGAAAATAGCGTCGTCTATTTCATGTGAAAGAATACTTGAGTGATTGAAAAGGCTATCTCTTTATTTTAGCGAAACAAGCAAATATGTTGTTTTTGTGAAGTTACTAACTGAATTCCATTGAAAGTTTTGTAAAATATGGTGCTGTGAAAATATTTTGTAAGGGAGGGGTCCGTTTAAGGAGCGGAGCGAGGACAGTGAAGCTGCAGCGGCAGCATACGTCACAGAGATCGCGCTGTGATTGGCTAGCATATGTCACAGTATTCACGCACCGATTGGTTCATGTGACTAGGCAGGTTTGTAGCTGATTGGTTCATTCCAGAAATACAGTAATTCTGTTGGTTGAGCAGAATAGTGACGTGGCTTAACCTGATTGGCTTGCTGGTGAGTTTCGCGCACGGATTGGCTAGAGTAGCGGAACAGCAAGGAAATACTTACGATCTTTTCTAAATTAAGCGGAATTGTTTAAAAACATGGGTTATTATTACATGAAAGAGGAAAAGAAGCTTTCATGGTTTCAGAAATTGAAGAATATTTTTAAAAATGATAGGAAAATTGAAACGCGAGGTGGAAGATTACTTCATAAGTACAAAACACCCGCAGCATATATGTCATGTGAATATGGTTATCATACTTGTCTTTGGATGGAAAATTGGATGGAATATACCAAAGATGATGGTGTATTGACATGGCCGGAAGATGGGTCATTTAACATTAAGGTGTTGAAAAACTTGAGAGAAAAAATGAAGACTCTTGTACCAAAACCTAGACCAACTCAATTTGAGGCTTTAGCTGAATGGGAGGATGAGATGTTTGAATTAGAACCTGAAAACAGAGGTGTAACAAGAGGCACTATATTAGACATTAATTGAGAAACTCATAAAGATAGAATGCGTCGTTGGAGACGAGCAGAAATGTGCAATGGTTTATACCCAGCAAGATTTAGTGAGGAAACAGGTCAAAAGAGTACTGAAAAGAAAAATAATTTTGGTGAAGATAGTGAATTAGAAGATTCAGTTTTAGAAGAAATGTATTTAACAAAACGGAGACCACCACCTTATCAACCAGTCTGTTCATGGTCTACCCTGAGAATTCCTCCAGGAACTTCTCCTAGTGCTCCTAATAGGGAAAATGATGAGACTCCACTTAGATTAAATCAGAATAATGCAAAATTTCCTGAGAGAGTAGAAACAAGAACTAATTCTAGTACATCTGGAGAAAGTAGAAATTATGCTGAAACTCCAGTTCAGAGAAATGAAATCCCAAGAAATGTAATGAGAACAGAAAGATCTGGGGATATACTAGCTATTTCAGAATATTTAAGATCAAAAGATGAATTAATACAGCAGTTAACTATAAGCATGGAAGCGGTAACAGTACCAGTAACAATTGGACCTGTTGCTCCAGTTTTTGATCAAAAGGAAATTAGACATTCAGCTCTGACTGTTCCATTAAATGCAGAAATTCAGAAAGTGGCTGAAAAATGTTATTCAGATTTAACAGAAATTCACCGAGAGAAAAAGATGCCAGATTTAACTTTTAATCAAAGTTTTTCAAATGGTCAATCTCCATCTGTTGCAGGATCTGATTCTGGAACTCCAGAAAAGAGCATAAATAAAATAGATTTAACACAGACTCCACAGCCCCCAGAATTTAAATTACTTGATGTTGCAAAGTTGAAGGCAGATTTGAAGGAATTGATTATTGGCACAATTGGACCTGAAAGTTTAAAGCTATATCAGGATGATGAATTATTGTTTATTTGCACAAGCATACAATGGAAAACGAAAACCAAGCATGATCAGTTAGAAGAAATGGCTGCTGAATTAGAAATGGATTTGAGTAGGGAGAAGAATTTGCAGAAACATTACAGAGTGGATTTCTCTGAAAAAGATATTGAAAACATGAACACCACAAGAAGGATAATTCATATAAAAGAATTAATAGTGTTTCTAAAAAGATTAGGTAAATTAAGCAAATGGAGAGTGAAATGGACAAAGAAAAGAGAGGCAGACAAAAGAGAAAGAGGGGAAGTAGCAACTGAGTTTCCTATGAGAGAAATAGCTGGCGGAGGGTATGTTCATGTTCATGTTCCTCGGACAAGACAGGAAATTTTGCTGTTTACAAATGATTTTCCCTGACTGAGAGAAAAACCTGTGGCATGGTATCGTCAGGTGAAGAGAGATTTGTTAAGGTTTCAAAAGTTCTGTGGATTGCTCTTGATGGATTCTTTGACATTGTTGTCCCATCGGATCTTTGGACAGAATGTAAAATTTCTATAGATTGGCCCAAAGAAGAACCTCCTCGAGATAAAGTAACAGGTGCACCTTCACCTGATGTAATAAACCTGTATGATAAGGTAATTGTGTGGGTGAAAAACAAGATTCCCCCAAAAGAAGTAGATTAGGTTAAAATTGACAGAACAAATCAGGAACCAAAAGAATCAGTGCATTCCTTCTATGAAAGATTACTGCTGGTATTTAAACAATACAGTGGTTACGAGAAATTGAGTGAGAAGGATATGAGCCATTTCATATACAGATTTGTTTATGGCTTGAGACCTGAAATTGGTGAGATGATTAGATCAGGAATAGTTGGTTCGCAATCACTCACAGTTGATGACATTCTGAGAAAAGCAAAATACTGTGGTGATGAGATAGATGCTAAACAAAAGAAGCTAAAAGAAAAAGCTATATGGGCACAGGTTAAAGTGGCTAAACAACAAATTGCACCTTTGGAAAATAAAAATGTTCACCAGAATCAAGGGAAATTTAAGGGTAATTTTAATAACCCCAAATTGATGGGTAATATTGAAGAATTAAAGCATAAACTCCTAAGTTTTATTTGGGACGAACTGGAAGCGCGAATGTAAGAATCCGCCCAGAAATTTTAAAAATACATCATTAAATCCACAGATGCAGAATGAGATAAATCAGCAGCAAAAGCTACAGCGACAGTTAAATGAGATGTCAGCAGCAACAGCTACAGCGACAGGTAGTGAATCAGCAGAGTCAAATTCCACAACCGCCACTTCCAAATTGTGTAAATGTGCAGAGATACAATACATAAACAGGATTCTGCGAAGGTGAACAGGTAAACAGATCACCAAGAGTGACTGTGTTGAATATTTCTCAACAATATTGGTTGAAAGAAAATGAAGGGAGTGATTCTGAGGATTACTTATGACGGTGCCTGACAGAGGAGGAAGAGTGTGTGCTTGGAGCCACTCTTGAGGTAGATCAATCTGTCCGTTTGTTAGTGGTAAAGTGAATGATGTAGAAATCATTTTTCTTGTGGACACAGGTGCTACCCGTTCTACTGTTAGATCAGTGGAAATAGAAAACCTAACTCTCTCTGGAGAATCCATCCAAGTAGTGCGAGTAGCTAATCCACAGACTAAAACACATTTAACAGAACCAGTGAAAGTTGAAATTGGAAAATTCAAAGACAAACACAGATTGGTAGTCTGTGAAAGCAGTCCTGTAAACTTGTTATGAAGGGACATCCTTTGTAAAATGAATTGTAAAATATATTGCTCACCGAATGGTATTGAGCTTCAAACTCCAGAATAAGATGGCCTTTATAAATTAACAATGTTAATGGTTGAAGCAGAAGAAAATACATTATTTCCTGCTTTTGACAAAAATGATTTACCTGAAGAATTAAAAGAGACAGTCAATACTAAAATTTGGGATTTATATGGAGACAAAATGGGTTTGATGAAACATGTAGACCCAGTTAAAATGACAGTAAAACAAGGAGTAGATTATCCAAACATTCCCCAGTATAAAATGAAAGCAGAGGTTATTGAAGGTGTTATACCTGTAATTGAAAAGTTTATAAAACAAGGTGTTTTAAAAGAAATTGAGAGCAGCCCATGTAATTCACCGATTATGGGAATCAAAAAGCCAAACGGAACTTTCAGGATTGTTCAAGACCTGAGAAAGGTTAATCAAATAGTTGTTCCATGTTGCCCAGTTGTACCAAACCCAGTGGTAATTTTATATCAGATTCCGCATGATGCAGAATGGTTTACAGTTATAGACCTTTGCAATGCATTCTTTACTGTTCCATTGCATCCAGAAAGCCAACAAATTTTTGCGTTCAGATTCCAAGAGCTTATTCTAGCATGGTGTTGTATCCCTCAAGGGTATACAGAGAGTCCATCTATTTTTAATCAGTTGCTAAAGAAATCCTTGGAAAATCTAGATTTACCTGGAAAATCAACATTAGGGCAATACATTGACGATCTCCTTGTTGCTGCAAAAACACCAGACAACTGTGTGACAGTGATACCATTACTCTTTTGAATCATTTGGTAGATGAGGGATATAAAGTGTCTCCTGCAAAATTACAGTCTGCAAACAAGAAGTAAAATATCTTGGTCACAGGATTGCAAAAGGAATTGAAAGGGACAATTGAAAGAATAAAAATGATCCAATCAATGCAACCTCCAAAAACACAGAGACAGGTCAGAATGTTTCTAGGAATGGTAGGTTATTGTCGTCAATGGATTAGTGGATTTTCGGTAATTGAAAAACCATTGCAGAGACTAACAAAAGCAGACATAAAAGACCCGATAACCTTAACAGAAACGGAGTTAGAGGCTTTTGAGCAGTTAAAAAGAAGTTTGTGTGAAGCTCCAGCATTAGGAATGCCGGACTACGAAAAGGAATTTGAGCTGTATTGCAGTGAAAGGGAAGGATGTGCATTATCAGTTTTGATTCAAAGACATGGAAAATTCAGAAAGCCGATTGCATACTTCTCAGCTGTTCTTGATCCTGTTGCAAAAGCATTACCAGGTTGCTTAAAAGCAGTGGCTGCAACAAGTGTGAGTCTGGAACAAAGTGAAGGGATAATTATGGGGTTTCCTGTAAAGGTATATGTGCCCCATTCAGTTGAGATTCTTCTTACCAGAAGTAAAACGCAGCACTTAACAAGCACTAGATTGACAAAATATGAAAAAGTTATTCTGGGATCAGATAACGTTTCTATTGCAAGGTGTGTGAATGTAAATCCTTCCACATTATTGCCTGATGGTATTGTGACAGAAATCAGAAACGAAAATGACATTGATCATGAATGCTTGGATGTTTTAGAATATTGCACCAAACCTAGGCAGGACATTAAAGATGTTCCGCTAACTGAATCGGATTTTGTTTATTTTGTTGATGGTTCATGCTTGAGAACAGATGAAGGCATTCTGAGTGCAGCATATTCTGTCTGTACAGTTGCAGATGTGGTTGAAGCTTCTTGTCTTAAAGGAATTCGCTCAGCTCAAATAGCAGAATTGATTGCTTTGATTCGTGCATGTGAAAGAGCAAAAGGGTTGAAAATTACCATAGTGACTGATAGTCAGTATGGGTATGGCGTAGTCCATGACTATGGCCAGCTTTGGTCTCAAAGAGGTTATTTAACTTCTGCAGGAACCCCTATCAGGAATGCAAAATTGATCAAAAGATTGATTGATGGCATTCAGCTACCAGAGAAAATTGCTGTAGTGAAATGCACAGCACACAAGAAGGGAAACAACTATATGACGAAGGGAAATGCATATGCTGATGAAATCGCAAAGTTTTGTGCGAAGAACAATATGTCCATTAATCGGGAAAAAGACAATGAACATGTTTTGAACTCACTTATGCTAACATCTGTAGTTGAGACATGGCAAGGAGTAAAAGATCTACAAGATGAGGCAGATGATGAGGAAAAAGACACATGGTTAAAAGCAGGTTGCAGACAGCGAGAAGAAGATGAGGTTTGGGTTTACAAAGATGACAGGCCAGTAATGCCAAACTGCAAGATTGCTGACATGGCACAAATGTATCATGGTCCAGGACATTTAGGTATAGTTGCAATGATTAGATTGTTTAGGCAAACATGGTATAATCCAAAATTCAGGATAATTGCAGAATCTTTTTGTCAGAGATGTTTGATCTGCCAACAGATTAATCCGAACAGAAAAACAGTTGTAAGCTTGGGAACTAAACAACGTGAGTGTGGTCCTTTTACCAGGTTACAGATGGATTTCATTGATATGCCTCCTCATAACAGATTAAGATATGTCTTAGTGATAATCTGTCTGTTTTCAAGATGGGTGGAAGCATTCCGAACTCGTCACAATGATTCAGTTACTGTGGCAAAATTGCTTTTGAGAGAGATCATACCTAGGTACGGATTTCCAGTGATGGTCGAGACTGATCGTGGCACACATTTTGAAAACAGACTATTACAAATGATTTGTGAAGCACTTGGTATAAAACAAAAGCTACACTGTGCTTACAGACCAGACGCATCAGGTGTTGTTGAGCAAGTCAATGGTACGATCGAAAATAGGCTTGCGAAAATGTGCCTGGCTACAGGAATGAAGTGGACTGATGCACTTCCACTTGTTTTGATGTCTTTGAGAAGTACTCCAGATAGAAAAACTGGTTTAAGCCCGCACGAAATATTGATGGGCAGAGTCATGAGACAAGCATTTGTTCCAGTTGATAAAGTACTAAGTATAAATGATAGTGCAATTAGGGACTACTGCAAAAATCTTTCTGACGTGGTGACTTCTGTGTTCCATCAGGTGGGAACTCAAGTATTAACCAAAGAAAAAGAACAGGCTCATGATCTATATCCAGGAGACTGGGTGAGGACAAAGGTTCATCGAAGAAGGAATTGTCTGGTACCCAGGTGGCAGAAGGCAAGATAGGTGATTCTTGTCACAACAAATGCAGTAAAGTGTAGAGGTCTGAAGAGATGGATACATGCTGCTAGTCATACCATTCGAGTACCACCACCTGAGAATTCTGACGAAGAAGGTGATACAACAACTGATTCAGATTCTGAAGAAGAACCTGAAAGAAATCCAGATCCTGAAGATCAACAAGAAAGTCGACATCTGGAAGATTCAAATGCAAATGAGGCATTGAATGAAAAAGATTTGGAAATTGTGATACTAGACTCTGAAAATGATGAAGATCGGCTAGAAAAAGAAGCAGAAAAAGAGTCTGAACAAGAAGTGATTCAAGATCAGGAGAGTATTGAAAAGCGGATTGGAAGCTCTGAAAGCAGGAAAGAAAATTCTGAAACTGGTGGATTGGAGGTAATTGAAGAAGAAGAAGAAGACAAATTACCAAGTACCAGCTATAAGGATGAAGGGCCCGATGTAGGTCGCCCAATACCGGTCGGTAACGGCCGAAAATCGGTAATTTTGGCCGTTACCGAGCGGTAACTGGAAAATGAGATGTAGGTGTCAAAAAAATTCCGAATCGGGAAATATGAATCGGAAAAAATCCGATTCTGTATTTACCGATTCCATATTTACCAAATCGGTATTTACCAATTCCGTATTTACCGAATCGGTATTTTCCGATTCCGTATTTACTGAGTCCTTATTTACCGAATCGGTATTCAAGAAACGGTAAAAAAGGCCCATCGAGAGGTAGGAACGCCCAAAAATACAGAATTTCAGGAAATTCGGTATTTAAGAGTCGGTATTTACCATGGACTGAAAGCAGGTGGTAACCAGGTGCAGGCTATAAAAAAGGGCCCAAAATGCAACAGTGTTGCAAGAATGGCGGCATTCTATGTGATCGCGAGGCGACAAATGCTACAGGCAGCAGGAGTGAGGGTCTGGCAAAGGAAGGAGCAGGTCTACAGACAGAGGATCACCATATTTCAACTGACTGAGCCTGAGATACTGCAGACGTACAGGCTACACCCCAGAACCATCCTGGACTTAATTAGGGACCTCCACCCATACCTGGATCATCCAACACCCAGGGCCCACGCCATCCCACCCCACGTGCAGGTGCTAGCAGCCTACACCTTCTTGCCTCTGGGAGCTACCAGAGTGTGATTGCTGCAGTTGGTGGTGTATCCCAGAGCTGCCTGTCCCGTTTCTTCAGGAAGTTCCTGGATGCCATGACGCAGAGAATGGAACATTACATCCGGTTCCCTGACACACCTGCGGAACTTGCAAAAACAAAAACTGACTTCTATGGACGGGCACACTTCCCACATGTGATAGGCTGCATAGATGGCACCCACATCTCACTATGCCCACCTGCAGCCACTGAACACATCTACAGAAATCGGAAGTCGACGCACTCAATCAATGTGCAGGTGATATGCAATGCTGGCAACATCATCACAGACATAGTGGCCAAATATCCAGGGAGCACGCACGACTCCTACATATTCCAAAACAGCGGAATATACACACGTCTTGTTGCTAGAGATTTTGGTGATGGATATCTGCTAGGTAAATAAGTATAACACACCCTGATATGAATGGTAGGTGTGTGTGTCATGTGTTAGCAACTCATGGACCTCTCATTCTCTCCTAGGCGATAGTGCATATGCCCTGCGTTCCTTTGTGCTCACACCATACCTCAATCCAACTAACAGAGCCGAAAGGCGTTACAATGTGGCACACAGGTCAACTCGCAACGTAGTGGAGCGCACATTTGGACTCCTCAAGAGCAGGTTCCGCTGCCTCCACAAGAGTGGAGGAGCATGACAGTACACCCCCATCATGTGTTGCAAGATTATAGTGACCTCTGCCATGTTGCACAATCTTGCCACCAAAGAAGGCACTGAGGTGGAGGTGACACATCACGAGGCCTTTGATGATGACCAAGAACATGTAGACCCCCAAGCAGCAGGAGCAGCAGCGACAGATGGAAGATTGAGACGGACAGAGATTACACGTAGATATTTCTAGGTAATGTATGGCACACAGACAGGAATAATGTTTGACAATTGTATTTTAATATTCACTACATGTGAGTCAAAATAGGGAAGCCATTGTCCTTAAATGTCCATCTGCACGACTGCGTGTGCTCAGTTGCCGTGACTGTGAGCAGTCCTGTGCATTCCTGGCAATGTTCAATGCTTACGGCCACACACTACATTCCGGGATTGACTTGACAGGGATTCCAAATCTTGGCTATGGACTGACTCTGCATTGCTGCGCCTGCCGCTCCTGCGCACCTCTGGTACAGGTATGCTGGAGCCACTCCTGCTGGTGAACCCCTCTGTCTCCTCTACACCCGTGTCACCAGCATTAGTCAAGTCAAAATTTGTATAGCGCACTACTCACCCAGAGGGTCTCAAGGCGCTTGGGGGGGGGGGTCGCTACTTATCAAACTGCCAAGTTTTGAGTTGTTTTCTGAAGGAGAGGTGGTTCTGTGTGAGGCAGAGGTGGGCGGGGAGAGAGTTCCAGGTTTTGGCCGCTAAGTAGGAGAATGATCTTCCATCCATGGTGGCTCTTCTGATGCGTGGAATCACGGCGAGGGCTTGATTAGACAATCATAGTTTGCGGGTGGGGGTGTAAAAGGTCAAGCGCGTGTTGAGGTATTTGGGTGCCAGGTCGTAGAGGGCTTTGTGTGCGTGGGTGAGGAGGCGGAACGTTATTCTCTTGTTGACGGGGAGCCAGTGAAGGTCTCTCAGGTGACCGGAGATGTGATTGTGGCGGGGTATGTCTAGGATGAGTTGGACGGAGGCATTCTGAATGCGTTGGAGTTTTTTCTGTAATTTGGCTGTGGTTCCGGCGTAGAGGGTGTTTCCGTAGTCCAGTCGGCTTGTGACAAGTGCTTGGGTGACCGTCTTTCTTGTTTCAGTGGGGATCCATCTGAAGATCTTTTTGAGCATACGTAAGATGTTAAAGCATGATGATGAGATGGCGTTGATTTGTCTGGTCATCGAGAGGGAGGAGTCTAGAATGAATTCCAGGTTGCGAGCATGGTCCGTTGGTAAGGGTGCGCTGCCCAGGGCCGGTGGCCACCATGAGTCGTCCCATGCAGAGGGGGATGATCCTAGGATGAGGACTTCCGTCTTGTCTGAATTCAGTTTTAAGCGGCTATTCTTCATCCACTCGGCTACGCCTTTCATCCCTTTGTGTAGGTTGGTTTTGGTGGTGTTTGGGTCTTTGGTGAGGGAGAGGATCAGCTGTGTGTCGTCAGCGTAGGAGATGATGTTGAGGTTGTACTGGCGTGCGATGGATGCGAGAGGGCTCATGTAGACATTGAAGAGGGTGGGGCTGAGCGATGATCCTTGTGGTACACCGCAGATGACTTCGGTGGCCTCTGATCTGAAAGGGGGGAGGCGGACTCTCTGGGTTCTTCCGGCGAGGAACGAGATGATCCAATCCAATGCTGTTCCTTGTATCCCAACGTTGCTGAGGCGTTGTACAAGGGTGCTATGACAGACCGTGTCAAACGCTGCGGAGAGGTCCAGGAGGATGAGGGCAGCCGTTTCCCCGTTGTCGAGTAGTGTTCGGATGTCATCTGTGGCTGCGATGAGGGCGGTCTCTGTGCTGTGTTTGGCTCGGAATCCAGACTGTGAGGGGTCGAGGGAGCCGTTAGACTCGAGGAAGGCGGCAAGCTGACTGTTGACGGTCTTCTCTATGACTTTGGCAGTAAAAGGGAGGAGCGAGATGGGGCGGTAGTTCTTAAGTTCAGTGGGGTCTGCTGTAGGTTTCTTCCGGAGGGCACTGAGTTCGACATGTTTCCAGCTTTCCGGGAAGGTAGCGGAGTTGAGGGAGCAGTTGATGATATCCCTGAGATGGGGTGCGATGATGGAGTTGGCCTTGTTGAAGATGTGGTGGGGGCATGGGTCGGTTGGTGATCCAGAGTGAATGGAGTTCATCAAGCGGATGGTGTCTTCGGTGCTGATCGGGTTCCAGGTGCAAAGGGTGGTGGTGGGGGGCTTCAGTTCGGTGGTAAGGGGGGTGGACTGGTTGCCAAAGCTATTATGTATGTCAGCGATTTTGCTGTGGAAGAACGAGGCTAGAGAGTCGCAGAGGTTTTGAGAGGGAGTGATGTCGTTAGTGCCGGCGCTGGGGTTGGTAAGCTCTTTGACGATGTTGAAGAGTTCCTTGCTGTTGTGGGCGTTGTTGTCGAGTCGATTCTTGAATGCTGATTTCTTGGTGGATCGGATCAGCTGGTGATGTTTGCGCGTGGCGTCCTTGAGGGCGGTCATGTTGTCTGTGGTTGGGTTTTTTCGCCAGGCTTTCTCGAGGGTGCGGCAGTTCTTTTTGGAGATCTTGAGGTCGTCATTGAACCAGAAGGCTTTTTTGCTACCTGGCTTGTTGTGATGGTTTTTCAAGGGTGCTAGTTCTTCAGCGCAGTGGGTGATCCATTGTGCAAAATTGATGGCTGCTTGATTTGGGTCCGATGATTCGGCGGGAGGGTTTTGGTTTAGCGATGCGGTGAGCTGGTTGGTGGTAATTTTGTTCCAGTTTCTGCGGGGGACTTGTTGTGGGTGGTGGTGGGTCGGGGTCTTTTTGAAGTTGAAGTGGACACAGCTGTGGTCCGTCCAGTGGAGTCCTGTGGCATGATTGAAGGAGACGTGCTTGCTGGAGGAGAAGACTGGGTCGAGCGTGTGTCCGGCGTAGTGGGTGGGGGTGTTTACCAGTTGTTTGAGTCCGAGATTGGCGAGGTTGTCCAGAAGGGTGGTGGTGTTGCTGTTGTTGTTCTTTTCCAGGTGGAAGTTGAGGTCCCCAAGGAGAATGTAGTTCTCGGAGGGGAGGGCGTGTGGGCTGATAAAGTTAGTGATGTCTTTGCTGAATTGTGTGCGGGGTCCTGGTGGTCTGTAGATGAGGGTGCCTCTAACTGTGGGCTTGGGGTCGGTGTGTATCTGGAAGTGAAGGTGTTCGGCGGCTGTGAGGGTGTCGCCGGAGCTGGTCGTGACACGGATGGTGTTCTTGTGGATGATGGCGATGCCTCCTCCAGATTGGTTGATGCGGTCCTTTCTGATGATCTTGTAACCGTCCGGGATTGCTATGGCGATGTCGAGCGCTGATGAGGTTTCTGTAAGAAAGGCGACGTCCGGCATTGGGGTGTCTAGTAGGTTCCATAGTTCAATGGCGTGTCTGTGGACCGAGCGGGTGTTGAGCAGGATGCACTTCAGGTGGACGTAAGTGACTCATTCATAAGTGGAGAGTGGAGGGGGCAGAGCGAGGGAGGAGCAGCTGGGAGGCGCTAGCGGGGTGTCGAGGGCGGAGGTTCGCTAGAAGCTGGAGGGAGCGGGGGTGGGGCCGTGGGGCTAAGGGCACAACAAGCTGGCTAAATAATGCTGGGCGATATCAGGCACAGAGGAGGTTGCAGTCACCAGAGCAAAACAATGGCACACAATGCAGGTCGTCGGCACAAACCAGACCAATGGCGCGAATAGCTGGCACAATTTATAACCAAAGCAAAGCAGGAGACCAATGGCGCGAATAGCTGGCACAATCCACAACCAAAGCAAAGCAGAAGATAATAACGTTACCAGGCAGCAAAGCAGGGTAACAGCGATACCAGACAGCAAGGCAGGATAACAGCGATACCAGGCAGCAAGGCAGGGAGGGGTGAGCTGCGAGTGGAGCGACCGGTTCTGACCAGGTCGGGACGGTCACAGCTCCTTGACTCGCGGGTTCACTCTAGTGTATGTTTGTGGGAGGGAGGAGCAGCTGGGAGGCGTGAGCGGGGTGTCGCGGGCAGACGTTCGCGAGAAGCTGGAGGGAGCGGGGGTGGGGCCGTGGGGGAGTAGCGGCAGGGAAGGGCTAAGGGCACAACAAGCTGGCTAAATAATGCTGGGCAATATCAGGCACAGAGGAGGTCGCGGTCACCAGTGCAAAACAATGGCACACAATGCAGGTCGTCGGCACAAACCAGACCAATGGCGTGAATAGCTGGCACAATTTATAACCAAAGCAAAGCAGGAGACCAATAGCGCGAAAAGCTGGCACAATCCACAACCAAAGCAAAGCAGGAGATAATAACAATAGCAGGCAGCAAGGCAGGGTAACAGCGATTCCAGGCAGCAAGGCAGGATAACAGCGATACCAGGCAGCAAGGAAGGGAGGGGTGAGCTACGAGTGGAGCTCCATCGCAGAGGTCACTCTTCCCATGCCCCTTGTCAAGTCTGTGCAGCAGTGCAAAATTGCATCCTGCATGGAAATTGAGCGGAGGCACAGTAGGGATGTGGATGTTGCAAATCTGTTTAGTGCCTTGGACTGCTGGCGCATATACTGCCGCTTCCTGCGACGCTCAAGTTGATCCCTGTCCAACTTATCTGACAGTACACCCATGTAGGTGGAGATGTCCGACATCCCTTTGGAAATTGTCTCCAAACTACAGGCAATGTGGCCTATACCCTTATCAATGTTTGTCATTTTGTTGTTCATGCTGGGCACCTGCCTATGCACAGCCATCAGTGCCTTGGCCTGCACGTGCTGTACTTTGACCATTGTGGCCTCCAGGCTACAGAATACGCTCCCACCTTCCTGCCCATCGCCAGCCTCACGTGCCCTCCTGCCAAGGACACTGGTGCGCGCGGCACCAGCAGTGGTCTGTGATCTGGGCTTGTCAGCCACAGGTGCTAATGTCTGATCTGCAACATCCTCATCCTCCTCATCAGAGGTTTGCGGGATCCTCTGTGGGGGCACATCTGCCCTACTCATCCTTCCCTGCATGGTCGACCTGGAAGTTGGTTTGGGTGTCAGGGGTGTGCTTTCCACCTCAGTGGAGTTAAACAACAGAGGTGATAGCAGGACAGGTGTTGAGGCTCGTTCTGGTGTTGAGGCTTCCTGGGTTGTGTTGTTGCCTCCTTCTACAGCGCTGTGACCTGTGCTTTGTTCCTCCTTCTCACTTCTCTTAGTTTCTGGTGCCCTCTCCTCCCTTGGTGTTGCTGAACTGCGTGAGGACTCTCCTGTGGAATGAAATTGACATAGGGTCAATGTTGTTGCTCACCTGTGTGTACTTCTTAAATAAATACTTTACACACCTTTGCCCAGCATACACAGTGTGTTTGGAGATGTGTGTGGCATGCCTAGCTGAGTCTTGTGGTGTATGCATTGCATGTGTGTACTCATGACTACGTCTCCCATGATGCATTGCTGGCCCCAAGTATGAGCTGTTCTGCAGTGTCATGACTCTACACAGTGGGGCACGGGTTCAGGGTAGTGGTTGGGGATTAGGGTACATGCATCTTACCTTGTTTCATTGATGCTCTGGCTGTACTGTCCAGGTCTCCAATCCCATGGATGCATTCTGGCTCCAGGGTAGTTTCAACAAGCTCCTCCATCTCTGTAGGTTTTGGCGCTTTGCTCCTACCACCTCCTGTCACACAAGCATCCTTTTTTTGGGCAGCAATCTTCTTTTTGGTTATGATGCGCAGGTCATACCATCGCTTTTTAATGTCCTCGATCTCCCGGTGAGTCACACCAATGGCATTAATTATGCACTGTGTGCCAAGCCATATGTTCCTCTTCACAGACTCTGCAACATGCAGAGACTGTCTTCCAAATATTTGGTTGTAGTGACTCGCTATTTCTTCAACAGCCACCTGCAGTTCTGCTGGGCTGAACTTCATCTTCCTTTTGCGCTCCCCACCATCCTTTTGCCCTTCTTGGGACTCCATTCTGTAGCACTGCTGGGCTCTGGATGCTCAGCTCCTCTCACCTCAGCTCAATTGTTTGTTCAGTTGCTGTGCACCTGCATGGGTGTGGCCACTCCCAGGTACTGGGGAGGGGTGCTTCAATCTGATTGGTTGGATTCTCTGGGCCTTGGTTGTGGCGTGTGTAGGGTGTTCCCGATTGGTTAGCAGGCTCACATGTCGAATTTCAAACTGCCGTTTCGGTATTTACTGAATCGGTATTTTCCGAATCGGTAAATTCCAAATCTGTAAAATCCGAATCGGTAAAACCCATTCATTCCTATGGGCCTCCTGGCCCATAGGTATGAATGGGTTTTACCGATTCGGATTTTACCGATTCGGAATTAACCGATTCGGAAAATACCGAATTCAGATACTGAGTCATTCCAAATCTGTAACTTTTACCGATTTTTTACCTACATACCATTTTCCGATTCTGAATTACCGATTCGGTATGAGTCAGTATTTAAGAATCGGTAAATACAAATTACCTACATCTGGCCCGATGTTCCTAACAGAGTGAAGCTGCTGAGTAAAGAAGTGCCTGAATCTAAAGCTGATATCACAGAGAGCAAAACAGATGATGAATTCAATGTGAAAAGATCAAGAAAAAGAGCTTGGTGAGTTGAGTGCAATCAAGCTGAGCCAAAGAAGGAACTCTCAAGAAAAGGAGATAATTGGCCAAATGAGAATGAGAGTCTGAAATTCAAATTAGTGAATAAATCAAAAGAACAGGTTGATGAAAATTCAAGTCAGAAAAATGATTCAGATAAGAAAAATCAAGCAGGAAGGAAAATAGAAGTGATTAGCAGTAGAGCAAAGAGGGTGTTAAAGCCTAATCAAAAATATAAATCACCTGAATGGACCTACATTATCGTTCCACCAGTAGTGGAAGTGAGCATTAGTAGCCAAGAAGATATAGATGACACAAGTGATATTGGCTGACTTTGTTTTCATATAAGGTTGAAAATTGTAGGTGACATAAGGTCGAAGAAATTGTGTTAGGTGACACAAGGTTGAAGAAATTGTGTTAGCTGGAAAAACACATTGATGTAAGACGTAAGGTCGAAGAAAAGCTGTTAGAGGATTCTTTAAAAAAAAAAAAAAAAGGGGGGTGTATATTTAGTGATTTTTAAATTTAATTTTTTTTTTTTTTTTTGAAAGGCTCTTGTTTCAAAGTAAAAGATGCCTAATACTAATACCAATTCGAGATGCTCTATTTTAAGAAGATGTTGCAAAATGTCTTCTGTTTGTGTGATATTAATAATTTTGGTTTGGGTAATTTTAGCTGTCATTTTCCCCTTTTGGAATTGACAAAGAAATGTACAAAGCTAATATGACTAGTAAAGTTGAGGCTGAACAAGTTATTCATGATGTAGTAGGCAAGACTAATAGAGTCATTGAGCACAAACCAGAGATCCATCAAGATAGATCTGTTGGTGATTTTTCTAGTAATACCTTTTCTAGACTTTTATCTGAATATGTTAAGGTGATGAATGTGAAAGATTGTTACATCTGTGTGAAACTACCTGCTTCTGTTTCAGAGGGGGTTACGTATAATATGCTTCCTCTTACTTATGGCATCACTTGTAGTGTAATAGCTAGTTTGTTTTATCGAACAGGTCGATTGGAGTATTATTACTCTAATTATGATGAGATTTTAGCAAATTTAAAGATTGACAATAGTCTAAATAAACTGAAACATGCTAAACAGATGAGGGAATTTTTTATAGTGACTAATGAACTCACTTACGAGTATGCTTTTTGAAACAATTTAACATGCGAATTGAGAACGGAAGAAAAGTCTCTCTTAAACATGGTTTAAGAGAGAAGAGCAGTTTATAAGAGAAACAAGATGCTGAAACATCTAAGTTTTGGCAGAGTGAGGATGAAAACTTAATGGTAGAAATGAAAACGTTGCTATACACATAGATAAACCTGTTAGTGGAAAATTGTGCATTAGGAGAGATAATACTCAATTTGATAATTATTTTGTGGGTGCTAGTCAATGTGAGGATACCTATCGTATCTTAAGAGGGTGGGGATTTAAAGGAGGCAAAGACCCAATTTTCCCTGGAATTTATTTTGTTTGTGGGAACAAAGCTTACTTCAATCTCCCAGACCACTGGTATGGGACTTGTTAAATTGGTTTAGTTTTTCCAAAGATTTTTCATATAAACAGAAATTCCGAAGGTTCATTTGAAATTGGCAAACACCTGAATAGGTTCAGGAGGGAAAGTTTTTCAGAAATAATGGGAGATATATTTGGTGCAATTATACCTATGGTGGGAATAACCCTGAATGCAAATAAAATCAGAAAAGTGTCTACAACTGTGGACAGATTATCTTTTTTATTTTTTTATTTATTTTATTGGTTCACGACAAAATACATTAGTCAAATAGTTCATAAAGTATATATCATAAAATACACTATAATAATGAAAAAGGAGCTTAACAAAAAGTTCAAAGTATAACCTTGAGCCAAGAGGAACACAATAATAAATTTAGACATACATTTTTTCAAGCTTCATAAAAATCTGAAACGGTCCCCCAAATTTTCCATCCCATTTTTTCCTCCGCCTTGAGGCAGAGAGCGAGAAAAGACTCCACTCTAATTTATAAAGTTTATACAGTCGTGCTTGCCACTGTTGAAATAGTGGTGTTTTTTCTTGAAGCCACTCTGTGGCGATACATAGCCGTGCTACAAGGAAAATTTAAAAAAATGAAATAACGAAAGCGATAAAGTTCATTAATCCGATTGTCATTGGGAATCTTCCCCAGCACCAACATAGAGGGAGTAATCGTTACATTAACATTAAGCACTGAAGACAAAAAATGTTCAATGTCTTGTATAAATCTTCCTAATGCTGGGCAAGAAAAGAAAATGTGTAAACTATCTGCATTATCAGCTTTACAACGAAAGCATTTGCCATCAAAGCCTCTTCTCCATTTTAACATTTGTGCTGGTGTATAATATAGATCAAATAAAGTTTTAAAAAATTGAGCTATTAAATTAGCTGACATCAAAACCTCTTTAGAAAGCAGAATCAAATTTTCCACATCAATCTCATTATCTCCCAATAAATCCCCCCACTTTGCCCTTCTTTTCTCCAAGTCATCAGATTTCTCCTCCACAAGCATTCGATAAAGAATTCCAATCTTCACTTGTCGTGCAATCCCCTCTATTACTTGATGCTTTTTAAAACATAATTTATGTCTTGTAAGGTAATCCCTTTATTTGTAGGAATTTGAAAAAATAGCTTCTAGATAAAACAAACTCTTCGCTCATTTCAATAAATGATTTACATTTACCTTCACTCGAAAAAAAATCCCCCAAACAAGTCACCTCCTTTTTTTGCCAGTTCCTGGCTGTCCCGTCTGAAAATATCATAGGTAATAATCTAGATGAAAAATAGGGAGTATAATACGACAATTTTCTTATATCAATAGTGCGAGCCAGCCATTTCCAAGTTTTATACGCACTAATGAGGACCTTGAAACGAGTCCTTTTGTAGTAATTACCATCAATTTCATTGAAAAAAATTTGTCTTGCATGTGTTCCTATCAGAATCTCAAATATAGAAGGATGGGTATGTGCATACTCCAAAGATCCTCTTATTGTCAAAACTCTCATTTTTTACAAAAAACAAACTATATAGTATAACAAAAAAAATCAGGTACACCTAGCCCTCCCCTTTCAGTGGGTAAAGTCAGATACTTCATAGACCGCCTAGGTTTCCCAGGACTCCAGATAAATTTACCACAAAGTGATTGTAGAGCCTGTAACTTAGGTTTTGGGAATTCCAAGGGAATAGAACGAAATAAATAAAGAATTTTAGGGAGGACATTCATTTTTATAATATTGGTCCTTCCTATAATGGTCAAATATAAACGATCCCATCTGTCCAAAGAGGTCTTAATTTTCTGATAAACATTGCTCCAATTTACATTAACCAATTCAACCATATTTGTTTTAATCCGTATCCCTAAATACATAACCTCTCCGACCACCCTCTCATCCTCCCATGTTATGGCTTCTGAGCAAAGAATCTGAGTTTTGGATACATTGAGTTTGTACCCCGTTATCATTCCAAATTCTTTAGCCAGCCTTTCGATCTCCAAACTAGCTGTTTCTGGTGTGTCTGTTACTACTGCGATATCATCCGCATATGCGAATACTGAAAAAGAAAAATCAGAAACAGTAAAGGGAGGGATTAAAGGGTTCCGACTTAATTGTTCGATAAACGGGTTAATATATAATTAAAACAATAACGGGGAGCAGGGACAACCTTGACGAGTCCCTCTGGTGATGGTAACCGGTTCAGAGAGTCCTCCCAAGGCAGATATTCTTGCAATAGGTTTAACATAGAGTGTTTTTATAGCTTTAATATATTTCTGTCCAAACCCCATTTTACCCATTAACGTCCAAAGATACTCCCAAGACACTCGGTCAAACGCTTTTTCTGCATCTAACAGAAAAAGCGCTAATTTCTGTTTATTTACAGCTGCCAGATCAAACAGAGTAATAACTTTATTGATATGATCAACAGTGCTTCTTTTAGGGATGAACCCATGTTGATATCTTGAGACTAGGGATGCCACTACTCCGGATAGCCGATTGGCTAAAATCTTTGAATATATCCTGTTATCCACGTTTAATAAAGATATGGGTCTATAAGATCCTACATTATAAGGCGGCTTATCTTTTTTACAAAACACAACTATAGTTGCTTCAGACCATGTAGGGGGAGGATTACCCTCTTGTGCAGCCAGGATTACCCGGTACATCTCATCCTTTAAAATATAAAAAAAACATTTATAGACTTCGGCTGGCAATCTATCTGGTCCAGCGGCTTTGCCTACTGCGAGGCTTTTCACTGCACTCTCCACCTCTACCATAGTTATTGGTAGGTCTAATTCTATCGCCAATTGGGAATCTAGGATTTTCAAGTCTACCAGCATTCTATCATACCATTGGACGTTTGAATCCAAACTATCCTCCCTAGCATAGAGATTTGCATAGAAACTTTTGAATATTCCTAAAATACGTTCTGGATCTGAATGTGAATCGCCTTGGGAGTCTTTCATTGAAATAATATTCTGAGCTGTCTGCTTCATTCGTAACCTTATTGCC
The DNA here is from genome assembly GCF_964263255.1 of Lissotriton vulgaris. NCBI lineage: Eukaryota > Metazoa > Chordata > Amphibia > Caudata > Salamandridae > Lissotriton > Lissotriton vulgaris. The sequence goes on from NC_141695.1 coordinate 1,238,518,968, forward strand.
AAGGTCTTGCCTATTCTCTCACAAAATTCATAACTCATCATTTTAGATGATAAAAATTTCCTGGCAATTTCCTTATCCCAAAAACCCAAAATATTACTTCTAGCCTTAGCAACCTCGTTTTCTACCTCAAAGAGCCCTGTTTTACCTTGTGCGACTTCTCTAGTTAGGAGGGTCTCTGCTTTAACCAAATGTTCATATAGATTATCAAGTTCTTTTTTTTACTTTTTTCGTTGCCAAACTGAAAAACTAACGCATTCCTCCCTAAACCCTGCTTTAAACGTGTCCCATACTACGGAAATATTAGCTGTACCTCGATTTTCATACAAAAAAAAATTGAATCCAGTTTTGCATATGTGCGATGGATTCTGCATTTAAACCTAACTTCCGATCATATGAAAAGTTGGATTGTATTTTCCTTTTTCCTAAACTATGAATATCTATCACTATAGGGGAATGATCTGAAGATATCCTGGGGTAAATTCTGATATTGGTTCCTTCTAACAAATTTCGAGGTATAAAAAAATAATCTAATCTCACTAATTTTTTATGAGGATGAGAATAAAAAGTAAATCCATTATCCCTCTCTCTCAGAATCCCCCAAGTATCAACCAGCCCTTGATCTTGTAATAGGTTCACAAGTGCTCTAAACACCCTCGGTTTACGGCCTTTATATAATACCTGCGGATCCCCTAAGGCACTGTTGGTCAAGTTTATATTCATATCGCCACAGATCACTATCGGCTGTTGGAAGCCGGCTAACTCCAATTATCAGATTATCAACCGATACTGCAAGTGGATTTCAATTAGTTGATACAGAACTGATTGCTATGAGGTCAATGGTAATGCAGAACCGTCTTGCTCTGGACATTCTGCTTGCAAAAGAGGGAGGAGTTTGTGGAATTTTGCACGTCCAGCATTGCAGTACATATATGCCAGATAAGAGCAAGAACATAGAGATGTTTATCAAAAATATTACTGAATTACGCACTGAGATAGAACCCTTAGAAGATGAAAGTTTTTCAGAACGCTTGAACAAAAGATTTGCAGCAATCAGAAATTGGTTTCAAGAGATTGGTAGTTCAATCATTGGTAAAATACTTTATCCTGTAATAGATATAGTCATAGTGACACTTTTGTTAAAAATTAGTTGCATGATACACAAGAGAAAGAAATATGTGAGGGAAAAGAAAAGGATTTATAAACTCAGACAAGAACGTGAAAAGGAAATAGAACTAGAAGAGTTTCGTATAGCCCAATATGAGGGTTGTAGACAAACTGCTGAATCAAAAGTTTAGAAAAACTAACACAGTGAATGTTCAAAACATGTTCGTAAGATTAACATTTTGCTGAAATTTTTGAGTGTAGTTTGGTGATTATGAAATCACCAGATGAGGGAGTTGATGGAGCGAGATGTTGAATGAAATTTTGTTCAAACTCGCAAAGTTAAACTTCCATAACCAATGTAATAGTACTAATAAGCATGGGTTGAAATACTAATCAACTTAGTTTTAAAATGCATACATACCGAAAAAACACGTGGGACTAATTTTGTGCTCTATGTTGCAAATGCAAGTGTGTGAAAATAATAAACTAACCTTGTCTATTGTCTTTGTCAGTATTAAATGCGGCTGTTTAATTAATGGCATGTGCCTATTTGTGTGCTTATGTTATGTTATGTCTTTTCTGTGGCAAAAGCTTGTGGAGAATCCTTATGGACTAAAGAAGAAGGTTAATATAAATGCTGCTCTGTGTGCTTAGCTAGGTAACATAAATTAATGGGTTAACAATTAGCGAAGGAGGTGGGTAACAGAATGGGTCTCAATTCTCTAATTAATTAATGTTCTATGCTTGTTTAAATATTAGTTTTCGTATGGGCCTAAGATGTGGCTGGCAGTGCTGGAAAAAGCGAAACTTGACCAGAGTGAAGTCTTCACTCACGTGCAGAAAGAAAAAAAAAGAGCTTTTTGCTGAAACAAATAAATGGTAATTCAGAAGCAGTTTTGGTCAAGTTGTACGTGTTCTTGGAGGAAGGTCCAAGGACATGAAGCCCGTAACGCCTGCCAAGATTAGGAAGTAAAGTATTGTGCTCGGACGAAGGTTTTTTTTTTGAGGAAGCTAGAAGGAAGGAGAATCAAAGAACAATAAGGGCTTATGATGTGCCCTGGACTTGGTCAAGAGTGAATGACATAATGGTGTACTGACACGGCTCAGCCAATGACAAGTTTGGATTTGCAAAGGAAATGCAAAATTTAGTTACTTTAGCAAGATAGAAAGGTATAAAACCTGGCCACTGGGGAGGAGTGATTCGCTCCTCGCTTTCCGTTTCCTGAAAGGCGTGACGTGCTGTTGGACTATTTGGCGCACGTAAGGACAGCTGACTTTAATTATAATTCTTTTTAGGTGAAGTTAGTTTTAGACAGAGAGATAGAATTTTAGGGATGGAAACTTTTATTTTGCTTTAAATCATATTAAATGTTTCGCCTTTGAAATGTCAGTCCAATAAGTCTTTTTCTTAAAATGATGCTTTCACTTTGCTAATAAAATAAAAACTCTTGATTAAAAATGCTCTTTCTTTGAATATTAAAGTGAATAAAATTAGATTTGAAATGACAAGCTGGTCTTGTTTATTCATGGTCTAGTTATCATTAGTTGATCCATTTGCCTTTGTGACTTAAGTAAATGTCATATGTTTAAATAACCATGGTAAGAAATGATAAACTGCAGTTGTGAATAGTTCTGATTAATTAGGTCACATGATTCAGTCGCTCAAAAATTGTCTCGTTAGTTTATGGGCCTTGATAGTGTTTCATGATTAATGGTGAATTGTGGAGATAGGTAGCGTTCGTGAGACAGATTTTCATTAGGAGCGCTGGATCAATTGCATTGGTAAAATTTGAAAACTTAGGGCCCGATGTAGGTGGCAAATACTGGTCGGAAACGGCCGAATTCGGTCGTTTCCGACCAGTATTTGGCATCTTGAGATGCAGGGGGCCAGAGTTTACAGATTCTGTAAATTTACCGAATCGGTAAATTTACAGAATCTGTAAAATACCGAATCAGTATTTTTACCGATTCGGTAATACCCAGATGTAGGTGGGACTCTTCTGAGTCCCAAAGGCCATACAAATTCGGTATTTTACCACCCAATCCAATTGGGTGTTAAAACACCGAATTCAGGTGTGCATGCCCATGTGTGCATGCACACCTAGCCATGTGACAGACAGACATGCCCTTAGGGCATGTCTGTGTGCCACATGGCGCACATGCCTATTTTTGGGGTGCCAGAGGGTGTCAAAGTGACACCCCCTGCACCCTTGTGAAATTCGGTATTTACCGATTCGGTAAATACCGAATCGGTAATGCCCATTCATTCCTATGGGCTTCAAAGCCCATAGGAATGAATGGACATTACCGATTCGGTATTTACCGAATCGGTAAATACCGAAATCTTCCGATTCGGTATTCCAGCACATCTGGAATACCTACATACCCACCCCTTAGATTTACCGATTTTTAATTACCGAATCAGTAAAATTCGGTAATTAAAAATCAGTAAATCTATTCTACCTACATCTAGCCCTTAGTTGTAATGGTTGTTGCCAAGGATTTGTAAGTGCAGACCTGTTGTCTTACAGTGTCTTTTTACATTTACTTGCACCAGTCTGATACTCATGGTTTCGACAATCATCAGCCTTGAGTGTCGTTTTTTACTATACATCACCGAAGAAGTGTCTCATTATTGCCAAAACAACATGGGGACGTATGCTCAACACTCACAACCAAACAGATTTCTGCCAATGCCTAAAAAGAAACCTGGTTTTGATCTACTTTTTGCTGCCTTTCCACTGGAGCATTCATGCTTTGATTCATCGAGAGATTGAGCAGGTTGTCAAATTGATTATATTTTGGAACATATGTAAAAACTCGACTCAAAAGTCTGTCCAAGTGGGCACTTGTATCTTCAGGAAGTTGATAAATGTGCATTTCAAGGATACAATTTCTTGAAAAACATCAGAAATTTCTCTTTAAACCACCATAGAGGTAATGTTGCCTTATAAAATATAACATTAAAAAAGAATTACTTCAACACGGTTTGAAAAACAAGTAATTTACTTGTTCAAATAGGGCAATCACTTGAGGCTTAATAGTTGGGTCTCAGAAAAGATAAAACATTTGTAGGAGATATCCTGTGTCTAGAGTATACTTTGCCTAGTATGTTGTTTATTTAATGTTTTTAGCAGAACGTCACAAATTCAATTTATTAGGCAATAGTTCAAGCTTTTTAAAACAGGTAGTAACGCACTATTATATTGTTTTGCACAAATGTAATTACGTGTTGCACTTCACTAAAAGAACTGCATCAACATCAACCTATTTGTAAGCCATTTTTCTATAATTTTATTAAAACCGGCCCTTTTCCCAGTGGGGTTATTTATTGTATTAGAACCATTTGATGGTAAATTTAGAGACCATCTTTTAATTATTTTCAGCAAATGCAGAAACATATGTTAATATTGATAATGAACTATGAAATCAAAAACAAAAAAGCACCTTACATCGTTATATGTAGATTACGACTGATTACCTTCAGTATTGTGATTTGAAATTGACCCCGAAGACGTATACATATAGCATCAGGAAGCAGAGCTACTGATCCTGGAACAAAATAAGCCAGGGTAATACCTGTCTCCAGAACACGTTTTGCTCTTTGGTATTTAGGTAGTCAAGCCTGAATTGAGTAAAATGCGACCGTCACTTTAATTCTCGCCAGTTCCTCGAGCCCCTAACAATGAATATATGGTGTGGGATAGAAACCAGGGGCAGACTTACTAATACTTGGTGCAACGCAGTTAGACAACTTGCTGTGAGAGTGCTTGAATGTGGCATATCTATGAAGATATGGTGCACGCCTCCTCTCCCCCTGTTATGGTGCACTTGTGGCTGCCGAGTGCAAACACAGGCACCCTTGCTCTGTGATGCAATGGTACTCGTTGCAGCTTCACAGGCATCAATTTCTTCAGGATGACATTGCTACCACCAGGGCCGGACTGGCCGTAGTGGGCACCGGGCATTTCCCCAGTGCGCCGCACGGATGGGGTGCTGGTTTGGGGCCTCTGGGGGCCATTTTTGCTACAGGGCCGGCCCCGGCAAAGAGCTCGGCGGCACTCACAATCCCGGGAGGGGGGGGGGAGGGTATAGGGGGCCCGGCCGAGCACTTTGCCAGGGCCGGTTTTGGTTCCCAGTGCGGCCCTGGCTACCACGTGTATCGCCAGTATTGTTTTTGTGACAGCTTCCTGACAAAAGTAATCTTCAGAGGCTTTTTCCTTTTTTCTCTTTCTATGTGTTACGCCACCCCTGGAAAGGAAGTACCATTTTGATGTATTTCCAGGTTTACGAGTGCTAGCAAATCTAGGAAACTCTTTGCAGCATCACAGGCATCAATTTCTTCAGATGACATTGCTACCACGTGTATCGCCAGTATTGTTTTGTGACAGCTTCCTGACAAAAGTAATCTTCAGAGGCTTTTTCCTTTTTTTCTCTTTCTATGTGTTACGCCACCCCTGGAAAGGAAGTACCATTTTGATGAATTTCCAGGTTTACGAGTGCTAGCAAATCTAGGAAAGCACCAAAAACCATGGGTGGATGCGTGGGAACACCTTCGCTCCATCCTTGTAGCTCCATCCCAGGGCAGAGTAACACAAGGCAGAGGCTCGTGCTTCCCTGCGTTACTCCAGATTTACCATGCCACACTTAGCCATGCAAGATGGCTCTGCGCGGCATAGGAAATCTCACTTAAGGGCTCGCATTGCCCTGGCGTCACCTTGCGTGACAAAGGGGCAATCCGAGCCCTTGATAAATCTGGCTCTATGTGCCCAGTCAAACTGCTACGCGTGTTACCTATCTCATATACGCTGTTGCTGTTGTTTGCTGCACTACTGCATGTAGGTGTACAGAACTAACCTGAAGGCACTACTCTTGTTAGTCAGTACGTCCAGAATGGGCAAAAGTAGTGCTATAGCACCAGGGCTTTCTGAGGATCAGCATGCACATCATGTGTCACTTCGTTAAAAGTTGGCTGGTTGTTCTAAGAATCAATAAACAAATAAAAATGTCATATGAGCCATCTGCTGCTAAGTCCAACAAAGAGCAAACACCAATTTAAGTGTTTAAATAGTGGCTCATGACACACCAGACAACATTTGGGAGTGAAATCTCCTTGCTGAATCTGTAGCTTGAATAATTTAAAATAAATACTCATAATTATGCATTTTTGCAGATAATGTGGCAGTCAGCACTTTCAAGTATGCGTGAGAAGTTTGCTTGGGAGATCATTTCTCAGAAAGAATTACAAATTGCGTTTGAAATGGGCCTCAGGGAATAACCACCTTCAACATAACATGATATTGTCTCTCAGAATGAAGTATAGCATCTGTGTTTGGTTTTTCTAGATTGCCAAGAACAAGCCCTGACTCCACAGCACCAGCTCCAATAGGACCTTCTATTCTCTGGATCTACTTGCTGAGGATGCCCTTCCCATCCTGGATACCCACCTTCTACCTCTTGGGAGACAGAAGGTTGCCTATCAATCCCTGCACGTGTGGCCAGATGGGGGCCTACTGCAGCTAGCAGGCGGCCAAATGACACATTTCTGATATTGTGTGGATGCCCTGGTCCCTTGGGAGCACCTGTCTACTGAGAAGCAAATTACCTTTTTAACTTTTGTGCTGTAATACAGTGTGTCCTGAATCTCCTGTAACTACCAGCATATTTTTTCTTGTTTTTTCAGTTGTGATACTTCCCAGTTACCATATAGTCGAGAGTATCTTCACACTCTTACCAGTGTCTCCACACCCTCCAATTGCTCATGACTGGGCAGACGTAAAAACTGTGCATTGCCTCAGAGCCAAGTGACCAGTGACGGGAAACATCCATCACAACGCAAATTTTATGACGCACTACCATTACAACGCAGGATTTACAACGCAAGTAATTACAATGACTTGCGCATGAGGGCGCTGTAGAATAGGGAATAGTTTAATTTACTATCCAAAACCTTCCCTACTATCCACGGGGACTGGAGTTGGAATGATAAATTAAACTATTCCACTATCCAGCGCCCCCCAACACAAGTCGTTGTAAAACCTGCGTTGTAAAGGCATGTGAGGTAAAAGCATGCGTTGTGATGACATACATCCACCAGTGACAGCTCCTTCACTTTGCACGTCACTGTTCACAGTAAGTCTTCCTCTTGCTCTTTTTAACCCTCTCTCAGAATGCTTCATCAGTGAAAGCTTGGGAAGTGGATGATGGCATGTGGCACCTCTGTTACTATGGGGGAGCCTAGCTACAGGGCTATACTACCAAGGCCTTTGGGGCCCCAAGGAGAATTTCGGTTAATCTGACAGATCCCTGTGGGTTGCAGGTTCCTTCCACATGGTCCCCTATCTCTAAAAGGATATAAAAGGTCATATGCTGGATTGATTCATGAACCCAACACAAAAGAACTCACTTAACGTATATAGCAAAATTATGTTAAGATTTTTAAGTTGCCAGGGGAGCCTGGAGCCCTAAATATGTTTCAGCCATGCTCGAGTGGCTACTTCAAGATACATTTGGTTCCTGGTTGTGGGCTCCAGCAAACAGTGCCACTCTAAAGTGGCCTTCTAATCAATTTACAAATAACTCTTGAGCTTCTTGCAGCCTCCTTACAGCATCTGGCACGCCTGCTTCTTCCCCTTTAGTAGCAGCATTGCTGCAAGTTTCTGGAATTGTTCTCCTATCCAGGCCCTACGATATCCTGATTTGTGGTGATCATCAGAAGCACTCTACTCTCAGGAACCACCACTACAGACCACTCACCTTACCTACACTCCCCAGTCACAGTGGGAGGGAGGCATGTAAAAAAAAGAATAAATAAATGTACCTCCTTGCTGCTTCTCTCCACCGTCGTCGCTGCATCTCTCCTCCATCTTCTTTCCACATCTCTCCTAGCCAGGAAGCACTCCGGCTCTCCTGACTAATCACAATGCTGAAATGCTGCACTGTGATTGGTCTGAGCGCCGTGGTTCAGTGCTCAGCCAGAGAATGGGAGCCTGGGCATGTGATGGAGCAAGGATTCACATGTAACGCGACTTGCTTGTTATCAGCCCTCTCGACATGATGTTAAAATATTAATCAACTTGTTTGTTTTTTATTAATATTGCATTACACAACATCTGGGGAAAGCTTGCATATGTGCTTTTACTAATTTTAATCTGCTTGCACTAAAATGGCTGCTGCTACGCGGGATTTTCTACTGTGCATGCATCTGTCATACTCACGTGACATGACGTATCTTTCGATTGGGGGGAATCTTTCACTTCAGCGCACTAGAATTAAAATGGCTTCTTTGTGTAACCGCATGCATGAAGCTTGCACTGCTGCTTTTGCCAAGCTGTTCGTACTGCTTAATCTTAAAGCAATAGTTGAATATGAAGTAATGGGAATAGAGTAGAGATAAGTGGTATACAGTACAATCATTTATTCTGTGTTCTAAAATTGTTTCTTTTCTATTTTCTATGTAACGATAATCTTGGGCCTGGGAGGTGGTATTACTCCATCTTGAAACTCATACTGCGCATGTCAAACTCCAGAAGGAGCTGAAGTCATTTGTCATTGAAATCAAGCCAAGGACAGTCTCAGCCAAGATGTGCCTGGGAAGATCAACTAATGACCCCACGAGAGGAAGACCAACTGTACTAATGTTAAATACATTGTATTCGATATTAAATTCTCCGTTGTTGGGTGGAATAAAGATGTCTTGAGAAAATAAATTGATGGGCGGTAACAATAATTTAATATGATATACAGAAAGTTTCAAAATCGTATGGTGTGATGACCTCTCCTCATTCTTTGTCCAATCAAAATTGGGGATTCTTACACTTGCAACATTGGGGGGTGGTACACTGACCTGGAAAATAGTATAACTAGGGTAGGCTTAGTTAGTTAATTTGTCCGACTTGTCCGAAGAGTTGACCTGTCACTGACCCAACGCACTCAATAGGTGACCGAGAGCAGAGGTGCTGCGAAGCACTCTGTCAGAAGATTCGCTGACCCAATCGGGGCCTGGGAAGCTGAGGTGCTGGCGAAGCACTTTGTCGGTAAATTCGATAACCCAATCGGGGTTCTGGCTATTAGCTGCAGAGAGGGAGAAGGGCAGGAGCGGCAACTGAACTGGGGGTGCTGGCCTTAACCTTTGGTGGTCCTGTCCTGATCCAAATCTGGTTTACCCTGTCCTGATTCTGATCTGCACCTGCTGGCCTACTGGCGACTGCAACGTTTGGGGGTTTTCTGTTCTTTAACTGACCCGTGGCCAGGGTTGGTCTTCACACCATTCTAGGTACATATAAATCTGTGTGGGTTCATCATTTGTATTTGTTTTCCTTCTCTTTACTCTTCCTACTGCTAAAAGCTTGATTACATATGTTCCCTTTTTCTTACCCTCCCTATAGATAAATGCTCCTAATCATTTGATTGCATATTATGTCCTTTTATCACCCTCCCTTTTATGCTTGAAAACACTTTGATTGCATATCATGTTCCTTTTCTTACCCTCCCTTATTTCTAAATGATTGAAATCTGTTTAACATATCTTTTGCATAGTTACATTTTGATTCTGATTTTCATTATTGAGAGTCTTTTAGTGTTTAATCTTTGGATCATGACCATTTAAAGAAATTTAGATAAAAGAGTTTAAAGCTTTCCCGAGTCTGTGGTTATTATATGAGTGCAAAGGTTATTTTTCTCTACTTATCTTTAATCTAACACCTTGATCCAATAGGTTTACAGGTACCACTGACAAGGATTGGCAAGTCAATGTTATAGAACTTAGAAAGTAGAAATAACTGGTAGTAGAGCGAAGGTTACCTGATTAAGTTATGAGTTATTGATTATGGGCCCAGGTGAGTATGGTAACTTTATGGTCAGGTGACCTGCACGCTCTATCACATGTTCTCCAGTCAGGCTGTAATGGAGCCTGCATTGAGAACATGCAAATTGTGCTCACCACTTCCTCTGCTCCTCTGTCATCGGAGGAGTCCCACCCTGCAAAGCTGCGGCAGCTGGAACAAATAAAATAATATTTAACATCAAGTTATTATCATTTTATTTTTCCTTTATTTCACTGCTGCAAAGCAGTGGGGTGACGGTACTCTGCCTTAGCGGAGGCGCTTCCACTGCCCAATCACTCAGGCTTCTTTGACTTGCACAGTAACTGTTTCCATAAAAAGAATGTGCCGTAAATTCTCTTCATTCATCACAAAAGGACCATTCCAACAGAATTCCAGGGGGCCCTTCTTTAGGATCACCAGCAAGACCATCTGAAAGGATTCAGTTAAAGGAATGAAGAGATGTTTTGCCGGTAGGATAACTTTATTTTCCTTTACAAGCGTATAAGTACAACCAGCAGGGCAGCAGGATAACAGCCAACTGACGCTGCCTCACATGAAAACAATTCCACATTCGAATACCGCATTCCAGATCGCTACAATCTGAAGACCCAAACCATCCTTTACTGGACCTGAGAGGAACAAAGGCAGTTGTTGTGAGCACCCCTGGTGAGAGTCTACAAATCCAGGAGTAAACATCTGGAGTGGGATGCATCCTTTCCAGGCACCAGACAAGTGTTCTTTAACCATCCAATAAAGTGGTACCACATCTTCCCTCCCTTCTTTGAAGTTAATAAAAACAACCATCCCACTGATTTTCTCACTTGTGTACTGTTTTCTGGGTAGAATTTAAAATGTCATCCCTGACCATAATTAATAATATAGTACATGAACAATGGTTCCTAGTTGAGTGTGCGAAACATATTTGAGAAAAATACAGTCACCAATGAAAATTAATTTCAGGCTTAAATATAATCATAAGCCATACATCATAAAAAGATGAAAGAAGAAAATAATATGGTTAGTTTCATTGCTTGCAATTGGGAAAAAGAGGAAGATATTCTCAGTGCTCAATGGATCACATGTGAATTAGGTTTGAGACTACCAGAGTATGATTATATGCAGAATTGAACAATGGATCATACAATAATTAAATTATGGTAGAGGATCAATCATAATCCAAATTCTCCACAGAGTTTCAAAGAGATTTAATCAGTCTAATTTCCAATTGCATGGGCAGCGTTTGACCCTGGAGTCTTTACAGGGTCCTCATGGGGACAATAAATTATTGTGCTTGAACAGAGCTTCAAAATAGGTTAGGTTGTCCCACAGTTTCAGAAGGCTCACTAGATACGAAAAATACCAGACTGCAGCACTACCATTTCTCCAACCCAGCTGTCTTGAACAAGTGGGAGAAAACACGCAGGATCCCATTTCCTAACTGAGTGGCATTTCAACCCGCTCACACCAATCCCAGCACTTTACTCAAGGACGAGAGAACAGCATCTGGATTGAGTGGGGAGGAGAGCAGAGGAGCACCAAGGTGGCTGGAGCAGAGAAGCATCGAGGAGGTGTTTGGGAGCGGCAGGTAAGTTCTTTTTTAAATAAATATTATTTCTCCCAGTCCCCCCACTTTGCCTCACCAAGGTTTAGTGGCAGTAGCCACCACTGAACTGCAGTAAATCTTGGAATGTTGTGAGTATTTGACTATGAGTAGATTGAAGTGGCTATATGGTAACCATCTTGTTAAATCCCCAAAGTCAATCTGGATACATTCATCAGAAGGATTCTTCAAAAAACCCAAAATGCAGTGCAGCAATAGTCAGATTACATGTTGCAATCCAAAAGTGAGGCATTTCTCCCTCTGACTCCACATCTGCCCCCCTGGCATGCCTGTGCCCTTGAAAACCTTTCAAAAGGATGCCCTGCAGGGAGGCAGAGACAGACGTCTAAGCTCTGTCATTTGCTATCGCCTGGGAGCATATTTCCTCTAGACGAACAAGCAGCTACAGGATTAAATTAATTAAATCCACATTTGTAAAGTGCGAACAATCACCCGTAAGGGTCTCTAGGCGCTGGGGGTTGTCGGGAAGATTAAGCAAGCTATTGCCCAGAGTCACATGGTGTTGGGCTAATCTGCCGCCAGCGCTGGGGATCGAGCCGTGATCCCCAGATTCCAGCACCTCTCCATCCATTAGCTGTGGATTAATCTCCCTGATTAGCTGTAGAGATGTCAACCCCACCTCTCCCTCCATAACCAAATTGCTATTCTCCATGAAATTTGGACTATAATTATATATAGTTGGGCAGCAGAAGAATTAACTCACTCTACTATGTACTGGTCAGTTGAAAGGAAGAAGAATTAATTTTAAAGACAGGCCAAGAGAAACATGCTAAGAAAAATATGGCAAATTATGAAGTAGGTTAAGGAATCTTGGTATATCAAAAATAGCTTGATATTTGGACTCTAGCCCTAGGGTTACAGTTTTATCTTGCTTTAATATATGAAGTTCACAGTGAAAACATACAAGATGCACTTTCCCTCGGAGGAACGTTGCAGTTATGTTTGGTCCGTTATGTGCACGGAGGCTGCTCCTCCGCCATGGAGCAGCGTAAATGAAAGGAAAATAAAATGATAATAACTTTGAGTTATTATCCGTTTATGTTTCCTTTGCAGGATGGCGGGTAGGCGTGTGTACTCTGCTCACAGAACATTGCAGTGGTAGAGTGGTTTGCCCATTCCTAAGTGCACAATGACTGTTTGCAGCCATGCGCACTTTCCCTGTTCTCCATGCAGGCTGAATTACAGCCTGCGCGGAGCATAAGCTCAGGCCCCAATTCCCGGGTTGAGCGTCGAACCAGGATGCTCAAAACCAATCACAATGCTAAATTGCCTCAATGTGATTGTCTAGGGGAGCCAGGGTGCTTACCAAACACAAAGCTGCATTGCAGTGTTGTGTTTGCTCAAGGGAGCCTGGCTTCCTGTCCCACGAGGAGAGCAGGAGTAAGGAGAAGAGATGCGGGACCCGGCAGCAAGGTAAGTGTGTAACTTTATTTTAATTGTTTTGTTTTACATAGAGCTACCCTCTTCCCCTGCACCGGCCCCTGCCCCGCTACCGTGAGTCATGCCAGCCGCCACTCCATGTGCACAGATGCCAGACTAAGTCAGACAACTAACCATAGACGTAGTACTATGCTATGCTTGCAGAGCGTGCGTAGTTTGCGCAACTACCCGCTATGTGAATTGCAAGTAGCACAGTGCAAAAACGCGTAGCGTAGTGGGCATTTTTTGCTTGTTTGCGGTCCTCAATGTTAAGTTGGTGACCGCGAGTGATCAAAATAACATCCTGTCGAGACTTTTTCCTCGTTCGCAATCAGCAACATCAAGTTGCCGATCGCGAGCGTGGAAAATAAACCTCCTGGCAAGATTCTCAACGCAAGGAGGTCAAGTTTCTAATTGCGAGTGGTAGCATTTGCTCGTGACCGCTCACGATGAGAAACTACCAGTCCGCATTGAGAAAGCTGCCGCTTGAGTAAAAATCTACTCAAGTGACAGAAAACGACCAATTTCACTGTGCAAGATGTGGTTTGCAATGATTGCAGAGTGCGGACAAGCATCCAGCACTGTGCAATCAGTGCGAACAGCATTTTCCCTACCGCACTAAGCAGTTTGCATAGCTATGCGTAGCTTGCGTAGTGCGAAGTGCACTTTGCATAGCTACACGTAGCGCTACTACGTGAACTACACCCAGGGTTACAGACACCAGTGTTTCCTGCTTTGCCTACAGATTTGCACGTGTGCTCTAGTATCAAGCAACTTCTGCTCAGAGCTCTTTACCACAGTCATCCACACCAGCCGCCTTTGTTTTAAAAAGTACCTACTGAAGGTTACAGCTAAAAACGTTTTTATTAGTAACATTAGAGTGGATTAGACACATTAGGATTTCCCATGCCAAAGAAGAGGTTCAAAAGCAAACAAATTGCGTTCTCACAGGAAGAACACATTTTCTAACAAAATGTTATTAGCTATAAGTAGACCGGGAGACAAATAAAATATAGATAGATCAAAATCGAACACTCACCTCACCTGCAGGTGGTCTCGGTTCGGAGGGCAGGCAAAGGCTGCGTGGGTGTTTGGGGCGTTAATGGAGACATTTGTGAAGAATCTTGCAACACTGGTTTCTCACATATTCAATAGATGAACCATGTAATAGTTTATGTCTTTCTGTCCTTAATCATACTTTGCAAGTGTGTAGACATGATCCTGAAGCCTGGTGTGGAACACACAAGGGACTCATTTTCACAGAGCAGTCAGTGGTGCTGTAATGGCATTCATTCAATATTGGGCTCAGGCATGGTTTTACTAAAGCTCATATCACGCCTTAGCTCTGAAAACGTCACTCCATTTAGCAGTGAACCACCCACTGCTCCAAACCGGAAGCAGGACATTGACTCACATCCCAGCAAACTTAATGCTGTTTTCCTGAAAAAGTGGGCAATCTCATCCCTTGTCTCGGGCTGAGCAGGACTGTATTTTCTTGCTAAAACAGGGAAAGGAAGAGGTGCACAATGTGTTTCCAGTTAAAACCCCTCCTGCAGGTTCTCCTTCATGCCTCCCAAACCCAGATAAAGGGGGCATACGTTCATTTCTAGCACTCTCACCTACTTGTGCTTATGATGCCCTGCTCCGTCACCATCAGTGATATCAGTCACAGGCTTAGCAAAACTACAGTCAGGCCACATGTAATGAATGTGAGGAATGCAGGACTGCAGAAAACTGTCACAGCAAGGATCATTGTCCCAGTCTGACTCCCCAGAGCCATATGTGCCACACAGCTTTGCCTTATTTACTCACTCAATTACCTCCCTACTCACTTCAGCAAGCGGATGGGCATTGATGCCAGTGTTCACTGCATACCACACGGTCCAGAACTCAGGCAGGTGCAGGTTGTGCTTAATTTGAGCTGATAGTTGCCTGAAGGGCCACCCGCACTCAGTGGCGGCTCCTCCGCTAAGGCAGAGGAGTGTCGCCGTACTGCTTTCTGCAGTGAAACAGAGAGAAAATAAAATTATAATAGCTTGCATTATTCTCATTTTCTGTTGTCCTACTTCCGCACACAGCTTTGTGTGAGGGAGGTGGGGCAGAGGAGGAGTGGTAGCACCATCCTAAAGTAAGCAATGACCGTTTGAACGGCCCTCTCAGGCCGCCCAAAACATTATTGTGGACTTCACATGTTCTCCATGCAGGCTGCGTTACAACTGATGTGGAGAACCTGCCCAGGCCTCCAGTCGGTGTCTGAGCGCCGTAACATGGTGCTCAGATCAATCACAACACTGCTAATCTGTGGAGAAGTTTGTGCTCAACGGTTAGAGGCGGCAGACCCGGAGGCAGAGGTCGGCCCGGGACCAGGGTTCAATTCCCGACGCGGCCTGGGTGCAGGACCAATGTCAGCGGGCCCTATAAATCTCGCCTCGGTGCCACTCTAACCATGGGGTCCCACGCTGCAACTCTGGGCAATAGCTTGCTTAATCTACATTCCGTTCCAATAACCTCCGGGGATGCCTGGCTGCACCTTGGGGATGCCCAGTAGAGGGACCATCTCACAGGAAAAGCCAGGACGGGTTCCCCAGTGGTACAACACTGGGACGCTCCAGGGTAACCTCGCACTCTATAAATCCAACATTCATTCATTCATTCATCTAGTGTGATTTGCTGACTGGGAGCCTGGGTGTGTTCCCTGTGGCCAAGCGTGGAAGGACTACGGAGGAGAGGCGCTGCAAGGAAGCGGCGGGAAGATACGTTTTTAATTTAAAAAATGTATTAGCCGCTTCCACTGTGTCTTCCTCCCACCCGTGTCCTCCCCCCAACTCATGCCTCCTACCCTTCCCCTACTCACCCCCTACCTCCGAATCGTGCCAGCCATCACTGTCCACACTCATTTTTGAGGACCAACGCCTACTCTTCCTCATTACACATTTCCCGAGTGGAAGAGAAGCATAAATACACAAAGTCAAAAAAAGGAGTAAGAGAAAGTCTCACAAATCGTCACAAGGGAAGAAAGCAGGAACCTACAAGAGTGAGTTAAAGGGTCAGGAAGAGACAGCCAGTGGATTACAGGCCTGAGATGGATTCAGGACTACGCAGCCTTGGTATGTTCTGCATTGACATTTAATTGAGATGGCCTTGGGATAATGAGCAGCGCATTGAGCATCATCACTCATTCTTTTACAAATTAAATGCCTGGGGGGCATATTTTTATCAATCTTTAAACACAGCAGAGCACAGCAAGCCACTTTGCTGTGCTGCACTGCGTGAAAGGGAAAGAGCAGGAATGCACTGTATTTAACATTATATTGTGCATTTCTGTCTTTCCCAGTGCTTTTGGCTACCTAGTGCTAACACAGGCACCCTTGCATCATGTTGCAAGGGTGCATGTGCTTAGGCAAGATTAATTTTGTGCAGAAAGGGACACCTTTTGGCACAAAAACAATCCTGAGAGGCATTTTCCTCGTTCTGTGTGGGCTGCAGAATGCAAAACTCATACAAATGGAAAAACAAGAAGAAATAAAGATATTTCTACTCATTATGCCTCACCTGGGAGATGTAGCATTTGAGGCCTTCCCAGGTCTACCACTAATGGTAAATATGAAAATGTGCCAAAATTCATGGCAGCGATTTGCGATACTCCCGATTTATCAAGCCACACACGGTGGCCTTGCATGGCTTGATAAATTTCACATAGGTAATGCGTCACCCTTGCGCTCCCTTTCAAGGGCAACGCAAAACTTTTAAACTCTAGCCCCCAATGCGGGGAATTAGATGAGGACAATCGTAAGCAAGATCCACTTGTTCCCCACCCTCAAAGCCAGGGCTTTGCAATAGCTTGGCTAATCTTTCCTTTGAATACAAGTTTTGAAACCTGATAGGGATGAATTAAGTTAAGCAATAGCATCTAAAGGGCAATCAAACTTCTATCCCAGTATATCCATAGTATGTTCAGATGCAGGCGGCATACCTGTTTTCTTTGGATTGGGTATCACAGCACTTTACACGAGCACCAGTTGCGTTACATGAGGACACATCACATTTAAGTATGGGCGAATTTTGCGGATTCGCGGTCCGCAAATTCATGCGAAATGGCATAAAAATTCACGAGTTCGCAGATTTTCCCGCAAACTCGCGGAATTTTTTTGCCATTTGCACAAATATGTGACCACGTGTGTCTGTAACTTTGCCACAGCGCCGAAAGGCGCCGAGGTCCCTCGAGTGAGCTGTCCATCATAGTGAGGAAAGGGCGCGAAGACTTTGCATACCCTAGTGGGTGTAAGGGCGGGGCCAAACGGGTGGGGCTTCTATGCGAGTTCACATGCCTCTTGTTTATAAAAGGTCAGAGGCAGATCAGAGCAGCAGATGAGAAGAAAGCAGCCTCCTGGTCACAGGAAGTACGCGGGGATTGCGCTCGAGAAACTCGTGGATGCAAAGATCTCCATCAAGGATTTCATCTAATTGTAGGCGGTGGATATGGGGAGGAAGCACACCTGCCTAGCCTCGACCGTGCTCACTAGTTGTTTGGGCTGATTATAATGAGTGACTGAATTTGAGCTTCAACTCGTGCACCTGCTTTATAACTGTCAGTGCTTCCTGTTGAGGTTTAATTTTTGTGACAGGAGCATCATGCCAGAATGAATCCTGCCTGCATATTTATCCACGAAGATGCCACCGTGTTGTGCCATACCTCTACTCAACTGGAGTACTTTCTACTGGCTAATCATTAAGTGCTACCTCGTTGGGTAAATGTATAGTGCTTTTGCTACATTACAGCTGCGTAAAGGGCCAGAAGATTTGTCTCCAGTGACCACGTGTGTCTGTAATTTTTTGCCACCGCGCCGAAAGGTGCCGAGGTCCCTCGAGTGAGCTGGCCATCATAGTGAGGAAAGGGCGGGAAGACGTTGCATACCCTAGTGTGTGTGTGGTGGGGCCAAACGGGCGGGGCTTCTATGCGAGTTCACATGCCTCTTGTTTATAAAGAGTCAGAGACCGATCAGAGCAGCAGATGAGAAGAAAGCAGCCTCCTGGTCACAGGATGTACACGAGGATTGCGCTCGAGAAATTTGTGGATGCAAAGACCTCCATCAAGGATTACATCTAATTGCAGGTGGTAGATATGTGGAGGGAGCACACCTGCTTAGCCTAGACCGTGCTCACTAGTTGTTTGGGCTGATTATAAATCGTGACTGAATTTGAGCTTCAACTCGGGCATGCATGACTTAGTTGTACTTGTAATTATTCTCTGACCCTGCCTCGGGCACCCGGCTGTTTAGGCTCAGGACAGGGTCAGAGATTAGTTGCAAGTAAGCAACTTCAACTCTGGCAGCTTGCCGGAGCCATTTGCAACTATTCTCTGACCCTGCCTCGGGCACCCGGTTGTTTAGGGTCAGGACAGGGTCAGAGAATAGTTGTAACAAGTAAGCAACTTAAGTGCTTCCTGTGGAGGTTTAATTTTGGTGACAGGAGCATCCTGTCAGAATGTAAATCTGCCAGCGAGCGGATTTGCAGATTTTTCGGCAATTTTGCGAGATTTGCGAATCGTGAAATTGCAGAAAATCCGCAAATTCCGCATGCGGAACGGATTTTGCGCCCATATTTACTCACATTAATTTTTGTTAGGCATGGGGAGATTAAGTGAGTTGTCAAGAATCACAGGATGTTGCTCGTCTTTGCCGAGACTTAAACCCGGTTCCCAAGATTCAAAGTCGACTGCCCTAGTCGTTAGGCCAACTCCTCTCCTCAACAGACATCAGAAAGATGGAAGCTGAGTCTGATCCCTAGTATTCAATTGAATTAACATAATAGTTTACCAAATTAATTGTTTTCATCTCCATGTACGGTTTGGTGAGGTAGGCAGTGGAGGTTTTAAAGCTCATCCTATTCTGTAGCTGAAGTAGGAAACAATGAAATAGCATTAAGTACATAAAACTGTCAAATGGAAATATGTAAATCAAACAACAAAAGTTATGTCTTGGTGATACGCAAGAATGTATTTTAAGAAAGAGAGAGAGCTGGAGCTTCACTCAGAACAATTATTTGCAGACTAACTAAGGATGAGAGCTGCCCCACTGCAGCAGGATTCAATGTAGATCATTAAAAGGCACGGGGCTTTT
Source organism: Lissotriton vulgaris (assembly GCF_964263255.1). Lineage (NCBI taxonomy): Eukaryota > Metazoa > Chordata > Amphibia > Caudata > Salamandridae > Lissotriton > Lissotriton vulgaris. The sequence continues at coordinate 1,238,538,056 of NC_141695.1, forward strand.
CTTGCCATCAAGGGTTGAAACCAAAAGTCTGCGTTTCTATTGATAAAATAGAGTGAAATGTTTCAAGTAGTATAGCAAAGTCAATATGGGGTGGGGAGGATAAACAGTCTCCACTGAAACAAAGGGTGGCTGTGCTTCCTTGAACAAGGCATCTGTTTGGGTGTCCTTTCTAGTAATATCTTTCAAATTCTAAAATCCATTTCCTAAAATAGTCAGCTTATGCCTGGAGGAGGGTGCATTTGTGTTACAGAAGCTGGACGTGGCATGAGAAGGATGCTTTGGATACCATCAGAAGACACTCCTCTTTTGCCAGCAGTGATGTAATCACCTAGACATCAGACACAGGATAGGCATACCTGAGGTTTGTTCAAAGATGCTTTGCACCCCTTTTTAACTAGTTAATTGAGAAGAGATGTGGAATCACATTTGGCATCAGTCCAAGGCACCGAAGGTGAGTAACAGATTGTACATGTACAGCATGAGGGCAAACCCTGCAGGTTTCTTGGTGAGTAAAAAGGAGAATTGCAGGGGCTAGCAGTAGAGACACGGATATGGTTTGGTCAGAAAAAATCTGAGATAAAAGGGTGTATTATCTCACTACTTCAAGAAGAGGGCACTGGGGAGCTCAGAGAAGCATTTTCATTAGGTTCAAGTGAATTACAACAGATTGAGTGGCAAGGATGCAACCGTACCTAGCCAGCATGCAGGGACAACAGGAAAACTTGCTATAGGTCTGTGGACCAATTTTTTGAGTGGTGTTAGGAGTGTCAATTGGAGGGCCAATATCATTCAATATCACAAATACAACATTCTCATTTTCAACAAGTAAACCCCCACCAGGTGTACGTTATACTTTCAAATGAGGGCTCCTGGGGGTGGCATCTGCAGGATGTCCACCGCCAGGCAGCTTTAGGCGGGGGGTAGAACCAGACCCCTTTCAGGTGCAGTCATTGGTTGGGGTTGTGCGGGAATCGGGGCTTAGATGTTGGTTAGGGTTTCGATGTTTTTTAGTGCATCATTCTAAGGAAGTGGCCTGAGGCATGTGGTAAACAATTTAGCTTGCCCTCCCCCCTCTCTAGATTATTCATTTATTATTTATTTTTCTCTTAGGAGTTCTCCATTACTGGTGCTCTATTTGTCACTTGGACCGGTGGCAGAAATTCAGGAGCTGAAGACAGGCAGGAAGGGTTGGGGACATTGCAGAGTAGGTTCTTGCAGAGGGAACACAGGGGGGCGATAGCTGAGGCATGAGTGAAGGTCAGTGGATGAAAGAAAGGGGATGGTGAAGATTGCATGTGGACTGTATGTTGTAAGATTGGTTTGGGGATTTTATTTTTGGGAAGGTTTAAGGGTGGGGGGTTGTTAGGATATGTTATTGTATGTTATTGTATTAGTGTGGCGATTAATTTTAAATGTAAAAATTTGAACTTCATACCTGTCCTAATAAAGCAGCCTTTTACTCTCAATGGGCCTGGTTGTTGCCATCTCACCCGATTCATTCTATATAGGTATTCCCTCCTGAGTTGGTTGTCCGTACAGAAAGATCTCAACAAGATAGTATGCTGGCATGATGAGTGACCATGGGAGCTAGAAACAGAGGCTGCAGACTACGCGAACACTCCTGCCAGAGAGTGGCCGAACAAGATATTGGAACTTTGCAGGTAAAGCTGCAGGCTCTGCTATCAATGAGACGGGGCCAAGGGTTCTGTGGGACAGGCAAGGATGTTGGACCTCTGCTGTCTCTTTGTAGTTCCAGCTCCAGTGCTCCAAATACACCCAGTTGTAACTGGAGGAATCCCCAGATGAAGCAAACCCACTCTCAGCCAGAGAAATTGTAAACCCAGTAACAGTTATTCAGGCCTGCCCCTCCCTCGCGCCACATGCTGCCTCTTCATGCCATGCTTGTGCCTGTTGGGAAGAAGGACGGCAAGAGGATGCCAACCTTCATCCAGATGGGCCGGTATTTGTCTGTCCCCATGCAGGGGTCCATATAGTGTGGCGTGTCGGTGTTGACAGGTTCGGTCCTGCAACTGCTCCTGTATACAAAAAAAGGAGCTAGTTTTGGCCTGATGCACCCTCAGCCTGCAGGCAGTCCTTGCACCCTTTACGCAGTCTTCCTGCTACCGAACCTACCTCAGCTGGGAAGTCAGGGCAGGTCAGGCGTGCAGCAGAGCATGGAGCTTTAAGGGTTGTAGAGTGAATGTAGCACTTAGGCATGCTGCCCCATGTTGGGTGCATCCTCTGACTGCACAGGGGTGCAAGAGGCTTTAAAGACATCTAAAGAGGTAAACAGTCAAAATATCGAGTTTTTAATTTCGACCTACACTTATATCGAGTTGCTAATATCGATGGGACAGAATATCGATGTCCAGAATATCGATGGCCAGAATATCGACCCTAAGGTAAGTAATATCGAAATTACTAATATCGATAGCATATATATCGATGTAAGTAATTTCGATTTACTAATATGTGTTAGAAATATTAGTTAAGTATTTAAATTAATTGTTATAATATGTGTTTAATATGTTTTTATAATTTAAAAATATATAAGAGTAAATAATATGTTTTACTACCACAGCGGGTTGTGGGTTTATAGGGGAATAGGGTGGGAAGTAATTTATTTGTAATTAAATAATTATTTTTCAATGATTAATTTATTTTGCAATTAAATATTAATTGGCAATTATTTATTTTAATTGATTAATTGATTAATTAATTGATAATTTATGTATATTTTTAACTAAATTATGTTTTACTACCACAGCGGGTTGTGGGTTTATAGGGGAATAGGGTGGGAAGTAATTTATTTGTAATTAAATAATTATTTTTCAATGGTTAATTTATTTTGCAATTAAATATTAATTGGCAATGATTTATTTTAATTGATTAATTGATTAATTAATTGATAATTTATGTATATTTTTAACTAAATTATATGTTTTACTACTGGAGCGGGTTGTGGGTTTATAGGGGAATAGGGTGGGAAGTAATTTATTTGTAATATTAATTAATTTTGGGTAAAGGGGTATTTTTAGGGTTCAGGGTCAGTTTTCAGTTTTTGGGTAAAGGGGTATTTTTAGGGTTCAGGGTCAGTTTTCAGTTTTTGGGAAAAGGGGTATTTTTAGAGTTCAGGGTCAGTTTTCAGTTTTTGGGTAAAGGGGTATTTTTAGGGTTCAGGGTCAGTTTTCAGTTTTTGGGTAAAGGGGTATTTTTAGGGTTCAGGGTCAGTTTTCAGTTTTTGGGTAAAGGGGTATTTTTTGGGTTCAGGGTCAGTTTTCAGTTTTTGGGTAAAGGGGTATTTTTAGGGTTCAGGGTCAGTTTTCAGTTTTTGGGTAAAGGGGTATTTTTTGGGTTCAGGGTCAGTTTTCAGTTTTTGGGTAAAGGGGTATTTTTAGAGTTCAGGGTCAGTTTTCAGTTCATGGGTAAAGGGGTATTTTTAGGGTTCAGGGTCAGTTTTCAGTTTTTGGGTAAAGGGGTATTTTTAGGGTTCAGGGTCAGTTTTCAGTTTTTTGGGTAAAGGGGTATTTTTAGGGTTCAGGGTCAGTTTTCAGTTTTTGGGTAAAGGGGTATTTTTAGGGTTCAGGATCAGTTTTCAGTTTATGGGTAAAGGGGTATTTTTAGGGTTCAGGGTCAGTTTTCAGTTTTTGGGTAAAGGGGTATTTTTAGGGTTCAGGGTCAGTTTTCAGTTCTTTGGTAAAGGGGTATTTTTAGGGTTCAGGGTCAGTTTTCAGTTTATGGGTAAAGGGGTATTTTTAGGGTTCAGGGTCAGTTTTAGGTTTTTGGGTAAAGGGGTATTTTTAGTGTTCAGGGTCAGTTTTCCCTACTGTTGCACCCACTGGAGTGGGAATAGTAATTATTGTTAAGTAATTATATATTATATATGATTTATTATTTTTTTATTTATTAAATATGTATTATTATTTTTTTAACAATTATTACATATATTTAAATATGTTTAAGTAATTATTAAGTATTATTTACAGTTTTTTTAATGTTATTTTAAATAAAAAAAAAATCGATATATTTAACAACGATATTTTTTACATCGATATTAATTTTTCGATATTTTGGTACTTACCATGTTGTACATAGGGCGTCGATATTTTTGCTATCGATATAATTACGCCGATATTGTGTAGGTCGAAATTATGTCTGTCGAAATTCTGTCATAGATCCATCTAAAGACATTCCTTGTTAGGACAAGAGATCTGACGCCTGCTAGAATATTAACAGCAAAGTTGTGTGAAGCTTGGTAGGTGAAGCTTCCCTGAATGAAGGTGTACACGGCGGATGTGACTAAGGCGCAGAGGGAGGAGGTAAGTGGAATTCAATGTAGGAATTGATAACAATGGAGGATAATTCAATAATTTTAATAATGTACTCTGCACATTTTGTGAATTGACGTTATCGTACAAGATAACAAGGTGCAGGGGTCACTAAGGATTGATGAACTTCAATCCCTGCTCCATACTGCTTGTGATCGCTGACAAAAAGCTAATGCAAAGGGAAAAAACCCAGAGAGCTACAGGGATCACAGGGATTGTCAGCAATGGGGTGACCAAGGTATAATTGGCATAATCAGAGGAATCAAAAATACTTGATGAACTCTTTAGAAGAGGGAGAGGGGTGAGTATCAGCCTTATCACCCTACAAACATGCTAAGTATTCCCCAAGAGGGAAAGGAGACTCACCCAGTCAATCGGTCAGCCCAACTCTAGAGCTCACACCTGCTGCAAAATTAGCTGGCTCAATTAGGGAATTTGTTGGGAAACATTTTGAACAAGGAAATACAGAAAATACTTTTTCACCATTAGTCATACAAGTCCAAGATAACAACTATGTACACTCAGCTTCTTTAATTAATACAATGGATGGCTTTCAACTCTCACAAACTGACTCAACAGTGGGGGTTTAAGAGCCTCGCCTATCTTAATCCCCTTTGCTTACTGCATTCCCCTAGGCAGTTTAAAATCTCAAGACAGAATAGGTCAAGTGAACCAAGAACGTAGAGGGCAGACTGCAACCCTGCCCCCCCCCCCTCCTCAAGGTCGGCATCGATATAAGTGACCTCTGGAAAGTTGGGAGGTTTGCGAGGGTGAATGGTGCAACATTGCCGAGTTAGGAAAGTCAAAATTCAATATTAAATCTTGAAACCTCATCAGTCAATTCATCTATTTTAATTTTTTTAATTTTTTTTATTAGAACAATTTTATTGAATTAAAACAGTGCAGAGTCATCAACACAGTGATTCAGTGGTAGACAAGAATCACTAATACAGACACTGTTGGCTAGCGATGAATGTGTGTCAGTGGGCCCGGGGGTTTAGAAATATAGTTCTGACCATGGCCATATCTGCAGTTGGGGATCTACAGATTTCCTCCCTATAGGTGTTTCATTTTCCCCACTTTTTGTCCCATTTCTTAGGGCAGCCTTTAAGTTTTTAGACTTCTTTTTCAACAATCATGCATCTGTCCATTTCTGCCACCCATCCAATTGTCAATGGTTGCACACTGGCTCCCCAATGCATCTCAATTGTACGCTTCACCAGCAGGTACCCTAAAGCCACCCATTGCTGCTCTATCTCTGTGAGGTATGTGGCCCCCCAAATATTCAAGATCCCTTCTCGGGGTGACAGTGAAATAGGTTTACCTAGTGTATCAGCCATTTTTCAGATTGCCGGATATGTGGACAATCCCACAGGATGTGGTAAAAAGTACCTGTCTGGCCGCACCCTCTCAAGAACAAATCATCGGAGCGTCTTCCTATCTTGGCCAGGAGGATTCCGGACATATAGGATCTATGTAATATTTTTAGTTGTATCAGACGAAAGCGATGGCTTATTGCCGTCTCCCTGGGAGACATCAGTGCCAACTGCCAGTCCTCTCTTCCAGCTGACCTAGGTCTGATTGCCAATTTTCTCGTAGAGTTTGAAAAGAGTCTGGCAGATTGTTGCATAGTTCACGGTAAATGCAGGATATGGCCTTCGTCAGGAGTGGTTTGGAGAGCAGCCTGTCCTCTAGGGGAGATGAGTCGGGGAGGGAAGAGAGGTCAGACACTTGTGTAAGGATAGCATGCCTAATCTGCAAATAGCGGAAAATCTCACCATGTGCAAGAGGATATTTCTGTTGTAGGTCTAAAAAGGTGAGAAGATCCCCCAATTTAGTTACGCCAATTGTGTCCCACTTATCGAACCCCAATTGGAAGCAAAGGGAGCCGAGTCTCTGTGAGGACCACAGTGGTGTGGCTTTTGTGAGTTTGTTGGCCCACCCCAAATGTTTATTGGCCCTATGCCATAAGGCTACCATCTGAGCCATTGGTCCCTGGTAGCGGTTCTTCTGGATCTTACTGTAAAGTGCACCCAGATACCCCTCCCGACCCCTTTGATATTGCTCAAGGTGGAAGGCTGGATTAGTAGGGGATCCATAAAGCCATTGATTCGTGGCCACTAGCTGCGATTCCCAGTAGTAAAAGCGCATGTCTGGAAGGGCAATGCCCCCGTCGTACCACCCCTTTGTGAGCTTGTGGAGAGCAATACAAAGTGTCTTCCCATCCCAGAGTAAGAGACAAAGTTCCCCCTCTAAGGTGTTAAAATAGGAGTTTGCGATTGGGAAGGGGCAGTTTTGGAGGGCATACAGGAATCTGGGGAGCACTAACATTTTAAATAAGGCCGCTCTACCTAGGAGGGACAGGGGCAGGGATCTCCAATGTGTGACATCTTCTTGTAGTCTTTTAAGGGGGCCCAAAAGATTGAGCTCATAGAACAATTTAGGATCTGGTGTGATAAAGATGCCAAGGTATTTGAAAAATTCGGAGGCCAGGTTGCTTGTATAGCCACGGGGCAGAATGGGCGAGGGGCCATGCAGCATATATAAGACAGATTTGGACCAGTAGATAGAGTAGCCGGAATATTTCCCAAAGTTAGTGATGACGTGGAGCAAACTGTTAATGGAGGCACGAGGGTAATTTAAATAAATAAGGATGTCGTCTGCATAGAGTGAGATTTTGTCCACAGTATCTGCGCCCCATCTTAAACCTCTGATCGAGGCATTACGACCAATCCAATGGGCAAATGGTTCCAGGGTTAACGCAAACAGTAACGGGAACAGAGGGCAGCCTTGCCTTGTCCCTTTACGCAATGTGAACATGCGCGATGTGTTGTTATTAACCCTGAACTGTCTCAGCAAGTCTGCATACAACAATGCAATCCATTGTCTAAATTTTGGGCCGAGTCCGAATCTTGCTAATACTTCAAAGAGGTAGGACCACTCTATCGAATAAAACGCCATGGTGGCGTCAAGGGACAGCACTGCGGCATCCACCTGTAAATAGGGATGTCTCCCCAGTACATTATGAACCCGGCGAATATTCAGGGCCGTATTGGGGCCTGGTAGAAAGCCCGATTGATCTTCATGGACCAAAGAGGGAAGGACTGTGAGAAGTCTAGTCGCTAGTGGTTTAGCCAAGTCCTTGGCTTCTGCACTGATCAATGAGATAGGTCTATAGGAGCTACACTCAGTCGCTTGCTTTTTCGGTTTGCGAAGGACCACAATGGAAGCCAGTCTTTGTTATAGGGGTAGAACACCTTTTTCCCGGCTCTCTTCAAACATATTTTTCAGGTGGGGGGCTACTTTAAGGGCCATCCTCTTTAGGAATTCAATGGGGACCTCATTAGGTCCCATGGCTTTCCCCGAGTTAATGGCAAAGATTGGGTTGCAAATTTCCTCAGCCGTGATATCAGCATCCAAGGCCGCTACATCAGTTTCGGAAAGCGTGGGCAAAATCATCTCCTCTAGGAGCCGACAAGAGTCTTCTGAGGTGTACTGTGCTCTAGTGGTGTGTACATCCTCCTAGTTATCCGCGAGTGTTTCCGCAATGTCTTGGGGATCTGTTATGAGCGTACCAATTGACCTGATAAATAACAGGACTTACCTAGCACCCTGATCTCTCTTTTCCAGCCATGCCAGCATCTTGCCGGCTCGTTCCCCAAGTTCATAGACCCCATGGCGAGTCTGAAGCAGTCTTGCCTGGGCCTTCTCTCGTGTCATGGCTTTGTATTCCAATTGTTTGATCTTGAGTTTCCGGGCTGTATCATCTGTAGGAGCTGCATTATGTGCAGATTCAATAAGGAGCAGATCGCTTTCAATCTGGGTCAGTTGCTCATTTTGTTTGCGGATATACCCAATTTTTAATGACAGGGCCGTCCCTTAATGATTGCTTTGTATGCCTCCCATATTATAGTGGGCGACTCAACTGAACCCACATTTTCAGTAAAATAGTGTTCTGTGTGTTCAGCCAGGTCTTCTTTAATTCAGGAATTTTGAGGAGCCACGGGTTAAGGATTATTGGCCCTCTAGTAATCTGCAGATGATAGGTGAGCTCAACACTAAGATGGGAGTGGTCTGAGATGCCTCAGGGGAGTCCCTTAAGACGTTGAAAGTGACCTATATCTGTGGTGGAAGTAAAGAAATAATCGATACGGGACATGCTATTATGGGCATTCGAATAGTGTGTGAAGTGGGATATGCCTGGGTTCAATAATCGCCATAAGTCCTTCAGCCCCATTGCGTGTGTAAAGTCTGCCAGCCCTGACCCAGGATGAGGGGACTGTCTTTGAGGGTGCCTATCAGGCTCGTCATCCATCGTCATATTGAAATCGCCAACTAGGATCATTGTGCCCAGGGGAAGATCTAGTAGCACCCTACCTAAATCCCGCAGGGCCAACCCTCCTAGCGCTGGTGGGGGATAGGCCGAAATGACATTCAGTGGCCTTCCCTCCCAGATGGCCTCTAGCACCGCGAATCTTCCCTGAGGGTCGGTCCAGGTGTTGGTTGGTGTGAGAGCCACATTTTTCTTTCTGAGAATGCCCGTATCTCGGGCCCCAGAGGTGACCCAGCGTGCACCAAGAGTTTATAGCCCCAACGCTGGAGCGCTTGTTAATTATTCCCCACTAGATGTGTTTCTTGTAATAAGACTAGGTCTGGCGGGTGCCTTTTAAGGTATTGCAGGACCACCCCTCTTTTTATTTTATTACCCAGACCATTCACATTCCACGTCATGATCAATAGTGTTCTTTCAAGGGAGTCCATCATGATGGAGGTTTAGGGGGAATTGAGCTGGACATCCATGGTAGTGACCCGTGCACCCCACCGGGGGTTCCACTCGTAGCCATGGAAGTTACATAAGTCACTAGTAGGGTGGGGCACTTAGCCCTCCATCCTGGCCGGCCATTGACACCTTTACAGACTTCTCGATACTTAGGAGACCTTATTTTATGGGATGCTCTGCTTGATAAAAAGGAACAATTCAACCATCAAAACCCCAACTCCCTCCCACCCCCTCTCCAACCCCCCTTCCCCCCTTCCCTGCCCTCTGCCAGCGGACTTTAAACTATCCACTCCCCAACTAGGCAGAGTGCCCATCGCCCACCCAACCATTTGCGGGCCTTTAGCAAATAGAGAAGAGGGTCTCCGAGATTGGTTGTTTCCGTGGTCGAACAGTACATGAGGCTTGCTCTTTAGCTTTCATCTGCATAGATCAGTGTGATCCATCGTGTTCGTCACCAGAGTTCCGTTCCCTCGTCGATGGAGGGGTCCGTTGGTTGTTGTTAGAGCCACCAGTTATCCGACCTTCTGAATGCTTCCCTACGGAGCGCCACCCTTCTATCCATTCCCATGCTTCTTCCGGGCACAGGAAAAACCAGGCCTTGCCCTCGGACTCCACTGTAGTTTATCTTGGAACAGCATGGAGTATTTAATGTTCTTGTCCCTGAGGGCTTTTTTGACCTCTGTAAAGCTGCATCGACGTGCCTGAACCTTCACAGTAAAATCTGGAAAAAATGTGATTTGTGCGTCTTTCAGTGTCGTCAGTGGACCCACACGTGCAGTTTGCAAGATTACATCCCTATCACGAAAGTTAACCGCATGGCTGCTAGGCGTTTTCCCGTCCTGCGCTGAAGAACCAAAATCACCATAATTCATGACGAGCTGGCCTTGTCATCCGCGCACGGCAGGTAAGCGCCATGACGAGCCCAGCTCGTCATTAGCTTCGAAGGGGTTAAATACTCGTGCTATAATAGGGCATGGTGGAGCCCCAGGTTTTGGCCGACCCCTGGAGACTCTGTGAGCCCGTTCGATAGAAAAATAGCTGGAAAGGCGCTTGGGTTGGAGGTTCTTGAGGATCAGGTCTTCTACGAACAGATCAACTGCGGGCCCCTCCATTCTCTCCTGGACCCCAGGAATACAGATGTTATTCCGTCTTGCCCTCCCTTCGTAATCATCCAAGAGCTCCCCCATCTTCTTCTGTTGGTCTTGGAGTTGGGCCACTTGCTGTTGAAGAGTGGAGGTATCAGCTATGAGGGCTGTTGTTTTAATCTCAACGTCTTTGACCTTGGAGTCCATCTTTCTCAGGTCTTCCTGCAACAAGGTGACCTCAATATTGACTGAGTCTATGCACGTTTCTAGGAAAGTCCGCACTTCAGCAATGGCCTCCATGACGTCTTCAAGGGTGGGAGCCTTTCCCCCAGGAGGGGTTGGTGAAGACTTCGGGTCCTCTTCAGATGCCACCTCTTTGTTCTCTCCTTGTGAGTTCCGGCGAACTTGGCTAATTGTTCTTGCGTGGTTGACTTAACCCCTCTGCTTGCGGCCATCAGTGCTGGATACGGTGCAACGTTGGGAGGGAAACCCACCTGCAATGGCCACCTCCTACGTATAAGAAGAGTCACTTCTTGATTGGCCTGTTTGAGTTCTAGGTGGTTCTTTTGGGCTCCAGTAGGGAGATTGCTTCTCCGAGCAAATGATCTCCGGCCTTGTTGTGTGATTGTGTCCCTGTCGCCACCACTAGTGCTCTCTCCGCAGTCAGTTCCCAACTTTCTGCAGCGTAGAGGGGAATGGGGGTGTCCCTTTCATGGGCCTGGGGTCTTGGGTTCTTTGCCGGCAGGTGTCGTGAATATGGCTTTTGTGGCCAGTGGACCCTAGAGAGATGAACAGAGACCCAATTCTAGCCACGGGTTTCTAGGTATGAGTCCCCAATTGTCTGGTGTCCAAGGCCGTCCAAGTTAACTAGCTGCGGAAATGGTGTTGTTTCATCCCAGCTAAATAGACCGTAGTGCAGGGTTCCCACGCCAGGGAGAGCCAGCCGCTCCGCCACACTGTCCCCACGACCTCTGTTTGCGCGGCTCTGCGCTTTGCGTCTGCCCTTGTCAGCCCCTCCTCACCTGCGCTTTATGACAGCCCAGGTGAAAAGTATGGGGTCCAGTGGGTAGGTCCGAAAGCTGAGAGACTTGCGTAGAAGGACGACCCTGATGGGCCCCACCGCAGATGTGCCTCCGCTGCAATACCCCTGGGCTTCACTGCTGCTTACTCAGTCCCGCACTTCCATGTGCAGCCCCACGGGTGTCCTGGTCAGCATCGCACCCCCCCCCCCGCCGATGGGGAATCTCACTCCTGGGGCCCAGTGACAAGGACAGCAGCCCCACAGCAGGGCCAGGCTCCAGTCCGCCTCGACCTCGGGTCCGTCACGGAATGGCCATGCAGCCCACAGTTGTTGGCTCCAGGCGGATTCACCGGCACCCAGGCCACACAGCCGTCTGCATTCGGATCTTCCGGTATTGCGGGGAACACCGGCCAGCAGAGCAAGGGCACACTGCTCTCCAACCTCATCTCAGCCACACCTCCTCACCCTCAACTTGCAGCTGTCCCCTGGGGGCATCCTGGCGGTATTGAGGTAGGTCTCAATGTCGTGCTCCCCATCCAACTGTGAGAGCATCCCCTGTTGTACAGCTTGTAAATCCTTCTGGCTGTCCCAGAGTTCCTCCAAATATTAAACCAAAAAATATGTTTTGCTACTTTTCGAATTTATTTCATTCTTAAGCTTTTCAAAAGTTCATTTTTCATTCATGAATCATTGTCTTTTCGGATTATAATCACTTTCAATACATTCGTCCACTGCATTTCGGTCATAAATTACCTTCATCAGGGACAATCAGCTGAAACAAGGTATAAAAATGCCAATCAATGAATAGATAAATTAACGTTTACAAGCATCTAATCAAACAAACATGTGATCAAAATTGTGTTCAAACGTGATAACTCCAGTGCATCGGTGCTGTGTGACGTGCATATCAAAAATAATGCCAACTTGGCACTCAATTGTGCTCATGTTCCTCGATTCTTCAATAATGCATCAACTGAAAGTACGACATAACTGTAAAGTAAAATAACATCGAGCAACTCGCTTTATCTGAAGCTCTTAAAAAACAGTTTGCTGTTTGAAAAAACCACTTAATCGCAATGTTTCTAAACTTACATCTCTTACGAAGAAACGCCTATAGCTGTCTTCCTTAGCTTGATCCAAGTGATGCCGGCATTAGCGGGGCATCTGATCTATAGCGTTACATTTAATAACAATGAAGTGGCCTCAAATAGAATGATGAGTTCTAATTGGCCCGAACTCCGATCACGTGATCGGAAAACCGGCCAATGAGAAGGTTAACATATCCACTGTTTAATCTGCCACTACGCTTTGTGAACAATAAAGTTTACGTGTATCTAAGTCATTAAAAATAATAATGAAGCTTTAGCAAAAAAAATAAAGATTTAACAAAACGTAATGAGAACATGTTTCATGAGGTACTGGGTAAATGTACAGACGTCTATGTGCATAGGCAAGGCTGAAGCACCAGAGTGCCTGGATCTCGTTACAACTAAAAAGGGTAACCCATTTGCAATGTCCTAAGTTTAAAGGTAACATGTGAATTCAGTACGATCATTGAGCCCAAATTGCTTATGGGAGTTCAGAAGATACATCCAATTGTTTTCCCTTTGGAGGAGAAAACGATTGTTATCCCGTCCTTCTGTTTTATCGATTGTTTCCAAAATCAAAAATTTCAGTTGGGACACATTGTGTTTCTCTTCTTTGAAATGTGTGGCCACTGTCGATTTCACGTTGCCAGTTCTAATGTTCGACTTATGCTCATTAAGTCTTATTTTTATTTTTCGCGTGGTCTTCCCCACGTACACTTTCCCACAGGGACATTTTAACATATATATTGCATTTGCTGTATCACAGGTAGCGTTTACATGTAGCTTGATGGTGTGTCCTTTCATCGGATACGTCACTGTGTTCCCCCTGATGATGTTATTGCAGTGCCCACATTGTAGGCAAGGTCTCGTTCCTCTGAAACGCGTTTCTTTTGGACTTTTTTGTTTCAATATTTCCCCTAGATTTTTGCCCCTAGTAAAGGCAAAAATCGGTTGTTGTTCAAAGGCTTGTTCAAAATCAGGTTCCGCTCGTAGAATGTTCCAATGGTTTCTGATGATCTTTTTGAATTTATAACTCATAGTAGAGTATTTAGACACAATTGTCATCCTTTCTTCGTTCGCCTTAGGTTTTGTTTTCAGTAGATCCTTCCTAGGTATGTGACTCACTTTCTCTATGGATTGTTTTATTAAATTGTTTGGATATCCTCTGTTGCGAAATCTTTCTCCCATGGTCTCCAATGCGTTCTTTACCTTGTCTTCATTTGAGATAATTCTTTTGGCTCTCATCATCTGTGATATGGGCAGATGTGCATTTAATGGTTCCTGGTGAAAGCTATGGAAGTGAAGAGTATTGTTTCTGTCTGTTTCTTTCCGATACATTTCTGTTTCTATTTTCCCTTGATGTAAATTGACTCGAACATCCAGAAAAGTGATAGAGGTTTTTGATATCTCCCAGGTCAATTGTATTCTCTCGTTTTTGGTATTGAGGTAGGCCCACCAGTCGGGAACCTCGCGTAGTGTGAGTCCCGAGTTGGATCCACCTCCCATTCGCCACAGCCGCGGCCGTCCCTCAGGCCTCCCGTCCTGCGCTCGATGTAATATCTTCTCGCAAATGCTCCCAGGGGTCTCCGGAGCACTCAGCTGCCTCCGCTGATGAGGGTTGCTTCATTCGGATTCTGGGGACAGCGATCTCCGAGTTTCTCCATGGCTCAGGCTCTCCCCCATCCTCCGACCGCCATTTTGGGTGCAGAGGGGCCCAGCCGCGGAGGGATTTCTAACGGTTTAGGCAGTTAAGCAGGGCACATGAGTTGAAGCTTTGTGTCAGACTGGTGCTACAAAAGATCCCCGGTAAGTGGGAAACTCTCCGGTGCTTTACGCGGAGAAATGTAACGGATATATCGGCGAGGGATGCAGAGCCGCTTCAACAAGCGACCATTCCCTTCGGCTGCTAGCCATGCCCCCCCCAATTCATCTATGTTGAGTGTACTGTTTCTTTTGCAAAAAAAACTGTACAGGGTATTTTTGAAACAATAGGTCCTTGAAGCAGAAGGAAACAAAATATATTGCCAAGGCTAAAAAGAAAAAAAAATACCAACTAAGCCTAGGGCTTAGTTTAAATGTGACCCCCTGAAGAGGGGATCTGAACAAATTGCAGAGAGTGAATCTTGCATAATAAAAGATGTAAATAAAAATAACAAATACAGCTATTAATTTTTGAGATTGGGCAAGGAACATTGAAAATTGAGATCCCTAAACAGATTCAATTATTTATAGGCCTTTAATTTTTTCCCTTCCCTTCAAGCAATTGCCTCAAAGGATACTAAGCAAGTAGCGTTTGTCTCCAATGTAGAAGGGAAAGGAATTTCACCATTAGAGCTTCGCTCTCTTGTTGTAAAAACATTAATTTAAGAGATCCAGAAAATAATTAATGACCCTAGGGCTAAGATTAGTATTAGGCGAAGAGTGGTGAAAGGTAAAGAGAATTTTTTTAAAAAATAACTATGCAGGGTTTACCTATAACCGAATCATGCTGTCCCAAAGGGTGGCGTGTGAGGAAATTAAATGTGTGTGATAGGGATCAGTAGGAATAACATACAAGTAGCCATTCCACAAACTCACAAATCTATGGAAAACACAACTTTGCCTATAGAAAATCATTATGCCTGTGTAGACTCAAGTTGGGAAGATGGAAACAGAAGTATGAGTGGAATGGGATAGAATGAAAGGATAATGGACAACATAAAGGCCTCTTCATGAAATGTACACGTTGTAAATAAACTATTGGTAACTAAAGGTTTTAACAATGTGCTAAAGGCAAACATGATAATATGTTCACAGGAGACCTAGCATACAGTGTAGCTTTGAACTATGATGGCTTTGCGTAAATGAATACTATTCTAAATTGTTGGGTACTGGGCATCTGTCGGGTGGACTAAACAGCCTGATTTTGCACAAGAGATAAAACAGTGAAACACTAACAACGCTAAACGCTAAAAATGAGTGGTTGCATGCATGTTATATTAACTTGCATTCATGAATATTTAAGTATTATTAGAGGAGAAACAATAACATTAGAAAGAAATTCAATTATTTGAAGATTACCTAAGCTGTATCTGTAGTATATATGCAGAAACACTGGTAGTATTAATGGGTAATGTTATCCTTCACTTGAATCTAAATGAAGAGGATTTTGTACAGGTGGATATACTGGTGGTGCAAATAACATCCCACTGGCTGTATTTCCGAAATGTGTCAGCACAAAGATGGGCAGACAAATGCAGAAGTGCTTGTTAGTCAAAGGAGGAATATGTCTCAATGGTCATTTTGCAGAAGACTCCCAGTCTTGCAAACATTCACACAACAGAATCAGAATGGATCTATAGAATACATCTTCATACAATCTTGGAATTTTGATCTCTTTAAGAATTTTCAGGTAGCTAAGAAAAGTGGCTGTGACCATTGGTCTTTAAGAGTTGTATTTAATTTGAAAATGCTAGAAAGGAAACAGGTAAAACCAGAACAGCAAACTCAAATTGATGATAAACATCTAGGAGTGCTTACTGAGTTAAAGCAAGCATAGTAAATTGCTTGAATATCTTCTCTAATAAGGGAATTGGTATTGGGGATCGAGGACTGAAGTGGTCTAATACGTTATTAAAATGGTTTGATGATCAATGCTGGTTAGTAAAAAGGAAGATGAGACAGCTAGACAAAAAAACAGGTAAACATTGAAACTTTCTTACACACATAAATTATTGTAAAGTAAAGCCGGAATATACCGCCCAAATCAAAAGAAATCAGGAAAACTATTATAAGGGAAATTGGGAGGAAATGAATAAAGCAATATCCTCTAAAGATATGCATACATTTTGGAGGTTAGTGCAGAAAGGGAGCAGGAAAGATTCAAATGTCCACAGTTGTATGGTCCTTGAACAAAACTGGTTAAGCTTTCTGAGCAATATTTATGAGGGCAGATATATTGGTACTCAGTGGTGAGAGCACATAGTAGAGGCAGATCTGTAGACTTGTTTAATCAAAAGCTCCTTAAGAAGGTACTCTCTACTGTACTATTATCTATAGCTGCTGGCCCAGACAATTTACTTGCTATACAAATTAAAGGTAGCATTGATTGGTAGTTCAAAATGTTTTGTCTAGCGTTCAAATTCTTTACAATAACAGGAAAATATCTGGATAGCTGGAACTAGGCAATCATCAAGCCTGTATTTAAGGAAAAATATCCTACTGATCCAAAATGTTATTGTCTGAAGAGTCTGATTAATGTTGGGGCTGAAATCAATGACAAAGCTCTCCTCTAATACATGAAGGATTGGATTTATGCAAACAATCTTATTCCTGTAGAGCGGGAGTTCAAAGAAGGCCATGGGACAGTGGATCAATGCTTAAGTCTCTGGGGTATGACCAAAAAATCAGTGGGATTTATTCTGCTATGGTTTTGACTTCTGCTCAGCTGTTGATTTCATAAATAGGGAGACCTTTTGGCATAAGCTGTAAGCTATGAAAATAGCGAGTGATCTCCTAATAATTTGAAAGGCGTTACATAGAGGTAATTGGGTTAGAGTGGAGTTTAGGTGAACACGGTTCCTTTTGTGCAAACTTACAATCAAGAATGGGCTTTGTTGGACTTGGCCCTTCTGGCAGGTTCACCCCTAATCATTTTGCTTTTAATCTGTGATCTGTGTTAATGATTTTCTGGTCTCTGCGCACTTTTTCCCTGTGTCCCAGAGTAAAGTGCGTGCATGTAGTTAGGCTGGCCTGCTCTCCCATAGGGATGCGTGGGGAATGTCTGTGTCCCTGGTAGTTCCTGATGCGTGGGGAGTGCAGACTCGAATTTGGTATGTGCGAGCTCGTGAGAATGAATGCTTCTCAATGATGTATGTGGCATGAGTGTGTCTTGTGTAGAAATGCCACTTCTAGGACTTGGCATATTAATGTAAAATATGCCTGGCGTGTGATTGGCTGGAGCTGGCTGGTGAGCCTGGCTCCAGGAAGGCTGGATGGGTCTGCCCGGTGGTGAGTGTGAGATTAGCTTGTTGATAGCTGGGGAGGAGTGCACCTGGCCCCTGATGGGGCTGGACTTTCCCCACACAATGCTGGCTCCACCCCCTGTAGTGCGACTGATGACCCTAGCCCTGCCAGTGAATGAAATGGGTGGTTGGGCTATCAAGGGTGCTTCAAAACCAGCTGCGACTGGTTTCTTCCCCACCCTGCACCCACAGACAAAGTAATTTACAGTATAAGAAGGGGCTGTGTCCCCATACAATTGGTTCTGCTTTTGGATCCTTGCCAGAGGGGGCTGCTGCTGTTGCTGGGGCCAGGAGGACCGCCACTTGGATTGTCTCCCTGCCTGGAGACCCAGTGAGCTGGCTCTGGGCCCAGCCTTGCCCCCTACCTGCCTCCAGACCCTGCTGGAGCTTTTGCTTTTGCCCCTAAGCGCTTGGGAGCGCTTTTTCTTGCCTTTAGCGCTTGAAAGCGCTTCATTTTTGATTCCTAGCGCTGGGAGCGCTTGACCTTGCCTTGATAGCGCTGAGGAGCGCTTTGCCTGGCCGAGCGAGTGCCCACCTCGCTTTATATTTTTTTAATCAGAAGCCGGTGCCCACCCGGCATTGCCCTGTGTTTGATTTAATTATTTTAATCAGAAGCCGGTGCCCACCCGGCATTGCCCCTTGAGATCACAGCGGCAGTCCAGGAGTGTGTGCAGCTCCCGCCGGGCCGCCGCGCTGCCTGCAACGACCCGGAAGTGCTGGGTCAGCCGGCTAATCGCTGCGCGGCCCCCAGGAAGAGGACCGGAAGTCCCGCCCGCAGCCAGACAGCGAGGGAGAGAAGCGGCGGAGAGTGCAGGTGGGGCTCTATAACCAGAAGGAGAGCCCCGCCGCCCCCGAGAGAGAGGAGAGCCGGGAGACCGACCCCGCGACACAGCCGGTGAGTGCGGGGTGGTTCCTAGGACTTAGAGCGGCCCCGGTTGGCAGCGGGCCGCTCCCACGAGTCTCCCTAGTGCCGAGAGGGAGAGGGGGCATATCGGGGCAGACTGTCGCTGCCCGTCCAGAGGAGCCCGGGCATTTCCGTTATTCAGAGCCCACGAAGCTCAGGCGGCATTTCTTGATTCTTGAGTCGCCAGTGGTGGGACTCCCACGACCCCGCATTTTTGGATTAGGAGCTCCGAGGCTCCTGGGGGCAATTTGGGTATTTTGAGCCCCGAGAGGCTCCCGCCCTACATTGATTTTTGAGCCTAAGAGGCTCTGGGGGCATTCCCTTGCTTTGCGAGCCCAGAGAGGCTCGAGTGCCGGCACCCTTGTTCTTTGAGCCCTGAGAGAGAGGCTCACAGCCCACATTATTGTTTAGAGCGCTGAAGCTCTAAAGTGCCAGCATATTTGTTTTGCGAGCCCAGAGAGGCTCTTAGGGGACACGAGTGTGGTCAGAGCCCCGAGGCTCCCACACAGTTCTTGCCCTCACCTGTGTTCTTGAGCCCACGTGGCTCCAACGTTGGCATCATCTGTATTCACAACTGTCCAGTACTTAGTGGACAGTTGCTACGTTTAGGTTTTGTATTCTGTGCTGCCTGCGCAGCCTCCCTGACAACTTGGACTCAGGGCATTTCAGCCCTTGTGAGGCCAGTGGGCCTGGGGGACAATTCTAGTGTTGTGCTACATGCACCCTGCGCATTGTATTTACTTGCTTATGTGATTCCTGCACAAATGTTCTACCTGCACCTCTGAATGTGTTTTAATGCCTCATGTGCAATGTGTTTATGTTTTATCCCCTTTGCTAAAAGTCACCTGCTTAGGTGATTGTTTAGGTTTCCTTCCCTTTGCTAAAAGTGACCTGCTTAGGTGATGGTTTTCCTTCTATAGGTCCTGATGATAAGGTCCTAGTTCCCTGCGTGATTTTCCTGCAGTGTTTAGGGTTGCGTAGGAGGTATTTACTCTTTACCAGTGATTACTAGTTGTGTGCTACATTTACTATTTTGGTGCTACAGTCATTATATGTTTATGTGCTAAGTGTTATACCTACAAGTGCTAATTCTAAAAGTGCCTACCCCTGACAGTGGACCATGTGGCCCTGTCCTGTAGATAATCCCTTGTCAATTCTGCCCGTGCCTGTTGGCACATTGTAAAGTGTGTGTGTTATCTAATGTGTTTTTACTATAATACAAAGGCTATTTTTTATATAACCTTGTGTGGAGTTTCCTTTGTGGTGGGCCTTGGGTGTTGTTGCTGGGTGCGCGCGCAAACGCTTTTCACATCGCCTCTGAGATTAGCCTTGCTGCTCGCGCCACGTTACCTAGAGGATGAGCAGGGGTTATCTTGGTGTGTAACTCCCTTGCCCTGACTTAGACATGGTGATCTCTGACTGACTTTGGCGTGAGCCTTGGCCAGCCCGGGGTCCTGGGTCTAAGAGGCTTTTTTAAGGGTGAGTCTTGGTGCCTACTCTTGTTGCAGTATACCTTGCAGACCTCCCTGAAAAAATTCAGAGCACACATTTCTTCTCCCTCAAATTTGGGGGTCAATGTGTTTCAAGTTTACTGTACAGTGGTGGCCCAGCCCTACTAGACATGATGGAAGTAGTGCTGCAACAACAATGAAGGGCATTCTGTAACTATTGTGAGGACAATCACATAGTCATCAATATGGAAAAGACTAAAATATTGATGCTAGGGAATAAAAGCACACCCTGTACATGATCATTTGGGAACCAAGTAGTGGATGAAGTCTCCATGTATAGATAATTAGGCATGACTTTTGACAATAGGCTATCATGGATAATGCACTTTAAAAATCTGCGCATCTTCCATGATAGGAGGGCTAAAGAAATTCAAAAGGGGCACTGGGGGATCTTCATTACAACTGGTGCTGACAGCATTGAATGGAATGATCCCACCACAAATGCTTTATGTGATGGAGGTACTTTGTTTAAGGACAAAGGTTAATTGGGAAAAGGCAGAAGGGCATTGCCTCAAAAACCTACTTAGCCTTCCTAATTGTACAGTAGTCCAAGCAATAAGACTAGAAGCTACTTTTAAGCCAGGAACTATACCGCCATGAATCAGTGTATGTGATGCTGGAATAAACAATTACATTCTCAATCTCTAAAAATCTCAAGGTACTGTATTGAAGAAATAATGGGCAGTGAACTGAAATAGGCTAGGTAAGAAATGGAACAACAAGTTCTGATTGTGAGATACCTCAAATTGGAACTAAACAGCACAGTTGTGGTAGAATAAAGGGCCAGGGATACTGTGTAAGTCTTATCAAAGAAATCAGAATTTTTGGGCAGTAATCAACAGGGTTCCCCTGTTTACCGAATAATTCAATGTATACAGCTTTTCTACGGTTGTAGGATTGGGTTAAATTCATTTCATGCCTGTGGAAACACATGGAAGCAGTTGTTGTACGATGAGGGAAGATGCTCATGTGACCTTAGAGTGAGAGATTTTATTTTGCATTTATTATGTGATTGTTGCCATTTTTTTGTTTTAAGGTGACATGTTTGGAAGCCAATTTTGATTAAATATCGTATTAAGATTCGATATGAAGCAATGAGGTTTTCATACATCATGCAATTTTTCGATGGGACCTATGCAATGGGTACATTTGTAATGGTTTTATCTACTAGGGAAAAATTTAATGGATTTTAGAGGTAAATGGTTTGTATTGAGAGTGTATAAATATATTGATAGTGACGTGTAAAAGTTTTAAAGAATATAATCTAAATAAACATATTTATATACTACTATTTGCTAAAGTTCTCTGCCAGCCTCACACATGTGGATGTACATCGGCAGGTGTTTTCGTTTTTTTTCCCCTTTATTTTTCTATTTTTCTGTTAGCGCTTTTCTGTGTGACATATTCAGGGACTATAAAGTACTATCAGATGGACCAGGAATGGTGTTCACCCCTAAACTGCCGGGCCAGTCCCCCCCACCCCGCCCCAGGGCTGAGACCTTTTTGGTTATTTGGGGTAGTTAGTGTTTAGGCCTCCATAACGTTTTATCCACATAAGTTATCCACACCAAATTTGCATCATTTTTTCCAACATCCTGGGGATTCTAAAGGTACCCAAGGTTTGTGGATTCCCATGGATATGACTGAGAAAATAGGCAGCATATAGCAACATTTTGAGTTTTTGTAGAAAAATATGAAATAAGGACTCTGGATAAAAGTGTCTGGTTGTTTCTATAAAAATAGCATTAACAAACTTTTTGCTGTGCTGAAGTCACCATCTTACCAGCTTTAAGGAACATGCAGAGCTGAATCAAGAAGCCTAGAGGCATATTTATGAGAGGCTTGCGCCGGCGTTGACCCACAAATTGTGATGCAATGGGGGCGCAAGCATTAAGTCATATTTAGAAAAAAACGCATTTGTAAAAATTTTGCATGGGGCAAAAGCTGTGACGAAAGCAGCTGCATCACACAATTATTATATATACAATGTTAGCTTCCCCCGCCAAATCCAATGCAACTGTAATGCAGGGGTATTTAAGGCTGTAGCACTGCACCATGCATCGGGTGGAAGGACAACGCAAAGCATGAACTGTACGAGAATTGCTGCGCATCATCAAACTAGTCGTATGAAATGACTCAGTGGTACTGGTATAAAATCCTGAACAACACAAAACAGTTTGGGAAGCTCAACTACACCATGGACATTGTCATGCTGCAACCTGCAGTAGCTAGGAGACCACCACCACTACGACCACCACTTTGGCTGCAAAGGAGGAGGGAGTGTGTTTTCCGACAGCACATATCCCACATTGACCTCAGGGAGGGGGAGGTCATACAGTTTTACCAACTCAAGAGTGAGTCCATCATGGAATTGCTGGAGATGACTGGGCCAAGTATACAGCCACCAAGTGCAAGGCCCAATAACATACCTCCACATGCAAAACATTTGGCTGTGCTCCACATGCTGGTATCAGGTTCCTTCGAAATCACAACAGTGAGATTGGTGGGAATCTCACAGGGAGCATTTTCTGTCTTCCTACCCTCTGTTTCAAATGTCATAATTAGACTCACACCCCTGTACCGTCTCTTTCCCAAAATTGCACAAAAACTGGCTACAAAGGAAAGATTCTACGGCATAGGTAGATTTCCTCATGTCCTTGGTGTAATTGATGACACATATATGCAATGGTGTCCCCTGCTGCAACATCCCACCTCTACAGAAATCACAAGCACACATACTCCATCAATGTCCAGGTCATTGTGCACCGCTGGAGAATGTTCACAAATGTGCTGGCCAAATACCCCGGGAGTGCACATGATGGCTACATCTTCCACCACAGTATCATCAATCAGCAGTTTCAGAATGAGACATAAGGGAATGGCCTACTCATTGGTAAGGAGACCACAAATACACATAATACCAACTAAGAAGCTGTGATGTATAACATAATTTCCATCTCTGTATTTGTGCATGGATCTCATGCAAAATGCATATACTGGGATTAACTGACTCCAACAAGTAGACAATGATTTCCCATTGTGTCTTACCCTCACTAATCCTGTATTCGAAGTAGGGAAAAATCAACTAGTAGAAGTAGTGTGTCAACTCACAATGCGTGAGTTGACAGATTCACCTTTTCTGCACTTAAGTTATAGGAGTAGAAAGGAAACATATTAGCTAAGTCTGAGATGTGTAGATGTGCAGTGGTGTATCTGGGCTTGGCGACAGTTACACTAAAATTATAGGTGTTGAACAAATCATGTGTTCCTAAGGAAATGTGCCACACATGGCAGTAAACTTGTATGTTGACCGAAGTATCAGGAGCAATATTGGAAGACATAGTTATAAATTTCATTTATGTCATGCACTGTAAGTGTAGGAAGTGTAGGCTCAATTCATGAGTAAATATAAAATCCAGGTACTTATGTGATATCAAAAATAGAAATTACACATATGACTCAGCCCCTCTAACAGTATACATCCAAACTTACACACAGTAATCAATCCACATTTACATACTTCATCAATGTGATAGATTATCAATTTGGTGGCTCAAATTGCCCAAATTTCCAGCATCTCAGTCTATGAATGTAAAACAGATACAGTAAATCAATATGCTGTCAAACATGGCATACATCAATAAATAGTATAGAATGAAATGAAATCAGGGTAAGGTATCACGGTGTACTAAGAAGCCCTAACACAAGACTCTCTTGCCACATCAATGATGTCATAGTGAAGGCATATAACTACTGTATCACCTACAAGGCAAATTCACATACATGCATGTGAAATCTTAAAGTGCTGTGTATAGGTCTGTAGTAGAAAGTTACTTTTATCTACATCAGTTTGGCCCATATAAAAACGGCCTATTTTGCCATACCTATGTATCTATCTAAGTTCAGCATGAGACTGTGACATACAAAAAGCATTACCTGTTGTTTGTCAAAAAATATATGAATGCCTGTGTCACATGCTGGAAATTCACTACTTGTACTAAGCAAATAGACATGTAAATTAGGTACACAAATCAAAGGTTGTGGTAATGTCATGTAAGCAAGCAGGAACATCAGATGTGTCAAAAGGGCAAAGGTATGTGAGAGTGCCAAACCTACAAACAGCTAACAAATGTGCCTGAGAATCTGATCATGTTTGTAACTTTGTACATATAGTAAGTGCAAATAACATAGAGATATTAAGAGCATTCTAAAATACTTATCATAGTAATCT
The DNA here is from genome assembly GCF_964263255.1 of Lissotriton vulgaris. Lineage (NCBI taxonomy): Eukaryota > Metazoa > Chordata > Amphibia > Caudata > Salamandridae > Lissotriton > Lissotriton vulgaris. The sequence goes on from NC_141695.1 coordinate 1,238,562,007, forward strand.
ACTGCCTAAACATGACAGTCAGCACGTAATAGTGTACTATGTCTCAGGACATGGCCAATATGTGGAATGACACAGTGAACCTGAATATACATCTGTAAACCAATGGCCAGCAGTATTTGACACATAGTGGTCTAACCTGTTACAAAGGTGTATTAGTGTGCCATCCTACATAACACACACGGGCAGGTATGTCTCAGCAACAATCTGTAAAATCCTTTACTGTTGTATTTGTGTACTTTCAGTTGACTAAGTATATGGGTTGTAGCCTTGAGTCTGACACCATTCACAAATCCCCAGATGCAGGCTAAAAAAAGATATATCACAGCACTCAAGAAAGACTTGGACTGTTGTTGAGAGGAGTTTTTGGAGTGCTAAAGTCCAGGTTTAGATGCCTGGATATGTCAGGCGAAAGGCTGTTATGATCACTCCTGTGGCTTGCAAAATAATCATCATCTGTGTTATATTGCACATCTGTGTAAAAAGAAATGCCCGGAGGGCTATGGGCCACTTTATCCAGAGGAAGTGGATGAGGATGAAGACAATGAAGGAGAAGTCCAGAACACAATGGCCGTATAGCTGAGACGTGACCAGATCATGGACAATTTGTTTAGTTAATCTATATCACCTGATGGTAATTCTGAAAAAAAATATGTCAACTGATCAACCCATAAATACATTTTTGAATTAAATAATTGTGTTGAGTATATGTGAAAGTCAATGTAAAAAAGTAGTCACTCTCATCTTCTCAACAAGATGTAGGCCTCAACAGGTAGAAATCATGTTGTCGGAGCTGTTGATCAACATTGGGCCTTATCACCAAAAATTAAACTAATCAACACAGCAAGCCAATATGATGCAGCACACTGCATGAAGAGACAGGGCAGGATTAGCATATTTCTATATAGGAATGTGCTATTCCTTTCCTTACACAATTAAGCAATGCAATACAGCACATCAAGTTGTCTTTCTGTGTTCTGCAGCATCAAAGTGGGTTTCCTATGGTACTAGGTGTATGATGGATCATACATCTCACAACAAGTTAGCCCTGAGGCAAAGTCCTAATTTTAGTGTATCCCACATATGGAATAGCATGCATAATGCCAGAACTTTGCAGGAGTAAAAGTCGCAGTTGATACCATCACAGACCATGGGTGACAGTTGGCGTGGACGAAGGCCTAGTCTCAGGTATAGAGATTAAAATGGTAGTGGTCAAGAATGGAGTATCTACAAACCAGCAGACATTTCACACCTATCCTGGGCAGATTGATAGGAAAAACAGATCTGACCACAGTTGTTCAAAACAAATATGTCATGCACAGCAATGCAAGTATGAAAAAAACATAATAAACTGATGATTCAGCATGTGGCATAACCCAGAGAAATAAAACAAGGGAGATGTTTGCCAGCCATCACATCAGGAATACAGAGATGGCTATTGTGTGATGCATCCAAGTCTAAACTCTAAACTTGGGTGGCAGAGTGGGCTAAAGAACGGTGATGGATTAAACCCAGATCTGTTGACTGGGTGTGAGTCTTTGATTGGTTCAGATGCTCCGTCCATCACCACCCCCTTTTGTACTGCTTTGTTCACCATAAGTGGGTGGGGTATGCTCAGATGTGAGTCCCTTGCTCACTTTGCCACTGGATTCAAGCAAGCTGGGCTGAAGACGGCTGAAATGCCAGAAACCAGTCCTCGGAAGCTTGTTTCCGGTCCAGGGAAGGCATGGCTTGGCAGTTCGGGCTGGACTGTTCCCATGAGGCACAGGGTCAGACTGATTTGCATATGGCCATGTCTGAACTGGGGTGGCAGACTGGGCTAAAGAACGGTGATAGATTAAACCCAGATCTGTTGACTGGGTGTGAGTGTTTGATTGGTTCAGATGCTCCGTCCAACACCACCCCCTTTTGTACTGCATCCAAGTCTTCGAGCACACATAAATATATGTGTAAACATAACATTTCATTAAACATGGTGCAATAAAGGTGTTGGGTAGGAAGGGCTCCCAGCATGGTAAGTGTAGTCTACTCCTGCCATGAGTGCCCAACTGCATAGTGTGTGGCTCACTAATTCTTGTTTAATCCCAAAGAGGAACAAGGAATATGTGCGTGTGCTGTGACATAGGCCAGTTTCATGGTTTGCAGTGTGCTTGGACCAAGAGGGCCACAGAAAGACCTGCCCTCATGGCAGATGTATGCTACTGCCTTTGCCAGGAGTGAGACGGAGCTAAAGTTGGAGTGGGAGCATGCTGTGTATTGAACTGTAATAGTGAGCATGCCCAATGGACCCTGGTTTAATGCTGTGATGTCTACTGGCTCACTCACTTTTTCAAAAAATCTGATGCTGTGCGTTAGACTTACCCCGTCCCAACATCAGGTTAATCAGGAATTTTGTGCATGAGAAAACCATATACAAAATGCATGTGTGTTTGCAAAAAGACACACAGCACATATGTTCAGTGTTCACATGGTTCATGTGTGTGTGCTGGTAGTGTGTGTTCAATGTGACACACTCAAGTGTAGTTCAAAGGGAGTGTAGAAAAAAACAGTATGAGGTGACTGAGTGTGTCTGCTGCATGTCAGTATGCTGGTGGTAGCATGACACATGTGGATGATAGTACTGGTAACCAAATGCCCTGTGAATGTACACTGAGGGGTATTTTTTGAGTATGGTCACAGAGTACGGAACAGCAAGTCACCTAATTGCACTGCTATGTTGAGAAATCGAAAGTGCAGGGACGTGTGGTATGTAATTATATCAATGCATTCCTGCTTGGTCACCTGCACCAGTGTCGTTTAGGCTCCCTAACGCCAATGCAGGAACCCTTGCACCATGGTGGAAGGGTGCTTATGTAGGATGCAGGACTTTTTTGTGCATGAAGGGGCTCCTTCATGCACAAGGGGTTCCTCAAGGCTTATCGCTAAGCCCCACCCTCTTTAATACTTACGTGACCCCTCTTGCTGAGTTGGTGAGATCATTTGGGTTCCAGGTGATTTCCTATGTGTACGACACACAAATAATTGTTTCCATCTCTAATGATTTGAAATTGGTCGCAGAAAAATTTAACCACTGCATGGCAAGCACTATCGGCTGGATGAAAAACAATTCCCTTAAGATTAATGCAGATAAAACTGAGATTCTAGTCTTCGGTCTGCAGAATTCTATTTGGTTGAACGCCTGGTTGCCGGCAGACTGTGGTCTTCTCCCCATCTCGGCTAGTACAATAACAAACCTGGGGGTAATTTTTGACGAGGATCTATCCTTTGGAGCTTAGGTCAGCCTCATTGTTAGCACCTGTTTCTACATCTTGAAAACCCTCAGAAAGGTGCTTCCTTATATTCCATCTGAACTGTATCGGCCCACCTTCATTGCACTAGTCACTTCCCGGCTTGATTACTGCAATGCATTATACCTCAACATCAATATGGCATCCCTGAACAGGCTTCAGGTTGTCCAGAACTCGGCAGCCAGGCTGATCCTCAATATTCCTAAGTATCAATCAGCTAGGCAGGGGATCAGGCTCTGCATTGGCTCCCCATTACGAAGCACATCTTCTTCAAAGTCCTTAGTATGTTCTATAAGGCCTTGCACAGCAAAGGCTCACCGCAGCTGAAAGTCATGTTCCTATGGTACAGCCTCGGGAGGACCCTGACATCCTCTTCCCAGAGAAAACTGATCTCTACTAAATTCTGCAGGATCAGATGGAGCAGACACTCCTTCTCTGTGGCGGCCACCAAACTCTGGAATATCATTCCCGCCTCTATCTCTAATGCGAAATCTTTTCCGGTGTTTAGAAAGCTGCTGAAGACAAGGCTTTTTTCAACATAGTTGGCAGATCTGTGCCTTTCTTTTGCTCTCTATCCACCTAGCGCCTTGACAATCATAGGTATTAGTGCCTTTATACCTTTGTATTCTATCCTATCCTATCCTGATAGCCATATTCCTCCATCTACATGTGCTGCTGAATGCAGCGCACATTGAAAGAGGAAGTTACATACATTTTAAAATCCTTGTAACGCCTCACCTGGGAAGGTGTGTCAGTCTGGTGCATTCCCAGGCTTAAAAGGTCTGGTAAGTCTGGAAATGTGTCTTAAACCATGGGAGATGAATGGGTATTGAACATCTCTCTGGTGCAGATTAAGGCTATACAGCGAGTCATGATGCATTGCTTCACTCGAGAGACATGGCGTCACTAAGGGCTTGTGAAGCCACTTTGGGTGGCTTCACAAATATATTATTACACCATCTCACAACTAAAACATCAGAGGGCTGACATAGTGGTAAATGAGGCTGAACTGGTGGACCTGCTGGGACTGGAGATCGGAAGGCCCATAGGTATGTATGTATGTACTATCTGCATGTAGTAATGTTGCTATAGTAGCCATGCAAAACCTAAACATTGCAGAGGCATTTTTTTTAATGTGGTAGTTAGAAATTGCACAATGTAACTCGCTTCATGTACATTGCAATAATTTAAGTGATATTTTTTAAGCACCACAAGGCAAATTCATGTGCCTCATGGTGGCTAAATAAAGCTATTATGATGCAATGCAGGGCCAATTGCTGATTTGCTATATCCAGCCCCAGGGATCTGTTCAATTGGTTGTCGTTGGTTGTTCACATTGAACAGGCATGGAGTTAAAAGCATTTCCTGATTTAACATATGTGATTGACTAGGGAATGCACCAATAATGGCAGACCTCCATCAGGAAAGGGTAAGGATGAAATCTCCATTTATGTTGAATGGTCTATGTGTGCTGTATTGTGCAGCACACATAGACAGATAAAAATGCCTCGGGCAATTGGTATTGTGCAGGTAGGTGGCCCTTATAAGACAAAACAATACAAACCTGCTTACATGGCATGCTCCCTTGCACCGTGTTGTAAGGTAGCATTCATTGTCTATAGTCAGCATGCTGTGCACCAGGGCCATGAAAAGTTTGATATGGCCTTTACAATGTCACATATGGTGTGGAGGAGATGTAGAGCAGCGGCCAGAGCTTCAGACTCAGAGCTGGGGATCTGGGATCCAGTCTTGACGTCTGCGCAACATCCTGTGATTCTGGGCAAATCACTTAATCTTCTCTTGCCCATGTACAGTACCTGGATATTCTCATGGGTGATGAGCCACGCTATAAAAATCCACAAAATTAAACCTTACCTTTGCAGCACTACTTTGGTCTGCCTAGGGCCAATGGTTTCATTCTTGTGTCATGGTACAACGGGCCTGAGATGATGCTGACCAGTTGTACTGAAGACATCACATGCCTGAGGCAAGCTTCAGGCATGTAATATTAGATACCTCTGAGTTTCAACATCCAGGCAGTTCAGCCCCAAAAGGTGACTTGCTGCATCCTATATTCATACAATGTATGCATATGTGTGCCAAGAGTGTTGAATAATATTATAAATACTGGGATGGCATAGTATTTATAATGGAATTTGGAGCAGGTGTAGCTGCACTATTTACAAATCCCTGTTCAAATCCGTGTCTTGTAGGAGGATGTGTCCCATTCAACCAGGGTGGGGTAAACACATTCTTGGACTCCAGTGCAACCAGTAAGTGAAATGAGTACATGGATGTAGCTTAGTGAAGTCTGTGTAAAATCAATGTGAGTTGTAACATTGTGCTGTACATGGGGAGGTATCAATCACCTGTAACCAAATTACAGTCAGTATGTCAACACAACAGAACTTTGCTGATGGTTCATAGCAAATTGACGAGGATGCATGTTATTGTGAATGTAGGGCCAATGTAGGCATGTCCACAAGATATATGCATTTTTACATCTGGGGTGGTGTTAACATGTCTATAGTCTTGATGCATTTGGGACATGAGTCAACATCAAGTGCATAATCTGCCGATGTTGAATGCCATCAAATTTGTTCGTACCACAAATGGCACAAACGTAATAAACCATGTTTCAACAGAGGTAGCAGTGAAATTGAATGGCCATCCCTAAGCTTTTCTGCGCATGCTTGTGTTGCCTATACCCATATTTGAATATAAAACAGGTCAGGTACTGATGAGGTGCAAAAAACATACCCAGACACTGTTACCAAGCGTTAACATGAAGGTATAATGAAATCAGAATAATGCAAAATGTGTGTCAATATACCACATATATTGCTTCATCCTGCAGCAAACTAATCTTATACATGCTGCATACGTTTAGCCTCTCCTGCTACAGAATTCCAATGTGACTGACTATAAGTGTGTCTATAGATTCCTGTTGATCAACATTTAAATTGTTTGGTGAGACCTACCTGTCCCGGTCTGTGTGTATCAATTCAAAAACCGAATTTTTGAAACATGGAGGACAGAAGCATCAGGGTAGTCATCACAGTCTAACCATTTTGCCAATGATAGATGCTGGAAATGTGGTACTGATATCCCAAAGTGCATCCACATCATGATTCTAAGCAATGTAAGTGGAAAAAGACATCCCAACAAGTGTTCCAGTAAGGGTGGTTGTTTATTTTCATTATTATGGATAAATAAGATATTATCTACATTGTCCTGAGGTATGGCTATTGTAATCCAGCACCAGGGGTGCCTCAGCATCCCTCAGAGTAATCCATGTCATAACTACGTGAAATGGAGTGACAGAGGTATAATGACACTGATGTTGAGGATGCTGTTGGAATGTAGACCTGCTACTCTATTGATCCATGGTGCTGTTCAAATCATTACCAGACTTCTTGACGGTTGCACTTTGTTAGTGTAGATGTGCACATGACAGGGTCCTGGTCATATGTATTTGTAAATGTAAATTGGATGTCAGACTTCAGATCTCAGTGCAATGTGGTTCTCTGGAGAACAGTGTGCAAATGTCACTGGTGGTATGCCTATGGAGCCCCAGTAGGCCTCAATTCATGGATACAATGTCATTGGTATGGTGTGGCCAGCTGGACAAACAAACTAGTCAGCACATGTGTTGGCAATGACATGCCAGACTCATGCCTCGTGTATCCCCTGAATACCATTTCTGTGAGTAATTCATACAATGCAAGGTATAAAGTCATGTTGCACAATTGTCTATAAGTGCACATGCAGCAATACACAATGTTTTATTTTTACATGACTAATTTTAAAAACATGACAAATGTATCACAAGAAATCAGCATTGTGATATTCAAGAAGAAGTCCTTAACACCCTCCACCGTACCTCCCTGTTAGGCTCTACTAGGGCACATCTCTTTGTCAAAGATTTCCCAAAGCAACTGCCACATTGCTAAAGGCTATTCGGTGATTCTGTATCAAGCATACATACTGGTCATCTTCCAGAACAGGGGCATGCATGACCAATGGCAGCCTCCTTAAGTTACATAGGGTGTGCCTGTGAGGTGCAAAGCAACATTGGTCTTCATGTACCAGATGTGGCAGGTGCTCCAGCACATGAGATACTAAGATTTTATTGAGGATATGTACATCTACGCTGAGGTTCGAAAGGGGGGGTAGCATGTCACCTCTGTAGCATCCTTTTCTGGTTTATGCAACATGACAATGAGACCTTTCTTATCGAGCCTGGTAGCAGCCCTCTCAGTAGGCCTCATTGCATCCCTCTAATAGTCGGTCCGCAACCCTCCTGTCCTACGCTGGTACAGCTCAGCCATCAGGCCATCCCCTCCTGGGGCCTTAGCTCTCTTCAGAGCCCATATCGCTACCAATATTTCCTCTCTGGATATGGGTGAGTCCAAACTATCCTAATACCCCTCGAAAAGGAGGCCATTTGCAGACCAGCTAGGTATGTATCTCCCGCCAGCGGCATGCAGTCGGACAGCGCCGTGTAAACCTTCTGAATATGCACTTTGAATATCTCTATTATACCCTGCTGTGCAAATATCACCTGCACAAGCATGCCCAATTCCCACCACGGGGGCACCATGTTTCCCTGTGAAAGAGCATGGTAAGCATCCTGCTAGCCTTATCCCTTTCCATGTGGAGGCATTGTCTATAACTGGTGAGGACACACTTATCCAGTCGAATCCAAGTTTCTAACAAATCTCATTTACACTCCTTTCACTCTCCCAACCGCTGCAGCTGCTCAACTATACACTCCTGCAGGACACTAAGTTTCTTTTCCAGGTGATCTAGTGACCTGGATAGCTGTTGCTTCACACCATATGACACCTCCAGACACTCCCCACATAAAACCACCTTCATAGCATTCCATTCTGTGGCTCTCACCACAGTACTTCCCCAGTTCTCATCAAAATAATGATCTAGTACCTCAGCCAACGAATGTGAAAAGATTAGGTCTGACATCTCCTCGACCCTCAGCCTCCATTGCGGCACTCTGGGTGCTTCTCTGCCCACCCGAAATTAAAGCAAGAGGGAGGAATGATCATATAGATGGTGCACCACATAAGAAACATCAATTGCAAACTGGATCAGGGAACCAGACAGCAAGCAGTAGCCTAAGCGGCAATACATACCTGTTGCAGGCACAAAGCGATAATATGTTTTGCGCTGAGGAAAATAAACCCTCCACACATCTTGCAACCCCAGCCTTCCCATAAACTCCCACAGTGCATGCATCATTGTGGGATTGGTGTTGAACAGTGGGGAGAGTCCACGTTACCATCCAGCACACAATTCAGATCACCAGCCAATTGTACCTCAGGACCAATGTGGTCCACGGCCGCACCCAAATACTGACCCAAAGAAGTCAGCGTCATACATGCTAGGGACATACACATTCACAAAACATATGTCTCTAGCACCTAGCACACCAGAGACAATCACATACCTCCCATCGGAATCTAGTTTCACACCTTGAGCCACATAGGAGGTTCCAGCCGCGACCTAAATCCGCGCCCCTCTAGCAGTGCAGAAGGTGGAGGTCCTAAAAATGTGCCCCTGCCACTTCTGTCTCAACTGTTTGATACAATCACCCCATGTGTGCGTTTCCTGCAAGAATGCCACGGAAACCCCATAGCACCTAAGGTAGGAATGAACTCTGTGTATTTTGATGGATTGTCCAAAACCCTGAATGTTCCATGTTAAAAACTTCCAGGAAGTGGTCATAGAGCCAGTTGAAAATGCATGCCCAGGTCCACACCTACCACTCATAAACTCCCTCATTAATGCAGCGTACCATTCACCTTATTCGTGTATTATATGGCCAACTCCATTCAGTAACACACCCAATATCCCTCATCAAGAATGGCCCTGGTCAACACTTAACACCCACCGCCCCAACCCCACTTTGAGGTCTTGGCCTCAACTTCTCTAACAGCATCTATCCGAGAGTCTAGCATCACACCAGGATGGACAGACCAGAGGCGCTCAAACCAGCCGAACAGCACTGCAACCCACCATGGTCTCCTGCTAGTGAAAATCCTGTGAATCACATAAATGAAGCAAAGAAAGCATAACAATAAAAAAATCAGTGAACATTGACTAACACCCCCACACCAGAATATTTAAGAAATTAGGGGCAAGGTGAACTCCTCAATACAATCTCAATAAACACAAGAAACAGGGCTGCAAAGAGAAATATGTGTTAAAGGACAGAAAAATACAAAAAACTAATAACAACAGGTCCATCTCTTCCCAATAATCACTCTAGCCCAGATAAGTACAATTGAACGGATAGTCACGGACCCCACTGTGGGCCTTAACTGATTCACAAGTGTCCGGAACAGAATCGGAGTCCTCCAAAGTTCCACCGGGATCATCCTAGTTGTTGAGCACCAGACTGTAAACAAGGAATCTGCTGCATGTCTGCATCATCTTGTTGTCCGTTGGCTAGCACCACTAGCAACTGTCTTGGGGTTCGAGGGTGGCCTCTGTGGAACTCTACCCAGCATATCAAGCCAGTCATTTCTTTCCTCAGTGGTGAGAAAGAAATACATTGTATCCTCATATTGTACTTCCAGCTTCACAGGGAACATGAGGCTGTAGCGGAGGTCACGCTTGCACAGACGGTTTTTAGTTGGCATAAAGTCTGTGTGGAGTTCCTGCAACTTTTGGGAGTAGGCTGGAAAAATCGTGATATTCCTACCTTTAAACAGGGGCGCCACATGGACTTAGATCTGCCGCAATATCATGTCTCGATCCCTGAAGTTATATAGTCGGGCAAAAATGGCACAAGGCACCTCTAGCCCCGGAGCAGGCACCAACATGTGATGGGCATGCTCTATAGTGAAGTCTTTAGAGAGGTCTAGGAACACCTCTGCAGATTGCCCCTCCTCTCGTTCATGCAAGCCCTTGAAACTGAGGCTGTTTCTTCTGGAGTGCCTCTCTGCATCTTCGATCCTGTCCTCCATTCATATTGAGAGCGATTGGAGCTCAGCTACTGTTTTTTTCAGTGGCTCTTTCCTGCTGGAGTTCTGTGAAATGCCCTTCAGCCTCAGAGACCCTCTCTGATATGGTACAAAAGTCTGCACGGAGCAGGCCCACCTCAATGGCCACTGTGTCAATTTTCATCAGCTTGGAATAATGGGAACCTTTTATTTGTGCCAAGATGTCAGCGATGGTCAGTGCCCCCGGTTCCACAGGAGGGGCCTGCTTGGTTTCCTCCCCCGTGGCACCTTCTAAAGGCAGTGAGGATATAATTGTCATATTGTGGTGACCTGCACAAACTTGACACGCTTATCTTTTACCATCTGTGCTCATCAATAATGTGCTCCTGCAGAACCTAACTCAGGGCCCATTCGCCCCACTTCAGCGGAAGCCCACTCCAGAGCCCTAATGATAGGAATTAACCACTGCCCAGACCCCTGAGTTTACTGAGTTAATGACCAACAGTCAGTACCCAGTACATCAAATTGGGACGCACACTTTCCTGCTCCCCATTGACAAAGCACTATCCAGCAGCTGGTGCACAACGCACAACTCAGTCTCACCTGGGACACCCCTCTACCCCGATGGCAGAAGGGGGTATTTCTTACCCCTCCACAATAATGCAGGCAATTACCTCACCCAGCTCTGCCCTCCTTCTGGGGCCTCTCTTGATAGTGGGTGGCCTGGAGACCCCCAGGCAGCACAGTCCACCGTGCAGGGCAATCCAGCAGGTGCCACCCTCTTGTAGCCTCTACCTACTGCAAGACCCATTCAAAACATCAGTTGCCAATGTCTGGGACTTCAGTCACAACCCTGTCCTCAGAGATGATGGAGCCACCTTGGCTGATGTGGTGCAAGTACGGAGTCTGAAGCAGCGCCCACTGAGCCATGTTATAAACAATTACATACTCCCCCCAGGCCCACCAATCTTTTACCTTTAGGAGCGTGGCCCAGTGGGATCAGCAGCATTCCTGGTGCCTTCACCTTGGGCTGTCATCAGCAGTTGTGTCATAGCACTACTCTGCCGCAGGCCCAAAACACCTTAGGAAAGAAACTGAAGGCTTTTGGTGAGCAATGAACACTGAGTGCACAACCAACAGTGAACACACTCGATAATTGTTATTATATATTGCGGTGCAACCGGGTGAGTGGAAGGCCCTAGAACCACTCAATGTTCGGTAGTAAAACTATCAAAAACTAAGAATTACAAGAACACCCAATGCACTCAAGAGTAAAACATATGCAAGGTAACAATCAGGAACATATACAGAAAACAAAATGACAGATAGATGTAGGAATCTCCAATGGGAGAGTGGTTTGACCACTCTCCCATTGGAGATTCCTACATCTATCTGTCATTTTGTTTTCTGTATATGTTCCTGATTGTTACCTTGCATATGTTATACTCTTGAGTGCATTGGGTGTTCTTGTAATCCAAAACACCTTAGGCCTGATCGTCCACATGAGAGCTGCACCGTAGCTGCCCCTCATCTCAATCCAGTCAGGGGCCGCATTGATGTCAGTGCATGGGGGAGACCACAGACCTCAGGCACCCCACGCCCATGAGTCCACCGTGTCACATGGACCAGCAACTCCCAGAGCGCGGCCCGACACCACTGTCTCCTCCGAGGGCCCCCGCAACTCCAGGGTACGGGTGCCAAAATCACCACATGATGGTCAGGGTGATTGCCTAGAGTGCCAGTATTGGTCACAGGATTATGACAAATGTGGATATAGTCGGCAGGGGCTCAGGGAAGTGAGCCAAGGTGGCCATCTTGCTTGGACCCCCCGCCCCCCCCCCGAATGCACAGTGTTAGCAGGATCCAGGGTATTACACTCCTCATCTACTGGTGCGGTGAGTTAGACTGGCTAGCGCCAATGCAGCCTTGCATCATGGTGCCCTGTTTTGTATCCAACAAAGTTCTTGTACAGATGTGTACTCCTGCATGCATACACACACTCCTGAGATCCCTTTATATGTTATATATGCACTGATGAATGCAGCCCAGGGATAATTAGTGTGCATAAAAATGAATATATTTAGCTGATCATGGTATTATTACAACTGTATACCAGATGTCTAATGTCAGATTACAATGTATTTGCCTGAGGCAAAATTGTTTAAAGTGTTTCACATCAAAGTCTCGCAGAAGAGAGCCACCTACCCTTCATATATGGAATGTTTACCTGAGGCAGAGCAAGTCATCAGCAATTTGTACTGCGTTGTGTAACTTCAGATGTGTAATGCAATGCAGAGGCACACTAGCTGTACTTGCTTACCTTCTCACCGCTCACATATGCTTGTGGCCAACTTTGACCCACCCTTGCATGATGTTAAATGAACACCAAAAGTGTACAAATTTGGCCCATGTCTAAAATTGCCTATTGACACATCATCAGCAGGGGCATCTCCTCTGCTATGGCAGAGGAGCGTCACGCCACTGCTTTCGCGCAGTCTGAGAAGCAGAAACTATTAAATGGTAAAAACTTTGTTATTACCATTTTATGTTTGAGTTTTGGGTGGGTGGGTGGGTGTTGCTGCACTGCTCTCCGAGCAGGGCAGGGTAGGAGTGGTGTGCCCACTCCTGAGTACGCAAAGACTGTTTGGTAGGCCCTCTCGGGCCACCCAAACCAGTCATGCTCAGCCTGCATGGAGAACTTGTCCACCCAATAAGCCCCTGTCTGGGCGCAGTCCCAACCAGCGTTGTGATTTACTTAGGGGAGGGAACCTGGCTGTCTGCTTCCTGCTTCTGTCAGAGGCTGGAGAGCAGGTGCTGATAAGACGTGGGACCCGGTCTCAAGGTAAGTTTACATTATTATTCTTTTTGTAATTCCCCTCCGGCGTGACCTCCCCCACAATCCACCCACCTCGTACAACCCCCCCTCCCGTGAGACATGCCAGACACTACTAATTATCAGGATTGAGATTTACTGTTATAACTGATATAGTTGATACCATATTGTAACAAACTTCACATATTGTATCATACACAGTCCTCATTTGAGTTAGTTTCACATGCTGTGTTAGGAGATGTATTTGGAATGCTGGTGTATTATCCATACCATTATCTCAATTTTTGGTGTTGGTTTGGACTTCTGGAGTTATGATAGTATGACGATGTCAGCCAACTTTTGGAAACAGCATATACATTTGTAAGTTCATTTAATATCAGTTTACTTTCACTTTCTAGACAAGATGACACTGGGTGAAGTCAGACGTGACAGCTTTAGGCACATAAGAAAAATCGCAAAGGCCTACAAAAGAATGGCTGTCAAATACCAACAGGAAAAGGCCAGTGGTAACTGGAGGAGTGGGAGCAGGTCCCAAATCACAACATCAGCAGCCCCACCAGTATCACGGGGTGCCAGACAGGCACATCCAGTTACCCAGGCCACAGCAGGACCCTCACATTTCTCAACGATTCTACAATATACAACCCAGGCCACAGTGAGACCGTCTACTGGCCAGCCCTTTCGAAGCTTGCCAGGCAGGAACAAAGTACTCCCTACATTACAGGATGGTGTGACAGATGAGGAGGCCCAACACCAGGATGGCTGGCATTGAGAGGGTGCAGGCCAGCTTAGGAGAAATGTTACTAACTATACAGGAGGCCATGAAGCAGATTGCTCTGCAAATCTGAGACTCTCTCTCTCTCTTCCCCTTTGACTTTCCCCGTTTTTTTGGTAGTACTGATTAAAGTTGTTTAGCATGGTGATAGCTAGGGATGATTAGTATAGGTATAGTGTATGTAAGTGTTCGTTTTAAAATCTTTTAATAGGTAGTTTGTAGGTCTCTTTTTATAATGTTAGGTTTTTGAGTGGGTAGGGGTTTGACGTTTAGTGGGTTTAAAAAAAAATATATAGATATATATAAACTACCAATAACCAATATAAATATATATATATATATATATATATATATATATATATATATATATATATATATATATATATATATATATATATATATATATATATATATATATATATATATATATATATTTATATATATTCACTGAAAAAACCATAGGTTATAGACCATATATAGTTAGGGATTAGCATTTACAAAACCTTAATTTACTCGCACAAAACCATTGAAATTCGCATATATAGTTAGTTGCACTAACTATATATCGCGCACCCGCAATCCACTGCTGATGATGTCACATATTACATCATTCATGACATGGTCAGTGACATCACTGATGACATCATTGATGACATCTCAAATGACATCACTGATGACATCACTGATGACAACATCCAGTGACTGTATGTTTCTGTAAAGTTAAAATATGTCTTACATATTGAACAATGAGTGGATGTATAAGTGTCTGGATGAAGGATTTAGTAGGTGCATGACTGACTGTATGAGTGAGTGATTAAATGTGTCTCACTGAGTGCATGGGTTAGTGACTAAACTGTCTTAATTTGTGCATCATTATGTCTGTTGTTCTGTAAACTGCTGATTGTGTTGATCAGTAGCTATATGAGTAACTATATGGGTTATTGATTGGTTGCCCAAGTATTTGTATGGGAGACTGAGTGTGTGTGTGGGTGGCTGGGAGGTGTATGACTCTGTACATAGATGTGTGAGCAGTTGATTCACTAGATGTATGGGTTCAAAAGTGCATGTGGAAACAGCTGTATGGGCAGTTGACTGTCTGCATGAGTGTATTGGTGAGTGAATGGATTTCTCAGTGCTACATGTCAAAGTAAGTACATATGTAAAACACAGTACATGTGAGAGTTGACATATATAAATAACTGTGCGTAAGAGCCAGTGAATGTGTGAGTGGCTGTATGGATCATTGTGAACTTGTATCAGTGATTGTATAGGAGAGTAAATATGTGTTAGAATATGTTTGAATAAGTAAGGTGTGTATAACTGTATAGTTGAGGAAATGGAGGTGTGATTGATTCTTTGCATGACTGACTAGGTGTGTGAGTAACTCCATGGATGAGTGACAATCTGTGAGTGTCTGTTTACACTGAGTGTATCTAATGTTATATTAGAGTCGGAAGAGGTTCATCGTATTATCACATGAATGATATCATCAGTGATATGATCAGTAATGTCAAATGAGATGTCATCAGTGATGTCATCAGTGATGTCATTTGAGATGTCATCAGTGATGTTATCAGTGATGTCATTTGAGATGTCATCAGTGATGTCATCAGTGATGTCATTTGAGATGTCATCAGTGATGTCATCAGTGATGTCACTGACCATGTCATGAATGATGTAATATGTGACATCATCAGCAGTGGATTGCGGGTGCGCGATATATAGTTAGTGCAACTAACTATATATGCGAATTTCAATGGTTTTGTGCGAGTAAATTAAGGTTTTGTAAATGCTAATCCCTAACTATATATGGTCTATAACCTATGGTTTTTTCAGTGAATTTTCAAGGTTTTTTAAATGCTAATTCCTAACTATATATGGTCTATAACCTATGGTTTTTTCAGTGAATTTCAATGGTTTTTTAATAGCAAATATCAAAAGCTGTAAAATGTCAAGTACGTGGTAGGTAAAAACATTTTCGTATTTATGCACGCTGATGTGCTTTGAACGCTGCCCCCCCCCCTCCTCTTTTCTTTTAGGAGTATTCTCTCTTTGCAGATGGTGAAGGGTAGGTAACACAGGCCTTTGCCCCCGTTGTAATCCGTCGTGCCTGCTTCCCTCTCCATTTGATTGATTGTTATCCTAGCATTTATTGTTTTGGAATTGGTTCTCTTTGGTTCATTCTCTATTTACAAACAAGCACAAAGTCGCAATACTCTGTTTAGTCTTTGCAGATAGTGAAAAATCGTTAAAAAACAAAAGGAATCAAGCAAAATCAGTAGGCCACTAATGGGATCTCTTTTTGACCTCGCTAAAATAGAAACATTATGAACAACCCCTCATGACAAATACGAAACTAGTGAGAGGAACTGAGCTCGACACCGTGATGGCTGCAAGACAGCTCGGCTCCGCCGCCCACCCCACCCATAATAACGACAAACAGTATGCAAATATTATAAATATATACAACACACCAGCAAAGTAACAGGATAAAACGTTTTATTAAATAACTATTTACATGGCAGCCTGCTGCAACATCGATTCAAACAAGCCTTTGTATTTTGGGCTCAAAAAAAACAATCAATAGTAAGATTTTTATAGGTGAGTGTAGGTTCATGGTTTTCCATCCACCGACTAAAAGCCTGGAGTGGGAGTGCAAGAGCAATAACTAGGTAAGAAGGAAGGCAGAGGTTGTGGGAAGGACTCTGGATATGGTATGTTGCTTGGTCCCTGAGATGCTTCGATGTCACTGCCTTGCACAAATGGCATAATTCCTGGATGTTGGGTGCCATAGTTGAGGGTTCGGAGCAGCGCTTGTAACACTGTCTGAAGCTTATTTGCACCTGCTGCAGCTTCACTATTCTCAAAGTAAGTGGGGGCTGTTTGTGGACCTGACTACCAATTCGATCAGTTCCGGTGGAGCCCCAACGTGACCCGGTAGAGAAGAACTTGCCCTCCCCTCTTTGATTGATGGTTCTTGTTGCCTGTCCCTTCTCTTGCCATTTAACAGAACTTTTTGGACTGCTGAAAGGGGTTGTGTTTCGACCGCTGGTTGGTGTAGACATTTTGACTATATTCTGGACCTGCGTTGTCGCGTAATGCGTCATATGACGCGCCGCGTTAGCGCACCCGGAAGTGGTCCGGAGCGCGAGGCGCAGCTTCCCGGAAACGATCCAGAGTGCGGCGCGCAGCGCGTAACGTAAGCATAACAGATCATGTGACTTGTAATAAAACTTTTCATTGGTTCATTTTACTTTGTTATTCTAATGATGAAAGGCTTGGTCATATGACCTAAAAATAACTTTTCATTGCTTTCGAATATTTTTTTTTCCCAAATGATGAAAGCCCCACCTTTTTTTTTCTCACTCTGACTTGTAAAGCAAAGGACCCAGATGCATTTACAGTTTATCACTAACAATGTTCCAGGCTAATGTATTTTCCTGGGAAATTTACAACTGTCCTGCAAGTAAAATATTCCTATTTCGAGAAAAAGGGTGTTTCTTCGTCGCATGAGGGAGCCGTTGAACAAAAGAGGCTTGGCCTGCTGCCTTAGTCGCTGATAGGCATGAATATCAGATTCTTATTGATCACTTTATGTTGCAGGAGTGGAAAACACAACAGCCCTTGACCATTTATCCTTACTGCGTTCCTGCGTATTATACCTTTTAACCGTCATGTAATTGGACTGCTTTATTTCACTTGCCTTTTACTGATTCGAAAACAGTGGCTATTATTCAAAACTTTACCAATGTAGGTACTACTACCATGTTTTGTTTTAAAAACCTTTATTGTGAAAATGTCAGTATACAAATACGGGCCTATAACCACGTGGGCCGGCCACGGAGCAAACTGGAATCGTATATGATGAGGGGACATTTACACTGTAGAAGAACGTAACGGGCGACCCATTAGGTTGCAAGAACTAAGGTGTCTAACATTTGCGGAATCGGTGGACGTACATTTTATAATTAAAGTACGACAGGGCCAGTTACAATAAAATTATCTAGATATACATTTGCGGGCAAGTACCATGGGTGACGTTAATTCGAACTTTCAATAGTACAGTAATCACTAACACATCAGAACTTACTATCAATAGGGTTGTCCAAATGTTCATTCAATTCTCGTCCCCGTTCGCCATGTGCTTCAAAACTGCATACGTATCTCGTGATATCAAGGTTGGGCAACCAGTACACAACAAGGAGTTACAAGTCCCATTTATACCGGTGCCATTTTGGGCGAGGCCGGGAAGGTCAAGGATATAGTCAAAATGTCTCCACCAACCAGCTGTCGGACCAGAACCCTTTTCGGCAGTCCAAAAAGGTTCTGTTAAATGACAACAGAAGAAATAGACAACAAGAACAATCAGTCAAAAGAGGGGACGCTTTCGTGAATGGGGCCCATGCCCTAGCAGGCAAGCGTCCGAGTTCCAAGGTGTCCCAGGGCCATTTTAGTGGACCAGGCCCAAATCCAAAGAGCTGGCCACCATTTTGAGAGTCCTGTTGCATCCGGCTACCGCGGCACCACAAGAGTAGCTGCAATTCAGCTAGATGGCGGGTGAGTCACTGTACCGCAAAAGCGGGAGGAACTCAGCTGGAAGGCGAGTGAAACGCTAAGAGGCGCCCCACTGCAGATGAGGTGCCTCCACCTGGGAGGAGGGAGAGGCCCATTTGCGATGCCTCCCCCCCCCCCCCCGGGGCACCCCACGTCGTCTTTCGGCGCAGCATTGTAGGATGGCCACACCAGTGAAACTTGCTGGACACCACCTCGGTGCCATCCGGATCTCGGCGCGTTCGAGTCACTGTACCGCAAGAGCGGGAGAAACTCAGCTGGATGGCGGGCGAGACGCTGTACCGCAAGAGCGGGCGGAACTCAGCTGGATGGAGGGTGAGGCACTGTGCCGCAAGAGCGGGCGCAATTCAGCTGAATGGCGACTGAAACGCTAAGGGGCGCCCCACTGCAGCAGAGGAGCCTTCACCTGGGGAGGAGGGAGAGGGTCGTTTGCGCCGCCTCCCCCCCCCCCCCCGGGCACCCCACGCCGTCTTTCGGCGCAGCATTGTAGGATGGCCACACCAGTGAAACTTGCTGGACATCACCTCGGTGCCATCCGGATCTCGGCGCGTTGTGCTGCCTTTGGCCTATTCGCACATTGGTCCGCTACTGATGCCGCCTCACAGGCCAACGGATTTTGTAGGCTTTTTATAGCCCAAAGCCGCATAACAGGTCATATGATTTCTTTATAAAACTTTTCATTGGTTCATTTTACTTTTGGTTTCCTAATGCTGAAATGCTTGATCATATGACCTAAAAATAACACTTTTCATTGGATTAAAACATTTTTTTTTCCCAAACGATGAAAGCCCCACCTTTTTTTTTCTCACTCGGCAATCCAAAAAGGTTCCGTTAGATGGCAACAGAGGGGACAGGCAACAAGAACCATCAGTCAAAAGAGGGGAAGGCAAGTTCTTCCCTACCGGGTCACGTTGAGGCTCCACCGGAAGTCATCGAATTGATAGTCTTCAGTGTTTCTGGATGTTTCAGAGTGAAGCTGGCATCAGCATGAGAGAACCATTCCGCAAGCAATCATGGCAGCCGCTCCCCACCGGAAGCCTGTGGGAGTCGGGGGCCTCTATGACTTTTGTAGAATCTTCAAGGCTGAGGGGACGCTTTCGAGAATGGGGCCCAAGCCCTATCAGGCAAGCGTCCGAGGTCCAAGGTGTCCCAGGGCCATTTTAGTGGACCAGGCCCAAATCCGAAGAGCCGGCCGCCATTTTAAGAGTCCTGTGGCAGCCACCTATCGCTGCACCGCAAGAGTGGGCGCAATTCAACTAGATGGTGGGCGAGACGCTGTAGCCGCAAGAGCGGGCGGTAAACAGCTGAATGGCGGATGAGGCACAGTGCAGCAAAAGCGGGCGGAAAACCGCTGAAAGGCAACTGAAACGCTAAAGGGGCACCCCATTGCAGCAGAGGAGCATCCACCTGGGGAGGCCCGTTCACGCCGCCTCCCCCCCCCCCTCCCCGGGGCGCCCCACGCCGTTTTTCGGCGCAGCATTGTAGGATGCCAAGACCAGTGCGGCAAGTAAAGGACATCACCTGGGTGCCATCCAGATCTCAACGCGTTGTGCTGCCTTCGGACTATTCGCACAACAGACCGCTAATGACGAGGCACAGTGCAGCAAAAGCGGGCGGAAAACCGCTGAATGGCAAATGAAACGCTAAAGGGGCGCCCCACTACAGCAGACGAGCCTCCACCTGGAGAGGCCCCCTCACGCCGCCTCCCCCCCCCCCCACCGGGGTGCCCCATGCCGTTTTTCGGCGCAGCGTTGTAGGATGCCAAGACCAGTGCGGCAAGTAAAGGACATCACCTGAGTGCCGTCCAGATCTCAGCGAATTGCGCTGCCTTCGGACTATTTGCACAACCGACCGCTACTGACGCCACCTCACAGAAGACCATTGTTGCTTTGTTTTAAATGGTTTTTTTTAACGTGTTTACTTTGTTGGAGCGTTGTATATATTTATAAGTTATTAAAGTGTTATAATCCTACTACTTTGTTGGAGTGCTATATATTTTTAATGTGACACATAATTGTGAAGACTTTGATGTACAAAAAGGCATCCCTGGAATCTTCCGCTTCAGGCTCGGTCCCACACACCCTCACAGTGAAAATCCCCTCCCCAATCACAATACAGGATCGTTATCAGATAGTAGGAACGCGTGTGGTGTGAAGGATCTCATGGGGTGGGGGCCTTGATCTACTGTAACTCCTTTGAAGAGGGGTGATTCTTTACAGTTGGGGCCATAAACTACTTCCGCAGGGCTAGGTGATAGCCTGGGACCGGCCTGGACAATCGGACACAGAGGAAGAGGAGTGTCAGAGGGTGCAGTAGTGAATAAGGTGAAAGGGAGGTGTCGGGCGGGCACGGGGTGTGATTCTCAGGGAAAAGCAGCGCAGATGGGCGGAGGTTTATGGCCCATGCATGAGAGAGAGAGCAGGGGTGACCAGTGCTTGGGGGAGATGCTTGCGAGGGTGGGGAGCCATGCTGAGGATCGGCGGCGTGCAGAGAGTGGGTCTGGTCAAGGCATCTAAAATGGCTGCCGTGCACGACAAAAGTGTGGCATTGGAAAAAAAGCAAGATGGCGCAGACAATGTTTATCAGTACAGATTAATTTATAACAATTATTTTTAACAATATATTTACTCGCAGTGACAAAATGGCGGTCAACACTTCCTGATTTCCTTTGAATCGAATGTTAACAGACGTCACGCAGCAAAAAAAAAAAACGCTCACGCGCAGCCGCTGGAAGACAAGTATCAACATATATGAGCATCCTCAGCCACCCTCAGAAAACATAGGGGTCAGGATACGTCTCCCGTACCCCCTTATACCCACTTCTCACATGGTTTTTCCTCCATCTTGTAATTTAATTAAAACGAAACACAAAATGGCGAATTCCCGTTTCGCTACCCGGTTCGCGAACCGGGAAGCGCTTCTACCGTAAAAAATCCCATTTTTTTTATTTGCCCCACGGGACCCTTTAATAACCCCAACATCATTCCTAGGAGGTCAGATAGGGTCTACATTGCCCCCTTTCATTAAATTCCCCCTTTGTTTTTCTCCTCCTCTTGTCTCTCGATCCTACCGAGAGACAAGATGGCGGCCGTTCGGGACTGTTTAGAATGTTGACAGACACCGGAGAGCCAATCAGCTTCGCTTCGCAAAGCTCCGTTACGCGAAAAGTACGCGAACCGGAGCGCTACCCGGGACGCTGTCACAGATATATCTGTTTTTTTAAACGTTAATTTCTCAAAATCCACTGGAGCGCATATATTGAGACCCAGCAAAGGCACATCGGGCTAACAGTCCCTACAATTTTGCCAAGTTTCGTGCAAATCCATTCAGCCGTTCGAGCTAAAAGTGAGGCCAAACGCCCTATTGAAAACTCAATGTTAAAAACGCGTTTTGGGACCCC
Source organism: Lissotriton vulgaris (assembly GCF_964263255.1). Taxonomy (NCBI): domain Eukaryota; kingdom Metazoa; phylum Chordata; class Amphibia; order Caudata; family Salamandridae; genus Lissotriton; species Lissotriton vulgaris. The sequence continues at coordinate 1,238,583,836 of NC_141695.1, forward strand.
CCTTTTTTCTCAGCCCCCCCTTGACGAAACCCCCCCCCCAGGAGCTGCTCAGAAACAAAATGTGCCATTTTCCTGAAAATTTCAGCCGATTCTGTCCACAAACGCCAAAGTTATTAGACATAGAATTTTCAAAAGTCCCATAGAGAAAAAATCCTAACTATATATACCTACTGGCGACCAGCAGTAGGTAATATATATATATATATATATATATATATAAATATATATATATATATATATATATATATATATATATATATATATATATATAAAACCTACTGGCGGTTGCCAGTAGGTACTTATAGTTAGGAATTTTTTGTATAGGGAATCCGCAACATTCTATTGGGAATATATTGGGTTGAGGGATCTGCCTGAAATTTTTGTCAAATTTGCCTCGCGGCGCTCCGCTCCTTCCCTGAAAGTTTGGGGGGGATTCGTCAAGCGGGGGCCGAGATAAAAGGGTGGTCCCAAAACGTGTTTTCCCCATGTTAATTTTCATAGGGCGGTTGGACTCACTTGTTGGACTCACTTTTAGCCCGAACGGCTGAATGGTTTTCCACCAAACTTGGCAAAATTATAGGGACTGGTAGCCCGATGTGCCTTTGCTATGTCTCAAGATATGTGCTCAAGTGGATTTTGAGTAATTTAGGTTTTAAAAAATATATATATCTATAAGTGCGCCCCGGTACTCGCACCGGGGCGCGTACCAGCGCGCTACGCGAGTTCGCGAGCGGAAAGCTGTTTGGCTTTTGGGTGTCTGTCAACATTCCAAACAGTCCGGAGCGGCCGCCATCTTGTGTCTCGGTAGGATCGAGACACAAGAGGTAGCAAAAACAAAGGGGGAAATTACGAAAAGGGGGCAGGATAGACCCCCCTGACCCCCTAGGTTTGATGTGGGGGCATAAAAGGGGGGGAGTGCCCGGTACGCGCACCGGGGAGTGTACCGGGGAGCGTACCATAAGGAATAAAGAATGACAGATTTTTTTTAAAAAGTAGCATTTTTTTATAAATTGGAGGTAGTTCTAAAAAGAACTGTTTTTTTTCTTTTTGTTGTTTTATATTTTTTTTATTGTTTTTTTGAACATTTTGTACTTTTTTTGGCTTTTATGAACAATTTTATATTTTTTTTGTTATTTCTATGGGGTCAAACAAAAACCAGGGAATTGTAAACGGCTCAACTGGAGCAAAATAAATCAGGAAAAAATAAGGTGTTTTTGGGCAATTGTGGTTGTCACCAGCACGTTTGATGAGTTTAATGCTTTGCTCACCATAAGTAATTGTTTTTCCACAAAATATACAAACGATTTTGTATTGTCCAAACTGGGTTTGTATGTTTGGGACCATCTCCCTTGTCTCTGGACCCGATGGACTTTTGGAGGTGCTGGGAGAAGATTGGGGAGGGTTTCGGGTCAGTTCTCGGACCTCTGCCACAGCATAGTTGTTAGGGTGCCGGCGTTGCATGTGGCGAATCATGGTGTTATTGCCAAAAGAGTACTTTTTGTTAGGGTTCCCCCTGGAAAGTAAAGTGCCACAGATTAAACAAGTAACCCTTGGCGCATTTACTTTCTTGAGGTCCTTTGGGATTGAAAAAAACTCCCAGATAATGTGCTCCTTTGGCTTATATGGGGTAGTATCTTCAGGAAGGAACGTCCTTCTCTCCTCCTCGTCCTCCTCCTCCTCCTCTTCTTCATCTCCACCACTGTAGTGTTGTGGTGGTCCTCTTGGTGGTGGTGGTGGTGGTGGTGATGGTTGAGATGCTCCTGCTGCTGCTGCTACTGTAGCCAATTCTCAGTACAAATAGGTACTAATAGGTTTGGAAACAGGTCTTCCTCACTCAAAGTACAAAGTGAGAATGAGGAAAAAAGGTGGGGGCTTTCATCATTGGGAAAACAAAACTGTCCTGAACCAATGAAAAGTGTTATTTTCAGGTCACATGACCCGGGCTTTCATCATTTGGAAACCAAAACTGTCTTGAACCAATGAAAAGTGTTATTTTTAGGTCACATGACCCGACACGCTTACGTTACGACGCGCTTACGCTACGCGCCCCGGGGCGCTCCCCAGGGCGCTTACGTAGCGCGATCGTATGCGCTCGAGTGCTTCCGGGTGCGCTTACGCCGTGCGTATCACACGGACGCGGCTACCCGATACGTCACGATGATGTTTTCATTCGCGGCATTAGCGCTAACGGGACGCTCACCGGTACACGCACCGGGGCGCGCCGCAATACTGCGCTTTCCGGTGCGCTCACTGGTACGCGCACCGGGAGCGCTCCTGGACAAAAAAAATAATTTAAAAAAACCATGTACAATATACATAAAGAAAATAGTATTATATAAATATACAATACAGGATTCATTATAAAAAATATTACATTTCATAGTTATTGTAATTTGCTATTGAAAACCTTTGAAATTCACTGAAAAAACATAGGTTTGAGGCCCTATATATAGTTAGGAATTAGCATTTAAAAAACTTATGAAATTCACTGAAAAAAACATAGGTTTCACACCAGTTATAGTTAGGAATTAGCATTTAAAAAACCTTTGAAATTCACTGAAAAAGCCATAGGTTTCACACCAGTTATAGATAGGAATTAGCATTTAAAAAACCTATTAAATTCACTGAAAAAACCATAGGTTTCACACCAGTTATAGTTAGGAATTAGCATTTAAAAAACCTTTGAAATTCACTGAAAAAAACATAGGTTTCACACCAGTTATAGTTAGGAATTAGCATTTAAAAAACCTATTAAATTCACTGAAAAAAACATAGGTTTCACACCAGTTATAGTTTGCTGGAAATTTTACTGACATAAAACCATTGAAATTCCCACGTTATAGTTAGTTGGACTCACTATAACTTGCGCGCCTGCAATGCACTGCTGATGACGTCACATATTACATCACTCATGACATGGTCAGTGACATCACTCATGATATCACTGATGACACCATCCTTGTGACAGTGACAGACCTCCTTTCAGTGTAATGTAACCCTTGAAACACATATTCAAAAATAGAAACTAACATTTAAAAAAAAATGGAGATACCCATACCAGTTACAACAACCAATTCAGTAATTCCACCATCTATATACACATCCACTCATTCACCACCAGTTCTATATAGTCACTCATACATATACTCACTCATCATATGTAGTGATACACCTATACATCCTGTTACACACCGACAGTCATCCAAAAGTTACTCAAACACATACTCACACATGCAAATACACTATTGAACATCCATTTTTTTGCATATACAACTAAACACACACTACCAGCTTACTTCTAAGGAAACTTACACATACTTACTCTCTTAAACAATCACTTATAGAAACACATACTTATTTAAACAGGAACTCTTACAATCTCTCACTCTCACATTTACTCACTTATATACATCAATACTCACATATACTAGATTAAAAACATATGTCGTTACTAATAAAGACAATAGTGAGACAGTCATTCACTCACTAATACAGACATATACACACTCATCCACCCATACAGTCCTGCACATATGCTGTCTTCAAAACACATATACATACATACAATACAGTCACGACTGGACTCTAACAACGCCCTCTATCTGGGTGCTCCAGAGTACACACTAAACAGATTGCAACTGGTACAAAACTGCGCTGCCCGCACTCTAGTGCAGATCCCACGCAGAACGCCAGTCAGAGAGGCACTGACCAGCCTACACTGGCTCCCAGTTCGTAAGAGAGTCACTTTCAAGGCAATGTGTATTGCTCACCAGGCCTTCTGGGACTCGGGGCCCCAAACCACGCGCAGCCTAGTTAGTCAATATCGTCCAGGCAGAGACCGGCGCTCTAGCCAGGCTTTTATGGCAACAGTCCCTAGAATTAAAAGGACAAGATCAGGTGGAAGGATGTTTGCCTTCAACGCCGCTAAGATCTGGAACTCCCTTCCTTTTCATTTGTGATCCAACCCTGACCTCGCCTCTTTCCGCAAACAATTAAAAACACACCTGTTCAAATCTCTTTAATAAACTCAGCTGTACTTCCCTCCCCCCGGTCTGCAATCCACACTCATACTTCCATCAGGTTCCTCTAGCGCTTAGACGCTTCAGGGCAGCAATTCGCGCTCTAAAAATCCATTTTCATTCATTCATTCATTTTCATTCACATACAAACAGTGAGTCAGTCACCAACGCATGCAGCCACTTATACACAAAGTGAAACACTGTTACATATATTTAAATATTTAAACATTACTCGCTAATATATGTATTCACTAAGATACACTTAATAAGCCAGTTAACCAATCATTTTTTTTTTTAAACATCCATTTAGACACTTATTTAAACATTTATTCTTCCATCGACCTTTACATATACATATATAAAACATATTTATTTTTCAGAAAAAAACACATTCACTGGATGGTGTCATCAGTGATGTCACTGACCATGTCATGAGTGATGTAATATGTGACGTCATCAGCAGTGCATTGCAGGCGCGCAAGTTATAGTGAGTCCAACTAACTATAACGTGGGAATTTCAATGGTTTTATGTCAGTAAAATTTCCAGCTAACTATAACTGGTGTGAAACCTATGGTTTTTTCAGTGAATATATATATGTTTAGAATTACATGTATAGGTAGTATATGTTTAGGATGTAGTTGCTGTTTGTATTGTACCAATCTATGTGTATTATGGGGGCTGGGGGGCTGATGTTTACATTTTCATGTGTGTATGATACTTACGATAGTTTAAAATAAGTTAAGATATCTCAGGTTAGTGTTAGGTTAGCTAGAGTAGGCTAGGTAGGTGTAGGTAGTTTAAATAGTTTACATATTTTAAATAATTTCCTACTTTAATTAGTTAATCATCAATCCATATGTAAGAGTTTGTACCATTGTGTAAGCTGAGTTGAGCATATGATGTAGCAAATGGCGTGCGGTCTTTGAAGGCATATGTAGCTTTGTCAGAAGTCTTCGGACAACTGTAAGTCTGCTTCATATTTGAATAATGTGTGGACGCATTTCTGTACTTTAGATACTCTACATGGGGCTCAGTTGGATGATTTTACACACAGCACAACACATGTAGTCTTCTACTGTTGGACCCTGTGTGAAAGTGATACGGTACATATAGTTAGGATAGTTTTGTCACTACAGAATGCAGCTCTCTGGCTGCGCTGGAACACACATTGGTGCCTTGCACTACCACACACACACATGCACCATTGAGCAAATCACACTTGTCTGGAGAATATCCATCATCATTGGCATTGACTACTTGCTAAGTGTGGCACATCATGCAGCTCACTTTGGTTGCACATATATCTCCCATTTGCTCTTCCACTTTGGAGGAGTTGTGTTGTTTCTGGTTCCGTGGTCTGGCACTTCTACTAAAAATGTATGTACAATAGATGTAATGTATGGATACACTCAGGCTAAACACATATTAGGCCTCTCAGGGGCAGAACAACACATTTTCCCTACTCATCCCAGAGTAGTTCTTTTGACCATCTATCAGTTGACACACATTTCTTGGTTACTGACATTCAAGGTATTGGAATGTCCTTGTGCATCCTTGTGTGGCACAAGTACAATGCTAACTCCTGAGGAATGTGTATATGAGTATCTACCTTTTATTTTTACGACCATGCGGAATTCTGTACTTTAGAATCTCATCACTGTGAGCAGTGAGGTGCTCATATATGGATTATAACATTGTCATGTTCACCGAATGATATATATATGAGTGCGTGGAACCACACATTCCACACCCATCTCATGTAAAGGTGGTAGATATGTGTGATTAGAAACCGATGATTCTTATTAGGTCATTCAAGTTACTGCAGCTTTTTGTTACACTTTGATGGTCCAATGGGAGATAACACATTGTTTATAACGCCAGTGCAGTGGATGTACTTGGTGTTGGTGCATTGCCAAAGAGAGCATGGGCAATTGACTTTACCACACTCTTCTTGAGGTGCAAACAAGTGGGCTAGGGTTTTACACTTCAACCATGGTATATTTAGTCCTTTCAGCAAAAAATATACAATACTCTTTCTGGTTTACAAAAAAAATGGTATATAAGGGTTATTTTTTATTCAAGATTATAGGTCCTTCACAATGTTTCTTTGGGAGTCCAATTGTAGATTTGTGGCTAACACCAACAGTTATTGAAAGCTTAGATGACCAGTCAGATTTCATTTGGGAGACGTCATGTGACATGTGAAGGTGAGGAGTACTTCAGTGAGGAGGTACAAATTGCCATTAGAGATGGTAGGGTTGTTTCAGAGTCCACAAGTAGATAAGATCAACTTGTGCACAAACAAATAGTACAGGTCTGGATGAGAAAGGAGGTGGCATGATGATACACACAATATCACTAAGAAATTGGCCAGGAGGCACTGGCACATTTTATCTGGCTCCTCTGATGGTTACTGTGCTTCCCCTTCAGTTGGTGGTATTTTTATTTGAGACATCTGAGGCACACACAAATGTCTCCCCTGTCCCCACCAGAATTTGTCTGTACCAGTAAGTCAGCCTAAAAATCCCTGGCAGTGGTCTGGTGGATGGCCAACAAAGCAACAACATCACTATTGAGGGCACCCATTGTCATCATGTGGGAGTCTTACTGTCGCTCCAGGGGTTCCATGATGTTACGGATGGTGCACAGCTGCATGTCAACTTCACTGATGTCAGGTGTAGAGGGCTGTGGCTGGGTCCTCTGAATCACAACACCAGTGATGTCAACTAGGGACTCATCAATCCTATTGAGCCAAGGGTAGGTATCTGCATTAGACTTTTCTATAGCTTTGTTAGGGCTCAGACACCTAAGCACTCCTTTTAGGGTGCCCACTATGGTCTCCATCCCCGCCTGCATCTCATCAATAATTCCTTGCTGGACCCCTTCCACCCGCTGTTGAAATTTAACCTGGGGGTCATCAGTGTCCTCAGCTGGGATTGTACAGTTAGATGGAGCATGTCCTGTGGGCGTTGGTTCCTCTGGAGACCCTGCAACATCATCTACCTATGCCACAACTGGAGAAGATTCAAAGAAGTTCAAGAGTTTTTGGGCGGTGTCACTATCCATGGGGGGCGGGATGGCATCACCAATAGGTTGGTCATCAAGGACAGCCTGCTCCACAGGAGGTGTTTGTCTCTCTAGACAGAGATAGAAATATGTCAATCATGATCCATGATAGATGATTTGGTGTCAATCAGACTGATTTTGTATTCACTTTCAAGTACACAGGGATATGTGAAAGATTTGTTAATGCAAGTAAATGAAGCCATGTAACACTATTGTTGCTTTCACATGGCATTACCTTTACATTGTTCACATAACCTCTGTATAAACAAGAGGGCCTATTTGTGTAATGACACACATTGCAAAGCAGATAGGCATCTTGCAGGCCTGCCCTGCATGAGAGAGTGAGTGCAGGTAAGGGCCCCATTTGACATGATACATTGCTTCTCTGGTTTATGCCTACATGGATGTGACATTAGCATCTTGAAACCACTGTTGAGACCATTGCACTATGTCTCCTGGATGGCTGCATTCCCTTTAGCAATCAGTAAGTGCCCCAGCACTGACCAAGTAATGTTAATATGTTATGCATTACAAGTAACCCTGCACTGTGCATTTCACACTGTACAACACGCCAATCTGGCAGGCTCTACTGTCTCGCATTTCATTTGTGCAATATTGTGGCCTAGATGTCATACTTGACACACACCCACACAACTCCACATAGCAAGCAACCCTGATACACTTCAGGAATGTGTTTCAGCATGTATCTACCATACATTGCTTATTTGTGTGGAATCCACTACTTTCCTAGCACATACACAGCAATTTCCAGAGTCCACACCAGCAAACCAAGAGAAGCATCTCAAGCTCACTCCATTTCCTCAAAATCCAAGATGGTAATCAGTAGAGCCCTGCAAAGGTCTTCACTCAGCATAACTCACTTGTACTTGCACATGACTTTTCTGGGACTCCCCATTCAGACCGAGGGACTCAACTTCATCTCATACGCTGATGACACCCAGATCATACATTGACTCTCAGGAGACACCAACACCCCCAATTGTTACATTATGCCACTAAGCAACATGCCTACCTGAATGTGAAAGTAATAGATCATACTGAACCTCACCAGGTAATGATGAGGATATTCAGAAACATGTACCTACCCTGGTTTCCCACATGACTAGGCCCAAACACTTCACTCTCCGACCCTCCCAGAAACCTGCCCCTCATCCTGGACACCTATCCCTCCCTGAGGTGTCGCAGTTACCTGTTTCACGTCCACCTGCTTCCAGATATCTTGCATAGTTAGTATTTTCTTCTTATGGCTTTCCCCAGACACCTGTGAGATCATCACCCAGGATGACATATAGACTGTAGTACACTAATGCCCTCTACCATGGCATCACTGCACAGCTGCTACACAAGGGACAAACTATCAAACACAACAGTGTGAGACTATAACTCAACCTACCTTGCGCAACATACATCATAATTCACCCATTTAAGATACAATGTCTCTCCATTCAGACCTACTGCCAGTTCAATATGCTCAGCCATACCTGCAAGGCACTACGGGTCAGATGCAGGAACCCAAATAGCGTTCGCAAATGCCGAAATTCGCAGAATTTCCACATTTACGATCACAATCCAGCCATGCAACATGTAGGGACAGAAATACTGAATCACTAAATGAAGAATCGCAAAAAAATAGGGAAATCAGTTCGCGATTTGTTACATTGCAAATTTGCCACACCGACTCCCTATTTAGCGAATCGCTAAGTAAGGAATCGCTAAATAAATCGAAAATCAATGTACATACATTTGCAAATAGCTAATATTTGAAAAATCGCTATTTAGGAGTCGCAAATTAACACTGATTTAAAGAAAGTGGTAACCCGGTGCACAGCATATAAACAGCCCCAGAATGCATCTGAGTGAACACAGTGGTGGCCCTCTATGTCATTGCAAGGCAGATGCAGATGCAAGCAGCAGCACAGAGGATCTGGAGACGAGAGAAACCCATATACAGAGTGCGCATTACACTATTCCAACTCACAGAGGCAGAAATCCATGACAGGTACAGGCTTCACCCAACCACCATCCTAGACCTAATACGTGAAATGCACCCAATCCTGGAGCACCAGACACTAAGGGAGCAAGCAATACCTCCACATGTACAGGTCCTCTGTTGCCTGCACCTACTAGCATCCGGCAGTTACCAGGGGGTAATAGCTGTGGCTGGTGGTGTCTCACAGAGTTGCCTGTCACACTTTATCAACACATTCCTGGATGCCATAATGTAAAAAATGCACCACTACATCCGGTTCCCCAGCACGCAGGCGGAACTGCATAAGACAATGATGGACTTTTATCGAAAGGCCCAGTTCCCACATATGATAGGGTGCATTGACGGGACACATACATCAATCTGCCCCCCTCTACTACTGAGTTCATCTACCATAACAGCAAATCAACACAGTCAATCACCTTACAGGTCATATGCGATGCGTCTCACATCATCACCAACATCGTTGCTAAATTTCCTGGGAGCACGCATGATTCCTACATCTTCAGGAACAGTGGGATCTACACCAGTCTTGCTGGGGTGAATTTGGAAAAGGATACCTCCTAGGTAAATCTATATGATACACCCTGATGTATACCTTTGATGTATCTATTGCGGACTGTGAATAATCTTTCTTCCTGTAACACTTAGGTGATAGCACATATGCGGTGTGTGCATTTATCCTGACTCCATACCTCAACCCATCTACCCCAAGTGAAAGGAGATTTAATGTTGCCCATAAATCTACGCGGAATGTGTTGAAGCGTACATTCGGACTCCTGAAAAGCAGGTTCCGCTGCCTCCACAAAAGTGGAGGTGCACTGCAGCACTGGCTTCTGATCTGCTGCAAAGTAATAGCTACATGAGCCATGCTGCATAACCTAGCCACAAAAAAGGGAACACCTGTGAAACTCACTGAATCAGAGGGTGAGGATTGTCCGCAGCCACAGCACAGCACTGCAGGTGCTGCAGCAGCACCGGATGGGAGACACAGAAGGGCTGAGATCATACAAAACTTTTTCTGAGTAAGTAATGAGACAAAGTGAGTAACTGCAGTTGTGGTACGGTGTTTTATCAACCTTCAGTCAGGCAATAGGGCAGCACACCATCGCACCATGGAGGGCTCACAGTGCCTCAACAACCCCAGCATGGCATAGATACTCTCCATGCAAATTTCCAAATCCCATAATTTGGTCAAATGGGTTACTTCACCCATCTCCCAATGCCAGGTGTGCCTGGGATAAATTTCTGCACCCATGTGCAGCACTGCTGCGTTCACTAGGCACACTGTCCTCCCTAGAGGTCTGTCCTTCGGCTGGTCCATGCCTTCCACTGCTCCTCCTGGACTCTTGTATTAGGGGAGTGATACTTCTGCAGCTTATTGCCTCCTCACTTTCCCCCCATCCCCCAATCCTGTTGCAGAGATTTGTGTGGTCTGGAGCACTTCCAAGGCACTGGTTACTGTGACCAACCCCCTTGCGATGTCATGGCTGCAGTGGGCCACCTCTAACTGCATGGCCACCGAGCGCCTGCTAAGGACAGAGGTGCTATTGCATAGCCGGTTCACCGCCTTCGTGTACCCATCCATTTTCTGTCTGCCCCTGTGCCTTGCCCCACGTTCATTGTGCATTTTGCTGCACAACAGTTTAACAGCCTCTGCCATGTCCTGCATGCCCTCAACCATGGTGTTGCTAAGGCAGTGCATGCCCTCCTTCATGTCCCGCATGTTTTCGTTAATGGCCACCATCTGGCATTCATTGGCTGCATTGTTTTACCTTGCAGTCACTGCACCTTCAACATCTTCCCCTCCAGAGATGCAAAAACACTGGACTCCTTTCCCTGTGCATCAGGATTGTGTGCCCTTGGTCGGCGTCATCGGGCATCTGTGTGGCCACGCTCCATGGGGAACTGGGTTCCTGGTGTCTCGTCAGCCTCTTCCTACATGGACTGCTGGGCTCCCAAGCTCTACTCCTCTGACCCCTCCATCTCCTGGAAGCTAGCCACTGTATACCTTCTGGTCTCGGTGGTGGCGGTGTCACCTCAGCAGGTGACAGGGCCTCCTCATCCTGGATGTTGGGCTCCCTGGGTGCCGCTTCTGTCTTTCCTTCTGCAGCCTGGCGCGCTGGGTCGCCTGTGGATACAGAATTTCCATTTACTCACTTGTATAGCAGCATTAGCGTTTCTATAAATTTCATGACTGCCAATCAAACTGACTGTCCCCAGCTTGCTTATTTACTGATGTGTGTGATATGCATTTGGGTTCAGTGGACCAACTGTTATGCTATGTGTTAATTGGAATTACATATCACATGATGCATTGCTGGTTTTTGACAAATCATGGACTGGAGTAGGATTCATACTGGGTCATTGGAGTTTGGGAATTGGGGTTAGGGGGGCACAGCATGCTGTGCATGTATCTTACCTGGTCTGTTGTCTCCTCTGGCTGAACTGTCTGTGTCTCCGATGCCAATGACACTCTCCGGCTGGAGGGTCGACTCCACCATTTGTCCAAGGGAGTTGGTACAGGCACACTAGATGTCCCACCACCAGTTTAGTTGGCTTGTTTGAGCCTGTCAGCCACCCTCTCCTTGGCACGTTTGCACTTCTTAAGTTCGTCTATCGAGCGCTGGGTGACACCAATGGAATTGATTTTTACCTGGATCACAAGCCATATTTTTCTTTTTTGTGATTCTGGAACGTGCAGGGATTTTTTGCCGAAGAGCTGATCGTGATCTTTCACCACCTCCTCAATTAGTACCTCCAACTCCCTCTCACTAAATTTGTGTTTTCTCTTCCTCTCTCTGGCCTCCTTTCCCTTCTCCTGTGTGTTCATGATTGCTTTGGGTGTCTGCAAGGTGGTTGCTGTGCAGCTCCTGGGTTTATGGTTCTGCTCCCTGCCTCTCTCACAGCGTAAGGCTCAGTGTAACAGCATGTGTCAGGCCACTTCCTGGTTGTGAGGACACCAGGATGCACCGGATTGGCAAATTCACTAATTAGATAATTTTTGAAATAGTGAATTCGCTAATACCGATTCGGTAATGCGAAATCTCTAATACCGATTCGGAAATGCGATTATTACCAAATCGCTATCTTTTAGCAATTTTTTTTATCTACATCGGACTTTGAGAGTTCTTAATAGAGATTCTGCAAAAATCGCTATTAATAACTCGCAATTTAGGTTTTACCTACATCTGGCCCTACACTACCAGGGGCCCACCTGGCTCACACACCATTCAGACCCACACCCAGTTCAATGTGCTCAGTTACGCCTGCAATGCACTACACTACCAGGGCCCACCTAGCTCACACACCAGCTATGCCTCTAACAAAACAATAATGGACTTCAGCTGTGGATCTTTTGCATTCACCCCTCACTCACTTTATCCATTTTAGCAAAACTGAAGGAAGGGTGGTCTCTTATATGGCAGCCAACACCTGTAAAAACTTACCCAGTAAATCAGGACAGCTATGTGCAATATGATTAGGTGCTACTGACTGTACACCTAACTCTTCATGTGATCCTACTTGGAGACCCTGCACATACTCAGCAAATGGGGACCCTCTTCGGTGAGAAGTTAATCCTCAGGGAAACCACAATACTTTATATCAAATTACATTCCACTTTTGGCTGCCTAGCCCCAATACAATCACACTTGCTTCATGGTGCAAGGGGCCTGCATTGGTACTTACACATCTGCAAAGATTCCAAGGTCTATGGATGATGTGCTACTCCAGTCCAGGTTTTTTCCTATGCATTATGGGTTTGAAGTCCTGGTCAATCATATTGTGGATTGCATTAAAACCCCAGGATTCAGAGGACATCCTAGACTGGAGCAACAAATCGCACATAGGCCAGATACATTTGGCAAGGATTTACAGCAATAAATGTGACTGGACAATAACATCACAGTTATGCTGGTGGGAGTTAATATGTGAGACATACCAGTCACTTGCACACAGCACAGAACTGTGCATCAAAAAGTCTTGCTGTGCTACATGACAGTTTTACCCATATGTTCCCATGTCTTCCTGGTCCCCAACCGCAGCACTGTCCTGTCCGGCAACTCCTGCCCCCAACTCTGTTGGGATGAGTGACGCCACCTGCCCCTTCCAATGGGTCCCACTACTCCAGGACATAAGTGTAGGAAGGTGGATATCTGACGCTGGTTACCCCCAAACTTTTTGCCTGGTGTTTAGCTGGTTTTTGACTTAGTTGGCCTGGGGTCCTGCTATTCAGGGCCCCAGGCTGATTGCTCTCTCCTTAAAATGGACTCCATGTACCTTAGGTGCATAACACAATTGGAATTGGTTCACCTTATAGGCCCCTGTAACAGTGTACCATAGGTACCCAGGGCATAGGTGTAGCCAAGGCCTACCAGGGGCTGCAGCATGAATTGTGCCACCCCTGGCCTGGCCTCCATATTTGACACAACTGGCTGATCACTCAGCTAGGGTAAGTTGGTGTAATCACCTCTTGCTTAGATATAGTATCCCTATATCTAACCCTAAACTGGACACATATGTTCCTATCAGCCACTCCTATGGAAGGCCTCATCAATCCTGGAGGCAGAGTGCTTGGAAATATGTGAGATGGTGCTCTAGCGTGAGCTGAGCCTGTCTGCAGCTGTCGGGAACCACTCCCTAAGCTGTTCCGGGATATTGCCATACCATATACTCTTAAGTGCATTATAATCCTCGCGGTTATATGCTATCTTTGGTTTGGCTTTATCAAAACATGTCGAGTAAGGTGTCATACGAATTCGAATACTATCCCCTCGACAGTTCTGTCGACGGGGATAGCATTCCACCCTTCTAGAGGGACACGACATGTGTGTAGCCTTAACCCCGGTTAAAGTTAACCAGAGCCTCAGCATCACAAAATGGATGCTGCCACCACAGACACATGTCTGACCTCCTGCTGCTGGGAGTCCTTCCAGCGAGGAGGGCCTGGACAAAGGGTTTCCTGCCTGGGGAGGTGCGAGCACCACCCCAGACAGGGTTTTGTGTATTGGGTAGGACAGGGCTGAATAGATTGAGACATGCCTGGGGCACACAAGGTGTCCCTGTGCATAAGCCAGCCCAAACCGGTTCTGGGGCTTTCCAGCCCCAGTCCTGGCGAGGAGCTGGACAAAGGAGAGGGGGTGTAACCACTCCCCTTCCTGGTCCCACCCAGAGGAGGGACCTAGTAGGTGATCCACCCCTCAGATTGGGAATAAGAGTGGGAGCAGTGCCATTGCACAGCAGATCATCCTGAATCAACTTTACACGAAGAAGAAGACTGGACTTCGACATTCTGCTGCACAGAAGACTGAAGAGAATCTCCCTTGTGGCCTAGGAGTGGCCACCCTGTGAACACAGGTACCAACCAGCAACTCGACGTCTGCTTTGCCGCCGCCTCCCGCCGGAGCCCGAGCCCAGAGCCTGACAAGAACCAGACTCCCAGACCTCTCAGAGCCCGATCCACAGTCCCTGCAAAGAAGGGACCCGTGGAGGCACCGAGTGACGTGGGACCGGACCTCTTGGAAGACACTCGAAAAGCTGACTGCGCAGCTTCTGAGGCATCCTCGACGTTGTGCTTTGGGGACTGAGAACCCCCACCACCGAGCAGCCCTTGCACCGAAGAGCAGCCCTCCAGCATCTCCACGATCTGCGTGGGGCCCTTTTGCATTGTGCCACTCGACGCGCCATCCCGGCCACTAGCCACGTGGTCAGCGGCCATCTTGGCGACGAAACCGACGATTTACACAGCAGGTCTGGTTGCTCCAGACCTACCCGAGCTCCTGTAAAAAGGAGCATCCGCTCTGACCTTGCTGGTCCGAGTGTTAAGCATCTTTCTACTTCTGCGTGGCTTGCATTTGCCAAGGCCTGTTTGCTCCGATCAGGTCGCCGACACCGCCAACAGCGAGAAGCCTACGTGGGACAGCTCGTGACCGACTCCTGGACGTCCTCGACCCCGGGTATCCACGTGGCTGCAGAAAGAAGCTACCCGACAACGCCTGTTTGCACCCGACATCGCCTGGTTCCAATCTGGTTCCACGGTAGTCACTGGCTAGTGACTTTGAACACTGTCCCCTCTGCTTTCAGGTCTTCACATCTTCAGATCCACCCTTGGATCCACCGGAACTCTTCATATCGAGCCGCCTGCAGCATCTCCAGCTCCAAGCACTATCGACCGGCGTGACGAAACCCGACACTACTTCGACCCTGTGCACCCGCTTCCTGTGGGTGAGGTAACTCAGCTCCGCCAGTGCTCCTGCATTGGTACACATCTCAAGGGCCTGTGTCTTAAGTTTTAACTCCGTAGGTCACTCGGAAGGTTCCTAACTTTCTAACTTTGTACTTTTTACGCACCATAGACTTTACATTGGAAAGTGCGTGCACTTTGAACACTGCACCCGAGTCCCGTGGGCCTCTCCCGACTTAGTCACTGCTAATCTCGAATAGCTCCAGCGATTCCCAAGGCCCTAGGCCTCTTCACTTTCCTATTGGTATCTCTTATACCACTTTCTTAGTATATGGTTTAGGTGGCCCCTAGGGCTCATCCATATTGTGCAACTTTTGTGTATTTTAAACTGTCTTGTGATTTAACGCTTGTGCTTCTGTGCTCATAAAGAGTCCAGGGGATTTTATAGTTAATAAATCAATATATATTTTCAATATATATCTGTGTGGTGTCCCTTTCATTTGGTATTCAAGGGGGTTGTGTATGGTATAACAGCTGGCTTCACATGCCTTTCAGAGTTTAGCCTAAGACTGCTTTGTCCACGTTACCACAAGGATAACTGGTCTACAAGGTTGAATTACAACCATCATCATAAGGGTTGCTTGGCATGGTACAAAGTGATCACTAAGAATTAGTGAGCATTATATACCAGGCCAACTTCTCACATTGGTGAGCAGCGGATTGGGATCTGAGCTTGCTGTTGTTTTACCATTACAATCTTTGAGATTATCATTTGAAAGATCATACAGGTACCTGCTAGGTACATATAAAACAAGACTAGTATACTTAAGTTCTACTGAACTTAGTTGTTGTAGAGCAAAGGGAGTAGCACACCCTAGCTACAACTACTAGATAGGTTTAGTAGGTAAACACCAGTGTAGGTAGATTGCAACACATCCACCCACACTAGAGCAATGTCTGGAGCAGAGGGGTCCAGTGGACTTACTCCTGTTGAGAGTGACCCTCCAAGGGCACCATCCAAATTTGCTATTTTTTCCTTTAAGGAATTAAGACAGCTTTGTGTCTTAAGGGGTCTGAAGACAGGGCCTTCCCCTACTACAGACCACCTAAGAGAGCTCTTAGACCAGTCTGAGACTCTAAAGCCCTCTAAGGAAGACCCCACAGGGAATGCTGAAGGAGTCCATCCTTCAGAGGATGACACCCCTGGTCCTATCATCCTGGTAGATGAGGAAGCCTCCACCACTGGAGCTCCTCAAGTAGATGAAGAAGAAGAGGAGGTGGAAAGCAGTGAGTCAGATGATGACAGAAATAGTCAGGTGCTGGTCAGCAGACTGAACCAGGCTAACTTAAGCCAACTTGGGAATGAATCTGGTAACAACCCATTCAGACCCCCAGGTGGACTTAACCAGAAGCCTAGTAGGCATGGGCGGAAAATCCGTCCCGCTCGCGGATTTTGCGGATTTTCGGGAAATCCGCAATCCGCGAGATTTGCGAATTTCCTGCAAAATCCGCAAATCCGCGAGCAGCGGATTTTGCTCGCACTGCTCGCACTGTTCGCGTGAGTTCGCGCCCCGCGAATAAGTGCGAAATTGCAGAAATATGATCTAAGCAAAACTGAAAGTAACTACTTACCAGGTTCAAAAGTTCAGGCACATCATTAGTAGCCATTTCCTGTAGTGCTTCCTGAGGGGCCCCTCCAGAGTTCAGTTGCCAGTTGAAACTATTATGTGACCCTGCTCTGAACCTCAGAATAGTTACACATATGCCACAAAGGTCATGAATTACAGCTAAGGGAGACAAGCAGGAGCCAGGCTGGAAGTTAAAATCCATTAATCAGCCCCTAATTCATTATTGTCAGTTGGGGCAGGGCAGGTGTTGTAACTAATTTTGCAACAATGAAAGCACTTAGCAAGTGCAAAAGATCACTAATCAGGGCGCACTAAGGAAGCAGGTGCCAGCTAAAAAAATATTCTGTGACACATTAATCAGCCCCAAATTAATTCAGGTCACTTGAGGCAGGGAAGGTGTGCTTTGCTTTGCCGAAAATAATGTACAC
Organism: Lissotriton vulgaris; assembly: GCF_964263255.1. Classification (NCBI taxonomy): domain Eukaryota; kingdom Metazoa; phylum Chordata; class Amphibia; order Caudata; family Salamandridae; genus Lissotriton; species Lissotriton vulgaris. The sequence goes on from NC_141695.1 coordinate 1,238,601,170, forward strand.
TGGACAACCAGAGGGTGTGGTGATGAAACAGAGGGTGGCATGGGTGGGCCAGAGGGTGGCATGAGTAGTCAGAGAGTGGCAGTGGTGACAGAGAGTGGCAGTGATGAAGAAGAGTGTCCCAAACAGGTTGGACACGTAGAAACAACAAGTTCGCAAAACTTGCGACCCGACAGGTAAGTTCGCAAATTGCGAAATTGTAAAAACCCTCGCGAACTGGCAGAAACACGGGCGAACACAAAAAAAAAAAAAATCCGCAAATTCGCGGGAATTCGCGGATTTTGCGGATTGCGAGTTCGCAAATCCGCAAATTCGCGGATTGCCAATCCGCAAAATCCGCTCATGCCTAAAGCCTAGGAGGAGAAGGACTCACTCAGGTGACTCTGACAAATCCCATGCTTCTAGAGGCTCTCATGGTCACTCCAGAAGGGAGATGACTAGCCCTCAGAGAATGGAACATGAGGCCAAAATGAGAGAGGCTGAGCTTAGGATCCAGAAGCGAGAATTAGAGGTTGCCCTGGTCAAAGAGAGACTTGCTAGAGCAAGACAGCCTAGAGAGAGTGGATTAGGATCCACTGGTGGCAGCACTATCCAGAAGGATAAAGACAGGTCCTTTGATACAAGAAACCTGAGTAAGATTGTGCCCCCCTACAAAGCTGGGGATGATATCCACAAATGGATGACTGCACTTGAGAGAGCCTGCATGGTACAGCAGATCCCTCAGGAGCAGTGGGCAGCAATCTTGTGGCTCTCCTTTGAAGGTAGAGGCCGAGACAGACTCCTCACAGTTAGTGATGGGGATTATAGAAACTACCTGGTCCTGAAGAGTGCTCTGATTGATGGGTTAGGCTTAACCACTGAACAATACAGGTTAATGTTCAGAGATACCCAGAAGACACAGACTCAGGACTGGTCTGAATTTGTTGAATGTGCCACTAAGGCTCTGGAGGGCTGGTTGCTGGGAAGTAAGGTTACTGACTATACAGGATTGTATAATTTAATTATGAGAGAGCAAATCTTAAGTAATTGTCAAAATCAGCTTCTACATCAGCACCTGGTTGACTCTGATCTGACCTCCCCACAAGAATTGGGTAGGAGGGCAGACAAATGGGTCAGAACCAGGATCAGGCCTAAGAACCAGGGTGGCGACCAAAAGAAAGAGACTACCAAGCCTCAAGAGAAGGGTGGGGATAAAAGTAAGGAAAAGACTTCCCCAGGGCCCCAAAACTCCAAGAATGGGGGTGGGTCCCAAGACACTTCTACAACCCAGAAAAAGCCTTATTGTCATACCTGTAAACAGGTGGGGCATTACAAAACAGATAGCTGTTGTCCCAAGAATGGCAATAAAGAGAATATACCTCCAGGTAAGGCTCCAACACCTCCTGTCACTGTTAGCAGTGGTCCCCCAGGTGGTGGGAGCACCCCCAAGAATTTGGGTGGGTTTACTTTTGGAGGACAGGTGGACTCTGGCCTATCCAGGTCCCCTAACTCAGATACTCTTGTCTATGAGACTGGCATGGGGTTTGCCAATTTCACTGCTTGCCCAAACACTTTGAGCAAGTATAGACAGGAGCCCCTCATCAATGGTTTGAAAGTTGAGGCCTTCAGAGACACAGGGGCTAGCATCACCATGGTGGCTGAATGTCTAGTCCCCTCAAGGCAACTTTTACCTGATGCCAGATATCAGGTGACAAACATTGATGGCATAGAAACCAATCATCCCATGGCAGTAGTCAATCTTAGCTGGGGAGGTGTCACTGGCCCAAAGAGAGTGGCAGTGTCAGCCAACTTGCCTGTAGATTGCCTACTGGGTAATGATTTGGAAATCTCAGCCTGGGCTGAGGTTGAACAGCAAACCCATTCTAGAATGGTAAATCTCCATGGAAAGGTTAGTGGGGCTGTGGTGGCTACAGCCCCAATCCAAGATGTCCTTCCTGAAAAGGTTGGGAGGGCTGAGCAAACCTCAGCCCCATCTTTAGATAACCTCCCTCCTGAAAAGAGTAGCAGGGCTGTACTAGTAACAGCCCATACCCAAACTGAGTCTCCTCCTGAAAAGGTTGGTGGGGCTGTGATGGCCACAGCCCAAACTCAAACTGATACATGGGTAGTGAAGCCTGAAATGATGGATCACTCCACCCAAACAGAGAGCATGGAGGAGGAAGAGAAATCTCCCCCTCACCAGACTTTAGGAAAGGATCAGCCTCCTCAGGGAACTGATCTTACCCCTGATGAAGGAACTGTCCCAGAGGTTGTTAGGCCTGGCCTGACAGAGCCTCTGATGGCAGTGGACCCTTCTCAGGTGGGACCCAGTCTGGAGCAGGTAACCTGCCCCTCTCTACCTTGCCTTACTCAGCCCAGGGCTGCAGAGGACAAGAAGGACAGTGAGACCCAAAGGGCCCCCCGTCAAATAAAGCACCCCCATCAGCAGATTAGGGGCACCGAAACTAGTAGCCCTAGTGTGGTGCAAGCTTTAAAAACTCCTGAGGGATCCCCCTTAAAAGTAGTTAGGGACCTCCCCCAGATGGATATTGTTGGGCACAGCCAAACCTGGGACCCTAAGGGCCCAAACCTGAACTGTCCCTCCAGTAAGCCAAACAGAAGGACTCAGCCTCCAGCTCTAGGTAGCCAGAGGTTGACCCTGAGAGCACAGTGCAACTCAGTCAGAGAAAGAAAGGCACACATGGTGGAGAGTGATTGGAGGAAGCTGAGCCCTACAGAGGAAACTCACTTCAGTACTCCATCCCAACACCAGCCTTTGACTTTGCAAAGACACACCACAGGTAGAGATTCCCTATGGTGGAGACCCTCAGATGCCCTTAGGGTGAGGGATTGCTTAGTGGACCATGAGACAGGGGGTTACCAAGCCAGAGCTGGTACTTCCTTATATGGCCACTTAGGCAATATAGGCTTACCTGGTCAAGGATAGCCTTATCTCCTTTCGTTTGGGGGGGGGGGTTATGTAGGAAGGTGGATATCTGACTATGGTTACCCCCAAACTTTTTGCCTGGTGTTTAGCTGGTTTTTGACTTAGTTGGCCTGGGGTCCTGCTATTCAGGGCCCCAGGCTGATTGCTCTCTCCTTAAAATGGACTCCATGTACCTTAGGTGCATAACACAATTGGAATTGGTTCACCTTATAGGCCCCTGTAACAGTGTACCATAGGTACCCAGGGCATAGGTGTAGCCAAGGCCTACCAGGGGCTGCAGCATGAATTGTGCCACCCCTGGCCTGGCCTCCATATTTGACACAACTGGCTGATCACTCAGCTGGGGTAGTTGGTGTAATCACCTCTTGCTTAGATATAGTATCCCTATATCTAACCCTAAACTGGACACATATGTTCCTTTCAGCCACTCCTATGGAAGGCCTCATCAATCCTGGAGGCAGAGTGCTTGGAAATATGTGAGATGGTGCTCTAGCGTGAGCTGAGCCTGTCTGCAGCTGTCGGGAACCACTCCCTAAGCTGTTCCGGGATATTGCCATACCATATACTCTTAAGTGCATTATAATCCTCACGGTTATATGCTATCTTTGGTTTGGCTTTATCAAAACATGTCGAGTAAGGTGTCATACGAATTGGAATACTATCCCCTCGACAGTTCTGTCGACGGGGATAGCATTCCACCCTTCTAGAGGGACACGACATGTGTGTAGCCTTAACCCCGGTTAAAGTTAACCAGAGCCTCAGCATCACAAAATGGATGCTGCCACCACAGACACATGTCTGACCTCCTGCTGCTGGGAGTCCTTCCAGCGAGGAGGGCCTGGACAAAGGGTTTCCTGCCTGGGGAGGTGCGAGCACCACCCCAGACAGGGTTTTGTGTATTGGGTAGGACAGGGCTGAATAGATTGAGACATGCCTGGGGCACACAAGGTGTCCCTGTGCATAAGCCAGCCCAAACCGGTTCTGGGGCTTTCCAGCCCCAGTCCTGGCGAGGAGCTGGACAAAGGAGAGGGGGTGTAACCACTCCCCTTCCTGGTCCCACCCAGAGGAGGGACCTAGTAGGTGATCCACCCCTCAGATTGGGAATAAGAGTGGGAGCAGTGCCATTGCACAGCAGATCGTCCTGAATCAACTTTACACGAAGAAGAAGACTGGACTTCGACATTCTGCTGCACAGAAGACTGAAGAGAATCTCCCTTGTGGCCTAGGAGTGGCCACCCTGTGAACACAGGTACCAACCAGCAACTCGACGTCTGCTTTGCCGCCGCCTCCCGCCGGAGCCCGAGCCCAGAGCCCGACAAGAACCAGACTCCCAGACCTCTCAGAGCCCGATCCACAGTCCCTGCAAAGAAGGGACCCGTGGAGGCACCGAGTGACGTGGGACCGGACCTCTTGGAAGACACTTGAAAAGCTGACTGCGCAGCTTCTGAGGCATCCTCGACGTTGTGCTTTGGGGACTGAGAACCCCCATCACCGAGCATCACTTGCACCGAAGAGCAGCCCTCCAGCATCTCCACGATCTGCGTGGGGCCCTTTTGCATTGTGCCACTCGACGCGCCATCCCGGCCACTAGCCACGTGGTCAGCGGCCATCTTGGCGACGAAACCGACGATTTACACAGCAGGTCTGGTTGCTCCAGACCTACCCAAGATCCTGTAAAAAGGAGCATCCGCTCTGACCTTGCTGGTCCGAGTGTTAAGCATCTTTCTACTTCTGCGTGGCTTGCATTTGCCAAGGCCTGTTTGCTCCGATCAGGTCGCCGACACCGCCAACAGCGAGAAGCCTTTGTGGGACAGCTCGTGACCGACTCCTGGATGTCCTCGACCCCGGGTATCCACGTGGCTGCAGAAAGAAGCTACCTGACAACGCCTGTTTGCACCCGACATCGCCTGGTTCCAATCTGGTTCCACGGTAGTCACTGGCTAGTGACTTTGAACTCTGTCCCCTCTGCTTTCAGGTCTTCACATCTTCAGATCCACCCTTGGATCCACCGGAACTCTTCACATCGAGCCGCCTGCAGCATCTCCAGCTCCAAGCACCATCGACCGGCGTGACGAAACCCGACACTACTTCGACCCTGTGCACCCGCTTCCTGTGGGTGAGGTAACTCAGCTCCGCCAGTGCTCCTGCATTGGTACACATCTCAAGGGCCTGTGTCTTAAGTTTTAACTCCGTAGGTCACTCGGAAGGTTCCTAACTTTCTAATTTTGTACTTTTTGCGCACCATAGACTTTACATTGGAAAGTGCGTGCACTTTGAACACTGCACCCGAGTCCCGTGGGCCTCTCCCGACTTAGTCACTGCTAGTCTCGAATAGCTCCAGCGATTCCCAAGGCCCTAGGCCTCTTCACTTTCCTATTGGTATCTCTTATACTACTTTCTTAGTATATGGTTTAGGTGGCCCCTAGGGCTCATCCATATTGTGCAACTTTTGTGTATTTTAAACTGTCTTGTGATTTAACGCTTGTGCTTCTGTGCTCATAAAGAGTCCAGGGGATTTTATAGTTAATAAATCAATATATATTTTCAATATATATCTGTGTGGTGTCCCTTTCATTTGGTATTCAAGGGGGTTGTGTATGGTATAACAGCTGGCTTCACATGCCTTTCAGAGTTTAGCCTAAGACTGCTTTGTCCACGTTACCACAAGGATAACTGGTCTACAAGGTTGAATTACAACCATCATCATAAGGGTTGCTTGGCATGGTACAAAGTGATCACTAAGAATTAGTGAGCATTATATACCAGGCCAACTTCTCACAATAAGGTCCTTGTCTAGTACCCTGGCTGCCGTAAGGTTCCTGGCCAGTTTGTCATTGGTCCTGCCCTTATAGGCATGCCACCATTCTTCTTGCACTCCAGTACTGTCCTTTTTGTTGGCTTACACTGGTGATTTTATCCACTATGGCTTACTAAATGGCTTCTTTCTTTCCTAATGGTCATTTGGAAGTGACAAAGAGAAGTTGTTCATTCTTTGTCACCCAAATAATTAATATTTGGTTCTCCTCCTCACTGAAATTGGTCTTCCCCTAACTATTTCCCTGAGTTGCTGTCTGGTCATCTTGACTGGAGTTGGTGCTGTAGATTCAATGCATCATTTTCTTAAACTTCTCACCATGCAATGCACTCCTGTGTGACACAAAGCTGATTTGCGGTATGTAAAGGTGTTTTACAACATAAAAATCAGCCTTGCATCACATTGGGAACAATTATTGTACACCGCTTTGCGTCATTCTTCTCATTGATTGGTCTGGTATTTTTGACGCACCCTAGGTACTTGCGACATCGTGCACCCTATCATAGAAAATATATATTTATGAGAACTGATGAAACGCTGCATTGCGGAAGAAAAACTTGCCCCTTGGGCAAGGGTTGCTTCCAAGGGGGCAACATTTTGTTTATGTTTTTCTGCCACTCCTGGGGACAGATCTGCCCCTTTATTTTGCCTTTCTGTCCTAGATGGGAGGGGGAAAGACAGAAAACCCTACTATGCACGAGGGATCTATTTATTTTGCAAGGGGGCAAATTTCTGTCTGCTGTTTTCTGCCCCACGTGGGGGCCAGATTGGCCTGGCAGAAAACCCCACCAGATATCTTGGGCAAGATCATCCCCCCTTTTTCTCGCCCTATTTGAAGGCCCTTCTGGTATATTGACCATTTATATAGTCACATAGCGTGTTATAATGTTAATTGTTTGATTTCTTGTGAATTGCAATTGTAATGTTGTATTTCTCCTTTTTATCTGTTTTAGGCTGCGGTTTCATTATTGGTGGTTCTGTAGTTTTTGTAGTTGCATGTTTTTGGTAAGAGAATTTGTTTTGTACTATTTACTTTAAATGAGTTTCATTTCCCTGCATGAATGTGTTTTTTTGCAAATGGGGTATTATTAACAGTATGTTTGGCATCTGTTTTTAGAGTGTCAAAATCTTTTTGCATTTGTGCTCGATGTGTATTTTGGTGTCTTGTGGGTAATTGGTTTTGTTTTTTCCTTCTAGTGGGAAATCATTGCTTTTTGCTATGTCTCTGCAGAGTAGGTGCTGGTGAGTATAGCTATCTTTGACAAGTGAGTCATATTGTTTTTGAGTGTATTGATCTTTGTGCAAAAGCCACACTTTGTTTATTACTTATTTTGCACAGTGTTTGTTGTTGTTGACTTGTTTGTGAAGTCGCCTTTCTTTGTAAGGACTATGGCTAGTCACAGGATTACTGATCAGCAGACTGTTGATATGCTTTTTGAATCTTCCTCTGACCATGGTTCAGAGACTGACTCTGCATCTGAGGCAGAGGAGGCAGTGGAAGATTCTGGCAGTGAGATTTCTGTCCACGAGGAATTATCGGATGATGAAGCCACTCTTAGTACAGATGCAATGCCTGTCTTAGAGGAGGACATTGATGTGCCGATAGTGCAGCAAGAGGTATCTGGGTTGAAGCCTGGGGCTGCAAGGCCTCCCATTGGAAGTGCTGACTTCTGGGTTGCCCCAGGCATGGTGCAGCCAACATTGCCAGACTTTGCTGGTGTTCCAGGGTGTAGAGTGGATACTTAAAACTTTTTGCCTATAAATTTGTTTCAGTTGTTTATGGACGATGTATTTTTGGCAGTGATTGCTGAGCAGACTAACTAGTATGCTGAACAGTTTTTGAGGGACAACAGTACCAGCCTTAGGCCCCACTCTAGAGCTACCCGGTGGACTCCCACAAATCTGGAAGAGATGAAGAAGTTCTTGGGTTTCACTTTTTTGATGGGCTTGCTAAGGAAGCCATCAATGTCTTCATATTGGTCTACTAGTCCCTTTATGGCAACGGCTTCACTGTGAGCTTTGCGTCTTTAGAAACCTGTGCTATGTGGGGTGGTGGGGATAGCAATTTGCTGTTAGTTATATCAATTTGTTTAGTGCTTACTACATCTGTATCATAGATATATGTTTAAGTTGTCTTTTTTTCTGTTTTAGTATGCCACTGGTAGAAACACCATGAGGAAGGTTAAACAACGAAACGTGTTGGTGACAATCATGTCTTTTAATCAGTGTTTCCCATAAAATATTTGGAATTGACATCTAGTCTTTTTGCTGTATTCACCATCTCATTGCAGTTTCTAATATACTGTTGTTTTGGTCAGGCTGCATAGAGGTAACCCAAAGCATAGCTCGACTTGCTGGAGAGGGTGCAGCGAAGTGGGCACACTAACACATCTTGTTTGGGACTGCAGAGAGGTCACATCCTAATGGACATCTGTCCTTAACGATTTCGACAGCCACTTTGATACCGAAATCCCTTGATTCCCTGCATACACACTATTGGGGCTTCCAAACACTCACATTCCCATTGAAATCGCATAGAGGATTGCAAATGGCTCTGGTCATAGGCACTGCGGCTCAGCACATCTTAACTCTTTGGGGTACAACCACTAGACCCACCCACACTGGTTGGCTCCATAAACTATGGTACACGCTGGGTATGGAGCGCATCCAGGCCACACTTACGCAATCCACAACATCCTTCCACACGACCTGGCAACCTATTTTATCTGTCACGAATGAGGTTATCACTAACCTGTTCAGCCGGATACAGCAGGAGCGATGAGAAGCTAGTTCACTCCCTCCCCTATATGGAACCACCTAGGAGTATTACAAACACCCACCAGATGCTACCATATTTGGGAAAGGGGTAAAAAGGGACAAAGGAAACAATAAAGTTGCAGCAGCCAAATGACGTGGTACGAGTACTGTTTTGGAGTTGTGTAGACCTCTCTCCCTGCAGTGACTCAGTGTATCCTGTATAAAGATATATTCATCTACACATAAATATATAGACAACACTGGCAGTGCTCTATCAATGTAACTAATATGTGTCTGTGATACACTTACAATTATAACTGCTGCCAGCACCTCATAACAAAAAGGCACAAAAGGAAAAATAAAGAAAAGAAAGCAAATAGTGTTCTTATCACTTCAATAGCAGTGATAATTCTAAGGCATAATAGGTAATTAGATACTTCTTAACTACTATGCACTTATCTGTCACCAGTCTGTCCTCTGGTACTCTTGTAGTAAAAATATATGAACGTTTCCTTTCAAGATCCGCAGTGTAGACCAATCCAATGCTGCATGCACAACTAATCCAAGCCCTCAACAGCTCAAAGGGCTAGGAGATCCATTACCTTGTAGCAGAGGCTTGAAGGTCACGTACTTCCTGCGAAGGAGATTGCTCCTTTCTGCTCAGGAGACCACGTTGAGGCCAAATGCCCCGGCGTCCAGCGCACAACAAACAAAGGCTCTCGCGCTTCCTGGTGCGGGAGAATGAAAGTGCCCCCAGCCCGAAGAGTTCGGAAATACTTAGCGCCGTTCGGCGCTCCAGGAAATAACAAGGCGCCACAGGCGCGAAGAGCAATCAGGGTTTCAGGCCTTGGTGAGCGAGGAAAATCACATGGCACCCCTGATGCAAGGTGACAATGAAGAATCTAGCGCTGTCCGGCGCTCGAAGGAACAAAGCGCCCCAGGCGGACTATAGGATTGCAAGTCGGCTTCTTCTTTCAGGTGACAAGCACCGTTCCCCTGGCAGGAAGCGATTAAAAGAAAAGAAGAAAGGAAGATAGGACTAACACCATCCCTAGATTTCTGGGAGATGTAGTTCATACATTCAACCATGTTTCCCACTTTCTAGCCCTTCCTCGGGTATGAATCGTGACATTATCACTCCTATCAACGGAATTTAACGAAATAACATGTCCTAAGTATCTCCGCCTACTGCGCCTTACCAAGGGTCCACCGCCAGAAGACGCTCTGGAAAATAGGCACCAAACTCTCTCCTTGGGCAACGACTTACAAAAACAGCTGCACAGAACACTGGTTGGGGTGGGGTGGGTTTCCAGGGGGGGGGGGTGGGCTCTGTTCTTGTTGTTGGTTCTTGGGTTGGGCATGAGTCCAGAAGCAAGAGCCTAGACCGAGATAACATCCAAAGACACTCGCTACGTCCACAAGCCTATGCGGAACTGTGTTACCGAGCAAGAGACAGGCGGGTATCATGTCCTATGTTCACTGTAATCTGGTGGCCATCTATGCGCAATGTACTGTACTTGCCGTATGTCAAACTTAATAAAACAAAGTTAAACAAAAAAAGAATAACCTACAATGTTGTGGCATATTAGAAACCCCAGGGTCTCCCCTAGGTGTCCCAGGGGTGGGAGGTCAGGTATTTTATAAGGTAGACCCTTATAAAATTACTTTTATATGCCCAGGAATAAGTGAAATTTTACATTTCACTCCCCACATTGTGATAAAGTGCTTCACAAATTCGACTTTGATGCTAGGACCACTGTGAAGAAATGATCTGCAAAATTTCAACAGATTCAGAACCTCTACAGTCCCCCCTAGCTGTCCCATGGGGCGGGGGTCCTGTAGATATAAAATACTCATAAAATATGTTTTAGTAAGTCCTGGTGCTGGAAAAATGGACCAAGTCATTTTTCACATTGCAAATCCCCTGCCACATAGGTTAACATAGCAGGAAGGTATTAACTAATAACTCTCGAGAGGAGAAGGCTAGAAGTGCAATTCAAACATTTACCAGAATGGTATTAATAAATTCAAGAGTATGATATAGTTGAATTTCTCCTAAAGTGTACATACAAGAAGTTATAAGACTTTCTTGTTTGTATGTCCAGATTCAGCCTTCCAGTGGCCTGTCCTGATTGGTCAGAGTTAAGTGGATTAGCAAGGCTGCCTTGAAGAGGTGATAACGAGTCCCTGGGGTTAACCAGCTCTGCTGGGAGGGCAGTGTGCTGCTACACAGGAATGCCAGAGCAGGGGGAGGAGTCGTAAATCATGGTCTTCAGAGAGAAGAGGAGGCCTTAGTGTCATTTGCAACTCTAAACCTTTCAACTCAGCCAGAGCTAGGCTTACAGAAGGAATGCACAGATGCAAGGGGGGGGGGAGTTTATGAAAAATAGCCATCCTAGGGGTGTGTTTAGCCAGCTCTTACCTCCCTGTTGGAAAATCAGCCATTATGAATTTGGAGGATGTGGTGCACTCTTGGACAAAATAATGCCACACTCTGCAGGATGTGGTCATATTCTTGAGGAGTTGATCTGCTACCATTGGTCAACAGTGATCTCCTGTTTTACCCAGAGAACTTGGAATAAGTATCTGAGAGGGGCAAAGACTCTCAGATCTGCTGCTTGAAACTTAAGGAAGCAAGACATTGCCATGCTGAGAAGTTGGGGTGCAAAGTTATAAGCCCTGTCCTCTGAAGACTGCACCAGCTGAAAATACAACCCTCTGGATTACCTTGCTGAAAAAAAAATAAAGAGTGGACCCCCTGCAAGCTACAGGTTAACAGAGCTTACCTGGACCATCACCACTAAGGATCCTCAATCTGGAGAACACCAGTGGATTTGTAAGGATTCTGTCCAAGTGGATTGTGGGATCTGAAGTTCTCAACTTTCAAGGACCATCTTGGAGCTTCCTTGGAGTGAGTTTGAGACACTTTGGGACCCCTTGAGGAACTTCAGGAATTAGTTCAAGAAGTTTGGAGAACTTTGGAGGAACTTTGAAAAAAGGCTCCATAGAGGGTCCGACTCAACCTGGCCAGCAAAGCCGCCTGCCTTCAACCGCGAGCAAGCCAAGCCATCCAGGTTTGTCCCGCTAAAAGCTCCGTAGGTCCAACTTCCAGAGTTTGACCGGAAGTAGAAGAAATCCAAGGCGGATGAACACTCCCTGAATCCGGCTTGGTGAAGAGCATCGAGGGACCCTGCGAGAAAAAGCTCTGTGAACGTTTCTAAGTCCAAACAAAGGTAAGGTGACCAGGAGCAACAGCAAAAGCCAAGCCGCCTGCCTTCAACAGCTGTCGGACTGGCTCCTGGGTTTTCCCTGCTGAAATGCTCCGGAGATCGAACTTCCATAAGTTTGACTGGGAGCTCATCGCAAGGCTATTCGGCAAACCCTCACCGAATCCGGACTGGCTGAGAGCTTCGAGGGACCCCGGAAAGAAAAGATCCAGAAAAGTTTTGAGTGTGAAGGTAAAAACTGTGACCGGGACCTACCGTGAGTGGGAGCCGCAAAGGACTCCATCGCGGTTGGCATGAAACTTTGACTTAGAGCCAGTCTATCGCGACCAGAAATCCCAATAAGGTGCTATATGTGTCCAAGTGCTATATAATGCTAAATCTTTGAGAATTCATATCTCCGTTTCCCTACATTTTGATGTCATTTTAAAGATACAAATATTTCCTATTTTTATAAATGGGTGCTGGATTTTTATTATGTGTGGTGTATTAATTATTTGCTGAATTGGTGTTTTTAAATGCTTTACATGCCTGTCTTTGAAGTTAAGCCTGCCTTCTCGCAGCCAAGCTACCAAGGGGTGAGCTTAGGAATAATTTTCTAAGACCTATGCTGAGTACTATCATGTGTTAGTGGCCTTATTGCCAGTGGCAGACCCACATTGCCCCTACCAATAATCCACCATCCAACAGTTAACAATGGTCTGGTGTTTTGTTCGAGGACTGGCACTTGTCTGGCGATGTGCGTGCACTGGTGCTTGACTGGCGGTGTGCGTGGACTAGTGCTTGGCAGGCAGTGTGCATGGACTGGTGCTTGGCTGGCGGTGTGTGTGAACTGGCACAAAATTACCTATTATTAAGCAAAATGGTTTTGCAAGGGGGGTCACCTGTATTTTTGGCCGGGGCTGGGTGGCCATTGATTTTAAACCTATCAAACCCACACATTTCTGAAACCTAGATACCCGGGGGAGTGCAGGGAGGTATGGCTTGCATGGACACCCCAACGTTTTCCTACCTAGAATCTCCTGCAAACCTCAAATTTACCTGAAATAAAAATGACATTTCTGCGTGAGAACGTTTTGGAATCTGCATGGATCAACTAAATTTCCTACCACCCAACATTCCCCCAGGTCTCCTGATAAAAATGGTACCTCACTCACGTGGGTGGGTCAAGAACCAGCAACAGGCAATGCATCAAAACGTAATGAGGAGACATCAAAATGACCTATCACAAAACAACCTGGTTTTGCAAGGGGCGGGGTCACCTGGGTTTTTGGCCCCAGGCTCTGTGGCTATCTTGGGAAACTACCAAACCTATATATTTCTGAAAACTAGATACCCAGCGGAGTCCACCGAGGTATGGCTTGCATGGATCCCCCAATGTTTCCTGCCCAGAATCCCCTGCAAGCCTCAGCTGGGGAAGCACCATAGACCCATTTCCAAGGGTCCAGGACTGGGATGGCACCACTCGGCAGGGCAGACTCTCGGATGGCACAGTTTAGGTACAGAAGCAGGTTGGTTGGAAGTGTTTATGTCCCTAAGACTTCAGATCAGGAGGCCAGCCGGCTAGTCCTTGGAGTAAGACTTCCAACCCTCGCTCTAGGTCCACTCTCTCCCCGCAGCTCTGCTGTGCTGTCTCTTGCCTTCAGACCCCAACCTCCTCCTTGGGAGGTTGGAGGCTGCTGCCCGCTCCTGCGCCTGCTGCCCGCTCCAACTGGAACTAGACTACCTGCAACCACGGTAACCTCTCTCAGCCTTTTTTTTCCTTAATTTTTTCCCTGTTGTGCCACTGTTATGGTGCCCATATGTGTCTTGCACTAATCCCACCACTGTTTTTATTTTCTTGTGCCTGCCTGTTCCTTTCGCCTTTCGCCGCTGCTGCCCTTGTGCGGCCCCTGCCCCCAGGAATTCCCCCCCGGAAATCCCCTGCTCCCGCCTCTCAGCCTCTCCTCCCTCCCACCTCCCCTACTTAATGGTGGCCGCTGCGCAGCGTACGTGCGCAACGGATCAGCAACGGGTACGCTGCTTGCACGCTAAAGGTGCGCTAAAGGCAAGCTCGTCTGCGACCCAACCATGGGCAGTGCCAGGAACCCTAGACCCCCTGCTACCCATCGCTCCGACACCACCTTCCCTCCTCGTACTCAACCCTGGAAGACGTAGAGAATGCCAACATGGTTCACCGAACATGACCCACGGCCAGTTCTCTTGCCTCCACTGCTGCCAGACCCTCACTGCCACACCGGCCTCCAACACTGCCGACGCCAGCGCAGGCGACGCCCTAAAATGCATCCTCCTCAATGTACGCTCCATACACAAACACGCCATGGAAATCTGAAACCTACTCAACTTTCTCTCGCCCGTCATTGCCTTCTCCGCAAAGCCCTGGACTAGGGCATCCTCCACCCCCGACATCAGCACCGCCATCCCAGACGGATGCTAGATCCAGAGGAAAGACCGCCCCAACCACCCAGGAGGGGGCCTCGCCATCGCCCACAAGAGCACCCTCAGCCTCACCACCTCCAGCAAAACCTTCCCCTCCGTCAAACACCTGCACTTCCAGACCTAGACCACCCCCAAAGCCACACTCTGAGGAATCCTCGTCTACAGACCCCCTTCACCACCACCATCACCGACTTTATTGCACCCCACGCCATCGCCTCAACAAACTATATACTCATTGGAGACCTGAACTTCCACCTCGACAACCCCAGCGACCCCAACTCCACTATCCATCGTGACAACCTCACCAGCATCGGACTTAAACAGCTCGTCAACACACCGAACCACAGAGCAGGAGACACCCTCGACCCCTTATTCGCAGCAGAAAACAGCGTCCAATTCAGCCACACAATGCAGACGCATGGACCGACCACCACTGCATACACTTTGCAATCAACAAACCCAAGGCACCCAAAACAGCTCCACTGCCACCACGAAGAAACTGGAGTAACATTACCGATGAGCAACTTAACTCCAACTTTAACCCGAGACAACCACACCTGGGCACCCGACGCAGCCAGAGAACTCCACACCAGGATCTCCAACAGAGCAGACAAGCTCGCCCGCTATGCAGCCACGACAGACAATGCCACAGGAAAGCTGACTTGTTTACCACCGCTCTCCAAGAAGCCAGACACACCTGCAGATGCCTGGAGAAGAACTGGAGAAACACCAAGACAACAAAAACCACACCACCTACAAGGACGCCATGAAAGACTACCACAACCAGATCAGAGCCACCAAGAGGAACTTCATCCACAGCAAAATCCTGGCCAACTCCACCAACTCCAAGGAACTTTTCAGTGTCATTCAAGAATACACCAAGCCATGCAGCGAAGCCACAGACATCAACTGTTAGACCTGAGATCCCTGGTTGGCGGAGGTAGGTACCTTAGGCCAAATAGGAACCAGCATTTCCATGTCAAGGAAAGGAATGTCACCTTCTGAGATAGACCCGCTCACCCCCTTGGTAGCTTAGCACGAGCAGCCAGGCTTATCTTCAAGGCAAATGCGTAAAGTATTTGCAACCACGCTCATAGCAACCCAATGATGACACCACAAATAGACTCCACACGAGTTTTATAAAAACAAGTATACATTTTATATAGAAAGATATAAGATAAGACCACACAATATAAATCAAACACATGAGTATGTGTACTATTTCTCCTGGCCGGTTGTTAGGCCAGCCAGCCCATGTAAGTTCTGGCGATATTAATGAGCACTTCTAAACATTCCACTGTAATCCTAATACTATGTTATGCAGTTCGTAATGCTAGAATCAGGCACATTTGCAATGTAAAAATAATGCAATGTGTAACACAACAATCAGGCACTTTGCAATGTAAAAATCAGGCAATGCATAACGCAACAATCAGGCACTTTGCAATGTAAAAATAATGCAATGCGTAATACAACAACCAGGTACCTTTTTTATGCAGAAATAAAGCAATGCATAATACACTAATCAGGTAGTTCGTTATGCAGGAATAATTCAATGCGTAATACGCTAGTCAGGTAGATCGTTATGCAGAAACAATGCAATGCGTCATACGACAATCATGTAGTTCGTTATGTAGAAACAATGCCATGCTTCATACACTAATCAGGTAATTCGTTATGCAGGAATAATGCAATGCCTAATACACTCCGGCACTGATTAGGTGCTTTAGGTGGTCTCTCCGCCACTCCTTCTGATTCACAGTCAGTCTCTGTCAACAGATGCCCCCAGCACGGCTATACAAAAAGTACAGCTCCGCACTACGGCCTCGGTACTACCACTCCCTTGGCAAAGCGGCGCGCGATACAAGCCAAAGCAGAGGCTTGCACTGCCGTATGAGAGAGAGGCCGAGAGCGTCTCCCATTCGATCCCACACCCCTCCGCAGGAGTGGACACACATTACCTGGGGGGATCAAACTCACTCTCCTCTCCACATCCAGCGGCTTGGGCCTCCGATGCAATCTTTGTGAATTGGCAACGGCGGGCTCGGGCTGGCGGCTCAGCTCCCCCGGGGCTGCCGGTCTGGGCCACTACTGCTATGAAGATCTCATGCTGCCACAGGGAACATGATGCACTGGGCCAGGGACAGACTAATTTGCATATAGCCAGGTTCTGAGCTGGGATGGGGCAGTGAGATAAATAACGGTGATGGATCAAGCCCTGATCTTTGGACTGGGTAAGAGTGGTCTGCTTAATTCAGACACTCTGTTCATCACCACCCCCTTTTCTAAATCGTTTTTGGCCACTATAAGTGTGGCAGGGTATACTCAGACATGAGTCCCTTTCTCACTGCTCCATCAGGATTCAAGCAAGCCGGGCCGAAGAGGCTGAAATGCCAGAAACCGGTCCCCGGTAGCTTGTCTCCTTTCTGGTGAAGAATTGGCTTGGTAGTTTGGTCTGCCCTGTTCCCATGATGCACTGGGCCAGGGACAGACTAATTTGCATATAGCCAGGTTCTGAGCTGGGATGGGGCAGTGAGATAAATAACGGTGATGGATCAAGCCCTGATCTTTGGACTGGGTAAGAGTGGTCTGCTTAATTCAGACACTCTGTTCATCACCACCCCCTTTTCTAAATCGTTTTTGGCCACTATAAGTGTGGCAGGGTATACTCAGACATGAGTCCCTTTCTCACTGCTCCATCAGGATTCAAGCAAGCCGGGCCGAAGAGGCTGAAATGCCAGAAACCGGTCCCCGGTAGCTTGTCTCCTTTCTGGTGAAGAATTGGCTTGGTAGTTTGGTCTGCCCTGTTCCCATGATGCACTGGGCCAGGGACAGACTAATTTGCATATAGCCAGGTTCTGAGCTGGGATGGGGCAGTGAGATAAATAACGGTGATGGATCAAGCCCTGATCTTTGGACTGGGTAAGAGTGGTCTGCTTAATTCAGACACTCTGTTCATCACCACCCCCTTTTCTAAATCGTTTTTGGCCACTATAAGTGTGGCAGGGTATACTCAGACATGAGTCCCTTTCTCACTGCTCCATCAGGATTCAAGCAAGCCGGGCCGAAGAGGCTGAAATGCCAGAAACCGGTCCCCGGTAGCTTGTCTCCTTTCTGGTGAAGAATTGGCTTGGTAGTTTGGTCTGCCCTGTTCCCATGATGCACTGGGCCAGGGACAGACTAATTTGCATATAGCCAGGTTCTGAGCTGGGATGGGGCAGTGAGATAAATAACGGTGATGGATCAAGCCCTGATCTTTGGACTGGGTAAGAGTGGTCTGCTTAATTCAGACACTCTGTTCATCACCACCCCCTTTTCTAAATCGTTTTTGGCCACTATAAGTGTGGCAGGGTATACTCAGACATGAGTCCCTTTCTCACTGCTCCATCAGGATTCAAGCAAGCCGGGCCGAAGAGGCTGAAATGCCAGAAACCGGTCCCCGGTAGCTTGTCTCCTTTCTGGTGAAGAATTGGCTTGGTAGTTTGGTCTGCCCTGTTCCCATGATGCACTGGGCCAGGGACAGACTAATTTGCATATAGCCAGGTTCTGAGCTGGGATGGGGCAGTGAGATAAATAACGGTGATGGATCAAGCCCTGATCTTTGGACTGGGTAAGAGTGGTCTGCTTAATTCAGACACTCTGTTCATCACCACCCCCTTTTCTAAATCGCCACAGGGAACATGCACACAGCGTCGCTGAGACTCCCTTGAGCTTTGGGTGCACGATCAGCCGGCACTCCACACGAAGGTCTAAGGCTGTATGAAGAACATGCTCATATTGTCGCTGACTCTCACTTTAATTCTGGGTGCACGTTAACAAGGCAATCCTCACAAAGGTCTCAGGCTGCACAAAGCACACGCACACAGCGTCGATGAGACTCACTTGGATTCCGGATGTGCACGATAACAAGGCAATCCTCACGAAGGTCTCACGCTGCACAAAGCACATTAACACTAACCCTGGGCGTAGTTCCCGTAGTTTTGCTTCGCGTAGCTATGCAAAGTGCACTTCGCAGTACATGAGATACGCGTAGCGCTAAGCGAACTGCGTAGTACGCTGTTCGCGATGATTGCACAATGCCGGATGCTTGTCCGCACTGTGCAATCATTGAAAACGGCATCTCGTACAGTGCGAGCTGTCGTTTTCTGCAGCTCGAGTAGATTTTTACTCGAGCAGCAGCTTTCTCAACGCGGACTGGTAGTTTCTCATCGCGAGCGGTCGCAAGCATATTTGACCACTTGCAATGAGAAACCTGACCTCCCCGCAGTTTATTTTCCTCTTTTGGGAACAAGGCAAAAGTCTCGGAGGATGTCATTTTGATCTCTCGCGGTCGCCATCTTGACATTGAGGACCGCGAGCGAGCATAAAATGCCAACTACGCTACGCGATTTTGCACTGTGCTACGTGCAATTCACGTACCATGAAGTAGCACAGACTACGCAAACTTCGCGAGCGTAGTTGGCCGCCCAGGGTTCATTAACACACAGCGTCGATGAGACTCACTTGGATTCCCGTGCACACAATAACGGGACAATCCTCACAAAGGGTTCAGGGTGCAAAAAGCACACGCACACAGCGTCGCTGATCCTTGCTTGGACTCCAGGTGCCCACGATCACAGTGCATGGCTTATGAGGGACTCATGCTACAAAACGCACACAGCCCGCACACAGCGCCGCTGAGACTCTCCTGGAAACTTTTGTTTCCTGAGTTTACGCAACAGGGAACCAGCTCACCTCAGACCCTTGGGGATAAGTTACTTCAGGACACAGCACAGCAAAGTCCTTTCAATCAGGGAGACACAGCACACAGCAAAGTCCCTTTAGCCTTTCCTTGGTTAAAACAGCAAACTGCAGGCCAGCCCCTGAACACACTGCAAGGGTCAGTCCTTTCCTTCAGTCTCTTCGGTTGTTTTCTCCTTGGCAAAGGTTCCTCTTGACCATGAAGTAGCTCAAGGCTTGTTCAATCTTGATCAAGCCATGCTCCAAAGTTCGGGGGCTTCAGCTCTCTTAGTTATACCCCTCAATGGCATTGAAGTCTTTGTGTTCAGGGGGACACAGGCTCCTGTTCAAAACAGTTCTGGGTGCCTCCCTGCCAGTGACACCTTCTTCCTTTGATTAGTGGGGTCTGGATTCTCGATCACTCAGCAGGAGATGGGACCATTTTTTTATAGCCGCAATGCAGGCCTCTTCACCTCTCGGGGCTACTCCTCCCCCTACACTCCAGATGCAGGTCAGCCTGTTGCTGTCTCACCTCCTTCCCTGGGTCAAGACATTCCCCATATCCTATCACTTTCAAATGCAGTCAATCCACAACCAGGCAAAGACACACAGGAATGTTAGAGCACAAAAATCCACCCACTTCGAAAAGAGTGGCTCCTAAGCAAACAATGCAAAAACCATCTTCGCAAAAAGATGTGTTATTACATTGTGAGTTCAGGCACACTAAACTTCACCTCTCCATCTTAAGCCTTTGGGAAGATAGGCTGGAAAACATATTACACAGCCTTCCGATTCTATCCTATGGGCAAGATGGCCTTTCAACAGTGAAAAACGAAATGGAGATTATTTCACTGTCAGGACATGGTACACACCTTAGTACATGTCCTACCTTTCACATGCACTGCACCCTGCCCAGGGGATACCCTGGACCTACCACAGAGGTGTTTGATGTGCATAGAAAGGGAAGGGTAAGGTCTGGCAAGTGGGTACACTTGGCAGTTTAACAAACTGTTCTCAGGCATTGCAATGGAAGAAATGAGTTTCCCTTTTTAAGACTACTTGTGTGGGTGGCACGATTAGTGCTGCAGGCCCACTAGTAGCATTTGCATTACCAGCCCTGGTACACACAGTCCACTTTACTAGTAAGACAAACATACCAATCATGGACAACCAATTACTATTACACTTTAAACAGGGAGCACTTGTACTTTCACGTTGACACTGTTTAGCAATGGCAAAGTGTCCAAAACCTCTAAGTGGGCCAAACAAAATCTATCACAGCACCAAAAATAGAGGAGGTAGAGGCAAAAAGTCAGGGGTAATCACGCCAAGAAATGTAAGGGCTATCATCACCCCATCCCAAGACTTCTGCGACAAGCTTGGAAACTATTTCTACCTCAAGATCAAAAACCACTACAACAACTTCACAAACCTTCCACCAGGTGTCAAAGACGGCCCCAGCCCCCAGAAAGACCAGCCAGCCCACCATCTCAAAATGGACACCAATCACAGCCGAAGACACCGCCTCGACCATGAAAAGCATCCACTCGGGGACCTCCACCAACCTCTGACACCCTCACATCTACAACAGAGCCACGGCCACCATGAACACCACCTTTAAAACAGGCACCTTCCCAGATGACTGGAAGTGCGTAAAAGTCAGACCCCTGTTCAAGAAGCCCACAGCTGACCCCACCGACCTCAAGAACTATCGGCCCATAACGCTCCTCTCCTTCGCAGGTAAAGTTGCAGAGAAAACAGTCAACAGGAAACTAACCTGATTTATTGAAGAGAACGCCATCCTCGACCCATCCCAATCCGGATTCCGAAGCAACCACAGCACAGAGACCGCCCTACTCGCCGCCACAGATGACATCCGCATCCTCTTGACTAAGGCCACTCCGCAGCCCTCATTGTACTCGACCAAAAAGCGGCCTTCAACACCGTCTCCCACCGCACTCTAGTCACCAGACTACACAATGCAAGCATACAAGGAACAATCCTGGACTGAATTTGATCATTCCTCACCGGAAGAAGCCAAAGGATCAGACTCCCACCCTTCCTCTCCGACCCCACGAAAATCACCTGCGGAGTCCTGAGGGTTCATTACTGAGCCCCACCCTCTTCAACATCTACATGGCCCCCCTCGCAGCCATCGTCCGACAACACAGCTTAAACATTGTATCCTATGCCAACGACATGCAGCTCATCGTCTCCCTTACCAAAGACCCCACCACTGCCAAACTCAACTTCCAGAAAGGAATGCAAGACGTTGCAGTCTGGATGACCAACAGCTGTCTGAAGCTCAACACTGAGAAGACAGAAGTCCTCGCCCTTGGTTCCACCCCTTCTACATGAGACAGCACCTGGTGGCCGTCTGCCATCAGAAGCCCATTTACCCCCTCAGACCACGCCAACAACCTCGGCATCATACTTGACTCATCACTCACCATGAACCAGCAGGTCAATGTCATCACCTCCAGTTGCTTTAACACCCTCCGCATCTTGCGTAAGACCTTCAAATGGATCCCCCCTGAGTCAAGGAAGACAGTCACCCAAGCACTCATCACCAGCAGTCTGGACTATGGAAATGCACCCTACGCCGGCATCAACAAGTACCTACTCCGCAAACTCCAGACAATACCGAACACCGCCGTCAGACTCGTCCTCAGCATCCCCCAACACAAACACATCAGCCAACATCTACGAAGTCTCCACTTGCTCCGTGTGGAGAAAAGAGTCACTTTCAAAATCCTCACTCATGCCTACAAATGGCTACGCAACATCGGACCCAAATAACTCACAACAGAATCAACTTCTACGTACCTAGAAGAAACCTTTGATCTTCCAACCTCGCACTGGCTGAAACCCCACACATCCACAGACCCAGAGCAGGCAGAAGATCCTTCTCTACCATTGCAGCCAAGACCTTGAACGAGCTACCGGCAGACATCAGATGCGCCCCTTCCCTGAACACCTTCAGGAAAACCCTAAAGACCTGGCTCTTTGGCTAAACAGATATGAAGTCCCCCCCTCAGCGCCTTGAGACCCTCACGGGTGAGGAGCGCACTTACAATTCCCTGTTTGAATGATTGAGTCACTCTGGGTTCAAGTGATGCAGGTCTAGTTCCCTCACCCAGACAAGAGGACAGTGGACAGTAGGACAACTCAGCAAGGCAGGAGTTCAGCAAAACCAGCAGGCCAGAAGGTCAACTGGAGTCCTCAAGTAAAGGCTCTTGCTGACCTTGGGCCATTAGGCCCAGCCACACAAGCTGGGCAGGATTTCCATTGGCACAAGTGGGTTAGTGTTGGGTGTGGTAGGTGTTTAGTGGACTTCTGTGGGTCCAGAAGCTTCCAGCAGAGGAAAATGTGTGATTTCAGGCAAACTTTGAGGTTTGCAGGCCACTGTTGCAAAAAAAACCATGAGATCCATATAAGTCATGCCATCCTGGATTCTAGTTTTTAAAAATATGCAGGTTTGCTAGTTGCTGGCTGAGCTAGGACCCAAAATCCACAGCACTCCATTTTGCAAAAAATTGGTTAGGGTTGAGTGGAAAAATATGATGTATCCATGTTGCGGTTGGGGCCATTTCCAGCTATGAGCGCTAGGCCTTCCCACACGAGTGAGGTGCCATCGAAAACGTAGGTGAATATTTACATTTAAGAAGTTTGTGGCTCCTTGCAGATTCCAGGACTGTCCATCACAGAAATGTGAGGAAATGTTTTTTTACCCAAAGTTTGAGGTTTACAAGGGATTCTGAGTGAAACACCTTGGTGAGATCCCCTCAAGTCCCACATCCTGTATTCTCAGCAGTGTCTAATTTTAAAAAATATACAGGTTTGCTAGGTTTTTCTAGGTGCTGGCTGAGCCAAGACCCAAAATCGATAGCTACCAAGTTTGCAAAAAACTGGTCATTTTTAAGTGTAAAAATTAGATGTTTCCATGTTGCGTTTTGGGTCATTTCCTTTCGGAAGCACTAGGCATACGGACACAAGTGAGGTATCATTTTTATCAGAAGACACGTGGGAGCATAGAATAGTAGGATATTTGTTATTCCCATTTGGATTTTGCTCCATTTGTGCCTTACAATGGTAAAAATACTGAGGATATATGTATTATAGTTTAACACAAGTCTGACAAACGCTATCTTCTCTCCTTAAAGACCTATGAGATCTGGGATCCACATAATAGAAAATTGGAAGTCGATACAGCTACAGAACACTTTTAATATTGAATGGTATTGAAAGCTTTTACAGATCAGTGACTGGGGAAGTTTTTGTCATACTCACATGGAGCCGTGTTGCAAGACATCCATGTCTTTGCATGGTCTTAATCCTCCACTTCTCTCACTTTGACCTAATTTTTGGGTGACTCATCTATTTTGGTGTTGGTTGATGCTTGCATCATTATACACCACTAACATATATGTCATATGGTTTGGTACACAAAGGTTTTTTACTATTAGTTCTAATTTTATTGTTATCACTACCTTATGCCACTTTGAAACATTACCATAGAAGGGTTCCAGGCGACGTTGAGTAATGCTTGTAGAGTGATCAAATTAATCCACAAGACATCTAGGGATCTCTCTTTTGAATACTCTGGGATGAAATGTTGCGTGTTGTGAACTTGTTGTACAAACTGGTATTAATCAGGTTTCTAAATTAATTAACCCCTTCACTGCTAGGCCTTCCCCCTCTTTGCTAAGCCTTCTTTTGGCTACTTCCGGTAGTTCGCACATAAGCCCCTGTAACTTTTTGACCACATAAGGTATCCATGCCTAATTTGCATCCTTTTCTTCCAACATTATGGGGATTTTAAAGGTACCCAGGGTTTGTGGATTCCCCTAGAGGCGACCTATAAATTTGCCAAAATACAGTGAATTTTCTTTTTTGGGGGAAAAAAGGGCTACAGATGAAAGTGTCTGTTTTTTCCCTGCAAATGGTGTCAACAAAGAATTTGTAGTGCTGAAATCACCATCTTCCCTGCTTTCAGGGACAAGCAGACTTTTGTCAGAAAACCAAACATTTGTTCACAGTTTTTGCATTTTACTGGGACATAGCCTATAGTTGCTATTTTGTGTGCTTTCAACCTCCTTCCAGTTAATGTTAAAAATGAGTATGAAAGCAATGATGGATCCTGGAAATCTATACATTTCTGAAAAGTAGACAACATTCTGAATTCATAAAGGGGTAATGTGTGTAGATCTGTCAAGGTTTTGTTATAGAAACTAGCAGTTGAATATAGGAAAAATGTTAAATATGTTAAAAAAACAGCCATTTGTGCCAAAGTTTTCACCTGTAACTTCTTATACGTATGACATGTTTTTGAAAGCAATATACCGTTACATCCGCTAGACCCTTCTGGTTGTGGGGATATATAGGACTTGTAGGTTCACCAAGAACCCGAGGAACCCAGAGTCAATAACTGAGCAGCATCTTGCAATGGTTTGTTATTGTGTACCGAGTATAGAGCAAATAATTTGGGGTAATATATAGAGGGAAAAATCAGTATAAAAGACACCTATGTATTTATCAAATGGGAAGAAAATATAGAGCTTAGATCAGTAGCTATTTTCACATCTCCGAAATTGTGGGTACCTATACCAGCATGTGAATTAAAGGACATTTTTCAAAGTGACTTCTTTCTTACACATTGTCTCACATTTGGAAGGCAGAAATGCATTGAAAGTCAACAGGTAATACAGTTGCTCTACAATTCTGTATTCCCCTAAGTCTCCTGATAAAAATCGTACCTCACTTGTGTGGGTAGGTGTAGTGCCCGACACAGTAAATGCAACGTGGACACATCACATTTTCACAGTGAAAACTGACCCTTTTTTTGCAAAGTGCCTAGCTATAGATTTCAAACCCTAGCTCTGCCGGCATCTAGGAAAACCTGGCAAACCTGTACATTTTGGAAAACTAGACACCCAGGGGTATCTAAGATGGGGTGACTTGTCTTGCTCTCCCCAGCTTGTTTTACCCAAAATCCCTTGCAAACCACAAACTTTGAAAAAAAAAAACATTTTCCTCACATTTCTGCGGTGGAAAGTTCTGGAATCTGCATGAATCCACAAAATTCCACCCATCACGCATTTCCAAATATCTTCATATAAAACCGTACCTCACTTGTTTGGGTAGGCCTAGTGCCCACGACAGGAATCTGCCCAAAACGCAACGTGGACACACCACATTTTCACACTGAATACTGACCCTTTTTTTGCAAAGTGCCTAGCTGTAGATTTTGAACCCTAGCTTTGCCGGCACCTATGGAAACCTAGCAAGCCTGTACATTTTGGAAAACTACAACCCCAGGCAAATTCAGGATGGGGTGACTTGTCTGGCTCTCACCAGGTTCTGTTACACAGAATCCCTTGCAAACCTCAAACTTTGTTAAAAAAAACAAATTTTCCTCACATTTCTGTAATGGAAAGTTCTGGCATAATGCAAGGATCCACAAAATTCTACCCACCCCACATTCCCGAAAGTCTTCCAAGAAAAATGGTTCCTCACTTGTGTGGGTAGGCCTAGTGCCTACCACAGGAAACAGTCCAAAAAACTACATGGACACATCACGTTGTCGCAGTGAAAACTGACCCTTTGTTTGCAAAGTGCTTAGCTGAAGATTTTGAACCCTAGCTCTGCCGGCACCTAGGGAAACCTAGCAAACCTATACATTTTTGAAAACTAGACACCCAGGGGAATACAGGATTGGGTGATTTGTCAAGCTCTCACCAGGTTCTGTTAAACAGAATCAGTTGTAAACCTCAAACTTTGTATAAAACAAAAACACATTTTCCTCACATATCTGTGATGGAAAGTTCTGGAATCTGTGTGGATCCACAAATTTCCTACCACCCAGCATTCCCCCAGGTCTCCAGATATAAATGGTACCTCACTCACATGGGTGGGTCAAGTACCCGCAACAGGCAAGGGCCCAAAACGTATAGAAAATTAGACACCTGGGGGAGTCAAGCGAGGTATGGCTTTCGTGGGCCCCCAACGTTTTCCTACCCATAATCCCCTACAAACATCAACTTTAGCTGAAAAAAATCACTTCAGTGATATGTCCCCAAACAGAACCGATGCATCTCCATAGCTGAGCGGAGCATCTTCAAGCAAAATTGCTTCAACGCAGCCTCCAACATGTAGGTACTAAGCATTGCCTTCGGAACCGCCGCTGTGCAGCGCTTTACGCAGTGCAAGCCCTTTGTATTTCTCGTTGACAGCAGGCTTGCCGGCGATGCTGGATCTCTGCATCACAGCTTCATTGTTGATCAGAACCAATGCTTCGCCCTTGTTGCCCCTCGCATCCTTGACACCAGACTCGCATCACAAGCTCTGTTAACTGGATCCTCAATGGCGATGCAGCGTATTCTCGCCTTTTATTGTTTTGATCTTGTTTTATTTATTAAAGTAAGCTCTGTTTTTCTACCCCGGAGTGAAAACTTTTTGTGTGGTGTTTTCACTGTTTTACTGTTTGAAGTGTTGCACACATGGTTTACATATTGCCTCTAAGCTGAGCCTTACTTCTCTGTGCCAAGCTAACAGAAAGTGAACACGGGTTAATTTAGGGTTTGCCTCTTTCTTACCCTGAGTAGGACTGCAGTTGCTTTTTGACTAGGGTTCATACCCCAGTCAACCCAATTTCTAACAATATGAGAACGAGGCACAAAGAACATTTGGTTTGACATTTAGAATTCTAGCTTGCTGAGAAATGGAATGTTTTTGTTACAAATCAAAGGTGGCAACCAAAGTTAATCATTTTAAAATTCAGGACTTCATTAGCTGTAGGCACTCTAAATGTGAATAATTTATCTCTACAAATAGCATTTGCATGTCTATGTGCTAATATTATGTTAATGCACATGTTTAATATCTAAAAACTGCTACATCCTTAGGGCAGAGGCACAATGATTTGCTAAAGCTGCCACCTCTGCCAGTGACTTGTAATGTCACCCCTACTTATTGCTGAATTCTAGATTGCAATCCCTGTGGGGGAAAACATATTACTATTTTCAGTAGTACATTGTAATGCTTTTGAATACGGGAGTGTTGATCGAACACCATTCTTCAATTGACCCAATGACTCAGATGGTATGTTTTCTTATTAGCAAACTCCCACACCACCTTTCATCTAATAGTCAAACTTTGGCAACAAGCCTTATTACCAAGTTTCTGGATAAATTCTATTTTCTCTCATTGGACAGTAGCCACCTTCTATAACATATTCAAAACACATCCCCAAATAACCAATATGAATCATAAAGCTAAGGGAACATTTAAACATGTATCACAATGGACTGCCGTTTCTCTAGCCCTACGTTTGCATCCAAAACAATCCCCTTACACAACAAAAGGGCAATCATCGAAAGCTTGCTAGAAGAGGAAGAGAAAAAACGGTCTTTGCCCATGCAAAATTGAATACCAATCAATGTACCCCTGCAAAACTAGGTAAGGCAAACGTTGCCTGTTCTGATAAACTTTAAAAGAAAGAAAGAAGTTTTGTTCACTTCAAATAACTTTGTAAACTACTTCACATATTCTGAAAACATTACCCCGTCAAAAAATACAATAATAAACCACATACTTCAAACAAGACCACACAAAACAAATACCTTTCCCAAAATACCACATACAGAAGTACACTCAAAAATACCAGATACAGTTAGTCACAATAACACACGGGTTTGTGTTTTTCTCAATTAATCTGTCTGTAACTTCTAATGGCATTAGTATTCTCAGTAACTGTTTCATCTTGGTCCGTTCACATTATACCTCTTTCAACATCAGTGCTTGGTTAATGTGTGTGTCAGAAAGGGCAGGGCAGTGTTTAATTTGAGCCGGTGGTCTCAGGGGGTCAGAACCAGCACTTAATTGTCAACACAGGTGCTTGTAACAGTCTGTCAAAACGAAGGTGGCACTGCCTGGCTAATTTAGAGATGCCCACAACAACAGCCAATTATTAATTCAATATACATCAGAAATTACTTTTACTTGCCGCCTTAGCCATTCTAATAGCTTTTGGGGCCTGGAATAGTCTAAATTGTTGTAACACTTGTGGGAGTGTGATGGTTAATAGTTGTTTTTTTACTATCATTGGCAGTATGGCAGGGGCAATGTGTGATGTAAGCTATAGTGGCCTGCTTACAAGAGCCCTGGCACTTATTTGTTTACAAATTAGGCACTCAGGCAGGGCATTGTCTTGGAGTTAGGTATTCTTCTCTCCTTAGTTCATAAAAGGCAGCGCTTGCTTCACCATTTGCTCACGACTTCCACAGGAGACAATAAGCCTAGTCACCTGTCTATATCAGAGCACCGGTCTCTGTTTGGAAAAGGACTGACTGTGCTCCAGCGAGAGGAATTCATTTGTGAAAATGAGCAGCCGGGAAGTGATTATATTTCCATCCTCCCCCTTCCCCAGATCCCACCTGTGAGAAATTGGCCTGGTATATGATGTCCACTATTCTAGTGTGCACCTTGCACCAGTCCAAATGAACCTTATTGATGGTAGGTTTAAAGTCAACCTTTATAGAAAGCTATCCTAGTGGTAGCTGTGAAGAGCAGCCTTCAAGCTAAGACTTAGAGGCAAGTTAAGCTAGTTGTTTTACCAATTATAATCTCTTGAATGATCAAATGAAAGCACACCACACAAGGTATATATGAAATATATATGTATTTGTTCTAAACACAACCCCTCTGGACTCTTTATGAGGTCAGAGGTAAAAGTACAATACAAGGAATTTAATTAGCATACGATACGTTGCACAGTATACATTATGCCCTAGGGGCCTCACAAACCATATACTAAAATAGGGGTATAAGAACCATGTGAGAGTTAGAAAGCAGGCCTAGGAGCCTGTAGAACTGCTGGGGATACCTATAACCACCTAAGGCTCGAAGGCAGGAGGTCCACGGGGGACGCGTGCAGTGTCTAAATACAGCCGTGGATCATCATTGACATTCTATGGAGAATGAACAAGTTAAAATTTTAAAGATTAAGGGCACTTCTAGGTGAAATACGATGGAACCCTTTTAGACTAGGACACTTCGCGAATCAAGACTTACAGGAGCACTGGAGTACTCGTCTTACCTCACCCAGGGAAGCCGGGTGCATAGGTGTCTTTTGGTGTTGGGTTTCGTCGTCGATTCCAATGGAGAGATGCGAAGGAATGCTGTAGGCGACCAGAGGAAAAGGTTCCAGGTGGAACTAAGGGTGGATCGGAGATGTGAAGAACCTGAAAGCAGTGGAGACAGAGTCTGGGTCACTAGTCAATGACCAGGATGGTGAGGAGAAGATGCCAGCCGATGTTGGGTGATTTCAGGTGAAAGAGGTGAAGATTGACTCTTCAGCCACGAGGACCAGGAGGTGTCGACGACTAACAGGAGCTGGATTCAAGCTGACCCACAAAAGATCTAGTTAACTGCAGTGTCGTAATCCGGATTAGACCCAACAAGCCTTGGCAACAGCAATCCATGCAAGATGAACAGATTGGCTTTGGTGCAGACCAGCAAGATCTGAGGGACTCCTCCTTTGGAGAGGAGTGAGAGCACCACTGGAGCAACCAGGAAAGCTCACCAAATCAAAGATGGCCCTTCATGGGGGATTTCTAGCCAACAGACTAGGAACCACAAAGGGGCCTCTAGCGGAAATGCACAAAGCGGGCCCATGGGACACCCGTGGAGTGTAGGCCTCTGAGCTTTGATGCAAAAGGTGCTCATGGCAGGGACTTCAAATACCCCAATGCACAACTTCAGGATACCTCGGGAAGTAGGTACAGTTGCAAAGATGCAGGATGTCCAGGAGTTCTGGTCTCACGTCTCTCTTGTCCGCTACAGGTCTCAGCTTTGCTGGGAGCGCAGGTCAGCATAAGAGATATATGTAAGTCCATGTCCTGTGTCACATATTCTTCGGGATCTGGCGAGAGCCTTGAAAATATAGACTGGCAAAGATGCAGATTGTGCCTGTTTGAACAGGGTGGTCACTCCTTGACGACAAGGGAGATTTCTTCCATCTTCCAGTCGATATGGAATGTGGAAGATCCAAGATATATGTTGCAGAGTTTTGTCCAGGGTAATCTAAGGTCCTAGGGACTGGGGTTCTATACTTATAGTAAGTTTAGGGGTTGGACTAACTCTAAGGTCCCTCCTATGGGTGGACCTGGGGAGGGGGTGGTTACACCCCATCCCCGTTGTCCAGTTTTGTGCCAGAGCTGGGGCTGAGTGCCCCAGCAACCGGTTTGAACTGGGAAATGCATGGAGCACCTTGTGTGCCCCAGACAGTGTCTGAAAAGCATTCACCGAATGCAACCCACCCTGCCCCAATACACTAAAACCTGTCTGGGGAGGTGCCAGCACCTCCCTGGACAGGAAACCTATTGTACAGGCCTCACCTGCCGGAGTTTTGGCCAGCAGCAGGAGGGCAGACTCGTGTCTGTGGCAGCAGCATCCATTTTGTGATGCTGGGGCTCTGTTTAACTTTAACCAGGTTTACCAGTAACTACATGTCTTCTCCCTCTAGAAGGGTGGAATGCTACCCCCACCGCCAGAACTGGTGGGGGGTAGTATTCCAAAGTGTTTGACACCTTACACAACATGTTTTGATAAAGCCAAACCAAAGTTAGAATTAACCGCCAGGAATATAATGCACTTAAGAGTATATGGTATGGCTATATCATAGTACAGCTTTAAGGAGATGGTTCTGAAAGCTGCAGAGGGGCTCAGCTCATGCTAGGGCACCCTCTCACACAAAACCAAGCACTCTGCTTCCAGGATTGTAAAGGCTTGCCATAGGAGTGATGTATAGATTACTATGTGTCTATATATAAGGTATATATAGGTATACTTTATCTAAGTAAGGGGTGGTTGCACCATCTTACCCAGGCTGTAAGTACAGACCTGTGGTGTCAGTTTGGAAGGCTACCCAGGGGTGGCACAATACATGCTGCAGCCCCTGGTAGACCTCTGGGGTCCCTCTGCCTTGGGTACCTAAGGTACCATATACAGGGGCTTACAAGGGTGCCTCAGTAACGAATATGGTATGTACCTAAAGTACATGGTATCAATTTAGAGAGAGTACAGCTAGGCTGTGGGCCTGGTTAGCAGAACCAAAGCCATGCTAAAGTCGAGAAACCAGTGAAGCACAGCAAAAAGGGGGGGGGTAACCATAGGAAGCAGATGCTACTCTCCTACACCACCCACGGCTCTTTACCAATAAATTCACGCCTGTATTTCTGGGTAAAAATGTTCCAATCCTTCAGATACCTGCAAGAATTTATACCAAGTGGTTACACACGTAGTGAGGGGGGTCCTCACAGGTGGGACTGCGATAAACATTTAGTCCCCTATTCACATTTTTTTGTACTCACTGCTCTCACATCCGACATTGTAGACTCATAGGGCTTCCTCTGGCCTGTTCTATCCAGTCTCCTACAGTAGTGGCTGATTCCACGTACAATGAGAGGGGAATGACCCCCTGATTCTGCCCACTGTTAGAAGTGTGCATAGCATGATGATGGGTGGGGAGAGCACTGCTCTACAGTTGCCTAATAACCATTTAAAAACTAACGAATACAATATACCCTTTCTCTGATTAAATCAAGTAAAACATATCTAAACTGGATGCCCTTAAATATTTGGGGTGCTAGGTCATAGGAGAGAAAGGGTCTCTCTTTGTCAGCTACCTCAGTCGGGAGAGATTCAAAAATCCTGGCTTCTATATAACACAAGTAAAAGAAATTAGCATTTTGTAATTTAGATAGCATATGAATGTATGAGTTTGTTAGTGATTATAGAATTGGAGGAGCCATCTAGACAGGGGTTTCCATGAATTTGCCAAAAATGCATTGTACTTAGGAGAGAAATAGTTTCAGGCAGAGAGACACAAAATAGAAAGTACTGTTTAACAGAGGCTATGTTACTGTTATTGATATATTTCACAAGCTTTTCCATTGCTTTTCTTGGAGCCTTCTTCTCACCTCTCAGAACATTGTGGGCTGTTTCTTCAAGTACAACCCTGGTCAATGAAGTGTTTTACCAGCCTGTGAGGAAAAAGGGGTTACAACAGCCTAAATCTCCATGTACAGTGTGATCATTAAGCCCACACAATAAAGGTCTGAGTCGGTAATTTGAAGTGTACAACAAACTCAAAGCCAGACTAATATATATCAATCTCAAAAACATACTATAGAAATACAACATTATAAAAGGAAGACCAAAGCATCTAACAATAATGGTCCTCAACAGCATAGAGCAGATATAAATCTTAAATGCAGAAATACAAAATATAAGGAAAAGGACTTGATGACTGTTCAGTTCAGTTCAGTTCTTTATTAATTTCGAAGGTTAAAAACCATCATAAAAATACATATTAATACATGATCACATAAAAACATACTGAACATCATAATTTTGTAAAAAGAGACGAATTAAAAAGAGTTTTTGTAGATAGTATAAACAGAGTGTAGGTGTGACAAAGGGCCCCACATGTCCTTTTAATTTCATCCCATTTCAAACAACTTTATCAACCCCTTGTGTTTCTTAGTTTAAACACAATTTAAAAAAAACTCATAATAGCAAACAAAGTACGCATTTCAGTTGCACTTTGCAAAAACAATAAGGCAGATTTGGCATGGATAATGTTTGAGTCCTTTAAAATGTCCACCAGGAATCTTTGACGCGGTGTTTTATAAAAGGGACACAGTAATACAAAATGAAGGGTGTCCTGCGGAGACCTATTGTCGCAGCCGCAGGCACCCTTCTGCTCAATTGTTTGCGTAAATCCAGACGGATAAGCTAAAGTATTGTGCAACAAATTGAGCCTAAAACGAGTCATTAAAAACCTCTCGTGTTGGCTATACATTAAGAAGAGATATGGTTCCATGCCCACTTCATTACAAACATGCGAATGAGCAACTACCGAGGGTTTAATAGAGTCAAGCTCCCTCCTCCTACAATCATATTTTTCCAGTAGTTGCTTTTGTACAAAATGTCTGCTATATATGTCCACAGTTGAGGGGTCCAGAAATAACCTTTGCTGACCAATATCCCTTAATGTATCTTTGATGTATTTCAGCCAGGGGATTTGGAGCCATCTATCTTTCCGTAGACAATCCTGGATAATCTGTCTGGATAATTCCGCATTGGGGTTTGACCAAATTTTAAGCCAGGACAGTATTGGTCTCAGTCTGATCAGATCAGATGGGGTACCCAACTCTTTGTGTGTTATTGCTGCTGGGATGCTCCACGGAAGCTTTAACAGTTTTTTTTTTTAATTTGTCTTCCTCTCTTTGTATCTGTCGTGCAGCCCTAAAACCCCACACTTCAGCTCCATAGATGGTCTTTGAAATGCTAACCGATCTATACAATGTCATCACCTGCTCTGGGGACCAGCGTCCCATTCGTCGGGCAAAGTTTAGTATGGCCCCATTTGCTGAGACTAGTCTCCTAGACCTCTCCTCTATCAGAGGGGCAAACTTGATCTTTTCGTCAAATAGAAGACCCAAATACGGAAAAGAGTTAACAGTGTCCAAGACATGATCCCCTAGTTTGAATATAAATTTCTTATGTGGTTTCTTCCCAACTACCATAATAAAGGATTTTGTCAGGTTGACGGAGAGGTCCAAATTCCTCATAAAATCAGAGAAACCTTTAATTAGGAGCTGGAGACCGACTGCTGTTCGCGCAAGGAGGACCGCGTCATCAGCGTACAAAAGTACCGGCAGATGACGCGAGCCTACCTTTGGACAGTCAGTCCCCAGTGCTATCAGGGCACTCTCCAGGCCGTTTATGTAGAGGGAGAACAAGAACGGCGCCAGGATACACCCCTGCCTCACCCCGCCAGAGCGCGGGAAGGGATCGGTACTCACCCCCCGCGCTATAGCAGACCTTGGCAGTGGTGTTCCAGTGCAGCTCCCTAAGAATGTTAATAAGGTCTGGGTCAATTCCCAAGTTATACATGAGTGTCCATAGTTTGGCTCTATTGACGTTATCAAAAGCCGCTGCTAAGTCCATGAATCCCATGTACATGGTCCCATCAGTCATCTTGGTGTATTTAGCCGTAAGGAGGTATAGGTTGAGGCATTGGTCACTAGTTGACCTGCCTTTTCGGAACCCGTACTGGGTATCCACCAGGATGTTATGAGTGTCAGTCCAATCTATTAAACGGTTGAGCAGTGCCCTCCCGAGTACTTTGGCAGAGACATCAATCAACGAGATAGGTCTGTAACACTGCGGGCTGTCCCTACAGCCTTTCTTATATATAGGGACAATCACCGCAGTGGACCATGATCTCAGAAGGCCCGATTTGGTTGCTGCATTAAGTACTCTCGTTACCACTGGTGCCTATAAATCGGTGTTACTAAGAAATAGATCTGGTGGGGTGCCATCCGGGCCTGGGGCTTTGTTTCGTGTCAGCCCTAGGATTGCTTTTAGGACTTCCTCCAAAGATAATTCTAGTTGTTCTGCCCTTGGCCCCATCCATATTCCATCTCCAATGTCTACCTCCTGCTTGTTATACAAGGATTTAAAATGGGTGATCCATTGTTCTGGTAGTATGTTAGAACTAATGACTGGGGAGCTTGAGTCATGGAAGCATGGTCTGTTTATGATTCTCCAAAACTGTGCATAGTCCCTATTTTCACCTGCCTCCCTCAGGTCTGCCCAAACTTCTTTTTGGAGAGCACTCTTTCTTGTCTTTACCTGGGTTTTATAGTTCAGTCTGCAACGGGCAATTTCAGTCTTATCCCTCGGGCCTTTTTTAAACTCTGCTTTAGTTCTCTTAGAGCCCTTGAGCAGTTTGTATCAAACCATCTTGGAGAAGATGATTGTTTAGCAGGCTTCTTGGTTTTCAATAACCCTTCAACAATTTTGGTTAAAGATTCGAAAGCCACAACCACTCCTCTGTCCTCTATAGAGAGATCTAAGCAGGTCTCTATATGACTTGATGACTGGACAAATGATTTTGGAGCTTCTCCCCATACATGGAAAAGAATTTCAGCATCTCACAACCCAACACTAACCTAAGTATAGGGGATACCCTATTAAATCAAGGAAGCAAGAAAGGTGTCAGCATCAGACCTCAGCTGAAGTTGTTTCGGTAAAGAATTATGTATAGCATAAAGCTTCACAATCAGAGATATCAAGAGAGGTTTGTACCTCTCCAAGCCTAAAGGAATGCTTGCTAACCCCAAGGTGAGTTCACCAATTATTATACACGAAGAACATTCGAGAAAACATGACCTCATACACTTCTCAATACCTTTCAGTTCCCAGAAAATTACTTGGCTCTTTAAACACTACTCTCATATTTCAGTGTCTTCTTCCAAAGTATCTGTGAGTTCCTTCCTTCATCCGATTGTACCAACTGGTAACAGTACCATTTCCTTTGATGTTTATTAAAATTGAAGTAGGCCTTGCCAGTTCTTCTTCCCCTCACTATCTCAGAAATGCAATGTACTAATGAACACCTTTGGTCTGCACCTGCAGAGGAGAAAATATACAGAAAAACAACTTTAACGCTAGTATTAAATATCACAACTGTAAACTTAAGGCCCACTTAACATTTCTCTTGTGGATTTATATTAGTTCTACAATATACATGCATCCCAATAAATAAAGACTTCAATATAAAACAAACCATGTTATACTGTACTCTTATATGGTGCACTATAATTAATACATGTAGTATTAAACATAAACGGCAACTGCTTACTATTCAGTAAGCGTTTAACACACCTATGATTTATTTTCACTAATTCCTGGCAAATGCACTGCATTAAATGCATTTTAGTGCACCACCTTACAATCTAAACTTTTAGAAGACATTTCTGAAAAGAAAAACATTGATGAGCATACACATATGAAGAAAAAACACACGATACATGCACTTGCCATATATTTAGTGCACCTCATCTTATTGGTATTATTACTTCACACAAGTACATAAGGCCAAATGTAAATATATGTGGCCTAACCAAACATTGAAGGATGGAGCCAAAATTATACTAAGTTCATGCCTATCCCGCTATTGCCCAGAGACACTTTTGGCAGAGGCAATGATGGGCCTAGGTATTTTCTCTGACATAATATTTTGAGATGATGTCACAATGCTCACATAAGACATTGGGAATGCTCTCCCTTTGAAACTCCGGACCCTTGGTGACCTGCTTTCCTTCCGCAAGGCAGTTAAAACCCACTTATTTTCTGAGCTTTGTTAAATCCTTTACTCCCCTATTTTTAATAATAATTTCTGTCCCCCTGTTGTGTTGTGTTCGCCACCTTGTCGGTGCGCCGGGACGCTCCTTCGCTGGAGCAGCCGTGCGCAATACAAATAGCACTAACATAACATAACATAACATAACAAGATCTTGCTTTGGAGAAATTAAAGCACAGCATCAATATACAGAAACAGTAATTCATGAACATGACCTGTTAAGAATCCGTGTTGCTATGGTGTATTCACTGTGTCTGAATTCTATTGATTATTTTGAAAATGGTGTATATTTGAACTACAGTGTCAGGATAAAATTGCGCAGCTGAGCTCTCTTACATGTATTTCAAGCAGCTTGGATCCGCTGGTGGGAGGTTCATGATAGAGTTTATTAAAGGAGGGGTGCTTTATACAAACCTTTCCTACATTCACTTAAGTAAATGTGGAAACAAATACTTGTTTGGAGCAAAAGTGTAAGAAAAGATGGTGGAAAAGTTGAGAAATTACTCATAATAGGAATTTCAACAAAAAAATAGCTCAGGACAATTGTCATTCTGCCCTGCCCTGTCCAAGGCCTCCACAAAAAGTTTTTAATTCTAAAAATCTTATGTCATTTTGAAATTGCATTTTCCGATTTTTGGCAATGATTTTCAAAGTTTACATGTATTTTTCATGTTGGTATGTGCAATGTCAAAATCGGTGATATTTTGATGGAATCAGCTAGTTGCTCTGCACCACTGTAGTGTGACGAACAATTGTAACAATGGTTTGACTATTTGCCACACCACTGATTGCAGCCTAAGGTACTTCTCCATGTGCTTCAAAAGTGTCTGTCACACTTGCTACTCTCTGTGAATGAAGTGTAACGGGTGCATGTATACAAGAAGAGTCACTCCATCAAATCAAGCATGAAAGTGTTAGACAAGCAGAACAATTAGGCCTCTGCAGCAATGCCACAGTAGCAGATCTAGGCAGCAAAATCAAATTCAGCTAGAAAAGCAACCATCACTGTGCAAATTCAGACTCATTTTCCACACAACAGCACCCTCAAATTAAGTGCGCAAAACTACAACTTAGGGCCTCATTATCTGGCGGAGGAAACATCGTCCTAGTCAAGGTACCATCGGACACCTTGTTGGCGGTCCCGACCAACTAATTAGATTGCAACTGAGCACTGTTCGGTCTCACTCCTATACTTTACAATGGGAGCATGCATTCCGGCCGGAATGCATGCTCCCATTGTAGATTGCAAGGTGCAGTTCATCCCTGCACCCCGTGGCAGGAATCTCAAAGTGCCTGCTACAAGGTGCAGGGACCAATCTCAGCCACCAACCAGAGGCAGCACACCAAAGGGGACCCTGCTGGGGACCCCAAAGTCGAGTTCCGACAGCCTTTCAGTGTTGGAAAAGCCCTCACAGAAAGTCTGTGTAAACTCGACTTCGTAATCCCTCGGGCAGACAGAGTCGCCCTGCAAATTAATGGATGCATTTCGACTGGCGGACAGACTCTCTGAGCCCGTCTGAAGCCAGTCAGAATGACCGTTCACATTTCTTTACTACCGACTCCATCATAATGGGTCAGTCAGAAGGGAATCCGACCAGCATATTAGGATGCGGTTGGAGCCGTTTCTGACCGCATTGTAATTAGGCCCTAAAAAGCTAAGTTTATCAGTCAATACGTTTTCAATTCACACTTCAAATGCCACAGAGAAAACAAGTCATGAAGCACAGAAATGCATTTTATCAAAAATGTTTTAAGTTTTCCATGAACACTGTATCCAATTTGGAGACAGGCTGACATTTGTTGAATTAGGGGTTATTAATAATTTACAGGGTTAAGAGTGTTCTACGTAACCAATAGCTAAACCCATCTAAGAAGAGTTTGGTGGAATTTGTGACATTTTTTTTGGCCTCTGTTTAGTACTCTTTCTCTGTAGTCATTTGTAGGAGGGCTTCTGAATCACAAAAAGTAACCATAATTGGTCACACCCACAAAAAGCTGGTCTGAAAAAAATCAACGATTCTTCCTGAGAGTCTGCACAGAACAACCAGTGGGTAGACTTTTAAGGCCATATGCATAGGTAAGAAAAGTTCAGAAAAGTGAGCCAAGGAAGCAGGCAGAGTTTCATGATTTTCTTCCAACTGTGACATAGGTCTTTAAAAGGGTCAGCGATGCTTCCCTCTAGGGGTCATATGTAGGAATCCTAAATGTGCTCGCAAATGCTGAAATTTGCAGAATTTCAGCATTTGCAATCACAATTAGGGCAATGTGCTATGTAGCACACAAAAACCCATATGCAAAATAAGGAATTAGCGATTCCTTATTTTGCTATTGCATTTAAGGAATCGCAAATTGCGATTCCTTAAATGCAATGTAGGAAGCACCCAAGTTGTGCAAATTTTGGCTTAAAGAATCGCAAAATACCACCAACTTCAGGTTGGTGGTATTTTTCGATTTCTTTGAAAAATGCACTTTTTGGCATTTTTCAAAGTGCCATGTGGGTCACATACATGCCCTTAGGGCATGTATGAGGACCACATGTGCATACATGTTTATGTCAGGGGTGCAAAAGGGTGTCCTATTGACACCCTTACAACCCTGAAATTGCATTCTCAATTTGCGATTCTCTAATTGAGAATCGCAAATTGAGAATGTCTTCCCATTCATTCCTATGGGCCTTCTAGCCCATAGGAATGAATGAGAAGGTATTACTTATTTGCAAATCTCAATTTGTGATTCGCAAATAAGAAATACATGGGATTCGCTTAAAATGTTGCTAATCCTACCTACATTGCGTTTTGCGATTCTCTAATTGCGATTCCCAAAAAATCACAATTTGAGAATCGCAACACACAAATTACCTACATATGGCCCTTAGCCACCTACGACAGGACAGTACAGGCATTTCTTTCCACAGATCATTTTGCAATGCATTTTGTCGGAGGCTGGTTTTGAAAGTCCAGGACCGCACCTGGTGCCTCTGTCACTTTACCCAGCTCCCCGAGGATAATTGCAGCTGGCACGAGCGAAAGCTGCTTCAAAAGAGAAAGAGAGGGAAGGGGATTTGTAGAGGGCAAACAATTAAAGGGGGAGCAAAGAGAAGGACTATACGAGGAGTATTTTGACCGGGCTGTTTTTGATTCCCCACTCTGGTCCTGACCTACAGGTGTTCATAGTAGTGTCACATGGGAGACTATAGCCTGAATACACACCAGAAACATGGCAGTAGCCAAAGCACTACATGTAATTGAAGAGTATCAGGGCAAGTGAGACAATATTGAAAAAAATGGAAAGAAAAGCATTATCCACAGAGTCATAACATGCCTCATCAGATGCAATTCCATCCATCCATTGGTGATATATTGCCAACAAGGTGGTCTCAACCTCGAGTTGAGGGAGATTGAAGAATGTTTTCCAGATAAGTATAGGATCTAGGTCGTACAATAAAACTACCTAGTTGTGACCCAAAGAGTAAATAGTGGGTACTTGGATAGGCTTAAAAACAAAAGTGGGATGTGTCCGGAGATATCATGCCTCAGTCATCGTTCCTTCCAACATGTTTTGGCCCCTTTCATAGCCCAAACATAAAATAGTAGAATCACAGTTTCAGCCAACACGTTTTGTTTGAACATCAAACTTCATCAGGGCTTTTAAAGCAATCTATTCTTGTCCTCCATTTAATACAACAGGTGGCATAGAGGTTCTAATATGTTCAAATTTCATATTCACATTAAATCCAGTTATAAGGTCTCATATTCAGATTCCATAGTCTTCAATATATTATCTATATGTATTGGATTTGAGAAACATAATGGGATGACACCAATGACACCAGAATCTGTGTCAATAACAGGCTCATCCACTGAGGCTGTGAGTGTGCTACTTTGTGTAGAATCAAGAACTTTTGGAAAAGAAAAGTAAAGAAAATCTCTTGAAATATTGTTTCAGGACTGATTTAATCTGGATGCACCTCTATGTTTGAAAATGCATGTTAGTTTGCTTTACAGTAGTATCTATTAGCAGTCAGTTCTAGATCGGGTGTGCACCATGCTTATTGTTAAGAACTGAGCGGGAGGTGCGAGTAAAAACTACCTGCCCACATCAAATTTGCTTGTACAATAAAATACGAATATTGTTGGTTGAAGTACCTAATGAGGTTGCATGTAATGATGATGGCAACATGATGCTTTATGTGGTAGAAATTTTAAAGAGTGAGTGTGAAAAGGTGGGAGCTGCTGGCAGTGTGTGTGAAAGTGAGTAACACATCAGCTCTTTCGAATAATGGATCTTGTTGGAGTTGTTCAAAATTAGCTCGTATTAATAAGAATGCTTGTCCTGAAATTGTTGATTTGTCTAGCCCCAATTTAACTAATGAGTCAAGTGAGATTCACAAGATGATCAATAATGATAATTGTTTTTAATTTTGTACTGATGCCGTTGGAGATGGCTATTTGGCAAATGACTCTGACATGTCTTCATTTTTAACTTTAGGCACTCTTCATAATTTTGAAGTTATCAGTATAAATTCTTCTTGGGGAGTGAAGAGGCTGAAAAAAGCCAATGATTTTGTCATGTGTTAGTTTTAATCTTAATGTTGATGTTATTCCATTCTTTGTGTTTAGCTTGTCAAATTGAATAAAGAAGGGTGTGTGTACTAAAGTATGCTCATTAGAATTCTGTTGTTGGGTGTTCTATGATGGTCATTGGTTGCTTGTACTATTGTTTAAAACAGATTCCACCTTCTAAAGGAGTTAGAAACAGACTGGTGACTCCTGTGTGTGTGTGTGTGGGAGCGCTAATAAACTCTTTCTTGAAAGCTTACCTGAGTGAAATAATTACCACAACTTGTATACAAAAGGGAACCACCCTAATTCCAAATTAAGGGGCATATTTCGTTAAAAATTGTGCTGCGCAGTGAAGCACGCCAACTTGCTGCGCTGCATGATAGGGAAAGGGCAGGAATGCACCGTATTTAATAATATACAGGTCATTCCTGGCTTTTCCCTATGCTGGCGCACCAGGTGTGGCCTAGTGCAAATGTCTGCTCTCTCGCACCATTGGTCAAGGGTGCTTGCGTTGTACTTATCATTTTCCTCTTTCTATGTGTCCTGCAGAATGCACCACACATAGAAAGACTTAAATACGAGGAGAAATAAAGAAAGGTCTTCTCATTACACTTCCACTGGGGATGCGTTTTATTATAATGGATTCCAAGGTCTACGAGTGGTGGTAAATCTGGGAATGAATAATAGCAACGGGTCAGAAAAGGGTAT
Source organism: Lissotriton vulgaris (assembly GCF_964263255.1). Lineage (NCBI taxonomy): Eukaryota > Metazoa > Chordata > Amphibia > Caudata > Salamandridae > Lissotriton > Lissotriton vulgaris. The sequence continues at coordinate 1,238,642,532 of NC_141695.1, forward strand.
AACTATCTATAGAAACCGTGTAGTCTCAACAGGGTACAATCACGAAATCCAAGCAAAGTAATTCGTGGTGAAAATTGTGTTCCCATCAGATACCCATCCTGTGCCGCCCTACATCATTTGGGATCCTTCACCCGAAGGAAGTGGTAAAACATCCACTATGGATTAGGTAGATTGTAGCCTAACCTATTCGAAGGGTACACAAATGTGATGAAGAAATTATGGTATCAGGGGGTAATCTGACTAGCAGTGCAAAAAAAGGAGTGAAAGTGCTGTGTGCAAAATATGTGAATCAGTTAAGATTGGGTTGTGGAAATGGAAGGGAAATTTTAATGAGATCCTATCCACACCCAAGGATAAAAACAGTGCAGAGTAGTATGTAACAAATGACTACTCAGATGGAATCGAGGTTGACATGTTTCTGCAGTTGGTTGGGGTCAAAGGATCCCCTCCTGCTTCATCAGGACCCTAACAAAATGCTACTGCTAATGTGTGAAATGAAGTAAGACGAAAAAATAAACAAGAATCATATCACCTGGAAGGCGCCCATGCAGATGATCCAGATGGTCACATAATCACATTGGACAAACAAACACAAAGAGAGTACACAGTTAATGACGATAGTTTAGAGAAGTACACATTTTTTGTGATAGATTACATTTGCCAATAATTTACTGGTCAGTGGTTTCTTATTAGTCAACCCACTTATTTGAACCAACATATTTATGTCAACGAACAATGGATAGCACTGTATCCACTCACCCACTTTATGGGGAATTCACTCTCCACCTCACCCGGCTACAGCTCAGGTAAAAATGGAGCACCGCTCTATTGGAAGAGAAAAAGGGAGAGCGCAGATAAAGGAAGAACTAGAGAGCTGCACTAGTCACACTATGTTTCAACAGTATTTTTTATATAATAAACAAAAATATGTAACAATGCAGCGTGGCATTCTGTAATGTTCGTATGCGCTGGCCGTTCGCTGGCGCACCTCGAATGTTTGGTTTCTTACATGTCAGCTGCTAATAACAATTAAGGCCAGCTTGATAATAGAGAGACAGTGTTTTCCATTCATAACAGTCACCTCGCGACTGCCGGTATTGCTAGTATTCCCAGGTAGTCATCAGACTTGCAGTTTCACTTCGCATTTGATTTAATTTCCGAAGAAACTATCCCGAAGTGTTTCGAGTTATTTTAGTCATAAACACATTTAACAGCGCCAGGGCACCGAAGTTGGAAGCCCGGGCCTTTTATCAAGAGTGTTATAACTCTTCTGAATATCGCGTTCCGTATAGAGAGTCTGAGCTGCGATATCACAAGAGAAGTACGAGAAGCCTTATTCTCAAAAATGCCTCGAGCCAAGTATTTTTTCGGAGCTTCCGCTTGAAGTCCTCTTACGCCAATGCACAGTTTCCCCGTATTGCCCTGGCCCGCTTACCTGTCCGTCGGTACTCCGGACATCCGTCTTGGCTGTCTCTGTGGGAGGTACCTGGACGGACAGGAAGCGACCATATAAATCACGTGATCGCCCATAAGCTTGTCGTCAAAAAACGTGCGGGGCTGATGGGAGTCGTAGTGTCTATGCGCTTTATGACTACATCTGTCGATGTAACGGAAGATAGACTGCTTTCATATTCCGTGCGTTCAATCTATCAGGTGTAAGATTGTGACCATATCTGTTAAAAAGACTCAGCTGTGTCAATTAAAAGTTTATGACAAAAGATTTTTTTCATAGAATCCTCTATTGTAGTTTCAATAGGATTTAGAAAACGCGAGTGAATCTGGTGTTGTGTTGATGACTGGAACTAGATCTGGAGAGCGCTTGAAGTTATTGCTCATTAGATCGGGTTTCCTCTGAGTTTGACCGATTGTCAAGCATAAGGGCTCAAGAGATATTATGTATAGCCCGATAGGAGGCTAAAAACGATATAACTTTGTTCCTCCCCCAGAGAGACTAATTTGATACTTTTAACCCATCTGGAGTCGTATTAAAACGCGGATGCTCTTCTCTTCAAGATCTTATCAATGATAGTCTTAAGTGAACCGGAGCACCTTGGTGTTATATCAGATGCCCCAATTTCATGATGCTAAGTCACATCCAATTGCTAGTATTTCTCCCATGACCAAGAACAACAGGTAGCTAAAAGGATACAATGCCTTTGTATTGATAAAGAACTACAGTGACATCCACGGGATATCTTCGTTTAAGCCCGTTTTGTCAGTCTGTAGTTTATACACCCATTTCTGTTCTCTTCTATGAAGAAATGTACTGATATCAGAAATATGCTTGGGGATCACTGGTTGTTCTAACACAGTCCAGCGTAGATTCGTCGGAGAATGGTGGGCTGATAGGAAGTGGTTGGTAAGTCTCGTAGCTTGTTTGTTGCAACGTATCGAGCTCTTATGTTCTGATATTCTTATCTTCACTTTCCTAGTGGTCATACCGCATATCTTTTTTCACATGGGCAACTGATTAAATAAATTAGGTTCACACTATTATAGTTTGTGAACCTACGTTGCTCCCATGCTCGTTCTGTACCAATGTCAATCCTGGTAGATTTTGAGGTTTGGGGACATGCTGCACATTGTCCACAAGGATGGTGGCCAGTGACTGCAGGCATCTCCCATAAGGTGCCTATAGCTCTTGGGATTTCTACTCTTGGTCTTGTATGGACTAGCTTATCCTTTAAATTTTGTCCCCTTTTGAAAGCAAAAAGGGGAGGAGGCAGTATGTCCTTGCCAGTGTTGAGAATGCCCCAGTGTTTTTTAACAATTTTGGTAATGCGATTAGAAAGCATACCAAACGTTGTAACACATGTCATGCATTCCACTTTTTCTTTGGGAGGCAGAGTTTCTAATAAGCTGGCTCTGTTGTTATTAGCCGCTCGTTTTTTGGACTGATATATCAATTTTTTAGGATAGTCCCTGTTTAACAGGTCTTGCGCTAGACCTTTTGCATGTGTCTCAAAAGAAGATCGAGTGGTGCAATTCCTTTGAATGCGCAAAAACTGCCCATAAGGCAAGTTGTCGCGCAAGGATTTTGGATGGCAGCTATGGTAATTGAGCAATGAGTTACGTGCCATTGGTTTACGGTAGAGCTCAGAAATTAGGCCATTGGGAGTGCCCACGATCAGTAGGTCCAGGAAGGCCAATCTATGGGTGTCGTATTCCATAGTGAACTTTAGGAACCGATTCCTCTGATTGAGCCATCCATGGAACTCTTTTGGGTGGATCTCATCTCCACGCCACACAACGAAAATGTCGTCTATGTAGCGTTTCCATGCTCGCAGACACCTGAGGTTGGGGTTGGTGTCTGCGAGCACGTGCTCCTGTTCGAAATGGTGCACGTACAGATTAGCGAGACTAGTGGAAAAAACGCTGCCCATACTAGTCCCGCTAATCTGCAAGTAAAGGGAATCTTCAAAGGCGAAGAAGTTCTCTGTCATAGCCAGGGTGGCTAGTGTCATAATGAGTCTAACCGGAGTTATAGACTTCAAATCTCTTGCAAGCAACAACTCCTCTATGACCTCTAATGTCTCTGTTTGGGGTATCGAGGTATACAAACTCTCAACATCGAATGACACTAAGATGTCAGTTTGAGTATCATGCTCGATGTTGGGTAGTAGTCTTAAGACGTCTTTAGTATCCTTTAAAAACGTCGGCATTTCTCGCACCATCGGTTGTAAGAAAACATCGACAAAAGTCGACAGAGGTTCCAGAAGTGAACCTATCCCTGATATTATGGGACGACCCGGTGGTGGGCATTGGGTCTTATGAATTTTAGGTAATTGGTAAAAGTAGGGTGTTACAGGGTGCGATGTGCGAAGGTATTGTCCCTCTTTTGGAGTTATCCATCCTTCCGCGAGTGCTTCTTCAACAATGTGTCCTATGATGTTAGTTAATCTCCTTGTAGGATCTTCTGATAGTTTTTTATAGGATCTCGTATCGTTAAGTTGACGCAAGCACTCGGTACGGTAGGTTTCTACATCTAAGATGACTACTGCTCCCCCTTATCTGCAGGTTTAACTACAATTAAGGGATTGTCTGTCAATTTCCTGATAGCATTTTGCTCATTTCTGGATAAGTTGTGGAAGATCTTCTGCCTGGTTTTAAAGAGTTCCTGCATGTCATGGTTTACGGCCTCCTCAAAGGTAAGTACCTTGGGCGGCAGACCCAAAATTGTGGGATTGAATGTTGAAGGTCTTTTCAACCCTGTATTTTCAGTGGAACTGGTATGTGCCATCTCTGGTGTCTTGTTTGAAAACATATAGTGGAGTCTGATCTTCCTATAAAATTTGCTCATTTCAATCTGAGCCTGGAAAGGGTCAGTCTGATTAGTGGAAACGAAACCAAGAACTTTGTTTAGTACCTGTTCCTGAGTCTCTGTGATTTGTTGTGAGCTCAGATTAATAACTAAACTGGTGCCGCTGAGGGTGCTGTTTGATCTTGTGGGGTCTTCTTCCCACACCTCAGATCCATGGTCTGGGGTGGGAGGTTCCAGCGGACCTGCCCTTGACGGGGTGTTCTTTGGCGGCCCCGGCTTCTCCTGCCCATCCCTAAAAAAGGCTGCTGGTTGTAATCTCCATAGAGTTGTGATGGGCCATAGGGGTTCATCATTGGTGGAAAGGGGGGTGGTCCCCACGGTGAGGGCTGCCACCAAGGTGGAACTTGGGGTTGGGCAAAAGCTTGATTATACCCTCTCCACCCTCTCCTGTTCCCACCCCTTCCTCTCTGTTTAAATGATGACTGGCTAGTGTTTGATCCGTCTGAATCACTGGAGGCTCCATCAGAGCTAGAGCTCCCATAGTTGGATCCTCCCTTTTGTCCATCTTTTAGGTTAGTAGTGGGTGAGAAATCATCACTCGTTTAGGGGTAAACCTTATCCATTGCGAATTTGGCCAAATCTTTTTTGAACTTTTCTAATTTTGTAAACAGTATAGAGTCCCTAAACTCTTTACTAGATTTGTTGCCATCTTCTTGATGTTTGGAGAATACTTTACTCGATGAAATGGTTGTTCTAATCTGGCCCTCTAAGACCTGGATCTCCACTAATATTTTGTCTGCTGTCTTCTTAGCCGTTTTAATAATGAGCACTAACCAGTCGCGTGTGCACTTCCAATCATGGAGGAAGTCCTTATCGTCTAGGAAAAGACGAGGGACATTTCCTACAATGAGGCCACTGGGGGCACAGTTGCTTCTTAAATAGTCCGCCATCACAATTCCATTCTTGCTTGGTTCTTTTTGAGAACTAGTATTTTCGCCCAACCTTCCTCGGAGTTGGTTGAAGTGGTAGGTAACATTTCAAGCATACTAGGATTCTCTGAGAGTAGCGTCTGGATCTCATTTTCGTCCATGCATGCAGCACAAATGCAAAGAGTAAGTAACGAGGAGAACTAAAGATATTTTTTCTCATTAGGCAGCCCTAGGCAGTTGCACCATTTTGGTGCAACCCCATGTCTACAACTGTTTGTAAATATGGTTAGCCTCAAAATCCATGGGTGGAGGCATGGGAATGTCCATGAACCACCCATGGAATGCCTACGTCATTCAAAATAATGCAAGTTGCTCATTGTGCTGCTTTACTTTTGCAGAGCCAAATAAGTCGATAATTGTGTGACTTGGTAAATACCAAAAAGGATTTTCTGTCACAGCTGCTTCAACAATTAAAAATGCAACCTAGATGCAAAACCTTTGTAAATCTGGGCATATTTAAATATAGTTTTGTGTCGAAATACATGGGTGGATGCACAGAATGCCCATGCACAACCCATTGAACGTCTACTCAGGGCCGGACTGGCATTTGTGGGCACCGGGCATTTCCCTGGTGGGCTGGAGGGGTGGGGGCCGGTTTTGTGGCCGCAGGGGGCCGCTTTTCTTACAGAGTGCCGGTTTTGTAAAATCTGCCCTCTGTAAGAAAAGCGGTAGCAGTGCTTTGCGGTTAAAAACCCTCTCCCCTCCCGTTACCAGAGCCGGTGGAGAAGCAACCTGCCAGGGCTGGTTGCTGGTCTCAGTCCGGCCCTGCGTCTACTTGAAGGTAACACAAGGCAGTTCAGTGCACTGCATTACTTTTTCTTATAAAGCCATGTAAACCAACATTTATGTGGCTTTGTAAATAACATAAAGGACTTTGCATAGGGCTGCATCAAAAACGTGATGCAGTCCTGATGTGAAATCTTTGGTAAATCTGTACCTAACTATATTTAGGTTCCTGATCCAAAAATGAACAAGTTAAAATCTCCTAATAAGATCGAGATCTCAGGAAACTCTGACTAAAACCTAGTAGATCTGATTGACGGCCCCCTGACCCAAATTCCAAGCCAAGAATGTATTTATTTGGGGGGTGTCACACTCCAAACACCCACGGCAAGATATACCCCTGACTGCTGTTAATCAGTAATACACAATGTTTAGTCTGCTTCAAAAGCAAGGGAACGGTAAAGTTCTAGCCTGACCTTACAGCTAAATTATGTCACTTTAAAAAGAAGTGGAAGTATATGAAACCTTTTTTAAACTAAAGACTCTGGTGTTGATTCACTAAGCATTTATTAGTAAGGATAGCCTACAGGAGTACTTTTTTATAGCATATTTCACACTTTAATAAATTGTCCCTTTAAACGTCCAACTCCCTATTAGAAAATCTGCAGAGACTGCAGTGCTTTCTAGTTGTACCAATCATATATGAATGTTCCCCAAATAATTCCAATTTACTCCGATCGTAGCTGCTTAGAGACCAATTCACAAAGGCATGTAAGAGTATTTAAAAGAATATTACAGAAGCACTACTTTTATACTCCGAAATGCCTTTGTGAATTGGCACCATTATGTGTTAACTCAGGAACATCATACTTTAAAGCTTTAAAATGAGATCTGAGAAGCAGATTTACCTCATATTAATGGAGGAGAAATTGTGATTCCAGAATATCTTGGAAGCACCTGGTGGTACAGTTTTCATGTTGGTGTTGTCAATAGCATTGCCTAGCTTTAAAAGTGCACTTCGTGCAGGAAAGCCGAGCATTAACAGTGTGCATTTGTAAGAAAGAAATTGCATGTCAGTGAACAGTTAATCTGGCATGATTACATGACCTGTTGTAAAATATAGCAAATGGCAGACTTTGAAATGCAAGCAAATGCGGCCACTTTTCATTGGTATGCACAAGATGAAGAATGTAGAGTGCTTTCAGATGAACAGCAGAGCCGAAATGATGTTCGTTTTGGCAAATGAGGCAATCTTACACATCTAGGTTTGCTCTGTTACCATTACCAGTCATTGTTTTTGCTTTTACAGCAAGTGATGTGAAGCAAGGTTAGCTGGCATAAGTAATCTACAGAAGACCTTGACTTTCCTCTAAATCTGAGGGAGCATTCAAACAGCTTTTTTCATACTAAAGCTATTGCATTCTATCAATGCACTAGTTGTATATAGATGATTTTGCTCATACTACAGCCAGTACCTGCTGATACTGCTCCCCTCTTTCTCTTTGCAACTGAATTACACTGAAATACCCCAACACACACCCTCTTCAACCTCATTGATACACTCAATATGGCACAGCATGTCACACACCCAACACATTCCAAATGCCACATCCTCTACCCTGTCTTCTCAAGTGGCCACACACCAATAAAACATCACCAACAATCCAATGCAAACCACACATACTTCTGGACTAGACCGACCACTTTCCCATCCCTATGTCCATACTTATTGTCCTACCAATAAACCTAGGTCAACAAAAAAGAGAAGACCAAGCTTTAAGAGCCTTCAAAGACTTTTCCATAGACAATCAAGTGCTTGAACTAATCTCTCACCTTATCAACTCCCCGTCTGATGCCAACACTCTTCTAAACAACTTCAACAATATTTTGGGAAGTAATATAAACATCTGCACCCCATTAACACCAAGAAAGCGCAAGACAAATCCTTCAGCAACCTGATTAGCTAAAGACCTTGCTGACAATAAACGATCCATTGCCAGACAGGATAAAAAACATTAAGTAAAATTGAACTCCCTCCACTCAACACACATACAGCTCATCACATCAACCAAAGCAAAGTACTATACCAACATGATCAATGAAACCACCAACAGAAGCAGAATGCAGTTCAAGACAATTAAGAACGGCATCAATCCTTTGTTGGACCCATCTATTTCACACTACACAGAAAAGTGGAAAGCTATCTACCACTTCTTCCATTAGGAGATACAGAACATCTGAAAGCACTTCAACAACACCAAGCCTGCTTAAATTTTACATCCACCCCTTCTTGTGGAATTGTGCAAATGGTCAGCCTTCAAAGAACTATCCCTCCCAGATCTCGCTAACATACTTATGTCTATCATGGCCACTTTTAATGAAGATAGCTCCTTTCCATCATCCTTAATTAAAGCTCTCTCTGGAGACACTCTTGCCTCTACTTACCATTGTTGGTGCCTTCTTCACTTAATGCATTTTCCCAGAAGCTTGCAAGAGACGCCAAATCCTACCACTTCTAAAGAAAACTACATTAAACCCTGAATCCCTCGCCATGTACCGGCCTATCACTCACCTACCAATCATCTGCAAAATCATTAAAAAAGCAGTCTGTGTTCAAACCCAAGACCACATGGATGCTAACCATCTCTTGCACAACTACCAGTCTGGCTTTATATCATGCTGCAACATGGGTTTGGCCACATTAAACATAGGAGTCAATGTCCTTTTTCCCACAGATGGAGATGACCCCTGTCTTCTGACATTGCTGGACCTCTCAGCTGCCTTTTACACAGTCAACTATTCCACCTGCATATGCACCCTGGAGTCTCAAATGAGATTCACTGGCAATGTACTTCACTGGTTCTCCTCGTACCTTTAAAAACAACAATAGTTTTTTTTTCATATGGACACTTCCAGGCCACAAAATATCACTATCACCTGTGGAGTCCTCTAGGGCTCCATAATTTCTCCTGTTATCATCAACTATTACATGGAGTGGGCAGAGCTCTAGTCACATATTACAGTATCAATATTCACCAATATGCCAATGATACACAACACTACTTGAAAGTCTCCTCTGCTTCAGATATCCAATATCCCAAACAGTGCTTGTGCATTATCCAGATCTGGATGTCCAGCACCAACTTGAAGATCAACCAACCAAGACAGAATTCATGTTATTTGCCAAAAACAATAAATAAGATACAGTGCAAACCTGGCCCAAAGACACGAACCTTGAGGACTTCGAATCAAAACTTTCACTGAATGCCAAGTCACTTGGATTCATCCTAGACACCAACCACACCCTCTATGAACACATTGGCAAAAACATAAAAGACTGCCTGCTACCAGCTCTCTCTTCTACAGAAAGTCAAACCTGTGATTTCAGTATTGCTGTTCAAGCCATCGAAATCTAGCATCAGGATGGTAGTAATGCTTATTCTACGGCCTCCCAGCCTCAAGGCCTCCATACTGACAGCCCTTAGGTGCATCCCACATTCTGTAATATGTCTCATCACAGGCATGAAGAAATATGATAATGTCACCCCTTCACCGGATGGAATGCCACTGGCTCCTCTTGCTAGTAAGGACCATCTTATAAATCAGCACCATCATTTACAAAGCTATCATGACCAGCCTTCTGTTTATCTTGCAGTAAAACTCAAGGTCTCTGATGAATCTTGTTACATTTGCAGCCAGGAGGGCATCAGACTGCAGACTAAGAACTGTAAAAAAAACAAGACAGCAGACCTATGCCCTCCGGAGCTGGAACAACAGCACTGTATCCATCAGGACTGCCCCAAAGTGGCTTAAATGTTGGAAGAGTGAAGATTCCCCTCTTTATAGAACACTACACCAAAATGTTTTAGCTATGGACAAACCAGCTTTCTCTCCTTTAGCTCTCTGACTTTATTCTTGTCTTTGACCATTACGGCAAATACAATGTATCTACATTTGTGTATTCTGCTCTGGCTGCTGGCAATGTTTGCTCTTCAACATCTATCCATCTATCCTCCATCATGAAATGTATTTGTACAGAAGAAGACAGTGTCCCTGCCTGTCAAAAATAAATAAATAAATAAATAAATGTTGCATAGCTACTGTTTATGTCACCAACTCCCATACTTGCCTTTTTTGAATCCTTTTACTCATTTTCAGTATCTGTCCCTGTCGTCCCATAACACGATAACGGCACCACAGTGGTCATCATGCACAAGATGAACATCTCTTCACATGCAGGCTGAAAACAAAAATAACTACCACTTGACCACACACTCAAAAGGTGTAGCTTGTTAAGTATGTGTATAAGTGGTTTAGTGCCACCTCATAAGGCAGTAAGTGCCATAAAATGCTACAGTACAATACATTTTTTGCATATTATTTTCCCAAGCAAATATTTTTAGCCATAGAATTTTCTGTTTCTTTCTTTATTTACAGAATTTGCTTCCCAACTTTTGCAGGATAATTTTTCTGCAACATGACAAACTGCAAAAACAGAGGCACATCTTTACAAGCCCTTATCTCCACAGGAAGGTCACTATTTTCCGCCGTTCCTGCGGTGTTAGGGGCATCGTCTTACACACAAGGCGGTGTTAAGCCACTTAACATGACTTAACGCTGCCTTGTTAATAAAGATCCCATTCATGCTACACTTAGCTTGAAAGGGGCATACAATGGATGATTTGCGTTCTAAAGCACTACTCACTGATTTTGATGCTGCCCTATATTTACAAGGGTGGTGTAAACATGGGGCAGTGCCAAAATTAAGACCAGGTAAAACCTGGTCTTTAACATGGTGAAACGAGGAGAAATGCTTTATTTCTCCTCGTTTTTGCTGTTTATTTGTGTGCTGCATTGTGCAGCACAAATAGAAACAGCAAAACACCATTGGTTGTTTATGTTTCATTTAAAGAAAATATATGAGTTTTAACTTCTATATGTGTTGCATTCTGCAGCACACATAGAAGTTACAGAATGCCATTACTGATTGTTCATGGGCAGGAAGGGACACCTTCCTGTACATCACAGCTTTCCAAACCTTTCATGTTGGTGACACCTTTTTGTGAAAAAAATTTCAGGGACACGGTAACGCGAGGAAGCGCAGTGAGCGAGCCCGAACCACCTATGGTGGGTTCGGGCCCCACACACAACCCCACACACACCACCCCACAGACACACCACCCCCCACACACACCCCACACAACCCTCCCCACAAACAAAACCCCACACACACCCCCACACACCCCACACACCCACACAACCCCACACACACACACACAACCTCACACACCCCCCACATACGCCCCCACACACACCCCACACACACCCCCTACACACACACACACCCCACACACACCCCTCCACACCCCACACACACACCCCACACACACCAACACAACCCCCCTACCACAAACAACTCCACACACACAAAAATGCAAGTGTACGTCTCTAACACAACTGGTGCTCATGTAAAGCGCTCTGATACCTTTGGCTTTCGTTTGCTCAACAAAAAAAGTTTGGCAAAACCTGCATGGTAAAGCGTAAAGGAGGTTGCCTACCATTATTTATCAATGTAATTGCTTTCTTAGAATTACTCCTTGAGGACCCCCATTTCTCCCTCCCCCCCAATCATACTTCTGCAGATGTCATCTAAAGCGCAGCCTCTTTTAGGCAACCTTTTATTCCCTGCAGACCATCAGTGGTTAAAACATCTGAAATAGCAAGTAAGGATGAAACCACGGCATGAAAAAGTCTATCAGACCAGCTGCTTTCGTGTTGCATTATAGTTAATACACTGTATCAGGTGCGCAACACTCATTGGCATCAAAGGGCTTCAGCCCCGCCCCCCCCCCGTCGTGTGTGGCAGCCCGGGACCGCTCACAGCCGCACCCGAGCGCTTCACAGGTCTTTAAAGACCTTGTGCATGTTAATAGGGCTTTGTTGTTGTTTCACCCCTTCTAAGAGCCCCTGCAACCCGACTCTGCCGATTGCCAGCAGACGTCATCTCCTCTCATCACGCGACACACCTACATATGGTTCGCGACACAGTAATGTGTCACGCCACACAGTTTGGAAAGCTGTGCTGTATATAAACAATTTTTTCCTGCAATGCAGGCACCCTTGTACAATGGTGCAAGAGTACCTCCTTTGGTGCTAAATGCCTACATTTACCACCAGTGCTAAAGGAAAAGCAGGGGTGCACCATATTGTTGTGAATATGGTGCATCCCTGCATTTGGAAACTGTCGGATTGTGGCGTTAGCCTTCTTGGCCTAACGCCACCTCTCTGCAGGATTAAGAGACCATCACTAGGACAGGAGTGTAGCGATTGCGGGTTCCAGAGGGCGGGGCGCAGGTCTGCCTTGTAAATCCCGTAGGTGGTATATGTGTGGGGATGTGTGCAGGATAGGTCGGACAAACTACACTAACCAGCATTCCAAGGGGCAAGGCAGCGGAGTCATGGGACCTAGGTCATTTAAGCACCTCCCTTTCTCTCAGACGGTGCTTGTCAATCGATCCGGAGGCTGTAGGAATGGCGGATGGTGTTCCCCGCCAGATTTCAGCTAGAAGACAGAAGATTACCTAGAAGACGAAGCCGTCAAACATCCCGTTTTCTGCATTTCCGCGGACATCCGATAAGTACTGTGATAACGGAAGCAGGCTCGCTTTCGTTGTGAACTCTTGTGTTCCTGTTGTGCCTTAGATAGTTAGGGATACTGGTACAGAACTCTTGGCCTTACCTTGTTTATTCCGAAGAGGTCTCTGTGGCGAACGCGTTCTGCAGTAGAAACGCGCATTGCTGCTATTCAGTGCACATCTCTCCAGAGAGGGATTCTGGGAGACGTAGTTCCGGTTGTGTTACCTATCGGAATACCGTGCATAAGAGACAGAGACTCTGTTCCTAGTTCGCTACTTTGTTTTGTTTTCAATTATCTTTCGTGGACAATTGTCGTGTTCGGCTCGTGCATTTAAACAGCCGGTACAGCATCTATTATTTTGTCCGCTGCCTGCAAAGGTTCAGAACTCCAGCATAAAAGGGACGTTATCCTTTAACCAGTTTCCGTCCTACCTGGACAATCATCAGGCTATTTGTCCTGCAAGAGTGCTGTTTCATGTTCCTTTCCAGCTTGGGTAGTGTGTGACTCTGGTGAGTGTTGTGCAAAGAATTGGGGAAGTGTAATTCCTAGACTCTTAGAGTGCAGTGATAACTTTGTTCATTACTCTTCCTGACCAGGTGGGATGTCTCCCTCTATTCTACGCCACCGTGTGACCAGACCCTGAGGGATCCCCAAGAATCATCATTACCCGTTTTTTATTTTATCCACTTACCCTTTCCCGGCTGGGTACGTGTTCTCACAGTGAGTGTTCATTTTGCTGTGTGATCCGTAGCTGGTAGGGAGTGGGGAACTTAGCATCTGAAGTCGTTTCTGCCGGACATCCTGAGCAAAGGTTAGTGGCGATTGTGTGCTTGCGCTGCTGCCAATCCACAACAGATTGACAAGCCCAAGTTTACACGCCGGCCCAAACGATGAATGTAGAAACAGTGTTGGCTTCCGTATTGGAAGGCCTAGCTTCCTTACAGCAGGAGGTAGCTACTTCTAGAGCAGAAAACCAGACACTGTATAAAGAAGTAGGTACGTTAAGGAGAGAAGTTGCAGGTCTTTCCCGGAAAGGGACAGGAGGGAGTCCTTATCTCAAACCCGCCACGTTACCTCCTCCTGGCCCCAAAACACCGTTAGGAGCAGAAGGGGGTGGGTTTTTTGTTCCTCCTCAAGTTGCCACGTCTACCACCTCCTCGACTGATCCAGCTCATACCGTTCATGTTGTGCAGACGGTAGGCGTTCCCTTAGCCTCGCCCGAACGCTTTTACGGAGACCCCCGAAAGTTTGAAACATTCCTGAACCAGTGCAGACTACATTTTCTATGTAAACCTGGGGTTTTTCAGGACGACCCTGCTAAGACAGCATTTATGATGTCCTATATGGGGGGTAATGCTGCCAGTTGGATCATCCCATTGTTGGAGAAGAACGACCCAGTGTTGCACGATTTTTCTGCTTTTTGTGTTGAGTTACGTAAGCTTTTTGATTGGAAATCCCACATGCTGACCCTGGATAGGGAATTGCTCACCATACGTCAAGGGTCTCAGGACTTGTTATCATACATCACCTCATTCAATAGGCTGGTGGTCGAGACTGACTGGCCTCCTGCTAAGCGTATTTCATTATTTTATCAAGGCCTGCGAGGAGAACTAAAGGATGTACTGGCGCAAGTGGTACAGTTACCCGATACTTGCGAAGACTTCATAGATCTAACAGTCCAGTTGGACCACAGGCTCCTTGAGAGAAGGGGGGATAGATCGAGAGGGGACAACCGTCCATTCTACCCTCGCTTTAAAGGACCTATGGAAGAATGTGCCAAACCCTCTGAAGGCCCTGAACCCATGCAAATTGGTGGAATACGTGGACCCCTGACACAGGAGGAGAAAGACAAAAGACGTTGTCTAAAGCAATGTTTGTATTGTGGGAAAGGAGGACACTTTATTAAGGATTGTAGAGCAAGGAATGCAGTCCCAGAAAGAACCCTCGTTCCAAGGGCACAAGCTCTAGTACAATCTGATAAACCGACGGAAAACTGAAGAACCCAAAACAGGAGGAGGTCTCTGCCTTGGGTTGTTTGCTGCTAACGATCTCCCCTTCTCTCACTAATACATTGCATCCTGCTGTGGCGCACATGAATCTCCAGATCACCCTATGGGTCACGCCTCAGAAGTCATTGAATATAGACGCTCTAGTAGACTCGGGAGCAACCGGAAACTACATCGATCAGGAATTCGCTTTGAAGATCGGTATCGCCTGCGAGAAAAAAGAAAAACCTGAGTTGGTGAAAGCTGTGGATGGAACCTTTTGTCATCTGGTCCAGTGGCTTACCACACTTATCCAATGCTGATGCAGACCGGTCTTAATCATCAGGAACACATCCAGTTCGACCTTATTGATGCGCCCCAATTCCGTCTCATCTTGGGAATGCCCTGGTTAACTCTCCACGATCCGAAGGTCAGTTGGGCTGCACGCACCATTACACTGTCATCCGATTATTGTCAGGAACATTGTACTCAGGCTTCTTCGATCACCTGCATTCCTGAAATATCATCCTCTGTCTGTCTGGCAACTGCATGTCCTCAAGATCGATGTTGTTGTGCTACCGTACTCCCCGTGGAATATCAGTCATTCCTTCCTGTGTTTGACAAACAACAGGCTACCCACTTGCCGCCGCACAGAGTGTATGACTGTAGAATTGACCTTATACCAGGAGCCGACATTCCATGCAGTCGGGTCTATGCCATGACCGAAAAAGAAACAGAATATCTGAAGACGTACATTGAAGAGAACCTCGCGTCGGGATTTATCAGACACTCAACGTCTCCTGCTTCATCCCCTATGTTTTTCATTCCTAAGAAGGATTGTGCTGAATTAAGACCCTGTATCAATTACAGAGCGATAAACCGTGTGACCATCAAAAATCGATACCCTCTCCCCTTGATACCCGTGCTAATGGACCAACTCAAAGGCGCCAGATATTTCACTAAACTTGATCTCCGTGGAGCCTATCATCTGGTGCGTGTCAAACATGGGGATGAGTGGAAAACAGCGTTTCGAACAAAGCTGGGTTTGTTCGAATACAGGGTGATGCCTTTTGGGCTATGCAATGCCCCCGCCGCATTTCAGTTTTTTATGGATGAAGTTTTACGAGGGTGTCTGGAAACATACTGCATCGTTTACATCGATGATATATTGGTGTATTCCACCACCCTCTCGGACCATGTCATGCATGTGAAATCCGTGCTAGGCAGATTACAACAGAACTCGCTGTACGCTAAACTGGAGAAATGTTTGTTCCACGTACAGGAGGTGTCTTTTCTTGGGTATGTCATCAACTCACAGGGATTTCAAATGGATTTGAGCAAGGTGGAAGCAATCATCAACTGGAACACTCCAAAGACCGTTAAGGCTGTACAAAGCTTTCTCGGTTTTGCAAACTATTACCGTAGGTTTATAAAGGACTTCTCCAAAATCATACATCCGATTTCTAGTTTGTTGAGAAAGAATACGCCCTTTGTGTGGAGTAAGGAAGCTGATACATCCTTTCAATATCTCAAGAAGCAGTTCACCCAGGCTCCTATTCTGCGTCATCCCGATCCGCAATTGCCATACATTCTGGAGACCGATGCCTCGCAATATGCGGTGGGAGGAGTGCTGTCTCAAAGACACCCAGTTACCGGCCAAATACATCCTGTTGCCTTCTTCTCTAAGAAACTTATGCCCTGCGAGGTTAACTATGCTATCACGGACAAGGAACTCTTAGCCATAAAAAGGGCTTGTGAGGAATGGCGTCATTATCTCCTTGGGGCGGTGCATACAGTAGAGATCTATACGGATCACAGGAATCTGCTATTCTTGAAGACAGCCAAGGCCCTCACTCCAAGACAGTTACGGTGGTCTCTGTTCTTTTCAGACTATGATTTTATCATCAAATACAAACCTGGACCCCAAAACGGAAAGGCAGATGCACTTTCGCGTTTGGAGGATGGAGAACAGAGAAGGGTAGAAGAAATGGAAGCACCTTTGATTCTCCAGGAAGCAGAAGCAAACATAGGATCCGTAGCCCTTGTGTCGTCAAACAACTTCCTCGAGGACGTGAAGATAGCCCTTGCAGAGATGAACATGCAGGAATGGATACAAGAAGACCCGGAACTTCGCACAGAAAAAGATGATCTCGCCTATCAGGGTACGGCTTTGTTTATTCCCACGGAAGCCCTACGGCAGCAAGTCTTGGCCTGGTCTCATGATTCTGTGTTGGGAGGACATATGGGGATGTACAAAACCATTGCTATTGTAGAACGTTCGTTCTGGTGGCCCCAGCTACGAGATGAAGTTCGGTCTTATGTGAGAAATTGCGCCATCTGCGCACAAGGAAAGGCCATACATGCTTGACCTGTGGGACTGCTCAGACCTTTGCCCATACCTCCCCAACCATGGCACACTCTCTCCATGGATTTTATAGTTGAGATGCCCCCGTGTGACGGGATGACAGTGATATTGGTTGTTGTTGATCACTTGACGAAGATGGACCATTTCATACCTCTGGCGGAGTTACCCACGTCTGCGGAACTAGCAAAGGTGTTTCTCCAACACATCGTCAGGGCCCGTGGTATTCCTTGTGTATTGATCACCGACAGGGGTACTCAGTTCACATCTCGGTTCTGGAAGGCGTTATGTACCACTTTGAACATAGATGCCCGTCTTTCCTCCAGTTACCACCCTCAGACGGATGGAAAGACGGAACGTCTGAACCAGACACTGGAACAATATCTTCGATGTTTCTCTCTGCGAAATGATATGGACTGGACTGTGTTACTATGGATGGCCGAATTTGCTTACAATAACGCTGTGCACTCAACACTGGGTTGTTCTCCTTTTTATTGTCTCCATGGGCATCATCCAAATATCCTTCCCTTTGAGTGGCCTGTTCGCTCCCCTGTTCCTAGTATCCACGAACACCACGCACATCTTAGGGCGGTGTTGCTAGATGCAAGACATAGTCTGGCCGATGCTCAGTCCGCGCAGAAACGCTTCGCTGACAGGAAGAGGGGGGTTGAGCCTACCTATGGGGTGGGAGACAAAGTGTGGCTCTCCACTAAGAACCTCCGCATAAAGGGGAATTCTAAGTTGAAGCCCAAATATGTGGGCCCCTACAGTATTGTGGAGGTGATTAACCCTGTTGCTGTCAAGCTATTGCTCCCAGAGGGTTGGAAGATCCATCCTGTGTTCCATGTTTCCCTTCTTGTCCCTTGCCCACCTAGTATGAGACTCCCGGTGGCGCCCCTTCCTCTGGATGTGGATGGACAGGAGGAGTTTGAGGTGCAGTCCATTCTTGATTCCAGGATGGTGAGGGGCGGGATCTAATATCTGGTGGAGTGGAAAGGTTATGGCCCTGAAGATCGGTCATGGGAACCTGTGGGGAATCTACACTGTCCAGAGTTGGTTGAACATTTTCATGCCCTGCATCCGGGTAGACCAGGTCAACCGCCGAGTCGGCAGTCCTTGAGAGGGGGTTCTATAGCGATTGCGGGGTCCAGAGGGCGGGGCGCAGGTCTGCCTTGTAAATCCCGTAGGTGGTATACGTGTGGGGATGTGTGCAGGATAGGTCGGACAAACTACACTAACCAGCATTCCAAGGGGCAAGGCAGCGGAGTCATGGGACCTAGGTCATTTAAGCACCTCCCTTCCTCTCAGACGGTGCTTGTCAATCGATCCGGAGGATGTAGGAATGGCGGATGGTGTTCCCCGCCGGATTTCAGCTAGAAGACAGAAGGTTACCTAGAAGACGAAGCCGTCAAACATCCCGTTTTCTGCATTTCCGCGGACATCCGATAAGTACTGTGATAACGGAAGCGGGCTCGCTTTCATTGTGAACTCTTGTGTTCCTGTTGTGCCTTAGATAGTTAGGGATACTGGTACAGAACTCTTGGCCTTACCTTGTTTATTCCGAAGAGGTCTCTGTGGCGAACGCGTTCTGCAGTAGAAACGCGCATTGCTGCTATTCAGTGCACATCTCTCCAGAGAGGGATTCTGGGAGACGTAGTTCCGGTTGTGTTACCTATCGGAATACCATGCATAAGAGACAGAGACTCTGTTCCTAGTCCGCTACTTTGTTTTGTTTTCAATTATCTTTCGTGGACAATTGTCGTGTTCGGCTCGTGCATTTAAACAGCCGGTACAGCATCTATTATTTTGTCCGCTGCCTGCAACGGTTCAGAACTCCAGCATAAAAGGGACGTTATCCTTTAACCAGTTTCCGTCCTACCTGGACAATCATCAGGCTATTCGTCCTGCAAGAGTGCCGTTGCATGTTCCTTTCCAGCTTGGGTAGTGTGTGACTCTGGTGAGTGTTGTGCAAAGAATTGGGGAAGTGTAATTCCTAGACTCTTAGAGTGCAGTGATAACTTTGTTCATTACTCTTCCTGACCAGGTGGGCTGTCTCCCTCTATTCTACGCCACCGTGTGACCAGACCCTGAGGGATCCCCAAGAATCATCATTACCCATTTTTTATTTTATCCACTTACCCTTTCCCGGCTGGGTACGTGTTCTCACAGTGAGTGTTCATTTCGCTGTGTGATCCGTAGCTGGTAGGGAGTGGGGAACTTAGCATCTGAAGTTGTTTCTGCCGGACATCCTGAGCAAAGGTTATTGGCGATTGTGTGCTTGCGCTGCTGCCAATCCACGACAAGGAGAGAAAGAAAAAAAAAACCTGTAGTACTTTGGACTGCTTCCAGCCTGTTACTTTAGAGGAAGTATATAACTCCCTGGCCACAGTTAAATCCAGTTCACCTCTATATCCACGCTCTCTTAAAACTATGGCTCTACTAGCCACTTGTTGCGCTCCCTTGATTAAAAATTTTTTACCTGCTCTATGCAAACGGGAATTATCCCTATAGCATGGAAGGAAGCATGTGCATGGCCCATACTAAAAAAAGCCACATTGAACCCTCAAGCACTCTCTACCTCCTCTGGGTAAGCAATTTTTAAGGCCTAATAAATAGGTAGCTGGGGTCTTATCTTGAAACAAATAATATCCTGGTTCCCTCACAATCGAAGTTCCAACCAGGTTTTAGCACAGAGTCCGCACTCTTTGCCGTCAGAGAAATCAGAGAAAAAGAGCTTCTCTGCCGAAATGATAGCAATCTCCAACTGGATGACCAAGAACTGTCTCCAGCTCAATCCAGAAAAAACAGAGATTATGCTGCTTGGGAAAGCCCCAGCCATGTTATGTTATGTTATTCGGAATTTATTAAGCGCACGGTCACCCAGGGGTTTCATGGCGCTGTTTCATGGCGCTGGTGGGTCACCAGTCATCTGGTCAGATGACTGGTGGCCCACAAACTGGGTGCGATTCTCGTGCCCAAACAAATGGTAAAAAACCTACGAATAAAATTTGACCAAGCCCTAACAATGAAAGACATGCTTGAGGGGCAGATTTTCCAAAAATACATGCAACTCACCACAGCACCCAAAAAGGCTCCGTTGTATTGCATGACAGGGAGGGAGCAGGACGGCAACATATCTTAAGCGATATGGATCTCTCCTCCCCTCGCCCTAGCACTGGTATTGATTTCAGCTGCTGATCACCACTCACACACCACAGCGCCATGGCACTATGGTGTGTGAGTGAGTCTACCATAGGGTTTGTACAGGACGAGTACCCTTCCTGTACAAAATACTAGGCCTAGACAAGTTTAAAAGGTTCCCCACTTTGTATGTGCGCAGCACGCATGCAAAGTCGGAGAAGAAAGGAGAAATTAAAACATTTCTCCTGTTAGCGCCTCCTTTGAAGTGGCATTAACTTTTGGTGCTAAATCCTGTATATAGGTTTTTGCAGATAGGGCTCCGCGTCAATGGGCATGGGTGGTTGCATGGGAAAGTCCATGCACCACCCAGGTAATGCCCCCTTGGTACAAAGTAGCGCAAAGCAGTGCTTTGTGCTGCTTTTCGCTACTTTTAGGGTACTTCCCAGCGCTGGAAAGTAAATTCCCCCCAAAAAATTTTGTGCTGGTTAGAGTTACTTTTGTGATGCTAATCTAGCACTATATGTTGGAAAATCTACCCCTTAGTTTGAACATGGCAGAGCACATAGAGAAATTCTATGGTAGACTATGTGTGTGAAATAAAACAATATATTCCCAGAAGTTTAAGAATATAGAAGCTGTGGCAGCTTTCCATGACAAAATTACAGGGATCCACTTTTACGCAAGTATTCCCTCAATGTTAGACTCTATGGAGCTTATTTACAAGTCCCTTGTGCCACCAGTGCATCACTTTTAATATGGGAAAATGTGACGTACAGGCGGCGCAAGGGACTTGTAAATAAGTCCCTTAAGTATTAGTTATTGCTAAGTATGGGCGAATTTAGCAAATTCGCGATCCGCGAATTTGCGGATTTGTGAATTTGCGATCCACAAAATTCGCAAATTTGTGCGAATTTTTGTTTTTTTGCGTGTTCGTGGGGTTTTTTGCATGTTCGCGGTGTTTTTTGCGTGTTCGCGGGGCTTTTTGCGTCTTCGCGAGCCGCTTGCATAGCGAAGTTACCCATGCAGTCGTTTATGGGAGAGGGAGAGAGAGATAGATAGATAGATAGATAGATAGATAGATAGATAGATAGATAGATAGATAGATAGATAGATAGATAGATAGATAGAAAGAGAGAGAAAGAGAGGGAAAGAGAGAGGGAGAGAGAGAACGAGAGAAAGAAAGAGAGGCCGGATCTCTGAAGGGCCAGATTCCTGAGTTGCCCCTACAGAACATACAGCTTTTTATTTTTAACAAAATGCATATGAAAATTGTGCTGTAAAGGTCTCTTTAGTTTAACCCCTACTGACAACTCAAAATGGGTGTATTTGCCATCCTCTCCCTTCTTCCTGTTTTTTATATCTGTAAGTGCTTCCTGATGAGGTTTAATTCCTTGGACAGGTGCCTCGTTGCCTACTTGTAACTATGCTCTGACCCTGCTTCAAGGGTCGGAGCAGGGTCAGAGAATAGTTGCAAGTAGGCAACGAGGCGCCAGGAAGCAATTAGCAGCAGGTGTCCAAGTTGAATTTAATTTGTTTGTAACCCTTTTGTAAAAGGTTACAAAGAAATTAGGTTCAACTTTTGCACCTGCTGCTGTAACCCTTGCTTGGCTGAAAATTCGTCCCCGCTGATTCGCGGATTTTACCGCGATTTTGCGAGATTCGCGGATCGCGAAATCGCGGAAACTCCGCAAATTCGCCCGCAAAACGGATTTTACGCCCACCCTTAGTTATTGCCCATATACATCCGCATTGAGCATAGGGATGTTTTTGTGCATAATTCAATGAGTGACCTAACATTTTATTTAAATATTGTATATTCCACAGAAATACAATGAAATGCAAATAGATACCAACGATTGTAATTATACTATTGATGGCAAATGTTGACCGAGTGCGGTAAACAGAACAAGACATACATGTAATTCATCACCTCGATTGGCTTGGCAGCATTTGTGATCACCTCTCCTAACATTTATGGCACAATACTGCGTCTGTTTGCCAAAGAGTTGTATGCTGATAAACCGCCCTGTGGCTGCCTTTGACAAATAATCAATATGCGCCGGGCACCTGGTCCTTCTCGTTGCTTTTGCACCTGACTATCAAAGATGCATAAAATCAACACTTAACATCTAGTAGCATAAGGTAAAAAAATGGGGCCCTGTATCGCAGTGTGGTAAGGGCCCCCCTGAGAATTCCAAGTATCATAGATATTGATATGTTTTAGGCTGAATAAGGGTCCCTGAAGAGCACAGACCCACAGGCACTACTGGGGCTGCAGGGACCTGTGTTACCCTCCACAGAGTAATACTTTGGTTTGTTGCTGTTACTTTAGGAAAAGTGTGAGTGGCACAGCCTTTATAAGCATCCACATACGTGCACAGCATAATGTACAGGGATGTCAGAGGCTTCCCCAGAATACACATCAAGTCCCAGATTTACTAACCCTTTGCACCGGGTTGTAATGCAAAACACTGAGCAAGCTTTTGTGTATTGGTATTTACTTTCCAACTCAAATCAGGATTGGTGTCAAGCTCACAAAATTAACAAAAAGCAGGGGCAGATTTACAATAACTGGCGCATCCCCAGGGATGCGCCAGTTATTGTGCGCCGCAGCTCCGCCACCCATGGTGCGCCGCATTTACAATGCGCCGCACCATGGGGCAAAAACTGCACAGATGCGAGACGCAAATGTGCCGTAAAGGTGGCACATTGCTGGAGTTGCGTCGCAAGCGCGACGCAGCTCCAGCAAGGCTCGGGTGCCCTATCTGTCCAATGCTGCGTCAAGCCTTACGCCTGCTTCAAGCAGGCGCAGGGTTTTGACGCAGCATTGGCCTAAAAGTGACTGAGTGAAATTTTGTAGATTTCACTCAGCCACTTTTGCGAGGCGCACCTGCCCCGGAACGCCCACCCTGCGCCGGAACGCCCACATGTGGCACAGGGCTTTACAACGTGACGCATATGCCTAGATGCGTCACGTTGTAAATGGGTCACAGGGACACGCCACGTTTACGCCGCCGTTGCGTGACGCAAACGTGGCGCAAGTCCAACATAAATCTGCCTGCAGTGTTTTGCAAGCTTTGCGTCAAGGGGGCGTTCCATGGATGGTACATGAACATTCAAAGGCAGCCACCAATGGGCTTTGACGGGCATTCCTATCTACTAACAATTGTAGGCAGAGAATTACAGCAAAACATTACGCCCAGGCTTGAACGTAACTTAAATTAATCTGGCGTGATTTGAGTACTATCGGTAATTTTGCATTACTCTTGTTATGATAATTTCCATTAAATTACGCTGTAGTGCCACGCCACATAATTTTGCGTCAATCATGGCAAAGGTTAACCTCTAGGTCATGTGAAGGCAATATGTGGAAATGCACACTAGTTTGTTGTTTGGTTGTTTTTTGTTTTTTGTCAAAAGCAGATTCTCACGTGGTGTGAACCAAGCTTGTTTCATGGATCGTTTAAGCAACTTTCTTAGATAACCACTTTGTTTGAATTTTTCTTGCAGCATTTCAGCTTGGAGGAAATAATTTTCTTTCCTTGTGCAGTTTCTGCGTATGCACAGGAATTGCCCATACCGCAAGTCATCCCGTAGGTTTCTTGGTTGGAAGGTGTTATAGGGCAGTGATTTGTTTTTATCTGTGGGTTTTCTAGATAGCATTTTTTGCAGTGTACCATTGATAGCTCATACTTTAACAGCAAGAAAAGTCAGGGTGGATTTACTCTTCGTCGTACTGAATTGTACATTCGGGCTCCTATTATTCAGCCAGTTATGAAAGTCAATCAGTTGTTGTACATCTCCCCTCCACAGACACCACACGTTGTCAATATACATCAGCCATTGGGGAATTTGATGTGAAAAAGAATTGCTGTCTTCAATAAACTTTTTTTTCAAATAGTGCCATGTAGAGGAACGCCATCTCCGATGTGAAGGGACAGCCCATGGCAGCCCCTTTTACTTGGATGTGGAATTCTTATTTAAATTTAAAATAATTCCTTTTTAATGCCAGTGTAACCAGTTTGAGTATGAATGAGGTAGGGACTTTGTGTGGTCTAGGGCGTGATTCGATTAAAATGTCTATTGCTTCAAGACAGCCATCTTGTGGAATCTGGGTGTACAGTAAAACAACAGTGGTCCTCCATGCTGTATTTTTGGCCTTCAATATTGTTTATAAAATCTGTGGTGTCCGGAATATATGATGGGATATCCTTGAAGAACGGTTTTAGGAAGATATCCACATACTGCGCTATTGGCTCAAGGACTGAATCACATCCAGACATGATAGGGTATCCTGGGAGGATGCTAGCGTCTTTTTTTATACGTTTTCTTTAGGTACTCAAATTTCTTTAGTCCCAGAATATCATGGTCGAATCCTTCTTGAAGAGTGAACAAAATGTCTTCCTTGATCTCTTTTGTGGGATTGTGGGCCATGCATGTGGTGATACCAGTTTGTATTGTCCAAATGTTTCTTATATTCAGCCATATATTTGTCTGTCGCCCAAAAAACTACTGCTCCTCCTCTATTTGCCTTTTTAATCACCACAGAGGTGTCACTTTTGAGTTCTTGTATGGCTGCCACCTGTCTTTTGATTATGTTACTTTCGAATAATTACTTCTTTTTTTCCAACTGAGTGATGGACAACAGGACCGCTTGTTCAAATGTAATGAACTTCTTTGGTATAGTGTGTGGTGGTGGGCAGAAGGCGTATTTTTTCTTTATTCCAGATGGTTCTTCACAGCTGTTATCTTTCTTGTTTTGGAAGAAAGCTTGCAATCTCAGTTTCCTGAAAAACCTGAGGGCTTCAGTTGCGCTGCATTTTGGAACCGACACCTCGCTTTGACTGCATGGCGCATCTTCAATGTGGATCCATGCAAACCTCTGCAACTATGATTTAAGGTACTCTGATTAAGCCTAACATGCTCTCTTTAGTCGCCTCATGCTCCATCTTGGTCAGCCTAAACTTGTGAGCTTGTACCAGTTTGGCACAACCAGAAATTCCCACTAGCGTTTTATGCTTTTTTGGTGCCATTTTCATTGAAAGCTGTAAAAGTCAATGTGTCCAATTCTACTAACTGAATTTTTGTTATTTTGGTCTTGTTTTATTCACTAAAATCACTCTAATGTTCTATATCATTTATGAGCTCCTTTTGTGGTGTGTTTTCACTGGTTTACTGTTTGAAATGTTGCACATATACTTTACACATTGCCCCTGAGTTAAGCCTGACTGCTCTCTGCCAAGCTACCAAGGAGGGGAGCATAGGTTAATTTGGGGCTTGCTTATGCCTTACCCCGACAAGGACTGTGGTTGCTGAGTGATGAGGACTTGCACTATAGTTAACCTGAGTCAACCAACAATACCATGTCTTACAAATATAAGTTAGGATTCTTTATTACAATTCCGAAGACACCAACAATGAAGAAGTTACGTGTTCCCATTTGCAAATTACAGCTTATTAAATTAAATAGGGTAACCCCTCATTGTATGCCATGGGAGAGGTGGGCCTTGCAGTAGAGAAAAAAGAATGCATGAGTTTTTCACTACAAGACAAGTAAAACTTAAATGTACAAGCCCTACATTTAAAATACATTGCACCCTGGCCTCTGGGCTCTCAATGGCCTACCCAAGGGGTACCTTTTGTCTAATAAAAAAGAAGATTTTGGCCTGGCAAAAAGGCTTATTTTGCATTGTCGAAATGTCAGTTTAAAACTGCACACAGGCTGCAATGGCATGCCTGGGAAATGTTTAAAGTGCCTCTTTAGTGGGTGGAACAATCAGTGCTGCAAGCCCACTAGTAGCATTAATTTACAGGCCCTGGGCACAGGTAGTGCCACTTTACTGGGGGCTTATATGTATATTATATATCCCAATTGGTTATAAGCCAATCTTACCATGTTACAAGGAGAGAGACATGCACTTTAGTGCTGGTTAGCAGTGGTAATGTTTGCAAAGTCTTAAAGCCAGCAAAAAATGAAGTCAGCAAACAAGAGGGTTGAAGCCAAAATGTTAGGGTGTAAACAACACCAAGGAGGCCCGGTCTAACAGAAACTATAAATACCTACGTGTACATGTTTGCACTATGATCCTCAGTATAGAGTCTCCTAATGCAGAGAACTGGAGACTAACCCTGGGCTAAGTACTTCGCTACGCCCACGGGCGTAGTGTTGCCTACTTCGCCCTTTGCGAAGTAGGCGTAGCAGGCAACACTACGCCCACTCCGTGGCCATAGCGAAATTGCCCGCCACCCGCCTCCCTCCCGCCCTCCCTAAATACTTAAATTACCTTTTTAAAATGAATAAAAGCCACTTACCTTGTCTGCTGCGTCCCCGGGGCTCCCTCTTGTAATCGCGCCGCCGTTTCGGATACTAATGCGAATGCGTGGCCGCCTGCGCATGCGCATTTCTCGTGAGAAATGCGCATGCGCGGGCAGCCGCGCATGCGCATTAGTATCCAAGACGGTGGCGCGATTACGAGAGGGAGCCCCGGGGACGCAGCGTACAAGGTAAGTGGTTTTTATTCATTTTAAAAAGGTAATTTAAGTATTTAGGGAGGGCGGGAGGGCGGGAGGGAGGCGGGTGGCGCGTAGTGGGGCTATGCGAAGTGTGTGGGTGGGCGTAGTTTCTCGCCCACTTCACGTAGCTTCGCGTAGCCCCACTACGCCTTCTACGCCCAGGGTTACTGGAGACCCAACTTTAACTGCTGGGGCGTTGTGCCTCAGTGCCCGAGCACCACAAACAATGCTAACAGAGGCACAAAGCTTCAACTCCGTGAGTGGGTCGAACCATTAACTAAGGCAGCAGATAGGAGTGGAGTAATTGACAGGAAGGGGCAGTCTCCATTGTGCTACATTTAAAATCTGATGAGTGCCTTGAGTGCTGGGCCCTGTCTGTAGACACACTGTATCTCAATCTAATGTTTTTTGATGGACAGCAGCAGAACCCTACTGGCACTGCCAGGTCATTACTAAGAAAATATTTTGGAGGTATGTCCTCCAACTAATTGTATGCAGGATTTAAAATCAATACTCTTCGCCATACAGGGGATAATTACCAAAAGGATGCCTTGGTGCAGGATTTTCTGGTTAATCGCTCATAGATAACTAGGCCTTCCCATTTGCAGGGTACTTTTCTCCCTACTTGTTATGTTATGCTGGGTTTCGAGGTGGATTTATTTAGCTAGGGAAAATTAGTTACTAATATTGTGGTTAATACTGTTCTATTCATTTGCCACTAAATCTTGGAGAAGCACTACAACAATACAAAGTCTTTCTATCTCCTTCTTTCAGACTGTGCCGATGATCTGAAAACACTTTGAATCTCAGTGTAGTCATCAAGCAAAGATTCAGGTATCTCCTCATAGTGTGTATGTAGAGGATTTTCACAGACACATGTGGGTCTCATGTTAAAAGAATTTCGCTAATATGTGTACACATGCAGGTCCCCAGGAAAAACCCACCTGAGATATTCTTGTAGGCAAGGACCCCAAACTAAGAATCATTCTCTACTCCAGGATAAAGGTGTGAGCCTCCTAGACAGCATGAGTGGGCTATGTGGTACACCTACTGTTGGACTTGGCCCTTTTTACAGGGTCATCCCAGTACGTTTTGCCTTCCTCTGGTATTTATTCGGACCTGTTGTTGGTGGTTTCAGTACTCTGGGCACTTTATCAGTGCTGCTCAGTGCTAAAGTCCATGTGCTCTCTGTGACAAACGTGGTAAGATTGGTCTACACCTGTTTGACATATTTAATTTACCTATCAGCCCCTTATACAGTGGCATCTCACATATCAACCGCCAGTAAATTAAATGATACTGGTGGGCTTGCAGCGTTGCTTGCGCCACCCACCAAAGTACCCTTTAAAACATGCCTCAGGCTTCTGCCACTGCAGGGCCTGTGCACGCAGTTTAATGCCACTGTGACGTGGCACATAAAGTGTTTGCTACGTCTGTGACTCCTTTTTTACTACATGTCAGTCACCCATAAGGTATGCCCTAGCTAGCCCTATGGGCAGGGTGGGGTGTAGGTAAAAGGTTGGACATGTGTCTTTACTGTGTGGCATGTCCTGGTAGCCACAAACAGCCTATTTGGTTTCTCACTGCTGTGAGGATGCCCTCTCATAGGAATGCATTGGGTATTCCCTGATATGTGCTTTCGAAGTAATTTCTAACATGAGAGGGGTGGCGCAATCAAGTTTGGTATGTTTTAAATAGTGGTGATAAATCCTGTGTACTGGTGTTTGAAGATTTATTATCACTAGTCTAGAAAGGCCACTTTTAGAAGTAGGAATTTCTGTGTGCTATGTGTCTTTGTACCTGCCTGCCTGTTGTGTATTGACTGTCTGGCGTTGGAGTGACAGGAGATTGAGAGGTGCAGTGACTCCAGAGAGTCTGGGTGAGTCAGCGCTAGGTTGAATAGGCCTGGTCTGCATTTGGAGAGGTGGGAGGAGTAGCACCTGCATCTGAATAGGGCCACAAATGCCCGCTCCGCCCCCCTGTAATGTGTCTGGGGCCAGGGCCTGCACTTTCAGTAGGGAGTGTTGTGCACTTGATAAGTGCCCCCAGAACTGATTTGGACTGGGCTCAGAGCCCTGTGACAGGGGGAAGAACACAGACTTTTTACAATATAAGTACTGCAACTGTGACCCCATTTCTGTTGAACTTACTACACAGAGTTTGCTGGGACCTGGAGAACACTCTGCCAGGAAGAACCACTGTGTGACCCAGCTGCTGCCTGAAGGGAGTTGAAGGGGCTGTCCTCTGCTGGAGGGCCCTGCATACTGACCTGCCTGCGCCCAGCTCTTTCCTGCATAGCTTATGCTTGGGGCTAGCGCCAGGTTGAGCGCTTTACCATTTGTTGCCCTCTCAACAAGTCCTTTTCCTTCTCTTGGGGCCAGGGCGCTTTCACTTTGGAGAGCGATGTGTGTTGCAGCTGGTTTGAATCAGGCACTTGATGGAGGCTGAAATTGGTGCCAAAGCCTGAGACACGTCGTCACTCGCGAAGGGTACATCAGATATGACGTTTGGGCGGGAGCCTTCCCCGCATTCTAGTGCCAGGAGGAAGTCACGGCTCTTTCATGCTACAACTAGAAGCCAGGCATGACGTTGCCTGGTTGTTGGTGGAGCTGGCAGGAGCGACTGAGCCAGAGCCTAGCAGGCTCCCGTGGCCACAGGAAGGAAGTCAGGACCTCCACTGCCATCCCGTTTTGCTGTGCGGGCTGGGTGGTCAACGAAACAGAAGTCAGGTGGCTGTTGCCTGGTTGTGGGCGGGGCCCACAGCCATGAGCCTCCAGAAGAGAAGGGAAGCCGACGGAGCCTTCGCTCCGTGTTCGGAGACCGCCTAGGAATTCTGGCTCACCAGGAGTGAGGGTGAGTCCGAACAGCTACCACTGGGGCAGTTGCTTTTGCGGGGGGACCAAGTGAGGTCTTCCTGCCCTAAGGGGCATTGTGCTGTCTCTTGGAAGTATTACGGGTACTACCCCGACATCGAGTCCACTAGACGCAGAGGGGTCTCCCATGTATTTAGCTGGCCAGTAGCTGCACCGCACCCTTCACGGCAACTGTCGATTTGTGGCACTATCAGGGGCATTCTTCTTCAGAGACAGGGTGAGTTGCACCCTCACCCCAAGGCTACTGGCATTGTGCCCCTGAATGTGTTGAGACCTCGACGGAGGCCCCAGGGGACAATAATTGCCACCTTTTATGATATAGGTGGGCGCGTGGTCCAAAAGCCTATAAAAAGGACACCAGGTACCCTAAAGGAGAGCACAGGTGTCACGCTGACACTGGGGCCCCTGCAGTAATGTGTACAACTTACAAACATTTATTGTACTATACTGCTGATGATGTTGTGTATGCATAACCTATTGTTTAGTTTACGCCTAAGAGGGGCTTGATGTACTTATAGTATTCCAGGATATGTGCTCAGCTGCAGGTGCTTCCTATGGTGCACTGCAGATGATATGTTAGACCTAGAGGTGGTGTGCTCAGTGCACCCTTACCACTAGTTACTGGTGGTTCTCACAAACTGTGATGTATGCGATGATTTTGACTGTGGCCCAATTGGCTTATTGGTGTTTATACAAATACCTGTAAATACATGAGAAGTGTCTGATTGCAAAGTTTACATATGTGATATGTTCTAATGTGTTTTATGGATAATGCATAGGCTATTTTTGTATAACCTTGTGTGGAGTTTCTTTTGTGGTGTGCCTAGTGTGTCGCTGCTGTGTTAGTGTGTTGCACAAACGCTTTACACATTGCCTCTGGTGATTGTTCTGCCAAGCTAACAGGGGGTGAGCAAGGGTTATCTTCGGTGTGTATGTCCCTTGCCCTGACTAGCGTGGTGGTCTCTGCCTGGCTTAGGCGCATGCCTTAGCCAACCAGAAATCCCAATTCTAACACCTGCCATACTGTAGCCTAAATGTTTTCATGTCACAATATTGACAACAAGAATATTGGGTCAGAAAAATGAAAATACTGTTCATAAAAATACTGATAAGTAATACATTCAATGAAATTAACTATAATATTCATAATACAAATATTACTATAGAAAATATTGTTGAAATAACTTATTTTTAGAACAACACTGTTTAACAAATATTCGTTACATAAATATTGTGATTCAGAAAATGGAGCCAAATAACCAAAATGACCAAAGTATAATATAGCATATTATATTCAAAAGACATTTTTAGAAAAACTAAAACATCAACACATTTTTAGAAATAGTAAGAAACATAATAATAGAGGTAAAGCATAAATGTATTATTTGAAAAAACCTTAGCAGTCCTAGGCCATATTAAAATTGTTTATCATTCTGGGATTTTATATCTGGCTACATAAGAACCTAAAACATTATGTGAACAAATTAAAAAAAGAGCCAAAAAATAAAACATCCTACATCTACTCACAAGTAATAATATTTTATTATTTCACTAGAATTCAATGCAATATATATAATAAACACATACTAATTTAAATAGTAACATCAAACTAATGAAATAAAAATATTTTAAATGAATACTTGACGAATTAAATTCTGCCAACAATTATTAAACAAGAAAACTTAATTAATGCTGAAAGGCGACAAATGTAAAAACTGCAAATAATACTTATTCAAATAAAGCTTGATCAAGGGGAAAAGATATGCAGCAAAAAAAAATTAGTGAAGAGAGGAAATTTAACAACCCATCACACTGACATGAGATAATGGTCTTAAATGCTGCCTATATAAATTAAACGTAGGTTAAATAACCGCATAAAAAATAAAAAAAATTATAATAATGTTAACTCAATGCACTTCTATACATTACATTCTTCAATTAGAAAATAATTCAGCAATTGAAAAAAAATATTGTACATGAAATAAAACGTTAAAGGGGGCGTGGCTAGGCACGCAATGGCGGCGGACGTGCCCGGGTAGAGCTCCGTGCTGAGCTCCCCTTCCACAGGCAAATTCCCCGCAACAAGCATCCGTATACGGCCCCTTTCTCCAGCGGAACTGTGTAAAGCAGTCCTCTGTACTCCTGCCAAGTCTGGTGCAGTGCGGAGGCTCCGGCTCGCTTCCACGGGGGTGGAGAGAGAATACACCTCCTGCGGGCTCCCCTGGCAGGCGCGTGAACTAACGCGAGACCGGGGTTGAGCCTTGAATGTGAGGCCTACCTGCCGCCTGCAGCGGAATGGTGCTGAGGAGCTGCGATACAGGCTCTCCCTTAACCCTGATGCCAGCGAAGGTGTGGCGAGAGGCAAATTTGGGTCTCCTGGTAGTTGCGGAGGCGATGGAGAGTGACTGGATGCCCTGACGGTCGCGGACCTGAGTGGCCATCTTGGCGGGTTCGCAGAATCGGCGCGCAAGTCGGCGCGGGTCGGGGAGCCACTACATGCACTGGGGACTTGGCGACGAGGGGCACGCTGTGAGGATCCCAGCGCCACGACGGGGAATTGAGGCTGCTGCCCTGCCCGCGACTGATGCCCAGAGAAGTGCCCCGACGTGCCTGAGGTGTCGGTGAGTGGCCGTGAGGCCTGTTGCCTGGCTGACCCACGGGGGGAGAGGCCACCCTCTAGACGGACTCCCTTGGCCGCTGTGGACGCTTGGGCGGACCCTGGCTGGGGGACATTGCGGGCGCCCCCCCCCTGCCGTAAGCCTCCTTGAGACGCCCTAGTGCAAAGAGACGGGCGCGGAGGCGAGATGCTGCTGACCGATGAGGCGGGAGCCGGGGGCACACACACGTGGGGTCAGATCTCCCTGCCCTTGGCCACTTTTGCTGCTACCTGCGAACTGAGGAAACCCCCCTCCATTGTGGTACGGACGACCACCGGCCCGGAACTGGCTCTCCAGATTGCGCTGGAGGTGAGCGACGCGCTACACTTCCTGCCTCACTGAACCTTAGAACCTATTGTCCCCATATCTGGGGCCATCGTACACTTGGAGAACTCTGGGGACACCCCTGGGAGCGCGGTGGGGACGTGCGGCAGTTCTGCCCTGATTTGGCGCGTGTGTTGGAGCAACCAGGGCCGTCTGGGCGACTGATTGTGAGAGGGCTGAGCGGTGGGGACACCGGTCGCTTGGGACCACTGGCCACGCGAAAGGACGATATTCTGCTCCTGTCACTGGTGTGTATTGGCGATAACCACGTCTCTTGGAAGGCTTGCTAACCGATGCCCCTCCCTGAATTGGGCTCCACTGCCGACAAAGAAGCCGGAATCTTATCCGGAAATATGGGGAGGCTCCCGGGAACACCCACACTTGGCTCTGCACTGCGCTGCTCATGTCTGGGGGTCCCAAAACGAGGGCCGATGCTGGCGGCACACTCGTGAAGGGGAAAATGGTGACATCGGTGGACCACAACCAGACCTCCTCTAAACTAGACACAATGTTGGCGGCAATGGAGCGACTGGAGGAGTCCTTGCAACTCACCCGCACATCTCTAGAAACAAAAATTGATAGTGTGGCCATTGACCTGACGAACCTGAGGGCTGACCACAAGAAACTATTGGAGCGCATAGCCACACTTGAGGCCACCGTAGCGGAAGTCACGCCCAAGGTGGCGCAGACGGACAAGCATGTCCAAGATCTCCTCAACCGTGTGGAATTTCTGGAGGATAGTGCGGAGGATGCAGAAGGAAGGGCGAGGAGAAACAACGTCCGTATCGTAGGCCTTCCGGAACGATGGGAGGGCAGGGAACCGGAGAAACACATGGAGAGATTGCTCACGGAACTTCTCCCAGAGGCCTCCGTTTCTCCACACTTCGTGGTGGAGCGGGCTCATAGGGTGCCGGCGAGGCTCCCTCCAGAGGGCTCCAACCCAAGACCCATGCTTATTCAAGTTCTGAATTACCGGGACCGCGACACTATACTGCATGAAACCAGGAAACTGTGGGAAATCAGAGTGGAGAGCGCCACAATTATGTTATTTCCTGATTACACCATTCAGGTACAGCGCCAGAGGCACTCCTTTCTGGCGGTAAAACGACGTCTTCGCAGTCTAGCACTGAAATACTATCTGCTCTTCCCTGCCCGACTGCGTGTGGTGGCCCAGGACAAGACCAATTTTTTTGACTCTCCGGAGGCCTGGCTGGACTCAGGCATCGGCACGGAGCCCCGCATACAGCCATCAGAATCGAAAATGCGGCACAACCGAGGACCCTCGCCGCCGTCGCCGCTGGCGACCCTCGCCGCCTGGACGGCCGGGGGCCGAGCCTGACATCAGTCCTCCGGCCGAGCTCGCACACAGCGAACAACAAGAAGCTCTGCGGATGGTAGCAGTAATCAGTGTTTTGCTGGAAGCAGACTCGAACTTGGGAGCTAGCCCCCGCGACATCCCGAGTGACGATGAACGCATATATGGACTGCTGGACTCACAGGTGTCGGCGGACCTGCCAGATGTTACCCCACAGTCTGCTGACTTTATTCACTGAAACACACCTGGTCCTCCTGGCCCATTTTGTATGGCACCGGATCTCTCCGTTCCCTGCGGAGAGCCCTCTTTTGCTGATGTGTTCTGGCGCAGGAGTGCTGCTGAGATTGCCCCTCCCCTGGGGGTAGACGCTGGAGCCCACCTGTCTTGTGATCCGGAGTCCTAGTGTCAATTGCTGTCACCCAGCTGCGGGCCTGATGAAGCTTGTGGGGGGAGGCACCTTCCTTCTGACTACATGAAACACTAACAGAAAGAGTAACTCACGGATTCTACAGCTCCATAGAGCATTTGGACGATAACATGTTTTGCTGTCGACCTTTTGGTATTGTATTACTGTTTCACATGTTTTCAGAGTTGACTGTTCCCTTGTTCTTCCCTCCCATTTTCCTCCAAGATAACGAGCATGCGTGGCGATGTTTCGTGAACTGGAGACTCTGGTGAGGAAGCTGATCTGGAACTCGGGATGACCCAGGGTTGCGCTACAGACATTATATGCCTCGGTGGAGGCCGGCGGACTGGCTGTCCCAAACCAGGAGTTCGATTACCTAGCTGCACAGTTGCAGTGGGTTGCCTATTGGTTGAGCGATAAGAACCTGTGTGACACTGCCAAGAAAGTGGCGGTCATGAATGCTGCCCAGATACACGCACTATTTCATCCGCTGGCACGGCCCCGCTGCCCTGCGCAGATACACCTAGCCGTGGCACGGAAATATTTTATGCGGAGCTTGAAACTCACGCGCTGCACTAAACTGTACACCCCCAATCTGCCACTACTAGGGACACCCTGGGAAGGCGGTGCGCTTACGGAAGCGATTCTGAGCAATTGGGAGCGAGCCGAAATAGACACGCTGGGTGATCTGTACGAGGAGGGCGCTTTACTCCCATTTGAGACGCTGGCCGCTGACAGGGGGCTACTGGCGGGACAGTTCCTCACGCACGCAACACTAACGTGCGTGCTGGCAAGTGCCTTGGGCAACCTTGCGGGAGAGCTGCCGACCCATCTACTGATACAGTATTTGCATGTGATGGGGAATGGTTCCCATTTGGTACATTGGATTGCACAATCTCTACATACACACACACAGTTTTCCCCACAGCGCTTGCGTGATAAATGGACCGTGGATGGAGAGCGGGACTGGACTGACGTAGAATGGGCCAAGATACTCGCTGGGACTCCAAATATCCTGTGCAACTCCCACTTTAAACTTATTCAATATTATATAATACACCGGGCGTATTTATCCCCGGATAAGATAAACCGCTGATGTGGACTAACCACAACTGCATGCCCCAGGTGTGCGCTGGTGGACGCAGATTTCTTACATATGCTCTGGTCCTGCCCTTCCCTGCACAGCTACTGGGTAGCGGTGTCGTCCACACTGGCGGCAGGGGCGGGAGGGGGATTGCCCCACACATGGGAGGCTTGTTTGTTAGGCCTTTACAGGTGGACAAAACTGACGAAGGTTCCGGCCAGATTTTGGGATCTTGGTCTCATTACTGCAAAGAGACTCATCACCAAGTGCTGGAAAAGTGGTGAGCCCCCACAGGCTATACATTGGCACACTTCCTTCGACAACTGGGCGAGAGCGGAGAGCGTAGCCTTACATAGAGAAGAAACTGCGAGCATCGGTAAGTACCCCATAGCCCAGGCCTGGAATGACACCTTGACCGCTTTCCACCGGGCGTGTATGCGAGAAGGCATCACTCAAACACAATTCCCTTTGTCTGCCGCCTCAGTACCGACACCGGGACAGGACACCGTCCTTCGAAATGCAATTGCACTCGCACTACAATGGTCGAACCGGTCACGTAGAGGGACGCTCACACAGACGTGCCCGAGTAGCTTTGAACAATGTGACCCCAGTGGTGCTCCCCCCCACGCCCCCCGCTCCTGCCGCCATAACAGACCAATACACTGATTGACTTACACTATTGACGGAGGCCGATACACACCCCTGCTCATCCATGTTAACCCTCATTTGTATTGACCTAGTTTTGAATTCAATTCCTGTTTTATGTGGGTCGCGAACCCATAGTTTTCCCTCCCTCTCCTTTATTTGAACGATAGTTATTGGATATTGTTATCAGCCATAGATCCTACTGGGCCCGGTATAGTGGTTGCGCATGCGGACTGTGGCATGCTACTGTATCACAGTATCCAGGGGGGAGATAGCTTCCCCTAGGTGAGGAACGGGAAACACTTCTTTTGGGAGCGGAGACATCGCAGTGCAATAGACATGGTCAGACACACAGAAACGTGAAAAATGCCCGGACCTCATTTAACACAACACACTATCTGGTTGGGAGCGCGCCAATTGGTCTGAGTACACCCGGCCCAACTTGCTGGACCATGAGGGTGCCAAAAAGCGCCTATACAGACTGTTTAGAAAAGGAAGTGCCTTAACCTGTTTTGTTTGCCTTAATAGGGTCCATGTGGCAACTGTAATTATAGCAGCAAACTGTTGATGCTTGTGGATATCCTTGTACAGTCATGATTGTTTTATATGCCATGTTCATTCCTCTTGCTGGGTGCAGGGGACGGATGTCGACAAAAAGAAAAACAATGAGAATACTGATTAACAAATTTGCTGTCCTCCCTGTAACTCACATGTAACCACATGCACGAAATAATGATAATAAAAAAATATTCAAACAAAATGAAAGAAAACGTTAAAAAAGCATCTACATAAAAGAAATAACAAACAATAAGGCAAAGGGTATTTTATGAGTTATAAAATAAGTAAAAAAGAGATATTGGGGTTGAGCCTGACCGTAGAGAAGATGGATGCTGTCTAAAATAGTTCTACCTATTGATGCTGATAAAAAGATAGGCTGGCTATGGAAATGGGACTTTGAAACACAAAAGGAAGTAGGACATGATTTGGAATGAAGTGGTGAGCAGGGTCATACAACATCATCGCTAGTCGCTCAAACACTTTTTATATCAGCGAAGTACTGTTCTGCTCTCTGCCACTGCCTTGTTAGCTCAAATATC
Source organism: Lissotriton vulgaris (assembly GCF_964263255.1). NCBI lineage: Eukaryota > Metazoa > Chordata > Amphibia > Caudata > Salamandridae > Lissotriton > Lissotriton vulgaris. The sequence continues at coordinate 1,238,679,544 of NC_141695.1, forward strand.
CCAGAAGACACTAATTCATCAAATAAAACTCAGATGAGACAGTAAAGTTGGTGTCTCTTTGCCAATCTAGACATGTGAGCCTGTGTGCTGACTGAGTATGGCAGACAGGTGGAGCAGTGATATGTAAATGAGACCTAGCAAGATTTATGTAGTTTGCTGTACTCGCAGCAGAGAGAGACACCAGCAGTGATAACACTGAGAAAGAAAGCCATGGGTGACATGAGAAGAGGTGAGGAGACTACTAACAAACCCCACCTACCACAAAATATTGTGGAAAAACTCTCATCACTCTCAGATTACTTTGAAGATACAATGAACATACTGATCTGCCCACATGCAAGCACCTAGGTTCCACATCTCTTGCTGGAATATCTGCATCAGCACACAAAAATGAAGAATCCACAACTAATAACACCAACAAATAGTGGGAAAACTTCTTTCAAGGACCCAAGGTAAAGTGGAGCAACACATAATAAAATAAAAAAGAACATTTGACCTTAAATAATTTAATTAAAGAATTACAACATTAGAAAAAAATATATGAAAAACCATTTTTATATATTACTATGTTGCCCCAAGTATGCCTTGTAAGTCCATGGGGCTGGGTCCCTAATTTATAAATTAAAAAGTTGCACACTACCTTTCTGAAATAGTATAACCTCACAGTGACTCAATTGTCAAAGCTCCTTTCCTTGTGCATTTTACTCTAGATTCTCCAGGAACAGTCCTAGTTAAAATTAAAACACTTAATTTATGTCTTTGCTTGGGAAAATGCTAGCAAATTGATTTAAAATATTTTTTCACACAATTTCACAAGTCTCAAATACATTTTTGGTAACTCTACTAGAAGAATATGTTTTTTATAAATGTACTTTGTGTACCCTGTGCCAAACCGGCATAAAACCAGTTTTACTACTCACCTAACTTCCATAGGCCCTATACTCAAACCTGCTCTCCAGAGGGCGGACCAGGTCTTGGGGCCAAAGAAGTCACAGGCATAGCCATCTGTAAGGAGGAAATAAACAGTTGACAGAAAATATCATATGTATCTTACACACTACACACAGAACATTATATCCTGACAGCTAAATGATTTGTTCCTATTTGTCAGAGCCCTCCTAACCTTTCTGGCTACAATCCCAGACATTGAAAAACAGTTCTCGGCCATGATAAAGGGGGGAGACCTCATCTAAATAGAGGAGTGGTTTTAGAAGAGCCAGAACCCCTTCTAGTGGAAGAAGTGGTAGGAATTTCTTATTTAGAGCTTCTTGTATTTTTACAGTAAAACAAAGAGAAAGTGCTGCAAAAGAAGATGGGTGAGAAAGTAGACAGGAGTGATTGGGAAAAAATCATAAGTCTCTAGCTACTACACAGGCTAAGACTGGCACCTTGCCAACACCTAATCAGAACATTCCTGGATCTGGGAACACTACAGTTGAAGAAAGAAGGCTTCATGGCTCGGGACTTCTGTTGACACCCAGGGGTGGAAATTAGTGTCCAAGAATCAGTTCACTGGATTTTTGTTCGCCTGCTCCAGGTACATGAAATGCAGGACTCATGACTCCAGAAGTTCCCAGATTACAGCAGATTAATGGACCTTGCACGAGCCCTGGCTGGAGAGAGACTTTGTGCTTAAATGTGTGCCATGAATACCTGGTGACTATAGGACTGACCATAAATAACTTTTGCAGTACCAGGAAAATGGAACTTAGTAAATGTACCCCCTCTGTCAGACAAGGAATAGGGGCTGAAGCATACCCAGGGAAGACACAACCAATGTAGGCAGGAAAACCAGGTTTATGCCACTTGGAGCAGCCTTGACCCCCTTGAGGATTTTGAGAACCAAAGAAGTGAAGGTCAAACATTGGACCATGGTGAGATTGCAAATTTATACCAGCAGTGACCTCAGTGGCTACACAATATGGCGTTGTCCTGGTCAGATATTTTTACACGAAAAACAATGGCTTCAGCAGGTGCTTAATAAGAAAATATCTCTCCTCTAACTTCAGTCTTGGACCATACCCCATTGAAAAACTTTGACCTCCAAAATAAAAAGATAAAGTCAGATGGTACAGACTTTGATGAGGGTAACCAGCTTTGAGGATTGGATCTTTTTCTAGGCACCTTTTTGACTGAAAACTTAAAAATTTCATATCTATGGTTTCTCCTGTTGGATTTTGATCATTGGTGTCTGTTTGCTTATCAAAGTTTCCTCTTTTTTTCTATTTAATGTGCTTGTGAAATTTATTGTGTTTTTTACCTTTAAAATTGTTGCTACGACTTGAACTTACCTCACATTTCTCTGGGGATAGCCTGCTGATTGTGCTATAGCTATCAGATGTTGAACAGAGATTCTCTCAGAACTGTGTTTTGCCCACACATATCGTGTTTATTAAGTTGATAGTGGTCATGCCCATTCAGTTAATTTTATTTAGCTATCTCATGTGATAAAATCCATGAGCAAACATAAACATAAACAAATGCATAATAATAATATATTCATCTGAAGAACACAAATTAAGACATAGGTAAAAATAGGATTTAAAATAAATCAAGTTCCCCCTTAAAATACAGAGTAGTCAATGACCAGCAAATATAATCTGGGTTGATAACTCTTTCCTCACATGCCAAATTGATTCCAGATATTTTGAAGCAGAGAAAACCACATAGGGATTAGTATCAAATTTGCAAATCCTCCATTCTACTTTATAAGATCTTATTCCCCACAGATGACAAAGAGGGGTAACCCATTTTGACATTTGTCTTTAATATGCATCACAGAAAAACAATAAATGCTTCCTGCTTCCCTCATCCTAGCAACAGATGAGGCATTGTTTAGTCTCTGTAGTGTGGAACCATTATTTGTTGGTAAAAGGATCTAATAGTGTGATTCCCAACCTCAATATAATGTATAGAGATTTTTTTCATATAATCCAAACAATTTTCTAAACTGGGCTCATATTTCATCATTAGGAAGGAACTTGTCAATCTGCCTGTCAATGAAGCTGCTTGCAATTTCTACCACTCGCAATGTCAAAATCTTTCCTTTGTATTGGTTTGCAAAGTAGAGGCAATAAAAAGGATATTGTGCCAATAATCTCTTAGTCCAAGAGCGCCCAAAGAGGACTTGATATATTCCAAGCAAGGGGCATTGGATGTTCAAGGTCTGTGTAAAGTGTCTAGATCTGCAGTGGACCAGATTCAAAGCCAATAAAGAATTGGCTTTAGTTTTATAGGAGTAACTATTGGTTTTAGTACTAGGTCTAGCCTCAAAGGAATTAAATGAGTATTTTTTTGCAGTCTTAACAAAGCTCTAATAAAGTTATTTTCAATAACCCCGAGAGGGTTCATGTTGCAATGCTCCCATAATTCACAGCCATCTACTGCTGCGATGACTGCTCAGGCCTTGTGATTTTCAATAGCAGAAAACACTATGGGTCTCATTAGGATGTCAGACCCTAGGTCGGCTGTTCTGACCGCCGTATTTTGATGCGACCGCCCATGGTGCAGTCGCAAACATCCGTTTCTCAATTGAAGCTTGTGCGGGTGGGCAAAAAAGGCCGGCAGTACAAGCTTCCAATGAGAAATGGAAGTTTTGAAACATCCCTGCACTGTGTGGCAGTTACCATGCGGTGCCTGCAACATGGTGTGGGGATGTTTAGGGGGACACCAAAGGTGCCCCTCAGGCCCAAATTGCAGAGGGTCAAGGGGGCCTGCTAGGGGTCCCCAAAGTTGCTTTCTGACAGCATTTTAATGTCAGAAAGGCCAACATGGAATGGCTGCCAGAAACCAACATCTTAATCCAGACAGCGGAGCCGCTGTCATTGAGGGAATTTGCAGTCTGTCCGACGGGCGATTCACGTTGGAATTTCCCCGCAGGTTTACATCCAACCGTTGGCATTCTAATACGGCGGCTGGACTGTAAATCTACCATGTCCGGCAGAAAGCCTACGACAGATGGTTAGAGACTTTCTGCCTGTCATCATGATGGGGCCCTAAGTGTTAAATGGTTCTTAAGGTGAATCAGGCTACAGTTGTTAAACTATGCTTTAGCAAAATTACACTCTTGGAAGTTTGTGATTGCTTGGAGTAGTAATCTGATAGCCTAACATCAAGCTAATCAAACTCTGACACTCTCACGAGGCTTGTTTCATCCAGTGATAATTTTGTCCTTGAAATCCTTGGGGTGATTGATTGTTATAAATGTACTTTTTGTGGTGACAATCTTTAACCCATGTGTGGGGCAGAAGGAGGCAAACCTCTAGTAGGATCCGTATTACCATTTGTGATTTCGAAAACAAAAGGGTGTCCTCAGCAAAAGTAGGGCAGGAATTTGCAAACCATCCAGGGTAGGTGAATCATTATCACAATCAAGTAGATATAAGAGACAGACATTTATAAACGAAAGAAAAATAGTGGGGCCACCTTCTTCTATTCCTTTACAAACTGCTATTGCCTAGTCAGTTTGTCATTCAAATCCCAACTTGCCTGGGCATAACTGTCTGTTTGTAGACAAATGATTATGTTCAGTAGGACAGGCGGAACATCCTGCACCATAAGAATATCCCAGAGTTTCCCTCTTGGCACCATTTTAAAGGCAACTTTAAGATCACCAACGGGTATATGATAATCACTTCTTTCTATCTAATCATTTGAAAATGGAAGACCTGATCTACCATGCTGGTCCATGGTCTAAACTCCAGCTGCAAGTAGCTAAGGATATTTGTTTCTAGGAACCAGGTGGCGAGTTTTTCAAGGACTTGTTTGTTTGGAGTGATGTGAGAACCCTTCTTGTGTATAGGAATGCTCTCCATGATATAGGAACTAGTGCTCCAGTAGCAATAGCCTTACAGAAAACATTGATGTGTGGTACCCGAATAAAAGGCTCTGTACCGTGTAAATCAGCATGGATTTTGTCTAGCACCGAGTGTGTGTCGCCCAGTGAAAATAAAAGAGCTTGGGAATTACAAAAGGCAGATTCTGCAGAGTCTAAAAAAGGTTCTATCCTAGGTATCTGTGGAAACTTGCACGGTGGAGAGAGAATACCCCTTCTGCGGGCTCCCCTGGCAGGTGCGTGAATTAACGCGAGACCGGGGTTGAGCCTTGGATGTGAGGCCTACCTGCCGCCTGCAGCGGAATGGTGCTGAGGAGCTGCGATACAGGCTCTCCCTTACCCCTGATGCCAGCGAAGGTGTGGCGAGAGGCGATCTGGGTCTCCTGGTAGTTGCGGAGGCGGTGGAGAGCGACTGTATGCCCTGACGGTCGCGGACCTGAGTGGCTATCTTGGCGGGTTCGCAGAATCGGCGCGGGCCGGGGAGCCACTACATCCACTGGGGACTTGGCAACAAGGGGCACGCTTTGAGGATCCCAGCGCCACGAAGGGGAATTGAGGCTGCTGCCCTGCCCGCGACTGATGGCCAGAGAAGTGCCCCGACGGGCCTGAGGTGTCGGTGAGTTGCCGTGAGGCCTGCTGCCTGGTTGACCCACGGGGGGAGAGGCCACCCTCTAGACGGACTCCCTTGACCGCTGTGGACGCTTGGGTGGACCCTGGCTGCGGGACATTACGGGCACCCCTTCTACCGTAAGCCTCCTTGAGACGCCCTAGTGCAAAGAGACAGGCGCGGAGGCGAGATGCTGCTGACCGATGAGGCGGGACCCGGGTGCACACACATGTGGGGTCCGATCTCCCTGCCCTTGGCCACTTTTGCTGCTACCTGCGAACTAAGGAAACCCCCGTCCATTGTGGTACGGACGACCACCGGCCCGGAACTGGCTTTCCATATTGCGCTGGAGGTGAGCGACGCGCTACACTTCCTGCCTCACTGAACCTTAGAACCTATTGTCCCCATATCTGGGGCCATCGTACACTTGGAGAACTCTGGGGACACTCCTGGGAGCGCGGTGGGGACGTGCGGCAGTTCTGCCCCGATTTGGCACGTGTGTTGGAGCAACCGGGGCCGTCTGGGCGACTGATTGTGAGAAGGGCTGAGCGGTGGGGACACCGGTCGCTTGGGACCACTGGCCATGCGAAAGGACGATATTCTGCTCCTGTCACTGGTGTGTATTGGCGATAACCACGTCTCTTGGAAGGCTTGCTAACCGACGCCCCTCCCTGAAATCGGCTCCGCTGCCGACAAAGAAGCCAGAATCTTATCCGGAAATCTGGGGAGGCTCCCGGGAACACCCACACTTGGCTCTGCACTGCGCTGCTCATGTCTGGGGGTCCCAAAACGAGGGCTGGTGCTGGCGGCACATTCGTGAAGGGGAAAATGGTGAAATCGGCGGACCACGACCAGACCTCCTCTAAACTAGACACGATGTTGGCGGCAATGGAGCGACTGGAGGAGTCCTTGCAACTCACCTGCACATCTCTAGAAACAAAAATTGATAGTGTGGCCATTGACCTGACGCACCTGAGGGCTGACCACAAGAAACTATCGGAGCGCACGGCCGCACTTGAGGCCGCCGTAGCGGAAGTCACGCCCAAGGTGGCGCAGACGGACAAGCATGTCCAGGACCTCCTCAACCGTGTGGAATTTCTGGTGGATCGTGCAGAGGATGCGGAAGGAAGGGCGAGAAGAAACAACGTCCGTATCGTAGGCCTTCCGGAACGATGGGAGGGCAGGGAACCGGAGAAACACATGGAGAGATTGCTCACGGTACTTCTCCCAGAGGGCTCCCTTTCTCCACACTTCGTGGTGGAGCGGGCTCATAGGGTGCCGGCGACGCCCCCTCCAGAGGGCTCCAACCCAAGACCCATGCTTATCGGAGTTCTGAATTACCGGGACCGCGACACTATACTGCGTGAAACCAGGAAACTGTGGGAAATCAGAGTGGAGAACGCCTTGAATATGTTATTTCCTGATTACACCATTCAGGTACAGCGCCAGAGGCACTCCTTTCTGGTGGTAAAACGACGTCTTAGCAGTCTAGCACTGAAAAACTCTCTGCTCTTTCCCGCCCGACAGCGTGTGGTGGCCCAGGACAAGACCCATTTTTTTGACTCTCCGGAGGCGGTGGAGGCCTGGCTGGACTCAGGCATCAGCACGGAGCCCCGCATACAGCCATCAGCATCGAATATGCGGCACAACCGAGGACCCCGGCGCCGTCGCCGCCGGCGACCCTCGCCACCTGGACGGCCGGGGGCCGAGCCTGACATCAGTCCACCGGCCGAGCTCGCACACAGCGAACAACAAGAAGCTCTGCGGATGGTAGCAGTAATTAGTGGTTCGCTGGACGCAGACTCGAACTTGGAAGCTAGCCCCCGCAACATCCTGAGTGACGATGAACGCATATATGGACTGCCGGACTCACAGGTGTCGGCGGACCTGCCAGATGTTACCCCACAGACTGCTGACTTTATTCACTGAAACACACCTGGTCCTCCTGGCCCATCTTGTATGGCACCGGATCTCTCCGTTCCCTGCGGAGAACCCTCTTTTGCTGATGTGTTCTGCCGCAGGAGTGCTGCTGAGATTGCCCCTCCCCCGGGGGGAGATGTTGGAGCCCACCTGTCTTGTGATCCGGAGTCCTAGTGGCAATTGCTGAGACCCAGCTGCGGGCCTTGTGAAGCCTGTGGGGGGAGGCACCTTCCGTCTGACTACATGAAACACTAACAGAAACAGTACTTAGTGCTCAGCGGCCTCCCCCTTGAACTCACGGATCCTACAGCTCCATAGAGCGTTTGGACGGTAACATGTTTTGCTGTCGACCTTTTGGTATTGTATTACTGTTTCACATGTTTTCAGAGTTGACTGTTCCCTTGTTCTTCCCTCCCATTTTCCTCCAAGATAACGAGCATGCGTGGTGATGTATTGGTGCTGTACATAACGGTCTGTGCGGTTGTGTGGTGGTGTGGGTGCTTGGCGGCAGATGGGCAAGGGGTACACTGACACTACGTGCATTTAATGGCTGCGATTAAATTCTGCACATGGAACGTGCGAGGAATGCACACGCCATCCCGCCGTTACCAAATCTTTTCTTACCTGAAGAGACACCATATATAAAAAGCACTGCTACAGGAGACACACCTGACTGGCCCGGAGACATTAACACTCAGCCGCAGATGGAGGGGGCAAGTATATGCCACCGACTACTCAGCTTATGCGCGGGGGCGTTGGTCTGGGTGCGCCCTGGGGTTCCCTTTGCACTTACTCACAGTGTGGTAGATAAAGAGGGCAGATATGTGGTAATGCAGGGCAGTCTAGATGGGCAGCCCATTGTCCTGGCCTCCCTTTATGCTCCTAACACTGACCAGGCCCACTTCTTCACACGGTTATCAGCAGTACTCGCACCATGGCATGGTATACCTTTCTTGTTGGGGGGTGACTATAATTGTGTCTTGGACATCGCATTAGACCGATCGTTTCCCCCCCTAGCCAGTGCACCGGTGAGTGGCGCTATGAGGGCACTCGCAGACTGGGCAGTGCAGTGGGATCTTCATGATGCTTGGAGAAAGCGTAATCCTAACACGAGACTGTATTCATACTATTCCGGGGCTCATACACTACATGTCAGATTGGACATATGCATGCTGTCAAGTGACCTTCCCCCTCAGGTCACTGACTCCTGCTATTTGGGCCGCACTCATTCTGATCACAACCCTCACACTTTAGACTTTGCCTGGGAGCGCCCACCTCCGCCGATACCCACTTGGCGGCTCCAGCCGGATACACTATTAGATGCCCCGTTTAGGGGTGCACTTGAAACACGACTCCTGCAATATTTTGAGGAAAACAACCACACCGCCTCTTCTGCACAACTAGAATGGGATGCATTTAAGGTTGTCGTTAGGGGCCACTGTTTGGGCACACAGGTGGGAATGTGGAAGCAAATTGAAAGGGAAATAGAGCGGACTGAGTCTGAGCTGTTAGATGGGGAGCAGGAAGCAGTTGAGGGGAATGACGAGGCCTTACTGGCAACTAGAGAGCGACATGCATTGGCACTTGATAGGTTGAAGTTCCTGAACTATGCAGCCCACTCAGCAAACACACATAGCTATGGAGAAAAGCCAGGCAAACTGCTGTCGTGGTTAATCAAGCGAGACACACAGACCACCCCAGTAATGGCTATACATACAGCCCCGGACACCATTGTGTACACCCAAAGGACCATACATGAGGCTTTCACGACACACTATGAGGGCCTCTACCGTTCCCAAATACAGGTCACAACCGATCAGATCTCGGAGTATTTATCTACCCTGCCATTGCCGGAGATCACTGATGCGCAGCGCGACGACCTGGGCGCGTCACTTACGCCGGAGGAACTCTGCACAGCCATATTTTCCCTATCCAACGGTAAAACGCCAGGCCCAGATGGATTGCCCGCCGAGTTTTATAAGGCCTTTTCTATTATATTAATTCCGGAACTACTGCGTGTATTTGAGGTGGCAGTCACTGATTCAGCCCTTCCACCCACACTAGATGAGGCGAATTTAGTGTCCCTCCACTGGCCCTCCTCAACACGGATTACAAGCTCCTAGCGTCTCTGCTGGCCCAGCGGTTAGCACCGCTGGTGCCCACACTTGTCCATGCCGACCAGAACGGCTTTGTGCCAACACGCAGCACGTCATATAACATCAGGCGTCTGTTTAGAGTACAGAGTCTAGCCACATCCCGATGGCCTAACTCGGGATGCCTGATACTTGATTTAGAGAAGGCATTTGACTCTGTGGAGTGGCCTTACCTTATGACGGTGCTGCGCAAATATGACTTGGGTGAAGACTTTTTGCAGATGGTGGAGCTCCTATATCAGAGACCCACAGTGCGCGTTAGAACGGGCAAATTACTCTCCAACCCTATTCGAGTGCGCAGGGGTACCAGGCAGGGGTGTCCCCTCTCCCCCTCATCTTTGCTCTTCTGATGGAACCATTGGCGGTCCTCCTCCGAACCTCAGGTGAGAATTGGGGCATCCCATTAGCAGACGGGACGCACATGGTGTCACTCTATGCAGACGATCTGCTGCTCTATATTAGAGACCTGAACAATTTTCCACAGACGCTTTCCGATATATTTCGCACATTCGGAGCAATGTCGGGGCTCAACGTCAACTGGGCGAAATCGGGAGTGTACCCCTTCACTGCTGACATGCCAGAACGTGATATCGCAGTCCTGGGGAAGCGGCTCACGTGGTATCCTACCATGTTCCGATATCTAGGGATCTTTATATACGAGACTCTATTGACTTACTGGAAGGCAACCTGATACAGGCAATATCTTCGATCACAGCACAGGTAACATTCTGGAACTCCCTTCCGCTCAACGTCCTGAGCCGTATTACCCTGTCGAAAATGGTGGTGTTACCCAGACTATTGTATTTCTACGCCAACCTACCTGTTTATGTCCCTGCCCGCGTGTTTCGTGAAATGGAGACTCTGGTGAGGAAGCTGATCTGGAACGCGGGACGACCCAGGGTTGCGCTACAGACACTATATGCCTCGGTGGAGGCCGGCGGACTGGCTGTCCCAAACCAGGAGTTATATTACCTAGCTGCACAGTTGCAGTGGGTTGCCTATTGGTTGAGCGATAAGAACCTGTGTGACACTGCCACGGACGTGGCGGTCATGAATGCTGCCCAGATACACGCGCTATTTCATCCGCGGGCATGGCCCCGCTGCCCTGCGCAGATACACCTAGCAATGGCACAGAAATGTTATACGCGGAGCTTGAAACTCACGTGCTGCACTAAACTGTACACCCCCAATCTGCCATTACTAGGGACACCCTGGGAAGGCGGTGCGCTTACGGAAGCTGCTGAGCAATTGGGCGCGAGCCGAAATAGACACGCTGGGTGATCTGTACGAGGAGGGCACTTTACTCTCGTTTGAGACGCTGACCGCTGACACGGGACTACCGGCGGGACAGTTCCTCACGCATGCAACACTAACGCGCGTGCTGGCACGTGCCTGCGGCGACCTTGCGGGAGAGCTGCCGACCCATCTACTGATACATTATTTGCACGTGATGGGGAATGGTTCCCATTTGGTACATTGGCTTGCACAATCTCTACATACACACACACAGTTTTCCCCACAGCGCTTGCGTGATAAATGGACCGTGGATAGAGGGCGGGACTGGACTGACGTAGAATGGGCCAAGATACTCGCTGGGACTCCCAATATCCCGCGCAACTCCCGCTTTAAACGTATTCAATATTATATAATACACCGGGCGTATTTATCCCCGGATAAGATAAACCGCTATTTTGGACTAACCACAACTGCATGCCCCAGGTGTGCGCTGGTGGACGCAGATTTCTTACATATACTCTGGTCCTGCCCTTCCCTGCACAGCTACTGGGTAGCAGTGTCGTCCACACTGGCGGCAGGGCCAGGAGGGGGATTGCCCCACACATGGGAGGTTGTTTGTTAGGCCTTTACAGGCAGACAAAACTGATGAAGGTTCCGGCCAGATTTTGGAATCTTGGTCTCATTACTGCAAAGAGACTCATCACCAAGCGCTGGAAAAGAGGTGAACCCCCACAGGCTATACATTGGCGCACTTCCTTCGACAACTGGGCGAGAGCGGAGAGCGTAGCCTTACATAGAGAAGAAACTGCGGGCACCCGTAAGTACCCCATAGCCCAGGCCTGGGATGACACCTTGACCGCTTTCCACCGGGCGTGTATGCGAGAAGGCATCACTTAAACACATATCCCTTCGTCTGCCGCCTCAGTACTGATGCCAGGACAGGACACCCTCCTTCGAAATGCAATTGCACTCGCACTACAATGGTCGAACCGGTCTCGTAGAGGGACGCTCACACAGACGTGCCCGAGTAGCTTTGAACAATGTGACCCCGGTGGTGCTCCCCCCCCCACCCCCGCTCCGCCGCGATAACAGACCAATACACTGATCAATCAATCAAGCATTTGTATGGCGCGCTACTCACCCGTAGGGTGTCAAGGCGCTGGGGGAGGGATGCCCGCTACTGCTCAAACAGCCAGGTCCTGAGTTGCTTCCTGAAGGAGAGGTGGTCTTGGGTCAGGCAGAGGTGGATGGGGAGGGAGATCCACGTCTTGGCAGCCAGGTAGGAGAAGGATCTTCCTCCTGTTGTGACTCTCCGGATGCGGGGGACGGCGGCGAGGGCGTGGCTGGTCGATCGTAGCTGGCGGAATGGAGTGTAGAAGGTCAGGCGGTCATTGAGGTATCTTGGGCCTTGGTTGTGGAGAGCTTTGTGTGCGTGGGTGAGGAGTCAGAACGTGATTCTCTTGCTGACGGGGAGCCAGTGTAGGTTTCTCAGGTGTTCGGAGATGTGGCTGTATCGGGGGATGTCCAGGATGAGGCGTGCCGAGGCGTTCTGGATGCGTTGGAGTCTATTCTGAAGTTTGGCTGTGGTTCCGGCGTAGAGGGAGTTGCCGTAGTCCAGACGGCTGGTGACGAGGGCCTGGGTGACCGTCTTCCTGGTTTCGGTGGGGATCCACCAGAAGATCTTGCGTAGCATGTGGAGGATGTTGAAGCATGACGAGGAGACGGCGTTGACTTGTCTGGTCATGGAGAGGGAGGAGTCCAGGATGAAGCCCAGGTTGCGTGCGTGGTCTGCCGGTTTGGGTGCGCTGCCCAGGGACGGGGGCCACCAGGAGTCGTCCCAGGCGGAGAGCGAAGATCCCAGGATGAGGACTTCCGTCTTATCTGAGTTCAGTTTCAGGCGGCTGTTCATCATCCACTCGGCTACGTCTTTCATCCCTTCGTGTAGGTTGGTCCTGGCGGTGGCGGGGTCGTTGGTGAGGGAGAGGATCAGCTGGGTGTCGTCGGCGTAGGAGATGATGTTGAGGTTGTGTTGGCGTGCGATGGCCGCAAGGGGGCTCATGTAGATGTTGAACAGCATGGCTGTTGACGGTCTTCTCAATGACTTTGGCAGGAAAAGGAAGAAGCGAGATGGGTCGGTAGTTTTTGAGTTCGGTGGGGTCCGCTGATGGTTTCTTCAGTAGGGCGCTGAGTTCGGCGTGCTTCCAGCTCTCTGGGAAGGTGGCGGTGTCGAAGGAGGCGTTGATGATGTCCCGCAGGTGTGGTGCAATGATGGAGTCGGCCTTGTTGAAGACGTGGTGAGGGCAGGGGTCGGAGGCCGATACACACCCATGCTCATCCATGTTAACCCTTGTTTGTATTGTCCTAGTTTTTAATTCAATTCCTGTTTTATGTGGGTCGCGAACCCATAGTTTTCCCTCCCTCTCCTTTATTTGAACGATAGTAATTGGATATTGTATCAGCCATAGATCCTACTGGGCCCAGTATACTGGTTGCGCGTGCGGACTATGGCATGCTACTGTATCGCAGTATCCAGGGGGGAGATAGCTTCCCCTAGGTGAGGAACGGGAAACACTACTTTTGGGAGCGGAGACATCGCAGTGCGATAGACATGGTCAGACACACAGAAACGCGCAAAATGCCCAGACCTCATTTAACACACCACACTTTCTGGTTGGGAGCGCGCCAATTGGTCGGAGTACACCCGGCCCAACTTGCTGGACCACGAGGGTGCCAAAAAGCGCCTATACAGACTGTTTAGAAAAGGAAGTGCTTTAACCTGTTTTGTTTGCCTTAATAGGGTCCATGTGGCAACTGTAATTATAGCAGCAAACTGTTGATGCTTGTGGATATCCTTGTACAGTCATGATTGTTTTATATGCCATGTTCATTCCTCTTGCTGGGTGCAGGGGACGGATGTCGACAAAAAGAAAAACAATGAGAATACTGATTAACAAATTTGCTGTCCTCCCTGTAACTCACATGTAACCACATGCACGAAATAATGATAATAAAAAAATATTCAAACAAAATGAAAGAAAACGTTAAAAAAGCATCTACATAAAAGAAATAACAAACAATAAGGCAAAGGGTATTTTATGAGTTATAAAATAAGTAATTAAGAGATATTGGGGTTGAGCCTGACCGTAGAGAAGATGGATGCTGTCTAAAATAGTTCTACCTATTGATGCTGATAAAAAGATAGGCTGGCTATGGAAATGGGACTTTGAAACACAAAAGGAAGTAGGACATGATTTGGAATGAAGTGGTGAGCAGGGTCATACAACATCATCGCTAGTCGCTCAAACACTTTTTATATCAGCGAAGTACTGTTCTGCTCTCTGCCACTGCCTTGTTAGCTCAAATATCCCAGAAGACACTAATTCATCAAATAAAACTCAGATGAGACAGTAAAGTTGGTGTCTCTTTGCCAATCTAGACATGTGAGCCTGTGTGCTGACTGAGTATGGCAGACAGGTGGAGCAGTGATATGTAAATGAGACCTAGCAAGATTTATGTAGTTTGCTGTACTCGCAGCAGAGAGAGACACCAGCAGTGATAACACTGAGAAAGAAAGCCATGGGTGACATGAGAAGAGGTGAGGAGACTACTAACAAACCCCACCTACCACAAAATATTGTGGAAAAACTCTCATCACTCTCAGATTACTTTGAAGATACAATGAACATACTGATCTGCCCACATGCAAGCACCTAGGTTCCACATCTCTTGCTGGAATATCTGCATCAGCACACAAAAATGAAGAATCCACAACTAATAACACCAACAAATAGTGGGAAAACTTCTTTCAAGGACCCAAGGTAAAGTGGAGCAACACATAATAAAATAAAAAAGAACATTTGACCTTAAATAATTTAATAAAAGAATTACAACATTAGAAAAAAATATATGAAAAACCATTTTTATATATTACTATGTTGCCCCAAGTATGCCTTGTAAGTCCATGGGGCTGGGTCCCTAATTTATAAATTAAAAAGTTGCACACTACCTTTCTGAAATAGTATAACCTCACAGTGACTCAATTGTCAAAGCTCCTTTCCTTGTGCATTTTACTCTAGATTCTCCAGGAACAGTCCTAGTTAAAATTAAAACACTTAATTTATGTCTTTGCTTGGGAAAATGCAAGCAAATTGATTTAAAATATTTTTTCACACAATTTCACAAGTCTCAAATACATTTTTGGTAACTCTACTAGAAGAATATGTTTTTTATAAATGTACTTTGTGTACCCTGTGCCAAACCGGCATAAAACCAGTTTTACTACTCACCTAACTTCCATAGGCCCTATACTCAAACCTGCTCTCCAGAGGGCTGACCAGGTCTTGGGGCCAAAGAAGTCACAGGCATAGCCATCTGTAAGGAGGAAATAAACAGTTGACAGAAAATATCATATGTATCTTACACACTACACACAGAACATTATATCCTGACAGCTAAATGATTTGTTCCTATTTGTTAGAGCCCTCCTAACCTTTCTGGCTACAATCCCAGACATTGAAAAACAGTTCTCGGCCATGATAAAGGGGGGAGACCTCATCTAAATAGAGGAGTGGTTTTAGAAGAGCCAGAACCCCTTCTAGTGGAAGAAGTGTTAGGAATTTCTTATTTAGAGCTTCTTGTATTTTTACAGTAAAACAAAGAGAAAGTGCTGCAAAAGAAGATGGGTGAGAAAGTAGACAGGAGTGATTGGGAAAAAATCATAAGTCTCTAGCTACTACACAGGCTAAGACTGGCACCTTGCCAACACCTAATCAGAACATTCCTGGATCTGGGAACACTACAGTTGAAGAAAGAAGGCTTCATGGCTCGGGACTTCTGTTGACACCCAGGGGTGGAAATTAGTGTCCAAGAATCAGTTCACTGGATTTTTGTTCGCCTGCTCCAGGTACATGAAATGCAGGACTCATGACTCCAGAAGTTCCCAGATTACAGCAGATTAATGGACCTTGCACGAGCCCTGGCTGGAGAGAGACTTTGTGCTTAAATGTGTGCCATGAATACCTGGTGACTATAGGACTGACCATAAATAACTTTTGCAGTACCAGGAAAATGGAACTTAGTAAATGTACCCCCTCTGTCAGACAAGGAATAGGGGCTGAAGCATACCCAGGGAAGACACAACCAATGTAGGCAGGAAAACCAGGTTTATGCCACTTGGAGCAGCCTTGACCCCCTTGAGGATTTTGAGAACCAAAGAAGTGAAGGTCAAACATTGGACCATGGTGAGATTGCAAATTTATACCAGCAGTGACCTCAGTGGCTACACAATATGGCGTTGTCCTGTTCAGATATTTTTACACGAAAAACAATGGCTTCAGCAGGTGCTTAATAAGAAAATATCTCTCCTCTAACTTCAGTCTTGGACCATACCCCATTGAAAAACTTTGACCTCCAAAATAAAAAGATAAAGTCAGATGGTACAGACTTTGATGAGGGTAACCAGCTTTGAGGATTGGATCTTTTTCTAGGCACCTTTTTGACTGAAAACTTAAAAATTTCATATCTATGGTTTCTCCTGTTGGATTTTGATCATTGGTGTCTGTTTGCTTATCAAAGTTTCCTCTTTTTTTCTATTTAATGTGCTTGTGAAATTTATTGTGTTTTTTACCTTTAAAATTGTTGCTACGACTTGAACTTACCTCACATTTCTCTGGGGATAGCCTGCTGATTGTGCTATAGCTATCAGATGTTGAACAGAGATTCTCTCAGAACTGTGTTTTGCCCACACATATCGTGTTTATTAAGTTGATAGTGGTCATGCCCATTCAGTTAATTTTATTTAGCTATCTCATGTGATAAAATCCATGAGCAAACATAAACATAAACAAATGCATAATAATAATATATTCATCTGAAGAACACAAATTAAGACATAGGTAAAAATAGGATTTAAAATAAATCAAGTTCCCCCTTAAAATACAGAGTAGTCAATGACCAGCAAATATAATCTGGGTTGATAACTCTTTCCTCACATGCCAAATTGATTCCAGATATTTTGAAGCAGAGAAAACCACATAGGGATTAGTATCAAATTTGCAAATCCTCCATTCTACTTTATAAGATCTTATTCCCCACAGATGACAAAGAGGGGTAACCCATTTTGACATTTGTCTTTAATATGCATCACAGAAAAACAATAAATGCTTCCTGCTTCCCTCATCCTAGCAACAGATGAGGCATTGTTTAGTCTCTGTAGTGTGGAACCATTATTTGTTGGTAAAAGGATCTAATAGTGTGATTCCCAACCTCAATATAATGTATAGAGATTTTTTTCATATAATCCAAACAATTTTCTAAACTGGGCTCATATTTCATCATTAGGAAGGAACTTGTCAATCTGCCTGTCAATGAAGCTGCTTGCAATTTCTACCACTCGCAATGTCAAAATCTTTCCTTTGTATTGGTTTGCAAAGTAGAGGCAATAAAAAGGATATTGTGCCAATAATCTCTTAGTCCAAGAGCGCCCAAAGAGGACTTGATATATTCCAAGCAAGGGGCATTGGATGTTCAAGGTCTGTGTAAAGTGTCTAGATCTGCAGTGGACCAGATTCAAAGCCAATAAAGAATTGGCTTTAGTTTTATAGGAGTAACTATTGGTTTTAGTACTAGGTCTAGCCTCAAAGGAATTAAATGAGTATTTTTTTGCAGTCTTAACAAAGCTCTAATAAAGTTATTTTCAATAACCCCGAGAGGGTTCATGTTGCAATGCTCCCATAATTCACAGCCATCTACTGCTGCGATGACTGCTCAGGCCTTGTGATTTTCAATAGCAGAAAACACTATGGGTCTCATTAGGATGTCAGACCCTAGGTCGGCTGTTCTGACCGCCGTATTTTGATGCGACCGCCCATGGTGCAGTCGCAAACATCCGTTTCTCAATTGAAGCTTGTGCGGGTGGGCAAAAAAGGCCGGCAGTACAAGCTTCCAATGAGAAATGGAAGTTTTGAAACATCCCTGCACTGTGTGGCAGTTACCATGCGGTGCCTGCAACATGGTGTGGGGATGTTTAGGGGGACACCAAAGGTGCCCCTCAGGCCCAAATTGCAGAGGGTCAAGGGGGCCTGCTAGGGGTCCCCAAAGTTGCTTTCTGACAGCATTTTAATGTCAGAAAGGCCAACATGGAATGGCTGCCAGAAACCAACATCTTAATCCAGACAGCGGAGCCGCTGTCATTGAGGGAATTTGCAGTCTGTCCGACGGGCGATTCACGTTGGAATTTCCCCGCAGGTTTACATCCAACCGTTGGCATTCTAATACGGCGGCTGGACTGTAAATCTACCATGTCCGGCAGAAAGCCTACGACAGATGGTTAGAGACTTTCTGCCTGTCATCATGATGGGGCCCTAAGTGTTAAATGGTTCTTAAGGTGAATCAGGCTACAGTTGTTAAACTATGCTTTAGCAAAATTACACTCTTGGAAGTTTGTGATTGCTTGGAGTAGTAATCTGATAGCCTAACATCAAGCTAATCAAACTCTGACACTCTCACGAGGCTTGTTTCATCCAGTGATAATTTTGTCCTTGAAATCCTTGGGGTGATTGATTGTTATAAATGTACTTTTTGTGGTGACAATCTTTAACCCATGTGTGGGGCAGAAGGAGGCAAACCTCTAGTAGGATCCGTATTACCATTTGTGATTTCGAAAACAAAAGGGTGTCCTCAGCAAAAGTAGGGCAGGAATTTGCAAACCATCCAGGGTAGGTGAATCATTATCACAATCAAGTAGATATAAGAGACAGACATTTATAAACGAAAGAAAAATAGTGGGGCCACCTTCTTCTATTCCTTTACAAACTGCTATTGCCTAGTCAGTTTGTCATTCAAATCCCAACTTGCCTGGGCATAACTGTCTGTTTGTAGACAAATGATTATGTTCAGTAGGACAGGCGGAACATCCTGCACCATAAGAATATCCCAGAGTTTCCCTCTTGGCACCATTTTAAAGGCAACTTTAAGATCACCAACGGGTATATGATAATCACTTCTTTCTATCTAATCATTTGAAAATGGAAGACCTGATCTACCATGCTGGTCCATGGTCTAAACTCCAGCTGCAAGTAGCTAAGGATATTTGTTTCTAGGAACCAGGTGGCGAGTTTTTCAAGGACTTGTTTGTTTGGAGTGATGTGAGAACCCTTCTTGTGTATAGGAATGCTCTCCATGATATAGGAACTAGTGCTCCAGTAGCAATAGCCTTACAGAAAACATTGATGTGTGGTACCCGAATAAAAGGCTCTGTACCGTGTAAATCAGCATGGATTTTGTCTAGCACCGAGTGTGTGTCGCCCAGTGAAAATAAAAGAGCTTGGGAATTACAAAAGGCAGATTCTGCAGAGTCTAAAAAAGGTTCTATCCTAGGTATCTGTGGAAACTTGCACGGTGGAGAGAGAATACCCCTTCTGCGGGCTCCCCTGGCAGGTGCGTGAATTAACGCGAGACCGGGGTTGAGCCTTGGATGTGAGGCCTACCTGCCGCCTGCAGCGGAATGGTGCTGAGGAGCTGCGATACAGGCTCTCCCTTACCCCTGATGCCAGCGAAGGTGTGGCGAGAGGCGATCTGGGTCTCCTGGTAGTTGCGGAGGCGGTGGAGAGCGACTGTATGCCCTGACGGTCGCGGACCTGAGTGGCTATCTTGGCGGGTTCGCAGAATCGGCGCGGGCCGGGGAGCCACTACATCCACTGGGGACTTGGCAACAAGGGGCACGCTTTGAGGATCCCAGCGCCACGAAGGGGAATTGAGGCTGCTGCCCTGCCCGCGACTGATGGCCAGAGAAGTGCCCCGACGGGCCTGAGGTGTCGGTGAGTTGCCGTGAGGCCTGCTGCCTGGTTGACCCACGGGGGGAGAGGCCACCCTCTAGACGGACTCCCTTGACCGCTGTGGACGCTTGGGTGGACCCTGGCTGCGGGACATTACGGGCACCCCTTCTACCGTAAGCCTCCTTGAGACGCCCTAGTGCAAAGAGACAGGCGCGGAGGCGAGATGCTGCTGACCGATGAGGCGGGACCCGGGTGCACACACATGTGGGGTCCGATCTCCCTGCCCTTGGCCACTTTTGCTGCTACCTGCGAACTAAGGAAACCCCCGTCCATTGTGGTACGGACGACCACCGGCCCGGAACTGGCTTTCCATATTGCGCTGGAGGTGAGCGACGCGCTACACTTCCTGCCTCACTGAACCTTAGAACCTATTGTCCCCATATCTGGGGCCATCGTACACTTGGAGAACTCTGGGGACACTCCTGGGAGCGCGGTGGGGACGTGCGGCAGTTCTGCCCCGATTTGGCACGTGTGTTGGAGCAACCGGGGCCGTCTGGGCGACTGATTGTGAGAAGGGCTGAGCGGTGGGGACACCGGTCGCTTGGGACCACTGGCCATGCGAAAGGACGATATTCTGCTCCTGTCACTGGTGTGTATTGGCGATAACCACGTCTCTTGGAAGGCTTGCTAACCGACGCCCCTCCCTGAAATCGGCTCCGCTGCCGACAAAGAAGCCAGAATCTTATCCGGAAATCTGGGGAGGCTCCCGGGAACACCCACACTTGGCTCTGCACTGCGCTGCTCATGTCTGGGGGTCCCAAAACGAGGGCTGGTGCTGGCGGCACATTCGTGAAGGGGAAAATGGTGAAATCGGCGGACCACGACCAGACCTCCTCTAAACTAGACACGATGTTGGCGGCAATGGAGCGACTGGAGGAGTCCTTGCAACTCACCTGCACATCTCTAGAAACAAAAATTGATAGTGTGGCCATTGACCTGACGCACCTGAGGGCTGACCACAAGAAACTATCGGAGCGCACGGCCGCACTTGAGGCCGCCGTAGCGGAAGTCACGCCCAAGGTGGCGCAGACGGACAAGCATGTCCAGGACCTCCTCAACCGTGTGGAATTTCTGGTGGATCGTGCAGAGGATGCGGAAGGAAGGGCGAGAAGAAACAACGTCCGTATCGTAGGCCTTCCGGAACGATGGGAGGGCAGGGAACCGGAGAAACACATGGAGAGATTGCTCACGGTACTTCTCCCAGAGGGCTCCCTTTCTCCACACTTCGTGGTGGAGCGGGCTCATAGGGTGCCGGCGACGCCCCCTCCAGAGGGCTCCAACCCAAGACCCATGCTTATCGGAGTTCTGAATTACCGGGACCGCGACACTATACTGCGTGAAACCAGGAAACTGTGGGAAATCAGAGTGGAGAACGCCTTGAATATGTTATTTCCTGATTACACCATTCAGGTACAGCGCCAGAGGCACTCCTTTCTGGTGGTAAAACGACGTCTTAGCAGTCTAGCACTGAAAAACTCTCTGCTCTTTCCCGCCCGACAGCGTGTGGTGGCCCAGGACAAGACCCATTTTTTTGACTCTCCGGAGGCGGTGGAGGCCTGGCTGGACTCAGGCATCAGCACGGAGCCCCGCATACAGCCATCAGCATCGAATATGCGGCACAACCGAGGACCCCGGCGCCGTCGCCGCCGGCGACCCTCGCCACCTGGACGGCCGGGGGCCGAGCCTGACATCAGTCCACCGGCCGAGCTCGCACACAGCGAACAACAAGAAGCTCTGCGGATGGTAGCAGTAATTAGTGGTTCGCTGGACGCAGACTCGAACTTGGAAGCTAGCCCCCGCAACATCCTGAGTGACGATGAACGCATATATGGACTGCCGGACTCACAGGTGTCGGCGGACCTGCCAGATGTTACCCCACAGACTGCTGACTTTATTCACTGAAACACACCTGGTCCTCCTGGCCCATCTTGTATGGCACCGGATCTCTCCGTTCCCTGCGGAGAACCCTCTTTTGCTGATGTGTTCTGCCGCAGGAGTGCTGCTGAGATTGCCCCTCCCCCGGGGGGAGATGTTGGAGCCCACCTGTCTTGTGATCCGGAGTCCTAGTGGCAATTGCTGAGACCCAGCTGCGGGCCTTGTGAAGCCTGTGGGGGGAGGCACCTTCCGTCTGACTACATGAAACACTAACAGAAACAGTACTTAGTGCTCAGCGGCCTCCCCCTTGAACTCACGGATCCTACAGCTCCATAGAGCGTTTGGACGGTAACATGTTTTGCTGTCGACCTTTTGGTATTGTATTACTGTTTCACATGTTTTCAGAGTTGACTGTTCCCTTGTTCTTCCCTCCCATTTTCCTCCAAGATAACGAGCATGCGTGGTGATGTATTGGTGCTGTACATAACGGTCTGTGCGGTTGTGTGGTGGTGTGGGTGCTTGGCGGCAGATGGGCAAGGGGTACACTGACACTACGTGCATTTAATGGCTGCGATTAAATTCTGCACATGGAACGTGCGAGGAATGCACACGCCATCCCGCCGTTACCAAATCTTTTCTTACCTGAAGAGACACCATATATAAAAAGCACTGCTACAGGAGACACACCTGACTGGCCCGGAGACATTAACACTCAGCCGCAGATGGAGGGGGCAAGTATATGCCACCGACTACTCAGCTTATGCGCGGGGGCGTTGGTCTGGGTGCGCCCTGGGGTTCCCTTTGCACTTACTCACAGTGTGGTAGATAAAGAGGGCAGATATGTGGTAATGCAGGGCAGTCTAGATGGGCAGCCCATTGTCCTGGCCTCCCTTTATGCTCCTAACACTGACCAGGCCCACTTCTTCACACGGTTATCAGCAGTACTCGCACCATGGCATGGTATACCTTTCTTGTTGGGGGGTGACTATAATTGTGTCTTGGACATCGCATTAGACCGATCGTTTCCCCCCCTAGCCAGTGCACCGGTGAGTGGCGCTATGAGGGCACTCGCAGACTGGGCAGTGCAGTGGGATCTTCATGATGCTTGGAGAAAGCGTAATCCTAACACGAGACTGTATTCATACTATTCCGGGGCTCATACACTACATGTCAGATTGGACATATGCATGCTGTCAAGTGACCTTCCCCCTCAGGTCACTGACTCCTGCTATTTGGGCCGCACTCATTCTGATCACAACCCTCACACTTTAGACTTTGCCTGGGAGCGCCCACCTCCGCCGATACCCACTTGGCGGCTCCAGCCGGATACACTATTAGATGCCCCGTTTAGGGGTGCACTTGAAACACGACTCCTGCAATATTTTGAGGAAAACAACCACACCGCCTCTTCTGCACAACTAGAATGGGATGCATTTAAGGTTGTCGTTAGGGGCCACTGTTTGGGCACACAGGTGGGAATGTGGAAGCAAATTGAAAGGGAAATAGAGCGGACTGAGTCTGAGCTGTTAGATGGGGAGCAGGAAGCAGTTGAGGGGAATGACGAGGCCTTACTGGCAACTAGAGAGCGACATGCATTGGCACTTGATAGGTTGAAGTTCCTGAACTATGCAGCCCACTCAGCAAACACACATAGCTATGGAGAAAAGCCAGGCAAACTGCTGTCGTGGTTAATCAAGCGAGACACACAGACCACCCCAGTAATGGCTATACATACAGCCCCGGACACCATTGTGTACACCCAAAGGACCATACATGAGGCTTTCACGACACACTATGAGGGCCTCTACCGTTCCCAAATACAGGTCACAACCGATCAGATCTCGGAGTATTTATCTACCCTGCCATTGCCGGAGATCACTGATGCGCAGCGCGACGACCTGGGCGCGTCACTTACGCCGGAGGAACTCTGCACAGCCATATTTTCCCTATCCAACGGTAAAACGCCAGGCCCAGATGGATTGCCCGCCGAGTTTTATAAGGCCTTTTCTATTATATTAATTCCGGAACTACTGCGTGTATTTGAGGTGGCAGTCACTGATTCAGCCCTTCCACCCACACTAGATGAGGCGAATTTAGTGTCCCTCCACTGGCCCTCCTCAACACGGATTACAAGCTCCTAGCGTCTCTGCTGGCCCAGCGGTTAGCACCGCTGGTGCCCACACTTGTCCATGCCGACCAGAACGGCTTTGTGCCAACACGCAGCACGTCATATAACATCAGGCGTCTGTTTAGAGTACAGAGTCTAGCCACATCCCGATGGCCTAACTCGGGATGCCTGATACTTGATTTAGAGAAGGCATTTGACTCTGTGGAGTGGCCTTACCTTATGACGGTGCTGCGCAAATATGACTTGGGTGAAGACGTTTTCGAGATGGTGGAGCTCCTATATCAGAGACCCACAGTGCGCGTTAGAACGGGCAAATTACTCTCCAACCCTATTCGAGTGCGCAGGGGTACCAGGCAGGGGTGTCCCCTCTCCCCCTCATCTTTGCTCTTCTGATGGAACCATTGGCGGTCCTCCTCCGAACCTCAGGTGAGAATTGGGGCATCCCATTAGCAGACGGGACGCACATGGTGTCACTCTATGCAGACGATCTGCTGCTCTATATTAGAGACCTGAACAATTTTCCACAGACGCTTTCCGATATATTTCGCACATTCGGAGCAATGTCGGGGCTCAACGTCAACTGGGCGAAATCGGGAGTGTACCCCTTCACTGCTGACATGCCAGAACGTGATATCGCAGTCCTGGGGAAGCGGCTCACGTGGTATCCTACCATGTTCCGATATCTAGGGATCTTTATATACGAGACTCTATTGACTTACTGGAAGGCAACCTGATACAGGCAATATCTTCGATCACAGCACAGGTAACATTCTGGAACTCCCTTCCGCTCAACGTCCTGAGCCGTATTACCCTGTCGAAAATGGTGGTGTTACCCAGACTATTGTATTTCTACGCCAACCTACCTGTTTATGTCCCTGCCCGCGTGTTTCGTGAAATGGAGACTCTGGTGAGGAAGCTGATCTGGAACGCGGGACGACCCAGGGTTGCGCTACAGACACTATATGCCTCGGTGGAGGCCGGCGGACTGGCTGTCCCAAACCAGGAGTTATATTACCTAGCTGCACAGTTGCAGTGGGTTGCCTATTGGTTGAGCGATAAGAACCTGTGTGACACTGCCACGGACGTGGCGGTCATGAATGCTGCCCAGATACACGCGCTATTTCATCCGCGGGCATGGCCCCGCTGCCCTGCGCAGATACACCTAGCAATGGCACAGAAATGTTATACGCGGAGCTTGAAACTCACGTGCTGCACTAAACTGTACACCCCCAATCTGCCATTACTAGGGACACCCTGGGAAGGCGGTGCGCTTACGGAAGCTGCTGAGCAATTGGGCGCGAGCCGAAATAGACACGCTGGGTGATCTGTACGAGGAGGGCACTTTACTCTCGTTTGAGACGCTGACCGCTGACACGGGACTACCGGCGGGACAGTTCCTCACGCATGCAACACTAACGCGCGTGCTGGCACGTGCCTGCGGCGACCTTGCGGGAGAGCTGCCGACCCATCTACTGATACATTATTTGCACGTGATGGGGAATGGTTCCCATTTGGTACATTGGCTTGCACAATCTCTACATACACACACACAGTTTTCCCCACAGCGCTTGCGTGATAAATGGACCGTGGATAGAGGGCGGGACTGGACTGACGTAGAATGGGCCAAGATACTCGCTGGGACTCCCAATATCCCGCGCAACTCCCGCTTTAAACGTATTCAATATTATATAATACACCGGGCGTATTTATCCCCGGATAAGATAAACCGCTATTTTGGACTAACCACAACTGCATGCCCCAGGTGTGCGCTGGTGGACGCAGATTTCTTACATATACTCTGGTCCTGCCCTTCCCTGCACAGCTACTGGGTAGCAGTGTCGTCCACACTGGCGGCAGGGCCAGGAGGGGGATTGCCCCACACATGGGAGGTTGTTTGTTAGGCCTTTACAGGCAGACAAAACTGATGAAGGTTCCGGCCAGATTTTGGAATCTTGGTCTCATTACTGCAAAGAGACTCATCACCAAGCGCTGGAAAAGAGGTGAACCCCCACAGGCTATACATTGGCGCACTTCCTTCGACAACTGGGCGAGAGCGGAGAGCGTAGCCTTACATAGAGAAGAAACTGCGGGCACCCGTAAGTACCCCATAGCCCAGGCCTGGGATGACACCTTGACCGCTTTCCACCGGGCGTGTATGCGAGAAGGCATCACTTAAACACATATCCCTTCGTCTGCCGCCTCAGTACTGATGCCAGGACAGGACACCCTCCTTCGAAATGCAATTGCACTCGCACTACAATGGTCGAACCGGTCTCGTAGAGGGACGCTCACACAGACGTGCCCGAGTAGCTTTGAACAATGTGACCCCGGTGGTGCTCCCCCCCCCACCCCCGCTCCGCCGCGATAACAGACCAATACACTGATCAATCAATCAAGCATTTGTATGGCGCGCTACTCACCCGTAGGGTGTCAAGGCGCTGGGGGAGGGATGCCCGCTACTGCTCAAACAGCCAGGTCCTGAGTTGCTTCCTGAAGGAGAGGTGGTCTTGGGTCAGGCAGAGGTGGATGGGGAGGGAGATCCACGTCTTGGCAGCCAGGTAGGAGAAGGATCTTCCTCCTGTTGTGACTCTCCGGATGCGGGGGACGGCGGCGAGGGCGTGGCTGGTCGATCGTAGCTGGCGGAATGGAGTGTAGAAGGTCAGGCGGTCATTGAGGTATCTTGGGCCTTGGTTGTGGAGAGCTTTGTGTGCGTGGGTGAGGAGTCAGAACGTGATTCTCTTGCTGACGGGGAGCCAGTGTAGGTTTCTCAGGTGTTCGGAGATGTGGCTGTATCGGGGGATGTCCAGGATGAGGCGTGCCGAGGCGTTCTGGATGCGTTGGAGTCTATTCTGAAGTTTGGCTGTGGTTCCGGCGTAGAGGGAGTTGCCGTAGTCCAGACGGCTGGTGACGAGGGCCTGGGTGACCGTCTTCCTGGTTTCGGTGGGGATCCACCAGAAGATCTTGCGTAGCATGTGGAGGATGTTGAAGCATGACGAGGAGACGGCGTTGACTTGTCTGGTCATGGAGAGGGAGGAGTCCAGGATGAAGCCCAGGTTGCGTGCGTGGTCTGCCGGTTTGGGTGCGCTGCCCAGGGACGGGGGCCACCAGGAGTCGTCCCAGGCGGAGAGCGAAGATCCCAGGATGAGGACTTCCGTCTTATCTGAGTTCAGTTTCAGGCGGCTGTTCATCATCCACTCGGCTACGTCTTTCATCCCTTCGTGTAGGTTGGTCCTGGCGGTGGCGGGGTCGTTGGTGAGGGAGAGGATCAGCTGGGTGTCGTCGGCGTAGGAGATGATGTTGAGGTTGTGTTGGCGTGCGATGGCCGCAAGGGGGCTCATGTAGATGTTGAACAGCATGGCTGTTGACGGTCTTCTCAATGACTTTGGCAGGAAAAGGAAGAAGCGAGATGGGTCGGTAGTTTTTGAGTTCGGTGGGGTCCGCTGATGGTTTCTTCAGTAGGGCGCTGAGTTCGGCGTGCTTCCAGCTCTCTGGGAAGGTGGCGGTGTCGAAGGAGGCGTTGATGATGTCCCGCAGGTGTGGTGCAATGATGGAGTCGGCCTTGTTGAAGACGTGGTGAGGGCAGGGGTCGGAGGCCGATACACACCCATGCTCATCCATGTTAACCCTTGTTTGTATTGTCCTAGTTTTTAATTCAATTCCTGTTTTATGTGGGTCGCGAACCCATAGTTTTCCCTCCCTCTCCTTTATTTGAACGATAGTAATTGGATATTGTATCAGCCATAGATCCTACTGGGCCCAGTATACTGGTTGCGCGTGCGGACTATGGCATGCTACTGTATCGCAGTATCCAGGGGGGAGATAGCTTCCCCTAGGTGAGGAACGGGAAACACTACTTTTGGGAGCGGAGACATCGCAGTGCGATAGACATGGTCAGACACACAGAAACGCGCAAAATGCCCAGACCTCATTTAACACACCACACTTTCTGGTTGGGAGCGCGCCAATTGGTCGGAGTACACCCGGCCCAACTTGCTGGACCACGAGGGTGCCAAAAAGCGCCTATACAGACTGTTTAGAAAAGGAAGTGCTTTAACCTGTTTTGTTTGCCTTAATAGGGTCCATGTGGCAACTGTAATTATAGCAGCAAACTGTTGATGCTTGTGGATATCCTTGTACAGTCATGATTGTTTTATATGCCATGTTCATTCCTCTTGCTGGGTGCAGGGGACGGATGTCGACAAAAAGAAAAACAATGAGAATACTGATTAACAAATTTGCTGTCCTCCCTGTAACTCACATGTAACCACATGCACGAAATAATGATAATAAAAAAATATTCAAACAAAATGAAAGAAAACGTTAAAAAAGCATCTACATAAAAGAAATAACAAACAATAAGGCAAAGGGTATTTTATGAGTTATAAAATAAGTAATTAAGAGATATTGGGGTTGAGCCTGACCGTAGAGAAGATGGATGCTGTCTAAAATAGTTCTACCTATTGATGCTGATAAAAAGATAGGCTGGCTATGGAAATGGGACTTTGAAACACAAAAGGAAGTAGGACATGATTTGGAATGAAGTGGTGAGCAGGGTCATACAACATCATCGCTAGTCGCTCAAACACTTTTTATATCAGCGAAGTACTGTTCTGCTCTCTGCCACTGCCTTGTTAGCTCAAATATCCCAGAAGACACTAATTCATCAAATAAAACTCAGATGAGACAGTAAAGTTGGTGTCTCTTTGCCAATCTAGACATGTGAGCCTGTGTGCTGACTGAGTATGGCAGACAGGTGGAGCAGTGATATGTAAATGAGACCTAGCAAGATTTATGTAGTTTGCTGTACTCGCAGCAGAGAGAGACACCAGCAGTGATAACACTGAGAAAGAAAGCCATGGGTGACATGAGAAGAGGTGAGGAGACTACTAACAAACCCCACCTACCACAAAATATTGTGGAAAAACTCTCATCACTCTCAGATTACTTTGAAGATACAATGAACATACTGATCTGCCCACATGCAAGCACCTAGGTTCCACATCTCTTGCTGGAATATCTGCATCAGCACACAAAAATGAAGAATCCACAACTAATAACACCAACAAATAGTGGGAAAACTTCTTTCAAGGACCCAAGGTAAAGTGGAGCAACACATAATAAAATAAAAAAGAACATTTGACCTTAAATAATTTAATAAAAGAATTACAACATTAGAAAAAAATATATGAAAAACCATTTTTATATATTACTATGTTGCCCCAAGTATGCCTTGTAAGTCCATGGGGCTGGGTCCCTAATTTATAAATTAAAAAGTTGCACACTACCTTTCTGAAATAGTATAACCTCACAGTGACTCAATTGTCAAAGCTCCTTTCCTTGTGCATTTTACTCTAGATTCTCCAGGAACAGTCCTAGTTAAAATTAAAACACTTAATTTATGTCTTTGCTTGGGAAAATGCAAGCAAATTGATTTAAAATATTTTTTCACACAATTTCACAAGTCTCAAATACATTTTTGGTAACTCTACTAGAAGAATATGTTTTTTATAAATGTACTTTGTGTACCCTGTGCCAAACCGGCATAAAACCAGTTTTACTACTCACCTAACTTCCATAGGCCCTATACTCAAACCTGCTCTCCAGAGGGCTGACCAGGTCTTGGGGCCAAAGAAGTCACAGGCATAGCCATCTGTAAGGAGGAAATAAACAGTTGACAGAAAATATCATATGTATCTTACACACTACACACAGAACATTATATCCTGACAGCTAAATGATTTGTTCCTATTTGTTAGAGCCCTCCTAACCTTTCTGGCTACAATCCCAGACATTGAAAAACAGTTCTCGGCCATGATAAAGGGGGGAGACCTCATCTAAATAGAGGAGTGGTTTTAGAAGAGCCAGAACCCCTTCTAGTGGAAGAAGTGTTAGGAATTTCTTATTTAGAGCTTCTTGTATTTTTACAGTAAAACAAAGAGAAAGTGCTGCAAAAGAAGATGGGTGAGAAAGTAGACAGGAGTGATTGGGAAAAAATCATAAGTCTCTAGCTACTACACAGGCTAAGACTGGCACCTTGCCAACACCTAATCAGAACATTCCTGGATCTGGGAACACTACAGTTGAAGAAAGAAGGCTTCATGGCTCGGGACTTCTGTTGACACCCAGGGGTGGAAATTAGTGTCCAAGAATCAGTTCACTGGATTTTTGTTCGCCTGCTCCAGGTACATGAAATGCAGGACTCATGACTCCAGAAGTTCCCAGATTACAGCAGATTAATGGACCTTGCACGAGCCCTGGCTGGAGAGAGACTTTGTGCTTAAATGTGTGCCATGAATACCTGGTGACTATAGGACTGACCATAAATAACTTTTGCAGTACCAGGAAAATGGAACTTAGTAAATGTACCCCCTCTGTCAGACAAGGAATAGGGGCTGAAGCATACCCAGGGAAGACACAACCAATGTAGGCAGGAAAACCAGGTTTATGCCACTTGGAGCAGCCTTGACCCCCTTGAGGATTTTGAGAACCAAAGAAGTGAAGGTCAAACATTGGACCATGGTGAGATTGCAAATTTATACCAGCAGTGACCTCAGTGGCTACACAATATGGCGTTGTCCTGTTCAGATATTTTTACACGAAAAACAATGGCTTCAGCAGGTGCTTAATAAGAAAATATCTCTCCTCTAACTTCAGTCTTGGACCATACCCCATTGAAAAACTTTGACCTCCAAAATAAAAAGATAAAGTCAGATGGTACAGACTTTGATGAGGGTAACCAGCTTTGAGGATTGGATCTTTTTCTAGGCACCTTTTTGACTGAAAACTTAAAAATTTCATATCTATGGTTTCTCCTGTTGGATTTTGATCATTGGTGTCTGTTTGCTTATCAAAGTTTCCTCTTTTTTTCTATTTAATGTGCTTGTGAAATTTATTGTGTTTTTTACCTTTAAAATTGTTGCTACGACTTGAACTTACCTCACATTTCTCTGGGGATAGCCTGCTGATTGTGCTATAGCTATCAGATGTTGAACAGAGATTCTCTCAGAACTGTGTTTTGCCCACACATATCGTGTTTATTAAGTTGATAGTGGTCATGCCCATTCAGTTAATTTTATTTAGCTATCTCATGTGATAAAATCCATGAGCAAACATAAACATAAACAAATGCATAATAATAATATATTCATCTGAAGAACACAAATTAAGACATAGGTAAAAATAGGATTTAAAATAAATCAAGTTCCCCCTTAAAATACAGAGTAGTCAATGACCAGCAAATATAATCTGGGTTGATAACTCTTTCCTCACATGCCAAATTGATTCCAGATATTTTGAAGCAGAGAAAACCACATAGGGATTAGTATCAAATTTGCAAATCCTCCATTCTACTTTATAAGATCTTATTCCCCACAGATGACAAAGAGGGGTAACCCATTTTGACATTTGTCTTTAATATGCATCACAGAAAAACAATAAATGCTTCCTGCTTCCCTCATCCTAGCAACAGATGAGGCATTGTTTAGTCTCTGTAGTGTGGAACCATTATTTGTTGGTAAAAGGATCTAATAGTGTGATTCCCAACCTCAATATAATGTATAGAGATTTTTTTCATATAATCCAAACAATTTTCTAAACTGGGCTCATATTTCATCATTAGGAAGGAACTTGTCAATCTGCCTGTCAATGAAGCTGCTTGCAATTTCTACCACTCGCAATGTCAAAATCTTTCCTTTGTATTGGTTTGCAAAGTAGAGGCAATAAAAAGGATATTGTGCCAATAATCTCTTAGTCCAAGAGCGCCCAAAGAGGACTTGATATATTCCAAGCAAGGGGCATTGGATGTTCAAGGTCTGTGTAAAGTGTCTAGATCTGCAGTGGACCAGATTCAAAGCCAATAAAGAATTGGCTTTAGTTTTATAGGAGTAACTATTGGTTTTAGTACTAGGTCTAGCCTCAAAGGAATTAAATGAGTATTTTTTTGCAGTCTTAACAAAGCTCTAATAAAGTTATTTTCAATAACCCCGAGAGGGTTCATGTTGCAATGCTCCCATAATTCACAGCCATCTACTGCTGCGATGACTGCTCAGGCCTTGTGATTTTCAATAGCAGAAAACACTATGGGTCTCATTAGGATGTCAGACCCTAGGTCGGCTGTTCTGACCGCCGTATTTTGATGCGACCGCCCATGGTGCAGTCGCAAACATCCGTTTCTCAATTGAAGCTTGTGCGGGTGGGCAAAAAAGGCCGGCAGTACAAGCTTCCAATGAGAAATGGAAGTTTTGAAACATCCCTGCACTGTGTGGCAGTTACCATGCGGTGCCTGCAACATGGTGTGGGGATGTTTAGGGGGACACCAAAGGTGCCCCTCAGGCCCAAATTGCAGAGGGTCAAGGGGGCCTGCTAGGGGTCCCCAAAGTTGCTTTCTGACAGCATTTTAATGTCAGAAAGGCCAACATGGAATGGCTGCCAGAAACCAACATCTTAATCCAGACAGCGGAGCCGCTGTCATTGAGGGAATTTGCAGTCTGTCCGACGGGCGATTCACGTTGGAATTTCCCCGCAGGTTTACATCCAACCGTTGGCATTCTAATACGGCGGCTGGACTGTAAATCTACCATGTCCGGCAGAAAGCCTACGACAGATGGTTAGAGACTTTCTGCCTGTCATCATGATGGGGCCCTAAGTGTTAAATGGTTCTTAAGGTGAATCAGGCTACAGTTGTTAAACTACGCTTTAGCAAAATTACACTCTTGGAAGTTTGTGATTGCTTGGAGTAGTAATCTGATAGCCTAACATCAAGCTAATCAAACTCTGACACTCTCACGAGGCTTGTTTCATCCAGTGATAATTTTGTCCCTGAAATCCTTGGGGTGATTGATTGTTATAAATGTACTTTTTGTGGTGACAATCTTTAACCCATGTGTGGGGCAGAAGGAGGAAAACCTCTAGTAGGATCTGTATTACCATTTGTGATTTCGAAAACAAAAGGGTGTCCTCAGCAAAAGTAGGGCAGGAATTTGCAAACCATCCAGGGTAGGTGAATCATTATCACAATCAATGAGATATAAGAGACAGCCATTTATAAACGAAAGAAAAATAGTGGGGCCACCTTGTTCTATTTCTTTACAAACTGCTATTGCCTAGTCAGTTTGTCATTCAAATCCCAGCTTGCCTGGGCATAACTGTCTGTTTGTAGATAAATGATTATGTTCAGAAGGACAGGCGGAACATCCTGCACCATAAGAATATCCCAAAGTTTCCCTCTTGGCACCATTTTAAAGGCAACTTTAAGATCATCAACGGGTATATGATAATCACTTCTTTCTATCTAATCATTTGAAAATGGAAGCCCTGATCTACCATGCTGGTCCATGGTCTAAACTCCAGCTAGAAGTAGCTAAGGATATTTGTTTCTAGGAACCAGGTGGCGAGTTTTTCAAGGACTTGTTTGTTTGGAGTGATGTAAGAACCCTTCTTGTGTATAGGAATGCTCTCCATGACATAGGAACCAATGCTCCAGTAGCAATAGCATTAGAGAAAACATTGATGTGTGGTACCAGTATAAAAGGCTCTGTA
Organism: Lissotriton vulgaris; assembly: GCF_964263255.1. Classification (NCBI taxonomy): domain Eukaryota; kingdom Metazoa; phylum Chordata; class Amphibia; order Caudata; family Salamandridae; genus Lissotriton; species Lissotriton vulgaris. Next base: position 1,238,712,668 of record NC_141695.1, read on the forward strand.
CAGTGTAAATCAGCAGGGATTTTGTCTAGCACCGGAGTGTGTGTCGCCCAGTGAAAATAAAAGAGCTTGGGAATTACAAAAGGCAGATTCTGCAGAGTCTAAAAAAGGTTCTATCCTAGGTATCTGTGGAAACTTATTTAAGGTTCCTTTTGGATTTGATAAAGGTAATAAAGGCATGATAAAATGCCACAATTGGGGGCACTGTGGGAATGTCATGGTTGGAAACAGTTTCACACATCCTCACACAGGGAAAAGTATCAAATTAAGACACACAGCTGATTGCAACTCGAGTATGGTAGTCTATGCTATCAAGTGCCCATGCGGATTAGTGTATGTAGGGGGTACGACCAGAAAAGTGAAAATCCGTATGACAAAGCACAAAAGCATGATTCGAACTTCAAACACCAAATCATGTTTAGAGGTATATTGAGGTGAAAAGCAACACACCATACCACAATTACGTTTTACAATATTGGAAAAGGTGGTGGAGTCTGAACATGTTGATGTCATCCGACATTTATCACAGAGAAAATCTTTTTGGATACGATATTTAAATACACTTGTGCCTTGTGGGCTGAATGATAAAATCGAGATGCTTTATTTTTTATGAGAATTGTATATTATTAGTAACTGTACATATTGTAACTGTTTCATGTACATTATGCAAAATGTTGTTTTTACTGTGCATTGAGCTGTGAGCCTATAAAGGTGCTACTATTTAAAGTGTGGCGTATACATATTCATAATAATGGTAGTGTTGGCAGTTTCAGATAGGGTCACTAAGAGCCCTTGGTTTATTTGGAGTCTTGTCAAATTCATAATTTGCAATCATTATTGTTTTAATTTTATTTTTTTTCCTCAGTTTTCATTCTGTTTATCATTTACTTTTCATTTGCCTCTTAGAAGGGATAGTGGGTGGATTCTGATGTGTCATGAGCACTTTTGTTGTCATGTAACTAGTGTGTTCATAAGCTTGATTGTTAAAACACACTGCTAGAGTGCATTGAGCATTTTCCAAGCTGCATTTAAAGGAGAGTTAGGCTGATTTTAGGTCCGCTTTCTAGCTTCATTACCAGCTCGATCTCAATATGGAAGTATTTTGCGTGGTTAAGAAGCGAGACACTATGCGTCGGTAATAAGAGAGTGCACGCATTCGGCTATCGGTGAGGAGTAAGCAGTGAACAACGGTTGGCGTTTACGTGGGAGGTATGAATGTTTGGTATTCTAACGAGTTTTTAAACATTGCCAATGACATTATGTGGATGGTAGTGGCTCAGACATGGTTTTGGGTTTGTCTATTCTTTCAGAATCAGCGTTATCTGAATTGAAATTTTGAAGCACATATGAACATAAGTAGTCGGGAGGCATGAGCAGTTTATTAAAGCAGGAAATGTGAGGTGGTTATACCATTTTTAATACATTTGGTTTGCTGTTGGCTGCATGTAATCATGTGGCATGGAATTTATTCGGATTTTTCATCATTTTTTAGGTGTCACGTTTTTTTGGGTTGGTAGAGTGTTTTGCCATACAATAGGTGAGTGCTGAGTGGTTTATTAGATATCTATTGCAAGACACTAGCTTTGGGTAGTGTTGGTCTCACAATTGTATGATTATATACACACACAATGTTTTGGCACGTTGTTGGATTCACTGTTCGGTGAGCATGTTAAACAACAAACACCACAATCGAGGTGAGTTCGGGTCTATTCCTATCCCTTGAATATAGTACTTTAACTGTATTCCGTAGTTAGTTTTGAGATTACAAAAATGTTTCTATTGTCATTTTTTAGTATTCTCCTGATGAAGGTTATTAACCGAAATGCATTGGGAGTTATGAAGAGGTCATGAACTTCTTGTATCGTATGTTTTCGACGTTATGAGGATCACAAGATTAATTTAGTGAGAATAAAGACAAGAAGATTAAGAAGACTCATGATTCACTAATTTGATTTAACATTTGTATTTATAATGTTCAGTTACAATGTTTTGAGTGAGACAATTTGAAATTGATGTCCTCATGTTACACTTGAAGATTATTACCGCAACCAAATGTGTAAAGGAATATAGATATTTTGCACCGTCAGGGCATGTGAAAAGTGTGTCCCTCATAAAAGAGTTCATGTTTTTTTAGTACAGCATTACTATTGCCACCTTCCTCCTCTGTCTGGTTACAAACAAGTGCTGCTGTACCCTGCTATGCCAGCAGGAAGCCTTCTCTTCGATTTCCCGAGAGTAACAAAATATGCCTGTTAGCAGGCCCAGCTCAGACATGTACAGTTCTATGGACTCCACAGAGTCTAAGTGGACACTGTACAGGCGCACAATGCCCATTGAGCTCAAAGGGCTTCAGCCCCCCCCCCCCCTCCCTCTGGTGTGTGGCAGCCCAGGCTAAGACAGCTTCTTGGGCACACATTCAGGAAAAATGAATTTAAAACTGTAGATATGGCATTCACAGGCTAGACAGAGCATGCCATGTATCAATCCCTGATGAATCAAAGCTGGCGGCTCTGCCATGCACACACCCGTCTCTCCCTCTCTCTCCACCTGCTAATCCCTGCCCTCTCCTTCAATCCGCTCACCACTCCAGTCCTCTGCCTGATGACTGGCTCAGTGTGACAGCAGCTCAACGGGTTAACCGCCCGCTGCTCATGTGTGCACAGCTTTCAGTCCCTGGCGACCTGTCCTGTTGTTTACAGCGCAATGAAACAAGTCAGCGGAGGTAGGCGCTAAGGTATTCCTTGCAATCCTTCTCCAGGCTTCATCCCTTTACTTTATTCACCAAAGAAAGGCAAGCTCAGGAAGTTCGAGTTTTTGAGCCCGGGCTGAGACAGCTCCTGGGCACACACACAGCCGCACCGCACCTGAGTACTTAAAAGGTCTTTAGAAGACCATTTGCTTTCTAACGACACTTTGTTTTTTTTCTCCCCCCTTTCTTAGAGCCCCTGCAGCTCCACTCCCACTCTGACTATTGCTGGGAGAATTAGCCAACCCTCACCCCCTCCACCCCCAGATCTGGCTCTAGTTGCACCTCTGACACTGTGTCAGTAATCACAGTGTGAGTCGGCCCCCTCCCAAACTTTCTGCCACCACTGAATGAATGCCTTCTGAAGACCGCGACATTAGCACTTTGTAAAGCGAGATTAGCACTCAATCAGAGTGTTTTATGTAAATGGATCCACTCCTTGTCAGTGTTGCACTTTTCTTTAAAAATGCCAATTTCACTGAGTTTGGCTCATATCCCCATGAGTACCGGTACTCTCTTAGGACAAAGAGAAGTTCCGGTACTTAAGCTCCAAAAACTTAGAAGTGCCGGTACTCAGTACAGGTGAGTACCGGCCCATTTATAGCATAGGCTGCATCACATCACATTGCACCGCACCTGGTGCTCATGTTATAGTTGAGTGCCCCTGCACAGGGGAAGAAGGACGATTCACATTATTGACCTCCACAGGATTCTAGTCGACATACTTTTGTTGGACTACAGATGAGGTCTATGATGATTGCCCCTATTTTGGACTTGTTGCCATCCTTCGTTTCTCCCCCGTGGCTGCCATCTTCCCTTTCTCCCTACAATCTCTACCTCAACAGTAAATGAACTACCCCAGCCCAGATCTCTTTAAACATGGGAAAAATATAGGTGAACTTTGATACTTATCTAGCCTGGAGAGCCACCTACTGGCCTTCATTATGAACAATGTCCCACAATATTATTAGGACTCCTAGTTTTTATGGTAGTTATATCCTTAAATTCTCCATCTCTATTTACCCATATTTACTGTTTGTTCATCGTATTCGTTTTTTTTATCTATATTTATCTGATGTTTTGATGGTAAATCAAAATTGACTTGCCTTTGATATCCTTCACATGAAGGAGGGTTGAGTCTGTTGATTATTAAAGTTCTGACACTCTTCTACTTCCATACCAGATAAGAGCAGAAACTGAGAGAGTTACATCAAAAACATTACTGATGTAATATTTTCGAAGTGCATAATGTTATATCTCCATAGCTACTCTACTCCTAGTTGACAGACAAGTATGCTATAATTACAAATGAAGTACCCATGCACTTCAAATTAGCCAAAAGTATTACTCACTGTGAAGCATTATTCCTCTACAGCACCCTTAAAAGTCTCCAAAGCCTTCAATTCTCAGCACTTCCTTACTTTTCCTTATCTTGCGGGACAACTGTTTCCAGACTTTGAATGTCTCGAACAATGTTGCTCCCCAAGCCCCTCGACACTGCACTTGCAAGGAATGGTCCCAACTCATGGAGCATCAGTTATCCGAAAAATCTCTCAAATAATGCAAAAACATATTTCAAACACAGCCTAATGAAACAACATCTGGAAACACTAATAGCTGATACCTACCACATCGTGAGCAATGGCAACAAGTAATCAGACTTCTTCTTCTACTCCAAACACCCTGCAAAGCAAAAAAACATCTTTCCTCTCCTCCTACAAGTTACTAAATCTATACATATTCCTTATGGAACCAAACTCACCACTTCCCCCTCCCTAGCCTTTAGAGAGGAAATCACTATTTCTCTTTTCAGGAGAGGGAAGATTTTTATGCAAGATACAGACCTTCACCTTACCATCTTTGACCAACATTTCCTGTCACTTCTCAGTTCATGCACACACCGTCTCTCCCTCTCTCTCCACCTGCTAATCCCTGCCCTCTCCTTCAATCCGCTCACCACTCCAGTCCTCTGCCTGATGACTGGCTCAGTGTGACAGCAGCTCAACGGGTTAACCGCCCGCTGCTCATGTGTGCACAGCTTTCCGTCCCTGGCGACCTGTCCTGTTGTTTACAGCGCAATGAAACAAGTCAGCGGAGGTAGGCGCTAAGGTATTCCTTGCAATCCTTCTCCAGGCTTCATCCCTTTACTTTATTCACCAAAGAAGGCAAGCTCAGGAAGTTCGAGTTTTTGAGCCCGGGCTGAGACAGCTCCTGGGCACACACACAGCCGCACCGCACCTGAGTACTTAAAAGGTCTTTAGAAGACCATTTGCTTTCTAATGACACTTTGTTTTTTTCCTCCCCCCTTTCTTAGAGCCCCTGCAGCTCCACTCCCACTCTGACTATTGCTGGGAGAATTAGCCAACCCTCACCCCCTCCACCCCCAGATCTGACTCTAGTTGCACCTCTGACACTGTGTCAGTAATCACAGTGTGAGTCGGCCCCCTCCCAAACTTTCTGCCACCACTGAATGAATGCCTTCTGAAGACCGCGACATTAGCACTTTGTAAAGCGAGATTAGCACTCAATCAGAGTGTTTTATGTAAATGGATCCACTCCTTGTCAGTGTTGCACTTTTCTTTGAAAATGCCAATTTCACTGAGTTTGGCTCATATCCCCATGAGTACCGGTACTCTCTTAGGACAAAGAGAAGTTCCGGTACTTAAGCTCCAAAAACTTAGAAGTGCCGGTACTCAGTACAGGTGAGTACCGGCCCATTTATAGCATAGGCTGCATCACATCACATTGCACCGCACCTGGTGCTCATGTTATAGTTGAGTGCCCCTGCACAGGGGAAGAAGGACGATTCACATTATTGACCTCCACAGGATTCTAGTCGACATACTTTTGTTGGACTACAGATGAGGTCTATGATGATTGCCCCTATTTTGGACTTGTTGCCATCCTTCGTTTCTCCCCCGTGGCAGCCATCTTCCCTTTCTCCCTACAATCTCTACCTCAACAGTAAATGAACTACCCCAGCCCAGATCTCTTTAAACATGGGAAAAATATAGGTGAACTTTGATACTTATCTAGCCTGGAGAGCCACCTACTGGCCTTCATTATGAACAATGTCCCACAATATTATTAGGACTCCTAGTTTTTATGGTAGTTATATCCTTAAATTCTCCATCTCTATTTACCCATATTTACTGTTTGTTCATCTTATTCGTTTTTTTATCTATATTTATCTGATGTTTTGATGGTAAATCAAAATTGACTTGCCTTTGATATCCTTCACATGAAGGAGGGTTGAGTCTGTTGATTATTAAAGTTCTGACACTCTTCTACTTCCATACCAGATAAGAGCAGAAACTGAGAGAGTTACATCAAAAACATTACTGATGTAATATTTTCGAAGTGCATAATGTTATATCTCCATAGCTACTCTACTCCTAGTTGACAGACAAGTATACTATAATTACAAATGAAGTACCCATGCACTTCAAATTAGCCAAAAGTATTACTCACTGTGAAGCATTATTCCTCTACAGCACCCTTAAAAGTCTCCAAAGCCTTCAATTCTCAGCACTTCCTTACTTTTCCTTATCTTGCGGGACAACTGTTTCCAGACTTTGAATGTCTCGAACAATGTTGCTCCCCAAGCCCCTCGACACTGCACTTGCAAGGAATGGTCCCAACTCATGGAGCATCAGTTATCCGAAAAATCTCTCAAATAATGCAAAAACATATTTCAAACACAGCCTAATGAAACAACATCTGGAAACACTAATAGCTGATACCTACCACATCGTGAGCAATGGCAACAAGTAATCAGACTTCTTCTTCTACTCCAAACACCTGCAAAGCAAAAAAACATCTTTCCTCTCCTCCTACAAGTTACTAAATCTATACAAATTCCTTATGGAACCAAACTCACCACTTCCCCCTCCCTAGCCTTTAGAGAGGAAATCACTATTTCTCTTTTCAGGAGAGGGAAGATTTTTATGCAAGATACAGACCTTCACCTTACCATCTTTGACCAACATTTCCTGTCACTTCTCAGTTCATTAACACAACAGGGCTTTGTGCCCAAAACTCTTCTCTCCCCTTACCCATGACCATCAACCCATAACTGTCCCTCCTCCTTTTCCCCACTTATTCGCTATGCACCTCTGCTGCACCCTCTGACAATCTAAGCAACCTTGCTGTCTTCATTGACACACACCTTTCAACACATTTTCACTAGAATGACTTCAATAGACCCCACCCTAACCAGCAAACACAAGTTAACAAAACTCGATGATGCACACCCCGAGCCAGATGGCGCCAGTCCCAACTCAAAACTGTCAGCCACTAAATCCCCTCTGGCCTTAACCCTCCCTATCAATGTAGACCCTACTCAGCTCACACAAACTGGCTACATTTCCACTCGCAATGACACTGATCTCCCCTTAGCGTACTCACTCACCTACCTTATACATGAGACCTCTCAATTAACCTCTCACTTTCAGAGATGGAAACCTCACTCGCACACTTACTCAGCTTCTGAACGGAATAGAACAAAAACTTGATTCCTACCTAATGACATCTAGGCCTGGGCGGTCAACTCAGCTTTGTTTGGGGGGGGGGGTGCAGAGTTGTTCACACTCCACACTCTCACACTCTGCAGAGAATGCAGACTTCCAAAAAACAATGCTTTGTCCCGTTAAGTTGGCAAGGATGAGCGTAGAAAATCCAACACTAGACCACCTTCCAGACAGATTTCTCAACTCGGGCGGTCACAGATGGTCGTGACTGCTCGCATTGAGAAACCATCCGTTCACATTGAGGAAGCTGCTGCTTAAGTAGAAAATCTACTCAAGTGTCAGAAAGTAGCAGCTCCCCCTTGAGCTGCACATGGTGCCATTTGCGATGATTTTCAAGCACAGGACAAACCCTGCCCAGGCCTAATGATATCTCATATCTAAAGCAGGACCTCTCGAGCCATGCAAACTTATCCTGCTCTCACACTCCTGGTATTTATATGTTTTCTCCCCCTACAGGTTCTCCAACTGTCAGACAACACACTCTTGGCCCTCCATTCCTTTAAGTTGTTTGTGCCACAGACCCCATTGGGCTCTCAGCCCCATGTCCACTGTGGAAGCTGATGCTATCAGCAAATCTTACTTCACAATGAACCAGAATATGGTCCACAAGCCTCCTCCACAATCCCTGTAATCGTGCACACAAATAGAATCCCTTGAATATCTCCTTGCCCAGACCTCTTGCTCAATACCCCACTATTCAGACTCTACATACCACTAACAATAGTCCTATCCCTCTCACATGCATGCGCCTCAACTGTAGATCAGAAGTTAAATGCGCCACAGATATTGGCGAAGCTATACTTGGTGAGGAAATAGATATGGCATTCCTCACCGAAACCTGGCTTAATGATCACTCAACCCCCATACTAGACCTGATCACACAACCTGGGTACACAATCATAAGACATGACAGACCATGGAGAACAGGTGGCAGACTAGCAATCATTCACAAAGAAGAAATCTATCTTCTCATCTTAAAGGCCTCAAAATACTCGACTTTTGGATACCTCGGAGTAGAACTTATAGCCTAAGACTACTCTCCTATCAAACTATTCACCATCTACTATCCACCTGGTGATCGCACCTTCTTCTCAGAAGAGTTAACTGTCTTAATAACACGGTTCTCGCTAACTGACTCAAAGGAAGTGTTCTTGGGTGACTTTAATATTCACTGGAACAACTCAGAAGACACTACAGTTCATAACGTTACAAACCTTCTTAAAATAAATGCCTAAAACAACTCTGCAACAAATAAAACCCATATTAACGGCTCAACTCTAGATGTGATTATCACCAAAAATGAGCATGTCTCACTTAGATACATCTCACTTATTGACTAGCCATACAACCCCCTTATACTGTTTAATTTCGAAACCCACCTCAGATCCCACCCTTTCTCAACATGCAAACCTACACACTGGGCTAGGAACATCAAACAAGTCCCAATGGCTACACTGGAATGCAAAAACAACAGTTGATGGACAGAATGCAGAACAATGTCATACATTCACCCCAGTAGAGAGATCTGGGCCTAAATCCATTGTTTTTTTGCTCACCATGCCATTCCGGTTTGAACCTAGCCATATGAAAATCAGTCTTGACCCTGTGCCCCATTGGAACAGTCCAGCCCAAACTGCAAATCCAGATCCTCCCTGGACTGGAAACAAGCATCTTAGGACCGGGTCAGGCTTTCAGCCCTCATCAGCCAGGACAACTTGATTCCAGTAGCATGGAGAGCAGGGGACTCATGTCTGAGCATACCCGTCCCTCTCGAGGTGACAAATGCAAAAACAACAGTTGATGGACAGAATGCAGAACAATGTTATACATTCACCCCAATACAGAGATCTGGGCCTAAAGCCATAGTTTTTTTGCGCACCATGCCATTCCAGTTTGAACCTATCCATATGCAAATCAGTCTTGACCCTGTGCCCCGTTGGAACAGTCCAGCCCGAACTACCATGTCAGGTCCTCCCTGGACTGGAAACAAGCATCCTAGGACCGGTTTAGGGCTTTCAGCCCACATTAGCCAGGATAGCTTGATTCCAGTTGCATGGAGAGCACGGGACTCACGTCTGAGCATACCTGTCCCAGGATCCATGCTCAACTACAGCATCAACCTCTCACTCACACCATTGATGACCTCACTGCCCATTAAAATACAGCAATGACTGATGTTCTTGACCTAATTCATAGTAGAACTTCTGGAGGTGATAATGACCCAAAACTTTTTTTTTTTTTCAAAAAGAATTCTTTATCCAAAGCAAGGGTGTGGCGATGGGGGCTGCCTTCGCCCAGGATATTGCGATACTCTTCATGGATAACTTTGAACAAAACTATATACTATCACCATACAACGTATACAGGAACAACATCACTGAATGGTGAAGGTACATCGATGACGTGTTCCTAGTATGGACAGGTGAAGAGCATGACCTGGCCTCCTTCTTCATATGGCTGAATTCACGATCCAATGACATCAAGTTCACTATGCATTTTGACAGGGACACCATTGATTTCTTTGATATCAGTATAAAAGTCAAGGATGACCACCTGTACACCACCTTATATAGGAAACCGGCGGAAAGAAACATGCTACTAAGATACACATGTCACCATACCAGCGGACTCTGTGACAACATCCCTTTTGGCCAGTTCCTCCGGATCCGGAGGAACTGCTCATTGAAGGAAGACTTTTTCAAGGAATCAGACGATTTTATCACCCGCCTCTTGGAAAGAGGATACCCCAGGAGGTTGGTAAAAAGAGCCAGGAAAAGGGCCTGGTACAATGATAGAGAACACTTACTGACGCTCATACAACGCACCACAGGACAAGACAGGATGATATGTGTGACCATGCATTGCACAAGGAGCAACAAAATCTAAAGGACAATTAACAGACATTGGGGCCTGGTCTCGGATACCATAGAGATGCTGGAGCCTCCAATGCATGCATTTAAAAAGGCAAAAAACATCAAGGACCACGTCGTCCGCTCACTACTGAACATGTCCACTGCTCTAACGATTCAGACAATGTGGAACCTGCTCAGGACGTTGGCCACTACAAATGTACGAAGTGCATATTGTGCACAATGTGCATAGAAACCAAGACACTGAACTACAAAAATCATACTATTAACCTCAAGTCACACACCAACTGCAACACCTCTGATGTAATATACGCTATTCTGTGCCCGTGTGATCAAATGTAAGTGGGTCAAACCAAACAAAAGGTGAAAAAACGGACCCTACAGCACTGTAGCAGAATAGATGTAAAACGGTTGGAGCCCCTTTGGTTGAACATTTCTCTACCCAAATGCACACCCCGGAATCATTCTTATGGCTAGTGTTGGAAAAAGTTTCACTAGGCCAAAGGGGATGGGATCTCACCCCAATTTTGAACATTAGGAAATGCAAGTGGATGTATTTACTAGACACAGTGACCAATGGCCTTAATGAACTAGATGCCACCTATGCCCAAATGGCAGGCCTACAAACAGAATAAGGGAATAATATGATTTCTCCATCACACTTGGGCAAGGCATAATAGAACAGACACTAGTCACACAGACACAACGCTCTAGCCCACCCACTCACCATTATTTTTAGACCTTACCCAGGTGGGGCTATAACAATGAACTCACGGTATGAGGATTGCTCTCCCTGGGATGTTTTATATCTGTATGACCTATGGAGAACCGGGCCTTATGGGCCTGGCGGCGCAGGGCACGCCTTAAATCCCCGAGTTCACCTGCCTTGTCGAACAGAGACACGAGACATTCTGTTGAGCGTGGAAAGCCAGATTTATTAGCTGAAGTCAAGCACAGTTATCCCAAAAGTTACACGCAAGGTAGGTTCTGAGGAGACTGCCACTTCAATCCATGGCGCACAATCTTTTATAGGAACACATTTACAACGTTTACTCCTTACACATACAAAACGAACCAATGAGAAAAGTTGGAAAACAAGCTATCAGGTATCTCAAATACGCCCCTTTCTCAGACCCCGTGTGTTACCCCTCCCAACAAATTAATCAGTGGTGGTACCAACAATCCAATTTGCACATGGCAGGATGTATTTGTGTGCCTCAAAGAATAGCTGTGTAACAAGAGATTACAAGGAGAGAATAGTGAAGGCCAGTCGGATAAGATAATGTAAGGAAAGAATAGGAGAAGGCAAATAGTTAGTCGAGACGGGGATCAGTCAGCCCAGATATGGATTAACGAACTCGACCAGACCCTGACATCGGTTTCGTAAACATGGGCAATGGAGTTACTCTTTAACTGAAAAGACACGCAGTAGCTGAGAAAAGCAAAAACACTCCGTTCGCCGTGCGGCCTGAGTGAGGGCAACGCAAAATGGCGACGAGACACAAAATGGCGGCTAGATACGGGACGAAGTCAGAAATCAAAGAACCTCAGACCCTCCTTTTGCCATTACTCAGGCAAAACACCAAGAACTCAAGTTAATCTGAGTCGATGTCAATGGCCATGAGGTCATCGGGCTGTTGTTGTAGCATCATTCGAATATTCTGTTTTCTGTGACACAGGCGTCGGGACACACATAGTGGCACAAAGACCACAGATGGCAGGTCCACACTGTACACAGAGACAACAAGAGAAAATGATGGCCAAGACCATTCCAAGGAAAGTTAGTATCTTCCATCCCCATGTGGACAGTAGTCCCCAAAACCATCCCATCACAGACCAATCTCCCGTGTCCTGATGTATAGACTCGGAGATGATATGCAACTTGGAGATAGCTTGGTATACCGTAGGGGCATTATTAGGAATGTAAACACAGCAACTAGACCCGATCAATTTACAGACTCCTCCACGACCTGCAAGGACACTGTCTAGAACCATTCGGTTCTGCAAGGTCAAAAGGCGATCCGCCTGAAGTTCGGCTGTCAGATTACTCAAGGCTCGAGAAGTTACGTTTATAGTAGCCTCAACAACACAAACTGGTTGTCTAATGTCTCTGCTATTGGCCATTGGGCCCCAGAAAGGAAGCAACCCTTTAATAAAGTCACCTCCTTCTTGTCCTGCCGTGTCTTTCGAATCAATAATTCCCCTGCCATATCTCTTCCTATGATGACCTGAAGGAACAGTATATGTTGGAGGACGAAGAAAAGCCACATAACAAGTTCCTGAAAAGTAAGTAGGAAGCCATGTATAAGCTCTGTCATGGCAGATAAAATATGTGCCTTGTGATGGCACTAATGGTGAGGGAATCTGAGGTGTATAGACATAAGTATGGGAACAGACACTCCTTTCCTGTTGATTTTTGACATTCTGGCCATTGATCTGTAGGCAGAAACTACCTCGACGAGGCACAGTCCAAATTGGTGGGGATCTCCTTCGCCTAGCCTTATCCGTGAGGCTAGTAACAGAACGAGTTATATTCTAGCCATCATATGCTCTTTTCTCATCCACAGGAATCTTACTAATCTCAGCAATTCTAGCCATAGCCACTATTCCCTCTATCAAAGAACTATGACTGAAATCTACTCCACCACCATATGGACTACTAGGAGGATACCTTAGTTGATTCTGATAGACATTAGAGAACATAGCCAAATAGGCCCAAGCGGAGCCTTCATAGGAGAACGGAAGGACTAAATATGGCATCCCTCTCTCTGTATTATGAGGCATGAGCCCACAGACCCAACAATCAGTGGTATTCATTACCAGTTGATGCTGATGTAATAACTGAATAAATGATAAATAAATAAATGATAAATAAATGATCCTAGGCGGCCGCTCCCCTCACGCTCCCTGACCAAGCAATCTGCCTGCAATTCTAGCTTCTGGACGCATTTGCCTGACTACTTGGTATCGTACACACTGGAACCGCGCTGCTAACTTCCTTATTGTCATAGAGCTTATTTGCTTTACATTCTGAGCTTTGCAAATGTGTGAAAGCAGCTTGTGGACCTCGCACTTGATTGGCTGTGCTTTGGGAACATCGCGCCAGACTGTCTTACATGTAAAAAATATCACGTTTGTGAAAGCAACATCCGTGCCTCACGCTTAATTGCTTATCTCTTGGTGACATCGCGCTTGACTGCAATTACCCTCGTGAAGTGGCGCATTGTCTGTAGCACAGCGCCGAACCTCGTGCTGTAACCTACGGTTGTGCCCAGCTTTATTTCATTTGATTGTGGCTGCTGCTGCCATCTGCATTGTGCATTTTTTGTGTTCTGCCTTATTATATTAATTAGTGGAATCGAAACTTGCAGGAGCCGAGCTCTGTTTCACTTTCTTTTCTCCATTTGGGATCCTGGGTTGTTGTGTGTTCCCTTGGCCCGCCCACACTCCCCGCTGACGCCTCCCAGCTGACCCTCCCACACACGAATACTACGATCACCTCCTCCCTCCCACAACTGTGACCACCTGGATCTGATCCTAGGCGGCCGCTCCCCTCACGCTCCCTGACCAAGCAATCTGCCTGCAATTCTAGCTTCTGGACGCATTTGCCTGACTACTTGGTATCGTACACACTGGAACCGCGCTGCTAACTTCATTATTGTCATAGCGCTTATTTGCTTTACATTCTGAGCTTTGCGAGTGTGTGAAAGCAGCTTGTGGACCTCGCACTTGATTGGCTGTGCTTTGGGAACATCGCGCCAGACTGTCTTACATGTAAAAAATATCGCGTTTGTGAAAGCAACATCCGTGCCTCGCGCTTAATTGCTTATCTCTTGGTGACATCGCGCTTGACTGCAATTACCCTCGTGAAGTGGCGCATCGTCTGTAGCATAGCGCCGAACCTCGTGCTGTAACCTACGGTTGTGCCCAGCTTTATTTTATTTGATTGTGGCTGCTGCTGCCATCTGCATTGTGCATTTTTTGTGTTCTGCCTTATTATATTAATTAGTGGAATCGAAACTTGCAGGAGCCGAGCTCTGTTTCACTTTCCTTTCTCCATTTGGGATCCTGGGTTGTTGTGTGTTCCCTTGGCTCGCCCACACTCCCCGCTGACGCCTCCCAGCTGACCCTCCCACGCTCCGCCCTTCCACTATCCATTAAATGCCAAATGCTCCAACGCGCAGCGTCCACGCGCTACGGCCGCGCCGAAGGTGCGCCAAAGGTAAGCCTGTCTACGCCCGTCCGCGCCTGGACCGCACCCAGCGCCATACCCCCTGTTCCTCGCAATGCCCACCCCTCCCGCATTACTTACAATGCCACCACCCTCCTAGCCCTTAACCCCGGCCGTTCCCCCACCTGCGTCCAAGCCACCCCTGGGCACACACATGGACCCTTCTCCTGCTACTCCTGCAAATTCGACAGCACCAAGAACAACTCCTCATCTACGAACACACAACAGATATCTGACCCCAACCACCTACAATGCATCCTGCTCAACACCCGCTCGGTCCACAGGCACGCCATCGACCTCTGGAATCTACTTGACACCATCTCTCCGGACGTCGCCTTCCTAACAGAAACATGGATGAATGCCTCTTCAGCCCCAGACATCACCATTGCCATCCCGGAAGGATATAAGATCATTCGCAAGGACCGTATCGGCCACACAGGAGGAGGCATCGCTATCGTCCATAAGAAATCCATTCGCTTCTCAACAAGCTCAGACGTCAATCTCGCCAACACTGAACACCTTCACTTCCAGATCCACATCGACCCAAAGACCACACTCAGAGGCACCCTCCTCTACAGGCCTCCAGGTCCCCGAGCACAATTCAGTGAAGACATCACGGACTTCATCACTCCACACGCGCTCCCCTCCGAGGATTACATCCTTTTGGGAGACCTCAACTTTCACCTTGAGAAGAACAACGACCGCAACACCACCACCCTCTTGGACAACCTCGCCAACCTCGGACTTAAACAACTTGTCACTACCCCCACCCACATCGCAGGTCACACACTCGACCCTATCTTCACCTCCAGCAAACATATCTCCTTCAACCACACCACAGCTCTCCTTTGGACTGACCACAGCTGCGTTCACTTTACCTACAACAAGCCCACATCCAACAACCACCTCCATCCCACCCTGCAAAGAAACTGGAACAAAGTCACCTTCGACCAGATCTCATCATCGCTTCTTCTAAACCCCCCAGCCCTCTCCTCAAACCCAGACCAAGCAGCCACCAACCTCTCCCAATGGCTATCCAACAGCGCCGACACCCTAGCACCTCTGAAAAAACGACAATTCAAACTAGGCAGCAAGAAGGCCTCCTCGTTCAACGATGATCTTAAGAAATCCAAGAAACTCTGTCGCTCCCTTGAGAAGGCCTGGAAAAAAGACCCAACAACCAGCACCAAGGACTCCTTCAAAAACGCCACCCGCATACACCACCAGCTGATCCGGACTGCCAAGAAGGCCGAATTCAAAGACCGACTAGATAACAACGCCCACAACAGCAAGGAATTATTCAACATCGTCAAGGAATTTACCAACCCCGCAGCCAACTCCAACGACATCGCCCCCTCTCAAGCCCTCTGCGACTCCCTAGCCTCATTCTTCCACAACAAAATTGCAGACATCCACAACAGCTTCGACAACCGACCCGAAGACCAACCCACCCAACCCCCTGCAGGACCCCCACCCCCCTTGAACATCCTCAATGACTGGAAGCCAATCTCTACTGAGGACACCATCCGTCTGATGAACTCTATCCACTCAGGATCCCCCACAGACCCATGCCCTCACCACATCTTTAACAAAGCAGACTCCATTATAGCACCGCACCTCCGAGACGTCATCAACTGCTCCCTCAACTCCGCAACCTACCCGGAAAGCTGGAAACATGCTGAACTCAGCGCCCTCCTGAAGAAACCCACAGCTGATCCCACCGAACTTAAAAACTACCGCCCTATCTCACTCCTCCCATTCCCGGCCAAAGTCATCGAGAAAGCGATCAACATCCGATCTCTACTGGACAATGGAGACACAGTCGCCCTCATCCTCCTCGACCTCTCCGCAGCCTTCGACACGGTCTGCCATAGCACCCTTTTACATCGCCTCAGAGACGTCGGAATCCAGGGAAGGGCACTGGATTGGATCGTCTCGTTCCTCACCGGAAGAACCCAGAGAGTCCGCCTTCCACCATTCAAATCAGAGGCCACTGAAGTCATCTGCGGAGTACCACAAGGATCTTCACTCAGCCCCACCCTCTTCAACGTTTACATGAACCCCCTCGCGGCCATCGCTCGCCAACACGACCTCAACATCATCTCCTACGCCGATGACACTCAACTGATCCTATCTCTCACCAGAGACCCTAACACTGCCAAAACCAACCTGCATGAAGGAATGAAAGAAGTAGCCGAATGGATGAAGCACAGCCGTCTGAAACTGAACTCAGACAAAACAGAAGTCCTCATCCTAGGCACCTCCCCCTCCGCCTGGGATGACTCTTGGTGGCCAGAGGCCAGAGGCCCTTGGAAAAGCACCCATCCCGACTGACCACGCATGGAACCTGGGCGTCATCCTGGATTCATCACTCTCGATGAACAGACAAGTCAACGCCGTTTCTTCATCTTGCTTCAACATTCTGCGCATGCTCAAAAAAACATTTTGTTGGATCCCCACCGAAACTAGAAAAACAGTCACCCACGCTCTGGTCACGAGCCGACTGGATTACGGAAACACCCTCTACGCCGGTACCACCGCAAAACTCCAGAAAAAACTCCAACGCATCCAGAACGCTTCAGCCAGGCTCATATTAGACATCCCACGTAAAGAACACATCTCCGGTCACCTGAAAAACCTCCACTGGCTCCCCGTCAATAAAAGGATCACTTTCCGGCTCCTAACCCACGCACACAAAGCACTCTACGAAATCAGACCCAAATGCCTCAACACACGACTGTCCTTCAACACCCCCTCCCGCCAGCTACGATCCTCCAACCAAGCCCTTGCCACTGTACCTCGCATCAACAAATCCACCATGGGAGGTAGATCCTTCTCCTACCTGGCAGCTAAAACCTGGAACTCACTTCCCACTCACCTTCGCCTTACTCAGAACCACCTAGCATTCAGAAAGCAACTTAAAACGTGGATATTTGACAAGTAATTCCCCACCCTTCTTCAAGCGCCTTGAGACCCTCCGGGTATGTAGCGCGCTATATAAATTTTTGACTTGACTTGACTTGACTTGAATTATTGAAATATTCTGTTCGTGTTCTGGGAGTGTATGAAACCGATGTGGAGAGACGGTAGTAAAGAGAGATAAAGAGACAGAAGTTGGAACAGGTGATGGCTGCATAGTATAAACAACCCACCTTACACACGCTAATAAAATACATGATCATACTAAAATACATAATATTATGAAACACGGACTAACCAATGATTTCTTAATTTTACTTTTCATCTTCAAATTTTGGTCATTAATTTCCACTTTTGTATCCATACTCTAAAGCGTTGCTCACGGCAATCTTCCTAGATCACTTAGCTGTGATTGTTAGCCATCCTATGACACTGCAAGTCCTGCAGACCTATGTCACTACTCAGGTCACAGCTTAAGACTCCTACCGTGACCCTGCAACTTGATGGATAGTGGAAAAAGAATGTCTCTCAAAAAAACGTAATCAGAAATGAGAAAAATTCAATTGTCCTTTGTTATTCTTGGTCGTAAATTATACTGAGTCTTATTAGGGATTGTTTGCTCCTTAAACAAAGTTTCTGGGTTGGCCGTGTTCAATCGCAGATGTGATGGTACAGCTTCTTGCAACACATCGTCGTCTTCTTTCTCAGAGTTCGTTTGATCCAGGCGTGCACTACTGAAAGGTACAAATCGAGGGACTCTTTCGCCTTCACTATCACTCATGCCCTTACGAACCCATTGATCAAAATGTAGAGGCAAAGGTACCCTCTTACAGTGCCCGCCGTGGACCCAGTTCTTTTTCCCGACGACCTTTACTGCTGTACGTGTTGTCAATAAAACTTGCCTCGGCGGGCCCCAACGAGGTTCCAAACTCTTTTTCCGCTGGAAATTCTTCAAGCAGACCCAGTCTCCGGGTTGGATGGAGTGACCTGGGTCCACAGAGGCCTCCGGCAACGCGTTTTGAACCTGTTGATGAAGAACGCGTAATTTAGTGGTGAGGTCATGCAAGTAGTCAATCAGCATTGGGTATGGGATTTCAGAATACTTTTTAGGTCGAGGAACTCCCCAGACATTGGCTGGGTGCCCAAAAATGACCTCATACGGACTAAGACCTAAACGAGAATGAACAGTAGTTCTCGTGGATAAAAGTGCCAATGGTAGGGCATCAGGCCAAGCAAGACCCATGCTGGCCTGAATCTTTGCCAATTTGAGCTTGAGAGTGCCATTATAGCACTCTACCAAACCTGCTGACTGAGGGTGGTTTGCTGCATGGAATTTCTGCTTAATACCAAGACCTGTATACACTTTCTGCATAATTTGGCCTACAAATTCACTCCCATTGTCACTCCAGACAATGCGCGGCAAACCAAACCTCGTGAAAAACTCCTTCAAAAGAACTTTGGCAGTAGACAAAGCAGTATTGTCCTTTAGGGGGTAGGCCTCTACCCATCTGGAAAAGGCGCACACCACCACCAGAACATACTTAAGGTTATTACAACGATCCATATGAATATAATCGATTTGTAATACCTCAAAAGGGTACGTAGGGGGAGAAAAATGACCTGCTGGAGTTGGGGTTCCCTTTCCTGGATTATGCATTAAACAAACAATGCAATGCTTCACCACATTTTCTGCACATTTAGGAATTCCTTCATTCTGCCATACTGGAGCCAAAAGTTTACATATGCCTTTTGCACTGATGTGGGCTGGACCATGCGCCATAGTAACTACAGGTAGTACATACGCGTCTGGTAACAGCCAACGCTGATGTTCTGACAATTCCGTCCAACACCCAGTCGAGTCCAACCTTCCCGTACTTTCTCTCCACTTACTCAATTCTTTCTCAGTAGCCTCTTCTTGAATCATTCTCACACTTTCTATCGTGTCCTCACATATTCCTCCTTCTCTGACCCATCTTGCAGGGCCCGCAACACACATGCGACTTGTAACTTCTCTCGCTGTTTCCTTCGGTACTTCATCTGCAAAAGCGTTCCCGCACCCACTTCATCAGTAATCTTCTTATGAGCGCTACACTTGATTATTGCTATGTGTGTAGGCAGAGCAAGTGATTCGAGAAGGTCAGTCACCAACTGACCATGCTGTATTTTAGTCCCATGGGAAGTAAAGAATCCTCTTTCCTTCCACAAGCGACCGAAACTATGATCCACACCAAAGGCATATTGGCTATCAGTGTAAACATTCACTTTCTTTCCCTTAGCCAACACACACGCTCTCGTTAGGGCAATTAATTCAGCTGCTTGGGCTGAATTCTGTGCAATACATGCTGTCTCCACTACCGTATACAAGGCGGTAACAGCATAAGCTGCAGTCGTTTCGCCATTTAGAAGTTTGAAACAAGACCCATCCACCCAGAGGATCCCATCCGGGTCCACAAGTGGTGTGTCTTTTAAATCTATTCTGCCTTTCGTCTCCTCCTCTGTTCGGAGAAAACAATCATGCTGTTCTTGAATGCCTTTCTCGTCCGGAATGGGCAAAGGTGTTGCTGGATTCAAAGTATTACACCGCTTGATGTGTATATGGCTGGCCAAGAGCGTCAGCTCATATCCAGACAAGCGAGCAATTGTGAGGTGTTGCGTCTTCGCTCTATTCAAAAGAGTATCTACTGCATGTGGTACCATGACAACAAGAGTGTTATCTAATACCAATCCAGCAGATTGACGAATAGAGATTGCTGCCGCTGCTGTAGCTCTGAGACAACTAGGCAATGCCTTAGCTACTGGATCCAACGTAGCCAAAAAATATTCACATGGCTTTTGTTTGTCTCCAAACTGCTGCGTTAAAACTGACAACGCGCAACCTTCTCTTTCATGAACGTAGAGTGTGAAAGGCTTACTGTAATCTGGAGTACCTAACACAGGGGCAGAACACAAGGCAGTACGTAGGTCAGAAAAACTCTTTTGACATTTGTCAGTCCAAGGGAGAGGTTGTGGTGTATCTTTCAACGTGAGTGCCAACAAAGGATTAGCCAGCAGAGAAAAATTCGGGATCCATTGTCTACAATAAGAGGTAATGCCCAGAAAGGCACGTACCTCCTTTTGTATGGATGGCACAGACATTTGTGCAATTGCTTGAATTCGTTCTGGGGTCAACCGTCTTCCCTCCTTCGACAAGAGATGTCCTAAAAAGGTAACCTCTTGGTGACAATATTGCAACTTAGAGGGGGACACCTTATGATGCAGGTCAGACAAATGACGCAACAAAGAAACAGTCACATCCTTACAGACATCCTCCGAATCGGCAGCAACCAACAAATCGTCAACATACTGAATCAGAGTGGCACCTGGGGGCAAAATGAAAGCATCAAGCTGGGATTTAAAAGCCTGACTTTAAATGGAGGGACTTTCACAATAACCTTGAGGTGCATGCTTGAACCGGAAACTCCGACCTCCGAGAGAGAAACCAAAAATATCCCTACTTTCCTCAGCAATAGGAATGCTAAAGAAAGCATTCTTGAGGTCGATAACCAAAAACTATGCCGCTGAAGCGGGTATCATAGTAAGCAAGGCAGTGATATCTGGGACAACAGGAAACTGGGAGACAACAATCTTGTTGACCTCCTGAAGATCGATCACAAAACAATATACAGGAGGCTGAGAAGGGTCAGTGCTTTTAAGAACAAGCAGAACAGGATTATTGCAAACATTACCTCTCGTCTCTTCCACCACACCCTTCTGAACCAGATCATAGATAATGGCCAACAAAGCTCGTTCACCATCATTAGAAATCTTGTTCTGAGGAATACGTGGCAATTTAACATCAGGTTTAATAGTAACCACGTAAGGCAGAATCTGTAGCAGACCAACATCATTCGGACCTGTAGCCCAAAGCGTAGCAGGGAGAGATTCCAATTCAGGCGGAAACCGATCTTTAGATAGATATGTAGGGGAAACTAATTTCTCACCCAAGGTAAAATGCACACCAGAGGGGGAACAATACAACGTTGCATGAAGACGTTTCAACAAACCCAAACCCAACAAGTTTTCTCCGCAACCAATTGTTAAAATAAGCGGAGCTTCCAAATCATAAGGACCAATCGAAAGAGGCAAAGGATAAGAAACCGGGTTAACAACTGGGGCACCAGAAAATCCTACAGAAACGTTTTTAAGTCAGACAAAGGTGCCTCAGGGAGTTTGGAATGAATGATAGAACTTCTCATTGCACCAGTATCCAAAAGAAATGGCTCTGCAACACCCAATGCAACAACTTCAACATAAGGCCCATTTTGATCCACTGGAACTGATACGACTCCCTTACTTTGTCCATGGCTGTCCTAACTATAATGAAAATCCTGGACCTCACCCTCAACATAATAATCGTCATTATAATATTGTGCAGACTGAGTATTTTGCTGATCAAAATAATTCAAAGAATTCTGAGGGGGAAAGGAACGCTGTCCCTGAGGCAACGCACCTCGCCCTCTACCTCTAGGTGCTGATTGAAAACCACCACGGCCTCGCGACCCTGGAAATCCACCATTACGCTGTAATAAAACCGGACAGCTATTCTTAAAATGACCTTCCTCTTTACAGTAGGCACACTGATTAGGACCAAGCAAAGGCCGTTTAACAAAAGGCTCAGGTTTCTGCAACAACCTTTGAGGCTGGGGAGGCTGTTGACGAGCGAGGGGGATAAGCCTGCTGAAGAAGAACCTTCGTTTTAAATTCCTTAGTCTTCTTCTCCATCTTATCTTTCTCTTCTTTATCCCAATTCTCGTAATGCTGGGCAGTGGCTAATATCTGTGCAGATGAAGAAACAGCCTAGGAACTTTCGGAGTCTTTCAACTTATGAGATAATTCAGGAAGTAAATTAAATACGAATTTATCCACAAATAATCGCTGTCCACTTTCAGTACTCATATTCTGACCACTGTGATCGATAAATGTCTCCTTAAAATGAGTAAAGAAATCAGAGACACTCTCATCTTTCTTCTGCTTACACGCAGCTAACTTATCCCAGTTAACGTGTAAGGCAGGCACCATTGTCTTCATCAAATCATCTGGCTTAGCACCACCCACTTGTGCTGTATCCGCAGCAGCTATAGCGGCCCAATTACCACCCAAAGCTTGGTCGTGGTCCTCTCTACGAATCCGAGCCCACAATGCTTGTGGAACTACATTCCCCATCAGCATATCAATATCGGCCAAGTTCATGATACATGCATCAACAGTCTGGGACAGCTCCTTATAATAGCCAGCAGGATTTTTACGAGGGTCCGGTAAAGACTGTTTAAGTGCTAAAACCTCAGCTCGTTTCCAAGGGACATGTACCCATATACGCTGGAAATAAGCAGGAACACCCTGAACAGCGCCCGCTTGTGGAACCGCTTCTCTCCATACTGGAGGAACTTCTCTCATAGGATAATTTTTCGTTTTCTGTCTAACTGCACAATCAGGCTCAAGAATAGTCTGAGAAGAATATAAAGACCTACAAGTAACAAGTGCCTTTATAGCATCCTCAACTTCAGGACCCACAATGAGTTCTTTATCAAACCTGTCTTGTATATCTAACAGACCCCGAGGAGTTTATCCAACTCCATATCCTCCCATCCTTTGACAAGAGTGTCACACATAATGTTAAAAACGTATCTCTGTGTGGGCGCATTCCACTGGAGAAAGGTACTCAGAATATCAGGTACACTATACAGAGGACCACTCATGATCCATTTGTGAACAAGAGAGTCCAATGCAACTCGTTCGGCAGAATCTGGAATTTGACTACGGGATTGCCTTTGAGAAAAGGCAGGGGTCCTATTAAAAGATCCGAGGAGAGAAGAGACCAGAAACAGTATCAACCAACCTACAACGAGTCGGGGAATAAGCAGACAGTAAAACCGGAGACGCAGTATTAAGCAAAGGAAGAGAAGAACTAGCCGTCACAAGAGAACCTGAAGATGAAGGAGACTGAGGTACAGAAGTTGGTGGCAAAGGAGGTGCAGGTGGCAATGCAAGAAGAGGCAATTGCGAAGGAGCCGGAGCACCTGGCTGAACAACAGGTTGCTGGACAGGTGGCAATAATACGGGTGCATTAGCTCCCGGTACATAAGGCGGAGGCAATCTTAATAAATGAGACATTAAGGGATCTTTGTCAGGGTCCTTACTCTGTGGAGAGGTAGGCAACACAGGATAGCATCTATCTATTGCCATATGATGTTGTCTGTCTCAAACTTCAATTGCTCGCTCAGTCTCATTATCCTTGAATTTCTGAGCAGCCTGTATGATCGTCATATCTTTCGCTTTTCTATCTCTTTTTGCCTGCTTAATTTCTCTCTATTTGGCTTCCTTACGCCAGAGGCGGAAAGAGTCAAACATTGCCGGCCGGGCTTTTCTTTTAAACAAAATTGCTTCTAAATTATCTAAGATATCAGACTCGAAGCTACCATTTTGTGGCCACCGTAAAACACCATCTTTCTTCGTGTATCGGATCCATGCCCCATCAAAGGCAATGGAGCCAACACCATGTTTAGAATAGAGCTCATAAGTGGGAGTTCCAACCGGAGGAATCGGACATGAATCCTCGAGTCGGGAATCCCTAGTACAGCCAAAACAACAAAGTTTCCTAAATCCGCTCAGGCCAGGCATTTTTCAAGCACACTGGTCCGTTTACCAATTTCAAGGAGTGAAAGCAAAGAACACGGTACAAATGTACTCACCCCTTGGCTTCGACTATTGCAATAGTCGAATAACAAAAGTCAAAAACAAAACAAAGAAGTGGGCGCTACCCACGAATACTTAACTAAATGGTCTTCTCACGCCAACAGAGGTCCGTCTAACATCTTGTAATACCAGTCATCACCAGAGGGTTCAAGGCAGGGCCGCAGTCAGGGCAGCAGTCGTCAGCAGCCGTCGGAAAGGAGTAGCCACTCTGCAAAAGACCTTCGGTCCACTTCGACATACAGGAGTCGCTTAACGTGGCTCACGAATCCTCCAGTATTTTCTTGCGGGGCTTCTCACGACCCTTGGGCTGAACCGCTACCACTGAAGCCGCCCCACGTTGGGCGCCAGTTGGAAAACCGGGCCTTATGGGCCTGGCGGCGCAGGGCACGCCTTAAATCCCCGAGTTCACCTGCCTTGTCGAACAGAGACACTCGACACTCTGTTGAGCGTGGAAAGCCAGATTTATTAGCTGCAGCCAAGCACAGTTATCCCAGAAGTTACACGCAAGGTAGGTTCTGAGGAGACTGCCACTTCAATTCATTGTGCGCAATCTTTTATATGAACACATTTACAACGTTTACTCCTTACACATACAAAACGAACCAATGAGAAAAGTTGGAAAACAAGCTATCAGGTATCTCAAATACGCCCCTTTCTCAGACCCTGTGTGTTACCCCTCCCAACAAATTAGTCAGTGGTGGTACCAACATTCCAATTTGCAGGTGGCAGGACGTATTTGTGTGCCTCAAAGGATAGCTGTGTAACAAGAGAATACAAGGAGAGAATAGTGAAGGCCAGTCGGATAAGATAATGTAAGGAAGGAATAGGAGAAGGCAAATAGTCAGTCGAGACGGGGATCAGTCAGCCCAGACATGGATTAACGAACTCGGCCAGACCCTGACATCGGTTTCGTAAACAAGGGCAATGGAGTTACTCTTTAACTGAAAAGACACGCAGTAGCTGAGAAAAGCAAAAACACTCTATTCGCCGTACGACCTGAGTGAGGGCAACACACAATGGAGATGAGACACAAAATGGTGGCTAGATACAGGACGAAGTCAGAAATCAAAGAACCTCACCTGGACGCATGTGGCAAGACATGCAACAAAACGTGATATTCCCTAATACAATACTGTACTCATGTCCATGCCCTATGATGTTTCTACCATGACCAGAGTTTTTTGTTCTAGGCTAATGTGAATGTCTAGATTAACGTAGCTAATAATGTGCATGTTCAATGATGTCTTCATCATGACCATAGTATTCTCTACATTGTTTCACCCTAAGTTAATGTGACTCGCTAATATACGTATCTAGATTGACTTAGTCCATGACCCTGATGTGGTTGTGTGACCAGTTACTATGTATATAATTTTTTATAACCAGAACTACCCATTTTTTCGAAATAATCGCTGCGCAGTCATGCTGTAATGTCAATGTGGCTCTGGAATATATGTCCGTCTATACATTACAATGTGTATGTTGTACTTCACCTTTTTTGAAATGGCAATATATGCATGAGTCCTTGTTCTACGCTATGCTCTAACAGATTTCACGATGTATAAGCGCTTGCTTCTATGCTAATATCTCTCCATAGTGCTCCCATTTAAATGGCAATACATGCACGAGTCCGTGGTCCATTTTTGTGTTTAACAATAACACATGCTCGCTCCAACGCATTTGTTGATGTACAAGCACTTGTCTATATGCTAACACTGCCCCATAGGGCTCCGTGAACTGTCAGTCATGGTT
This sequence comes from Lissotriton vulgaris, assembly GCF_964263255.1. Classification (NCBI taxonomy): domain Eukaryota; kingdom Metazoa; phylum Chordata; class Amphibia; order Caudata; family Salamandridae; genus Lissotriton; species Lissotriton vulgaris. The sequence goes on from NC_141695.1 coordinate 1,238,738,444, forward strand.
TGCACAAGCACTCATTACCAGGGTAACGCGTTCCAAGCTCTTTGGATTCAGACACACCCCTTTATCTTTTCCATTGGCTAGACTGGAGACGAGCCTCTAACTAGCATTCAGCGGCTGCACCTCGCGGTACAGACACGCCCTTCTTTTTGGCTTTTTATAACTTGAGTTCCCCAAGTGGACTCACTACCAGTCCTTGCTGAATCAGAGAGAGGTAAGAGCCCGACATGACCACAGTGTTATTTGACTTGTCTTCATCGCCCTCACAGGCTCACATACCTGTGAGAAGACGCGCTAATAACAGATGAATGTATTATTTTTTATAAACGTTTCTTTCCCTTCTGAATAGAGTGACAAGCTGGGGTCACGCAACTATGTAGCGTGTACTCGGCAATCAGCGTTTGTTCTCTCTTGCAACGCACACATTTTGCAAGCAAAAACTAGACATTGTTTGTAACTACCTGCTTGCATGCATGTCTATGTCTATGGTTAGTGCAGGCATTTACACATAGCCACCTCCTATGTAAACTTCTCTGCCCATGATTAGTATAGGCATTTACACATAGTCTCCTCCCTTTACTGAACCATGCAATCAACACATAAACGCACTGGGGTGATATACGACTATAGCGCTCAAATCCCACTGCCTCTGACATTAAATAATGTTTGTGAATACCGGCTATGATGTGCTTCTATGCCTATGATCAGCCTAGACACTTGTGCATTGTTTTTGCTGCACTGTTTTATACTTATGCCACATGAGCAATAGAGATGCACTCTGAGCTTAATTACACAGATAGCCCCTTTCTCGTAATTTGCATTGACACAGCGCAATGTTTTAACAGTTGCCCGGTCGATTTTGATCACTCTTTAAGATAAGGATAGACTTGTCCCTGACCCAGATCCCCTTTCCTCTTCCCCACGGACCCTGTCCATGATTGACTCTAACTTGCATCTGGAGATTTACCACCCCAGATGCAAACTTCGCAGCTGAGTGAGTCCTTGTACCGCTTATATGGTTCATGAGGAGTTCTGATTTATCTACCTCATTGTAACACTGAGACCATTTATTCCACTGTAGATTTTAAGTAGCCACTGAGTGCCCGACAAGGATCGTTCATTGACCGTCTTTCTTCACAAGTAGGTGCTAATCAGATCACCTATCTGACGTTTCACCACATCTACGTCATACACTGAATCATTTCCATTACTTCTAGGTGCTCTCTACACAACCTGTCCTGACGAAGACCCCACAGTGAGGAACAAATCACCCTCCTTCCAACAGGGGTCGAAACGTAGACCATCTACCACAACCAACAAACCCATAGAAACAAAACAAGCCAATAAATATGTGCCTATGAGTTATGTATATATGGGAACTGTAGACCTATATTAGGCTGGAAATATTTTATTGTATATAACAGCTAGTGTGCCTATGTCACTATACCTTTACCCTGTCCCTCACTCACCAATTCACCCCATTACCCCAAAACCCTCCTTTTTCTTCCTATCACACTGTGAGCACTATAAATACTACATGCACTATGAATGTATTCAAGCCGATACATGCAGTACCATTAATGCTTTGAGTCACAATTGCATTTAATGAATGTGTGATTCATGGAAATTAAATGTCCCCCTTTTTTAATAGAATCAGAAATTTGTGTGGTGAATTGTTTGTCTCTATGTGTTTAACTTATAGTAGTAAGGAACTACCACAACCATTTTTTGAAGCGCACTGATGTTCTTGACCAAGCAACACTGCTCAAACTAAAACAATTGAGAACAATCCAATCAAAATCCTGGTTCAGCTCAGATCTTAACAACAAGAGGTGACATTTCAGACAGTCAGATAGGATATGGAGACAGAACTCCTCACCAGTGCACCTTGAACTCCTAAGAACCACACAGCTTTCCTATAAGAAGCACATCTTTAGAGAAAACGCCACTTTCTATTGCAACCAACTTGACTGTGCTAAGAACAGACCCAGGGAACTTTTCAACATCATTAAACAGCAAACAACACTCACCTCCCCACACAAAATAACAGCAACCAAAGAACACTGTGAAGAAATTGCCAGCTTATTTACTGACAAAGTCGCATTCCTCATCCAAGTCACAAATCACACATCCCTATCAACCTTCCCCACTGACTCACTTCCCTTAATGGTATCCCCCCTCCAGAGCTAACTAATGACAGAATGGCCCCAAAAAAACTAAACTCAACTATCATCTCAATCAACTGAAAGGCGATGCTAATTGGTCTGACTTTAAACCCATGACAGAAATGAAGTCTTCAATATATTTGCGAACTTGAAGCCCACTTCCAACACTACGGATCTCCACCCATCCACAATAGTACAAAACCTCAACCATGTCATTACACCGTTCTGTACAAAAATGATCACTACATCATTCTCCTCAGGTTGTGTACCTGACTCACTCCAACTAGGACAAATCACATCCATACTCAGAAAAACAAGGGCTGACCCCAATGATCTCAATATCCTCATACCTATCTCCAACCATCCGTTCCTGGTCAAAATAATTGAGAAATGTGTCCTACAACAACTTAACTAACATATAGACAAATTCAACCTCCATGACACCTTCTGATCAGGATTTAGGAAAGGCTGGAGCACAGAAACTGCCATGCTCAATATCTCGGATGACATCCACAGATCCTTAGATGAAGGTGACGCATGCTTACTTATCCTACTTGACTTATTTGCGACTTTTGATACTGTAAATCACCCAGCTTTACTCAAGACACTTGAGAACTGCACTGGTATTAATGGCACTGTCCTAATATGGATCACATCTTACCTGCAAAATCGCTCGCAACAAATTAAATTAAACCACTGTCTCTCGAAACCTACACTAGTTATTCTTGGTGTACCCTAAGGTTAATTTCTCTCACCATCCCTTTTCAATCTCTTCATGAAACCCCTTACTGTCATCCAGAACCAAGCAGGGGTCAAGTATCACGTATATAATAATGACACTGAACTGTACTACAAAATCAAACCACTCAATGACATCCTACATCTGAACGCCACACTAATCAAGATACAAACTTGGCTTAACAGCAACCATTTAAAGTTGAACCCCAACACAACTGAACTACTCTTCTCCACTAAAAATAACCCTCTACCAATCCAAGCCTTGCGAAAGAACTTAGATGCCCTATTTTTTTCTCTCACACTGTCCAACTTCTTAAAGTCCTTAGGCATTACCCTGGACAAAAACACGTTGATGAAGGCACATCTAAAAATCAGCCAAAGGAGCACTTTACATACTTAAATACCTCAAGGAAATAAAAGCATTCATTCCCCCGATGATTTTAAGATGGTAGTGAAATCTCTAGTCCTCTCAAAACTGGATTATGGGAAAGCTATCTTCACAAGAACGCAAAATATTCATCTTGCACCCCTAAGAACAGTTCTCAACCCAGCTTCCCAGCTCTTAACAGCTTTTAAAATGTTTGAACACTGTAACACAGAGACCAGGCGGGTGGAGGAGGTTTCTCCCTCAAGAGACTGGTGGGATGTTGACTCTACCTCCTCTCCCTCTCTCCACTTACCTCCGAACGAATGGAGCCCAGACAGGTATCCCTTCTTTTCATCGCCAGAGGAGGACATTGGAGATGGCTCCTTTAACAGGGCATACACGGACGATGAAGCCACACCCTCGAGTGACGCCAGGACCATAGGATTGGCCAAAAGAGAGGAAGTACGAAGCTCAGCGTGTGATGACACCCGGGAGGAGTACGGAGTTCGGGAGTTGGTGCAGGAGGAAGGAGATGGCGATCGGAGCGAAGGAAGAAGACAAGCGACAGCAGAAGGAGTAGTGGAGCCAGGAGGCCACCGACACCGCGAAGCGCCGTGCCACACTCCCGAGGGAGGAGTGTGGCTTAAGCAGGTACAACAGCGGTTCGCAGGCTGGATTGGGAGGCGGGGAGACGCCCCTCCGTAAAACGGCTAACGTTTTGTTTGCACCCTATTTACATAGTGTACATACTCTTTTCTTGACCTGCCTTTACCCCATTCCCCCTTCACCCTTTCCTCACGAGTACTTTTCCTCACACCCACTATATAATCTTTGTATATAAAAACACTTGTGCAGCGGTGTCCCATTCACTTCACCGGTTTCCCCTCGGGCAACTAGATAGTAAACTCATATCCTGACAGCCTCTTCTCAGTATTCCTTTTTCCGCATGGCTGGTGGAGAAAGAAACCAAAGACCAGGACAAAGGGAGTAAAGAAGGAAGAACAAGGCTACTGAGACTACTAACCCTTTTGGAGGGAGACTGCTAACATGGATCCTGCATGGTTTGAGAGAGAAAGACTTACCTCCCGTTATAAAAAGACTTTCATAAAAATAAAACCATATATACCCAAATCCAGTCTCTGGTCCATTCCTGTAACCCCGCCACAAACACATCACACCAGTCCTCAAGATCATCAATTGGCTTCCCATCAAAGGAAGATGTATTTACAAGACTGTTTACATCACCCACGAAGACCTTCACGCACATAACCCCAACTATCTAGATAACAATCTTTCAGAAGCAGGAGAACCCAGAACTGTGAGAAGCTCCAACTCACTTCTTCTTTTACCTCCCAAAATGAAAAAGAAACCCAACCAGACATGCTCATTTTCTGGAAATGCACCTTGAAAATTGAACTAATTCCCTAGAGATTTCTGACTAGACCCTTTGCGACAGTCCGGTAACTGATTGGTTCAGCTGTCTACTATCTTATTTACAATTGAAAAATAACAACCTAGGCAACTAATATTTAAAATACCCTAATGATAAAAAATGATGAATAGTTGACTACAGCTGACTAAAAGACATAGTTTTTTATTTAGTAATTAAAACAGTTGACAATTCATTCACATAACACAAAATCAGGGTTAAAAATTCACAATGTACATTATCATAAACACCATTACACAGAAGTTAATAAACAGTATAAAAGGATTCTTTATCGATAGTAGATAGGTGGCACAAAAATAAGTCTCTACGCACGTTTCGGCGGCCAGCGCCTTCTTCCTGGAGCAGCCACGTAATATCTATAGAATAAAGATGCATATAGAGTACAAAATTATATCGTTTCAAAATCACATACTTATACAGATTAAAAACGTCTAACATCGAAAAGATTTAAGTTTTAGCAGCTGTAGTTTACTAGTTAAAAACAATCTAGTTTACATTTTCCTTTTTTGTTGTCATTTCCTTGCGGTATTCTGACTATCTACAGAACAAAAACGATTCTTGAATGATAAATGAGAAGGGGGGAGAGAAATTGACATCGATAGGCATATACATAGTACCTAAGGCGATAGTTCTTGATTCATCATTTTATAATTTTTCTAGATCTTGATAGAGCAGCGAGTATTTAACAACGATATCTATCGGTTTACTATTTTATAACGGCAATAGAATTTTTGGGAGTTCGATATATGCGATGTATGGTAAGGGATCAGATACATGATAAGAGACAACATCCATTAGGACATATGAAAGGCTTGCTATATTAACGAGGATGAAGAAACAGATGCACAATTAAAGATAGCATTCTTATACGTTAGTTATTATTGTTTTCTATAGTTGACTCATATATTTTTGGTTTTTATTAAAAATCACTCTAATACGAAGCATTTCTCTTATCTTATTTTAGTAGTCAAAAGATACTTACTAGTAGGAAATTTTTGTTTTAAAGAAACGGTCAAGTAAAGTTTCTGCTTCTTATTATGATTCTTTCAACGTCAGGTGTTGCCGAAACTTAAAGGGGGGAGAGATATCATACTGGCTATTAGTTTTTTTAGAGTTGTCTAATTATCGTTACTTTTCAAACAACCATTTTAAGCTGACTTTACCTGATTGGTTTGGAAATTAAATAGTTATTGCCTGCCAACCGGAACCCTTTATATAGAATAGCGCTGGATAATATTCAGAGTGAGTTCTTCCAGGGATATTCTGGGTATCTAATTTTTTGGAGTATAAAGAGAGATAAGGAAATGTTTACTTTTCACATTCTCAGTGGTGGTTATAATTAAATAAGGTTGCTCATAGTATGTCAGAGTGGAATAGTATTCCTTTGTTTGTATTTAATCTAATCTTACCTATTAAGTTAGCAATGTTTTCTTGATATCTTGAGCCTAGGCTTCCGTTCTATGATTTGATCTGTTAACAAAGTATTGCTTTTGATGGCTTCCTATTGGCCTAGAAAGAAATAGATGTAAGGGTAAGTTATATGTTTTCTATTTTCTGATAGTTGGGTCCCTAACTTTATTGTTAGCAGTCTTACCTAGACAATTGGATTTTTGTACTTCAGGGATCTCGATGATATTAAAAAAGATTCTCGAATCTTGTATATGAAGGATTAGAGTTAAAAGATCTCCCTGCCTGTGAATATAAAGAAGAGGGGAATATTAAATTCCATTATGAGCAATTTAACTATGGTTTCTGGTGGCTGAATTCGGTCTGGAGTCTCACCTGAGACTCCAGACTCGCGGAGTTTGCGTTTGAAAGCGAAGAAAGACTTTCATTCTATAGTTTCAAACCACAAATTTTTAAATCTTTTTTCTCTTATACGTATTGACTACGCAATCGCTTTTCTTCCGGGCATTGAAACTATAGAATGAAAGTCTTTCTTCGCTTTCAAACGCAAACTCCGCGAGCGTTAGATCTCCAATCATTGGAGCCCACGCAAAACTCCGCGAGCGTTAGATCTCCAATCATTGGACCCCACGCAAAACTCCGCGAGCGTCAGACCTCTAACCATTGGAGCCTACGCAGTAACTTCGCCACTCCGTGCGTAATATGACGTAACCGAAAGAAAAAACAGGTGCAAATGATTTACACCAATTAACTTAAGTATATATACAAGATCTGCGAACGGGTAATCGTTCATCATTTCCCCGCGCTTGCTGTTGCCAGACGTACTTACCCGCCACCGGACATAGAGAGCCCTGCCGACCATCCTCAGGTGAGACTCCAGACCGAATTCAGCCACCAGAAACTATAGTTAAATTGCTCATAATGGAATTTAATATTCCCCTCTTCTTTATATTCACAGGCAGGGAGATCTTTTAACTCTAATCCTTCATATACAAGATTCGAAAATCTTTTTTAATATCATCGAGATCCCTGAAGTACAAAAATCCAATTTTCTTGGTAAGACTGCTAACAATAAAGTTAGGGACCCAACTATCAGAAAATAGAAAACATATAACTTACCCTTACATCTATTTCTTTCTAGGCCAATAGGAAGCCATCAAAAGCAATACTTTGTTAACAGATCAAATCATAGAACGGAAGCCTAAGCTCAAGATATCAAGAAAACATTGCTAACTTAATAGGTAAGATTAGAATAAATACAAACAAAGGAATACTATTCCACTCTGACATACTATGAGCAACCTTATTTAATTATAACCACCACTGAGAATGTGAAAAGTAAACATTTCCTTATCTCTCTTTATACTCCAAAAAATTAGATACCCAGAATATCCCTGGAAGAACTCACCCTGAATATTATCCAGCGCTATTCTATGTAAAGGGTTCCGGTTGGCAGGCAATAACTATTTAATTTCCAAACCAATCAGGTAAAGTCAGCTTAAAATGGTTGTTTGAAAAGTAACGATAATTAGACAACTGTAAAAAAACTAATAGCCAGTATGATATCTCTCCCCCCTTTAAGTTTCGGCAACACCTGACGTTGAAAGAATCATAATAAGAAGCAGAAACTTTACTTGACCGTTTCTTTAAAACAAAAATTTCCTACTAGTAAGTATCTTTTGACTACTAAAATAAGATAAGAGAAATGCTTCATATTAGAGTGATTTTTAATAAAAACCAAAAATATATGAGTCAACTATAGAAAACAATAATAACTAACGTATAAGAATGCTATCTTTAATTGTGCATCTGTTTCTTCATCCTCGTTAATATAGCAAGCCTTTCGTATGTCCTAATGGCTGTTGTCTCTTATCATGCATCTGACCCCTTACCATACATCGCATATCTCGAACTCCAAAAAATTCTATTGCCGTTATAAAATAGTAAACCGATAGATATCGTTGTTAAATACTCGCTGCTCTATCAAGATCTAGAAAAATTATAAAATGATGAATCAAGAACTATCGCCTTAGGTACTATATAGATGCCTATCGATGTCAATTTCTCTCCCCCCTTCTCATTTATCATTCAAGAATCGTTTTTGTTCTGTAGATAGTCAGAATACACAAGGAAATGACAACAAAAAAGGAAAATGTAAACTAGATTGTTTTTAACTAGTGAACTACAGCTGCTAAAACTTAAATCTTTTCGATGTTAGACTTTCTGTATAAGTATGTGATTTTGAAACGATATAATTTTGTACTCTATATGCATCTTTATTCTATAGATATTACGTGGCTGCTCCAGGAAGAAGGCGCTGGCCGCCGAAACGCGCGTAGAGACTTATTTTTGTGCCACCTATCTACTATAGATAAAGAATCCTTTTATACTGTTTATTAACTTCTGTGTAATGGTGTTTATGATAATGTACATTGTGAATTTTTAACCCTGATTTTGTGTTATGTGAATGAATTGTCAACTGTTTTAATTACTAAATAAAAAACTATGTCTTTTAGTCAGCTGTAGTCAACTATTCATCATTTTTTACCATTAGGGTATTTTAAATATTAGTTGCCTAGGTTGTTATTTTTTAATTGTACTGTTTTCCCTGACCTAGGAATTATAAGATTCATATACTCAGGGGGTCCTTGCTAAATACACACATACTATCTTATTTACTCCATTAACTCATGCTGTTCTGATGTCCGCATATTGTAACCACCTTTTATTTATTTTATTTTTTTATTTTTATATGCTTATAGAGCGCCAGACTAGACCCCCGAAGGGGTATCTCCGCGCTATGACTGCAGATGGAAATGAGAGTAAAAATGTGTCCAGGGATAGAATGACAATTAATAGCTGGGAAACAGATGGGTTTTTAAGTTTTTTCTAAACATCATGTGGTTGGTGATTGACCTTAGTATGAACGGCAGTGAGTTCCATAGGGTAGGTCCGGTGTGGGCCAGTGCACGGCCACCTTGTCTGGTTTTCTTAATTCTGGGTATTTTGAGTAATTGCTGATTACTGGAGCGCAAAGAGCGTCCTGGGATGTAGGGCTGAAAGATGTCTATGAAATACTTAGGGCCCATCCCCATTAGGCTCTTGTGTATAATACACAGAATCTTGAACTGAACTCGCTTCTTCACCGGAAGCCAGTGAAGCTGAGACAGTAGGGGGCAGGATGGTGTCCTGGGTGGAGCATTCATGACGATCCTTGCGGCAGTATTTTGAATGACCTGCAGTTTCTTGAGTTGCTCCTCATTGGCTCCGTGGAGCAATCCATTGCAATAGTCGACCCTACTGATAACAAGAGCCTGCACCAGAGTTTTTCTGTGGTGATCCGGGAGATAGGGAAAAACACGTCTTAGCATCCCTATAGCCCGGAAACATGTGCCGGCTACTTGATTGACGTGGTCCTTGACACTAAGTTGTTGGTCGAATAATACTCCCAAGTTCTTGACCTTACTTTTGGGGGTGGGAACAGGACCTAGTTCCAGAGGCCACCAGTCTGATGACCAGTATGTCATCGCTTGACCAAACAACATAACTTCGGTTTTCCTGACATTACACTGCAGACGGTTAGATGACATCCAGTCTGCAATGGCTCTCATGCCATCTGCAAAAGATCTTTTTATTGCAGGTGTAAGAGTTTTAAAGGGAAAAAGAAGTTGGGTGTCGTCAGCGTACGATACAGGGGTGAACCCAAAAGATCTTGCTAGGTTGGCTAGGGGGGCCACATATATGTTGAAAAGTGTGAGGCTCAGACAAGAGCCCTGCGGCACCCCCTTATTGAGCTCCCTGTGGGTGGATTTGTGGGAGCCTAGCCTAACCTCTTGGGAGCGCCCGGACAGGAAACTCTCCAACCATGTCAAAGCCTCTCCCTCTACCTTAACTGCCAAACGATTCTCTTTGTCTTGAGATATTCATGTACTTTAATCTAACGGTCTTGCATTATATGTTCTGATACCTTCGTGTCTAGCTAGTGCTATATAAGACCTATAAATAAACAGAAAGAGGAAAATTCCATTTAAATTGCAAAGTGGTGGGGCGGGGCAGGTGGGAATAAAAACAAAAAATATAAAATTATAAATAAAGAAAATTGCACATTCCTTGCTCCAACGTTCGCCGCCTTGCTTCGGATCCGCATATCCCGTGGGAACTGCTACACACTGTGCAGGCTCACAGCTCCCAATCCCAGAGCTGTTCAAATGCTTTCCCAGCATGTGAGCTCTACTGAGATTGGTCTGAGCACCTCGGTTCGGTGCTCAGACATATACTGTGAGCCTGTATTGGTTTCTCCACCCAGCTGTACAACACAGCTCGAATGGAGAAATGCTAAGTGCGTATGATGGTTTGGCTGGCCCCAGAGGGCCAGCCAAACCGGGATACGCACTTGGCAGTGCCCACCACTCCCTCCTCCTCAATGGAGTCAGTGCGGTGGCCACACCCCTCCCTTGGCTCACAGTCGGAGCCTGCAGGACAAAAAATTAAATGATAAAAAACAATTTTTATTATCATTTTCTCTTGCTCCTTTTTTCTCTGCTGACTTCCAGCAGGGAAGGGCAATGCTCCTCAGCCATAACAAAGAAGCCAACCATGTGCGCATGGCAGCCAATTGTGCGCTGGTGTAGGGGAAAGCACATGGATGTGTCGTATTGTTGTTAATACCACACATCCCTGTGCTTTTAAAATGATGCTGCTCGGTGCAGCAAAATTGCATGCGGCACCATGCTGCGTCATTTTGTTGTAAATGAGGCCCTGAATAAGAAAGCTTCTGACCTTGTCTCGATAAAATCTTCAAACCCTGTAAGTTAGGTGAATTAGTACAAATCTGTTACATCAAATAGCTTAAATTTATTTTGACCCAGGTAAACAGGCTGCCAGAAGCCCGACCTGCACAGAAGCTTAGAGCTGCTATATGATAAGATTTAAAACATGGTTTATAAGAGGTATCTAAAGCCCAGGTTTCTCATATCATTCGAAAATCGAAACCATCAATAAACCCTCCCCAATCAGTATCATCCAGCGTTGCTTTTATGCTGCAAATAGTCCAGCTTAATAAAGCAACATTTTTGGTGGGCTATGGTGTATAGGTCCTGGTGGGTCTAAACTGGACTCACCCATGGAGGGGTGTATATACAATGCATCAAAATATTCCTTCCCAGGAACTTCACTCTGTATAGGGGGAATGATCAAATTTGCAGCATTATTTGCACTCGTCAGAATGTCTATGCCTGTTGTTTCCAGCCAATCCACACTAGTCAAATTAGGTCTCTTTTAGGCCCCCTCGCTGTCGCCTTTAGAACACACATACTCACAAATGGAGTATTTTTTTTTGGTCCTTATTACCCAGGTATACAAGAGTTATACTCCTTGATCACCTCCGAGATGGCGCCAATCAGTGATCTTTTATTTACCGGGATGGTTCACTCGACACCTTGCCTTCTATACTCAACCATAGGTGACTGTTTCACCCAGTCTTCTGTAAGCCACCACCAGAGTATTTAAGCAATATGTTATAGAGGCCTAATCATTGGACTATTATATAAATTATCGTTCCCAGTATTCGTAAGGGAGCCAGACATTATTCTGCTTACATTTATGTACTCTATCTAACCTATTGGTGTATTTTATTGACGCCCACCATTCTATTTTATTAGGAGGAGTTGCTTTGACCATTTTTAGCATATTTCCCTACAAGCGAATAATATTAGATAAAAAATCCATTTTTTGGTATTTTTTTTCAAAGATTCATAATTATCGGGAAGCCCAAAGAAAAGCAAGATTTGCTTACCTGGAGCGTTTCTCCAACTTTTAAAAGAATTGCCTGTGGAGACAAAAAAAGGTGCTTCTGCTTTAAATTTGCGGGCCGTACTGTGGAGTATACCATGTCACAAGATACGTACCATAAGTCTTCGATCTATTCTCCTGGCAAGTTCTTCTCCCACATCACCATTGGCAAGTTGAAATTGACATCTGCTATCTCCATTAACAGCCAGTACCAGTTTGCCACTTCTTTTTTCTGAGTTACACCACATGCCAAGCTTGTTTCTAATTTATTAGGCAGTCCCACTCCAAGACCATCTGTGAGACTTCAACTCATTATTTGAAAATACTTGAATCTTGATAATCGACCGTTAACTAATTGCTGACCCTCTTCCCAAGATATTAAAGCTCCAGTCTTCATCAATTGACTCCAGGTGGTTATTCCTGCGTCTTTTATTGGACGAGCCAAACAGTCCTTAGACCACTCTAGAGATCCCAGAGAATCAAAAATAGGAGCCATCCCACTAAAATAATTGAATTTTAGTTCTCTCCTGACTTTATACCATGTTATTACGTAGCCCAGTAGGGTTTTCAGACGTATTTTTTTGAAATAGCATGGGTCTCCGTATTTATAGATAAAACCATATTCTACCCCTTTTACATCTCTTAGCATTGCAGTAAGCATTTTTCGACCCATCTGGTGCCTTGAACAGACCTTTCCCTCCTTTTAATAGGAAGACCCAGGCATAGTAAGATAAATCTGGCAACCTCAAATCCCCTTTCTTATATTGTCGTCCTAATTTTTTCCATGAGATTCACTCTCCTTTAGAGGCCCAAATAAAAATGGTGATTTTTGACTGGGACTTTTTAAGAAACTCTTCCTTGAAGGCCATATGGCAGATGAGACCAACCAAGTAAAAGGTTTCCAATTTCCTTATTAATCTTCTGAAAGTTGGTTTCAGGTATTTGTTCTACTTTCTGAACAATTCTGATGTCCAGATACCTCATTTCCTTTTTGACACAGCTCGCTAGTGTAGTGACATTCCATACCATTATGACCGTTTTGCCTTGATTTATCTCATAGCCTGAGATCTTCCCAAAACACACAGCCGGATCGCAAACTACTGGTAATGCAAGACTGAGATTTGATGTGTATACCACCCGATCATCCACATATAATCCCACTTTCTTTTGCCAGCCTGTAGATTAAAAGGGAATTACACTCTCATGTTTTCTGATTTTCTCCGCTAAGGGTTCAATATAAAGATTAAAAAGTAGTGGGGATAGTGGGTACCCCTGTCTTGTCCCCTTGAAGATATTTAAGGTCTTAGATAGATTCCTGTTTATTAATATTTTGGCTGTGGGGTCTTTATATAACTGATTTATTGCCCTACTAAATTTTTCCACCAGGTTGGAAAATCTCAAAATTTCCTGCAAATAAATTCAGTTTACGCAATCAAACGCCTTGGTCGCATCCACTGTAATGACAGGTAATGGCTGTTTATCTGTGGAAGCTAAATCTATGGCACCAATTAGACTATAGGTTAGATCTTTGATACTTCTACCTCGCACAAAGCCTTTCTGATCTTCATGAAGGAGTACTCCCACTACCCCATTCAATCTATCTGCTAGTATTTTAAATAGATCTTGTAATCCGAGTTTAACAGCAAGATAAGCCTGTAAGAGTCACAGCAGTCTGGTGGTTTATCTGGTTTAAGTATCAAAGTAACAGTAGCTTCATTCCATGAAGGGGGAATCTATTCTCCATTTTCAAACATTGCTGAAAGCAGCCTACCAAAAACCGGCATTAGATATTTTCCTAACTTATTATATACCTCCATTGGAAGACCATCAGGACCTGCTGCCCTACTCATTTTCCCTGCTTTGATGGCATTTTTTTTCTTTCTCAGTTATTGCACAGTTGATAGGATCTTTTTGAAGCTCGGATACTTTACAGGGGAGTTCTTGGTCTAACCAATTTTGTACCTCCCTTCTTGTCATACTTAGGTCCTCTACATACACTTCCCCAAAATATTTTAATAGAGTAGCCTCTGTACTGTCCCCCGCTCTAGTAGGACACCCTGCATTTCCATAATTTAGTTCTTTTATAAAACTTTTTGCATGATCACGTTTTATCTTCCATGCAAGTAACTTACTGCACCCTTCCCCATAATTGAAGTGAGTCATTTTACTTACTTGCCACCTTTCTTGTAGCCGTCTTTTCATTACCGCCAGAAGGTTTATTTTGAGTCTAAATGGATAGTTTTCCCACCTCATATTCAATCTCATTACATTGTATCCTTTGTTCCAATCTTTGAATTTTGTTTTCTATGTTTGCTATCTCTGCCTTTCTCGGTTTATTTGTATATCCCTCAAGTGATGTGATTTTGCCCCTTCAAAGGGCCTTATAGGTATCCCAGGCTATCCCAATAAGAGCGCTGTCCAAATTATTATCAAAAAATTCCTGAGACTCCAACCCTAGTTTGTCCATCATGTCTTCATAAGACAATATGGTATGATCCATAGTCCATCTCCGTTGTGTTGCGGAGCTCAGGGTACCAAGAGCAACGTTATAGCAGAATGATCAGACATATGTGCTCCCACATGATTTGTGTCTCTAACCTGATTTTTTATATTTTGATTAACTAAAAACAGATCTAATCTGACTTGATGTCCATATTTGTTGTTGTTAAAAGTGAAACTCTTTAGAGATCCCATCTTTTCTCTCCATATATCACCCCATCCTAAATTCTTTATCGAGTTTATTATCAGTGATCTTGATTTATTGTGTGTTATACTTCTGATTTGGTAGAACGGTCTAGACTACCATCCAGAACCACATTAAAATCTCCTGCCATTATGACCAGGTCGGTAAAATCCAACAATTCCGAGAGTAAATTTCCAAATGGGGTAGGGCCATCAAGGTTAGGCCCATAGTATCCGACTACTGTATATAGTTGTTCATAGCATCTCATCTTCGCGATCACCCACTTACCAGCCTTGTCCACCCTACTTTCCACTACTGCAATCTGAGGGTTGACTTTTATCAGAATTGCCACCCCTTTTACAGTGAGTTGCTGCTCTGTGCATACCATATTTTGTACCCATTTACCATTTTTAAACAGCTCTCTCATTTCCTTACTGGTTAAATGCGTCTCCAGGAGTAATATAATTTGAGCTGGAGCATCTTTTAGATACTGCAGGATCCTCTCATGCCTATGACTCACCCAAAGGCTGTTTACATTCCCCGATAGAAATTCTATCTGTGGCTTCTGATTTGCTGTAATTTCTTTTTATTTCTTTGTTTGTGGCTCTGTTACTACCTGAGTTTTGATATATAAAGAGGACTGCATTTTTGTTTTTTTTTCCCTTTGCTCCCACACCCGTGCACTAAAAGCTACGCGTATTCCCCTCACTTTGGAAAACCCTCCTCTTCTTTCTTGATGGCCAGGGCCAGGGGAGGCCCCGATTCTGGAAATCTATTCCAAATGCATGTCCTGCTCATCCGATTTATGGTATACCGCTAAAATTGTTTTCCCGACACAGCATGCCAAGGAAAATAACAGAAATACATTTTGTCCCACCTATCCTGTACCAGCTCCTGATATTAATTTAAGAAATTCTTCCACTTCCTCTACCCTGCAGAAGGTCTGCATCCTGTTGTTATGCATTACAAGTAAGTTGGCGGGACATTTTAACTGTGCTGTCGCACCCAAGTATGAAAATTTACCAGAATTTTCCTCGGTTTGGTTTTGTTTACATTCCTTCTATATGGATCTCTATGGACCCTTTGAATGTCTTCAATTGATTCTCCTTCTGTCCATTTTACTTGAAGACCATCCTTGATCAGATGTACCAAAAATGCCATAATGTCCTCCCCCTCTGCTCCCTCTGGGATCTTTAAAATATGAAGGTTACATCTTCTTTGATTATTTTCCAATGATTCTATTTTTTCCTTCAGTAACCTTTCGTTGCCCCTGAGGTCACTGATCTTTTTTGTATTAACCTCTGTTTGAAGTGTTAGGTCTTTCTGTGAAGTTCTAGCTGCTGTGTCGTCCAACTTTTTTTCCAGACGCTCACATGCAGATCTGATCTCTTTCTGGTTCAACTCAGATGTTTTAAATCTACTCCTTATATCAGTCGTTAGTAGTTGGATCAGCTCTGCGACTGATTGTGGCTGTACTTGTGATTGGGGCTGAGGTTGTGGTTGATTTCCTAATCGGGTTGTTTCTGTTAAGCGCAAAACTCCCCCATCTTTAGAGGTTTAGATCAGGCCTTCACAGGGTGTTGCCTGTGATTGTCTCTGAGGCTGAATCGGAGGTTGAGGCTGCATAGAGAATGACTCTATTGTTTCAGGGATGGAAAGCGCCTCTGTCTCAGCTTGGCCCCACTCTCTCTCTATAAATACTCCTTCCTGGGGTTCAGAAATTTCTGCCAGAACCTGAAATTTGTTGGTATTTACTATACCCTGCCCACTTAATGAGCCAGTCCCGGGAGGGTTTTTTAACAACAACGTTTTAGGAACTACCTTAAAAAAAGTCCTCAAAGAGGGAGTAATCTTAAGATTTAGTGCTTGTATCTCTCTTCTCTTCGCCTTGGATCTTCTCTTTGTATGGGTTACCCTGTAACTGTATCCACTTGCTTCAAAGGGGGAGATTCTTTAGTTTCACTATTTATTTGTGTCTTACTTTGTGCCCCCTTCATGCGACTTTTCCCCTTTCCACTTCCACTTCTTAGTTGGCATCTATTTTGATGGACCTTCTCAACCACTGCCCCCTTAAATTTTTTCTACAAGCTGAGTTCCCCCTATGTTTAAACAGTCTGCTCCTTTTTTTCTGCGAGTGTGCACGATTTCGTCTTCAAGATATTTAAATGGCCAGTACTTTTAACCCCAATGCTATTTTTCCTTGCTAATTTTCTATCAGTGTTTCCCTTCCCTTCTTCTACCATTCCACTGTTGCACTGACCTGTACAGCTCGCCTTGCAGGGGTCTCCTTTAGCCTCCGAGTTAGCACAGAACACATTATCTCTCCGTTTGCAAGCAGCTTGGTCACCTTCCCCCTTAGTGCTTGCCATGCTTGTGCTTACTCTGCACAGGTCTCAGTAACTGGACCGCAGAGCTAACGCCCTCCGGCACCTGCCGAGCTCTCGAGCACCTCGGGCGCAGTAGGGGTCTTGAATCGGCAACCCTGCGATCTCCACTGGTTTCTGAAAACCATCCAGGGCACCCAGGGCTCCCACCTTCACATTCGCCAGCAAGCGCGTCTGTTTCTGTTTCCGAGACTCCTTTCACCCGATAATCACCCCAGCACGTCGGGACCCCGAAGAGTCGAAGGGCCGCTGAAACACCGCCACAGGCACCGCAGCACAGATCCTCCGGTAATCAATCTTTAATCACTTTTTTCACCCCTTACTGGTATTGAAGCATTATATTAGCGGTTAATCGTCTGTTACGGGCATTCTATTTTAGCGTTCCGTTAACATTCTGATCACCTTTAACGGGAGCCTCCGTGACCACGTATTAAGTAATCACTCTTTAATCACTTTTTTCACCCCTTACAGGTATTGTAGCATTATATTAGCGGTTAATCCTCCGTTACGTGCATTACGGGCATTCTATTTTAGCATTCTGTTAACATTCTGATCTTCTTTAATGGGAGCCTCCGCGACCGCGTATTAAGAGGCCGACATGTTTTCCCAATGTGATCCAAGTTCCTCACAATTGGAGTATTGTGGGCCTCTGGAGGGTGGATTGAGGTTGAACTGAATTTTGTAGTTTGGCGGAGGTGTAGTGAAAACATCTAGGGCTCCTAGTCAGTTTGCCAATATATCTCTGTTTTTAATACTAACTTGATTTAAACAGGTCGCTCTTGAGTGGTGGAATAATGGGTGGCCTTCAGCATGTCCAGTCGTATCACATTGTTATAATGGTTCACCACTCTTATCCAGTAGGTCATTGTGTAGATTAATGAGTCCTCGTTCTCATTTGCTTGTGGGGCAAGTCTTGAGACATGGGTAATACAAACAATCATTAGTGGGGCAACTTTGATCCTATCTTGTCATACCGAAGGTTTGCTCCGCCCCTTAGCTGGGTAGAATTTGGGATATTCCATTGTTTTGTGGTTACTCAGGGGAGTGATAATTCCCAATATTATGAATCCAGGATAGATATTGTTAGAGGATAATTCCCCTCTTTTGAGGAACTCCTTTTTGGCTGTCATAAACTCTCCTAAAGGGGTTAATTCAGTTTGGTTCCAGTGTATTAGGGGCTGAGGAAACAATTTGCAAATACTGAATCATTTGGCTCATTTCCTATATTAGTGGAATTAGATTGTGGCGGACGTCGGATTCTCATTCTCTTTGGGCCTTTGTCAACAGTTCCATGACCATTACAGGAAGTCCTACACCAGGGTGTCTGAATATGGTTTTGGAATCATTTGTGTTAATCCCTTGACCATTTTTTTAGCTCTAATATTTCAAATTTTAATTCTACCACATTTTCAATTAGTTTATTTTTGGCCAAATTGTATGGGTTTAATTCAATCTTCCCGCCCTAACCCATGTTACCACTAGAATCTGAAATCAATGGGAGAGATGAGTCAATTAATGGGATTAAGCGATTACTAAAAATCCCACGAATGTATGTCAGAATCACTTAACACGTTTACCGAAATGAAAAACAAAGGGGCAGATTTACTACCCCGTGCCACCAGTACGTCACTTTTTGTGATGTACTGGAGGCGTATTTCGCTTCTCCATATTAAGAAGGAGAGGAAAAGCCACCCTGCGTGACTTTTACTCTCCTTGTAAATATGGCCCCTTCACACGCAGCACTTTGCGTGGAAGGGGTGTTCCTTGGGTGTTGCTGTTGGTGTTCCCACACAACATCCATGGAACGAGACACATTTCCAGATCCACCGGGGAGGCGTAGCGAAGCGCAATCAGGAGCAATTTTTTAATTTCTCCTCGATTTTTCCTCTTTCAAAGCGTGCTGCATTCTACAGCACGCATTGAAAGAGGAAAATGCTTGTAGTGATTGTTTTTGTCAGGAAGGTGCCCCTTCCTTCACAAAAACAATCTCCCCATGACACAGGCATCCTTGCATCATAGCGCAAGGGTGCCTGCGCTGGCGTATGGCTGCAGTTTGTGCGCCAGCGCAGGGGAGAGCACAGGAATGCAACATATTATTGTAAATATGTTGCATTCCTGTGCTTCGGTAGTGCCGCAGCGTGGCGCAGCCAAAGGGCTTGAGTTGCTGCACTGCTGCACTTCCTTGTAGATCTGCCTCAAAGTTTTTACAACGACAGACCTAGTTCCCCACGTTTTTATCACAAGTGTATTACTTTGTATTTTAATTAGTATGAACAGTTTTTTGTCATGAACACCATTGCAACGAAATATGCCTGTAATTGAACAACTCGTTAGAAATTATCTTTAAACATACCGCTTCCACCATGTCAAGTTCAGGAAGCTTAACGCAGAATCAACTGCAGCCTGGATTTTAAGGTCGTTTGATCCTGCATTAAGACGGTGACGGTAAAGCCTGATAGTCCTAACTTTCTTTCATACAAAATAAAAGGAGGCTTACCAATGTAAAATGGCGCAGTTTGAATAATGGTAATGTTTTTGGAAAAATAAAATGTCTGAAAGAGACACACACTTTCGGTCATTTGTGAATTTGTTTTTAAAATAGCAGTACAAATTAAATTATAGTAATCAAAAATAATAATCTTTACAGAAACATATAAAAGAAAGCTGTCCACCATTTTTTGTTCAGTTGCTGTCTGCTGCTGAAGAGCACCAGAACCTTCTAATAGGTTAGCTGCAGAAAAGTTTTGTTGAAGAAGACCGTGCCACCTAGTGGTTTTGTAAGTACAATTTAAACAAACTAAAGCAATTTATTTATTTTTATTTTACTTATAAAGTATTATATAGCGCGAACAAGATCTCGAAAGATATCAGAGCGCTTTACAGTAGTATGAAAGAGACGACATGAATGAGGTATCAAAATCAGTTGGGAAAAGGAACATAATACAGTAAGTTGATGAATTCAAATAACAAAAGGGGGTAAAAATATACAGTAAAAAGGGAAGCCATATCAAATGGAGGTAATCCTGGTGATAGCAACAAAGTCAACCAGTCAAGTGAACCTAGCCACTTAAGGTAGGAATTTGCTCATCAGAAAACTCTTAGCTTCCATTTTGAACTCTGTCGTAGAGGAGAGTGTGTGTACTACCGGTGGGAGAGAGTTGCATATCTTTGGGGCAGCACCAGAGAAGGCTCGGTGACAAGTTCTCTTTTTTCTAAGGATGAGTTGTTTCAGGTGGTGAGTTCTGTTACTTCTTGACGCTGTCTAGCCACAGGATAGTTCATGTTTTTGCACCAGGTACCTGGGAGTCTTGAAGTGGATGGCTTTGTGCACCAGAACTGCAATCTTTAGCTGAATTCATGCTTCAACATATTTTAAGACTGGGTATATGTGCTTGTTTTGTTTGGAACCTGTCACCAGTCTAGCAGCGGTGTGCAGAAAGGCCCTTAGTGGAGCAAGGGCGTATTTGGGAAGGCCACAGAGGGTAACACTGCCATAGTCTAGCCTCGGCAAGACAAGCGCTTGGACCACCTGCTTGAAGTAACTTTGTGGAGGAAAAGGTTTGATATTTCTGAGAGTCCTCATCAAGTGATTTGCTCCCTTACATACATTGCAGATATGAATATTCATATTCATGTGCTTGTCCAAGGTAACTCTGACAGATTTGGTCGAGTCTATGATGATCGGCGTGCAGTTGAAGGCAGTGAGGTGAGTCAGCCAGAGATCTAGCTTGGGGAGGGGGTTCGGAGGGGAGATGAGCAGGAACTCCGTTTTGAAGGTGTTGAGCAGGAGATGGTTCTCGGTTAAGCAATTTTGAGTAGACGTTAGGATAGTGTTGAGCGAGATGATTTTGTCTGGGGATGCGATTTTCAAGTATAGTTGTGTGTCGTCAGCATACATGTGGAAGAGAATGTTCGTGGAGTTTAGTGCGTTAGCAAGAGGTTCCAAGAAGAGGTTGAATAGGATAGGAGAAAGGGGACCCCCATGAGAACTGGAGAGGGCTGGGAGAGAGAGTGGTTTGCCTTGACTCTTTGTGTTCTGTGATGAAGGAAGGATAAGAACCATTTCAGCACCAGATCGGAGAAACCCATTCTATTTTGCAGGATGGATAGGAGGTTGACATGATTAACCGCGTTGAAAGCAATACCTTTTAATTAATACAAGTGGTAATAGTATTTAAAAGTAAAAAAGAAATACTGTTGTTTCAGTCTCCTACCTCGTTACTCCTATTTATTCCTGTTTTGGGAGTTTGAATTCATTAACAAAACACCAGAGTGAGGACTTTCAATGTTGAGTGGCATATTTTACATGTTTGCAGAATCTCTATCAAGGTAACATTTATTAAAATGTATCATAATCATTTTCTGTGGATTATCGTGCAGTGCAAAGTGTTGACAAAAAACACCACTCTACAATGGAAGATCTTAATATCATGTAGTAAGGAATACCAGAAGGGAGCTAAGTAAGGTTTATAAGCAATCAGAGGATTATTCTTATGGCTAGAAATTTGCAGTATCTTCATGCTCAAGACAAGGTGTGACAATTTTCCTTGTTTAGGGGGGCACACAAGGTTTTGGAACTACACTTACAGAATATTTACTGATGCCACATTTTCCCACACAGGAAGTAAACTGTCCAGAGGCATAGTTACAAGGAGAACAGTACTGCTACTCAGAAAAGTGGAAAATAGTGATGTCATTGTAAGTAATAAGTAGTAATAGTTAGGGAAAAAACATGCAGTGTATTTTCTATGAAAAAATATGAAAAAATGTTTTACCAATTGTATTGTTTTCTGAATATAAGTAATTATACAGCAGTTCTTCAGGCAGCTGTTGACCAATGCATTTGGATTCAGTTTACCTACTCTAACACAATGGGTACTTTCCTGAGCAGTTGCAAGAGTGTGATAGGGTTTAAATCGCTATTCTAACACTGCTGGGGGCAAAATACAGCACAGGTGCTGAACCATGACAGGTTACATATATTACTATTCTAACTCCACAGGGAACAAAACTCAAGAGCAGGTGATGGACCATGACGTTGGGAATAAGTTACAATTTCTAACACCACTAGGGGCAAAATTTAGGGAATATGATTGACCATGATGTGGGTTATAAATTACTGTTCTAACTCCACTGGGGGCACAGCTCAGCTCAGCACATCTCTGTAATATATGCCCCCCATGATAGGGGGGCATATATTACAATTCTAACACCGCTGGGGGCAAAATTCAGGGCAGGTGCTGGACCATGATGTGGGTTTTAAATTACTATTCTAACTGCGCTGGGGTCAAAGCTCAGGGCAGGTGTAGTACCATGAGATGGGGCATACACACTATTCTAACTCCGCTGGGGGCAAAACTTAGTGCAGGTGTTTTGGAAAGACATCTTGTGCCCTGGGCACCCCCCCCACCCTCCAATTTTTTGCTGACTGATACTGTTGGTAACTGACTCTGACTGACCCTGGGCTCTGGCTGACCAGGCCCTGTGCCAGTGCTATACTGAAAGAGACATGCTTAGAATCCAGTGAAAACACCTATATACACTAGGGTACAGTATGGGTTGATATACCCCTGTGATTGGCATGACCTACCCTATAAGGCTCTAGTACATAATAGGGCAGGGCGATAGAAACTATCTATCAGTCCCAAGTATACAATAGGGCATGGTAGTTTAGAGGCCAGCAGCCCTTTCTCAACTTGTATATGTGCACTGCTGAAGCCTGAGGTCAGTTTAAAAGTAGCCCTGTGTTTCAGGACTGCTTTTAAAAAGTAAATTGTGCCCAAACTCGTCTATGGTGTTTGGGGTACTTATAAAATGGATAACCTACAATATGTGGGCATATTGGGTACCCCCAGGGTCTCTCCTAGGTGTCCCAGTGGTGGGGCTCAGGTATTTATAAGGAGGACCCTTATAAAATGAGTTTTATATGCTCTGGGTTGAGTAAAATTGCACATTTTACTCCCCACATTGTGATAAAGTGATGCCCAAAATCAACTTTGGTGGTAGGCGCATTATGGAGGGAGTATCTGCAATATTTTTTATATATTTAGAACCCCTAAAGTCTCCCCTAGGTGTTCCTGGGGTGGGAGTCCTTAGGATATATGTAGAGTACTTATAACATATGTATTATAAGCCCTGGTGTTGGAAAAATGGCCCAATTAAATGTTCCCATTGCAAATCCCATGCCACATAGGTTAACTTGGCAAGAAGTTATTAATTAATTAATCTTGATAGAAAAAGTCTAAAAATACCATTCAAAGATTTCCTAGAATGGTATTAATTAATCCAACGATTGTTGAATTTCTGCTGAAACGCACCTACAAGACATGATAAGACTTTCTTGCTTGTAAGCCCAGATTCAGCCTTCCAGTTGTCTGTCCTGATTGGTCAGAGTTAATACGGACTGGCTGAGAGCTTCGAGAGACCCCAAGAAGAAAAGCTCCAGAAAAATTATTAAGTTAGAAGGTAAAAACTGTGACTGAGACCTATCGCGAGGGGTAGCTGCCCAGGGGTCACTTGCGGTCGGCCTGAAAGTTTGACTTTAACCCGGTCTATCGTGACCAGATATCCTCATAAGGCGCTATAGGTTTCTATGAGCTAGAAATTGCTAAATCTTTGAAAAAAATTAAATCTCCGGTTCCCTCCATTGGATTTTTGGTATTTTGGTGTCATTCTAAAGATACAAACATTTCCTATTTTTATAAATTGGTGTGGGATTTTTATTTTGTATTGTTTCTTGATTATTCACTGAAATTGTGTTTTTAAATGCTTTACATACCTGTCTTTGAAGTTAAGCCTGCCTGCTCGCAGCCAAGATACCAAGGGTTGAGCATAGAAATAATTTTTAAGACCTATTCTGAGCCCGATACTGTGTTAGTGGCTTTATTGTCATTGGCAGATATACATTTGCCCCTACTAATAATCCACTTTCCAACAAGGTGCTGGACCATGATGTTGTGTATAAGTTACTATTCTAACACCCCTGGCGTGCAAAACTCAGTACAGGTGCAGTGCAGTGACTGTGGTTGAATTTTACTTTTGCCAGTCCACATTGAACATTTGAGGTCTCATTACTTATTCTCACTCCACCTGTGGCACACCTCAAAGCAGGGGCTGGAAACTAACTGACACCCATGTTCATATTCTAAATATATTCTAGATTCTTTTCTTGGCACTGAAGTTGGGTTGTAAACAATTTTTTTCCTAGAACATGCAGATAATTACAAAGGTTTTTTTTCTAAGACGAAGTTGTTCTTTTAGTACACAGAAATATATTGTTATTTTCAAGTTTACAATGTCTCCAAAAAACAACGATCCGCTTGACAAAACAACGAAAGAAGAGTTGCACCTTTGCACCTACAAACCTGAAATTGCAGCTCAACAACCAATTTACCTTCAATATGTTTCCAAAGCAAAACATTTGAGAGGTAAACACAATACTAAACTCTTTAATTATTAGGACAAAAATGATGAGCACTTTCCTCCCAATTGACAATTAGCAGGTATCAATAAATCTGAATTTCAGCATCCACAAACAATTTGTTTTTTTACCATCTTCCATCGCATGCAGATTGCTAGCACTCTCTTAGAGCAGGTGAAAAATTAAAGGAAAACTGCAATGTTAATTACATTTCTGTTATTGTTTCATTTTGTGTTTGTAGAGCTGAGCAAAATGGCATCTTCCCGTCAAGAAAGTTACATAGAATCCATGAGTGGAAACAGGCTGTTGAAAGTACAATGGCTATCTTTACTGTAAGGAGAATATAACTGAGTCCAGGAATTATTTGAAGTGTGTGAATTATCACTCATCCCATTGCACATGCAGAGCGGCTACTCTGGGGCAGACTGCTGTTAGTACAAAAGAGCATAACCACTTTGTCTCTGCAAAGGAGATCAAAGTGAGAGAACATGTTCAACATATACAAATGCTTGCATTCACCACCAATGATCCCTGTGACTCTGTTATGCAAGAGGTATCACAAAACATTCCATGCATGTTGCTAGAAGTATGCCTTTCATTCCTAATTTCTGTAGAATGGTTCAAGGAAGATAGCATTAATATGTAACCCCACAAACATACTCCGACATTAACATATCCCTTGAACTAACTTTAATTCTTCGTAATGAACCATCTCTTCTGCATGACAACAAAAACCCTCTTAAAAGGATACTGATTTTTAGCACGATGATGGATGGGACCTTCAAGTCTACTGAGGTAATAGAAATTTTCAGGTAGCTCAAGTGTCCCCCACTCGCACCCCATTCAAACACACGTGTTCCATGTATGTCATGTTATTCCTTTTCCGTGCATGCTAGAAACTCGCATATGCATTTGCGTCCAACGTTAACATGTCAGTTATACAGTTCCCCAAGAAAATCATGTTAATTAGGCTTCTAGGCCTAAGGTGCCAACGTCTTTACATGGTACACTTTTGAGTAAAGCACACGTTTCCTCCATGTTTCCCGGCCCAGTCGAGCCAAGCCCTTAACGAGGCTCCGAGTTCTTTTCTGCCTCTGAAAGCTGCAGTTTAGGTATGCATCCCTGACCTCTACCTTACATCCTGCACAGACGAGCGGTGCCCGGCTAGGCCTGCTTGCCTGCCAAAACGTTATTTTGCCTACAGTTATCTGTTCAGCCTCCTCGAAAACACATTCCAGTCTAGTGAAATAGGTAAACATATTCCCGGCGGCAAGGCAAAGGGCCCTGCCTTCCTGTCTCCATGCAAGTAATTTACTGCTCCCGTTACCATGGTAGGCCCATGGCCCCCGCACTCTACATGAAGATTCATATGCACGCACTAGTATTCAGTGATGAACGGCCTCTGCCCGAGAGACCTTTTACTTCAGACACTACATCCTCCAAACATAAGATACCAGATATGCTATAGGTGCAGGTCGTTCTGACACCCCAGACATTAGTCTCCTCTACTCGTGCAAAAGTCAAAGCCCCCAGCTCTCCCCAGTTATACGTCATGCTCAGTTGCGCGCGCATCTAGGTCAAGAGTTTCTGCCGACTCTGCAAACTTTCACTAAGCATCCACCCACTTGTGACGTTTCATGTGACGTTTCTCTGACATGTCCAGTGCCCATGTGTACGCCTTCTTACACGCCTCTTGTTACGCACATGTGTTCTTATCTCTCTCTTTTCACCTGTTACGCCTACTGTATTCGATTCAAGTATACTGTTTTACTATATATAATGTGTGATGTTAATAAAATGTTGAATATCCCTTCCTGAGCCTTAGTGGTGATGGAACTCGATGTCCATACCTCGAGGTAATATTTTCATTAAAGCCCGTATGACTCAGATTCCACGGACTCTGCCTCTCATTAATTGAGCTATCTTTTTGACTTATAATTGTATGGAAAAATGATACGGTAATTTTATTTACCACATAATTTGGCACCCGAACAGGGACTCCCCCCTTCCCCACTCGCCGGCGATGTGCCGCAGGCCTTGACCCCTTCTACAGCTGTGACGGAACCAGTGCACTTCTGCGGGTTTTCCTGCTAATCTCCCTCAGGCCTACGGAGGAGACGGTGACTGCGATCCGGCATCCAGACGAGGCGGTGAGGAATGCGGAGGATCCCGACCAGAGCTCCGAGTCGAGAGAGCAAGGTCCGAGGTATCCAGAGGCCCACCTGTTCCGAAGCGCATGCGTAGGAGAATCGTCACCTGACGCAGTCCAGTCCAGTCCAGTTTCCGAGGCCTTCAGTTTCTGCTTCCCGGTGAGTACGGTTATTGGGAACGCATCTAGACGGGTTCATTAATTTGTGCCCGGTCAAGACAGGTCTGGGTACACAGACCTGGTCCGGACGTGTTTACTTCGGTAAATACGGTAACACGTGCCTCTTTATGGGACCGGTATGTCTGTACTGTTCTAGCAGTGCATCTAGTACTTCAGTGCATCTAGTAATCCAGTATTCTAGAATCTCGAGAATTTTCTAGTATTGTGTTTTCTTGTACCAGGTAGTAACTGTTAGAAAATGTTTTAATGTTGTTCATGTCGTGGTACGAATGATTGTTTGCAATTCATTACTGTGTTTATTGTGTTCACGTTCAAATCAGTCTCAATATGCCACTGTTCTCGAAATTACATCAGATAGGAACTAGGAAAGGGATACTCGAAGAAGCAGTTCCCGTGCCGCCTAGGGACACTCCCGGACATTTTATGTACAATAAGCATGGCTTAGATGCCATACTGTACCTAGATTTGTGGGTGGACTACACCAAGGGTCTGGGAGAGAAGTATAGATGGCCTGTCTCAGGGACATGGGATGCTGATTGCATCATGAGAGTAGAAGAAGCATTATGGAAAAAGAAAGCCAGACAATCCCAGAAAGATGCCATAGAATTATGGCGTAAAGAAGCGCATAGAAGAAATGAAAAAGAAATCAGAAAAGCAGAGAGAAGTAGAGAAGAATCCGAAAGAGCTAGAGAAAAAGAGATACTAGAAGAAGGAGAACGAGCCAGAATAGAACAACAAGACAGACAAAGAAATGCCCTTATTACAGGACTGTATCCAGTTCTAGCCGAGGGCCTGCCCAAGGCGACCCCGGAAGTATCACGTAACTTGCCACCACCATTGGTTCCGACTAAACTCCGTCATAGACAAACCGCAGCAGACATTTTCCTTTCTTCCTATTTAGATGATGTTGCTCCAGCATATACTAATGTACCCGTACCACCCGTTAATAATGTACAGCAGTCTGCTCAGCCTGTTCAAGCCACGACCCCTCCACGTTCCCAATTCACGCTTCCCGCGCCTGTTGTCACTTCCCCTACTGCTACTGCTACTGCTGCCGCTCCTGTTACTGTCCCACCTACTATTGGTCCTCTTAATCCTTTAGTGACAGCTGTAACCCAGAGTCCACCTCCATTACATATGCCACCTTTACCCGCTATGACACCAGCAGCTACTGCCCAGTCAGTTCACGCCCTCGCTTCCGCTTCAGGAGGCGCAGCAGGAGGTCATCTTCGCACCCCGCCACAAGTAAAACGAACGACGCTCAGAGAATTAGCATTACAGCGTACACCCAAAGCAGCGACTTTCCAATCCCTTAAACGGTACCTTACCGATTGTAGATATGACTTAGTACCTGGCGAAGAAGAGATGTTGTTATATTCGATACGTTTACGACGTGTTACGGACTATCTGACTCTTTTACCGGAAATGACTAACTACCTAGACAATATATATCATTTTATTAGAACAGGGGAGAGACCTGAATGTATTCGCGAGGCCATGGCACATCAAAAGGTTGAGACACAGAAAATGATCCTACGGTTTCTGATAAATTGTTTGATAAGGGAACGAGATAGGCCAAGTACAAGCCAAGAAGAGATGGACATGCTGATACAGTGGAGTAACAACATAGCTGATGGTAAACATGATAAACAGACTTGCATAGAAGCCATGTACAGAAAGATCCGCAAAGAATTAATAATAATACACGAGAAAAAGAGAAAGAAGCTAGAGGAGCCAGAAGAACGCCAAGAGATGATAGCGTACGTAGGTAGAGCAAGACCTTTTGACAGACCCATACGCCCAGAAAACAAGAAACGTTTTCTTTCTCCCATACCAGAACAATGTTCTCTTGAGCATTTATTCCAAGCCACTGATAAAGTACTGAAACAACGAATAGGTTACAGTGAACTTAGCACCATGTGTGAACAGGAACTAGCACGGTCCGCAGTACAGTGGGCTGATAATAACAGCGTATATAAAGATGATTCAGTAGCGCAAACATTTTTGAGTCTTTCTCCAACTGAACAGCGATTGGCTGGTATGTATATGATCCAGCATCTCATTATGCTATATGAGAGTCAGCATTCTGATCCAGGTCCCCTATATAATATTCTGGAAGAATTACTCCTGAAAAGATGGAGAGGCCTAGGTACCGATTTAATTAATGTGATTCTAGAACAACGTCATAAATACAGAACATTTCTGACTCCACATTTTGTTCCTGTTCCACCCCCAGTAAGGAAACCCTTTTACATAGACAGACAGAATCCCTTACGAGAAGTTCATCCCGTCCAGATTCCAGGGGGTGCGCTCCAACGCGTATTCGTATACACACCCTTAAGTAAAATGGAACTATTGGAAATGAAGAAAATAGTGCCTTGTCATGATAAAGATCCAGCAGGGTTTCACCGTGAATTAAAAGACATGTTACTCATGGGAGATTACACATATCCCGATATTCTTAAAATGTTAAAAGTACTGTTGCCAGCCGGTATTTACGAGAAACTTAAAGAAAAAGAATGGGAGGTGGGAGATAAAAAGATTGTCTGGACTGAATTAGAAGACGAAGAAAATACACGAATTCCAGGTACTGGTCTCAGGACCAAAACTAAAGCATTACCAGGATTGTTAGTACAGGTTTTGCCTAGGTTATTGACGGTTAAAAAGGAAGACTGGGATGCAATCTCAGCCTGCAAACAGAAACAAGATGAAGACACTAGTGATTTTTATTCCAGATTTGAGAAATGTTTTATTATTAATAGTGGCCTGAAAAGAAGTAGTGAATCATATCCACATCTTTTTGTGACCAAATTAGTCCAGAATTCCTTACCCCAAGTTAAGAATAGAGTCCTGAAAGTCGAGAGCACATGGCAAGCAAATACACCTTCCCAAATGTTACAAATGCTACAGTACCACCAGAACCGAATTAGAGAGGAACATGATCATGAACAGAGACGTATGAAAGATACGAAAATGAAAGTACTTGTAGCTCAGTCTGTTCCAGCAGACGGTCAGAGAAAGGGTACAGCACCTCCAGGTCATTCTGCAGCTCCCGTTAAAGGGAATTGCAATTACTGTAAACAGCCAGGTCACTATATAAATGAATGTTTGGTTTTGAAACACAATATTGCTACCGGCAGGACGAAAGAAAGACCGCGTCCTCCTAGACAGGAACATGTTCCACAGCATATTCCACAGAATACGCAACCACCACAGCAAGCACAACAGACAGTAGCCCAACCTCAACCCCAGCCTATTGCTGCCACGCAACATGTCACGCAACAAATGTACCAGTATGCACAGTCAGATTACCCCGATTACCAGCAGTACTCATGAAACAGCCTAGAGAGGGAGGTTGGCTTGCCTCTTATTGAGGTTCCTGTAGATCAAGAGGGTCCCTATGTACATAGTCAGGTATTAGGGTAAGACAGAAAATGTTTGATTGACACAGGGGCAAGTAGAACTACCATCAGTCATGACGAGGTTCCAGGGGCACCCCTCTCAGGCTCACAGAATGTTTCCCTGGGTTTTTCAGGAAAGCCTATTGTTAACGAAGTGTCAAAGCCAGTTTCCCTTGAAGTTGGTCCATTGTCCCATACTACAGACTTGTTACTTACGAAAGCATGTCCTGAAAATCTGCTTGGTATTAAAACGTTGAAAGCATTAGGAGCTGTAATATGTTGTTCTCCGGAAGGAGTGTGATTATTCTTACGTGACTTCAAAGGTCATTATGTGTTACGAGATTTTGATCCAAGATTGCAAAATGTACCAGCGCATTTATGGGCACAAGGTCCAACTGATGTAGGTTGTATGCACATTACACCTTATTGTGTCACTCTCAAGCAAGGAGTCGTACTACCTCGAATCCGACAATACAAATTGCCCCCCGAGGCTGTAGTAGCCTTACTGAAAATTATTGACGAACTGATTGCCCAAGGAGTAGTTATAGAAACTGACTCCAATGTATGTAATTCTCCAATCATTCCGATTCTTAAACGAACTGACCCAAATGCACCACCAGTCTCAGACTGGTGATTGATCTTCGCGAACTGAATAAATGCATCATTCCCCAGTACCCAGTAGTGCCAGACATATCCTTCTTATTGACTGCCATTGATTCCGAAGCTGCATTCTTTACTGTAATTGAATGAATGAATGAATGAATGAATGAATGAAACTTGCACTTATATAGCGCTATCTACCCGGAGGCCTCGTAGCGCTTATGACTGAAAGCTTACTTAACGCAGGCTCGGGCAGATCAGCAGAGTTTAGCATACAAGTGGGTTTTCAGAGCTTTCCTGAAGGCGAGATGATTAGTGGTTTCTCGCAGGGGTAAAGGAAGAGTGTTCCAAAGCTTAGCCGCAGTGTGTGAAAAAGAGCGGCCTCCCCAGCGGGCTTTCTTGATTCTAGTCAAGGTAGCCAATTGGAGGGTCCCGGATCGTAGGGCGCGGGGTGGAACATAGGGAGTGACCATGGGCTGTAAGATTGCAGGGCCTAAGCGAAAAAAGGCTTTGTGTAGAATACGCATGGCCTTGAATTGAACTCTGGCCGCTATGGGGAGCCAGTGAAGTTCCCTTAGGGCATTCCTTGCTGACTGCCAGCGAGGGAGATTGTAGAGCAGCCGGGCCGCACTGTTTTGGGCGACTTGGAGCTTCTGGGTGACAAAGGATGGGGCTCCCATATAGAGGGCGTTCCCATAGTCCAGGCGAGATAGTACGAGGGCCTGGACCAGGATCCTCCTTGCTTGAAATGGAAGCAGAGGGAGCACTTTCCGCAGCATCCTCATCAATCCAAAACATGTAGCGGATGTTTTTATGGCTTGGGCTGAGAAGTTCAAGGCGGTGTCAAGCTAGATCCCCAGGCTTTTTATTTGGGGCTTGGGGGCAGGAGGTGGACCCAAACATGGTGGCCAGATGGATGCAAAGACAGAGGGCGAAGGATTACCCAATAGCATGACATCTGTCTTCTCCCCATTTAGTTTTAAACAGGAAGATTGCATCCATCTGGCAACAGCCTCTAGACAGGGGCCTAAGGTGTTGGACGATCCCTCCGAGTGGTCTAACGAGACCACCAGTTGGGTATCGTCTGCGTAGGTGACAATACGCACACCGAAGGGTTGGACTATCCTGTCTAGGGGTTCCATGTAGGTGTTAAACAGGGATGAGCCCTGAGGAACCCCACACCTGAGTGGGTGTTTAGGTGACACCACCTCGCCCTCGAAAACCTGGAAAAAGCGGTCAGCCAGGAAGGAAGTCAGCCATTCCAGGGCCGCGCCCGACACGCCCATGTCTGCCAGACGTTGTAATAGCGTGACATGGTTTACCGTGTCGAACGCGGCGCTGAGGTCTAATAAGATAATGGCGACTTTTCCTCCCTGGTCTAACACTGCTCTTGCCTCCTCTGTTACTGCCAGAAGGGCGGTTTCAGTCCCATGTAAAGGGCAAAACCCTGTTTGGGAGGCACGTAGAAGGCTATTTGATTCCAAATAGCTCATCAAGGTGTTATTTACGTGCCTCTCCAGCAGTTTGCTTAGCCAGGGAAGCAAGGAGACAGGACGGTAGTTCGCCAAATTGGACTGGTCAAGATTGGGCTTCTTCAACAAAGCCCTCACCATCGCACGTTTCCATGATGGAGGTACGACTTTAGAGGAGATGGAGGTGTTGAGCACGTCCAATATGACCGGGCGAATCAGGTCCATAGCTTTGCTGAGGGTCTGAGGGGGTGCTGGGTCATTAGGGGAGCCAGAGGTAGTTTTAGAAATAAGTTTGTCTAGGACTGGAATATCCAAGAGTGGGATTGTGTCCAGCCTACAGGGAGCAGAAGCCTCAGGGACTATGGGAATAGGGGGTGCCAAATCGTTATTGACAATCCCAAAGGAAGAGTATATAGTCTGGATTTTATCAGAAAAGAACGCAGCTAAATCATTGCAACGGTTTTGGGCATCGTCCGCAGAGGGGCATTCTGCAGGGGGGGAAATGATTGACTTAACAATTTTAAAAATTTCCCTAGGGGCATTGGCGGCTGTGTTAATTTTGCTACCATAGAAGGAAGCTTGTGCCACCTTTAATTCCTGTTTATAGAGCCTAATGGCCACTCTGTATTTATCCTTCCTAAGTTTGGAATAGTCCTGTCTCCAGGCTCTTTCGAGTTTGCGACAGGCTAATTTCAATGTCTTGAGAGTGGACGTAAACCATGGGGAAGCTTTAGGTCTTTTCGTGAGGTTGCAAGCCTGTACAGGGAGTACCCTATCAAGTGTGGAGGTGATCCAATCATCAAAGTTGTTAGCTGCAGTGTAGGCGTTCAGTGTCTTCTTAGGTTTATCTCTAACCAAGGCATCTTCCCAATCCAAACGGGGAAGAGAGGGCCATTTCCTACCGTGATGTTTAACAAGGCCGTGGGTGAGGGGAGGTGGATTTGTGCGCCAGGTAAAAGGAATTAAGAAATGATCCGTCCAAGGTAATGGGATAGGGGGCTCAACTATGAGGACATCAATATTGCTATAAATGTGGTCGAGCAGGTGGCCTCTATTATGGGTTACGTGAAACCCCTTTTGATGTAAATCCAGCGCTTGCAGGTTAGTACAGAGGGTGTTAGCTGCAGTATCGTGGGGATCATCCAGATGCAAGTTAAGATCCCCCAGCAGGGTGAAATTGGATGAGGATAACACGATACTTGCCGTAAGCTCTGTGATTTTCGTGATAAAATCATTAAGAGCGCCCGGAGGGCGGTAAGCCAGAATGCAGGAGAAGGTGGTAGTAGGGGAGAGTTCTAGCGAAAAGTGTAAACTTTCACAGGTTGCTGAAGTGGTAGGGGTGGTTCGACATTTATAGGTGTCACGATAAACAATAGCCACACCCCCCCCTCTCCCAATCTGGCGATCCAATCTTTTTAACGTATATCCCTGTGGGACCGCCCAGACAATGGCTGGGTCATTGTCTATATGAAGCCAGGTTTCCGTTAAAAAGAGAGCGTGGGGTTTATGCTCTTCAATCAGTGCGCGTAATTCTGTGTAGTGTTTACAGACAGATCTACAGTTTAATAGAAACATTTTCCACTCGTGGATAGGAGATGAAGGATGGGACAGAAGGGGGGATGGGCTCCAGTTGCAGGTTTTACAAACAAAGTCAGTGTTGAGTGGTAAGAACGTGTGATCACATGTCTGAGTAGTAGAGGGGAGAAGATCACGAAGCGACGAAGAATCATAGTACAGCGGAGGGACTACCATAGTGAAATGCATTAGAGCCTAGCCACCAGTCAGCAGGAAGCGTCTGGACGCGGACTGGCGCAGACTGGCTTCTCTTTGGCGCCTCTTCGGCGCGTCTACGGCGCTACCGCTGCGCGTCACCGCTGCGCGGCTAAGTGTGGGGCTAAATAGGTTAGGCGGGGTGGGAGACTAGCGCGTCAACCCACCGAAGATGGCCGCCTCCGATTGAGCAACCAGGAAGTGGTGCCACTTGCCTCCCTCCACAACAAACAGCACTGGTTGCTGCGGTGGACCGGGGAGTGAGCGAGCCCAATACAAGTATTAAAACAATATGTGCAGTTTTTAAAAGTATTAAAACAAGAGCTAAGCAGGAATACAAGGAAAACGCTTGTAGCAGTCCTACTTGCTACCAAGCGCCAGCGCTACGCAGTTCTCAAAGTCAATCTCGAGCGCTCTTCTAGCCGGCCCTTAAGTAATCAGGGTGGGGTGGGAGACTAGCGCGTCAACCCACCGAAGATGGCCGCCTCCGATGGAGCAACCAGGAAGTGGTGCCGCTTGCCTCCCTCCACAACAAACAGCACTGGTTGCTGCGGTGGACCGGGGAGTGAGCGAGCCCAATACAAGTATTAAAACAATATGTGCAGTTTTTAAAAGTATTAAAACAAGAGCTAAGCAGGAATACAAGGAAAACGCTTGTAGCAGTCCTACTTGCTACCAAGCGCCAGCGCTACGCAGTTCTCAAAGTCAATTGACCTCAAGAACGCTTTCTTTAGTGTTCCCATTCATCCGGAAAGCCAATATTTATTCGGATTCTCTTTAAATGGCCGAAGCTTCAAATTTGCACGTGCACCTCAAGGGTTCACGGAAAGTCCTAGTATTTACAGTCAAGCCCTGAAAAGACAACTAGACAGTATTCACATGCCTGCTGACACTGCTCTGCTCCAATATGTTGATGACCTGTTAATTACTGCACGGACCGAACGTGACTGCGAGCACGCGTCACTGACTGTCCTATGTTTCTTGGCCGAAAAGGGGCATAAAGTGTCCCCTTCAAAGCTACAATTCTGTGCCCAGCAAGTGGTATACCTTGGGCACTTGCTGTCCAAATGGGGGAGACAACTGACACCAGAACGCATCCAGTTAATTGCACATCTGCCACAACCCAAGACACAAAAGGAGGTACGGGCCTTTATTGGCCTCACCTCGTACTGCAGACAATGGATTCCTCAGTATGCATATCTAGCCAAACCACTCATACAGTTGACAACACAGGAGGCAGCGACTTCGACTGTCCTCCCTTGGACTCAGGAACACACACAAGCTTTTGACGAGTTAAAGAAAGCCTTATGTCAAGCACCTGTTTTAGCGACACCATGTTATAGCAAGCCTTTTACACTTTTTGTTACTGAACGCGACGGCACAGCATTATCTGTGCTCACACAAGATCAAGCAGGAAAACACAAGCCTTGTGCTTATTTTCTAGTACATTGGATCCGGTGGCCCAGGCTCTGCCTGCGTGCCTCAAATCAGTTGCAGCAACAGCTCTAGCAATCAGACAAAGCGACTCAATAGTGTTAGGACATACCCTGACAGTACAAGTTCCACACTCTGTGGAAGTTCTTTTGAACCGAACCCAGACTCAACACTTGACCATAGCAAGACTGACAGGATACGAATTGACATTGTTTCAGCCGCACATAGAGATCAGACGTTGCAATACATTAAACCTTGCCACATTGTTGCCCTCGAGTACAATTGACCCGACACCACATGACTGCGTAGAAGTCATCGATACTGTAACGAAGCCCAGACAAGACTTGACAGACATTGCATTGCCCGATCCAGACCTGACACTTTACGTGGATGGTTCATGTATGAGAACAAGCACAGGAAAGTTAGTGGCCGCCTATGCAGTGACCACTGAAACTGAAGTCTTAGAAACACATCGTATTGACACACTGTCTCCCCAAGCAGCAGAGCTCATTGCTCTGACCCAAGCCTGCATTCGAGCCAAGAACCTGAAAGTAAACATATATACAGATTCACAGTATGCATTCGGAGTTGTTCACGACTTCGGTATCCTTTGGCAAGAAAGAGGTTTTTTAACTTCTCATGGAGCCAAGATACAGCATGGTCCCCTTATTCAAGCTCTGTTAGAAGCAATACACTTACCTGCATCCATTGCTATCATGAAGTGCAAGGCACATACAAAAGTTACTGATACTATTTCCCAGGGTAACGACCTGGCAGATCGAACAGCTAAACTCACAGCTCAGATTCAGACAGATCCGACAAAGACTGAAGTACCAACACAGACACATTGTATGACAGTGAAGGATCCCACACTAGATGTACTCGACATACAGACACATGCCACACCAGACGAAATCAAAAAATGGACTGAACAAGGAGGGATCCAAACAGATCAAGGATGGATGACGAAGGGAAGAGCCACATGGTTCCTCCCCGACTCTATGGTTCAAGTAATCATTAACACAGCACATAGTCCAGCACACTTAGGAGAAAAAGCCATGTGAGACAGCATTCAGAATTTATGGTTCAACAAGCATTTCCGAGCAGCAGCAAAACAGAAAGTGCGTACCTGCATGATTTGTTGTCAGTTCAATCCAGGCAAAGGTGTTCCCGTGGAACAAGGTGGATTCCATCCTCCTGACCATCCTTTTGAAGTCCTTCAGATGGATTATATACAGATGGACCGATGTAGAGGATTCAAATATGTCCTTGTAGTTGTATGCGCCCTTTCCAGATGGACAGAAGCATATCCAGTCCCAGATTACACTGCCGCGACCACTGCCAAGCAGCTGGTTCGTGAATTTTTCCCACGATACGGCTTGCCCCGTGTCGTGTACTCAGATAATGGACAGCCATTCTCGTCCGAACTTATGAAACAGGTATCGCTCCTGTTAGGTTACCAGTGGAAATTCCACTGTGTACGACATCCCGAAGCAGCTGGTTTGGTTGAAAGACACAACCAGACCCTGAAAACACGATTAGCTAAAGTTTGTGCAGAAAAAGGTGTAGATTGGATCGTAGCACTGCCAGTTGCCCTCTTTTATATGCGCATGGTAGCCCATTCCAGGACTGGACTATCTCCTTATGAGGTTGTTTTCGGGCGGCCTCCCAATATGTGGGGTACGCCTATGCCTAAAAAGATCACTGATGTCGATAGTACTATGTTGACAGATTACCTAGCTTCCTTGATGTCTGCACTACAATCTTGTCGTTCACAGGTTGCGGCTGCCTTCCCGGACAACACCCAAGTGAAACCGCATGAAGTCGTTCCGGGAGAGCTTGTTTATATCAGAAATTTCGACAGATCGAGTCCGCTGGAACCCAGATGGAAGCAGCCCAAGCTGGTGTTGATGACAACGAGGACCGCCGTCAAGCTGGAAGGACGCAAGGGGTGGTTACACTCCAGCCATATTAAAAAATTTCACGGACTGTGTCCAGAGACTTCGATTAAGGACTGCCCCCTTTCGGACACTGACTCTAAACTTCCCCTGATAAAAAAAACTCCCCAACAGGAGTATCGTGCCAAATTGAGGTCTAGTAAGTCAGACAGCGTTTAATTGTTTAAGTCCCCCTCGGGTGAAGCGGTTAGACAGGTTTCTGACATGAATAAGATAGACCCAAGTAGTCAGAGAGATAGGCGTATCAAAAAGAGAGAACAATATCGTAAGAACTTGCATAGTCGATGCATTATAACATTAATTTTCATGTTTATTCTGAGCATTTCGATCATATGTGTAAGCTTCTTGTTACATGATTTCTTTCCTCCTTTCAATTCACATGTACATACTTTCTCTAATGATTCTGCAGAACACACTTTCAGCGACCTACCCCCTCATGAATTGTCCTATCGACTAGCAATGCGCAACAATACATTCATTCGTATGTTACACCATACTCACCAGACCAGCAATGCCACGAATTGTTGGGTATGTGGCCGACTCCCACCTTATCAGAAATACAAGGGAGCTCTGCCCCTCTTTCCTTACCCGTTTACACATAATGGTTCATGTGGAGCATGGTTTGCTTTAATGTCTTCCTTAGATAGTAAGTCCCATGTTTCCCAAGGCAATTGGATATGGGGGAACCTGAATACAGTTATGAATAAAGCATGTTTCCCAGACGCAGACGGTCTCCCTCAAAGGAGAGGGACTGATTTAGAAAATGAAGTGTATGAATTAGGTAACTTTTCCCTCAATCTCATGATCTTGAACGTTCAGTCCGAGACTAATTCGAACTTGCCGTTTATAACAGTTTTACCAGTGAAAGGTGAATTATGCGTTAGAAAGAATGGTTCAGTTCATCTAGGACACAGTGATTGTGATACTGTGGTCAAATTCAGTGATAAAGGAAAGTCTACTTTCAAAGCCTCACGCCATTCTTATTTTATTTGTGGTCAGACGGCTTATGTACATCTGCCCCCTGACTGGGATGGGACGTGTTATATTGCGTTCCTATTGCCACCTGTTTTTCTAGCCCGCCTGATTATCATCGAAATTCACGCCTTGTGAATGTAAGACATAGAAGGGAGATCAAGACCCCAATTGTCGATCAGACTGAGACCACGTGGGAACAATATACAGATTTCAATAAAGGATTCTTTTTCTTTGTAGGTCCTGTCCAAAATAGTAAATTGATACGAAAATTAACTAGAACCCTTGAAGCGGTAGTGAACGAAACTACCTCTGCTTTAGGTAACCTGACTGAAGAACAATCTGCTATGAGACTCGTAGTTCTTCAAAATCGCCTTGTCCTTGACGTCATCCTGGCCGATAGGGGTGGGGCTTGTAGAGTGATCGGATCCAGTTGTTGTGTTTTCATTCCTAATAACGCGCCATCCGTGTATAAGGCCATAACAAGGCTTCACGAAATAGCTCACCTGATTCACCAGAATCCAGGCACCTGGACTTGGTCCGGTTGGCTCTGGAGTGTGTTGTCCGCCTGGGGATGGAAATTGCTATCATTCCTTGGAATAATACTGCTTATTCTATTCAGTTGTTGTCTCTGTCTGCAATGTGGGCCAGCGATTTGCGGCTTGTGCGCCACAGCTTGTATTCCCCGTCCAAGTTCACTTACCCGTGCTCGAATGAAGAGAGATGAACAAATGATGTTATATGAACAGATAGATGGTCTCATGAATATAGATATATCCTAAAGGGTGGAGTAGGGGCCAAGGAGGGAATGAGGTAATAGAAATTTTCAGGTAGCTCAAGTGTCCCCCACTCGCACCCCATTCAAACACACGTGTTCCATGTATGTCATGTTATTCCTTTTCCGTGCATGCTAGAAACTCGCATATGCATTTGCGTCCAACGTTAACATGTCAGTTATACAGTTCCCCAAGAAAATCATGTTAATTAGGCTTCTAGGCCTATGGTGCCAACGTCTTTACATGGTACACTTTTGAGTAAAGCACACGTTTTCTCCATGTTTCCCGGCCCAGTCGAGCCAAGCCCTTAACGAGGCTCCGAGTTCTTTTCTGCCTCTGAAAGCTGCAGTTTAGGTATGCATCCCTGACCTCTACCTTACATCCTGCACAGACGAGCGGTGCCCGGCTCGGCCTGCTTGCCTGCCAAAACGTTATTTTGCCTACAGTTATCTGTTCAGCCTCCTCGAAAACACATTCCAGTCTAGTGAAATAGGTAAACATATTCCCGGCTGCAAGGCAAAGGGCCCTGCCTTCCTGTCTCCATGCAAGTAATTTACTGCTCCCGTTACCATGGTAGGCCCATGGCCCCCGCACTCTACATGAAGATTCATATGCACGCACTAGTATTCAGTGATGAACGGCCTCTGCCCGAGAGACCTTTTACTTCAGACACTACATCCTCCAAACATAAGATACCAGATATGCTATAGGTGCAGGTCGTTCTGACACCCCAGACATTAGTCTCCTCTACTCGTGCAAAAGTCAAAGCCCCCAGCTCTCCCCAGTTACACGTCATGCTCAGTTGCGCGCGCATCTAGGTCAAGAGTTTCTGCCAACTCTGCAAACTTTCACTAAGCATCCACCCACTTGTGACGTTTCATGTGACGTTTCTCTGACATGTCCAGTGCACGCCCATGTGTACGCCTTCTTACACGCCTCTTGTTACGCACATGTGTTCTTATCTCTCTCTTTTCACCTGTTACGCCTACTGTATTCAATTCAAGTATACTGTTTTACTATATATAATGTGTGATGTTAATAAAACGTTGAATATACCTTCCTGAGCCTTAGTGGTGATGGAACTCGATGTCCATACTTCGAGGTATTATTTTCATTAAAGCACGTATGACTCAGATTCCACGGACTCTGCCTCTCATTAATTGAGTTATCTTTTTGACTTATAATTGTATGGAAAAATGATACGGTAATTTTATTTACCACACTACACCCAATCAATTTTTCCACAAGTGCACTATTCATGCAAAGATTAGTAATACCACTGTACCATTAGTATATAGTTTACTCCCTGATAAGCAATACTCAACCTATTTAGAATTTTTGGGGCAGATTTACAAGCCCCCTGTGCCCCCTGTGCCACTTTTGCGTCATTTTTAGCATGGGAAAAATGTCGCAAAAGTGGCGCAAGGGTCTTGTAAATCTGCTCCTTTGTCTGTAGTTAAAGCAAAAACAATGCTAAAAAGTCCTAGGAAAGTGATAATTGACTTTGAATTAACAATGGCAACCAAATTATACCCTGAATGCCAAATTCAAGGATGTTTTTTTCACTTTTCTCAGGCATTTTGGCTTAAAATTTAAAACAATCCTTAGTTAAGGATTACTTTTGAAACAGAAAACTTCAATTTGAATTACGTAAGGTAACAAGGTTAGCTTTTGTGCCTCCTGCAATTTTTCTGAATCTGAATATTTTATCAAAAATGAAGAAAAATTGACACCCTTACTACATTACTTTGAGGATACCTGGATTGGCTCTCTAAGCAGGCCGGGTCGCAGGAGGAAGCCAAAATACTCAATTGAATGGTGGAATGTTACACAACCTGTTTAGAAGGAGGCGCATTAATACTAATACCCTTACCAGTAGATTACTTGCCTGTTTTCAAATTCCCCCGCAGTTAAATTGTCATTTGAATTTTTGTTTTTTAACCAAATTCAGATTTTTTATTGTTTTATTAGTGGCTTACATCTCCTCTATAATATTTTTTGTTCTTGTATATATGCATTGTAAAAAAAAATCATTTCAGTCAGTTGTGGGGGTGAATTGCTACAACATGCATGGGATGTTACTTTATGGTTATGACATAATTCACATATTTTTAAAACACACTGACAAGCTAAATACTTCACACTTCTGCCTGAAAGTAAAGATAGCCAGTAATGTACAATAATTATGTGCCTCAAGACTTTCTACCTTACCACTACTGTTGTTTGTCTTCCATTTGATGCTGAAAGCATCCCCTTTTGAAGTATATAAACTTTATAGGCGTTATTGAGTCATGTTTCTTA
This sequence comes from Lissotriton vulgaris, assembly GCF_964263255.1. NCBI lineage: Eukaryota > Metazoa > Chordata > Amphibia > Caudata > Salamandridae > Lissotriton > Lissotriton vulgaris. Next base: position 1,238,779,858 of record NC_141695.1, read on the forward strand.
TGTTTAAAAAAGATTTTTTATCATTTGATGCAATGTAACTATTTTTCCTTTAAATTAAATTGTTAAATATTTTAAATTGTACATAAAATGTTCACTTTAAATGATAGTGTTTTTTCATGAAAATAAACAACATCTTTCTTTTTACTCCTACAAATGTATTAGTCAATAAAAAAAATTCCTTACAAATCAAGGGGCCTATTACGATGTAGAGCGGGACCGACCGCCCATGTTGCGGTGGTCTTGCCATTCAAATAAGGATGCGCCCGCCACACTGGCTGGCACATCCTACCTTTTTTACATGTGCATGCAAATGTAGGGGGTACCATAGGTACCCCCCATGTGCACCCCTCACCCACCAACACCCTGGGGGCCCGCAACAGGCCCCCAACTGCAAAATCGGCATGCCTTTCCATGGCGGCAACGCCGCCATAGAATGGCTGCTCTCCGCCTGCATCGTGATATGGTTGGTGGTGTCTTGCAGACGCTGCCACCTTTTCATGCCCCTTTTCCGCCAGTAGGGCGAGCCGACTGGTGGAAAAGCGGCGGACAATCTTTATGTCCGCCGCGGATCCCCAAGCCATACTAATATGGTGGGGGGTCTTTCAAGTATGGATGGCGGGCGGATCGCCCCGCTGGGCCAGCAGTGGCTACTATCGGCCCAGCAGGGGCGATCCAGCCGCCGACCTAATAGGCCCCCAAGTGTCTTTTTTATGCCAAAAGTTGATGATCTTCTGAAAATGAACTTGTTCTTGTAAGTATAGGTGTGTAGAAAGGATAAGTTAATAATAGTATTTAATTGTGGAAAAGTGTGATTTGTTTTGCTTTTTTTTTACTTCAAATTTATAGACTCCCAAATGAATCATTTAAGTAATTTAAAAAGGAAATTGTTACTGTGTGTAACCATCCAAAATCCTTCTTTTCAAAAATGGCCCAACTCAGAACATAAGTTGAGACATTTTGATTCATAGATTAACAATGGCTTACTTTTGAAATCGCAGGTAATAAATATTTCACATTAATGCCTAGGTATTTAAATTAATACCCTAGTCTTACTACAGTTCCCCTCCCACAACCACTTTTTCCTGTGGCATCCCGCTCCTGAAAGCAAGTATCTCAACCTTTATAGCAAGTGTTTCCATTAATTTTTAAAATGTCCCTACGTCTCCTTCTTGGAGTGTTAGATGACTTGGATGGTTCTGGAGCACATAAGGAATTTATTGGGATGGCAGCCGCGGTGGCCAAACATGATATTGTGGCAGCCTGGGCACAGGTCAATACTCATAGCTTACGAAAATGGCATTGAGGTGTAGAATGGTGCGCTGCTCAGGAGGAACCCCTATTCAAGGCACGTGGATGCCCAGCGAAATTTCACAGGGTTTGGGGCAAGTGGCTAAATCTATTGTATTAAACCCATTCCACTTACATTCTAATGTATCCATGTATTGCTCTTCAGTTACAAGGGCTCGCCTGAATATTACTACTACAGCTGTGGTTTATAATGCCTTTTGTAGGCTACTTCGCATTACTTTGTAATGTGTGTGCTGTCACTTTGTTTGCTTTTCAAAATAATAAAATTGAGTAACAATTTTTTTTTAAATATTAGCCCTTACTTTAATTATATTACCTTAACATTTAAAGCTCCAAAAATAATTTGTTAATACACAGGTACAACAATAAGTACCTAAGTATTAATATACTTCCCCACCCCAAACCACTTATTCCTCTAGTATGCAGCCCCTGAAAATAAGGGTCTAATATGTTATAGCAAGTGTTTCTTTTTGTTTAACATTTAACAACTCTCTTTATTTTTTAATTTCTTGCCATATGAATTTTCTGACTAAAACATAGGTATTTGCATTAATACTCGGGTATTAACACACTCCCCCACCCAAAACCCCTTTTTTCCTCTGGCAACCTGTCCCTTAAGTTAGCATATAAACTGTTATAGTGAGTGTTTACAATAAACTACTTTATTTGTAAATTAGTACTCACATATTAATATACTTTCCCACCTTACACCCCTAATTCCTCTCACATCCTATCCCTAAAAATAAATGTCTTCCCCATTACAACAAGTTTTTTTTTAACTATTACAAATTTACAGGTTTTGAAAAAACGAATTCTAAGAAAAAAAAATATTTCCAGAATAATACTCAGGTATTAAACCTAGTTCAGTGACATGGAGTAGGGGGAAGTGCACCTCACTGGTTTGGGTGGCACGAGAGGGACAACCAAAAAGTCAAAGCACACTTGGGAGGGTTGCACCATTCCTACCCTGCTCTTCAGCCCCACCCGCTCCACCCCCATCGCAAGCTGCCAAAGCAGGAGGACAAAATAAAATGATAATAACATTAGTTATTATCATTTCATGTTTTCCTTTCTTTTCCTGCTCCAAGACAGCGGGGCATCGCTCCGCCGCCTTTGGGAAGGAGCCGCCACTGGTGTGCAGTGAAACCGAAGGGGTAAGTCCACGAGGAATGGGGCCTGTGGGACTGGCTGTGCTGCAAGGAAAACTAGACAACTTTTGCAGGTATTTCCTGAGTATGCTAAGGCCTTTAATAATAAGAATGTATTTCTACCCAAATGAACCATTTTTGGAATTTTAGGATAAGGAAAGACTGGGCAAGAAACATGTAGCTCTAATATATTCATTACATTTTGCATGGATCTCTCTGACAAAAGCGATAACCCATTGACCTATTTATAGTATATGCTGTTTGTCACCTAAATGCAACACATTAATTGCAGCAGGCATATTAACCCTCTACTACGATGAGTCAAAACTTCCAAAACTTCTACTACCAGACAAAGCTCCCTTCTCTCTTCCCTCTCTCCTCTCTCTCTCTCACCGGAGCATCTTTGACATTTTTATTGATGCTTTAAACTTGCTGGGACGAGGAACATGGCCCCAGGTGCTTTAAAAAAATTAAACATAAAAAAGTCACCGTTTGCACTGCCCTAGAGCATTTTATAAAGCATTTGTTATAACCACACGTCATTTTGATGTCGTTGAAATGCCTGGCATAGTGATGCCAATCGGCATAACCACTGGAGTTACAACGACGTGGTGATAATTAATACCTGAAGGCCACTGTGGAGAGCGGGGCACTGTCGGAGGTAGCGGTGGGGCACAGTCACAGTGGCAGGGATGGGAGGTGTTCTTCAAGGCGCTTGTGACTGCAATGGTGCCCATTGCAGAAGGGAGAGGACGGGTGTGATAGGGACGAAACGGTACTGGGACAAGTAGGAGCGAGGTACTAATATGCTGACTAGCAGGAAGACATTTTTTCACTTTTGGTTAACCCTCAGCTGCTTCCCGTATTTTGTTATTACGCTGCAAGGCCTTGTCTGGGCTCCTGCGGCAGGCAGTTACTGGTCAGTTTCCTGCAGGTGCTGTTGTGCAGAAATTTGTTGATGGTCTCCCACGGCCAAGCACTATTCTGTCACTCTGCTATCTGTAGGATAGCAGTAGTGTGTGAAATAGCGCACGCAGAACTCATCTAACTTTGCAGCTTCAGCTACACTGGAAATCGCAGATCGCTCCCTGGCACCGCTGAAATTTACACAAAGATTCATCATCGGCATGTTTTGCGAGTCTGTAATAGCGATTATTAAGGAATCGCTATTACAGACTCGCAAAACGGGATTCATGTAGAAATCACAATATTTATTGCGATTTCTACAGCTTCCTTATTTGCGATTAGCTAATTGCTAATCGCAAATAAGGAATAACTCCCCATTCATTCCTATGGGCCTAAAGGCCCTTAGGAATGAATGGGAAGACATATCAATAGGCGAATCACTATTAGCGATTTGCATGTTGAGTTTGCAATTTCAAGGGTGCAGGGGTGTCCAAAGGACACCCTGTTTCACCCCTGAAATGATATTGGATGCTGGTGTTACGCACACAAAAGTGACAAGGACATGTGTGTGTAATATATAAGCATGGGCGAATTTTGCGAATCTCACGATCGCGAATTTTGCGGATTTGCGAATTCGCAATCCGCAAAATCCGCGAATTCTCGCGAATTTGCAGATTTTTTTTTTGTGTTCGCAAGTGTTTCTGCCAGTTCGCGAGGATTTGGTACTAGTTCGCAATTGCGAACTTGTCGGCTCGCACCGGTCGCGACTATGTTGTTTCTACGTCTGGTTCATCATCACAGCCTCCCAGCACCCTCTGTTTCACCACTGGCACCCTCTCTTTGACCCATGCCACCCTCTGTTACATCAATGCCACCCTCTGGTTCATCATCACTGTAGAAGATGGGGGGGAAAAGCAAGCCCACCTGCCCTGCTTGAACTGACATGAATTAATTTGGGGCTAGTTTATTAACAACACCTGCCCTGCCCCAACTGACAATAATGAATTAGGGGCTAATTAATGTGTCACTGAAAGAATTTGAAGTTCCAGCCTGGCACCTGCTTGTCTGCTCCTTTAGCTGTAAATCAGGACCTTTGTGGCATACAGTTAAGGTCAGAGCAGGGTCACACAATAGTTGCAAGCAGGCAACCGAATTCTGGAGGGCCCCCTCAGGAAGCACTACAGGGAATCGTTACAAATCATGAGGTTGACCTTTTGCACCTGCTCATTGCTTTTGCTTTTGCAAAAATCGTTTTTCGGTTTTTTCGCGCTATTCGCGGGGCGCGGCGTCGTGCGAAACCGACCGCGGAAGCCGCCAATTCGTGCAAATGAGCTTTTTATTTTTTTGCGGCTTGTTGTTTCGTGAGTTTTTTTGCAGTATTCGCGAGCCGCTTGCAGCGCAACACGCAAATTTACCCCATGGTCAAGTACGGGCGCGGCCATTTTGTTTGTGTGACGTATTTCCGTTTCCGCCCGCTATGTATAATCTCGCGCAGTAAGCGCATTGCCAGTAGAGGTTCGCATGAGATCGCGAGGAAAATCTCGCGCGAACTTACTTTCGCGCTCGTGAACGGGCGCCGGCCATCTTGTTTTTCATTCATTTCCTGTGTCTGGGCATGGTGTTTAATCCTCTTGCTATCTTTGCCATCCTTTGCTTGTTTTCAGGTTTTTTTTTACGATTTTGCTTCTTATCTATCCCTCTCTTTTCCTAGCTGTATATTTTTGTCTTTTCTGCTATTTTTCTTTACTTTTAAACTACTTTTTTAAACTCTTTTCTTTTCTTCTTCCCTATCCTATTCCATCCTAATTTTCTACTTCCTACCTTACCTGCCCAGACCATGGTAAAGCCAGACGCCGTGAAGCTGCCCAGGCACTTGAGGGCGGCAGCGGCGGCGGGGAGGAGGAGTCCTGGACCCTTGTGCCAGGACACCATGCGGTCGATTGAGGGGGGAGCAGGTGATGCGACGGGAGATCTTCAGCCCAGAGGAAGTAGGCGCGCTGGTCTACTTCGTCCAGCGCCGCCTGCCCAGGACCATCGCGGGAGGCGGCAGGATCGCGGCCGGCGGCTGCAACATGCGGGAGCGCCGGAAGCGGTGGGAGAAGGTGTGCTGGGCCATATCCCACCTCTACGGGGTCCAGCGCACCTACAGCCAGGTCACCCATTGCTGGACGGACCTCCTGGACCGGGAGCGCGACCTGCTGGACCAGCTCGGCTTGGAGATCCCCGGGCTTGGTGAGTAGTAGTAGCCATTTCATCACTCACTACTATGATGTTTTCTCCTGCTCTGTGTTGTTGTATTGCAAATATGTGTTTTTTACATGGAGCAAGCCAATAATGCCGCTGATGACGATTACATTGTAGGTAAATTATATTTCAAAATCTTCTGTGCATTTCAGGTGCACTGCTCTCCTTCTCAGTGGCGTTGCTACTATGCTTATTTGTTTTCTATTTTGTGGTCTCATTGGCCTGAGTAACTATTATGTATGAGTGTACTTTACAGAACTGCGTAATGCTAGACACTAGGGGGCAGATTACATTTACAAGCCCCTTGCGCCACGTTTACGTTGCCTTGCGTGACGCAACAGCGGCGTAAACGTGCTGCATCCCTGCGAGTCATTTACAGCATGACGCATCTAGGTAGATGCGTCACGTTATAAAGCCATGGGCCTGCACCACAATGGGTGCGTTCCTAGTATGCAGGGTGGGCGGTCCGGCGGCTGTGCGCCTCGCAAAATTGCCTGCGTGAAATCTACAAGATTTAACGCAGGCACTTCTGCGACGCTGCTACGTCAATTCAATTCCTTATGCCTGCTTGAAGCAGGCGAAAGGACTGACACAGCATGTTAAGTATTGGGTGGCCCTGAGCATTACTGGAGTTGCATTGCGTTGGCGACGTGACTCCAGCGATGCGCCGCTCTTACGTGACGAGATGCGTCACGCAAGTGCCTACCCTTCCGCCAGGGCGCGCCGCATTGTAAATGAGGCGCATCTGCCGTGTCGCAAGGGTAGTTTTGCGTGACGCATTTGATCTGGCGCATCTCTGGAGATGCGCCAGAACGCGTAAGTAAGTATGCCCCTAAGGGGCAGAATTGCAATTACCGTCGCATCCCTGCAAAGTAGCAGGGATGCGCCATTAATTGTGCGGCCCGCTACCACCACCAAACATGGTGCGCCGTATTTGCAATGCGGCGCACCATGGGCCCAAAACGTCACCGAAGCTTTACTGCTGGAGTTGCGTCGCAACGATGGCGCAGCTCCAGCAATGCTCTGGGGTACCCTATCTCCCCAATGCTGGGTCAAGCCGTACGTCTGCTTCAAGCAGGTGCAGGGTTTGTGTGACGCATCATTGTCCTAAAGGTGACTGATTGAAATTTTGTAGATTTCCCTCAGCCACTTTTAGGATGTGTTCCAGCGCAGGAATGCCCTCCCTTGCGCCGGAACGCCCCCTGATGGCGCAGGGCTTTATAACGGGATGCATCTCCCAAATGCGTCACGTTGTTATAATATTATACGCCGCACCATGGCGCCCTTTTTTGTTTAGCTGCTGCGTCACAAAAGTCACGCAAGAACGGAGCAAAAGAGCCGCAAGGGGCTTAAATCTGCCCCTTCCTTTGTACCCCTGACAATAAGAAAAATAGTGGCGGTGGATTGATAGTTTGACTATTTAAATGACTGGTAATGTAGCAGGCAACTGTTAGTGTTTTCACTGATCTGACTGAAATCACAATGGAGTTTGTCTGTCACTTTGCGTCTTGCCTGCGGACTGCTGCCTGCCAGTCCTAGGTGAACCTTTCAGTACTTTGTTTAGTGAGTTACGTGACTTTTGAAGTCACAGGTCCGCAAATAAATGAAAACTAACCCTAATCAATATAATTTTGCGGAAATATTTTGTTATTGTTCTTTTGAAATGTTTGATTTGGTTGACATTGACAAGCAACAATCATCCATGTTTTCTGTTCTTTCTTTCATGTTGTACGTCAGCTCCCCCCAGGGGCGAGGGGAGGACACAGGAGCAGCAGGCGGCGGATGCTGTTCAACAGGGCCAGGATCGGGCAGGCGAGGGCTCCTTTGCTGGCCCCAGTAAGTTTTCATTTTAGACTAGTACCTATTTTTCCTAGCGTTCCTCATTTGATTTTTTCAAAATCGTCTTTGATCTTCTTGTAGACTGTATCTAAATTCTTATCCTGCCTCTACTATGACTCCCTGTGGTATTACTAGATTATTCTTATTAGTCTGTCTGTGTAGCTAACTAAGATTGCACGGTTGGCGAAACTCCCATTCTAGTAAGCAATAGCTCTATCAACTTAGTGCAGTCCTCTGGGATTGTCCATAATGTCTTTTGAAGTGTTCTATCTGCTTTGAAAATTCCCAACTATAAAATGTGAATGACCACCAAGAAATAATAAGATACTACCTTTTGGTTTGGATAGGAGAACAATCCATACCACTACAGTGGCGCGGACAATTCTTCTGCAGAAACAGAACTATGGACAATAAATAGTGCATTGCTTATGAATTATAATAGGCGCTGTTAGAGTTTCCACATACCTCTGTTATAACAGACTTTGAACCCCCAATGTCCTTACTGACTGACTACTACATCGTGTGGCACAGTCATTTACCTCCCGAATTCATCGATCATTGATCCCCAATGATGATTATTATCCAACGTAGCTGAAGAGTACGGAGTCAGAGTAAAGAAGTGTCAGAGGCACGGACTCATGCTTGCAAAAATTGCAAAACCTTTCGCTCAGTCACTCTAGTCACTCTGGACCAAAAAACACAGAGTCTCTCTAAGTTTAAAAGCTTTATTAAAAGTAAACACATTTATTAAAATGAAGTCATAATAAAAAAACGAAACGTTTAACTGAGAATGTAAAAGTGGTTAGTGCTGACGATTAATTGAAGACATTTCTTGTGGTCGAGCCGAGCTCTCACCTTGTTTCAACTTGATCTTGTTGTTAGAAGTCCATCTTCTGTCTGTGTGGAAAAAAATGGTGCGTGTTAAAAAGCCAGCCTTCATCAGTTGTGCCAAAAAGTGCTGCATTACATTGTTTTCACATGTCTTCATTCCTTGACCAAATACTAGTGAGTGGTTTATTCTAACATTCTTAAATGTACTTTGTAGGTGGAACATCTGGTGGCGGGGCCAACGCGGAGGTGGTGGTGGTGCTCGACACGGAGGCGGAGGGCAATTCCTCAGGGGAGGATGCGGCGGTTCCAGTGCCGGCTGTGAGAGTTCAGACGGTGGTGGTGGCGGGCAGAGGTAAGCTCTTATATATTCCTTACTTATTGAGATTGAAGACGTGGCTGGGAAGGAAAGAATATGAGATGCATGGCTGGGTGAATGATGAAGCAATGATTGGTGGAAGGACAACAGCCTGGGTGGGTGGCACAGAAACTGTATGTGTCCATATACCTGGATCATGCTACTATCTGACTCTTAGATAGCATATGTGTATCTAGAGCAGGGGTACTCATAGTACGGCCCGCGGGCCGGTGGCGGCCCGGCAAGCCTTCCTTGGCGGTGTGCAGACCTTGCAGATATTCACTGCTCCCCCGGCCCCCACAGAGCAGAGTGGAGATGCAGGGCCACAAAGAGGTGAAATAGAACAAAGCCTCTGCTCTGTGGGGCCGGGCAAGCAGTGATTGTCAGGGTGGAGATGCAGGGGCGCTACAACAAACAAAGCCTCAATAATATGTTAATGGTCTTTTAAAGACCTGTTAAGTACTTTGGTGTGGCTGTCTGTGTGTGCGCGTTGAGGAAGCTGTCTCAGCCCGGGCTGAAGGCTGACACAGACAGACACACACACAGTGAGATGACAGAGGGGGAGGGAGAGGGAGGGCAGGAGGGAGAGAGAGATGGAGAGGGAGGGCAGGAGGGAGAGCATGAGTGAGAGAGATGTATGTAAATGCTGGGTCTGGTGGCTCAGTGGATGAAGGCATCTGCTGCAGGGACCTGTGTGCAACCTCATGGTCACAAGTTTTCATTTTGCTTTAGCCCTGCCCCCTCTGACTCTGCCCCCACCAGTGCAGCCCTCGGCCACAAACTACACTGTAAATTTAGCCCCTGAGAGAAGGTTTGTGAGTACCCATGATCTAGAGAGAGTAGACGGTCAGTGGATGAACTAAGTGTAACTTTGAAGAGCATGTAACACTGCACCCGCACGTCTGTTCCAGTGTAGGAAAGGCAAGGAAAAGAAGTTTTAATTTTGTCCAAATACTACCATCAATAGTAGCAGTAGTTTGTATTGCAAGCACAGCATAGATCCGGTTATTAGGGTGGCCACTCCCTACCTCTCTTAATAAGTTTAGTAGTACTCAGTCATTCATGTGTATGTATCACTGGTCACTCAATAAAAAGCAAAGCACCTAAAGTCATCCCATATATAAGCAAAAACATCCCATGTGAAGTGATAGATAATCCGATTATTTATCTTCTTCAATTTTCCATTTCTAGTACTCATTTCCACTATAGGGTGAAAGTTAAATTAATTAAGCAGTAGCCCTTGAGTTGTAACAGAGTATTCTCAGTGCCACCCGTAATAGAAAAGTAAGAGCTTCACCACCTGCATGTACTGGACGGGTACAGTAACGCAACGCAAGTCTAGGTCACTCCTCATGGCGTGCGTCTCTTTTTCTCGGGTGCAAGTTTACTGCGCTGGCATTATGCCGGCTTGCAGAAGATAACGTACCAATTTTCCTAAACAAGAGACAAGAAGAAGAATAAGACTGGTGTACTTTCATAGTCGACTCCAATGGAAGTCCATAGTGCTCGTAGAATTTGTTCCTTAAACTCCCACTAATGTTAGAGCAAGGATGAAGAAGTGTGAGGTTAGATAGATACTGGCCTCAATAGTTATGTAATGCGCTTGCAAGTTGCTAGTTGTAGTGCAACACAAATTTCTGCTGAATGATTGAGTTAATCTTAAAGAGCATTGGTTACAGACTATGTCTTTCTTTCTTCATATAGGTTCTCCTTCCAAACGAACAAGGAGGAAGAAGCTGGCTAGAGCGGCCCGGCAACGGAGGATTGATGCCACTGTGGCCGAATATCGGCGGCTGGTGGCCCTGGAGGACGAAGAAAGTGTGCAGTCGACCACAACAACTACGTCGTCTGCATCGGCCTCCGTGCCCCCACGGGCTGCCAGTGCCACCCAGCACAGTGGTCCACCCAGACTGAGCCGGGCTGCCAAAGCCAAACGCCACCGCCGAGTAGCAAGGACAACAGCTTCCTCTCACAGCCGTTGCACCTGCAAGGCATTGAAGGCACGCCTGCGCCGCAGTACCCTGATGGTGTCCCGCCTCCAGCAGGAGCTCCACCACTTTTCAAACGAGTTGGAGGGGCTCCGCGTAGAGCACGCCTTGCTCCGCCAGGAGCATGATGCCCTGGCCCAAAAAGTAGACAGCATCCACCCATAGTGTCCCTTGCCCCTTTTTTAGAGACTTTTGGGGGGTGGGAATTGGGAGTTGGGTTTTTGGGGACTTTTGAAGGACAATCGTTGGGGTTAGGAAGGGTCTTGCGGGAGATTATTTTGTTAGGGATATAAATATACTTTTTCAAACTTTATCTGAGCATACCCGTTTCTTACTGCTTGCCTGGTGGGTGGGGGTTTAACAGTGACTTTGTTTTCCTGAAAGTTTAGTTCCATTTTCTTCCTTTAAGTGTAAATGCCCAAATGTTTTCAACACTAAGTGCCTCTCACAGAGTAAGTGAAGTGAATCCAAGAGTCCTATGACTTTAGTAGTACTACCGTCAGTCTCTCGTCTCTCCTACTAATACTCCATTATACCCCCAAACCACCAAACGCTTATCTTACCTGTAATTTGTGTTTGAAAGTAGGGCTAGACCCAGGGCTGGCTCCACGGAAAACAGCGAATAAGGTTGGCAATCTTGGTCGGATAAAATTTCCTCGTAGCGGTGGTACTAGTGGTGTGACACAGTGGCAGTTGCATGCCTATGAAAAAAAAGAAAATTAAATCTGGTTTGTCCTCCTGAGCAATTCAACGGTACAACTGAGAATATAGCAGGTGACAGAAGTACACTAGAACAGTGCCCCATTGTAGCCTAACAAATGGTAAAGTATAACTACTAATTCGGTTGAAGTTCTTTGACATGAGCCATGGGTCTTTGTCAAGCAGAGTAAGAATATATCCTCGGATTTCTTCACCAGCCTGTTGCTATCACCTTATCCCCCCCAGCAAGTGTGTGGATTTATTGCTGTAATTTAGTCACACATCAATCAAAACCACACAGCCCGGGGGAAGAGGGTTAGGGTTTGAAAAATGAATGGGTACGGGGGTTTTTGGGAAAGGTTTTGGGAGACAAGAAAAAATAGCACAGCATGGACAAACAATTGTGAACATAAACAAATCTTTGGGTACAAACCTATCCATCAATCTTTGAAAGTGCATGCACTACTGCATGCATGTCAGTGAAAAGTAAGTAGTACTTTCGACAACTGTGGAAGAAAGAATGCGACAGTACAGGGCCTGTGTGGAATTATTGATAACGATATTCAACATAAGCCAGATACCCGAGAGCCTTGCTGGTCACTATAAATCCATTCACAACAACACTCAATCGGGTTGGTCTGGAAGGTATAGTAGATAGAAAAGGAGAAATTGCTTTTTTTCTAGGTGTCCCCTCACTCACCAGGGTTGCCCCTTGGTGACATGCTTCATCATTGGGGCCATCCCAGTTCTCTACGGGCTGGGGCGTGCTGCGACTTGCGAATTACGTAGGAGCACTTACAAATGACTATGTGTGGTGCAGATGTGATAGTGGAGTGGACTAAGTGATGTGTTAAGGGATCAATTTAGAAGCAGAGAGAGATCCAAGAAATGCAGTCACAGTCAGAGAAAAAGGCAAGGGATACTGTATCTATGTTGTTGTAGTTGTCCTGTTGGAAGTGGTAAGTAAGTTGCCTGCAGAAAAAAAATCCTCTTATTAGCGGCACTCCTCCATTGCAGCCGAAGCTTCGTCCATCGATGTTGGTCACCAGAAGACACCCTGTAAAAAGAGCACAGCATAGACAAACAATTGAATATAAACAAATATTTGGGTACAAACCTATCCATCAATCTTTGAAAGTGCATGCACTACTGCAATGCATGTCAGTGAAAAGTAAGTAGTACTTTCGACAACTGTGGAAGAAAGAATGCGACAGTACAGGGCCTGTATGGAATTATTCATAACGATATTCAACATAAGGTCTCTGTAGCCAGATACCAGAGAGCCTTGCTGGTCACTATAAATCCATTCACAACAACACTCAATGGGGTTGGTCTGGAAGGTATAGTAGATAGAAAAGGAGAAATTGCTTTTTTTCTAGGTGTCCCCTCACTCACCAGGGTTGCCCCTTGGTGACATGCTTCATCATTGGGGCCATCCCAGTCCTCTACGGGCTGGGGCGTGCTGCGACTTGCGAATTACGTAGGAGCACTTACAAATGACTATGTGTGGTGCAGATGTGATAGTGGAGTGGACTAAGTGATGTGTTAAGGGATCAATTTAGAAGCAGAGAGAGATCCAAGAAATGCAGTCACAGTCAGAGAAAAAGGCAAGGGATACTGTATCTATGTTGTTGTAGTTGTCCTGTTGGAAGTGGTAAGTAAGTTGCCTGCAGAAAAAAAATCCTCTTATTAGCGGCACTCCTCCTTTGCAGCCGAAGCTTCGTCCATCGATGTTGGTCACCAGAAGACACCCTGTCCACTGCCTGCCTGATGCTGAATTGTGGCTCGCTAATGTGAAGCCTGACTCCATCCTTTTTTCCCCATTGCAGAGACTGAAACCCGGCCTGTAATTATTCAACGAAAAACAGGAAGTGATATAATATTACAACACCACTGATAAATAAATATAAGGTATGTAGGCTATGGAGTGCAAAAAGTCACAATTTGATTTTCCTAGTAGACAGTACAATATTTTTGAAAGTGCGTACTCTGTCTGAGTCACCTTTTGAAGGATAAATAAGTAGGGGCAAATTAATGTAGCGGATCGTTCCCCTCAAGCTAGGTGTACTGTAAACTGTGTTTTAGAACAAAATTAGATCTTCCTAGCAGTGCTCCCACCCAGACCCTTACTAAAGCCAGTCGCAAAAATGTAGAAGACCCCCAATCAAATCTCAAAAAACGAGGCCTAGCAGAAAACTGGTGACAAAACTTACTTTGAAAGTAAAAGTAGGCCGAAGTACCCCCTTTCTAATTACCCCTTACCCACCGTGGATTGCATTCAAACCACTTGCAAGCAACCAAGCAAAAGTATCCATAGCCAGCATCGCTCCAAGACTCGAAATCCCCCCCACTCAAACACATGCAATAGAAATACTGCTAACCCTAACGAACCCTAAGTTAACAATAGTGGCAAAGGCTTCTTTAACTATGCCAAATCCCCCCTTTCCCACCATGGATTTTCTTCAAATGACTTGCAACCAAAATTACACATTCTCACGAGTGCTCTAAGACCCCAGAACTCAGTTGCAAAAATCTAGAACACCCCGAAACACATGCAATCCTGCTGCTAGGGCTAACCCTAACGAACCCTAAGTTACAAAAAGTGCCAAAAGGCTTTTCCGCGAGGATTTTGTCCCAACCACTTCTACCCGGTATTAGACCTTCCCAGGAATGCCCCAAGACACGCCAACCCACCGGCCAAGAAGCATAACACCCCCAAACAGGCCAAAAGCAAAATCTCATACTTGCAATATTTCTCGGCCTTCGGTCCAAACGCGCTGCGTAGCTAGGCCATAAGTCGGGGTTGCCACGACGGATTTCCTGAAAAGCAAATGCAATCAAGATTAGAGTGTCCCAGATGCCGAAACTCACCCACAAACACCAGGAAGCCCCCCAAACAGGCCCCCGAAAACGCTACATTGAGCAAAATGTCAGAAATAGCCAAAAAAAAATCGGTCTGGATTTTGTCCCAACCACTTCTACCCGGTATTAGACCTTCCCAGGAATGCCCCAAGACCCGCCAACCCACCCGCCAAGAAGCATAACACCCCAAAACAGGCCAAACGCAAAATCTCATACTTGCAATATTTCTCGGCCTTCAGGCCAAACGCGCTGCATAGCTAGGCCATAGGTCGGGGTTGCCACGACGGATTTCCTGAAAAGCAAATGCAATCAAGATTAGAGTGTCCCAGCAGTGCTCCCAGACCACGAAACTCACCCACAAACAGACGGAACCCCCCCTAAGAGCACCTCAAAGGCAAGCAAGTCATCAAAAACACAAAAAAAATTCCGCCTGGGATTTGGTCCAAAACACTTTTATCCAGTATTAGAGCTTCCCAGCAATGGCCCCAGAGCTGTCAACCCAGGAGAAAACGAGTAGAAGACCCCCAAACAGCCAAAGAGCAAAAGTACAAAAATGGGGACTTAGTCAATTTTTCACAAATTTCCCAAATCACTCCGCGCGCGCTCTGCAGCTAGGCCCTTACTCCCCTCTGACATCATGGATTTGCTTCAAACCTCTTGCAAAGTAAAGTATATATAGCCAGCAGTGCGCCCAGACCCCGAAACCCACCCACAAAGACCAGGAAGCCCCCCAAACAGGCCCCCGAAAACGCTACATTGAGCAAAATGTCAGAAATAGCCATAAATAAATCGGCCTGGATTTTGTCTCAACCACTTCTACCCGGTATTAGACCTTCCCAGGAATGCCCCCAGACACGCCAAGCCACCCGCCAAGAAGCATAACACCCCCAAACAGGCCAAAAGCAAAATCTCATACTTGCAATATTTCTCGGCCTTCGGTCCAAACGCGCTGCGTAGCTAGGCCATAAGTCGGGGTTGCCACGACGGATTTCCTGAAAAGCAAATGCAATCAAGATTAGAGTGTCCCAGCAGTGCTCCCAGACCACGAAACTCACCCACAAACAGACGGAACCTCCCCCTAAGAGCACCTCAAAGGCAAGCAAGTCATCAAAAACACAAAAAAATTTCCGCCTGGGATTTGGTCCAAAACACTTTTATCCGGTATTAGAGATTCCCAGCAATGGCCCCAGAGCCGTCAACCCAGGAGAAAACGAGTAGAAGACCCCCAAACAGCCAAAGAGCAAAAGTTCAAAAATGGGGACTTTGTCAATTTTTCACAAATTTCCCAAATCACTCCGCGCGCGCTCTGCAGCTAGGCCCTAACTCCCCTCTGCCACCATGGATTTGCTTCAAACCTCTTGCAAAGTAAAGTATATATAGCCAGCAGTGCGCCCAGACCCCGAAACCCACCCACAAACGCCAGGAAGCCCCCCAAACAGGCCCCCGAAAACGCTACATTGAGCAAAATGTCAGAAATACCCAAAAAAAATCGCCCTGGATTTTGTCCCAACCACTTCTACCCGGTATTAGACCTTCCCAGGAATGCCCCAAGACACGCCAACCCACCCGCCAAGAAGCATAACACCCCCAAACAGGCCAAAAGCAAAATCTCATACTTGCAATATTTCTCGGCCTTCGGTCCAAACGCGCTGCGTAGCTAGGCCATAAGTCGGGGTTGCCACAACGGATTTCCTGAAAAGCAAATGCAATCAAGATTAGAGTGTCCCAGCAGTGCTCCCAGACCACGAAACTCACCCACAAACAGACGGAACCCCCCCTAAGAGCACCTCAAAGGCAAGCAAGTCATCAAAACACAAAAAAAATTCCGCCTGGGATTTGGTCCAAACCACTTTTATCCGGTATTAGAGCTTCCCAACAATGGTCCCAGAGCCGTCAACTCACCTGCAAAGAGGTACAACAACACCCCCACAAGTGCTGAGTCTTTCTTCATTGGGCGTAAACCAGCCCTCTGGTTTGATGGAAATAGGAGTCTGGAGGAGGAGGATAGAGGAGCATGTTCTTCTGAACTTGTGAACCTGAGGAATGCAGACTGCGGCAACTTCAAATCAATTAGCAAACCAGTGAAGACAGTTCTGCTGATGGGCTTGATTTTGTGATTATCTGATTAAAGTTTGAAATATATTAACTGTGCACAACAAAGAAAGACAGACACACAGGAATAAAAGTGAATAAGGACGAAAAAGAAAGTTATTGATTCGTTGTCTCATTTTCAGGGCTCGGTATCACGGTCCAGGAATAAGAATAAGGCTTCGTCATCATACTCTGCGAATTCAGGCAGGGTGAGCTCAGTGTCACCTGACAGAGTAGAAATTCCCTCATCTATGTTGCTGGCCACCTCCTCTTCATCCGGCACGCTTTCTCGTACTCTAAAATCTGGTGGTATGAGGTGCTGATTCATCTTGATCATTGTTAACCTCTCCACATTTTCGGGCGAGAGGCGGCTCCGTTTGGGAGTTACAATGCCACCAGCAGCACTGAAAACCCGTTCAGAAGACACGCTTGCGAGTGGGCAAGACAAGTAGTTTAAAGCCAGGTTGGTGAGCTGTGGCCACAATTCTTTTTTCCCATGCCAGTACGCCAATGCGTCAGAATTAACATAGACCTCTGTTGAGTCATTCAGATAGTCCTTCACCATCGACTCAAGGTCCTCATCCAAGGTTCCTCCACTTTGCTTAGCTCTTGCTGTGCCTCTGACCTTTTGAGAACCAAACCCACGCAGAGCTAGCCAATCCTCTTCAGCCTCCAATGTTTCTGTTGTGTCTCGTGCAGATGATCCGGTTGCCGGTGTCTTTAACGGCTGAGAGGTCACTTGTGCCACAGCCACAGGTGCAGAAGTGGATTGTTTTGACTGGGGATGGCCTGCTGATGTACTGCCATTTCCTTCAATTTTCAGCCGTTCTCTTTCAAACCTCTTGGCTGACAAGGCTAGCCAACGTTTGTACTTTGGAACATGTTCATCATCAAAAGGAAAGAATGCTTGGCCTGCCAGTGCCTTTTTGTAGCGTGGATCCAGAATAGTAGCACAAATGTAATGCTCTTCTGAGTGGATCTTTTTAAGACGTTCATCACCTTGTAGGAGCTCTAATAATTTCTCAGCCAGAAGCAAGGAGTCTTGGTTTTTTTCATCTTTTTCAAACACAGAACACACCTCCTTCAGTTGGTCCTCCAGCATGTACAACAATGGGATAGCTTTTCCCAAATTAGAGTCCTCCTTGCTGACTGCACGCGTGAAGAACTCAAAAGGACGAAGCATGCGTGTCAGGCTTTGAACTATGTTCCATTGCGCCGCACCCATCCTCAGCTCCTCTGAACCCTCTGTAAGGAAATATTGATCGAGTTCCTTATACTGCTCATACAGACGCTCAAGCATGTAGAGGGTTGAGTTCCAACGTGTTACCACCTCCTGGATGAGTGCTTTCACTGGCATTTGACGTTGATATAGCAGGCTCCTCAGCTGCTTCCGGGCCTTAAAAGAATGGCTGAAATGCTTGCACATTTTTCGGCAGGTGTCCAATACACTGTACGCTGCACTGCCTTTATTACCCAAGAATTTTTGGACAACCAGGTTTATGCAGTGCGCCAAACACGGCACTCTGAAATAGTCACCGTCCCTCATGGCCTTAACTATATTGGAGCCATTGTCCGTGGAAACATAACCAACCTGGCGTTTTAGTGGGGACAGACAGTTAAGGACCTTTGTGTTAAAGACATCCAAAATGTTATCTGCTGTGTGACGTTTCTCCAAACCAAACATGGCTAGTGTTGCATGTTTCCGAGCAGCTTTAAAAACAATGTCCGCGTCAACACCTGCATTTAGCTTTGCTTTAGCCCCTGAAAAAGAGACCCAGTGTGCAGTGATGCACATGTAATCAGCGCCTGCGCCACTGGTCCACATGTCTGTTGTCAGATGTATAGTGTGAACAGCACTCTTCTGCAAAGCTGCCCCAATCACCTTCAGAACATCTTCATGTAGTGCTGGAACCGCAACTCGGGCAAAATAGAACCGGCTAGGAACCTTCCATTTAGGGCAGAGCGCTGCCACTAATTCTAGAAAACCAACCCCTTCTACAAAAGAAAAAGGGAGAAGGTCCAGAGCTAGCATTTTAGCCAGCTTAGTGTTATACAGACGCGTCAGTGGGTGGTTGCGTTCATATTGCGCTTCTGTAAACAACATCTTTTTAATGTTGCCCTGGACCAAGGATTTACGGGATGATGATGATGATATCTTCGACCCAGTTACGCTCGCTGATGAACTTTTCCGCATTGATGTCTCACTCTCTCCCACACTCTTAGTGTGCCTCACATGGGGTGTGCTGCTGACAGGGGTACTGGGTGTAAGTGAAGTGTTTGAATCGTCTTCTTCCTCCTCGTCATCATCAGATGAAAAATCAACGTTTTCATTACGTGCAATTCCGGCTTGCTTAAACGCCTCTAGGTGCGGAAACCATTGGACAGGGTGCGCTCTCTTAAGATGACCTCTCTGGCCTCCGGTACCATAGTTAGAACCAAGCTTACCACGACCAACTCGAAGCTTACAAATGCTACAAATGGCTACGTTTTCCATTTTTGGGCAAACACTAAAGAAGTCCCAAACTGGAGACTTGAAATGTCTTTGGGGGCCGGAGGAGGCGGCGATACTGGTGGTGGTGGTCCTGCTGCTAATGCCAGATGAAGTGGAGGATGTGGATCGCCGAACTTCAGTACGTTTTGCACTTTCACCACCACGAATTGAAGTCGAGGTGGGTACCTTCTTGCGAGGAAGAATTATGGAAGCGGTAGGTTTTGGTGTACTACTTAACTCCAAATCTAATGATTCCATTTCCATTGCCTCCTCGTCGACATCATCATCACGCTCAGCAGCTTCTCGGGATAGGGTCAAAATGTCTCTTTGCTGCATGCCCGGTGGGGCTGCAGTGACCTTTGTGATGACTGGCTCGTCGTCATCGTGAGAGGCTTCATCACCAACAGTATCTGTCACTTCTTGTTGAGCCTCATCACAATCCATAGCTATGAGTTTTTCGACGACCTTCCTTTTACGCTTAGGTACCTTTGTCAGATCATGGTGTGCCTCACTGTCAGACCGCAGTTGTGGTTCCCAAGACGGATCACTTGCATCAGAAGGAGGTGGGCTTGAAGAAGATGTAGACACCCCCCTTGATCTTTTCCTTGCTAGGGATGTGGAAGACAATGAATGATCATCAGGAGGAGTGGCTTCCAATACCTCGGCTTCATTGTCGATTTCCTGATGTGCCCCTACTTCGGGAGGAACAACTATTGTGGGCACTTGTGAACCTCCATGCACCTTTGCTTGCACATCTCCTTGCGCTGCCTCTCCTTCCACATGTACTTGGGCGTGTTGTTGCAGCTGTGGTTGTTCAACACTTGTCAGATGAGTTACAACAACCTGTGTTGATTCAGGGACATTGCTGCTACTTTCTTGCGATGAGCCAACATCACTGGTCGATGGTGATTGGAGAAGTACACTGACTGCCTCTGAAGCACTCAAGGGCTTTGACTTAAGTTGGCGTGGTGGTGGAGGCACTGAATCCAATGGAGCAAGGGTGCTGCTCCCAGCTTGGTCCCCAGCAGATCCTGCTGCTGCAGGCGTACTTTTTTTTTTGCTCCCAAAAAACGTGGCGGGTGGCACACCAGCCTCCTTGGTAACTTGCTTCTTCTGCTCCTTACTAGCAACTTTCTTGCTAGAGGAGCTACAGAGAAGTTTTTTTGGGGCCATCTTCTTCAGAGCAGGTCAGACAGCAGGCCACAGTTGCACGAATTGTAGAGTTGTCTGAGGCCAGACGTGACGTCGCGTGACGTTATGCTGCACACACACACCTCTGCAGGACTTCTTCCTGACACTGGTGGTTCTCTTGAGTCTTGTGCACCTAAAAACAATGGAAGACAGAGGAACATCAGTTCAGTTATACACCACAAAAAAAATCGAAAAACACTGCAAAATCAGCACAATCCCATTCCATCCATGCCCTCCATGATGTTTAAGTTCAAGACAGCCCACAGAAAGACTAGGCCCATGCTAGACTCAAATACCCCTGGTGAAAAGGCCACAAGTACAGCCCCAAAAAACGAAAATCACTGAAAAATCAGCACAATCCCAATCCATCCATGCCCTCCATGATGTTTAAATTCAAGACAACCCACAGAAAGACTAGGCCCATGCAAGACTCACTACCCCTGGGCATAAATAAAGGTTGAAAAGTAGGCAAAATGGTTGCAGCCTTGCAGGCCTAACAACAAAGCCTGCATTCAAAATGGCCACTTGCCTGTCAGCACATGGCCAGTGTCTGTAGCTGCACTCAAAATGGCCACCAGCCACATGGCCTGTCCCTCCCCATGAACACCCCCAAAAATCGAAAAACACTGCAAAATCAGCACAATCCCATTCCATCCATGCCCTCCATGATGTTTAAGTTCAAGACAGCCCACAGAAAGACTAGGCCCATGCTAGACTCAAATACCCCTGGTGAAAAGGCCACATGTACAGCCCCCAAAAAAGAAAATCACTGAAAAATCAGCACAATCCCAATCCATCCATGCCCTCCATGATGTTTAAATTCAAGACAACCTACAGAAAGACTAGGCCCATGCTAGACTCAAATACCCCTGGTGAAAAGGCCACAAGTACAGCCCCAAAAAACGAAAATCACTGAAAAATCAGCACAATCCCAATCCATCCATGCCCTCCATGATGTTTAAATTCAAGACAACCCACAGAAAGACTAGGCCCATGCAAGACTCACTACCCCTGGGCATAAATAAAGGTTGAAAAGTAGGCAAAATGGTTGCAGCCTTGCAGGCCTAACAACAAAGCCTGCATTCAAAATGGCCACTTGCCTGCCAGCACATGGCCAGTGTCTGTAGCTGCTCTCAAAATGGCCACCAGCCACATGGCCTGTCCCTCCCCATGAACACCCCCAAAAATCAAAAAACACTGCAAAATCAGCACAATCCCATTCCATCCATGCCCTCCATGATGTTTAAGTTCAAGACAGCCCACAGAAAGACTAGGCCCATGCTAGACTCAAATACCCCTGGTGAAAAGGCCACAAGTACAGCCCCAAAAAACAAAAATCACTGAAAAATCAGCACAATCCCAATCCATCCATGCCCTCCATGATGTTTAAATTCAAGACAACCCACAGAAAGACTAGGCCCATGCAAGGCTCACTACCCCTGGGCATAAATAAAGGTTGAAAAGTAGGCAAAATGGTTGCAGCCTTGCAGGCCTAACAACAAAGCCTGCATTCAAAATGGCCACTTGCCTGCCAGCACATGGCCAGTGCCTGTAGCTGCACTCAAAATGGCCACCAGCCACATGGCCTGTCCCTCCCCATGAACACCCCCAAAAATCGAAAAACACTGCAAAATCAGCACAATCCCATTCCATCCATGCCCTCCATTATGTTTAAGTTCAAGACAGCCCACAGAAAGACTAGGCCCATGCTAGACTCAAATACCCCTGGTGAAAAGGCCACAAGTACAGCCCCAAAAAACGAAAATCACTGAAAAATCAGCACAATCCCAATCCATCCATGCCCTCCATGATGTTTAAATTCAAGACAACCTACAGAAAGACTAGGCCCATGCTAGACTCAAATACCCCTGGTGAAAAGGCCACAAGTACAGCCCCAAAAAACGAAAATCACTGAAAAATCAGCACAATCCTAATCCATCCATGCCCTCCATGATGTTTAAATTCAAGACAACCCACAGAAAGACTAGGCCCATGCAAGACTCACTACCCCTGGGCATAAATAAAGGTTGAAAAGTAGGCAAAATGGTTGCAGCCTTGTAGGCCTAACAACAAAGCCTGCATTAAAAATGGCCACTTGCCTGCCAGCACATGGCCAGTGCCTGTAGCTGCACTCAAAATGGCCACCAGCCACATGGCCTGTCCCTCCCCATGAACACCCCCAAAAATCGGAAAACACTGCAAAATCAGCACAATCCCATTCCATCCATGCCCTCCATGATGTTTAAGTTCAAGACAGCCCACAGAAAGACTAGGCCCATGCTAGACTCAAATACCCCTGGTGAAAAGGCCACAAGTACAGCCCCCAAAAACGAAAATCACTGAAAAATCAGCACAATCCCAATCCATCCATGCCCTCCATGATGTTTAAATTCAAGACAACCTACAGAAAGACTAGGCCCATGCAAGACTCACTACCCCTGGGCATAAATAAAGGTTGAAAAGTAGGCAAAATGGTTGCAGGCCTAACAACAAAGCCTGCATTCAAAATGGCTACTTGCCTGCCAGCACATGGCCAGTGCCTGTAGCAGCACTCAAAATGGCCACCAGCCACATGGCCTGTCCCTCCCCATGAACACCCCCAAAAATCGGAAAACACTGCAAAATCAGCACAGTCCCATTCCATCCATGCCCTCCATGATGTTTAAGTTCAAGACAGCCCACAGAAAGACTAGGCCCATGCTAGACTCAAATACCCCTGGTGAAAAGGCCACAAGTACAGCCCCAAAAAACGAAAATCACTGAAAAATCAGCACAATCCCATTCCATCCGTGGCCTTCATGATGTTTAAGTTCAAGACACCCCACAGAAAGACTAGGCCCATGCTAGACTCAAATACCCCTGGTGAAAAGGCCACAAGTACAGCCCCAAAAAACGAAAATCACTGAAAAATCAGCACAATCCCAATCCATCCATGGCCTCCATGATGTTTAAGTTCAAGACAACCCACAGAAAGACTCAGTCCACCCACCACTGAGTACCCCTGGGCAAAAGGCCCCAAAACAGCCCAAAAATCGAAAATTCCAAAATTTTAGTTGCAGCAACTGTAATGCCCCAAACAAACTTACTTGTAAAATTTCTAATCCAACAGTGATCCAAAGAAAGTCAAAAAGGCCTCAAATCCAAAGATCCAGCAGCATCCACAAAAAGTAATCCTTCCAGCTCCAGATCCAAATGAAAAGTGACCAGGAGATGGACAAAGCACTGGGATGAGCCTGCTGAACAGGAACAGGAAGTTGAAGACTGTGGGGCACTTCCTTTCTCCCACCCCCTCCCCCCCTCCCCAAAATGGACTCCTCGCTAAAAAAGTGCAGGCAAATGTCAACCTAAGGAGTTATTCAGATAAAAATCATCATTTCAAGAAGGTTTATGCTGCTTGCTGGTGGATTTCTTGTGCAGAATTGCAAATTTTATATTTTCGCTTGTGCAAGATTCTTGCTGCTCGCCGCATCTCAAATCTCGCAATTGCGAAGTACCGCGAGACGTGATCTCGCCGTACTCGCGTTGACAAACTATCGCTGGCAAGCCGCAATGACGTAATCGCGCTCGCCAATTCCCGCGGGATCACACAGCAAGATCCAAAATGGCGCAGCACTCGCAAACTATCGAGAAAAACAACTCGGCAAACGATGATAAACGCCGCGCGCCGCAAAAATTGTATCACCAACGCCGCGCGCCGCAAAAAAATTCCGCTGCGTGCGAATTTGCGGATTTTGCGGGAAATTCGCAAATCTTGCGGATTGGGAATTTCCCAAAAATCCGCAAAATCCGCGAGCGTAACGGATTTTCCGCCCATGCTTAGTAATATACAACTTAGAAAAATGCACTTAAGTGCATTTTTAGGGCTCGCCTGCTGTGCGCATGTGCACAGCTGGCGAAGCTCTATAGGGGCTTAAACAACGTTTAACCAAGCACGATTCCACTGGCGATTTCTTGCAGTGCATGTGCTTTTTTGGGCATTGCGCAAGCGCAAGCCCTAAAAAGCGCGTGCACAATGCCACCAGCCGCCTGCCTGCCTGCCTCGCATTACCACATCAAAGGCAGCTTCTCAGCGTGCGCTCACCCCTTAATTATTCACGGCCGGCTGGCCATACTTTCAGTTTCATGGCCGCCGGCCGTATCTCATTTTATGCAACTACTTTAGTTTGCATTTCTCTTCTCGTGACTTCTGGTGACTGGTTTTAGTATGCACACGTTACTTTTTGTTTACTGTTGGAAGTGGATTTAATAGTCTCTGCAGGAGAGAGATGGATCATCAACAGAAGCAACAGGTTTTACGTTTTTCAGTGCCACCCCCCATGCACTCCCGTTAACAGCAAAATCTAGCACAACTCACATTTAAAACATGAATGCAAAATGTGACACACAACACAAGCCCTTTCATGCGCTCTTGACAGTCGGACTCCTACATTAACTGGGAGGGCAATGGCAAAGACTATGAAAAACTATTAGGTTAGTGTACAATCTGGCACACGTAGACCGTGATTAGCATAATTTCAACCTTGCTCATCCCCTAATTATTCACGGCCGGCTGTACTTTCAGTTTCGGCGGCCGTGTCTCCTTTTATGCATCTACTTTAGTTTGCAATATAAAAATGAAACAAGGTGCACTAGCTTGTAAGCACTTGCACATCTCGTCAATTGCCATACAAGCAGGAGAAACACTTTTTTTTTTTTAAATACGATCATTCTCTCGTGATGAAATAAGAGACCCGACCACCCTCGATGCCTTGCAATTATATTACATATGTGCTCAGGAGCCAATATAAACATTTCCATTTGTAAAGGAAGGTTATAATCTTCCTTCGAATCGGTCATATGTGTACTTGCAGGCATGGAAGCAATTTTTACATGAAATAAAAATGAAATCAATACCCCATCAGTCTATCAGCAAGGAATATGCAATTATTAAGAAATGCTGCATTTTGTTTATATTTTTAGCCCTAGGAGCGAGATACGTCAAAAAACAGAAAACTTAAGCAGGTGCAGTTTCAAGTAAAAAAAAAAAAAATCATAAAAAAAAAAAAAGCTTCGACAAAGTCAATATTAGGTATGGCATTGGTTAGCATCCTTTTGGCTTGCCAATGTTGGATTTGCCACGTTTGTTTTGATAAAACGTTATTGTTGAGGAAGCTGCGAACCCTCGTTAACATAGAATAAAACAAATGGTTCACAAGCAAAAAAACATTTGTATCTCAAAAAGCACACATAGCTATAGCAGTCCCTTGCACGAGGAAACAAGTCATTGAACGTTTTTAGCTGCAACACTTATTACAAGGGTTGAATGTTTACTGACATCGGATTACTTTCAATCAAATTTATAGTAACTGGTAGATTAGATACATCCAAGTCACGTAAATACAAAACCTCTTGCATTACAAATGCTATAGGTGTCACATTTGCGAAAGTTATCACTATTGGCATTGTAAATGACAAAGCTGTTAATCTAACTAATTGAAAAAATAACACATAAATAAAAAAATAACATTTATAAGACCAATAGCTCAAACTTTCCTAATGCGAGCCCTATTGCATTTATAATGCTTGTTGTAAGTTTCCGCTATTTACCACGAGGTTTGACTTCGCGGTAAATAGCGGCCCAAAATAGCGAATTCGCAATTTTTAAATGTTTCATGAATTGCATTTAAGGAATCTCAAATAGAGATTCCTTAAATGCAATTCCTCGCAAATTTGCGAATTCTATAATAGCAATTTTTGCATTTGGGATGATGAATCCCAAATGCAATATTTGCGCTCGCAAAGGGCCAGATTCTCAGAATCTGGCCCTTTGCGAGCCGAATTTCCGTTGATGAATCTTGCTGTATGCTCCCACTTCATCGTGCGTGTAGTTTATACTGCGCATGACACAACACACCCAGCCTTTCCCCACCCTGAAGACCAGCACTGACTCTCGCCAAAGCAAGCATACTAGCAGGATGTAGCAAATCTGAACGTGCAGCTGCACATGCCTCGCTCCGTGGCTGGGGCGTTTTAATGGCCTGTGCACAGTGCTGGCTGTGCATGGGAGAAAAATTCAATAGACCCGGCCCTCAGATATAGGTGCCAGTGCTCAGCACCAGAAAGCAATGGTTCAAATTAAGAACTGGCATACAGAGGACATGGTTGAAAAAGTGTGGCACATCCTTTCACTGAAATACAATTAATTTCTCAACACCTTCACTTTAACAGGCCTTCTTCCCCAAGCTGGCTAAGAATAGAGATAGAATAGTGATTCGACTTTCTTGAAGTAAAGAGTCAATGTGAAGTAAGAGTGTGATGACATTAATGATTCCAAGTAATTATAGAGTGAAGTGTTGAGTGGTGCACATCACAGAGTGTTGAGTAAGGCGAGAGTTATCATGACCACAGAACCTGTCAAGTTTACGGTGTAAGGAAAGAGAGAACGGAATATTGATTCAAACATTGACCCATGTTTATAATTTTTTCAAGCAGCTCAATGCAGCAAGCCGCCTGGCTGCATTGCGCTGAATGTGAGGGATGGGGTAGTAAGATAAAGAACAATGATGGATTCAACCAAGATCTGTGACTGGGGTGAGTGTCTGAAAAGTTTCAGCGCTCCATCCATCATCTCCTTGTGTTTGCTATGTATTGAACATTATACAGCACATCCCTGTCCTTTCCTAGTGCTGGCGCACTTTTGGCTGCATAGTGCCAATGCAGGCACCCTTGCATCATGGTGCAAGTTTGCCTGTGTTGTAGGCAGGATTGTTTTTTTGCGGGAAGGCAATCGTTTCTGTGCAAAAAACAATCCTCAGACACATTTTCCTCTTTCTCTGTGTGCTGCAGAAAGCAGCACACAGAGAAAGAGAGTGAAACGAGGAGAACTAAATATATTGCTCCTCGTTATGCCTCACCTGGGAAGGTGTAGTATTTTGACACATTCCCGGGCCTACCACTAATTGTAAATCTGGGAATGAGTCAAAGTCCATGAGTTGGTGCGTGCAAACACCCACCCTCCTCCTGTTGAAAGCCTCCACGGGGCAGAGTAACGCCAGCCAGCGGTTTGCGCTCTCTTGCATTATTCCAGATTTATCAAGTCATGCAAGGACAAACAAGGTGGCTTTGCGTGGCTTGTTAAATCTCACTTAGGTTTTGTGTTTCTCTTGCGCCACCTTGCATGACGCCAGGGGCGACACAAAACCTTGACAAATCTGGCCCATAACAATTTAATCATTACCCAGATAGGCTCTCCTGCCCGATACATCCGGCAGATGTGTAGTTCCCTGATGACTTAACATAATGTTTATTTGCAAAGCGCATGCTCACCCAAGGATACCTTGGTGATGAATGACAGATATTTACTGTTTACTTATAATGACTTTACAAGACAAAAAATACGGTGCTACACAAACGTGTAAAGTTTTGCTACAATCGTGGATAATAAAAAAATACACAGACATGGAGGCCCATATTTATAAAGGATTTGCGTTGCCCTTTCACGGCGCAAGGGGACGCAAGGGTGACGCAAAACCTAAATAAGATTTATCAAGCCACGTAAGGCCACCTTGCGTGGTTCTGCATGGCTTGATGAATCTAGAGAAACGCAATGCAGCACAAAGGGGCTACTCTGCTGCAGGGGGGAGTGCTGTGGAAAATAAAAACAAACTTGGTGAACATTATCGGCGCCATCTTGCCCCTTTCCAAGCCCATTCGTGCGCGTAAGCGGCAGCCATTTTTGAGCACCATGGCCTCCCTGCCCCTCGCTGATAGCCAGCGCGTCTCTCTCTCTCTCTTAACCTCGCAAGCATTCCCCCGCACGCTGACAACCCCCGCTCTCTCATGCCTTGGGTCATAAACCCCTCTTCAGCGCAGCTTCACCACGGAATCCCATCCTGTTCCCAGCGCGACACCTCCCCTCATTCCTTTCATGGCCTCAGATCCTTTTGATGCAAACCCCTTTTTCCTGTGTCCCCGTTTGTCTTCCTTGTTCCCAGGCCGCCACCTGGCTCTGCGGATACTGTTTATTACCCCGTACAGTAGGAAGTCTCCCCTCTCCATCAAAAGACCCCCGAACCGATCAAAGCCCCCACCCCATGAGATCCGATCAAACCCCATGCATTCCGTGAATCGGCGGAATGCCCTGCTGTGCGACAACCATCACCTGTTGTGACCGGGGTGGGGAATCCAACTGTAAATGTATGTGGGAACGGGTCTGAAGGGGAGATTCCGAGGATGTTCTTTCAAGTACTAAAGTATTGCGAGAATGTGTTATGTGCAATAAAGGTCATAAACCCTGGTATAAGAGGCCAGGCCTCAGAGATGTGGTTAGAGCACCTCGTGACGATACTTGCTGTCTGAATTGATGTGTTCTCCTCCGGAGAGAATAAAATCCTCGTTTCCTGCCTTCCAGTCTCCAGCGCCTGCTTCTTCATTGATTAATATTGGTGGGTCATAGAGGCGATAACGCCGGGCAACATAAAAGGGTCTTTGGTTACCGGTTGTCTTTGGAACCCTTTTTAACAATTGGCGTCCCAAACGTGGGGCCCATCAGCGACTCGTGGATCCAGTGGGAGAGGTCCTGACGACAGAGTGAACGACTGCAACGATCGGAAGGTACCCTGTCCGATAGACCCTCGTCTGACAGCCGATCATCCGAACTTCACTGGTTCCGAACAGACCTCTCTCGAGTGATCTGCGGTCCTGACTGGGAACCATCAGGAGTGCCACGAGAAGTACGAAGAGAAGAGGACGATCGGGCGCTGGATTCGGAAGACGAGAAACTGTCCATGCGGTCCGGGTAAGGTCGTGTAAACACGACGAATTGCGAAAGTGATAGATAATTGAAAGTAATTGATAATTGTTGAGAAAATACTAGTATTACTCTTTGTTAATTTATTGGAGATTCACTGTCTACAAACGGAGAAACAACAGGCTCTCCCTTTATAAACAGCGAAGGATAGGTACGCACCCGTCGGACCTATCTTTCTCCCCCACTGAACAATTGCCCCTTCCCCCCATTGATTAACTGTTATAGATTGTTTTCTGGAGATTCTCTGTCTGCAAACAGGGAAAAATAGGTCCCCTCTTTACAGATAGTGAAAGGGTAGGTGACGCGAACCTTTGCGAGCCTACTTATTCTCCCCATTGACCATATTGATTTTTTATTTTTGACCTAACGTTGATTGATTGCTCAGAATTGGTTCATGAGGTATTCACTACGTGCAAACAACGTAGAATAGAAATATTCTGTCTAGTCTTTGCGCGCAGTGATAAGATAGGTAGTGCTGACTATTATCCCATTGTGATCCGTCATGCCTGTCTTCTCCCCACTGGTTAGTAGCCTGTTTTACCCGGACCGCTTATTAGAGATGAACCATCCGGCTCCGCTGGAAGGCACCCCTAATAAGGACATGTTCATGAAGCATGGATTAATCGCTATAGCCTATAGTGAGCTGTGGCATAAATATACGAAAAAGGATCGAGAAAGACAGTGGCCACTGAGAGGATCCTTTGATCTCGACAAAATAGAAACGGTAGAAATAGCCCTTCGTAGGAATGAAACAACACCTATTATGCTCGATAGCCTCGGTATGTGGCGCAAAGAAGCTGCACGACGAAGGGAAGGCGACGAATTTAGAAAAGGTGAAGGGACACGACGGACAACCCTCCAAACGTCTAGTAGGCAAAGGGAAGGGCCAGCGATGGCACAGCCCCGAGGAGTAGACATGAAAAGCGAACGGTGTAAAGGGATGTGCCGACAAGCCAACCCCGGAACACAACGACCCGAAGGTAATCCCCCGACATTAAGCACAGGACGGACAGATTTAAAACAAGACCAATGTGCTTTCTGTAAATGTCTCGGGCACTGGAAAGCCCAATGCCCGACTCTGCAAAGCATAGGTAAGAATGGAGGGTTGACAGAAAGGACGGACCGACAGAAAGGAAAAAGACGTGAGATAAAAACCAATCAGACTAGTGCAGACAGAACAGACAGGACCACCCCGTTTGATTATGCTCGGTGGCACAGATTTCGTCAGACCAATTTTAATGACATGTTAGAGTTCTGGGACTGATTGCTCTCTGTTGCTCCCCCACTCTGAAAAACAAACACAACTGCAGGTCAGTGTAAACAACCCCCCGTTAGAGAAAAGACTCAAAAAAGGCCAAGCGTCTATTATATAACTTAGGATTTAATTACGGTAAAACACACAACCAACAGTAAATAGAATAACTAGTAGAACTCTCTAAAAAGCAAACTTGACTAATAGGAAAAATACAAAACATGTTATGCTCACTCCGGAAGTCCTCGAAATGTAACAGTTCGATGGTCCCGCCCATCCGAAACACATAGCACGTGTGGGGCGGGGCCTGCCAGCAACCATGGGCCAAAAAGAGATCGCTGGCGAGAAGGTCCTGGAGGCTCCACCAAGCAGGCAATGAAATGGTCTTCCCATACTGCCCTTCCAGAAATGGCGTCCCCCGGACCGCGAGTAGGGAGGGGGCGGATGAAAATGACCCCCTCCCTTGTATCTCCTGGTCCGGCCATCACGAATTTCTCCATCGAACGGATGCAGGGTGGGCAGGGAGGAAGAGGCGACGCGGACGAGCCTCTTCCACCTCCACAGGTAGGAGGCTTCCCTGCCCTGGCCCGACGCCGATGTCCTCCAGCCGGGCGACGGCCATATACCTACGCTGCACAGGAAATATAATGCCCGGCTGGTATATTTCCGCAACACAGGACATACAATGCCCGACTGGTATACTTTCTCAGCACAGGACATACAAGACCCGGCTGGTATACTTGCGTAGTACAGGACATACAATGTCCGACGGGCATATTTACGGAGCACCGGATGTACAGTGGTCCCCCAAGAGTCGGAATCAGGGGTGTAGGGTGGTCATCATGTGCGCCCCTGATTCCAAGGGACGGCGTAGGATGCGCCGGGAGAGAGAGACGGCACGGGTGAGCCTCCCTCACCTCCCCAGATGAAGGCTCCACTGCTGCACCCTGGCGCCCCGAACCAAAATGTCCTGCTCCAGCAACATGATGCTCCGTCTTTCGCCATCACAAGAAGTTTCTTCCTCCCCTGATAGATACAACGAAGGGCGGTTGCTGCAGGGTCTCAAAATGGCGTCTGGGCCCTCGAAAGGCGGGTCTAGGCCGCTGGAGTAACTTTGTCCGAAATTGCAACTCGGGCACTTGCCCACCTGGGCGCAAGCCCCCACCATCGACAAACATCCCCTCGACTTTGAAGATTCTACCAAAGTCCCAAGAGCCCTCGGCCCCTTCAGGCTTCCGGTGAGGAACAGTTGCATTGATCTCAAATGAAATAACCACGGCACAGCAACAAGATGGCGGTGCTCTCGTGTCTGCATCAGCTTCCATCTGAACCACCCAGGAACATTATGGCCTAACGAACTCGAGCAAGTTCCGGCTGAACATCAACATGACCCGGTAAGAGAGACTCTACCCCCTCCCTCTCTTGATTGACGGTCCACACCACCAGCCCCTCTGTTAGCACAGTTTTCTTTTGAACTGCCGAAAGGGACTCTGGTCCAACCGCCAATTGTCGGGAATATTTTGCCCCTGATGCTACTTCCGGACTAAACCGGCCTCGCCCAAAATGGCGCTGGTATCAATGGAAACTAACGGATGCCTCGTGGTGTTCCTTAGCTAATGAAACTTGATGTACTAAGATATATATATATATATACGAACCATTGCGCACTCGATGTTAAAGGGAGGAGGGTTCACTTGGCGAACATTTGAGAAGGGTTCCGTAAAATGTTGATTTCAATGAACAATTTATTTCTGATATTTGTTGTAACTGATACATAACGCCGCCTATGATGCATACCCACGGTTTACATCTAGGAAATGTGATTATGATGAGCTTGACTGTGTTTCCATTTATGAACTGAAATGCCCCTGATTCCTTCGTCACGCAATGAAATGTTTTTGGTTACTTGCAAATAATTAATTAGACCTTTTTTCACATGTTCTTGTGCTACAAAATAACCCCCTACTGTATGTGCTTCCATCGACGACATATCAGGCCAAAATATGAATTGCGCTCTCACATTTTACGTACTGAATAATTCTACAAATAAAGGTCTTAAAAAGCTATGGATAGGCATCGCATACTTTTGTAAATACGGGTATCGGTGGGAGGGTTTTTCTGTGCGCAACTGTTCTGCTCTCTTTTTAAGGTTATCCGAGAAATGGTTGTTCGGCCCTGGGTTGATGGTCGAATCAAAGGTATGATACGCTGCCTCCAAGATATGCGACTAAGCTCAGGAACTGACGTATGAAGAAGGACCTTGACTTCTGAGAATGGGTAAAGTAAAACGGTGTAATTGATAAAATGATATAAAGATATGGTGGTCGAAGGTACTAAGGTACAGGGTTGAACGAAGAACTGATATGCCTTAGAACATCACAGCTTTGGGAATGATTTAGGGATCCCGATGGCCGGATACATCTACAAAACCGGGTACCTCACGCTAGGCACCTCTGATTCCTCTTTTTTAGCGTTTTCACTACACACGATCCTTAATGCCATCCTCGAACCTCCCCATGAACCACCTATCACATTGCCTGCCCCCATGACTTTAGGAAACCAAAACCCTAAGGGATTATATCCCGAAGAGATAAGTACGAGTATGTGGTAAGTAAAGGACTTTCGTGCCCATACATTTGATGTGTTCGAATGTTGTCCCCCCTACCTCCCCTTTTTCCCCCTTTTTCCTTCTGCAGGTTTCATTAGAATCCCGATTAGAGTATCATAAGGGATCTGGAACCACGTCACGCCCGATGCACGAAGACGGACTTGCGCTGCAAAACGGCACAACAAGGACGCTCTCACGACCTTTTTACCTGATCTAATGCTCTTCTGTCCCAAAACTGCATGCCTTCTACCTCCTAACACAGACCCGAAACGTCTAAACGTTAGGTAACGCACTGAATAGCCCAAACAATACACGGTCATTCCCCATGTCGCACGTGTACTGTTTGGCCTATTGTCTGTCTCTCTCTCTCTCTCTCTCTCTCTCTCTCTCTCTCTTACTCTCTCTCTCTCTCTCTCTCTCTCTCTCTCTCTCTCTCTCTCTCTCTCTCTCACTCACTCTTCCACCCCTCCACACTTTCCCTCTTCCTAGCAACTGGCACCTAATTGGCGAACCTGGTGCACCTCCTGATTGGCCCCAAATACCACAAGTATTTGTACAAATTTGTCCTAAATAAAATTGTATCGGTACCACGTTACTACCTCTCCTTTTCTACTAAAATATGGATGAAAATTAAATTGGCCGATAGGAAAGGGACAGGTAAGACGACTAAGGTTCCCTAAATTTGACCCACCCTCAGGGAACTATTTGTCAGTGGTTTCTATGATAAAATGTGTCTGTGGTAATGCGACCATCCCCATTGAAAATTGTCTCCGTACCCCAAGCTGTAAGAAATGATCGAGACACCCCCATCTACCCAAAATGCCCCCAGTTTTGTGTCAGCTGCCCTGAACGAGAGCCTGAAAAACGCCCCCTGCTCTAATTCACTGTGTCCCTAATTGTTGTCCATAAGATCCCTCCTTCCCCGAGGATAAGTTTAATAATTATTGCAAACCACCCCTCCCGAGTTTTTGTAGTAACCAGGTTGCGAGGATTTATATAGAAAGTTAGAAAGATGTATGCAAAGTTAAAAATTAGATCGAAAATCGAAAGACCTTGTTGCTGTAAGCCTTGCTGAAAATAAGATGTTTCGATGTAATGAAGACTTGTTTAGCCTATGTTCATCCCTCAGAAGGATGCCTATCAGACTATGGTGAATAGCACGTTGCACTTTTTGTAAAATACAAGGCCCTGAAGACCAGCCTAGCCTTTCAAGATTTGTACTAGGGAAATGGGTCTCTGCCAGAAGAACTGACATCTACTATAATAGACATATGACAAATGAACGTAATAATCATCAAAGCGTCAAAGAATTAGCCAACAAAAGGAAGTTGTAAGGAATCCAGCAAACCCATCATCAATTGTTTATACGTTAGTCGCAAGAATCTCCAATGTAGCGAGTGCTTACCCCAGTTGCTTGGTGTTGGGAGAGAAATAGACTTATGTAATTACCTTCTTCTGCAATATCTCTAAAGACTGTCTTTTCAAAACTCATTTAAGGGTATCGCTGTCGGAGGAGAAAGAGACCGGATGTGGGAGCACGCGGCCTGACTGCGGATTGTGGAACATCAGCGACGGAGGCCGAGGCGAGACCACAGCAGTAAGGAGACGCCGGACGGGGCATTGTTTCAGACAAAGCTAAGGAAAGGGCTGACCTGAAGCCCCTGCTATATGATCAACGTGTGCCAAAAGCCCCCGCTCTCTGAACATGGTTACGGACTCGCCTGTCGCAAACTCTCCGCCTCCCCCTGATCTGTTCCCGACTTGGCCTTGCTCCATCCCCTCCTCCTCCGACCTACCATAAGGACTGTTCACACCCGCACCTTTCCATCCGAACTCCCAAGTTCCTCCAAATCCTACTGAGCTACCCAGAGAAGAGTGCTCCCTGCGTCAGAAGGGAGGGAGCTCCGACTAAGTAGACCACGAACTATGCTAATCTTAGAACGGTGACCTAGAACTCCACCAAGGGTCGCCCCCGAAGAAAAGATAAACAAAGTCTGTGGTTCTGCCCGCTACCAAGCACCTTGAAGATGATGGAAGCAACAGGAAATGCCCACCACAGAGACTCAAGAAACGAACAGATCTCACAAATCTGGAACAATTGCATTTTCCATTGCAAATCTATGCTCTGCATTGCGGAAGAAGATGCACCTGCTCCAAAACCGTAACGCATTCCTCCTACGAGGTCTGACGAAAACCGAACAGAATGCACCCCTACCCGCAGACCCCCAACGACTCAATCCACATGAACATTTCTGTTGATAGGTAATCCAGGGGCTCAACAGTGCCGACAGAAGACGACAAAGGACAACGAGAACTCTGACATATATTTTTTACTGTATCTCATTTCTCTCCCAACCACCATTGGACTGACTATGCACCCGCTGTATACTAAAAGGACTTACTTATATGATAAACTTACCAGTTCTTATTCTATGATCTGTACCCAACGCCCTCGCTACGTAATTCTAGTCTGATATTGCATTACAATGACTTTTTTCTGCAACCAACTTAACAATGAACCCGCCTACTAAATGATGAGATTTTTCAATATGATGTTTATAATGTGATGTTTATGTACAGTTCTTTCGCCTAAGTCCCCTCTCCCTTGCTTATGGTCGCTGCATATAGGTGTAGATAGGAAATAGGCCAGCAAGATGTCTTGGAAATGTTAAAGGGAGGACTGTGGAAAATAAAAACAAACTTGGTGAACATTATCGGCGCCATCTTGCCCCTTTCCAAGCCCATTCGTGCGCGTAAGCGGCAGCCATTTTTGAGCACCATGGCCTCCCTGCCCCTCGCTGATAGCCAGCGCGTCTCTCTCTCTCTCTTAACCTCGCAAGCATTCCCCCGCACGCTGACAACCCCCGCTCTCTCATGCCTTGGGTCATAAACCCCTCTTCAGCGCAGCTTCACCACGGAATCCCATCCTGTTCCCAGCGCGACACCTCCCCTCATTCCTTTCATGGCCTCAGATCCTTTTGATGCAAACCCCTTTTTCCTGTGTCCCCGTTTGTCTTCCTTGTTCCCAGGCCGCCACCTGGCTCTGCGGATACTGTTTATTACCCCGTACAGTAGGAAGTCTCCCCTCTCCATCAAAAGACCCCCGAACCGATCAAAGCCCCCACCCCATGAGATCCGATCAAACCCCATGCATTCCGTGAATCGGCGGAATGCCCTGCTGTGCGACAACCATCACCTATTGTGACCGGGGTGGGGAATCCAACTGTAAATGTATGTGGGAACGGGTCTGAAGGGGAGATTCCGAGGATGTTCTTTCAAGTACTAAAGTATTGCGAGAATGTGTTATGTGCAATAAAGGTCATAAACCCTGGTATAAGAGGCCAGGCCTCAGAGATGTGGTTAGAGCACCTCGTGACGATACTTGCTGTCTGAATTGATGTGTTCTCCTCCGGAGAGAATAAAATCCTCGTTTCCTGCCTTCCAGTCTCCAGCGCCTGCTTCTTCATTGATTAATATTGGTGGGTCATAGAGGCGATAACGCCGGGCAACATAAAAGGGTCTTTGGTTACCGGTTGTCTTTGGAACCCTTTTTAACAGTGCCATGGGTGTAGTGAGAGTGTTCCCATGCATTGAGACACATTCTCTGATTTACCAGCATTGGTTGACCTGGAATTGCATCAGAATTGTATGCCTCCCCACAGGGGCGGTCTAAGGCATGTGCAAGCTGTGCACCTGCATAGGGCCACCAAACCCCAGGGGCCACCACGCCAATATATATCCTTAATATAATAATCCTCTGAGGATGGATACATATTTGCGTGGAGGCCCCTAGCAGAGATTTGGCAGCCTCCGGCTCTGTTCCACTTCCAAACACCCTGACCCCCCCGTCCGGGGGGCTCCGCCCTGCCCAGACCACCTCTTCCGGGGCCCCCTACCTACGCTCACTGCCCAGGGCCGCCATGAGCCTAGAGCCGCCCCTGCTCCCCACCAGAGGTGCAACGAGGAGAAATATCTTCATTTCTCCTTGTGGTTTCCTCTTTTTAAGTGGGCTGCACCCACTTAGAAAGAGGAAAATGCCTGGGAGGCAGGGGCGTAACACAGGCCCCCGCTGTGTGGGGGGCCCAAACTCCAGGGGTCCCCTCAGCACAGCACTCTGGCTGCAGAGCTCCTGATTGAGCCTGGAGGGGGCCCCTCCACGTGCCTTGCAGGGAGGCCCCCTCAAGTTTCGTTATGCCAGTGCTCGGAGGATCCTGCCTACAATGCAGGCGCCCTTATACCATGGTGCAAGGGTTCCTGGGTTAGCGTTAGGCGGAGATTGGTGCGCCAGCACTGGCAGAGAACAGGAATGCGTCGTGTAATATTAAAAATGGCGCATTCCCGCCGCCCTCTTTCTTTAAAGCAGCAAAGCGTAGCAAGGTGGCTTGCTATATTGGTGTGCCTGAAATATTGAAAAATATGTGTCTGAACTTACAGAATCCCAGTGATGACCGCCGTCTTTCTCTCTGATTTAAAAACATAGACTTGTAAATTTAAATACATAGACACGCTGTTCCGTGGACTGCGTCACGCGGATATTTGTTCTGTGAGTATCAGACATCTGAAACCATAACATGTCCTTCAGACTAGTCTAAGTAATGACTGGCTGACAGCTCAGAGGGTTTAACAGGTGTTTGCAAGATTACACATGTTCCTCTTTTCACGAGTTCAAAGTCAATCTAAACTGCTTAGTTAATGAATAACAAGTAAACCGTGAATAGATGATCCCCGTATGTCTCAAAAAATATTATATAGGGAGAGCTCCCAAGGCCTTGCTTATTACCAGTCATAGAATTCCAGTCCTCGAAGCACACACACAATCAACCCAGGAACGATGAAGGTGGCAGGGGTCCTGCTTCTCCTTGTAGCGATGATCTACTGCGTCACAGGTAAGGCGTCGAAATAA
This sequence comes from Lissotriton vulgaris, assembly GCF_964263255.1. NCBI lineage: Eukaryota > Metazoa > Chordata > Amphibia > Caudata > Salamandridae > Lissotriton > Lissotriton vulgaris. Next base: position 1,238,817,362 of record NC_141695.1, read on the forward strand.
AAGTGACTCTAACCGGCGACAGCTCTCGAGCTAAAAGAGACCAGGATTCAATTAAACAGAAATGGTTATGTGAGCCAGTGCTTAATTGATTGAAGAACTGCCGATTTCTAGAGGCTATTTCACATAATCAGGTAGTTCGTCACATTTAAAGATGGAGGGAAAAACAAGGTTGTCTTCAGTGTGAGGAGGATGGGGCAGGGGGTGCAGGGTGGAGGTCCTTCCCCAGTTAATGTTATCTATGGAAAGCTTTGATATATATATATATATATATATATATATATATATATATATATATATATATATAAAATTACACACGCACACACCAGACACAGGCGTATTTACATTTAAATGGCTGCACAAAAAAAAAACCGGGGCAGACCAAACACGTAAAATACTTTATTGCTACTTTTATATCCGGTTTTGCTTCTCAAAATCTGGTCACCATAGCTATGCAAGCACAGAAAACACCCCCTGACCGCTAGTTCGGTGGTAAAGATAAGTAGCAAAAAACATGGTGGGGACCCACAGTCATCTAGGCCCGGGTGCCACTGCATCTGCTGCACCATTTGCAGCTACGAACATGGTTTCTTTCGTGAGGCAGAATTCAATGTGCTATTCTTGTTGGCTTAATGTTGACATTATATAAACATGCCAATTGTTACTGTTGTAAGCATTTGTTAGCGGACATTCAGCCTAAAGTATGGCATCGCAGCGCCTATGCACTCCTCATTCTAGAGAAACGCAATGCAGCACAAAGGGGTTACTCTGCTGCAGGGGGGCATGACATGGGTGTAGCGTGAGTGTTCCCATGCATTAAGGCACATTCTCTGATTTACCAGCATTGGTTGACCTGGAATTGCATCAGAATTGTATTCCTCCCCACTAGAGGTGCAACGAGGAGAAATATCTTTATTTCTTCTAGTTGTTTCCTCTTTCTAAGTGGGTTGCATTTTGCATCCCACTCAGAAAGAGGAAAATGCCTGGCAGGCAGGGGCGTAACACAGGCCCCCGCTGTTTGGAGGAGCCCACACTCCAGGGGTCCCCTCAGCACAGCACTCTGGCTGCAGAGCTCCTGATTGAGCCTGGAGGGGGGCCCCTCCACGTGCCTTGCAGGGAGGCCAACTCAAGTTTCCTTACGCCAGTGCTCGGAGGATTGTTTTTTGTGCAGGAAGGATTCCCTTCCTGCACAAAAACAATCCTGCCTACAATGCAGGGACCCATATACCATGGTGCAAGGGTTCCTGGGTTAGCGTTAGGCGGAGATTGGTGCGCCAGCACAGGCAGAGAACAGGAATGCGTCATGTTATATTAATAATGGCGCATTCCCGACGCCCTCTTTCTTTCAAGCAGCACAGCGTAGCAAGGTGGCTTGCTATATTGGTGTGCCTGAAATATTGAAAAATATGTGTCTGAACTTACAGAATCCCAGTGATGACCGCCGTCTTTTTCTCTGATTTAAAAACATGGGCCCTCATTTATGAAGGCCTTGCGCCACTGGTGCGTCACTTTTTCCCATTTTAAAAGTGACGTACCGGCGGCGCAAGACCTTCATAAATAAGGCCCATGGACTTGCAAATTTAAAGACATGGACACGCTGTTCCACGTGGACTGCGTCACGCGGATATTTGTTCTGTGAGTATCAGACATCTGAAACCGTAACATGTCCTTCAGACTAGTCTAAGTAATGACTGGCTGACAGCTCAGAGGGTTTAACAGGTGTTTGCAAGATTACACATGTTCCTCTTTATCACGAGTTCAAAGTCAATCTAAACTGCTTAGTTAATGAATAACAAAGAAACCGTGAATAGATTATCCCCGTGTGTCTCAAAAAATATTATATAGGGAGAGCTCCCAAGGCCTTGCTTATTACCAGTCATAGAATTCCAGTCCTAGAAGCACACAAAAAATCAACTCAGGAACGATGAAGGTGGCAGGGGTCCTGCTTCTCCTTGTAGCGATGATCTACTGCGTCACAGGTAAGGCGTCGAAATAAAAGTGACTCTAACCGGCGACAGCTCTCGAGCTAAAAGAGACCAGGATTCAATTAAATAGAAATGGTTATGTGAGCCAGTGCTCAATTGATTGAAGAACGGCCGATTTCTAGAGGCTATGTCACATAATCAGGTAGTTCGTCACATTTAAAGATGGAGGGAACAACAAGGTTGTCTTCAGTGTGAGGAGGATGGGGCAGGGGGGCGCAGGGTGGAGGCCCTTCCACAGTTAATGTTATCTATGGAAAGCTTTGTGTGTGAATATACACACACACATATATATATACATGTATAGATCTATTTTTTTTTTACACACACGCGCACATCAGACACAGGCGTATTTACATTTAAATGGCTGCACAAAAACCGGGGCAGACAAAACAATTTATGTCTGACCTGCCCCGGTTTTGCTTCTCAAAATCTGGTCACCATAGCTATGCAAGCAAAGAAGCCAGCCACTGACCGCTAGTTCGGTAGTAAAGATAAGTAGCAAAAAACATGGTGGGGACCCACAGACATCGAGGCCCGGGTGCCACTGCACCTGCTGCACCATTTGCAGCTACGAACATGGTTGCTTTCGTGAGGCAGAATTCAATGTGCTATTCTTGTTGGCTTAATGTTGACATTATATAAATATGCCAATTGCTACTGTATTACATGTATAAAAAAGTATGTGTGTGGGTGGGGGGCGGGGGAGGGGGACATTAAAAAAATGAATGGTAGTATAGTGGCATTTTCTCAAAGTTAGCAGTGTTCCGTACTCCATCCAAATCGTTTCCTCATCTCAGTTAATTGTAAGACACAACGAGGTATTTACCGCTGGAGCACGAGGCACGAGCGCCTTGCCCTCTGAACCCCTGTTTACGATGGTACCTCCAACAATGTCTCTTCCTGCCTGGGCCTGCCAAGCATGAACCCCGGCAGGAAAAAATATCACTATGAACCGCTCTGGAAGAAAAGTCACCGCGTGTTGGGGAATTTTAAATGTTTTTGTTTTTCAAAAACAAGTCCTGCTTTTGTGGGTTTTCTTTGGAAACAATAACTGGACCGCCTTGCAGTCCTGCAGTGTTTTTCAGCCTGAATTCCCGGTTGTACAGTCAAAGTAGGGTGGGCGTTGTGCGGTTTGGGCGGCTGATGCCATGCCACCAGCACCACAGCCTGTAAGATCCACTTGATCCTCACACAATCCACGTAAAACTTTTTATAGCCAATGGTTAAAGGAGAAGTGTGGTATTTGTTGTTTCTTTATGTTCTGCTGCCTATTATCGTGTAGTGTTTCTACGTCCCACATGGGGTGATAAGACTTTTCCTAATGCCTAAAGTATTTCCTATTATTAAGAGGCAGTGTTAATTTTTCTTGACCATTCCAGGTGTGAACATTATTTACATGGTTTATCTACGCTGATATTAATATAGTTATCCACTAGAAATGCAATCATTGATAGCGGGAGCTGATCAGAGAGCTTAGGGAACTGAACATCTGGGGCATGGCGTATCTTCCTGTGTGAGAAAACTGTGTCTGGCGATAGACCTTCAAGGTTCACCAGGGCACGTGAACACAAAATGGCTTCAAAGCAGACAACAGTAAGGAAGCAAACCAATGAGTATCGTTCTTTCACTTGACATGCCCACTCTTTTGAAGACAAGACACCGTGCTCAGTGGCTCAGCCAATAACAGGGTGAGTATTAAAAAGAGCCTAAGGGGCTTATTTACAAGCCCCTTGGGATGCCAGGGCGTCCCTTTCACTATGGGAAAAAGTGATGTACCAGACGCGCAAGGGGCTTGTAAATAGGCCCCAAAATCAAGTCACCTCACACAGGTAACATTTGCAAAAGTGATGCAGGTACAGAAAAATGGTGTGTTACCGCTACAACGCATCTTTTACAACGCGTTCCGTTACAACGCGATTTTTACATCGCAAATACCATTACAATGCATGCCATTACAACGCATGGCATTACATAGCAGATGCTATTACAACGCATGGCATTACATCGTAAGTATTGGTAAGTATTTAATTTTTTTATTTTTTTATTTAATATTTTATAATTGATTTAATTATTATTAATTATTTAAAAATATTTATTTCGTTTTTAAATATTATAAATTAAATATCTTAATTTAAGTATTTTTTAAAATAAGTATGAGTATAGGAGTATATGTTTTGGGGTACTGATGTATATGTTTTGGGGTGTTTGGGTATTTTTAGGTTTTAGGGCAGTGTTTGGGTTTTGGGGTACAGGGGTGTTTTTAGGTTTTAGGGCAGTGTTTGGGTTTTGGGGTACAGGGGTGTTTTTAGGTTTTAGGGCAGTGTTTGGGTTTTGGGGTACAGGGGTGTTTTTAGGTTTTAGGGCAGGGTTTGGGTTTTGGGGTACAGGGGTGTTTTTAGGTTTTAGGGCAGGGTTTGGGTTTTGGGGTACAGGGGTGTTTTTAGGTTTTAGGGCAGGGTTTGGGTTTTGGGGTACAGGGGTGTTTTTAGGTTTTAGGGCTGGGTTTGGGTTTTGGGGTACAGGGGTGTTTTTAGGTTTTAGGGCAGGGTTTGGGTTTTGGGGTACAGGGGTGTTTTTAGGTTTTAGGGCAGGGTTTGGGTTTTGGGGTACAGGGGTGTTTTTAGGTTTTAGGGCAGGGTTTGGGTTTTGGGGTACAGGGGTGTTTTTAGGTTTTAGGGCAGGGTTTGGGTTTTGGGGTACAGGGGTGTTTTTAGGTTTTAGGGCTGGGTTTGTTTTTTGGGGTACAGGGGTATTACGACTTTATATAAATTAAATTAATTAAATTAATTTTATTTAATTTAATTAAAATAATAACTATATTTACAATTATTAATTTAATTGTATTAATAAACGATTATAATTAAATTATATTATTTAAAAATGTTTAATTAATTAAATTCTTTTAATTTTATTAAATATAATTATATTATGTATTATTTATAACTTAATTAAATTATAATTATATTTATTGTTATTAATTACATTATATTATTTTCTATTTATAATTTTTTTATATATCATTAATTATATTATTTTAAATATATTACATTAATATCAATTTTATTATTAATTAAATTACTATAATTAAATTAATTACTGTTTTAAAAATGTTATATTATTTTTATTATTTTAAATTAATTTAATTAACTTTATTACATTTTTAAAAAAAAAGATATACTTACCTATACTTACGATGTAATGCCATGCGTTGTAAAAGTATCTGCTATGTAATGCCATGCGTTGTAATGGCATGCATTGTAATGGTATTTGCGATGTAAAAAACGCGTTGTAACGGAACGCGTTGTAATACATCGCGTTGTACTGACACCAATCCCAGAAAAATGTATACTAGCACAAACAAGTGAGAGGTAGCACTCTGCAGATCTTACACCAGTGAAAATCCTAAAGGGTTGGGATCAGAGTGACTCTTCTGTAGTCATGAAGAAACAGAGCATGAGAGGAAATACCCAGTAGAGCTTGGAGCTTGGAGTTGCACACGGCATACAGGTCATATAACGTTTTTATATAGCACGTACTTCCCCTGTGTGGTGTGTGCAAGCCATTGAGTATAAAGGGGTAGCCCTATATACTGCACAGTGTGTGTGGTTAGAAATGTGTTGTTGTTCTGATCCTGTGTGGGAAGTGTTTCCATGTCGTGCATGAGATCACTGATAGATTTTAACGGATGTGTGTACATTTAATATGTATGTATGCATATATATATATATACATATATATATATAAATATATATATATATTTTTTTTTAATCACACATGGCATGTCACAGCCTATTTATTGGCAAGGCAGCATTCGAAAACTCTCTCGCGGAAACAGTTCATCTGCCATAAGTTCCATATGTGTTTCGGGCATCCTGTCACCCTTGATCTCAGGAATGGCTTCCGAGGAGCTGCAGCGGCAAAAGATAATTGCTCTTGTGATGTTGCTTTTAAATCACGCACATAGGCATAGCAGCTCGATGCATTATGGTTGTTGCAGTCTTTGATTGTGGGACTTTAACAATCAAAGACTGCAACAACCATATTTCATTGAGCTGCCATGCTTATGGCGGGATTTAAAAGCAACATCATAAGAGCAATTATCTTATGCAAATGGCGATGCAGCGCGCCCAATGTACGTTGTTTGATTTATTTAGTTAGTTACTTAATTCTTTTCAGTCGTATGCCGTAGTTTACTACCCCCCACCCTGCCCCTTCCCAGCTATGTCCCACAGCCCTGCAGCACTCCCTCCAGGAGCCACTACTGGTCTGCAGAGCTCACAATGGAATGAGTCACAAAGTTGGGAAATTACAGTGAAACAAGTCACACAGGAGGGTCATGGGAGAGAACTCCCTGAAGAAATTACACTTTAAGATTGTTGGACTTGGCCCTTTTTTTAGGGTCATCCCTGAACTTTTTGCCTTCCTCCTATATTTTTTCTGACCTGTTGTTGACTATTTTATTACTCTGGGCACTTTACCACTGCTGATCAGTGCTAAAGTGCATATGCTCTCCCTACTGTAAATGAATGTATTAATTGGTGATTCCATGATTGACTATTTGGTTTACTTGTCAGACCCTAGTACAGTGCACTGAGTGTGCCCAGGGAATGTAAATCCCAAATGCTGCTAGTGGGCTTGCAGCACTGGTTGTGCCACCCACAGAAGCAGCCTTGTAAAATGTGTCTAAGGTCTGCTATTGCAGAGCCTGCGTGCAGTCTGGTACTGTCATGCTGACTGGGCAAGTACACCCACTTGCCAGTCCCTGAACCTTCCCTTTTCTTCATATCAGACACCCCTATGATAGGCCCAAGGGCAGGGTGCAATGTAAGTATAAGGTAGGACAAGCCCTGATGTGTGTGGCATGTCCTAATAGTGAATTACAGCCATTTTCGTTTTTCACTATTGCAAGGCTACCTGTTCTCCACAGGCGAGAATGGGCTGTTAGAATTATTACATTTTATAATCTTAACTTACTCAGAGAACATGGTATAAATTCGAGTTTAGTATGCATGGACTCAGAATAATAAAATACATCTTTTAGTGAAGTTTATTTTAATATTCTGTGTTTGCAAATACCACCTTTAGAAAGAAGGTATTTGCTTGCCTAACCATTTAAGCCTGCCTCTGCGAGGTTGTGTATTCCTTGTCTGGAGTTTGAGTAACAGGGCTGGGGGATTCCAGGAAACAGAATGAGTCAGCCCAGTGGTGTATAGAGAGATCTGCATCTAGATGGGAGGGAGAAGTTGCACCTGGGACCTGAATAGCACTGTGCCCACCCCCCACAGTGCAGGCTCCACCCCCTGTGGTGCGTCTGATGTCTCTGCCCTGCACACTGAAAGAAGAGAAGAAAGACTATCAACAAAGTGCTCCAGGGCTGTACTTGCCTTCCATAATGCTGGCCTCACATCCTGTTGGGCGACTGATGTTCCTGCTGTGAAAGGAAAGGAGAAGTCTGGTAAACAGAGTGCTTCAGAACTGTTTTGGACTGGGCACAGGCCCCTCTCCCCTCAGAGAACAAAGGATTTTGGGGTATAAATATTGGGACCCTGATCCCAAGAAATTAGATCACTTCTGGACTTACAAGACGAAACCTCTGCCGAGGAGAGAAACCTGAAGAAACTGAGAAGAGACTATTACCCAGCTCGAAGTGCTGCTTGGGGATTGGCCTGCAGTGGTTGCCTGACGGCCAAAGAGAGGAGAAAGAACTTTGTGGACTTTACTTTCAACTTGTGCAAAAGATCTCCAAGGGCTTGGAAGAGAGCTTGCCCCTGACCGAAGTCCCAGGACCAGTGGACTTCACCGGCCTTTGTGGATTGCTGCTGGAAATGCTGTTTGAGTGGCTACAGAGGCAGGGAGCTGTGACCGACTCTCACGACTGGCCCGGTGTCCTGTAGGCACCGCATCAAGCAACGTCCACCTCGAACAATGCAAGCTCTGACCTCACCGACTCTATCCTGACGCCGTCACAGAGCTGTTGCCTGCACCGCTACTGGTGGACACTTCGATGTGCAACGCCTAGCTACACCGACTTGTACTGGTATGACCGATGCGGTCACCGCTGCTGACTTCGAGTCCTGTGAACGCACCGGAGTTGGGCACCGCCTCGCACGCTTTGCGACGCACCGCACGACACGCACCGCTGTCTGGACTGATCAATGCCAGCTCCCAAACTCCGGCTCTGTCGCCGCACAGCAAGCTGCAAGCACCGCATCGAAGCACCGTCTCGCCCTGCAACGCATGCCTTGGATCCACCAACTCTGTCAATGGGCCACTGCCTGCACCGCATCGAGGGACAACACATCCTGCATCGCTTCTTTTCTGCACCGCAACAAACACCGGAACCGGCTCGCACATCCGTGCCGGCCTCAAGTAAAAGGTACTGTGACTGAGTCTGTTGACATTTGAGTGGGCCCATACTGACGCGGTCCACTGGATTTGCTAGACTCCTTGTAATTTCAACACCGCTGTAGCCCGTCTAGTCTACCGACTCGCACAGAACCTTGATCTAAGCCTTTTAACCAGAACTCTTAAAATCTGATAATACTGTGGATTCTTTTTGTTGTTTATTGGTCTTGTGGTAACTCTATATAAAATATACTTATTTTTGATATACAATCTTGTGTGGTATCCATTTGTAGTGTTGTCACTGGGTTACTGTGTGTGGTCAGAAATGCTTAATTTACAACGCCTCTGAGATAAAGCCTTGTTGCTCGTGCCAATCCACCAAGGGGGTGAGCAGGGATTATTTTAGGAGTGTAATCCCCTTATCCTGACTAGAGGAGAGGTTCCCTATTTGTCACAAGTACCTACCTGTGCCAACTAGAGACCCCAACATCTAACAAAGATGAATTGCACTGCAGAGGTGGGAGATAGCGTCTTGCAGAGTGACATGAGTCACACAGGAGGATTCAAAAAGTAGGGACAAAAGAGAGAGTTCTCTATTGACCGTATGAATACACAAGACTTACAGGAGGGATGAGAGAGCACACTTGAGTTCTCACACTAACTGAAGCTGCGCAGAAGAGGTGAGAGAGAGCTCGAATCAAAGTGACAGGCTCACACAGGAGAAGTGGGGAAAATCTCATTGCAGAGTGTAAAATGACACAAGTCACATAGGGGTGAGAGAGTGAGCTCTCTGCAGACCATAGAATGGAACATCACAAAAGAGACTTGGGGCCAAATTTAGAGTTTGGCTGATGGGATTTACTCTGTCACAGCCACAGAGTAAAAAACTCAGCTGCCGAGAGAGAGTAAGCTGCTCACTAAATTTAGAGATGTCCGCCGGTTCAGTGGACACCTCATGCATCGGCAGGAACCACTGTATCAGTGGTTCCTGTCAATGCATTGAACGTTTTATGGATGGATTTGTCAACATGACAGAGCCATACGACAAACTTTCAATGTGTTTTTTCTCCATTTTTTAAAAACAAAATCCCAAAGCAATAACACCCTGCCCCTTACTGCCAGGTTTTACCTGGCGATGATGGACAGTGAAAACTTGCCATTTGTTCTTCCAATCTAAACAGGGTGGGCAGAAAAGTGTCATAACTACCGACAGACCTTACTCTGCCGGGTCATCAGACAAACAAGTCATCAGCGGATACAGAGTAGTATCCTCTGTTGAAATACTGAACTCTAAATGAGGCAGGTGACCTTCAGTTTTGCCGGAGCCTACAGTAACACATCATACAGTAGGTAAGGGTGAGCTCCCTGCAGAACTTACAGTGACGCATGTCATATAGAAGGGACTGAAAAGACACGAGTCATACTGGAACGCAGACAGACATCTTCCAGTTGACCTTCACATTGCATAAGCCAAAGAGGTTGCATAGGGGTGGTAATACTCTTTGCAGAGCATGTAGTGACCGGGCAGTTGCAGGAGATTCAGAGGGTTATCTCTTTTTCTGAGTTCATAGTGTCATAATGAGTGCAGGCATTAATCTGTGAAAGAACCTGGGGGCACATCATCAACACCCAGCGATAATTATCGCTAAGTGCACTTAGCGCTAGTATAATTTTTTCTTGTTTTTATCACGGATATAGCGCGCTATCAGCGACGCTTATCTCCAGAGCGATAAAAATACCAGAGCTAGCTCCCAAATGTGCAATTATTGCTGGGATTCCAGCGATAATCGCACAACGTTTGGCGCTACGTTGTTGATAGGGCATGGCATACTTAACCATGATATCCACCTTTCATTGGATGTCGTGGCTAAGTCAAACTAAAAGCAGGCGTAAGGAAAGTAGCAATAACCGTGTTTAGCGCTACTTTTCGTATCGCTATGCTTGTTAGCGTGCCAATTGATAATTGGAGAAATGTCGGTTAGCAAAATTTCTCCAGTTATTTTTGTAAGGAACGCCTGCTTTGCATCTCATTAGAGATGCAAAAGGAGGCGTAGTGAAAAAGGGTGCTAACATGCGATTTTGCATGTTAGCAAACTGTGGTTGATAGGGCGATAGTTTTATCTCTGCTTTTTTGGCTTTTAACCCGTTAACCACAGCGGCAATTCCGCCGCGGTGTGGGCGTTTCGTTGCACGGGCGGGGCCGCGTTGGCCGTTGGACGTGCACAGCACTACAAAGGTAGTGCTTGCGGCGGCCTACGGCCGACGGCAGCATACAAGGGGTTAAAGCCAAAAAAACGGAGATAAAGTCCCTGCTGATATGCCCCCTGCTTGCTTAGTTTTCAATACCATGTCAAGATTGGTCTTTCTGCCTTAAGGAATTTAAACACAATGTAAATGTATAAAATGTATAGGCAGGAAGAAGGAATTGCATGTATCAGACTGTTTAAAAAGTTGGACTGCTTTCCAGAATAAAATATAGTCCTGTGTGACGCAGAACACTTTTCTCACTGCTCTGTCATTTTTTTTCTTTTCTGTTTCATGTGTTATTTTAGATCAGGCCGGAGCTGCCAGCAATGATGAGGCTGAAAGGGAGGTAAGATATTAATTAGAAATATGTGCATGACGCAGGCAGATAATTGACATAACACGACGTACTCAGTGACGTAAGAACCAGTCTGAACGGAATACATGACGTGCTTATTGTAAAATGTATCTGGACCGGGGACCCCCTTAGAAGGGGACGTCGTGGGTACAATTCACAAAGGTATTTGAAAACTCATATATGTGATATTTGTGGAAAATAAGCTATTAACGGAGCAAAGGTCCTCAAGTATAGCATTTTTGAAGACTAAAAAATGCACTAACGATGTAGAAAATCTGCTATTGTTGATTCGACCATATAAGTTTAAGGAGACGTACGGGGAAGGGTACCCTAAACAAGGGGCCCTGAAAAGCCAGTGAAGTCCCACGAACTGGGAAGTTTATGGGAACTCACTCTGGACCCGTTTAACAGTGGCGAATTTCACTCATTTTAAAAAAGTGCCATGCAATTAGAAATTCCACATCCTGATTCATGGATTGATTTTTTTTTTATTTTGGGGGTTGGGGGCAATCCCCAAACATTCAACAGTACACTACATGCGTAGGAGCAAATCGAAGGGGGCAGATTTCTAAATTTTGTCAGCAGTTCCTTGTGAATCGGACCTTGTAATGAAAGCTACATCCACACATGCGCCTGGGAAGAATTGTATGACCCAAAAATGCATCAGTTCCTGAAACCAACTATATATACACCAACAACTTTAGACACTATTGGTCACGTAACACTAAGATGGAATTCTATTACTAATATCTCAACGAAATATTTCCTATTTAGGATACTTTAGGTAACTAAAGACATGCACGTGCCAACACATTGAATGTCACTCAACTTTATTGAGATACCCTAAAATTTAGCTTCCAGTGGCTCTTCACCCATGTGGTACAGGCTGTCCTATGCTGTGCTTTCCTATGTTAAGTGTCTTTGTATGGATATATTGGGCGATGCCAACAATCTCTCTCTCAGATTGGTTAAGACTAAGGTGCTCCTTTAAGGCCTCAAATACTGCAAAATGATGCAGCGCTGCCCTGCAAGCCTTTACGCTGCGCCAAGCAGCGTAATTTTAAAAGCACATGGATGCATCGTATTAACAAGGTTATGATGCATCCATGTGCATTCCCCAGACGCACAACTGGCTGGCATGTACCAGCGCAGGCATCCTTGCGTCATGTTGCAAGGGTGACTGCATTGCGGGGATGATTGTTTTTGTGCAGGCAGGGACTCTTTCCTGCAAAAAAAACCAATAATTGATGGCATTTTCCTCTTTCTACGTGTGCTGCAGAATGCAGCACACATAGAAAGAGGGAAAAACAAGGAGATATCAATGTATTTCTCCTCGTTGCACCACTTCTAGGCCTCCCCTGGGTAGCCATAGGATTCTGACGCATTCTTAGCTTTACAAAACTTTGTAAATCTAGGAATGTGTCAGTTTCCATGGATGTTGCGTGGGAACACCCACAGCAACACCCATGGAACTCCCCTTTCACGCAGAGTAATGCGTGAAAGGGGCCCATATTTACAAGGCCATGAAAAGTCATACAGGATGACTTTACATGGCCTTGTAAATATGGGCAATCCCATTGCGTAGCTGGTTCGTCAAAAAACGTGATGCACCAGCGGTGCAATGGGCTTGTAAATTTGGGCCTTAGAGTTTGGAAGAGCGGAAGCCAAACTTGTCGTTCTCAGGCCTCATTTAGAGTATAGAGTAGGATCACCGGTGTTGGAATCTATTAATGTGCATGTGTTAGCAGGAAGGGTACCTGACGCATTCTCACTATATCGAGACCGCAATCTCCTGTTACACAGTAATTAAGAGATGAAAACATTTATATGGCAGAAACAGTGTGAAGGATTTTGTCGTTGGAAAAAAGTATGTGAAAATGTGCATACCATCAGGATATATATTTAAGTAATGGTTTGTTATATTTTCTTTCTGCATTGACAATATTCCTTACTTATGGCCAGGGATACTGGAATTATGCGGCTGGGGAAAACCAAATTGTGCGTCAGGGTTGACCAAATTATGTGGCAAGAAAAGGCAAATTACTCAACGTAACGTGGGATAATTTGTGCCAGCATTACATAATTATTTTTACATTTATACTCACTAACACTGTCCTGGCAAAGGTTACAGCTCTTTAGAATCTGCTTAACACCGAAATAGATTAATAGGCAACTAAAAGGAATGTGGGGGGCTACCAGTGAAGGCGAGATACAGGGATGCAAAAGTGCCAGGACTGATTACTCACACCCATGTACCCACACAAGCACATGCACACCCCTCATTCGGTTACATACACAAAACCATTACCACATAGGCAGCAGCAGTGAAGTTGAGGCTGACGGAGAGGGCGAGATGGACAGTCCAAGGTGCTTTGGAGAGAAGGAAAGTGGACGCAGAGAGACAGGAGCAGCTGTGGCCTGGGCAGGTAAAAGAGGTGGGGCGGGGGAGGGGAGCGATATCAACAGAGGACGAGGGGAAAATAATTATTTATTTAATTTTCCCTTGTGGCCGACTATTGAACCCCCCAACCCGGTCCCACTGACCCACATCTCTTTCCTGCACGGGTCGGGGCTAGACAGGAGGGTAATAGGAAGAAGGCTGAGACAGGAGAGAGGATAGCGAAAAAAGGAGGAAGTTGTGGGGGAGACTTCTCTCCCCCACATAGACAGAGGAGGATGAGCAAGAGTGAGGCGAGAGCAAGGAACAGAGAAAAGGGAGAGGGAAAGCATGAAGGTTGAGGAAGGGAGAAAGAAGGGTGAGGTGAAGAGGGAAGGGTGAGATAGACGTAGAAGGCTGAATTGGAGTGAGAGTAAGTTGGTGCACAGTGAGAGGATGGCGAGGTCAGGGGAGAATGGGAGAAGGTGGAAAGAGAGGAGGGTGAGGTGAGACAAATATGAGGGTGAAGTGGAGAAAGAAGGAAAACAGGTGGATAAGGCAGAGAGAGTAGGATGAGGTGAAGAGAGGGCGTTAGGAGAAGTGGAGAGTGGGGTAAGCGAGACAGCTGTGGGTGAAGTGGACACAAAGGAGGGTGAAGCTGGCAAGAGAGGAGTGCAAGACAGAGAGAAAGAAGGGCAAGTTGAAGAGAGCATAAGAAATGAAGCCCATAGGTTTAAACCTCTAGAAATACACAGTTAAAACGTAGTAGACGGGACTTGGCAGTGTGTATGGTATGCAGCTCACATCCTTACCAGTCTGTCCAGCATGGCAGCCTCAGCTCCCAGACACCTCGATGGCTCTGGACAGCCCCACTCATCTTTATGGACCACCCAGACCCTCTATCCAGGAGCCGGGCCTGATGTGAGTGTGCTAAATTGCGTTAATTTTTGGCAAACTTTTGGGACATTTCATCACACTTTCAGAGTGAAATATGGTTTGCGGGCTTCTGAAGTAACTTTTTTTCACCCCAAGTGCACATTTTAGGTAAAATAGTCACTCCAGGCATTGGCAGGAGACGGATTAACACATAAACTGTTTGTCTGCAAGACTTGTAATGAACAGCCAGTCTACCGAGGATGAAAACTGCACAATGCCAATTTCTGAGAAATTTTGTTAAATTTTACAGTGCGCAACATTTAGGAATTTCATCAGCGGAATTTAAATTTTACCCACACCTAGAAGTGGGACTTGGGTCTGTAGTGGAGAATTATTTGACAGGACTGGATTAATTGAGATTATGCATATGCATTCATGTCAATATGAGATGAGTAGTTTGCAGATTCCCATAGGATTCCGAGGCTGGTCAGATTCATATTCCAAATCCAGTATCCATATTGTGTGGGTATGCTGTATACACACATGAAGCAGACCAGTAGTTGAAGCCATTGAAACTCCTGGGGAGTATCTATTTTGTTTTAGTAATTTCGCACAACAGAGTAGTTGAATGAACACAAATACTTGCTGCCAGAACGTTTTGAGTATTTAAAATGAAAATTCTTACAAAACCACGAGATGGCGGCATTGCGCCGTTGATGAAAAGTACATTGACCTTGAGCAAGAAAGAATGCGTTTGCTAAATTTACACTTTCCTAGCAGAGGTCAATTTGCATATGAATATGGTTGTCTAGTTATTTTAAAGTGAGAACTTGCAAGCATGATTTAGAGAAGAGACGAGAAAGGAAAAGTATAGATTATTTTTCATCTACACTTTACAAGTGTTGAGGTAGTATTCAGTCCAAGATCAATATGTGGGCAGTGGAAAAGTAAACATCCTGGCATAGGTTTACTAAGGGCTGGGCAGGCACTCGTAGGGTGCTGCGTAACTTTGTGCTTGTAATGGTAAGTGAATTGGTTCAATGTTTTGCGTTGTTTTGCTCCATGGGAGCACGGAACATTAGCCAATTGCCCATCCTACCGTAAAGTTAGTGCTACTGCCTCAAGAATCAGTTTGTCCATATATATATTACCTATCCATCCAATGCAGAATAGCAGCCACATTTGCATTATTGTGTTGCGCAAAGGCGACAACACAGAGGGGGAGATTTACCAAATCTCCACGCAACACAGCCCAGCCCCCTGCGAGGCTGCACTGCGTTGCGCCACAGGGAGGGAGCAGGAAAGCGTCATATTTTCAAAAAAATGTCTCTCCTCCCCTTTCCCTTGCGCCGGCGCTTATTACAGCTGCCATGCGCCACCCACACACCTTACACCGTAGCGCTAGGGTGTGTGTGTGTGTGTGTGTGTGAATTCAGCATAGGTTTTGTACAGGAAAAGGTACTCTTTTCCTGTTCAAAATACTAGTCCCAGATAGGAGGGAAAGCTTTTCCCACTTTGCATAAGTGCTGCGCAGTGCAGCACGCATGTAAAGTCAGAAAAGGAAGGAGAAATTAAAGCAATTCTCCTTCCTTACACCTAGTTTAAAAGGGATATATGATGTTAGAACGCATACATTTACAACGCGTACCTTTACAACGCGTTCGTAACAACGAAAGTTGTTACCACGCATTGCGCTGGGGGGGGCGCAAAATTGAACAATTTAATTTACTATTCCAACACCAGTCCCCGTGGATAGTAGGGAAGGTGTTGGGATAGTAAATTAAATCATTTACTATCCTTGAGCGCCCCCCCAGTGCAATGCGTGGTAACAACTTTCGTTGTTACGACCGCGTTGTAAAGGTATTCCGTTGTAATGCTTGCGTTCTAAACGCTGCATACCGTTTAAAAGGGCGCAGTTTTCTCACGCTAAACACAATTTACTGTGTTTACTAAATTGGGTTTAGCGTGAGAAACCTTGGGTGGTTGAATGGGAACACCCAAGCACCACCGTTGTCACTCCCCCGTGGCACAAAGTAATGCGAAGCAGCGCTATGAGCTGCTTCTCATTACTTTTACGTTATTTCCAGCGCTAAACAAGTTTAGCGCTGCAAAGTAAATTAGGAAAAAAAGATTTTGAACTGTTTTGCGTCCCTTTTGTGACGTAAACATGGCGCGAAAGCATAGTAAATCACCCCCAGAATCATCACTGCTAAAATTGGCCAGCTCCTTCTGCCATACTCTGCCCTAGCTCTCTAACAAGTTTGCCGTGTGCTACGCACAGCATGACATCATGTTGTGGAGCTGAGTGTGCTTTACCTACCATAGGATTGGTAGTGGAAGGATACTGTCCCCCTGCAAAGAAAAGGACATGTACGCCTGCTGTGAGTGACCCAACAGCAAATGGATTTTCATTTTGGCCTCTGCACACATAAAACCCTGCATGTACACTGTAGGCCTAGGACCGAAATTGACATTGAGACCTACAACCTGACCCTGAGGTCATGGAGGTGGGCCATAATTGTGCCCTTGACTGGATATAGGACGTCTGTCTGTGACCGTGGCCATTTCTAGTTAGTGGTGGTGGCAGCATACTGTGTTTTAGTGATCCATAGCTGAACAGGCCTTTTTACTAGGGGTGGGCAAAGAATTCCGCTCCGCCGGAGTTTACAGCATTTTGCCCACTCCGCATTCTTCGCGGAGTACAGAGTTCTGCAAAACTCCATGAAGTGACGCAGAACAGAGTTTTGTCTCTCACGCAACTCAGCACTGTTAAGTTGGCGAGTTGCTCGCAATAAAAAATAATGTGGTAGACCTCCTTGCGAGATTACTCAGCGCGCATGGGCGCGGCAGGTTGCGACAGCTCATGTTGAAAAATCTGCCGCTCGTGTTGAGAAAGCTGCTGCTCGAGTAGAAGGTCTATTCGAGTGGCAGAAAGCAGCAGCGCCCTCCGGTGCAACGATGAGTGCTGTTTACGCTGATTTTACAGTGCGGGACAAACTCCCAACACTTAAAATAGGTACGAGCAGCACAACTTAATAGAGTGCGCTGCTGGTGGAACTCCGCGGAGCACATGTGAGTTTTTGCAGCACTTTGCTGAGTTCTAAGCAGTAGAACTCTTCCCAGGCCTACAGTTTACCTCTTCAAGGATATGGGCAAAATGCCTACAGGCCAGTACGAGTAAAGTTTCACTCATGTGTCATGACCAGACCACAAACTTACATCTCTCTCTGAATGTTGAGTGTGTGTATGTATATCTAGTAGCAGGAATCCTGTTAGCAGAGGTACTTGTATTTTGTGATAAGGGAGATCCGTTTTGGGTTGCTCCTGGTCTGATATGGCACAAGATGGAAGTTGCCAAACAGCCCCAGACATTGTTGCCCTCATTTTTGTTGAGGAGGATGTAACCCTACAAGTAGAAGTATGAAAGGTTGGAAGCAGAACTGTTAATAGAAAGGCTATGCAGCTTTATAAGTAAAAGATTTCTGATTAACTGGTCCTGACCAATGACATCTGAGTAAAGAAGGTTTACTGTAATTATACTTGTATTTATATAACACTTACTACCCCTGACGAGGCATTGAATCACTTTTCGGTGAGTTGCTTGCTATTGTGGAAAACACAGTGCATTAGTGGTGGACTAGTATAGGGAAACATAAGATGCTAAGTGGAGCGGTGAACATGTTAGTCTTTTAGTTGCATTGAATAAGATAAAGGAGGGATATAGAAGGGAAGAGTCTAGAAAGGGTTATTTGTGAGATCATAGTAGTAAAATTTGGTTTGGGATGAGTCAAAGAGTGGAGGTTGAGGGCATAGTGAAAGAGGTATAGGCTGAGACATAAAATAGTGAATTGGAGAGAGTTGATAATATTTTTATCTACAGTGTGAGTAAAACAATAAATATATAGTTTCATAACCATGTAAAAAAGGTATACGTACATATGAAAAATAATAAAGAGATATAAAATTGTATTGTATAACATCACATATGTACATGCATGGATAAATATTAGGAAACCCAGGCTTTCAAGTGTTGATGTACATAAATCTAATTTATTTATGTATTTGTATTAATATTTTTAGTAATTTTATGTTCTTTTTAGTTATTTCTTTATATTTATGTATTTTATTGTATATTTTCCCTCATTTTTTCAACAGTGAAACACTTATAGAAACAATTGTTATGATCATAATTACACATTGTGATAAAAAATATCAATAACAGGGACCCAAAAGCATATAATCAAATTACGTAAACTATGCAGCGACCTATAAACATGTTAAGCATACATGAGTAGTTAAAAATAGGGTAGTGTGTCCGTAGGGAATGCATTTTATTTGTTGCTGCTAATAACCTTGCATCATTTGACAAATCTTCAAGAAACCTTCCCAAAAAGTGCTCTTTTTTGCTTAATTTGTGCATGGAAACTATTGGGGTGAAACGTCAAGCGGAAGCCAAGAAAACAAGCATTTTCAATGCATTAGTCCTCACATTTGGAGTTAGAGTGATTAGCATTGTAAATGACAATGCCTTTTATATATGTGTTTTGGTTTGGAGTGTAGTGGTGTATGTCATGTGGAGTTGAATTTTGCGGTTGTGTTGGAATTGTTAGTTGTAGAATTGTATAGTGTGAAGTGTATTTGTGTAGCGGAATGATGTAACATGCTGAATAGATAAGGGTGAGAGCTGCATGGAATTGATAGAAAGGAAGATAGAGATGGATATGTAGTTTGTGCATCAAGTGGTGAAAGATCTCCAGACAGAGGAGCAGAAGGTGTGTAAGAAAGATAGAAAGAAGGGGACAGTAAGCTACAGACTTATAAAGAGGGAGCACCTGTGTACGCAGAAGACACGCTAAGAAGAGGAGGATAGGATGGATTTGAGGTTTGGAAAATTTTAAAAGGTAAGGGAAAGGAACAGTGCTTGAAGACCTGAAGTCAACCATATGAGAGAGTGTTATTGGTTGTTGTGGAATTGTGTCATGTGGAGTGGATATTTGTAGTGTAATTATGGTGCATGGTGTGTAGTGGAATTATGTGGAAGTAATTATGTGGTTTTGAGTGTAGTTGAAATTATATGGAGTAGGATTGTGTTTTATGGAGTGTAAATATGTGGACTGGTATTTTGTGTTGTGTAGTGGTATGTTGTGGAATTTAATTATGTGGTGTTTTGTTCAATTTTGTGGGCTTTTGTAGTGTAGATTGGATGCATGTTGTGTGTGTTGGATAAAAGTGTTGTTGAGTAGCATTATGTAAGTTTTTGCCGAATTATGTGGTGCAAAATAGAATTTCGTGGAGTGGAATTGTGTGGAGTGGAACTGTGTGGTGTTTAGTGAAATTATGCTGATTGGAATTATGTGGATTGTTGCTATGTGGCAGTTGCCAGTGTCCTAGAGTGGAGTGTGCGAAGTAGATTGTCATTGACAGAATTTTGTGGAGTTGACAGTCGTAAAGAGGAGTAGGGTGGGGGAATAGAGCGCCATAGAGATGAGTAGAGTTCAGTGGCAGAGAGTGTTGTGACGTGGAATAAGGTTGAGTTGGTTGGAGTGGATTGAGGTAGTGGGTGGATTGGAGGCAGACTAAGGGGCTCATTACTAAGGCGGACGGACTGAAGACTGTCCCCCATCGTCCCAGTGATGGGGACCACCCATCTATAAGGCTGCGGTCCCACATATCCAATCACAATGCGTCCACTACCACGGCGGCCGCATAAGGCATTTTCTACACTGCGGCGGGTGCTGCTAGCTGTAGCACCCACCAAAATGTAAAAAAGGCAAATTTTGCTTTTCTCTGCTCTACGTGGGAGGCAAAACAAGGTGCTTGTCACATGGTACAGGGAAATGTAGGGAGACACCCTAGGCGCCCCCCCAAGTGCAGTAACAAACTGACCCCACAAGGGCGCCCCACAATGGGCCCCCCACAATGGGCCCCTAAATCAATCCCCGCCAGAATTTGTATGGCGGGGGAACCGCCATGGAAAAGTTGGTGAGATCCAGCATCCTGATCTGGCGGGTGGTGCCTGCTAGCCACCGCCACCATTCTGAAGATGCGGTGGGGTCCGACAGGCAATCGTAAATATTACCTCTGTTGGACCCGTGGGGAATGGGCTTTCCTCCTGCCACCACACCACCCGTCATCACAATCTGACAGGCGGTAATTGGCCTTACGATGGCAGTGAACCAACCACCGACAGCCTGTCAGTGGCGGGTTCACTGGCATCGTAATCAGGCCCGAAGTTCTGGTACTGTCTTGTTACATATTTAGGATGCATTTTAAAAAATACTCTTATTGTTCTATTTAAACTATAACAGAACTTGTAGTGATGCACCACTAAAACAATAGTAACAATGCTTAGTTGTTTTAAAAGCCTCTCTTTATAGAATTGCATTGCCTCCTGAGAAGAGCTGCAAATGCCCCACTGAAAGTACAGTGATACTATTGAGGAGTGCCGATTAAGTACATTAAATGCATGATAGCCATGCTGACAAGTGCTCTTCCAGACATATTTACAACACAACACTGTGAACAAGTGTGCTATTATCCCACGTAAAATATGACTGCAAGAACAGTCCTCTGTTCCCTGGTGTGCCCCTTCCCGGGACAGCCCCACAGGCCTCCGCCATTAAAATCGGGGAAGCGAAGAGCTCTGCACAGGGCTGGTGAGCAGGAGGCCGCTTGAGAGGTGAGGAGACTTTCAGCTGTGGAAGGGGAGTGTGAGGGTGTTGGGTTCGATGTATTTAATATATATCTGTATCGTTAATTGTGGGTTTATCTTTGAATGTGAGCGTATGCCACTCTTACCTATGTTCCATCTAGAATGGTGGATTGTGGAATGGTCAGAACAGCAGTTGTACTGTGGTGATGCTCTGGCCGGTCGTTTATGCTGAACTCTCTCTTCACCAATAAAGAGACTGAACTCACCTTCCTGGAATCCTCTTCCTTTCATTGGCGACGACCGTATTCACACCCTGGACCGGTGTGGCACAAACTTCATCGTGTTTGGTTCAGTTTGCCTTTCATCGATCTTGTTTGCTGTTCCCTGCGGAATGTAAATCATCTGGGCTTTCAAACAATTGTGAGTTTTTCAGCCCCATTCGTCTCTTGTGCAGACCTAATACAAGCACCTTTGACGTCATCCATGAGTGCCTGCTGGTTTCACGTGCGTGTGTCATTGCGCGCGTGCTATTCTTGACTCACATCACTCTGTTTCATCTGCATGTGCGAACGTGCGATATTAGCAACGGCGTTAGCTAGGAGCAGCGTCTCCATCCGACGGACTTCGCTAAGCAAAGGATCTTCATGCTACGTCGAGCCGCCATTTTCATTTCCTTAGCAACGTGTAACGGAAACACGTTATTCAACAAAGTTGCAGCTGAAATTTTAGACTGTCCCTTGGCAAACAGCACCTTGGATATCTATTCTTGGAACTGTGTATCAGCCTCGATTCGCTGTTTCTCCAGTGCATCATCGGTATTCATGCTGGTGCACATAGCTGTAATAAACAAGTCTTCAAGTCTCCAGTGCGTTGTCATGTGTTCACGCTGATACACACAGCTGTAGCTTACAACTCCTCAAGTATTTGGTCACAACGTTTGCATATCAATCGTTGATATGCACAGCTTTTAACTAACTTTACTGTTAGTACAGTTATTTGTCAACGTTGTGTGTCATGGTGCATTACTTATATTGTAGATTTGCATTGTCTTTATCTAACCACATTAGTTTCCCTTACAGTAAAATGTGTTTAATTGTGTGCGATATATTAACATTTAACTGTTCCTGCACATACATATTATATACCATCATGTAGCAATCTGTACTTCCACCTCCTACTTTTCTATCGAATCCTGGATAACCTCCTTTAGAATGGGAGTTATGGTTAGAATGTTTCAAGGCTTATCTAGAAGCCATTGAAGCAGAAGTTTTTACTCAAAAACAGAAGTTTGCGCTACTGCTACATTCTTTGGGTACAGAAGGGAGAAAGGTTTTAAAACACTTATCTCCTCTGGAAATTATGGGCGAAGGTGATGCTAGTGATTCAGTTGATCAATATTCATCTACTATAAAAATGTTAGAAGCCAGGTTTAAAAAGAAGCGTAATGTTATTATGGAAAGACACAAGTTTTATATGAGGAAACAATTCCCTAATGAGACGGTGGAGGTTTTTGTAAATGATCTAAGAGCTTTAGCTTCTTCTTAAAACCTTTCACGATGAAATGTTGAGGGATCAATTGGTAGAAAAAAACAATAGTAAAAAGATTAAAGAAAAATTACTAACCACCCCTAATTTAACCTTAGATAAGGCCTTAGACATAGCTAAGAACATTGAAGCAACTGCGTTGTACATGGACCAAATGACAGTGGACACCAAAGCACATGCATTAGTTGTCGATAAAGTTGTTTCCAAAAACGAAGTATGACAAACACAAACCATTGGTTTTCAAAAGTGTGTAAGTCCAGACCTCATGTTTCCCATTTTAAATCTAACACAAAAAAGATTCTTTCCATTGAAACTAAGTTCAAATCAGATCCTGAATCTGATAGTGAGGAGGGATATGAAATCATGATGTTATTTTGTGAGAATGAGCTAGGAGTCAGTGATTCCCAAAGTAATATGACCCCTCCTAATTTGTCGGAAAATATGGCTAAGTTATGGAACTCCACTCTTCCAATATAAGACGTCCATACTGTCAAGTAGAGATCAATGGTACGCACATCTCTATGATGGCTGTTTCAGGTTACTGTTTCACATTAATAGGACCTGAAGAATGGCGCAAACTAACACAGGTTCCCTTGAGGAAGTCCTTAATCAAACTGGTAGCCTATGGTGGCAAACCCATTCAAGTTTTAGGCGAATTTAATTGTATCCTAGCATTTAAAGAACGTTCCACTCCAGCTACTGTTTACGTGACTGAAGATAAATCTTCTCTTTTGGGTTGGCTAGAACAAAAGAATTTGGGAATCATTTTAGACCCTAACAGTCCGGAACAGGTTTTGCTCAGAGATCATCTAACGGTTTCTACTGTTGGTGTTAGTGCCAACGATTGGAAGACTTCTTTTCCTGCTGTGTTCAGTGAAACTCTTGGTTGCATTAAGAATTTTTCTGATCAAATTGTTCTTAAGCATGGTGCACAACATGTAGTGCACAAATCTAGGTGAGTTCCATTGGCCATGAGGAAGGAATTATCCCAAGAACTGGACTCGCTTTGCAAACAAGGTATCATTGAGCCTATTGAGTGCTCAGAATGGCTTTCTCTGGTGGTTTTAGCAATGAAACCCAATGGGGCTCTCAGGATGTGTTGTTATCTTAGAGATTTGAATGACAAAATATGGGTAGACAGGCATCCCCTGCCTAATATTACTGAAATGTTGAGTTTCCTCAATGATGCTAAAATATTCACAACCTTTGACATGTCTTCAGCCTATCATCAGATTACTCTAAAGAACGAGAGTCGCCATCTCACATCTTTTGTTACTCATGCAGGTGCATATAGGTTTAGAAGAATGCCCTTTGGTTTAGCGTCAGCCTCTGCCATTTTTCAACGGGTAATGGAATCCATGTTTTTAAGTGTGCCAAATGTTAAATGCTTCCAAGACAACATATTAGTCTATGGTAAAGACACAGAATCTCATGACAAAACTTTAGCTATTGTATTATCTATTTTGTCTGAGTGTGGTGCAACTTTAAAGGCTGGAAAATGCAAATTTGCTGTTGAAGAGGTGAATTATTTGGGGTATAAGTTATCAGCTAAAGGAGTGGAACCCAAAGAAGATTTCGTGTTAGCCATAAAATCCTTTCCCACTCCTCAAAACAAAGATCAAGTGAGATCATTTTTCAGCATGCTAGAATTTTATGCAAGATTCATTCCTAATTGTAGCAGTAAGACACACAATTTAAGATTACTTATGAAAAAGAATCAACATTTTCTTTAGTCATCTATTGTAGAAAAGGAATTCCAATCCATAAAATTAGATCTATGTTAAGCTAGTCCTTTACAACCATTTGACACACATGATAAATCCATTGTAGTTAATTATGCCAGTCAGTACGGTTTAGGTGTTCTTCTGTTACAGCTCAGAGAGGGAAAGGAAGAGGTCTTAGCTTTTGCTTCTCGTACCTTGAGAGGGGCGGAGTCCACATATTCAGTTGTGGAGCGTGAAGCTCTAGCATGTTGGCGGGGTGTGGATCACTTCAGACAATATATATGGGGTTCTGAGTTTATGATACGTATGGATCACAAACCATTGATTAATCTGTTTATGACAAAGGGTGCGGGCAACGCTACTCCTCGCATATCCGAGTGGTATTATAGGTTGATGCAGTTTCATTTCCACCTAGAATATATTCCTGGTGTTAAGAATATTTTTGCCGATTGTTTATCCAGATTTCCTTTGTTGAATGTGCAATCTGGTGAACAAGGTGAGGAATATTGTAGTGTTGTTGCTGCATTGATGGATTCTAATTTTGCTTGCATCTCTGAGGATGAGTGTTCAACAAGATATATTGTTACAAAAGGTAATTTCTATTCTAGGCAAAGGTGAATTACCAAACCATGATAGTGTGGTTTCTTTCAAGCATGTTTTCACTGAATTGAACGTACAAGCAGGTATACTTAGAAGAGTGGAGTTGTTGGTCGTGCCAGTGACTCTTCAAAGCAAGATCCTAATCTTAGCCCATGAAGGTCATATTGGCATGAGGGCCATGACAAGAAGACTTAGAGAAGTATTCTGGTGGCCTTGTTTGGACCGTTCAGTTGAGCACTTTGTAAGGGATTGCTTTTCATGTGCCACAAGTGACAAGTCTCTAATTACTTTTCCGAGTCCAGTGGAAGCCATTCCCGTTCCCGACAAACCGTGGGGTGAGTTAGCTTTGGATGTCATTGGGCCCATGTTCATGTTAGATGAAAGGAGTAGGTATGGTTTGGTGTTGGTGGATTATGGCTCAAGATGGCCTGAAGTAAAGTTTGTGAAATCAGCGACCATGGAGGAAGTTGTTAAGTTTCTTCAACCTTTATTTTTACAGGAGGGTTCCCCAGTCAAACTGGTTACCGATAATAGAGTACAATTTATGTCCAAAGAATTGCAAGAGTTTTTGTCACATTGGGGAGTCAAACACATCACCACATCTTTATATCATCCCCGCAGCAATGCTCTGGTGGAACACTGCAATAGGGTAATCAAGGACAACATCCAGTTGTCTGTGGTCAATGGGTTAGACTAGAGGAAAGAGCTGTCTACTTTACTATGGGCTTTGCGGACCACACCCAATGCTGTGACCAAAGTTTCTCCCTTTACTTTATTGAAGGGTAAAACTGCATCTTCCAAGTTGGTTAGACCGTGGATGTATGATCTTAGTATTCCTAAGGTGGAACTTGATAAAGTAAAGGCTGAACGTCTTACGGCTCAAAATAAGTATGTCACGAATGAACCAATTAAAGGGAGGAAACAGTTTGCTTTTAAAGTAGTTGATTGGGTTAAGGTGAGATCGCCTGGTTTTAGAGCTAAGGGATATTCCAAGTTTTCAAATTCTTTACAAATCACATGCATTAGAAATAGATCAGTTAGACTGAGCAATGGCAAATGGTGGAATATGGAGAGATTTTCCAAACAAAGTTTACCTGGTAACCTCAATGCAGCAGCATTCTCCAAAAATGCTTCTGAGGATATGCATGGTGAACTTGGTTCCAGAAGTTCTGCAAGGGAATGCAAACCTCCCATTTGGTTTAAGGATTATGTTGAATCGTGATTTGTATTCCTTCACATGCATTGTTGCTTTAATTACTTTTATTTTTTTGTTTTGCTTAAGGGGGAAGATTTGTTGGTTCTATGTATTTAATATATATCTGTATCTTTAATTATGGGTTTATCTTTGAATTTGAGTGCATGCCACTCTTACCTGTGTTCCATCTAGAATGGTGGGTTGTGGAATGGTCAGAACAGCAGTTGTACTGTGCTGATGCTCTGGCCGGTCGTTTATGCTGAACTCTCTCTTCACAAATATAGAGATCGAACTCACCTTCCTGGAATCCTCTTCCTTTCAGGGGGGCATAGTATTTTTCATTAAACTTTATTGCTGCTTCCTTTTTATTCCCTTTCTATTGTGGGTTTTCATTCTTTACCGAGGTTCAGGCCGCCGCGCTTCATGTTTTCCATAAATCACCTCATCTCCCAAGGACATCCCCCACCATCTCCCGCAATTCGCTGCTGCTCCTACAGAAGAAATGTGCCTCCCCTTATCAGTTGAGAAACACTGGTACAACCTATACATCACTCCTTTAAAAGAACTCTGTTTTGGACAGCTAATCAGGACTATTATGTTTATATTTTAACTTAAAGTGACTTTCACCTTTATGTGTGGATGGGACTTGCGAGGAGGGGAGTCGGGACGTTCATAAAGCTTCTTTTTTTTTAATTTTATACTGTAAAGATTTTAAGTAATCATGCAGTTTATTAATAAAATTGTCAAAAAATTACAGAAGAAATCAAATTGTATGTGCCCCATTTGCATCCTGAATCACCTACAGAAAATACAATGTGAAAGGTTGTTTTAAATTGGTCCCTTTTGACAGTGCTGCTGCAGAAGAAAAGAGGCAGACGTCATTACAAACTGCATACTTGCAGGCCCTGTTTCAACGTCATCCACCGCTAGGCACATAAGGGCCTCCCTTTTGCAGTCTGTATTTTAGCATTACAGATGGGCCAGATGGAAGGGAATGTGTCTGAGCGGTTAAAGCTCCAGTCTCTCCAGGGGCATGTGTTCGAATCCAACTGCTACCAATGACTTTTTTTTAGTGTAATGTCCGTATCGTATTTCGGGGTACATGACTGCAAGACATTTTTATTTTGAAAATATTAGGATCGGGTCTCTTTTCATCAGGAAGTGACATTGCTATTATTGTTAACAGTAACAATTGCATGACGAAATCAGGTTTTGGCGCGCAGATTTAAAGACATTTGACTAACAGGATGCTCTCTTACCTCTTTGGATCTGATGATATTTTGCAATCTTTCTACTTCATGCAACAAGGAAAGTCATGAGTCTGGCGTTGCGTTTTTTTTCCAGCCAGAGGCAAGGTTTAAGTATGAAGTACACAAGAGATCCGATGTGTTTGTAATAATGTAAATGTGACTGCCAGTGACTGACAAATAAGTTATGCTTTCCTAATAGCCTATTAGAAAATTATACTGCGAGACCTCATAACATTAATTACATTCATTATGCTCTCAGACAAAACTGAGATACACTACAGGTGTTACTTTTGTAGCTGTAGTTTACCACAAGCTCAGCCGTAGTGAGCCTGTACCTCAGCGTTAATCGTGATGACTTCCATGTTTAAATTCTTCAAAGAACACAGTAAAATCCCTATGGCATCGCTGTAGAGTTGCTTACTTCATGCATACCATGTTAAGTTCTGCAGTGATTAAAATACTCCTCTTTCCAGCCTGCACCACCTTCAAAACCAGCTGCTTCAACTGCAAAGCCAGTATGAGTGGCACCCTTGCCTATATGGATGACAAGTTCACCATCCATATTGGCTTTATGCACATCCACAGCAAGCACACCTATCAGACGGGGGATGAAGAAGTGCAAATAAGAGAAAACCCAAAAGCTTAAGACCTTCAAAAATCTACACACCAAGGATATAGACCAATATCCCATATCTATTCAGACAGCGAGACCCAGCTCCAATTTAAAAATAAGCTGAATAGTTACCTCTTTAAAGAATACTACATCATAATGGAGAAACAGTACACAGACCTCGCCTAACATGCATTGACTCTATGTTTGGCTTTAACCCAGTACAAGGCTCCACTGCCTTTTGTATAGGTATGTGTTATGTGAATACCACATACATAGTACATACATACATATAATACACTAATCTGGAATTAATTTGTTAACATTTGATTAAAGATATAAGTTTTGGAGAGATCAACAACTAACATATCAACCCAATGTGACTAATAAATGTATTTTGACTTAATAGAACTTTAAAATAAATGTACATCATTTATTAGGGTTAAAAGATTTTCTTTATTATTATCGTGATATCAGTACAAGTAAAGTTGCTTCAAAGAAGCCAAAGAACTAATGGTCAATTGATGGCACTTATTGTGATGTCATTTCCTGTGATGTCATGTAGTATGCAATTTGGGGGAGCATCGCATATTCCCTTTCTGTCTGAAGGCTCAAACATCCTAGAGGTATCCCTGTACACCACACTGACGGAAGAAGATCCTACCAGTGCAATTGCTAAAGAAGACTTCTGGAGTTGTGATTGTGGAGCTGCTGCGGTACCAACCAACTCATCACATGCAGAAGACAGGATTGCCCAAACAAGCCCCAGTTTTTGCGACAGATCGCCCCTTAGCCCATTCACTAGCACACCAATGCATGGTTATCCCAAGCGCGCATTAAATTAGATAATGCCATACATCTGGGAGACTTTTGATACAGCTGTAATTTCACTGTAATTTCTCAATGCAAAACCTCATCTACCTCTATTTTACCGTTGAAAAGGGGTTGTGACCTTGACACCATGTATTACCTTCAGGAGACTTTACATAAACATGAACAGTCAAACATGCAATTATTGTTTAAGCCAATGAAGAGACTTGTTGAGTATTTTAAAGCGTTTTATTTTCTAGTCAAAAGTAATTTTTTTTGCTTACCCTTTATTCATTAGTAAAATATCAATCAGGTTACAGAATTTGGAAAACAGGAAAAAAATAGCATTAATACAGAACATATTACAGTCTGCATATAAGCATCACATATAGAAAAGAAAATGTGGCGCAAGTTATCAGTTAAAACTCTTAAAGAGTTTCTAAAAAAAAGATTCTTGCACGGCTAATCAATAATTAAATAATTTGCAAAAATCTCTCATAAAGAGAAATAAATGCATAAGACAAATACATCTTTTCAAAACTAATTAATTAGTCAAAGCATAAGCTTAGAATTTTAGCATCTAAGCCTATTCTAATCAGCTGTACGCTCTGCTCTGGATGATGTTCAATCTGTCTCTCTCCCTCTCCATCATCTGACAGGAAAGCTGCTCCTTGAAAGTGCCCTTCCTTCACAAGACCTTAAAGGAATGTGGCCGGTCTTGCCAAAAATATGACGTGCAAGGACTTCTCTGAAAAAAATTTGAGCAAGAAACCTCCACTCTCCTCATACGCAAATATCCACCAAGGCTGCACCTGCGACGATCATGTACCTAACCCATATGAATGTCTGGTCTAATCTGCTGCCTTTTTGCTCTCCTCCCTCTCTGACAGAGGCCCTCTAGCTTAAAGAGAAAAAGCCCCCACTCCCCCAACAAGGTCATTATTTATAGTCTAATTCTTGGCAGACTACACAAAAATGTTTCATATTCAGAAAAGCTTGTACCTGATTGGCCAGCCATGATGGCAAGAGGTCTCATCATTCTGATATCATTGCAAATTCTAATCATACCAGTTTTAACAAAAGAAGCGTTAATGATTAATACATGTATATGTTTTAGCATCATTTACTAGGAAAAAAGTTTCATTCTAATGTCCTCCTTCCTGTCACAGTGCAGGCAGGAAGGATACTTTAACTAACACTGGTACATAGGCACAATCACAAGAATGTACAGTTCACAGTGGCCTTGACTCCTTCGTGTCTTGAGGCAAGCTGGCACAATCTGCGCATGCTCTCTTCTTTTAATGCAAGTCACAGCCTTGCTGGATTCACAGGCAGCCATTTTATCTTAGGCCCAAAAACAAAACAAACACAAAAGAGTATTAACTTTATGGAAATAAACCCATTATGTTTTCCCAACCCCATACTAATATCCCTTATAAATGTTTACCTAGCAAAGCTATTAGTTTAATGCAGCTTTTCTGATTGTTTGTGCACAACATGCCAAAAATAAAAATGTGCAACAGCATAAGCATGCACTAGTGTAAATTTTCAAAGGGCACACAGTTAATACATACTCATAGCAACATGCTTTAATGTTTTAGATAGCTTTTCATGCAAAAAAAAGTATGTAGCCCCTTGTGTAGTGTTTGGTGCATTTGTTAATTAACAAACATTATAAAAAGAGGTGTTATAAACTGAACATGTTTATCCAAATATGCAACAAAGCCAAAGTCTCTTATGGAAAGGGGCGACCACTCGGTCCCCCCGAACGTATGGTAGGGTGCCCTGACCCCCCCCAGGAAACCATTTTGGGCGGGAGGCGTGTCTCGGCTGGTATGCCCGAAGCGGCGTAGCCGGGGCGCGCCTTTTCCCGCCCAAGAGGGTTTGTCCTAGACACCTACACCGTTGGCCACGCCCTGTAGGCTGATCGGAGGAGGGTACACGCCCTCCTGAGGAAGAATAAAAGGAGCAACAATCCAAAGAAGCATCCTCTTGTTCCTGTGCTTGGAAGCTGCACCTCCTCATTGCATGTGAGCCCTCGACGGAACAAGGAGCCAATTTTGAGAACTTGTAATTTTGTGCTTCTCTTTTCAGTGATTCCGAATCTTTGGATCCAGGACCTCGTCGGGCAGCAAGTTTCAAATATCCGATAACGATGCCTGGCAAGAAGGTCGGAAAGAAGGTTAGGACCGAACAGATGCTTCGCATGCTGGTGAAAGACATGGCGAACATGAAAAAGCAGATGGCGGCAATGAATAATACGGGCAGGCCGAAGAAAGTCATCGGACCAGCATTGCCGGGAGTAGTCCCTGCCGGGAGAGGTAAAAGGGCCAGGAATAGGGCGGCAGGGGGGGGAGGCCCCAGTTCCCGAGACACCCCCGGCGAGCCCGGTCAGTCCAGTGGAGGCCCCAGTTCTGATCCCGAACGCGGGACAGCCGATCCCTGTTGTGGTTACACCTGTTAACGAGGAGGATATGCCTCCCAAGTTGGCCGCCCAGTTAGCTGCATGGTTAGGCAAAAACACCGAGGGTGCTACGGCGCCAGGAGACACGGCCGAAGAGGCCAGGTTACTAATGAAGCAGTTGCGGCAGTCGAGAGATGCTGCGAAGGCGCCTTTTCCTCTTGTTTCCCCTCAGGTTCCCTCGGAACAACCGGCGTCTGGCGTTGGAACAACAGCAGGACCAGCTACCGATTCGGGTAAGCAGCCGTTGCCAATGGCAAGGGAGGGATCATTACCCTCAAGAAGGGAAAGGGTGGTCCAACATATCCCGATGGCCATGAAAGAATTGATCTGGGCTGATAAATATGTGAACATGTTTTCTCTCTTGACCGACCACCATGAGGTAGAGCACGTTAAAAGTCAGAAGGATTTGTTGCATCCGAGTGTATGGCGTGCAAAAATGGCGGGATTCAGGGTGGATGAGACGATCGCTAATTGGGCCAGGGCGTTTGCAATGTTCACTGCGATCATGGGGGAACGTAGGCCCGAGGTATTGACGGAATTGGCTTGCTACCAGACACGTATAATGGATTTCTATGAAACGTATGAAGGCAATCAATGGCTGGGTTATGATAATAAGTTTCGTAAGGCCAAGGAGCACGACTCATCTCTGACGTGGGATTGTTTCGACTCCATCTTTTGGCCGAAGCAGCTCAGGCCGAGCACGAAGAAGTCGTCTTCGCTTGGCGGGAATGGGGCGGAGCCCTCCCGCCAATATTCGGCGGCGCCCTTTCGAGCGGGCACCAGCAGTGATCAACACCCAAGGAGTAGTGGGAACTCGGGTAGAAAAAGGGTCTGTTGGAGCTTTAACAGAGGCAAGTGCACGAGGCCACAAGGGACATGTAAGTTCAAGCATGAGTGTGCGGGGTGCGGACAATCTTCACACCCCGAGAGTTCGTGCAGAGCCAAGAATGGTGATACAGGGGGTAGAGGAGGGGCCAAACAGGTCTAATGTCGACCGAGGGGCACCGCTACCTACTCCCGTGGACATCATGGCAATGATCCCTTGGCTGAACGAATACCCTGATCATGTCTCCCCCGGGGTGTTGCGAGACGGTTTCTCATATGGTTTCCGCATCCCGGCGGGGGATTTTCGGGGGAAATCACAGTGTAAGAACCAACTGTCGGTTCAACAGAATACGGCGGTAGTGCAAGCTAAGATTGCAAAGGAGGTGGCCCGTGGTCGGGTTGCTGGACCATATGGGCATCCGCCAGTTACTAACTTCATTTGTTCACCGTTGGGAGTAGTCCCCAAGAAGGACCCAGGTGAGTTTAGGTTAATCCATAACTTGTCCGCTCCTAGGGGTCTTTCGGTGAACGATGCGATTGACCCCGGAGTTTGTTCGGTGCGGTACGCCTCCTTCGATGAGGCCGCCGCCATGTTGAATCGCCTGGGGCCCGGAGCGCTGATGGCAAAATCAGATATTGAATCAGCGTTCCGGTTGCTCCCGGTACACCCACAGGATCAGCGTTTGTTAGGTTTTGTGTTTCAAGGACGCTACTACATGGATAAATGTATGCCAATGGGTTGCTCCATCTCTTGTGCGTATTTTGAGAGATTCAGTAGTTTTTTGCAATGGGCGTTCACCAGGGCTACGGGCTTTACGCAGGTTATGCATTACCTTGATGATTTTTTGTTCCTGGGGGCAGCCGGTGACACAGAATGTGCACAGGCTTTACTGGAATTTTGCAATCTCATGAAACGATTTGGCGTGCCACTGGCACCAGGGAAGACAGTGGGGCCATCTACTTCACTCGAGTTTCTTGGAATTGAGCTCGACTCTGTGGAGGGATGCTTCCGTTTACCCAAGGAGAAGGTAATGAAATTTAAGGCCTCTCTCGAATTGTGCATCTGCGAGAAAAAGGTAACTCTCCATCAGTTGCAACAAACAGTGGGCCAGCTTAACTTTGCCCTTAGAGTGATACCGATGGCTCGCCCCTTTTCCCGCTCTTTTGCACAAGCCATGGTTGGCCTCAAGGAAGGGCACCACCGCACACGACTGTCAGCAGAGGTTCGCCAGGATATGCGCATATGGTTGACATTTCTGGCGGATTTCAACGGTCGCGTCGTGTGGAATAAGCCACCAGCTTCCTCCGAGGAGCTGGGGTTATGGACCGACTCGGCGGGGAGTGTGGGATTTGGCGCCATCTTCGGTAATCGATGGTCGGCGCGAACATGGCCAACGTGGTGGCACGGCAGTGGGCTCACAGGTAACATTGGGTTTCTTGAGCTGTTCCCCATTTTGGTGGCCTTGAAGACATGGCCGGAGGGGTTTCGTGATCGCACAGTGGTGTTCTGGTCTGATAACATGACCGTGGTTGAATGTATCAATAATCAGGCAGCACGCTGCAAGTGGATTTTTAGATTACTGAAAGAAATTGTTCTACTGTGTATGAGATTAAACGTCCACTTTAGGGCAAGACACGTGCCTGGTGTACTGAACCAGGCGGCTGATGCACTCTCTCGTTCCCACATGCAGGCCTTCAGGGGTTATCTACCCTCTGCGGACTTGGTGGCAGCACCATTTCCCGAAGCTCTCTGGTCACTCGGTGCCCCGGATTACAAGACCTCGCGGGAGCAAGTCTAGCACCCAGGACAAGGAAGGCATACGAAGGAGCGTTCCGTTCCTATTGGTCATTTTTGGGTCCAGCTAGGGGGGAGCATTGGGGGCAGGAGGAGTGTGTCCTGAAGTTTCTGGTATCACTACATCAGGCAGGCCGATCAGCGGCAACAGCCAATAGGCACCGGGCCGCCATTGCCTTCATGGCGCAGGCTCATGGCATCCAGGACCCCACATCGTCCTTTCTCGTAAAGAAGGCACTGCGTGGGTGGCAACGCCTTGAGGGTCGTAGAGTGGACGAGAGGCGCCCGATTGGGCTAGCAAGGTTGTCCCTGTTAATGTCCGTACTCCCTGCGACATGTTCATCCCAGTCAGAGACAGTGCTGTTCCGGGCCGCTTTTGCATTAGCATTCCATGGGGCTATGCGGGTAAGCGAACTGGTAGCGAGGAACAAGCAGGATACGGGGGGAGGTCTGTGTCGAGAACACATTCAGATCAAGGGTGATACAATGGTAGTCACAATAGCCAGGTCCAAAACCGATCAGGGAGCGATCGGGGACAGTGTTGTTGTCCAGCGCATTCTAGGGTCCCCCATGTGCCCGGTGAAATGCGTGGAGGAATATTTAGCGCAAAGGGCGGCATCATGGGGGGGAAGCTTGCTGAGACACACCGACGCCACCCCACTGACTAGGTTTCAGTTTCAGCGGGTGCTAACAATGGCAATCGCGGCAGCGGGCTTGAACCCGAGCGATTTTGGGACCCATTCCTTCCGGATAGGGGCTGCTACAGAGGCTACAGCCAGGGGTCTGAGTGTTGAAAAGGTGAAACAATTGGGACGTTGGTCCTCAAACTGTTATAAAAGGTATGTGCGGTTGCACATGTTGTGAAGCCGATGTCATGCACTCACGCTTCTTGTTTTCTGTTTGGTTTACAGTTTCGCGAGCAGGCTTTGCGGGGCGGACTGTGCAGTTGACCCGACACCTGGGGACCAGCAGTCAAAGATCACCGGTTGAGGGAAGAGTGGTGTGGGTCGTTGGCCACTCATACGTGAGGCGTGCCGCAGACGTATTCAAAGCAGGTGACATGATTCACGTGGCTGGGGAATACGGGTATAGGGTGACCTTCCACGGAAGGGACGGACTCTGTATTGACCATTTTCAAAGTTTTATTGAGGGACTGTTAGGGCGGACGAGGTCACCGCCGTCTGTGATCATAGTACACCTTGGGGACAATGATTTGGTGACCATTGGTCGACGAGTACTTCTCGAGCTGATCTTATCCTCTGTTAGTTGGTTGGCGAGAAGGGTTCCAGGGTGCACGATAGCATGGTCACACATGATTCCCAGGAAGGTGTGGCGGGGGGCCCTCTCTGTGTCAGCTTTGAATCAGTCGGTAAAGAAAGTCAATAACAAACTTAGTAGGTTGTTTCGCTCAGGAAAGTTGCATTGTATTCCACATGGATGTATTCGGGGGGACCACATGTATCTTGAAGATGGGGTCCATTTGTCCCGGGAGGGGAATGTCTTACTCATAGGAGACTTCATAGCTTGGTTAAAGGGTTTGTGTAGCCATGACCTTTAGTAGGAGTTTGTGGGGGGTCCGGATAGCCGGTCAACTATCCGGCCTGTGGTGGTAAGGTCATGATCGGTGAGCAGTAATTTGAAGATCCCTAGAGGTGGGGAGCCACCGATTATGGATGGGAGCGCCCGGGGGGAGGCGGCCATTGGCCCCTCACACGGGGAGGCGGCACCCTCTAAGGATGGGGCCGCCAAAAGGGAAGGCGCTCATAGGCCCCTCCCAGGGGAGGAGGCGGCTACGGGCCCCTCCTACGAATTTCCCGGGGCCAGGATATCCGCGACGGCGGATGTGGTAAGCAGTGTGGGGTGGGAGGGGGGTCTACGCTACCTTCTAGACACCTCACACGAGTCCTCGGACGACCACTAAGATGGCGTCGAGTAAATAAGGGGCCCCCGTTAAGACAAGGGAAATTGGAAGTTGGCACAGAGGTACAGTCCTCTGTGCGCCCGCCCCTCACAAGTGAGGGGGGAGTTCTGGTATTAGGGATCTGACACCGGTTACGACCTTGCCGTTGGCCCGTAATGTTAGGATGTACAATTTTTATTTAGAGAATATGCATTTGCAGGATGTTTAGACTCGGCTAGGAGAACCTTTGTATTAGAGATGTGTTAAGGTTAGCCAATAAACATCGTAATGTATAAATGAAAAATTGTACATGATATGAAACTGTTATTTTAATGTTTTAATTTTGTTTCATATTTTAATAAATACGGCCGGGAGGGTAACTCCCTCCCGCCTTCCAAAAATTCAAGAACTGTGTCCGTCTTCCCATCCTTGGGAATTGTGTTGGGAGGGGGTGACGGGTATCCCGGCCATACGGAAAGGGGCGACCACTCGGTCCCCCCGAACGTATGGTAGGGTGCCCTGACCCCCCCGGGAAACCATTTTGGGCGGGAGGCGTGTCTCGGCTGGTATGCCCGAAGCGGCGTAGCCGGGGCGCTCCTTTTCCCGCCCAAGAGGGGTTGTCCTAGACACCTACACCGTTGGCCACGCCCTGTAGGCTGATCGGAGGAGGGTACACGCCCTCCCGAGGAAGAATAAAAGGAGCAACAATCCAAAGAAGCATCCTCTTGTTCCTGTGCTTGGAAGCTGCACCTCCTCGTTGCACGTGAGCCCTCGACGGAACAAGGAGCCAATTTTGACCCACCCACCAGCCCCTTATGGCAACGATTAGTATTGCAATTAAGTCGATTTGCGGTGCTAATATCTCTTTTTTCCAGGTTGTTTTAATAAAGTTTGGATTGTTGTTTTTTTTTTTTTAAGGCAATAAAATGATTTGCTTTTTACCATGTTTTTTAAGCGGAGTATCACAGTCTAGTTTGAAAGATGTGTTACATGTGTAGATAAAGGTTTATATTGCGAATGTCCAGTATAATCGCTTTTCCGCTCCTCATTAGGTTCGAAATTTCATATTTATTTTGGTCGGGCGGTAAGGTCATGATCGGTGAGCAGTAATTTGAAGATCCCTAGAGGTGGGGCGCCACCCATTATGGATGGGAGCGCCCGGGGGAGGCGGCCATTGGCCCCTCACACGGGGAGGCGGCACCCTCTAAGGATGGGGCCGCCAAAAGGGAAGGCGGTCATAGGCCCCTCGCAGGGGAGGAGGCGGCTACAGGCCCCTCCTACGAATTTCCCGGGGCCAGGACATCCGCGACGGCGGATGTGGTAAGCAGTGTGGGGTGGGAGGGGGGTCTACGCTACCTTCTAGACACCTCACACGAGTCCTCGGACGACCACTAAGATGGCGTCGAGTAAATAAGGGGGCCCCGTTAAGACAAGGGAAATTGGAAGTTGGCACAGAGGTACAGTCCTCTGTGCGCCCGCCCCTCACAAGTGAGGGGGGAGTTCTGGTATTAGGGATCTGACACCGGTTACGACCTTGCCGTTGGCCCGTAATGTTAGGATGTACAATTTTTATTTAGAGAATATGCATTTGCAGGATGTTTAGACTCGGCTAGGAGAACCTTTGTATTAGAGATGTGTTAAGGTTAGCCAATAAACATCGTAATGTATAAATGAAAAATTGTACATGATATGAAACTGTTATTTTAATGTTTTAATTTTGATTCATATTTTAATAAATACGGCCGGGAGGGTAACTCCCTCCCGCCTTCCAAAAATTCAAGAACTGTGTCCGTCTTCCCATCCTTGGGGATTGTGTTGGGAGGGGGTGACGGGTATCCCGGCCATAAGACAGTAATAGTGAATATAGATTGCAAGGAATGAGCTGGGAAGAGAGAACACATTCTATGGTTATTCTTCATAACTAAAAAGGCCACTTAAATCACTAGTTTTTCTCTACACTGCAAAAACACATGTTCATTCAGCACAACCATTTCAGACTGACTAGGCCTCATTTCATATCTTATGTGCCATGTGTTTAACTTGCACCAAAATGTGTGTGTCAATTTTAAATTCAGTCTGTCTGAAGCACAAAAATAAAGCAATGCCTGACTCCAGATGAAATCTGCTCCATTACTTTGACTATGGACCTCTGGCTAACAGAATTTGATGGGTCAGTTTATTGAACGCTACCTTTCCTGACACAAATAAATTAATAGTAATTTGCTATAGAATGACTGCCCAGTTACACAAAGAAAGAGAGTTGCCATACTGCAAAATAGTGAGCCGACACTAGAGCTTTAATCATGATTACTTTTACATTTTTATTCCGAAAACCACCTAGTGCAAGCCTGAAGGGTTTCTTACTCAGTGTGTACCCTATTAAGTTCTGCACTGATTAAAATTCTTATCTTTTTCTAAAATAACAGACATTGGACTGAACATTACAATACTGTGTCTAGTTTGTAATTGTTTGAGTTCTGAATCTCTGTCATCCCATGCTACCACTCAGAGTCACCATGGACTGCGCTCCTTAGCTACCCTAACAGTCAAGTGTGGCAACAGCGCACTTAGCCCAGTTTGCTGAGCCTTGGTAGGAAGAGCCCCTATACATCAATGACAAACGACCTCCCCCACCACATTTGATGCCCCATAGACTCTGTTTGCCCTGTTCCACCCTCCCATGAACAGGGTCTGTCACATATCCTTATCATACACACTCATACGCTTAGACAAACTCAGAAGGATTGGACACATTGCTATGTGCTGTGCACTACAGCAAATAAGGTATGAGTCTCTATTTTGAAAAATGAACACATTTCCACTTGTTTACTCATTCTCCTAGTAGGCCTTAGTGTTTGATGCAAAGACTGGCTATCATTGGGCTTTATATCAAAACCTATAGATGTTTGTGCTGATCCACCCCAGTAATGCCACTTTGAATCAAAACAATGCAAAGTGATGCAGAGCTGGAAACAACAGTTTTTGCACGGACAAAAGGGCCCCTTTTTAGAGCACAACACATTTTGCACTGTATAGCAATGATTGCTTTGCATTGCTTTGTAGCACTTTGCAATAGTGCAAAGCCTTAGTTAATCTGGGCCAAAGAGTCAGGGTTAGTGCTACATTAGGAGCAGTGCAGGCAGCTGCTTTTTAGCACCATGAGAAACTGCCAGAAGCCGATTCATGATTATAATATAAAGATAAAACAATACATTTTGTTAGATGTTGGGAGTGAACGTCAAAACAGCAAACATTTATTTTGCCTTGTTGCTCTGGACCCCCTTTTAAAGGACCCACAATGAGTACTTACTATGATAACAAATCTTTTCTGCCTAGATTATTTTGTTTGTTCCGGTTTTGTCATTCTAAATCTAATCCTGATTATGACAGTTTTTACTGTTCAAGCTCTTGCATTGTATTCTTTCAGAATTTTAATATTTTTTTCAGCCTTCCTGTGATCGATATCCGGCTTTGGGATGCCCCAGAATTTATGAACCTTATTGCGGCACAGATAAAGTAACATATCCCAACGAATGTGAGCTGTGTCAGGAAAATCGGTGAGTGTGAATTTGGAGAGAGTCCGTTGAAGAATTATATTATGATATATTATTATTGTTATTTGGATCTGAACAAAGATGAAACAGCTGTGAATGAAATAGAAAAAAGACTATGGGAAATTACCACTGTGAGCAGTGCCTAAGGCTCTAAGGAGGAGGTGTGACGTGGCAGAAATCGGTCATGCTGAAATTCTACACATAGGTTGCCCAGGTGAAACATACTTCAGCAAACCATTACGTCATCACTGAGATGTATTGGCATGCTGTTAAAGGTACATTAACGTAGCTCCTCACAGGCATCCTACATTAATAATGGACAGTGTCAACTTCTGAGAAGAACAATAGAGCTAGTGTACAACTAATGGGCTGCACTGGAACTTCTCGCCAGGACTGATGTACTTTTGTTGGGACAGTAGCAGCACTTCTCCCCAGATCTGCTATACTAGCATTGAACAGTATCAGCATTCTCTCTAGGTTTGCTAGTTCACTAATGGGGCAGTTCCTGCAGTTCCCTGCAAGTCTGCCATGCATTCAGTGAGACAGGGCAATTTCTTTTTTTGCAGTATTGGAGCACTTTACATGAGCACCAGCTACGCTACACAAGGATACATTAACTTTTGGTAGCCATGGGTATATTAAATGATTTGCCCAGAATCACAGGATGTTGACCCGACGCAGAGACTTGAGCCTGAATCCTCGTCTCCATAGTCGGCAGCTAGGCCACATCCTCACCTAATCTTTTTAGGTTTCGCCCTGGCCGTAGCACTGCGAAGCAGGTGCTCCGCCCAGGGCGAGATCTTATGTCCTACAGTATGGGGCTTCGTCCCGCCTCTGTCTTCCATTGGCTAGCTCCATAAATGGAGGCTAGCCATTGGAAGAGAGTCCTATTTCCCCGTCGGAACGCGATTCGGGGGCGTTTCCGTGTCTTTTTTTAAGTCCCGGCCTCTCCCCATTGGCTGGAATTTTACCTTCCAGCCAATGGGAAGGAGAGAGCACGAAAAACACGCAAACACGCCCCCGAATCCCGCCCCCGAATTCCAAAATGACCTTGTTTGTTTTACTGGTCCAAAATAATTTTTTTTAACCGCAGAGTTGACAGTAAATGGTAGCTGCTGGACACTTAATTTTTTTTTATTACTACGACCAGTGGAGGATCAATGACGGAGCGTGTGGGAGGAGAAGCACGAGAGAACGGGTGAGGAAGCAACGGACTAAGGGGGAGCGACAAGGAACGGGCAGGAAGAGTTAAACTAAGAATTCAGTCAAATAAAACCTAGGAGAGGGAAGCAATGACCAGGGTGGGTGGGACAAGGAGAGCAACACGTAGCAAATAGGGTGGGGGTGTAAAAGGCAGCACTCGAGTGGGGGAGGACGGAGGAACATGCAGCGCGTGGTGGGGTGGGGGTGCAGGGATTCCGTTGTTCCCTTATTACGAGCACTAGATAGGATACAAGTTAGTGCATCAAAAGGATGGTACACAGGCAATGAATGCTGCACGGGAGGGGCAAACACAAGAGGAAGGAAAGCCAATGAGTGAGAAGCAAGTGTGACTGTTAAAGTAATTGCACACACTTAAACACTGAATCCTTTTACACCTTTTGCTGCAGCTTGTAATAAAAATGTTTAACTACTTCGATATGTACAGTGCTTGATGTCACTCTCTGGCGCCTCGTAGCACTATAAATGCACATTGCTCTTCCTGAAAGCACCAGACAGAATCAGTGACCCTCTAATGATCGCATTAAAACTCAGCTTTGTGCGTTTCCCACTGATGACTTTAATCTGCGCTTTCAGTTGTGTACCGTATATTTTATATGGAGCTGCCTGTTGATGAAAGGCCGACAAAATAATGACCGAATATTGTGTTCTTTCTAGCCGTTCCACCACTCTCTCCTCACTCCCACTGTCTGAGAATCGCAGTTTTCTGTCGTTAATAGCGCACTTTGACCCCAGGCTACAGCCGCCAGAATGCCGTAGGCTGTGCTATCACACAAACGTCCATGACTGAACCCGCCTCCACAATGACCCGGAGAGCGGAAGGTCACCCTAGGCTCGGCGCCTTCGTATCAATCCGCCGGAAGTTACCGCACAGGTGACATTGTGGTTTACACATCAAGGGTCATGAGCGCATCATCTTTGGAGGCAGTGCACCGTTCGACCTTACGCCACGAATGTATCCGAAAATCTGCTTTCTCGTAAGGGGGCGTAACGGAGGCCCCAGCTGGGCAGGGATGCAGCCGCCATTCGGCCCCCTCTTCCCCCAATTTGACGCAAGGCCAATGGGTATCACCGAGATATGGGAGGCTCAGGGGACCCGCAAAATATTCTGCGACATAATTTCGCGTTACGCCGCTGTTTCTCATTCTTGTCTCCTCCATGGTTCCGCTGGAAACTATCCTGAGCTTAGAACAATAGTTTATGCTGATAAATGATGTAATTGTTACGTACCGTACGTACACAGCCAAGAAGAACTGTTTGGGATTCTGAAAAGTAAGATTCCTGACGGAGAAACTGAAGTGCTGATGCGCATTCCCAGACTGCAAAAGCGTGTAGCTGTGCGGGAGCCTATTGCCCCCCTGTCCCGCACGTTCACTGCTTGGTTTGCCTGGGCATGTTGAATCCTACGCAGGGTTCGTTCCCGCAGTTGCACCCCTGTGGGAGTTCGATCAGGTGGTCCCCTTGCTCCGGACGCAGGGTTTCCTCACTCCTCAGAGCGGCGGTGGTCTGTATCTGGAAGAAGAGTGCTTGGAATGTGGGGAGGAGTCTGGCACGACTTTTCCCACCATCTGATTTAGTTTAAAACCCCATTCCATGTACTGTGAAATAGGAAACAGCCCCTTTAACGCAGAGATTATTATTAGATTCTTAAGAGCAGTGGTCGAAGTTGGCTGGATCGGAGGGGCACGAAGTGCCCATACTTTTTAGGTTTCGCCTAGGTGAAAGCTGCGCACTGCGCAGCTTTTCGCGCAGGCGAAAACCTAATGAGAATACTATGTGGCTTGGGAATCCGCCCTCTGTTCAATTGGCTAGCTCCATAAATGGATGCTAGCCATTGGAACAGAGATCTGTCCGTCATAGCCGGACCAGATTCGTGGGCGTTCCCGCGATTTCTTCCCTCTCCACCCTTTTCTGATCGTCATCGCGGCGGTGGGTGT
This sequence comes from Lissotriton vulgaris, assembly GCF_964263255.1. Taxonomy (NCBI): domain Eukaryota; kingdom Metazoa; phylum Chordata; class Amphibia; order Caudata; family Salamandridae; genus Lissotriton; species Lissotriton vulgaris. The sequence continues at coordinate 1,238,859,626 of NC_141695.1, forward strand.
GTGCTATTTTTTTTTTTTCGTGTCGGCCTGTTTTGTTCTTTTTAGAAGTGTCTGTTGCTGGAGTTGGCTGCAAGATTTAAGTTCTCATGAAGCGATCAGGTAAGGAGCCTTTTCTTTATATTCTTCATAGGCCTGTAACAGCGGACGGGGGCAGCGGATCTCGGGGGACTGTGAAGAGAGACGAGCTTGAGTTCATGTGTGTGAATGTGGTAATGGGTGCTGTCACGCGCCACATAGTAAAGAGAGCTGCGTTTTGTTAGGAGGGAAAATGTGCGTGAAGAGTATTGTTTGCAATAGGACTATTTCCATCTACGGCTCGTCTGTCCTTGTGTTTAACTTAACCCTATCATACCTTTTGTCTGGCTGGAGAGCCCCGCCTCGCGAGTACTAGCCCCAGTTTCTCCCGCATTGCGTCCCCCTCATTCGTGGTTTTCTGTTGTCCTCTGCCCATGAAGGGGCCATATGGAGATTGCCACGGCATTAAAGAAATGGTGTGCTGTGGTCTTTCAGCGATTGTCGCCACACCAAAGCTGTGGATATACTCTACACCAGGGCTTTATGTGTGCCGGGTCCTGCCGGGGCTTAGCACGGCAGTTTTAAAGAGCAGGTGCCGAGACAGGTCCCTATCGGGCTCTTAATTTTTGCCCTCACCCTTAGGGTGAAAATAATATTAACTCTGCAGCAGTGCCCCCCTTCATTGCCTTTGAGGTCACTTCAAAAAGACTTGTTTTAGTTCTTTCACTGCCTCATCATTTCAGAATGGAAGCGTTCTCAGCACTGTTTACAATGAAGCCATAGTTGATGCTTGTTTTACATGACTTCCATAACTTGTAGTGCCAGTTTCAGCTCTTCTCAGCTTTGCTGCTGCAATACTAATTGAACAGCATCAGCACTAAGCAGCAGGTTTGCTATAGTTTTTCTGAAAGGTGCACTTTTTTGCTGTAGTGCGCTGATATGCTGTTGTGGATGCGTCTGTCCCCCCCCCCCCAGTACTTAAAATAATCAAACATAAAAACCTACTACAAATCGTTCATCCTTACAGCTCACAAGTCATCTAAAGGTAATAATTTACATTCCTTTGATGAAACATCATTTTCCTTTGAAGATGATCAGACTGGATTGGAGAAGTTTACTGGTTCTGCCTCAGGAGGTACCATAGAGGTTAGGGAGGACCTCATACCTCGCTAGGCACACTTGCTGGTCTGCAGTTTTCCCGTCTCTCTGCCCTGGCCCATGTCATATGCCGTAACTCTAAGTAATTTGTCAGTGGCGGCCGGCACGAATCGGCGGTGGGGGGTGTAAAAAATAAGAAAAAAACATACCTGATTGCCGCGTCTCTCCTCCGACTCTGCTTCGTCGTCTCTCCTGGCCGGAACAGGATGCAGAAAGAACCAGGACCCATCATAGACAATCACAACGCAGTGTTGTGATTGGACTGAGCGCCAATCAACAAACCACTCCTCCCCCTGCTCTGAGAACAGAGCAGCTCCACAAGCCCCACAAAGCTGCCACAGCAGGAAAACATGTAATGATAATAACCTCGAGATTATCAATGTCCTCCTTTCTCTATTTTTTTCATCTGTAAATTCATAGGTAGTTATTTGACCGCACAATGATGCTTTAAACACATCCTAAACTACTGATAAATCTGCCAATCCCAAGTTCCTATCTCTTTCATAAATATCTTAGTATCTTTTACCATGTCTCATCTTCCATCATAAGCTTATTGAAGATCCACCTTTTCATTTTGTTAGGTTTCAGTGGTATCCTGATTTTTTATTTGACAGCAGTATGATCTGAAAAACCATTGGGGAACAATAGTTAGTCATTACTCTGCAGGGACTCTGAGAGGAGAAGAAATCTAGCTGTGCAGCTAATTTATATATAAGAAACATACGTGTAACCTTTGTTTTTTGTCAGTCGGTTTGTTCCTCCAGGAATAATATACATTCAAGTCTGAGAAATATCTATTGAATACTTTTTTTTTTAATCTCATCTGCGATTCAGGCTAGAGGAATATTGCTGGAGGTTACAGGTAAAATTAAAATCCCCCTCAATAATTATTTAACCTGTCAATGGGTTTGCTATAATTGTGCAAGGAGCTCTAGGATTTACTGTCCTGCTCTTCTGCAATCTGCGGGCACACATTTTTGTTACATCCCTCTCAAAAGCAGATAAAATTTACTTTTCTGTCAGCTGATCCAGCAGATCCCTTTCTCGAATGGTCTTCATTTCATCAAGATCTGTTTTCTAAGTCTTTCTGTTAAGCTTTAAATTCATTCATCACTTTTTTTTTAATTGACCATTTGTTCTTTCCATATCTCTCTCTTTCAGATCTGAAGTCTTTTGTTCCATGTCGTCTAAACGGAATACTGTTCGGTTCATTTTTTTGTTCACCTGCTCAAGGCAGTCTTTTATTATTGCCACTGAACTCTCCCAAGACAACATATTTCTCCTTGTAAATCTCTTGCAAACATTTACTGAGCAGACCTTCTTGATATCCATCCATTTGGGCTGCCAGAATGAAATTCGATGTATCAAACTTTGGTATCTGCTTGAAGGGTGTCAGCCTTCTCAAGGGAAATGATCTATTGCCTTCAAAGTCTCAATTGTCTGTTTTCAGCCATCTCTAGTCTTACATTCTTCATTTAATCAGCATTCAAGTTTATACCCTGTGTCTGTCCTGGCTGGCTCAGCATGCTTATGATTTGAGGCCAGTCCTTGTTTCCATCACTGCCATACTTTTGTCTAATTGGGCAATTTGTCCGCGCAGGGGACAGACTTATTTGGCTCAGTGGGCACTTACTTCTTTTAGTAAGTGGGCATTACAAACGAGCGATTTCTGCTTACCATCATGAAGAGAAGGGTCATTCTTACCATCCGTATAGGTGACCAGTTCCCTGAAAGACTGATGTATCAGTTTGACCTCCACCTCTCATCTTTGTCAATGTCACTGGGCCTGTATTGTGCTACAGTGTGTAAATTTGCTCTCATTCCACTTTCTTCTTTCTGAGGCTTCAACTACAGTATCAGAGGCCCTTCATATCTTTGTTTTGGTCTTACCTTGCCCTCCATGGTAAGGCGCTATACCGGAATTCAGAAGACCAAAAAAGGTGGAAAAAGGAGGAAGAAATATATATCTCATTTTTTGTCCAATAGGGGACTCTAAATTCTCCTATCGTTTGTGTCACTTGTCCACTTATCTGTAACTAACAAATTTCCAAAGCCATCACTACTATGTGAGGACGGGATTACACATTTTATTTATTGTAATCGAGCAGAATTATTCTCCGGCAATTTCTTTTATCAAAAAGTTTTTTTCACTATACACAAATATACATACATATGTACACACGTATATACCATGAATACAAACAAAATAACATAGACACTTAGTACAAAAATGAGAAAAATCACAAAATAATTTCTTCTTCACCCAATCAGAAAACAATGTTACAGCAACAGCTGAGTGTCCTCCTATTCAATCTAGGGGGTACACTAAGAGGTAGTCAGAAATAACTGGTTCAACAAATGATTCAAAAGAACCCAAATCTTCAGATGTGTCAATGGCAATAATATCTCAAAGTATTTAAAAATAGTGACTCCTCCTTATGGAAAGTGTCGATGCGGTCGCGTTTCGGCATTCCAACAAATCTGGCCTCCTCAGGACAGGGCAATAAAGAACCTAAAAATACATGTAACACAATGCATACCTTTTAGAATAACACTGTCATGTACTTTGTTCCCCGCTCCACCTAAATCCATTTCCATCACCAACCAAAGACCAGTGAGTGCATCAGGTAAGAAAATAAGTGCAAAAAGTGCATTCAAGTAAAATACACAGACCAAAGAGCCAGAATCCAAAGGAGTGCCCCAAGGAAAAATGAAAACAAAACAAATAATCAAGTGATCATTCTCATGGTTAAAAGAAAACAGAAAGATGCATGCAATCAAGTATGCCGAATTGTATCAAAAGCAAAACCACTTACTTCTGGAAGTCAATCCAGCGGCACCAGGCAGGGGGTTTCTCACAATGGAAAATACCACTGCTCAACAAACAAAAATTCAAACAAAAATTCAAAGGGACATCATGACCATGTGCTCAAAATGCTTCTACCTTATGCCAAAGCTAGACGGCGACACTGTGCTGAACCCATCACCAAGATTTCATACCTTCTAGTGTCTGGCTCGGGGTACTCAATATCCCAGAAAACAACTACAAATAAACATCAGACAACATATCAATAACTGTTACGACAAAGTAACATGAAATCCCTCACTCAAGTACTCTAATGTCCTAATTGCTCGTACGGGCCATCTCACCTCTATAAATCACAGGTCGCTCATTTAAACCCAGCGTGGGGCCACCATCATGGAAAATAAATCACCAGCATCACAGTGCCGGCTACTTTCTCTCTAAAATGAGACGCGTAATGTCCCACGTGACCGGGACGTACCAACGTCTCAACATGGACATCAAAAGAGGACTATGCTCGCGGAAGAGACAGGAACAAGAGTATGCAGCAGATCGCTCCCCCTTAATGGACAAGTCTGAAATAGGTCACCGGGTTAAACAACAAGTCGTATGCGCCTGTGCTCCAAAGCAAAATAAGAAAATAATAACCAAACCCCGCACTATGTATAAAAATAAATAAAGTAATATAGCAAATATATACAAATCCCAAAAAAATACAGAAAGCCATAAAAAATGTGTCCTTAAAAAATTGTACCAAAGAGTCCTCAAACCACAACAAGTCACTTAACACCATGAAATAAAGACCTATCAAATATATTAATGGTGACACAGAAATAGATCCGGAGAGACAAATGGGGCACAAAGGTAGATGTACAATCTCAGAGCTACTCATACAGTGTACATACACCTAAATAATGCAACACAAATCACTTTACATAAATATATATATATATATATATATATATATATATCACATATATAAATACACAAAATATATATGCACAAAACAAATATATATACACAATCTCATGTATTTTTAAACAAAATACATTCACAAAAACATACATAGCCATGTATGGGAGATACATCGAGAGTTCAGCATATACAGTTCATTCAAGTCTAATACCCGGCACATTAAGATCTTATCAAAGCCCAAATTTCATCACAATCATTCAGGCCTACTCTTGCAGTCTCACATTTCTCAACCATTCGAGCTTCTAATTTGTTTAAACTCATTTGTACAGACATTTTACTTTGGGCCCTCACTACCATTAAGACCGACCATCTGATGTCATTCTCATTATGGTCAGACTCAATGTAGTGCTGTACCAAGGGTGCTCCTGAGATTTTACACCTGATTCTTGATTGATGTTGGACAATTCGTGATTTCACACTCTGAGTTGTTTGTCCTATTTACGTTTTATCGCAAGGACATGTGATGCAGTACACCACATTTCTGGTGTTGGAATTTGAAAAACCTATTTGGGTGTGTTTCCGGCAATTTATTGTCACATGTTTGGTATTCGTGGTGAGTGGGCAAACTACACATCCATTACACTTAAAATGTCCTACTACCAGAATTCACCAGCACAACTCCGTGGTCATCTACCTGGGTTGTGGTTGGTTACTTTCACCATCAGCAGCTGTCAGCTTCTCACAAGGTAACTGAGAACAGTGGGCCAGTTTCCTTGTGCAAGGACTAATTACACAGTGTCCCCCATACAGTTAGGCTTTGCCACCAGTGGTGACCCCTCCATATGAGCACTCATTCTGGCATGGTCTATTGAAGTAACACCTACAGGTCGATCAACTTCATCATCCAACCCATGAAACAACAAAGAGCAGCACTTCGTGCATAGCTGTGCACTCTGGGGTTGTCAGAGTGGGTGGTCAACACCAAAAGTATTGCCTGCTATGGTAATCTGTGAGGTTAGATGTAACAAAATACCTTCCTACAACCTTGAACACATAGTAATAACAAACTATCCTTAATGACTCATTGACTTTGAGATATTTTTGCACAATGCTGTCATGCATATTTTCTAGTGCACCAATAATGCTTACAGCATATCAGCATAACCAACCCAGACTTACAATTTTAAGCGTGCAGTTTCCAAAATGGCACCCATCAAGCACACAGTTTTTAAATTACAACGGTATACAAAGCTATATTTGGCTATGGAAAATACTATCTCTCATAATAGGACCTAATAATGATGCTCACAGAGTAAATCTTCTATATCCATGACTTGTTACAGGGGTAACCAACATCATAACCCTTGCCAACTCCAGTAGTCGGTGAGATTCGATATAGACAAAATCTTTCTCGGCAGGCTTTCATACAAAATCATAACAATTCACCCTTCAATGGATTGATTGGCGATATCTTTTTCACAATAAATTCATCAGGCACACTGCCTTTGTCGTAGCATTTCATAATAAACAGAACAGACCTTTAGTCATGATTACTGGTTTGCCACCATACCCAACTCATTCATCCTGTAGAGAGAATAAGCTTTACACAAGCAAAAGAAAAGGCAATATAAGCACCCTTTGCAGTGGAAACATCGAACCTTGGCCCAATCAAATCATGTACTCGGGGAGATGCAACAAGTGGGTGAAGTATAAGCTTCTCTTTCAACAGTTTTCTGTAATCTCTCATTTTACATAAGGTCTGGTGACAGTTGCATAGTCAAAACAGTCAAAAAGAATGTTAAGGTGTTTAATTCCTGGTGAACGTGAGGTTTCACCTAAATATGACTGGAATGGTGGATTTGTGGAAAATTAAATGTTTTTTCTTTGTGATTACGACTACAGCAATAAATTAATTTAGAAGATTTGGAGGGTTAAAAAATCATTACTGTGTACTAACCCTTTCAATATCTCATTTAACAAACCTACCTTTACTTAGCAGTTTCCATCATTTTACAATTTCTTGTATGAAGGAAACTGAGGGCAGGATTTCGTGCCTGCGATATATCGACTGCCATCCTAAGCATAACTGGATATTCTCTTTTGTAGTTAAACATTTATAGTGTTACTATTGTTCGCGTTGACCTCAATTACATTTAAGAGCAAACTGTTTACAGCATGAAAGTTTCACTCCTATAAAATAAAACACTTCTTGCTCACCATCTTTATGCACTTGCCTCAGGCATTTTGTTTTACATTTTTGACCCATCAGGAGGAGATAATTACTTATAAGAACCCACAAATGACAGACCGGAAATGGCTAAAATGTTTACTTCCTCCTGAGATAGCTATGGTCGCAAGCAAATCATAAGATCTTCACCAGGGCTTTTCTCCACCATTTTTAAATTCATCTTCAAATCCCCTCTCTGAAGGACACTCGCTTTCATCATGTCTTGAAATGATCAAGGAGTTTGTGCCCCATTGTCCCAGTTGGCTAAGATTGAGCTTCAATTTCTTTCTCACCTCAAGTTCCAGTGCTTCATTCTTTAGATAGTTGTTTTAAAAAATATCTCAAATAAACTCAGTAACATTTTGCCAGTAACCTTCAGACTGCAATCTCTTGCCACTACAAACTCCACGAATCCATCAAGCCTCATTTGAGGACAACACCTTGACAATGACAACAGGTGAATGATCACATTAGTTCTTGTAAGCGTAGGAAAACCCATAGATGTCAGTCGTGTAGACGTCCTTATTCTCTTCAACTAACTAGCGGTGATGGGTGGTCACTTTATCGTTTGTAATATATTGTATAAAAATGAAATTAAATCCTATAGATTTTAAGGTAAGTACTTAATTACTATTCTGAACTATACTATAAATGGTCTACAGTCTCACCTCTCGTTTTTGTAATTCACAGGGTAGGGTATTACTATGCAATGTAATAGATACTAAACCACGAGTAATGATATTGTGAAGCTAGAGATAGGATTCAGAAGAGAGGTGAAGTCACTTGCAGCCTTTCACAGTATCTAACTGATCACTGGCTTTCAGTACATGAAATCGAGTATGAAGTAGGCACTTCTGTCTCACAGGAAATATCTGTGCACCTTAATGAATAAGGAGATACTTGCCCAGCAACAGTGCACTGTCTCACTGTAAGGCTGGTCTCAATTTCTTCAGATCATCAGTGCCTTGATTCAGTTCAGCATTAAAGGCATTGTGAACATATAACACCTGACCACTCTTTCTTAAAGATGCCTTCTCTCCACAGGACGTTGCTGCAAAATCCCAAATACTTCAAATTGTCATAACTAATGTTCCACATTTGCTCTCAAGTGTCAAATAAATGCCTCTGATTTACAAAAATTCATCGCAACTTAGTTCAGCGCCCAAAGTTGCTGTGTTGCGTGAATGAGACAGAGCGGAACAGCACTATATTTACTAAGTTGTGGCACCATTTCTTTCTTCCCCTGCACTGGTGCACTTGAAACTGGCTTGTGTCAATTTGCACACCATTGAACCATAGTACAAAGGTGTGTGTGTAATGTCAAGCATTTCTTTTGTACAGGAAGGGATCCCCGCCAAAACAAAATACTATGCTTTGACTTATTTTTTTCTTCCACTTTGATGTGTGTTGTACAGTTCAGCACATGTACAAAGTTGGAAATGTTTTGAGAAAATCCCAAACTTATCTCAATTTTTTCACCTGCTTCAACGTAGCATAAATATTTGGAGCAAATCCCTGACTCCCAATTTAATTTGATAGTGATTTGCATCAACACCCAAGGATACTTGCCTAACACCTGTGTATCACAATGGAATGCTCCCCTTGACTCAAAGTAGCACAGAGTAGCACATAGCTCTATTTTGCATTATTTCAGGCTATTCTACAATGCAAATCAGGATTTGAGTTGGAAAGTAAATCCAAAAACAACAGCTTTTGTAACACAGACCGAGTGCAAAGTCTTAGTAAACGCCTCCTGTAGAGTTGGTAAGGGCTCTGTTAGACCAGAGTAGAAGGTATCTTTGCTAATACAGTATCGCAAGCTTGAATCTAGCCTTACTATTTGGATTGATTAGTAGGCCAGCATAAAGAAAATCCGACATTTCAATTTTAATACCACCTGTATTGAATAATATTACTTTAAAAACAAATAAGCACTGTGACTTTCTACTGTTGAAGATTGACTAAATATTTAACTGTTTTTGTCCTCAACAAAGGAAGAAGAATGCTCACATTCGAATCAAGAAGGAAGGGCCCTGCTGAATATTGATGTCAGTATCTTCCAGGAAAAGCTTTGCTGTCTCAGCCAAGTCTCTCCCATTCTCCCCATAGCATCTTACAGCATCACTTTCAATTAATAAAAGCATTTGCATCCTTTATCTAAGTTTATTTTTAGTCTGTTTTGGTCTTGAATTACATTTTGAAAACAAAACGTGTTAACTATTTTCATGATGGATATCATATAATTGTAAAAAGAAAGCGAGACAAGTAAATTGCTTATGATACCCCAGGTGGCATTTTCAAATAAAACATATTCAAAACTGGTCAGGTTTGTATACACTAGGCGGAATGTTGCACGCTGAGGAACAATGTGGTTAGTTTAGCTACTCTAAAGGAAATTTACTGATTAGCAAAGTGACCCAATGATATTATCATGATATAGTTTCTTGTCTCTCTATCATTTGCCTGGCAGGTTCAGATGAGGAGCATGGCCAGTAGTGACTTGCATAAGAACACTTCTGTCTAAAGTGGCACAGTGTGTTAAAATCAATGGGTTGGAATCACCTTTTGTGGTTTTTTGATCATAATGCCTGCAGCCTGATCCAGCAGCCAAGGTGAAAGGCAGGCCACAGAGCATAATTACAGCTTCACTTTAAAAAAGTAGACAAGAACAGTCTTTTCCTTTTTCTTATCGGATGTGTTTTTCTAAAAAGAACAGTGATCATTAGAAAGAAGGTATTAATGGCAACATATTTATTTTTTGCACACTATGGCCCAAATTTACTAAACTTTGATGCAACATGACGCAGTAAGGAAAGTTTCTGAAGGAATACCTTCATTCACAGAAACTATTCTCAGAGGCTCATTCCTCTTTGTATCTGTGCTGCAAAACACAGCACACATGCAAAGTGGAAGTAAGGGGGAAAACAAAAATATTTCTCCTTGTAATGCCAGCCTTCAATAGGCGGACCATTCCCGGGTACACCCATGTTTACTGATTTAAGTAAATGTGAGTTTATGTCAGAGTACATGGGTGGGAGCACTGGGACAACTATGCTTCCCCGATGTAACACCTCCTTGCCTTAAGGTAATGCAAGGCAGCACTATGCGCTGCATTGTGTTACTTACTTTTACGCCTCACACAAAACCATGCGAAGCAGGCGTTGTGTGGCTTAGTAAATACAAAAATAGATTTTGCATTGGGGCTATGTCAAAAAAGTAATGCAACCCCAAAGCAAAATCTTAGTATGTCTAGGCCTATATGTCATTACAGAAAAGAAAGACTAACTCTGCATGTTTCTATTCATTCTGCTCCGCACCATCTCCTTAATCTGACTTACATTAAACTGATTCTAATATATTTTTTGAAAAGATTACTAACATGTTTTGATGTGTTTAGTTTGCACCAGAGAGTGTTCTTTTATTCCTCAAGTCTCCAAACACACTATCCCCTTAATATAAATAATCAAGTCATCAATGATTTAAGTGGTTTGTGTGTAGAGTAATTTTGTGATTGTGTATTCGAAGGTATAAAATAACTTCTGTGGTGTGTTAAAAGGATATTTCAAGCCACCTTGGGGTTCTATAACCTTATAAACAAACCAGGCCTTTGTTGTCATTTCTCTATAGCAGTGCTTTCCAAATGTCTTAGAAACACAATCCACTTTTTAGAACAAAAAACCTTTGTGACTAACCTAGCTTTAATGGACATGGGCAATTTGTTTATTGTAGCTAATGCATCAAGTGGTAGCGCACTGTCATGTACAGACAGCACATTTTGCATTGGCATGGGCTCTAACTTTGCACAGTCATACCGTTTTACTCATAAAACTATATTGGGACACAAATAATAATTTGTAGAAATCGTGTTACAGTGAATAGGTATCCTTTGTGCATCTCCGAGTAAATTGTCTTGATTTGTTGAGTTCCTATTAAAGTCTTCTTTTGCATCACACTTCAGACTTACAATAACATGTGCTCCATTTGTGCTTTCTTAATTGCTGAATGTGTACAGTTAATTTACTTTTGTGAGTTACAAAAAATGGCATCTGACAACATTTCCTTTCACACTCCCTGTACCCCAGCAAGATTGCCAGATAATGAATTTTCTAAATGTAAAGTAAGCTTGTTTAAAAATTAAGCAGCAATTTGTCACATGACATAGCTTGACTTTAGACCTCTGTCTTTGAAGCGCAGCAAATGTGACAAGATAAATACAGAATTTACAGGTATCTCTATAACATTGACTGGCATAGTTTGGGAAACACTGGTCTATAGGGGCAAGGAACCTGACTTTTTCCTCCTGTCACCCCCCCTCCCCCAGAGTCTTATGTTGTTTCAAATGTGTTGGTAAAACCAATGCAATTATGTCTCCAAACCTGGGTGACAGATATCAGTAGGTGAACCCTGCTTAGATAAGGACCTCTCTGGGAGTAGGGGGAACAGCAATGTGGGAGAAGAGGGAACAGCAATGTCCTGCCCCTCCCCCACACACATGATAAAGTATGTGTTACTTGTTACTTTATTTCTCCTAAACTAAAATTGTTATTTCAAAGAAATGCCCTTCTACACATCTCTATGCATATATAAACCTCCCTACTCCCCTTTTTCAGGTATCTGTCTATAACTTTTTTTTACTATCTTTTTCTCTTTGCCACTGATCATTCCTTCTCCACTGCCTGCTACTTTTTATACGAGTCAAAAGTGAGTGAAGGTGACCGCTTTTGTCTCCAGGGGGGGCACAAAATACTCTCCCTTGCAGTTTTTTAATCTCACCTACCACCTCACTGAACCATGCCAACTTATGCACAAATGACCACTGCTCAGGTTGCAAAAGATCTCTCAATTACATCATGAAATATGAAAAGTGTGACATTGTACAAAAAATACAAAAACAGGTGGGACTGGGTGGAGTCAGACTGGCACAGAAAATAGGCCCTGGCACCAAAATAAAAGTGTCCCCCATTAGTGACCCAGACAGCGAAACAAGAGGCCCAGGTTTGCCAATTTGGGTAGTTTTGAACTTGTAATGGCATGCTGTACAAGTGTTTCGCCAGGTATGGAAGACTACATGTATTTCAGCTTGATGCAGGCAATGTTTATTTTAATATCTGGGAAATCAACTTTTAACAGACCACAAAACAGACCCAAAAAACAGCCATGCAAAAAGGTCCACACATTCAATGGAGTAGCCAGAAAAATAAAATGCCCCCCACTTTGATCCTTTTAGGGCAATTAATGTGCGCATGAAGTGTGCACCCCCAGCCCTTCCTATGAAGTGCCATGGTCATTATACACCTGAGGAAATTTTACAGAAAAGGATGCAAAATGATGAGTATTACTGTATGATTTTAAACATTTTATAACTACAAATGTTCCAGTATTGACTTACTGCTCTCATTCATCCTTTCCAACTTCTTCGTTTCCTTTTATGCTTCTTTTCTTCTTTCGATCATCATTCTTTTCTTTATCTGTGAACTTCATTTTTTCTTTCTCCTCCTCTGTCCATTCTTCTCTCATTCCATCTGTCCATTTTTTCAAGCTTTCTACCCCTTTACTCTTATCATGCTACGGTCATTCCTTCGCACCGTCTTTGCATCTTTTCTTTTAATATTCCTGCCATTCTTTAATTCTTTCTTTCTCTTTTGTCCTTCAGTCCCCCGCCTTTCATCTCACATTTCTTCTTTGTTATTTCATTATATTTTTCTGCTTTCCGTCTTTTTCTCTGTCCATTTTTCTTTTTAGTTCTTTGTTTTTTCCTTTTCCTTTCCACCCTTAATTCCTCCTTTTCTTCCTTCCTTTTTTCTTCTTTTACATTTTTTTTCTTGTGCTCATTTGCACCATCTTTCATTCATGCTTCCTTTTTTACTTCCTCCTTTCATTGTTTTCATTTTACTTTCTTTGCTTTGTGCTGTGTCCCTGCATTTTCCTTTAACTTATGTCTTCTGTTCCATTGTAATTATCGTTCTCTCTGCAGCCCTTTTAGGCCTCTTTTAGGTTTTCTGTTGGTCCTCCTCCCACAGCTATGTTATTATTGTAGTTTATTCTTATGGGATGTATTCATTCCTCCTTCTGACATGTGATGACCTTCGAGCCACAGATACAAGAAGGGCCATAAAACAATGTAATCTGCTCCACGAGCACCCCCGCTTAAGCTGGTGTACGCCCTTACACACACTGACCTTTCAGATCAGAGCATCAGGCACACCCTGATTGCCCTATAGGCAAGCCGATCTTGGGACTGGATGGTCAGAATTATTCACACTCATGGCAAATGGTAGGTAAGAGAGAAATTCACTGCCCTTGGGTCATTTAAGAAGGGAGAGGAAGCTGGACCCATCTACAAATTACTTCAGCATTCTAGACTGAGCACTTGGAATTACACACAAGGGTGATTTTCTGTTGCTAAATTGATGAAATAAGGGTGAGTTTTTTAGATAGACTCCAAATGAGGAAATTCTTCATTGACTGTCCATAAATGGTTACAAAATTAAGGAAGTCCAAACCCAAACTAGATGGGGACTGGGATATGACTATTGACCCTTTGCTACACAGATCAGGAAGACCATCATTTTGCAATGTCGGACAGAGATATGCTAAGGGTCTCATTCACAAACCCTGTGCGCCACTGGAACATCACTTTTTGTGAAGTTCCGGTAGCACACATGGCTTAGCCATATCTAAAAGGCAATGTAGGCCTTTCTGAAAATTAAAATCAGTTTAATAGAGAATTGAGGGTCCCTCACAAGTTGCATAAAATATATTAGAGTGATCACATTAATCAAAAAGGGATCTCATTTAAATATGGCTTTACTGTAGATTTGGGGTCATTTCCATAAATATTTTAGTGAAATAATGGCAAATGGAACGTGGTTCAATTATATATGATTCAAGGATTTTAATAAATATAACTTTGTAGGTAGGGTTGCTGTTGGTCCACTAAGCAATGATGGGGGTTATGTCAGATACTCTCTCTGAAGAGTGGGAATAGTATATTTAAAGCTTTTCTGGTCAAAAACATGTGCACTATGACTAAATTTTAAAGTTAACACAATAAAACAATTGAACATAATAAACATAAAAGGTTTCAACTGATACATATTGGTGTCATCACTGTGGACCTAGTAGATATGCTTATACTCAATAGGTGTCCACCAACAATCCTTCAAAAATCCGACCATTACCAATTATTTCAGTCCTCAATTATCTCCGCAAATCATTGCCAATATGTTCCAATTACCAAATGTATAAGCCTGAAAACATGTATGTACCTTATCAATATATAACAACCCTGAGTTTCCAACACACACACACTATACTGAAATGGCCATACATTGTGGACTGATTATTTATTTATTTCAGACCACTGTCCTTAATTGTAGCTCACTGATGCTCTTGCAGATTTGAAAAATCACAAAAAAGTACTCCCTCCCAAACACATCCCTTTTGTGCTTTATAAAGAACAGACATCAATGCAGAAAGGCGAGAGATAGAATAGAGGGAGGCAGTCTTTAAGAGAGCAGTGAAAACAGCAAATGTTTAAACTCAGAACAGCGGTGTTTGGTGATGTTTTAAAGTGCAGAGCATTGCACTAGGCAAGCAAACAAGGTCTGCAAACCTCACTCTCTCCATAGTATTTGGAGAATTGAGGAATTATGCCAGATAATGTTTGTGAAGCGTGGGAAAATACAAATATCTGGCATTTCACAATTTCATACATACACAACATACACAGCAGAGCCACATGTTTTACTGGCTCATACAAAGTGCTACTAATATACAGAGCTAATACAGGTTTGGAGAGCACATTGTAAAAAAAAGACAAGCTGGTACCAGAAGTGAAAGTGTTTTCTTTCAGAAAGCGACCTCATCTGGACAGTAGTAATACTCTTTTCCATTGCCTCCAAGATCCCACACTGCACTCCTTACACGCTGGCTACATTCTGCAGCACATCTCATCCACAGCCTGAAGACCTACAACATGATGGAATTGCATTTGCTACATTTGCAGACCTGCATCATCTTTATAACTAGCTGCATCATTTACAAAGTTATCACAGCCAACACCTTCACTTATTATGAAGATCAGCTCACCATCTCTGGTGGTTTTCACCGACTGGCAGCTCTCAGATGAACAGGCAGCAGACTAAGACGTGTACAAAAACAGGGCTTTCCATCTATGCACCCAGGATCTGGAAACAGTTTGTCTTATCCTCCCAAACCTCTGCAATGCTGCTTCAATTTAGGAAAGGAGTTGAAGACTCACCTCTTAAAAGAACATTATATCACAATACTTTCCAATCCACAACCCACCTACAAATCCTATCACTCTTTAACTTTATACACTACTTTGGTCCCTGGCAGCATTTTACTGCTATTGGCTAGGTCGCGCTACAGAAATATCATACACATACATACATAAAGGTTACATCAGTCATTCAGCCTATGTTCTCAGACTGCAGCAGTGATTGTCATTTAAACATTAGCTGTACATATATCATTGATAATGCTAACATTTTGTCCCCAAACCTCAATTGTACAGTTTATAACAAATATGCACACTTGTACTATTAACTGCATGCTTTTCATTGTAGGAAAATACAGTGACTGAAGGAAGAAAAAAGTGAATTAGATATAAAAGGCAGAGAGAGATAACGGTAGATAGTAGATATGGGAGTGAGAGATGTTTAAAGTGATGCAAGGTAGAGAGAGCTGGGAGAAAAAGAGAGGGGCAAATGGAAAGTGGCAAAAGGAAAGACAGATCAAGTAAAGAGAGAAATGAGAGAGAGAACAGAGGAAAGGAAAAGTGTGAAGCGTAGAAAGTGAGAAGAGCTGTTGAGATAAAAGAGTTAAAGTAAGGAGACATAGATGAGGCACAGAAAGAGTGGGGATGTTGATATTGTGATAGGAAGAGAGAGTGAGAGAAACCGAGGGTGAGAAATTTTGTATTTGTGTGATAAAGAAAGAAGTAGAGACAGATGTGAAAAATAGAAATGTACAAAGAAGGCGGTGGAGAGAGTGAGGTGAGGTAGGGAGGGTAAACTGAAAAAGAGAAGAGGTCCAGAGACAGATGAAGCAAAGAGAATGTACTGTTAGAGAAAATAGAAAAGGAAAGAAAGAGTAAAGTATTGAGGGAACAGGACTAGGAAGAGAAAAGATGGAAAAGTCGGGTAGCAAACAAATGGTGAGTTTGGTAGTGAAAGACAGTGGACATTTATATATAGATGAGATGATGAGTGCGATGTGGGACAGAGAGAAATAAGGTAGAGTCAAAGGGGTGGGAAAGTTAGAGGGTTAAGAGTGAGGTCAAAAGAGGTTTTGTATATAGAGATTGAGAGAGCGACAGAGATGAGGTAAAGAGAATGAGACGGTTGAGAGAGACTACAAGTAAATGGAGGAGAGACACAGGATGTGAGATGGAAACAGTACAGTATGTGCAGAGAGTTAGTCGAGATAGACAGTTGAGTAAGACAGAGAGGTAAGAAGATAGAGATGTAGTGGTAGGGATAGCGATAGGTGGAGAGATAGTGGTGAAGTCATGAGAGAGAGGTAGATGTGGGGGGACACAGGTGTATTGATAGTGAGGTTGGGTAAATCTAGGTGAAGGGGAGAGTTCAAATAGAGTGAGAACTGTGACACGTAGATAAAGTTGTAGAGATTGGTAGAGGGGAAACAGCATTTATAACACAGTCTCCACAGCGCAGTATCTTTACAAGGCGGTCGAATGACCGCATTGTTATCACGCGTACCAGTACATCGCAAGTCATTACAACGACTTGATGTAGGGGGCGCGCTAGTGTTGGATTTACAATCCAACACCTTCCCTGATGTTGCACAAACTAGAGTTGGAATAATAAATATTACTATTCCCAAGTCCAGCACGCCCCCTACAGCAAGTCGTTATAATGACTTGTGATGTACTGGCTCGTGTGGTAACAATGCCGTCATTGTAACAACCGAGCTGTATTGGCATGCGATGTTTTCGCATGCGTAGTAAAGAGTCATATTCTTGGGAGAGAGGGAAAGAGAGAGTGATGAGACAGGAGAGGTGAGGTGATGATTGAAAGAGACAGAAAGTTCATTCTTTTAATTTTATTGCAACAAAATGCCACAGAGCATGAGGGTTAAGGGTGGACTGGACTGTTTGTCTGGCTGTATGTAACAGTGTTTGTATGTTTGTTGATCAACATCAAGTATAATAAACCCCTTCTTATTGACAGCATAGTCTGCACCTCCCTTCCAAAACATTTGTTAGATTTTACCAGAGAAGAGAAGTTAGCTCTAGGTGCTTGTGAGATCGAAATACATAGATGGGCAGAGGGACCTCTACCTGTTAACTAACACTTCCCTATACCAGTAGGCCATTCTTTCAAAATGACGACAAGTTACGGTTTGAAAATACCACTTACCGTTACAGAAAGTTTTTACTTCTTATAGGGATTACTAACAGAGGCACTAGCATACAGACATACACTGATAACACTTTAAGTAGGTGTACACGGGGGCCTGTGTAGGTTAGTCTTTCTGCATGGCTGGTAATGGTGACTATGTATACTGCATGTCGGGCTTAGTGCATGGATGCATTTATGTTTACTGTCCTGCCTGGGTGGGTGTTTGTATGCCTTTGTGCATGGTTGCCCATATGTCGGTTTTTCTGTGTGTGGGAGTGCTGTATTAACTCGTGTCTCTAGAGATATAATTGTCGGTATGAAGTTTTGTAGGCTCTATGTGTGTATGGGTTCCCGTATGCTGTGTTTTACTATGTAAATTTGTTGTACAAGATGAGCCTCGTGGCTTTGTCATGCTATTTTCATTATGGGGAGAAAAAGGGTGGAACTGGTGTATTCTTCTTGGCTCTCCTTTCTTACACATTTAAAAAACATAACTGCAAAAGCTTTATTCATGGGAAAAGCACTTCTCATGATTTCAACAAGACCTGAATTTATTCTGGGATAGGGGGCTGCAAACTGAACAAATGGCTATGGAGAAAGCCTTAGGAAAGGCAACATAGAAAATCAATCAGGATATGTGAGGAACACAGAGAGATTAAGCAAGAAGACCGACTCACAGAGTGGTATCTTCTTCCTGCATATCATTCTTTAAATGAGCACCTATAGACAGAATCCGCATCAAACGTTTACGGAGGATCCATGCGAGAATAGGGAGGTCGAATTTAGAGATGTCAGGCTGTTGGACTTGGCCCTTTTTGGCAAGTTCACCCCTAAACTTTTTGCCTTTTCTGTGAATTGGTGTTCGAGGCTTAGGCCTCTGGGCACTTTAGCACTGTGGTCCAGTGTAAAGTGCATGCGCTCTCTGTGTTACATTGGTGAGATTGGCCTACCCTCCCATAGGAATGCATTGGGATTCCCTGATCAGTGTGTGTCAGTGGCAAGTCATGGTATGGATGAGCAGAGGGGTCAAGTTTGGTACGTATGAAATTGTGAGAATAAATGCTGCGCAATGGTGTTCACAGATTTATTGTGACTATGGGAGAAATGTCACTTTTAGAAGTTGGCATTTCTGTGTGTTATGTGTCTGCCTGCCTGATGTGAATTACATGTCTGGCTTGTGAGTGACAGGGGCTGGGAGGTGTGTGTGGCTCCAGGAGGGGCAGGGTGAGTCAGCACCAGGCTGAATGGGACATCTGTGCTGGGAGTAGTGGAAGGGGTAATCCCCTGACTCTGAATAGGATGGTGCCTGCCCTAGTGAATTCTGGCTCCGCCCCCCTGTGGTGTGTCTGATGACGAGCCCCCACCTGACAAAAGGGAAGAGGAGCTTGCTAAACACAGTGCTCCAAATCCCCCCTGAAACAGTTGCATCTGGTTCTCCATGCCCTGCTCTACAGACAAAGTAAATGTTGGTATAAGTATAGGGGCTGTGACTCCATGAAAATGTTCAGTTCTTGTTCCTGAATCCTGCTGGGGCGTGCTGCTGCTGGGGTCCAGGAGGGGCTGCCCTGAGGGCTTGTCTCCCTGGGCCCTGCGTTGCCCCTTTATCTCTCAAGGCTTTTGGGACCCTGCTGTTTTTCTATAGCCCAGGACCTTCAGGACTTTGTCTGCATCTAGCGCCCAGGGAGCGCTTTATTTTAATCTCCCCAGGGAAGGGAAGAGGGTGGGCTGCGCAGCACGCGCTGCCCGTCCCTTTAAAGGGATTCCCGGTTTGAGGGATTCCCCGTGATACTGGCTGAAGCGGGTGCCCACCCCGCATGTTTGTGCACCAAGTGGGGGCCCACACCGCATTTTGCTTTTATTAATAAGCGGGAGCTCACCCCACTTTAAATTTTAAATTAAGAGGGAGCCTACTCCTCATTGCCGCCAAGACAAGGAGAAGTCGACAAGAGAAACTGCCGGCACCTGCCAAATGCAACCTTGCCTGAGGCGTGGGTGGGAACAGCACGGGAAGCTGAGGCTGGAGAGGTAGTTCCGGCCGGGGATCTGTCCGGCGCCCCGCAGGCTCCATGTAGAAGTTCCGGGTCCCAGAAGGGGGCCCGGGTGAAGTGAGAAGAGGTATGGCAGCTGATCAGCGGGCCCCCGGTGAGTGGGGGTTGCCGTTCTGATCCCGAGAGCCGGTGAGGGATGGCTCTTTGTTGTTGGTGCCTGTAGGAGGAACAGAGCCTGAGAGGTCTTGCCAGAAGAGCGGGCCGCTTCAACGTTGCTGGCATATTTGTTTAGAGAGGGCCCAGTTTGGCCATTCTCACAGCTGCCCCGCCTGACAGAGGGCAGCTGCACCAACAAGGGAGCATGTTTGTTTTAGAGGCCCATAAAAGCCCCAAGGGCCAGTAGTGCCCTCCAGTTTTGGCGATGATCTAAGCTGTCCTGCGAGAGCGCAGGCAGCTGCAACGATGGGGGCAGAGTTAATTAGAGAGCCCCAGTGGGGCCCCAAGGGCACCGTTGTGCTAGGGCCCATGTGATGTTCACAGCTGCAGGGCAATTAGCTTCAGCTGCACCGTTTAGGTCTGCGCAATGGCGCACCTTGTGAAGTTGCTGCAGTGGCAGCCACAAGCCCTGACTTTGCTGGACATAGGGCATTTGAGCCCCCTTTGAGAAGGCCAGTTGGCCAGGGAGACTGTTAGGTTTGTAGGGCACCAGGCCCTAATGTAACTTATGTGGTGCTAAGAAATGTGATTCATGTACTATGATTTGCGCACCCTGTTTTATACCTCTACTGTGGTTTATGTTATGAGGTACTGCATAATGTAGTTATGCTGGTTAGGGTATTGTCAAATGCGCTTAGACTTATGAGATGATTGCGTAATGTGTTTATGCTGGTGAGGTTGGCGCAGAATGTATTTCACGCATAAATATGATACTGTGCATGATATGGTTTATGTTACAGGATGATGCTGAATACAGTGTTGGCCAGTGATTACTGGTTGGGTTCTATGTTTACGATATGTCCTACATTTACTAAGTTCACTTTGTGATGGTTCTGACAGTGGTCCAGTTTGCCCTGTCAGGTGTACATAATTCCTTGTAGATATTACCTAGTGCCGGGTGGCACAATGTATATTATGTGATTAATCATCTAATGTGTTATGAGAATACAAAGACCGTTTTTGATATAACGTTGTGTGGAGTTCCTATTGTGGTGTGCCTGGTATGTTGTTGCTGTGTGCATGCGCAAGCGCTTTACACATTGCCTCCGAGATAAGCCTGACTGCTTGTGCCAAGCTACCAAAGGGGGTGAGCAGAGGTTATCTTTGGTGTGTAACTCCCTTGCCCTGACTAGAGTGGCGGTTTCTGCCTGGCTTTGGCGCAAGCATTAGCCAACCAGAGATCCTATTTCTAACACAGGTGCAGCCCTTAGTCAAACTAGCACAGCATAATGAGTTGAAACCTGGGCCCCTACTCACCAGCCTGACTGGTACCGTACTGCTGTCCCCACAATGCCCTGCCTCACTATTTTATGGCAGGGCAGTCAATACTATACTAATAGAAGCATAGTGTACATGCCCAGTCCAACCCGTTAACCCTTACAATGCTCTTAAAACAAAGCAAGGCTTTGGCTGCGACGATCAGTGAAGGTATATTGTTTAATTTATTTCATTTTAAATAGATTTTTTTTTTAAAACACAGCTGGTGAATAGAATACTGATGCTGTGGAACTGAAGTGCCCTGTGAAGGGTTGGGCTCTTGTCAAGACCCATTTTGCCCATGCTTTATAATGTCTCTGACTCACCTACCATCCTTGCCTCTGTAGTTAGCACTTCTGTAAGCTTGAGGAAAGCCAAGAGCAGTGTGTTCACTCTTCATGTCATTGTGCTGCAGTGCCCCTATTCATGGTAGCGAGGCTCCAGTTTGCAGCTATCAATTCCAACCCCAGGTACTGGAGTTTCATATTAGTATGTGCACCCAAATGTTCACGGAAACTTCAGCTCAGCCCAGCCCCTACCTCTGCAGATCAAAAGCACTCTTTCAGATGTCAAAGTTAACTAGATATGTACATGCAAGAAACTCAAAGGTCCAGTTGGGGGGAGGGTGGCAGAGCACAATAAGGCCTGGCTGGGCCCTGCTGTCCCCGAAGCTACAGCCATGTTAGCTATTGTCCTATTCACTGCTCGATGTCAGTGCATAAATATTCTGGCCCAGGTCATGTCAAGTGAACAGTGAACAATGTTCTACCGGAGTCTCATTCTCTGGTGGGCTATGTCCACAGCACCTCCTGAGGGGACAATGTGAGGTCCATTTGTCATTTACTACTGAGAAATCTGCAAAGAAGTAGGTGAGAATGTCTTCCTCTCCTTAGACTCTGATAGAGTGATGGTATAGAATGGAACTAATTAGCGACTGCCTTGGAGAGGGTTTGCCTGGCATCACACTTTGTAGTGGAAGTACTTTTGCTAATTGCCAATTCCATAGCCAAGGCCAATTGCTGTGATATATAAATAGTGATCGCTCTGGTTTTATGAATGTTGTTGGGGAGACACCTGCTGAGGATAAACCTTTTATGTATAGAGTCCTTCTTTGGTGTACTCGTCCTATGTGCCCCTTTTTGGACTTGTGTGATTGTTTGATTAAGAAAGAGGTTCTAATGAGTTTTGACGGGATATTCTATTCTTGTCTTTTTTCCTTCCCTTTTTGACTCGAATTGTTGGCAGGAAGACCGTGTGACTTGAGCCACTTCCTAAACACATACCTTTTTCATCTCCGTCATTTCTTGCTGGGCGGACACAGTGAAGGGAATAAGGTATTTCTGCCAGTACTGTTGTTTCAGACCTGTCGAGAGTGTAAACATCTGTGGTGAAGGATTTGTACCAATGATTAATTTGTTTCCTTATATGTTTGTCCTGTGCAGAGTTCACGAGATTTGAGGCGAGATGGTGGCAACTACCCCACCCTTTTTGGGTGGTAGTGTGGGTTGGCCAATTAATATTTCCCTAGACTTAGCCAGGGCCTTGAAGATTTAGATATTTATACCTGACATTAGACTTATGATGTACCTTTCGGCATGGACCTCTCCCTATACACCTTGGAATATAAAGGAAATTAACCCACTATACCTAATGTGTTTGACCTTGTCATTTGCTTGTGCTCTACACCATTTAAGGTGTGGGTGTGGACTTTTGCGTTTAGTTTCTTTTACTTGGCTTTTCTTTATTTTTTCTTTACTTCTTCTGATCCTGGAGTTATCTCTGATTGAGTCTGGTCTTTTATCTTGGTATACCTGTGTTGATAGAATCACCTAGTGACACTGCATTTCCACACGTGTGGGGGAGAGAGGTTTTTCAATCTTAATTTTTGCAGCTGTAATGTACTGTGTTTCCTTGTTTTGATAAGAAAGAGGATAAAAATAATATATGTATTTTTTGTCATTAGAGTACCCATGTCCTGATGAAGCCTATATCATCTGGCTGAAACGCGACAGCGACTGCGTCGACACCTTTGGCTTTAAACGGAGTCCCTTATTTAAATCGAAGAAAGATTTGATTTACTCATTAATGCACCTATGCAAATATAAGCTGGGTATATGCGTTAACCCCCTGGTGCTTTTTTGTTTGGGACTACCTTGTAGTTGTATACTCCACTAGACTGTTAGAGGAGGTACATATGTAAATTGGTGTGTATATATATAACTGTATATATATATATATATATTCATTTGTCCTGAAGGCACAAATAAGTTACTTTGATATTGTATATGTTTTGTATATTTGTATATAATGTACATGTGATGTGTTGTATATAAACTGTGTTCTGTTGTGCATTTCTGGCTGTCCGCCCATATTTGTGTATACGAACTTTGATATATTCTTCTTTGATTTAATTTGATAATTAAAAATGGATTGATCCCTTCAGTACCATTTCTCTCTACTTTTTCATCCTTGGATGTCTCCTGCTCAGGTACGGGAGGGTGAGGTGGGCAGAACCCCTAATCATTTTTTCTAGTGGTTTCATGTCAGCCCAGTTGCCATCAAGGAAGGGACTAGAGAAGGATGCCTATTGCTTACCCTCTTTTTTTGATAGCGCTAGAACCATTGGTCATGGCAATACCTCACTCCCTGGCCATGTTAGGCCTTCAGTCAAACAGATTTTAGTACACAGATCAAGTCTTGCTCATAGTGTCTGACAGAACTCATTGTACTCCTAATTTGATGTTTGGTCCTTTCTCATGTTTCAGGCTTATCGAAGTATCATGTAAATTGGGAAGAAGGATTAGTAATGCCCTCTCAGCTTAGACAAGGAGAAAGACTCTGGACTCTTATCTTTTCAAATGGGTTCCACATAATTGATATATATAGTATGCCAGTTAACCAAATACTAAAGGACCTGGTTCAGCACAACATTAATCCACTTCTACAGAAAACACATCCTGCTTTGAATCATTCTTAATTGGGAATACAGCAGAAGATTCAGATGAATGTGTGGCCTAAATTCAACTATGTCTTCAGTGTGCTTACCTTGACAGTACCACATTTCATGATTATAGGAATAGACATGAACATAAAGACCTTAATATGGAAGCTAAGAGACCGTGTATCGAAATGTCTAAACTGTGTCCTGCAATGACCCATTAAGGCCAAAGTGTACCACCTGGATACTCATACAACACAGCACACAGATTGGCACATAAGAAACACCTATATTTAAAGATGTTAAGGTAACTCTTGCGTTGGTTAAGATCAAGGAGAACTTTGCCGCGGCTAAAGAGAGGTCAGAAATCAATATACCAGGGCAACCACCTTGAACAGTCTTTTTCTCTACTCTCAACTCTAAGAAGCCTATTTATAAAGAAACAAATGCTGGAGCCCTAATACTTGGCAAATATTTAACATGCAAATACTTGAGAATGATACTTGAGAATGATGATGCACCCTTCTGAGGAAATATAAATTTTATGGTCAAGTAATGTTCCCTAACGTGTACCCCACCGTCTCCATGTACCAGCTTAAAGTGCATGTAACTTCCCTCCTCTGCCAGCTATGAAGACGCAAATACATTTGCGTCCAACGTTAACATGTCCTCTTTCAGACCCCCCCTGAATGGGTTGAATATTCCGTTTCCAAGTATGCTATGCCAACGTCTTTTTGTGGTGTACTTTACACGTTTTTCAGCTCTGGCGAAGTAGGCCCTGAATTCTGCCATCGAGCCTTTTTCCTGCTTTCTGACTCCGAAAACCTCAGCCCAGGCTGCCTCTGTACCCGTGACCTCTGCCTTACTCCCTGTGCGGCTCACGGTGCTTAGCTCAGCCTGCTGCCTGCCAAGACTGTATTCAACCTTCGAATTATCTGTTCCGCTCCTCGAAAATGCATTCCTGCCTACTAGTTTAAGTAAACATCCCCCCAGCTGCAGAGCAAAGGGCCCGGCCTCACTGTCTCCGTGCAAGTAATTCATAGCCTCTGTTACCATGGCAGGCCCATGCCCCTCGCCTCTCATGCAGACACTTAGACGCTTATACACACACTCACAGTCAGTATAGAATAGCTTCTGCCCCAGAGACCTTTTCCTTTTAGATAATATAGTTCCTAAACATCAGATACCAGATATGATAGAGTACGAGTTGATCTGACATGCCAGACTTCTGTCTCTTTTCCGCCAGTGTAAATGTCAAGTCCCCTGCACCCTCCGGTTTCACGTCAATCATACGTCATGCAGCTGCGCGCGCATCTAGGCCTCAGATTTCTGCTGACATTACAAGATTCTGCTTTGTTGCCACCCACTTGTGACACCTACCTGTGACGTTTCTAGCACACACCTCTATGTTCACGCCTTCTAATTACGTATCACTATCACGTGTGTGTTTTATCTTGTTTCTCTCAGCTGTTACGCCTACTGTATTGGTTTCTATAATGTGACTTAAGTATATAAGCTATGTATTGTCAATAAAATATTGCTCTATCCCTTCCTACACCCCAGTGGTGGTAGGAACATGATATCCGGTCTGACCATTCCTTTTAAAGGAATAAAACCCCTAAGAACTCTAACACCACGGACTCTGCCTCTTTCTTTCCGATTGAGTTATTATTGATTAAGTACTTACCTGCATAGAAATTAGGACGGTAAATCAAATATTTACCACATTATTCTGGCGCCCGAACAGGGACCCCTCCCCCACCCCACGCGCCGGTTGGTGCGTTGCAAGCTCTGTCCCCTGCCATCAGTTAGACGGAACTACGCGTACTGGCAGGATTTCCTGTATCTCCCTCTGGCCCACGGAGGTGACGAAGACTGCGATCAGCACCCAGACGAGGCGGTGAGGAGTGCGGAGGATCCCGACCAGAGCCTAGCCGAAAGAAGCAAGGTCCGAGGTGTCAAGAGGCCCACCAGTTTCCGAAGTATCCACGTGTCGAGTCGAGTCGAGTCCGGTCCAGTCCAGTCGAGTTTCCCGAGGCCTTCTGTTTCCGTGCTTCCCGGTGAGTACCATTGCTGGGACGTATCTAGACGGGTGCATTATTATGTATCCGGTAAAGACGGGTTTGGGTACACAAATTCGGTCTGCACTGTTTTAGACAGTGTATCTGTACTGTTCAGCAGTATATCCGTTATTCCAGTTCTTGCACTGTTCTTAGCAGTGTATCTGTGCTGTTTAGCAGTACATCCAGTATAGGGGGGTAGTCATATATGTCTCAAATGTCTTTCATGTGATAAATGTCGTGGTTTGAGTGACTGTTTTTAATGTGCATTATTGTGTTCTTGTGTAACTAGCTGTGTTCAGAATTAAATAGCAAGGATTGAGTATACAGTATTAAAGTAAACAAGATGCCGTTTTTCAATAAGTTAAAGCAGATAGGAACTAGGAAAGGGATACTAGAGGAAGAAATTCCTATCCCCCCTAGGGACACTCCTGGAAATTTCATGTACCATAAGCATGGCTTAGATGCCATATTGTATCTAGATTTATGGGCCGAGTATACTAAGCACCTAGAAGAAAGACACAGATGGCCCGTTACAGGAACGTGGGATGCTGAGTGCATCCTGAAAGTAGAAGAAGCTCTATGGAGAAAGAAAGCCAGACAATCACAGAAAGATGCCATAGAACTGTGGCGTAAAGAATCGCATAAACCTGCCGAAAAAGAACTCCGTAGAGAGGACAGACTGAGAGAGGCGCCGGATAAAGTCCGAGAAAACGAATTAGTTACTGAAGGGATTCGAGTAAAATCAGAACAAGTAGACCGCGCACGAAACAATCTTGTAAATGGCATGTACTTAGTGGCCGAGGGTTCGCCTGAAGCCACTTCAGAAATACCGAAAGATCTGCCGCCACCATTGGTTCCGACTAAAGTAACTCACAGGACCACTAAAGACATATTTCTGAATTCCTACCTAGATGATGTGGCACCCGCTTACACCAATTCACGCGCCCCGCCCACTGACGGTGACGGGGACGGAGGTGGCAACCCGCCTCCAGACCATATCCCGCCATTACCGCAACAAAGTTCCCCCGTCCGACAACCTGTCGACCCTCCACCCCCACCACCGCTTCTCACACCTAAGGTTAAGATACCAAATCCGTTTCTGCCTGATCCTACTAAGAGACAGGTTCAAGTACATATACAGACTCCACAGAGAGATAATGTCCAAGCCTCAGGAGGTGCGACCAGGGGTTACCAGACCCCGCCAGCAACACACAGATTACACCTTAGGGACATGCAGAACCACCCTACGCTCCAATCACCCCGTCTCGACATACTCAAAGAACAGCTTCCAGTTTGCAGATACGATCCAGTACCCGGCAAAGACGATAGAATGTTGATAGCATCAATACGCTTGCGACAAGCTACAGATTACCTAGTGTTATTCTCAGGAATGACAGATCACCTAGATAGAATATATCATTTTGTCCAGACTGGGGAAAATCCTGAAAGTATCAAGGAGGCCCTGGCACATCAGAAAGTTGACACTCAAGCATATATATTACGTTTTTTCATAAATTGCTTAATAAGAGAACGAGACAGGCCTGAGACAGAACAGGATGAAATGGAAGCACTAAACAAGTGGGGTCAAAATATATCAGAAGGAAAACATGATAAAGCGAATTGTATAGCTAGTATGTACAAGACAATAAGAAAAGCAGTAATAGACATACACGAAAAAGAAAAAGAAAATGGTTCCTCCGAGGAGGAGGAAGCACCTGAAGAACCAGAAAAGACTACAGATACGATAGCGTATGTAGGTAAGGAACTTACCTTAGGAAAGGCATTCGTCCAGAAAGCAAGAGAGTTTTTCTCTCTGGCATATCAAAACCGAATTCTCCTGAACATCAGTTTCAAGACACTGATAAAATGCTCTGAGAACGAATGGGGTACCATGTACTCAATTCTATGGATGAACAAGAACTAGCCCGGTCAGCAGTACTATGGGCTGACAATCCTAACATATACAATGATGGCACAGTAGCGCAGACATTTCTGAACCTATCCCCAGACGAGCAGAAATTAGCAGGTACATATATGATTCAGCACCTCCTCACGTTATACAGAAATCAACATTCTGATCCAGGTCACTTACACGATACATTAGAAGCACTACTCATGGATAGATGGCGAGGCCTAAGTACCAAGTTAATACAAATAATTCTAGAACAACGGCACAGATATAACACTTTCTTAAGCTCACAATATGTTTCCGCTCCGCCCCCAGAAAGGAAAATGTATCATATGGAGCGTTTAGAAAGACAGAACCCTTTACGAGAAGTACATCCAGTTATGGGTACCGATAATACCTTGAAACGTGTGTATGTACACACACCTTTGACCAAGTTAGAACTATTGGAAATGAAGAAACTAGTACCCTGTCACGACAAAGACCCTGCAGGTTTTCACAGAGAACTTAAAGATATGTTACTGATGGGAGATTACACATATGCAGATATCATGAAAATGTTAAAGGTATTGCTGCCCACAGGCATCTACGAGAAACTAAAGGAAAGAGAATGGGAGGTGGGAGACAAAAAGATTATATGGACAGAAATAGAAGACGAGGAAAAACTTCGTACTCCAGGGCTAGGCCTTGGGGAGAAAACTAAAGCATTACCAGGTTTAATAGTACAGGTTCTGCCAAGATTACTGACAACTAGAAAGGAAGACTGGGACGCAATTTCGGCCTGTAAACAGAAACACGATGAAGATACCAGTGACTTCTATTCAAGATTCGAGAAATGTTTCATTATTAATAGTGGCCTTAAACCAAGTAGCGAGTCGTACCCGCATCTTTTTGTATCAAAGTTAGTCGAGAATTCCCTGATAGCAGTTAAGAACCGTGTATATAAGGTTGAGAGTACATGGCAAGCAAATACGGTATCCCAGATGTTACAGATGTTACAATACCATCAGAACAGAATCAGAGAGGAACAGGATCATGAACAGAAACGCATGAAAGACACGAAAATGAAAATGTTAGTGGCCCAGTCGGTTCCAGCCGACGGCCAGAGAAAGGGTACGGCCCAGACAGGAAATGCAGCAGCTCCTGTTAAAGGGACATGCAACTATTGCAAGCAGCCAGGTCACTACATACATGAATGCCCAGTCCTGAAACATAATATAGCAACAGGTAAAACTAAGGAAAGACCGCATCCGCCTAGACAAGACCAGGTCCAGCAACAGACTTCACAGAATATACAGCCCATGCAGAATACACAGCCTATGCATGCTCCACCACATACGAGACAAAACGCAGCGGTATCACAGGCACAGTCACAGCCACAGCCCATTGCCGCGACTCAGCAAGTTTCACAACAGATGTACCAGTATGCCCAATCTGATTACCCCGATTACCCACGATACACATGAAACAGCCTAGAGAGGGAGGGTGGCTTGCCTCTTATTGAGATTCCTGTAGATCAAGAGGGTCCTTATGTACACAGTCAAGTATTGGGAAAAGACAGAAAGTTTTTAATTGACACAGGGGCAAGTCGCACAACAATCAGCCATGATGAAGTCCCAGGGGCACCCCTCTCAGGCTCACAGAATGTTTCCTTGGTTTTTCAGGACAACCTATTGTAAATGAGGTATCGCAACCCGTCCCCCTGGCTGTGGGTCCATTATCACGTGTTACAGACTTGTTACTTACAAAATCATGTCCAGAAAACTTGTTAGGAATAAAGACACTGAAGGCTCTAGGAGCAGTGATATGTTGTTCTCCGGAAGGAGTTAGACTTTTCTTGCGAGATTTTAAGGGTCACTATGTATTACGAGAGTTTGATGTCAGATTGAAAAATGTACCGGATCACTTGTGGGCACAAGGCCCAACCGATGTAGGCTGCATGCACATTACACCATATCGTGTTACACTCAAACCAGGTGTTGTTTTACCCCGAATCAGACAATACAAGTTACCACCCGATGCTGTAGTGGCTTTACTGGAAATCATTGAAGAGCTCATTGCCCAAGGAGTGGTCGTAGAGACCGACTCCAATATCTGTAATTCCACTATCATTCCGATTCTTAAAAGTACTGATCCCAATGCACCGCCAGTATATCGGCTGCTGATTGATTTACGAGAACTGAATAAATGCATTGTACCACAGTACCCTGTGGTTCCCGACATCTCATCCCTATTGACTGCCATTGATTCCGAAGCAACGTTCTTTACTGTAATTGACCTCAAGAACGCCTTCTTTAGTGTGCCTATTGATCCAGAGAGCCAATATCTCTTCGGATTCAGTTTAAATGGACGAAGTTTCAAATTTTCACGCGCACCTCAAGGATTCACAGAAAGCCCCAGCATCTATAGTCAAGCACTGAAAAGACAACTTGATTGTATTCAAATGCCAGTTAACACCGCTTTACTGCAATACGTCGATGATCTGCTGATCACCGCACGAAGTGAACCCGAATGTGAACAAGCATCATTGACAGTTTTACATTTTCTGGCCGACAAGGGACACAAGGTGTCTCCTTCGAAGCTACAATTCTGTGTTCAGCAAGTTGTGTACTTGGGTCACTTGCTGTCCAAAGTGGGGAGACAGCTCACTCCTGACCGTATCCAGTTAATTGTAAATATGCCACAACCCCAGACACAAAAGGAAGTGCGAGCCTTTATAGGCCTCACCTCGTACTGCAGACAATGGATTCCTCAGTATGCATTTCTAGCTAAACCACTCATTCAGTTGACAACACTGGAGGCAGCGATTTCGACTGTCCTTCCTTGGACTCAGGAACATACACAGGCCTTTGAGGAATTAAAGAAAGCTTTATGCCAAGCACCAGTCTTAGCGACACCATGTTACAGCAAACCTTTTACACTTTTTGTTACAGAACGTGATGGTACAGCGTTGTCTGTCCTCACTCAAGACCAAGCAGGTTCACATAAGCCTTGTGCTTATTTTTCAAGTACATTGGATTCAGTAGCCCAGGCACTCCCTGCGTGCTTGAAGTCAGTAGCAGCAACAGCACTAGCAATCAGACAGAGCGACTCAATTGTTTTAGGACATCCATTAACAGTTCAAGTTCCACATTCTGTAGAGGTTGTTTTAAACAGAACTCAGACTCAACACTTGACTATAGCACGACTGACAGGTTATGAATTGACGCTATTCCAGCCACACATAGAAATCAGACGCTGCAGCATCCTAAACCCCGCAACATTGTTACCTTCGATTATGACAGATCCAGCCCCGCATGATTGTATAGAGATCATTAATGCAGTAACAAAGCCCCGACGAGACTTAACAGATGTTCCATTGACAAATCCAGACCTGACACTTTACGTGGATGGTTCATGTATGAGAACAAGTACAGGAGAATTAGTGGCCGCGTATGCAGTGACCACTGAAACTGAAGTAAAAGAAACATATCGTATTGATACACTGTCTGCTCAAGCGGCAGAGCTCATCGCTCTGACCCGAGCCTGTATACTAGCCAAGAACAGAAATGCTAACATATACACTGATTCCCGTTATGCGTTCGGAGTCGTACACGACTTCGGAATGTTATGGCAAGAACGAGGTTTCTTGACCTCTCACGGTGCCAAGATCCAACACGGTCCCCTCATTCAAGCACTATTAGAAGCAATACATCTGCCTTCAGGCATATCCGTCATGAAGTGTAAAGCACATACTAAAGTTACAGATTCCGTTTCCCAGGGTAACGACCTGGCAGACCAAACAGCAAAACATACAGCATTGACTCACACCCAGACAACTGACGTGACAAAGACAATAGTACCGACACATTGTATGACAGTTAGGGATCCCACACTAGATGTAATCGATATTCAGACACATGCTACTACAGATGAAATAAAGAAATGGACTGAACTAGGAGGGATTCAGACAGATCAAGGTTGGATGACGAAGGGAAAATCTACATGGTTTCTCCCCGACTCTATGGTTCAAGTCATAATAAATACAGCACATAGTCCAGCACATCTAGGAGAAAAAGCTATGTTAGACAGTTTACAGAATCTCTGGTACAACAAACACTTACGAGCAGCAGCAAAACAGAAAGTACGTACTTGCATGATCTGTGGTCAGTTCAATCCAGGTAAAAGCGTCCCTGTAGAGCAAGGTGGATTTCATCCTCCCGATCACCCTTTTGAAGTACTCCAGATGGATTATATCCAGATGGACCGTTGTCGAGGATTCAAATACGTCCTCGTAATTGTTTGTGCACTTTCCCGTTGGACCGAAGCATATCCAGTCCCAGATTACACTGCTCCGACCACTGCCAGGCAGCTGGTTCGAGAATTCTTCCCACGATACGGCTTGCCTCGTGTCGTGTACTCAGATAACGGACAGCCATTCTCATCCGAGCTCATGAAACAGGTTTCCCTGCTGCTAGGATATCAGTGGAGATTCCATTGTGTCCGACATCCCGAAGCCGCTGGCCTTGTAGAAAGGCATAACCAGACACTAAAGACCCGCCTTGCTAAAGTTTGTAAAGAGAAAGGGGTCGACTGGATAGTCGCCCTGCCAGTTGCATTATTCTATATGAGAATGGTCGTCCATTCGAGATCAGGACTATCCCCGTATGAAGTGGTCTTTGGCAGACCACCGAATATGTGGGGGACGCCCATACCTAAGAAAATTACCGATGTTGATTGTAATATGCTGACAGATTACCTTGCCTCCTTGATGTCTGCACTCCAATCATGTCGTTCACAGGTTGCCGCAGCCTTTCCCGACAACACTGATGTAAAGCCGCACGATGTCCGTCCCGGTGATACAGTGCTAATTAGGAACTTCGACAGGAAAAGTCCGCTGGAGCCCCGCTGGAAAGAGCCGAAGACCGTCCTTCTTACAACGCGGACCGCTATCAAGGTGGAAGGCCGAAAGGGGTGGATCCATACGAGTCATATAAAAAAATGCAATGAACTGATGCCAGAAACAGACTCGTCCACCCCCTCCAAGGACTGCCTCGATACTAAAGACTTTAAAGTTACCAAACAAGAGAAAACTCCCCAAGAGGAGTACCGAATGAAACTCCGATCTAGCAAGTCAGACAGTTGAATTGTTTAAGTCCTCCCCTAGGTGAATCGGTTAAATAGTTTCTGACATGTATCCCCTAGATCGAGATAGAGAGAGAGAGAGAGAACTCAAGAAACGTACATATTGTAAATCACTACGCAGTCACTGTATAGTGACATTATTGATTATGTTTTTTCTAAGTCTTCTGATTATTGTAACGAGTATATTGCTTCCCATATATTACCCTATCTTCAAGCGTGAACAATCTGCTTACAATGTCACTGCCGAACATTCTTTTAGTGAATTACCTCCCCACGAACTATCTTACAGACTCGCGCTGCGCAACAACACATTCATTAGTATGTTACACCACTCCCATCAGACTAACAACGCTACAAATTGCTGGATATGTGGCCGACTCCCTCCCTATCAGAAATACAAGGGAGTTCTGCCTCTCTTTCCATACCCGTTCGCTCACAATGGCTCCTGTGGTGCATGGCTTAGAATAATTCATTCCTTAGATCCTGATGTCGCTGTTTTTAAAGGGAGCTGGGTTTGGGGAAACCTGAACTTAGTTCTGCTTAATGCCTGTTACCCTGACAAGAAGGGACTTCCCATTAGAATAGGAACTGATCTAGAAAATGAAGTTTATGGATTAGGTAATTATACAATTAACCTTATGATTCTTACTGTCGAATCCGAAGCTGCACCAGTTCTCCCTGCTATGTCAGTATTACCAGTCACTGGTGAATTATGTGTCAGTAAGAAGGGTTCAGTACACTTAGGTCATAGTAAATGTACTACTGTGGTCGAATTCAGTGATCAAGGCAAGTCTTCCTTTAGAGCTACCCGTCATTCCTACTTTGTTTGTGGCCATACCGCATACATACGCTTACCTCCAGATTGGGATGGTACCTGTTACATTGCATTCCTTCTGCCACCTGTTTTCCTAGCCCCTCCTGATTATCACAGAAATACAAATCTAGTAAAGAATAGACTCCGAAGAGATCTCCCGATTGTCGACTATACTGAAACGGCATGGGAACAATACACAGATTTCAATAAAGGATTCTTTTTCTTCACCGGCCCTGTCCAAAATAGTAAACTAATACGTAGATTAACTAGAACACTCGAAGCAGTAGTGAATGAAACGGCCTCCGCCCTAGGTAACTTAACAGAGGAGCAGTCCGCCATGCGGGTTGTTGTTCTTCAGAATCGTCTTGTTATTGACGTCATCTTGGCAGATAGAGGCGGAGCTTGTAAGGTCATTGGGTCAAGTTGCTGTGTTTTCATTCCAGAAAACGCGCCGACGGTATACCAAGCTATTACACGTCTTCATAAAATTGCAAGTTTGATACATCAGAATCCAGGCACCTGGACTTGGTCCGGTTGGTTCTGGACAACGTTGACCGCTTGGGGATGGAAGATCCTATCCTTTCTAGGCATTGCCCTTGTCATAGTATTCAGTTGCTGCCTGTGCCTACAGTGTGGGCCAGCGATTTGTGGACTGTGTGCCACATCGTGCATTGAACATTCCAGTTTTCTCTCAAAACGTGAAAGGAAGAAAGAAGAGCAAATGATGTTACAAGAACAGACTGATCGATTCATGAGGATCGATATATCATGAAGGGTCCGTAGGGAACAAGGAGGGAATGAGGAAATATAAATTTTATGGTCAAGTAATGTTCCCTAACTTGTACCCCACTGTCTCCATGTACCAGCTTAAAGTGCATGTAACTTCCCTCCTCTGCCAGCTATGAAGACGCAAATACATTTGCGTCCAACGTTAACATGTCCTCTTTCAGACCCCCCCTGAATGGGTTGAATATTCTGTTTCCAAGTATGCTATGCCAAAGTCTTTTTGTGGTGTACTTTAAACGTTTTTCAGCTCTGGCGAAGTAGGCCCTGAATTCTGCCATCGAGCCTTTTTCCTGCTTTCTGACTCCGAAAACCTCAGCCCAGGCTGCCTCTGTACCCGTGACCTCTGCCTTACTCCCTGTGCGGCTCACGGTGCTTAGCTCAGCCTGCTGCCTGCCAAGACTGTATTCAACCTTCAAATTATCTGTTCCGCTCCTCGAAAATGCATTCCTGCCTACTAGTTTAAGTAAACATCCCCCCAGCTGCAGAGCAAAGGGCCCGGCCTCACTGTCTCCGTGCAAGTAATTCATAGCCTCTGTTACCATGGCAGGCCCATGCCCCTCGCCTCTCATGCAGACACTTAGACGCTTATACACACACTCACAGTCAGTATAGAATAGCTTCTGCCCCAGAGACCTTTTCCTTTTAGATAATATAGTTCCTAAACATCAGATACCAGATATGATAGAGTACGAGTTGATCTGACATGCCAGACTTCTGTCTCTTTTCCGCCAGTGTAAATGTCAAGTCCCCTGCACCCTCCGGTTTCACGTCAATCATACGTCCTGCAGCTGCGCGCGCATCTAGGCCTCAGATTTCTGCTGACATTACAAGATTCTGCTTTGTTGCCACCCACTTGTGACACCTACCTGTGACGTTTCTAGCACACACCTCTATGTTCACGCCTTCTAATTACGTATCACTATCACGTGTGTGTTTTATCTTGTTTCTCTCAGCTGTTACGCCTACTGTATTGGTTTCTATAATGTGACTTAAGTATATAAGCTATGTATTGTCAATAAAATATTGCTCTATCCCTTCCTACACCCCAGTGGTGGTAGGAACATGATATCCGGTCTGACCATTCCTTTTAAAGGAATAAAACCCCTAAGAACTCTAACACCACGGACTCTGCCTCTTTCTTTCCGATTGAGTTATTATTGATTAAGTACTTACCTGCATAGAAATTAGGACGGTAAATCAAATATTTACCACACTTCTACTAGACACAGAAGTCATGCTTAGGCATACAAGCATTGAAGACCTATTGCTTGAATACTGCATTAAATCCATCTCGGAACTGCACACAGAGAATAGGTGTCACCCCTTCCAAGTATTTACAATGGAATCATTGGTTATATAAGGCATCGGGGCCCTGTCCCATTGATCTACCATCATTTTATATTTGGAAATATTTTTCACTATGGAGCCAAAAGAAAGGGATTGTCTTGGGCTTATATAGCAGTAACATAGAAATTCTGATCTTTAAACCCTCTGTGGAAGCACCCAAACATAAATGCTAGGGCAAACTTTACATTGCTGGAGTTTTTCTACTGGGTTCTTTTGTGCATTTGACTTGATGCAACCTCACTTCCTTAAGGGTTCATCATAGTAGAACTGCTCCTCAGTTTCTAACTCAGCCCCGTGTCGGATCGCATAAAATCCTTCAACCTGATATGCTACAACTATACCAATGACACACAGATTATCCTTAAATGGAAAACAAAGGAATCTTGATTGTTAATAGTTCATACTACGTTGTAATTGTTGTTTTCTCTTTATTTTCAGTCTTCAGGTGGACTCAGCAAAAATATAACACAAACTCATAGCCATAAATTCCTAGCAAACACGTGTTTCGTCTCAAGGTAATGGTTTACATATGACTTCGTCAGGGCCTAGCAAAATAATTCCAGGAAAGTCATCCAATGCTCAGTAATATGTCATCAGTTCCCGGTAATATCTAGTAGCCACCATATAATTTATTCTCCAAAATGACCAACTCCAAGCATCCAACCGTATCGTAATCCAACCAGTATTTAAATCGTATCTCCTGCCGATACTGTGCAGATGGGATATTCTACACCGCATGACACAAACTTACTGAGATACGATTTAAATTCTCAATAATAAGTTATATTGTGTCTATTGAATCTGCCTGCAAACCATCATAACTGAAAAGTACATGAGGACCCCCTGGCCCAGTCAGGAGCTCTCAGGTCAGGGGCCAGCCACCTGTGTACAGTGTACAGCTCCCTCTGGAGCTGGGGGGCCCTCAAACCGCTGCGGGTGTCGGGGATAATCAAGGCCGGACTGGGAACCAAAACCGGCCCTGGCAAAGTGCTCGGCCAGCCCCCCCACCCCCCTGGGGGGTGGTTGGGGGTGCGACCGCGCTCTTTGCCAGGGCCGGTTTTTGGCCGATTTTGTTACAGGGCCGTTTTTGCAGCAACGCTGCAAAAACGGCCCTGTAACAAAAACGCCCCCCAGATGCCCCAAACCGGCCCCCACCCTTGCGGCGCACTGGGGGATTGCCCGGTGCCTGCAACGGCCAATCCGGGCCTGGGGATAATGCCACACCACTGTGCCTATTACTATGGGTTCACCTATTTGGAACTTGGGTGGACACATCAAGTCCTAATGTACACTAAGGGGTAGATATCCGATTCTTTGACGCAAGTTGCCATGCTGTGTGGCTTTGCCTGAAAGAGAGCAGAAATGTTTCATGTTTACAAAGATATGGAGCATTTCTGTTCTCTCAGTACGCTGCCACACTGTGTGCTGCCTAGCAACAATGCACACCAAAGGTGCTTGTGATACAGGCAGGATTGTCTTTGTGCTTGTAGAGACAGCGTCCTGCACAAAAACAATCCTTAGAGGCATTTTCCTCTTTCCAATACAACACCCAAACACTTTTTAGTCAGACTTTCACACACCGTCTCATAATGCTTCAACTGCCAATCACTGATTGCTTTCACTTCAGATTCATGCATAGTACAACTTTCGCCCTGATGCATGACATCATACACTGCCCATACAGCACACACACCAGACACCTATTCTTCCATTCATTACATTAGAACTGTAAGGCCAGGGCTGAGCCCTAGAAAGGTAACAAATGGAACCAGCACCCCAGTAAGCCCTCTAGTTCCGTTCTTGAATGGCTTAAGAAAAATTGCCTGCGATAGCGACAAGACAAAGTTGACAGAATTCCCTTGTGAGAAAAAGGGGCTAAACGACACTGTGTGGAAATTACTGGTTACCACTGGTATCCTAGGCTAGTACTATTCCTTCCAATTGAATTATCAAGTTACCTGCTCTGTACCCATGATTCTTTCATAGCAACAATAGCAAGCAATCAGAGTACTGCTTACCTTTTTTGTTTACCTCAAGTGTTCGATTGCTTATGGCTGGCAAAATGCACAAACATTTATAATGCATACATACAAAACGGAGCTATAAAGTCTTTTAAAACAATATCTTGCTGCCTGGGGATTTTGGCTATTCCTTGTCCAGTATGGTTCTATTTATGAATTTTTCAAAACACAATTCAATTCATTTGCATTAGTCAATTCCCTCATTTACTTAGGCCACTCCTTTCGTAGGGCTTCATTCGATATGCTTTTTGGGGCATGTCGCATTTCGCGGACCCCCTCTTTTTCATCTATCTTAAAGCATTGCATAGCACTCCAGAAAGTACCTTTGCCCATCCACAAATGTGCCTCTGCGCCGCTCAGGGATAAGAGGTGCCATAGAAATGCAATTGACCCTAGAAAAGTGCATTTGTAGCTTCTACATGAGGGACTAGGGAAAGAGATTATTTCAGGCCAAATGGCATGATCAAATTACAACCTATTTAAGCTTTTAATACTTCTTTATGCACATGATTAATGAGCAGCATTAGCAGCATTGAAACAGGAGCCAGCGTGGTCAACATGATTAGACAAAAGTGCTGGTAAACTGATTTAATTATGCGGAAAATAAGGGGATGAATCAGTCTCATCAGAGCACTCAAGTGACACTGCAGAGATGCAGGCACTGTTCCCTCAAAGCCTGGCACGTGGGTAGCCACACACCTAGAATTCATCTCCGAGTAATAGGCAATCAGGAGCGTGCATTAGAAATGGCGCTCCTGCTGATGAGCGGGAGAGCTCCTTATCAGCTGAGTGGCGAAAACAACTAGAGAGGCAGCAAGAACATGAAAAGCAAAACAAAGGGAAAGGTAAGTGCTTATCGTTGGTTTAAGCCGTTTCTTGGTACTGTAAAAGTCATTTTAACATGTGCTATAATTGTTATAGAAATGTATTACTTATTTTGCGTGTTTTACCTTTGTTTATTATATTATAAAACCAATAAGAGGTCAAGTGTAGGCCTGTAAATGTAAATGAGAAATATTGACTTTGGTAACTCATTCAATGCTCCATGTAAATATATATTTTTTTATATACAATAAAAAATTACAGAAATAAAAAAAAAAACATAAAAAAAGTAAAATCCGTTTTAGCTTAAAAACATACTCTAGATAACCAACTTTATGCACAACATGCCAGACAATAATAAAATGCATGTAAAGACACCCTGTGCTTTAATAAATCTGGGTTGATGTCGGCTTTTGTTGTTAATAGGAGTTTTATTTCTTGCTATGGGACAAGATGAGGAAGGAGCAACCTTCCTAGGCTACAAGTGCAACCCTTAGACGCATGGGAACCTCTCATGCAAGAAAGGTTTTCATTGCTATCATTTTAAGCAGAAAATTAATTAAAGAGGCTAAACGGCCCTAATGCAATGAATTATAGAATGAAGTAATGCTGCATTTACTTACCATTATTAGCATTACTCTGAGTCCTTCTCTCTCTGTGATGACTCACATAGTGAGGCCCCTGTGCCTGCAATCACAATTCTTCCCAACACATAAAATTTCCTCCCTCCTTACCTCCTGCTGCGTACTAAACCCAACACAACACAGTTGGACTGGTAGAAAAGGGTGAGAGGGAGGGCCTGAGTCATCACTGCGAGAGAAGGGTGGGAGGGAGGGCATGAGTCATCAAGGCGAGAGAACGACTCAGAGTAATGCTACTAGTGGTAAGAAAATGGAGCATTACCCCTTGGTCCCTCTCACTGTGGTGACTCACATAGTGAGGCCCCTGTGATCCTAAACACAAATCTTTCCAATGCATAAAATTCCCTCCTCCCCTCCTTACCTTCTGTTCCTTTTTTGTGGGTCCAAATGTCAGGCGCGGTGTGTACGCTCCAGCATCTGTCGGCAGCTCCTGTCATTGTCCTGTGGTGCTGGTGGAGAGTTGCGGAGTCCGCGCGGTCCTTCTTGATGACGGCCTTCTCTTAGGGGATTAAGATTGTCGGCCGCTTCAACTTGTGATTCAGCTGGCATTTACTGCGGGACCACACAGGCATTTCAGCAGGAGCCGTAGGTAAGTGAGTCGGCCGCCCATAATCCAACAAACTGATCCGGACAAGTGCACAGCAAATGCAAACCCAAGTTTAATCCAGAGGTAAAAAAAAAACATAAAACAGGTTATAACATAGAGCTCAGCTCTTTGGAAGCCAACAATGCCGGAACCTCCGGACCCTGGGCCACCCTATAATGGGCCACAAATGTGGCAGGAACCACTCAATTGGCAGCCCAACAGATCTCCTGCAAAGACGCCCCCTACACCTCAGCCACAGAAGCAGCCATGTTACTAGCAGAACTCCCCAGGATCCCCAGAAGAGAGTTCGGACCAAACTGTGTATAAGCCAGCAGAATTACAGACTTGATCCATCTGTTCAATGTCTGAGTGAGTTCAAGCTAGACCAAAGTTGAGAAACAACGCAAACGAGACCCGAAAGTCCCTCACCCATTCCAGGTAAATCGGAACCACCCATCTCACATCCCAAAAATAAAGTTCTATCTCCTCAGGCGACTGAGCGTCCGAACAAAAAAACTGGAAGGGTTACCTCCTGCTGCCAGTGAAATAAATAATTCACCTTGGGCACAAAGCCAGGACCCAGCCGGAGAACAAGCGGATCCTCAAACATCTACAAGAATGGAGACAGACAGGACAATGACCCGACTCCCCCAATTGGTGAGCAGAAGTGAGCGCCACCAGGAAAAACACTTTTAAGTTCATAAGGCGCAAACTCACAGAGGATTGTGACTCAAACTCAGGAATTTGGAAAGCCCGCCACGCCAAAGGTAAATCTCAAGAGGAACAAATCACCTGGGATATCAGGCGCACATTAGAAAAGCCCTTGAGGAGCTGGGAAACCAGCCCCTGATCATCCAAAAGACCCCCCCCCCCCAGGAAGAACGAAAGTCTTAATCATTGCCATTGCACTTTAAGAGTGTCAGGAGTAGGGGTGGGCAGAATTTGCGTAGTCGCAAAGTTCTGCAAAAACAATAAAAAATCTCCGCGTGCTATGCAGGATTCCGGGAGCATGTGGAATTGCTTGTTCCGCCTGTTCGCGATGCGTTGTTCCTGTTCGGGGATGCTGTTTGTGTACTCGGGGAAAATATCTCGCAAACTTGCCCAAGGAGTCGCCAATTGGAGCCGCCATCTTGTTTCACTTGTCCTGCCTGCTCACGATGCATGTTTCCTATTCGCGACCGTGGATGTCCGATGGCGCGTCCAAATGACGTGTTCCCGATCGCACATTCTCGCGGGATCGTGCGGGCGACTACCAAAAACACGAGGCACACGCAAACGGATAGGAAAACTCATTGGCGAGTGCAGGGATCAGGGCATGTCGCTACTGCACGCGCAAACACGCATTTTGAAGGCGAACAAGGAAAAAATTCCGCTATGCCACGGTTCGCTGAATTTTCAGCAATTCCACATTCTCCACGGAATGCAGAATTGCCAAAATTCTGCATATTCCGCGAGCGGAGTGGAATTTACCACCCAGGCCTACTTAGGACTCAGACCAAACTGAAACCCAGCACTTGAGGGAGAAACACCAAAAGAGGAAGCACCAGCCGACGATCAAAGCAGGCCTAAAACGTCTTCCAATGCCTAGCATAAGAATATCTAGTAAACATATGCTTGGATGCCTGTACAGAAGAAGAGACCGAGGCTGAAAGACCCTGCAATTTCAAGCCCCAGATCAATTGCCAAGCAGTCAACTTGAGCCTGGCTAGGGACGGCACTTCGAGAAACGAAAATCCCAGAGGAGACGGAACCCCCGGAAACATCCTGACCCATCCCCATCTCCATCAACACAGAAAACCAAACAGAGCCAGGCCATGCTGGAGCCATCAGACCACCTAATCCTTCTCCCTCTGAACCAGAAACCTCAGGATCAAAGGAAATGGAGGGGAAGTAAACAGCAGACCCACTGGCCAATGACACATCAGGGTATAAATCCCTGAAGAGGATTCTTCCCGACTACAGGGAAAAACCAGGGAAGAAGTGAATTGCCAGGTCCACAAACAGATCCAAAAGGTGGCGACCCCATAATTTACACACTTTGGCGACCTCACATCTAACTGAGTCAAGAGAAACAATCTGTTTGCAATCGCTGAAAATCATCGAGGCCTTGTCCCCCTAGGCAATTGGTATAGGACTTGGCTGTGGTGTTGTCTGTTTGTACTATGACTACCTTGTCTTCAGAAGAGGGAAAAGTTAAAGGTGAGCCAGCTGAATTGTGCCCAACTCCCTCTAGTTGAATGACCAGGATCTCTTGCTGACCTGCCACAGACCCTGAACCATGAGATTCCCTCACCAGGCTCCCCAGCATCTCTTGCTGGCATCTGTCAAGACGAAGACAGGTGCCGGAGACCACAAGGACACCCACTTCAAGATATTGGATGGGAATAGCCACCACCCTGGTTCTTCCCTTATCACAGGGGTCACTGGTAGAAGACACGTCAAATCCTGTGCATACCCACTTGCTCAGAATGAACCTTTTGAGGATATTGAGTAGCCACCGTGCCAATGATACCAATATCACTGTGGTTGCCTTGTACCCTCATCCAAAGAAAAGCAGGGTGAAAGGGCGCAGTCAGAAGATCCCTCAGATATACCTTAATCTTGAGCACCCTTGAGTCCGGCAAAGGCACAATACCCAGATCCATCCAGAACTGGGCCTCAATGAAGATGTGATCCCGAGAAGGAACCAGTTGGGACTTCCTTGTATTCACCGAGAACCCCTGGGACAACTGG
Organism: Lissotriton vulgaris; assembly: GCF_964263255.1. NCBI lineage: Eukaryota > Metazoa > Chordata > Amphibia > Caudata > Salamandridae > Lissotriton > Lissotriton vulgaris. The sequence continues at coordinate 1,238,902,374 of NC_141695.1, forward strand.
GGATCTAAAGTTCACTGAACGTGCAAACAAGTCAAAGGAGAGAGAAGAACCCTTGACGAGACACTCAAGATATGGACAATGAGCAATACCCTGCAGTTGAAAGATCACCATCAGAGTGGCCAACACCTTTGTGAATACACAAAGGGGTGACTGCAGGCCAAACCCGGAACTGATAATGCGTCTCCATCACAGTGAACCACAGAAACTTTGGATGACTGGCATGCTCAGGGACAAGAAGGCAAGCATCCTGCAAAATGAAAGGAGCCAAGTAAACCCATTGGATACACCAGAGGAATGAGTTGTTGGAGAGACAGCATCTTGAATGAAATGAACCCCACACATTGGTTGAGGTGCTTCAAATCCAAGATGGACTGAAACTCCCCCGATGCCTTCTGTACCAGGAACAGAACTGATTATACCCCTTAACAGACCTGATCCAGCAGCACCAGAATAGTAGCCCTTTTCTTCAACAAGTCCTTGACCTCTGCAAACAGTGCAACCCTCTTGTCCAGATTCAGCGGGACAGGAGTAGAGATGCACCTCATACCTGGAGGCAGCGAAACAAAGTCGATAAGATAGCCACTCTGCACTATGCTCCTCACCCAGTTGTTAGAGACAGAGAGTATCCATGCCTCCGAGAAGGCTTCCAAACGTCCCCCCCCACCTATTGTGAGTCCATAGATGTCCTACAGTCAGGAGTCATGGCCGGAAGGCCCCTCATTGGGGGTGACATCAAGTTGTTTACCTCTCCTGAGCTGAAACCATCCCCTGCAAAAGAAAGAGGAACAGGCGTCTTTGGGAGAAAACTACCTACTGTCACTGGGATATGAACAAATCCATGGTCTAGAAGACTTATAAGAAAAAGATCGGTTGGAGCAAGTATGTTCCTTGTACTTGAAAGACTTCTGGATTAGACCATCCAACTGTAAAGCTTACTTCCACCAAAGGGCAATTTCAGAAATGAAGCCTTCACCGCCAGATCCGTATTCCAGTCCCGCAACCACAAGTTGAGCCTGGCTACTATGACGGATGAAGACGCCACAGAATCAGCCTTTGATAACATCAGCTGACACATCCCCCAGAAACTTCGCCTGTTGTTCCATGTGCAACAGAACTTCAGACACACTGGCACCCTTCTGCATGGTTTGCTCCAAGGCTTCAAAATCCTTCACCAAGGACTGAGCTAAAAGGCTCCATAAGAAGTGGCCTGGAGCACCAAATTAAAGGCTGAAAAATACTTTTTAAGTCAACCATCCACTTTGTGATCCACCAGATTTGAAAGCAAATCAGTCTTGGCCCTGTTCCCTAAGCATCCTGCGACCAGTTTTGGGGTATCCCCCATCATCAGTCAGGATAACATTCTTTCCAACCTTTGTTGCTGTAGCACCTTTCTCCTAAAGTGGGATGGGCATGTCCAGATGAGGGTCCCTTACCAGCTGTGCCACTGGATTCAAGCTAGCCTGGCTGATGAGGGGTGGAACCCCAAACCTGACCCATAATGCTTGTTTCCGGTCCAGTGAGGACCTGGCTTGGCAGTTTGGTCTAGACTGTTCCCATGAGGAGCAGGGTGAAGACTGATTTGCATATGGCTGGGTCCAAACTGGGGTGACATAGGGCCAGATGTAGGTAGCCCAATACCGGTCGGTAACGGACGAAATTACCGAATTTCGGCCGTTACCAACCGGTATTGGGAGTTTGAGATGTAGGGGCCACATTTAAGGATTCGGTAATATATCGAATCTGTAATTTAAGGAATCGGTAAATTATTGATTCCTTAAAATACCGATTCAGTAAATTACCCAATCCTTAAAGTAGGGAGCACTCAAGTGAGTGCATTTCTAAGTTAAGGATTCGGTATTTACCACAAACTAAAAGCAAATTTGTGCTTTTCCAAAAGTGCCATGTGGCAGACATACATGCCCTTAGGGCATGTATGTGTGCCACATGTGCACCCATGCACTATTCAGGGGTGCAACAGGGTGTCAATGTGACACCCTGCCACCCTTGTAAGTCTTCCCCCTATTACCGATTCGGTGTTTACCGAATCGGTAATTCCCATTCATTCCAACGGGCCTCCATGCCCATAGGAATGAATGGGAATTACCGAATTGGTAAATACGGAATTGGTAATTACCAAATTTTACCGATTCGGTAAAATTTACTGAATCAATACCTACATACCATTTACCAATTCTGAAATACCGAATCGGTAAAATTCTGTACTTTAGAATCAGTAAATAGTATTTACCTACATATGGCCCATAGTGAGCAAAAGAACGATAGACTTCACCCAGATCTCTTGACTGGGGTTGAACGTCTGATTTACCCAGCATTCGGTCCATCATTTGTTGCTGTAGCATGTTGCTCACTTAATTAGCAACAACAATGTTGTTGAACAACAGACTAATGGATGAAGTCTGGCTGTAAACCCTTATAAAGAACTATGCTTACGCATAATTATCGCACAATCAAAAGAACCTGGCTAACATCAGACCTAAAATAAAACGGTTGGCTGGGTTGGGTGCCAGCCTGTTGCTTTTGCTAATGCTGTTTTGTAATATTTTTGCAAAACGTTCTCACAAATAGACGGAGATGCTTGTGACAAAAGGCAGAGAGGCTTGCAAAGACAGCTGGATATAGAGGGTTGTATAGTTAAAGAGTGCTGCAAAAATAGATCACTAGTAGATAGATAGATAGATAGATAGATAGATAGATAGATAGATAGATAGATAGATAGATAGATAGATAGATAGATAGATAGATAGATAGATAGATAGATAGATAGCATAACTAAAATTAGTAATATAATAGTTAATGTCCATTTAATCAGGTCAAACAAGAACACACTAGAAAGCCATACAAGCATGACATACAGATTGAATTGCTATACAAGAATAACTAACAGCATGACATATAGGAGTCCATTTTTAAATGCAATTCATTAAGCGCATACTAAAAAAATCACAACTTAATAAAGAACAGTTTCAAATCAACACAGATAAGCAAAGGTTAGTCAAAAAGGAATTTACAACTGCATTAGCAGGTGGCAGGAACTGATAAAGATGGAATGTGCCTTGTTCTCACATCTGGTAAAAAGGGCCCTATTATCAGACTTTTAAATACAAAGGAAACAATAAAGTAATAAGGAAAAACTCTGGCACTGAAGGGAACTACCTTTTGTGTGGATCTACTTCTAATAAAAGAGCAATATGCCATCACTCAATGTGAAATTAGCCAGTGACTGAAATAGGCTCACCCACTGCACCATGCTGCATGATATAGTGGGTGGAAACAAAATGAAACAAGCATTTTCAATGCAACAGGTCTTGCATTAGTTAGCGTTAGAGAACGTGGCATTGTTTATATTTAGCTGGATATGTTTGCTGGTTTGTGTACTGTGTGTGTTAGGGAATGGCAGGTTTGTATGTATCTGTGGAGTAAATATGTGTATTATAGTGTTCCATTGCCATGTTTCCATTGCCAGTGAGGTTAAAAGTAGACATATACACAGAGACAAACATACAGAGAGACACATGCACCGATACACACATAGAGACAAACACACAAACGCACACAGAGAGACAGAAACGCACATAGAAACATACACACAGAGACGCACAGACAGTCACGCACACACAGAGACTGACACACGTACAGAGACGCATATACAGACAGAGACACACATAGAAACAAAGATGCACACACAGAGAAGAGACGTACTTACAGAGACAAATGCACATATAGAGATGCACACACAGAGATAGAGACGAACACACAGAAAAATACACGCAGTTAGAGAAGCGCACACCGAGACAGATGTGCACCGAGAAACAGAAACACGCACATAGAGATGCACACACAGACACAGATACAGAAATGCGCACACAGCAAAAAACACACGCAGACAGAGATATGCACACAAGGCAGAGACATGCACACAGACACAGAAACACACACACACAGACAGAGGCGTATACATAAAGAGAGACGCACACACAGAGACAGACACGCACACATAGAGACTGAGACACACACACACAGACTGAGACACACAGAGATACACAGACACACAGATACAGACACACAGACAGATGGTTTGGTAGCTAAATGGGCTAAGGCATCCGCTACAGGGGCTTGTGCTTAACCTACCGTTTACAGTTGTTTTTAACTGACCTTGTTTCCACAGGTGCGGATATGTTGCCCCTCTGTGTTTAAATACAGTACAAGGCAATAAAAGATAGTTATCTTGTAGGAATAATAAAAGGTCACGGTATATGGGGCCTGGAATGTCTAGAGGTAGTGTGAAATGTGTGGCTGTTTGCAAAGGACGCGTAAACGTTTTAGGTAAACATGAAAGGGATATGCAAAAGCAAATTGTATTGCGTCTAAGTTTTAAAATAAAGCGGGAACTTGACCGGAAGGCTGAGCACCAGCTACATTACACAAGGTCACATGCATTGTTTATAGACCGGGGGAGATTAAGCGAATTGCCCAGAATCACAGTAGGTTTAAGCCGAAACAGGACCTGATTTCCTAATTAAAAGTTGGCAGCTCTAGCCGTAATGCCACATCCTGGTAGAGGTTGGGAGGCAGAAGCCACAGGAAAGCTCGGCTCATTATTGGCTCGAGATTCCAGCAGGACATCAAGCTGAGCCAGAGCCAGTCTTCAGGCTCGAGCTTTCAGTGGCTCGCTCACCTCTAGAAATGTGCAAATTACCTACAAAAGTCGGCATCCCTGCAGAAATTCAAAAAAATGTAAGTTTTTAAAGGCGGTGCAACTTTAGGGAAAGGACTGCTACCGATAATGCCTCCTCACGAAGAGAAAGTAAAGTGGGTTCCTGGAACCCACACTGTTTTTAAAGGGCGCAGTTGGCCATTGAGACAGAATTACTTCCCCGAAGTTTCATGCCCTATTTATTTTCGGTTATAAAGCGCGTTGGGTCAGGGGAGGTCTCCTGAACATGCCTACCTAGTGTTTTTGTAGGGGCGAATGAAAAGAGCACGCCTGCCACATATACTTATGTATCATTTTCAATGGATTGTACAGTGTACTGGGAAGTCGGTTTTATGCACCACCTGCCATTTATACAGAATATAAATGTATCTATAAGCAATATAGAAGTTCTGCTAGAGGTCACCAGCTCCACCGGTTTGAAGCCATCCAAAACAGGCTATGCCAGCCTCTGATGTGTCATGCAAACAGTGGCTGCTTGTTTCGGAGGAGTCCTACCTACATTGACAAAACGTGGCATCCAATGGCCGTCTGTTTTCACTGCAAACAAATGATACCAAAGACCGTGGCTCCAGATTATAGAGCCAGCTTGTACACAACATACAAATCCCGAGGCAGATTCAATGCACTGCAGGGAAAACATATGAAAGGGAGGTGCATGGGGGGAAGCTGAATCAGAAGTCCATGTCGGTTGGGTACATGTAGAGCACTATTGAAAACCTACAGCAGGAGGGTGGTGGTCACACTACAATAGGAACCCTCGCTTGGCTCTTAATGCAATACAAATAATTATCTGACTCAAAGGAACCCCTTTTATTGACCTGGGATGGATGAAAGTTTGATTAGGCCTTGGAGCAGTGCTACCTCGAAAATTGGTAGACCGGCATAAATCTCCCTTGGTGGGATATTTTTCCACCCACCTGTTGAGTAGGAGACTGGTGTGCACTGCAGCAACCTTTTTGTTTAAAAGAGGTTTGTCTCTTTGAACCTTCAAGGCAGGGGTTTAAAAAAAAAAAGTTTGCAACTGGAAAATAAAAACGGTTTTCCAGCATGAAAAGGAATGCACGGCACAGCCCATTTAGGGCCTGATGTAGGTAAATCTACATTTACCACTTCATAAATACCGAATCATACCGAATCGGTATTTATGAAGTGGTAAATTAGAGGGGGGGAGATGTAGGTATTTCAGATTCGGTAAATACCGAATCTGTAAGATTCGGTATTTACCGATTCTGTAAATACCGATTCGGTATCCCCCATTGCTTCCTATGGGCCTTGAAGCCCATAGGAATCAATGCGCATTACCGAATCGGTAATTACCGATTCGGTAATTACCGATTTGTGCAAGGGTGCAGGGGGTGTCACTTTGACACCCTCCAGCACCCCAAAAAAAGGCATGTGAGCCATGTGGCACACAGACATGCCCAGACATGCCCTAAGGGCATGTCTGTCTGTCACATGGCATAGGTGTGCATGCACACATGTGCATGCACACCTGGATTCGGTATTTTAACACCCAATTGGATTGGGTGTTAAAATACCGAATCTGAAGGGCCTGTGGGACTGAAAGTAGTCCCACCTACATCCCAAATTTAAAAAATCGGTAAAATTACCGATTCTGTATTTTTGCGATTCGGTAATTTTACCGAATCTGTAAAATACCAAATCGGACAAAAAAAGGTCCCCTACATCTCAGTAGGCCAAATACCGGTCGGAAACGGCCGAAATCGGCCGTTTCCGACCGGTATTTGGTACCTACATCGGGCCCTAAGTATGACGTTTTTTTTTTTTTAAATAAATGGACCATTTTTCTAATCACTGTTCAACCACAATGTGTTTAAAAGTAGGGATTCAAAATGGTACAAGTTAAAAAAAAAGAAAAAAAAACTGAAGTCTTCCGACGAATTCGCAATGTCACCACCAGGCTACGAGCTCTGGACAGAAGTCCGAAAACAGACGTCCGTTAACGTTTTTTCATCTGTCCAGTCACACAAATTCCGGCTACATAGTACGAGAGGAGGGGGAAGAGTCATGGGTGCTACATGCTGCAGAGTACCAGGGCAGTCCGGATGCAGCAGCCCTGCGCTGTGTATAGCATCTCCAGAAATCACAGAAACACTTGTATGGGCCGGGATGCCCGCCACCCCTCCCAACACCAATTCCCCATGGGAGGAGACAGACACAGGTTTGAACTTTTGGAAGGTGGGGGGGCCTTACCCCCCCCCGGCCGTATTTATTAAAATATGAATCAAAATTTAAAACTTTAAATTAAAACGTTTCATGAATCATGTACAATTTTAACTTCCATTACATTTTGATGAAGACAAGTTTTTGGCTAACCTTAACAAATCTCTAATACAAAGGTTTCCTAGCCGAGTCTAGCATCCTGCAAATGCATAACATTCTAAGATAAAATTGTACAACCTAGCATTAAGGGCCAACGGCAAGGTCTTAACCGGTGTCAGATCCCTACTACCAAATTCCCGCCCTCACGGTGTGAGTGGCGCATGCACAGAGGACTTTACCCTTGCAGCCAACTGTAACTTCCCTTGTCGTGGGGGCCCCCTTTCACTCGACGCCATCTTAAGGTCATCCGAGTTCTCGTGCGAGGTATCCGTAAGAAGGACAGTGTGGACTCCCCCCCTTCCCCACACTCTCTTCTGCCGGAGCGGATATCCGGCCCCCGGGAAATTCGTAGGAGGGGCATATAGCCGTCTCCCCCTGGGAGGGGCCTACTTCATCGAGTGTTCCAACTTTCTCGAACCTAATCAGGCTGGGTTCAGACCAGCCCATTCCACCGAGGCTGTGATCCTGGCAGTTATGGATACGCTTAGGACTAATGCCGATAAAGGGACATCACAGGCGCTTGTCTTATTGGATCTGTCGGCTGCGTTTGACACGGTGGACCACAACATCCTCATCCACCGTGCCGAGCAAGCCGGCATCCGAGGCCTGGCTTCTGCCTGGCTCAAATCTTTCCTGTCGGGCAGAATGCAGGCGGTCCGGCTTGGCCCCTTCACAGCCGCACAGGTCCCATCCATCTGCGGAGTGCCTCAGGGATCGTCCCTGTCCCCTCTGCTTTTTAATCTTTATCTTCAGCCGCTTATTTTCTCCTTGAAGAGGTGGAACATCACCGTATTCAACTATGCAGACGATCTGCAAATCATTTTTCCGCTTAACACCCCCAATGCAGCCCTCGATTGTCAAGCAGTGATGCTACACATCCAACATTGGATGAATTCCCACCAGCTGAAATTGAACCCGGGGAAGACCGAGTTGATCCTTCCAGGAAATAGTCTCACTCACTGGGGCCCACAGTTCTGGCCAACTGAGCTTGGCTCCCCGCCCATCCCGGCTAAGTCAGCAAAGAGCCTCGGGGTCATAATTGACTCGGAGCTCTCTCTTAAGCCTCAGGTTGGTGCGGTTGTGTCCTCATGTATGTTCCAGCTCAGAAAAATCAGGAAAGTTTCCCATCTCCTGACACCAGAGGCCCTTATACAAGTCCTGATCGCCCTGGTGCTCTCCCGCCTGGATTTTTCAAACTCCCTGTACTACGGCCTACCTAAATTCCTCCTTAATAGGCTCCAGATTGTACTGAACCAAGCGGCAAGGCTGGCCTACAAAACCCCGAAGTGGCAATCCGCGAGACCACTTCTTCACAGACTCCACTGGCTGCCGGTGGAGCAGAGGACTGCATTTAAGATCGGCTGTCTGACCTTCAAAGCTGTGTTTGGGACCTCCCCTGCCTTCCTCAAATCACTGGTCATCCCTTACCGTCCGGTACGCAATCTTCGTTCCTCCCATCGCCTCTTGCTAGCTGTCCCTGCTACCAAACTAAAAAAAAACGGCGGTCGTAGATTTGCCTACCTTGCCCCCACCTTCTGGAACCAGTTACCTCTCCCTCTTAAATCTGCCAATTCCCTTCTGGCTTTTAGAAAACTCCTAAAAACTCACCTCTTCACAACGACTGGCTAGACCCCCGTATCTCCATCTCATTGGCACTCAGCCAGCGCCAGGAAACCTCTCGGTGTCAGTGCGCTATACAAGAATCCCCTAAGATATGGCCGTCTCCCCCTGGGTGACCCATCCGTAGTGGGTGCCGCCCCCCCGTGGGAGGGGCCAATGGCCGCCTCCCCCCGGGCGCTCCCATCCATACTGGGTGGCGCCCCCCCTAGGGACCTTGAAATCCCTGCTCACCGATCATGACCTTACCGCCCGACCAAAATAAATATGACAGTTGTTTTTACCTACTAAGGAAAGAAAATACGCCTAATCTGTAACAGCTTGACAATTCACCAACTTTGACATTGCTACAAAGGGAAAAAGGTCCTAAAGCACAAGACAATCTTTATTTATTTAATCCATTCCTTTATGTTTCTACAAAGGAGAAAAGGCCTACAAGCATCTATTCAATCAAGGCATACATCTATGATGCAAAATTGACTGTATCTTTTATTACATTCGAATAATCACCAACAATTACTTTATTCCACAAACATTGCAAACAGGGGCTGGTGGGTGGGTCAAAAATTGCAGCTTGTTCCCTAGAGGGCTCACGAGCGACGAGTGGTGCAGCCTTCAGAGCACTGGAACAAGAGGAAGCTTTGTTGAATTCCCGCTCTATTTATCCATCTGCGGGAGGGCGGGGGCTCGCCTCAGGTACGCCCATCCGTGCACGGACTTCCGGGCGGGTGTCTGGGCCAACCTCTTCTGGGCGGGAGGGGCGTGCTCCGGCTACGCCGCTTTGGGCATACCAGCCGGGACACGCCCCCCGCCCACAATGGTTTCCCGGGGGATCGGGGCACCCATCCATACGTTCGGGGGGACCGAGTGGTCTTCCCTTTCCATATGGGCCGGGATGCCCGCCACCCCTCCCAACACCAATTCCCCATGGGAGGAGACAGACACAGGTTTGAACTTTTGGAAGGCGGGGGGGCCTTACCCCCCCGGCCGTATTTATTAAAATATGAAACAAAATGTAAAACTTTAAATTAAAACGTTTCATGAATCATGTACAATTTTAACTTCCATTACATTTTGATGAAGACACGTTTTTGGCTAACCTTAACAAATCTCTAATACAAAGGTTTCCTAGCCGAGTCTAACATCCTGCAAATTCATAACATTCTAAGATAAAATTGTACAACCTAGCATTAAGGGCCAACGGCAAGGTCTTAACCTGTGTCAGATCCCTACTACCAAATTCCCGCCCTCACGGTGTGAGTGGCGCATGCGCAGAGGACTTTACCCTCGCAGCCAACTGTAACTTCCCTTGTCGTGGGGGCCCCCTTTCACTCGACGCCATCTTAAGGTCGTCCGAGTTCTCGTGCGAGGTATCCGTAAGAAGGACAGCGTGGACTCCCCCCCTTCCCCACACTCTCTTCCGCCGGAGCGGATATCCGGCCCACGGGAAATTCGTAGGAGGGGCATATAGCCGTCTCCCCCTGGGAGGGGCCAATGGCCGTCTCCCCCTGGGCGACCCATCCGTAGTGGGTGCCGCCCCCCCATGGGAGGGGCCAATGGCCGCCTCCCCCCGGGCGCTCCCATCCATACTGGGTGGCACCCCCCCCTAGGGACCTTGAAATCACTGCTCACCGATCATGACCTTACCGCCACAGGCCGGATAGTTGACCGACTATCCGGCCCCCCCACACCTCCTAAAGGTCATGTCTCCTCAATGTCACTAGCCATGCTACGAAGTCTCCTATGAGTAAGTCATTCCCAGCCCTGGACAGGTGCACCCCATCATTCAAATAATAGTGATCACCCCGAATACACCCATGGGGAATGGTTTGTAAATGAGTGGAGCAAAACAGTTTCTCAATCTTGTTGTTGACCCTCTTTACCGAGTGGTTCAACGCCAACACAGACAAACCCCCCTGCCAAATTCTTCTGGGAATCATGTGTGACCAGGCAATCGTACACCCCGGGAGCCTCTTGGCCAACTAACTGACTGCTGACAATATGTGCTCTACTAACACCCGTCTTCCCAGTCTTACCAAGTCATTGCCTATCAGATGCACTATGATTACAGATGGCGGTGACCTGTGCCGCCCTAAGAGTTCCTCCACAAACCTCTGAAATCGGTCAAAACAGAGGCCTCCTTTCCCATGGAAGGTCACTCTGAACCCATATTCCTCAGATGCGTGAGTCGCGTCACCTGCATTGAATATGTCCCCAGCACGCCTCACGTATGAGTGGCCCACGACCCATACCACTTGATCTCCAGTCGGTGATCCTTTCTCACAGGTCCTCTGGTGTTGGGCCGATCCCAATTTTCGCCCCGCGTTACAGGCTTGCGAAACTGTAATCCAAACAAAAGACAACAAGCGTGAGTGCATTTCATCAGTCTTTTACAACATGTGCAGTCGCACATACCACTTGTAACAGTTCGAGGACCAACTGCCTAACTGTTTCACTTCCTCTGTACACAGACCCCGAGCCGTAGCGGCCCCTATTCTGAATGAGTGGGTCCCAAAATCACACGGGTTCAATCCCGCCGCTGCAATTGTAATTGCCAGCACCCTCCGAAATTGAAATCTTGTCAACGGGGTGCCGTCCTTGTGTCTAAGCAGGGTCCCCCCCCATGTTGTCAACCTCTGTGCCATGTAGTCCTCCAAATACCTTACTGGACAACTGGGGTTCCCCCGGGCGCGCTGCAGCACCACACTACTCCCCAAAGCCTCCTGGTCTGTCTTTGACCTGGCTTCGAGATCAGCAGAGAATCGCCCCTTATTTGGAGTGATCCCTGCATAGACCTCCCCCCACATCCTTCTTATTCCTCGCCACGAGTTCACTTACCCGCATGGCCCCATGGAATGCCAATGAGAAAGCCGCTCGGAACAGAATTGCCTCGCTGTGCGAGGAGCATGTCTCATCTAGTTTCGCTAGTAGCAAGGACAATCTGTCTAACCCAATCGGGTGCCTTTTATCCTGTCTGTGACCCTCCAGGCGCTGCCAGCCGCGGAGTGCCTTCCTGACTAAGAAGGAACCCGTCGGGTCCTGTATCTCGTGGAGCTGTGCCATAAATGAGATGGCAGCCCAATACCTGTTGGCGGTTGCCGCCGATCGGCCTTCCTTATGAAGTGCCACCAGAAACCGGAGCAAGGACTCTTCCCACCCCCAGCTATGCCCCCCTACCGGCCCTAAAAAGGCGCAGTATGCACGGAACGCTCCTTCATAAGCTTTCCTCGTCCTGGGCGCTAAACTGGCTGCCACGAGGTCTTGTAGTCCGGGGCACCGATCTGCCATAGTGCTTCGGGGAAAGGTGCCGCCACTAGCTCCGCTGTGGGTAGATAACCCCTGAAAGCCTGCATGTGTGAACGAGAGAGTGCATCAGCTGCATTAAACAGTACACCCTGCACATGCCTTGCCCTGAATTGTACATTCAATCTCATGCATCGTAATACAATTTCTTTCAACAGTCTTAGGATCCACTTGCAGCGTGCCGCCTGGTGATTAATGCACTCGACCACCGTCATGTTGTCTGACCAAAACACCAGTGAGCGGTCCCTAAAGTCTTCCGGCCATGCCATCAGAGCCACCCAAATGGGGAATAGCTCCAAGAATCCAATGTTACCTGTCAGGCCGCTTAAGTGCCACCACGCCGGCCATGTTTGTGCCGACCAGCGGTTTCCAAAGATTGCGCCAAATCCCACACTCCCCGCCGAGTCGGTCCACAATCCCAGCTCGTCCGACGAGGCTGGGGGTTTGTTCCACACCACTCGACCGTTGAAATCTGCCAGGAATGCCAACCAAATGCGCATGTCCTGGCGAACCTCTGCCGACAGTCTAGTGCGGTGGTGTCCTTCCTTAAGGCCCACCATAGCCTGTGCTATGGAACGTGAGAAAGGGCGAGCCATCGACATCACTCTTAAGGCAAAATTAAGCTGACCCACTGTCTGTTGCAAGTGGTGTAGGGTCACCTTTTCTTTTTGGAGATATCGTACCAAAGAAGCCCTGAACTTGGCCACCTTCTCAACCGGCAGACGGAAACACCCCTCCACCGAGTCTAGTTCAATCCCCAGAAACTCCAGTGAGGTAGATGGGCCCACCGTCTTACCTGGCGCCAATGGGACCCCAAAATCCCGCATGAGTGTGCAGAAGTCCTGCAGCGCTTGCGCACAGTCCCGAGTGCCCGCCGGGCCCAGGAGAAGGAAATCATCCAAATAGTGCATCACCTGTCTATGCCCTGTGGCCTTGGTGAACGCCCATTCCAAAAAGGAGCTAAACATTTCAAAATAAGCACACGAAATTGAACAACCCATAGGCATACATTTATCCATGTAATACTTCCCTTGAAACGTGAATCCCAGCAGGCGCTGGTCCTGAGGGTGTACCAGGAGTAACCTGAATGCAGATTCAATGTCTGATTTCGCTAACACTGCACCGGGGCCCAGGCGATTCAACAGCACGGCTGCGTCATCGAACGATGGATATCTCACTGAGCATACCTTGGGGTCAATAGCCTCATTAACCGAGGCCCCACTAGGGGCCGATAGATTGTGGATGAGTCTATACTCCCCCGGGTCTTTCTTCGGAACCACCCCTAATGGAGAACACACAAATTCCGCAACTGGCGGGCAGACAAACGGACCTGCTACTCGCCCCAAGCTAACTTCTTTAGCTATCTTTCTGGCGGCCACCGCCGGGTTATGCTGAATAGACAGCTGGTTCTTACAGGAGGGGCTGCCCAGATCGGCGGACGCATGATCTGGGTATTGGTTCAGCCAGGGGGTCAAAGCCAAGATATCAACGGGCGAAGATGTTTGCTTCCAAGGCACCACATCAATCCTGCTTGGATCCCCCTTTCCTCCGGCACCATTGGTCTTGGATCGGCAACTGGTTTCCGGGTGTGAGGAATTCCCACAGCCCGAACAAGCATGCCGGAACCTACACGTTCCTTGAGGCCTGGTACAGGTTCCTTTGTTGAATCCCCAACAAACCCCCCGTTTGCCTCCATTCCCGCCAGACCTGGGATGGGAATCTCCCCCGGCGCTCGCCCGAAAGGGCTGCGACGGCCTCTGATGGAATGCCCCAGAGCCACTCGTGCTTGGTACCAACGTACCCGACGGTCCCGGCAAGAGCTGAGCATGCCATGACACTGTATCCAAACAATCCCATGTCAAGGCCTCATTAAACTCCTTCGCTTTTCTAAAGGCAACATCGTAACCCTTCCATTCATTTCCCCCGTACATTGCATGGAAATTCATGATCCTGTTCTGATAACATGCTAAGTCAGTCAACACTTCTGGTTTACGCTCCCCAATAACTGCCGAAAAAATAGAAAAGGCCCTGACCCAGTTCACCATGGTCTCATCGACCCTGAATTCCGCCATCTTGGCCCGCCATACGCTGGGGTGCCACAAATCTTTCTGGGTCTTTGCATATTCTAACTCACGATGGTCAGTCAAAAGTGAAAACATATTAATGTACTTATCTCCCCACACCATCTCTTTCGTAGCCATGGGAATGTGTTGCGACAAACTTTCCCGCCTTGAAGGTACTGGACCCTCCCCCACCAATGGCAGCGCTCTCTTACCGGCTTCAGCCGTCTTCTCGGTCGTGTCCGTTGTCTTCGCCCAACCATCGGTCATGACCCCCTTCGCCAACTGCGGGGGAATAGAAGGTACATTCGCCGTCCCGGCATCCCTTGACTGCCGCAACTGCTCAATAATTAATCTGGCTTCTTCAGCCGGGTCTCATGCAGCCACTGATCCCCCTGCTCCCTTCTTTAGCCATGGTAATACTGCTGCGAACTGAAGTGCTAGTTCAGGGGGCATTTGGTCATCCCCAATTGGCGTGATCACCACAGGAATTGGCAAACCCCCATCCCGACCTGGTACCGGGCTATCTACCGTCGCGACAGGGATGTCCGCGCCTGGGCTCGATGGAGTTACCCCTGGGACTGGGACCTCACTGGAACCTGCCCTCCCCTTCTTCTTCTTACCCTTATCCCCCGGGGCGACATTCGGCAAGGCCGGTCCTATGACTCTTTTAGGCCGCCCCGAGGGGGCATTCTGAGCTGCCACCTGTTTCCTGATGGCCGCTAAGCCACGACCGAGCTGATCCACTTTTCCCAACTTTCGGTCCATCACCGCCACTTGGTTCACCAAGGTGCGTAGCATCCTCTCCATCTCGGAGCTCTTTCCCGCTTTCTTGCCAGGCATGACTTCGATTACTCCGTCCGACTTGACCCGGAAGGGTGACTCGATCTTCCACACGCCTGATACTGAAAGAGAAAAACAAAGATTACAAGTTCTCAAAAATTGCAGCTTGTTCCCTAGAGGGCTCACGAGCGACAAGTGGTGCAGCCTTCAGAGCACTGGAACAAGAGGAAGCTTCGTTAAATTCCCGCTCTATATATCCATCTGTGGAAGGGCGGGGGCCCGCCTCAGGTACGCCCGTCCGTGCACGGACTTCCGGGCGGGTGTCTGGGCCAACCTCTTCTGGGCGGGAGGGGCGTGCTCCAGCTACGCCGCTTCGGGCATACCAGCCGGGACACGCCCCCCACCCACAATGGTTTCCCGGGGGATCGGGGCACCCATCCATACGTTCGGGGGGACCGAGTGGTCTTCCCTTTCCATAAAGACCGGTAAATAAGCCAGCCTTACCAAAAGAAGAAGCATATATACATATTGAGAAAGGCAACTATTCCAACCCATTGTTGTATTTAATACACAGCTCCCCTCCCCCACACACAAAAAAAGTTTGTAAATTCTGTATACACTCTTCAAGGGAGACTCGCCCTTTCACGCTTCTTAGTTCTGTAAATAAAGTATCACTTATTTGGGTAAAAGTAACAGCTGACATTTACAGCGTTTTGGAAACGCCTGAAGTGAGGTATTATAAACAGTGTAGAGAAAACCAAGATATGTGTAAAGAAGGCAATTATGAGCCTGTTATTGAAAGCACAAACTATTTCCTTGGGAGCAAGGGTCTGTTCGGTTCAAGGAAGAAATGCCACTCCGAACACCAAGAACCCAGCCCCTTCGTCATTTGTCGGCCTGATTAAGCATGGGGGAATTTTGCGAATCTGGCGTTCGCGAATTTAGCGAATTTGCAAACTCACAATCCGCAAAATCCGCGAATTCCCGCAAATTTGCGGATTTTTTTTTGTGTTCGCAAGTGTTTCTGCCAGTTCGCGAGGATTTGGTAGTAGTTCGCAATTGCGAACTTACTTGTCGGCTCGCAACGGTCGCGACTATGTTGTTTCTACGTCTGGTTCATCATCACAGCCTCCCAGCACCCTCTGTTTCACCACTGCCACCCTCTCTTTGACCCATGCCACCCTCTGTTACATCAATGCCACCCTCTGGTTCATCATCACTGTAGAAGATAGGGGGAAAAAGCAAGCACACCTGCCCTGCTTCAACTGACATGAATTAATTTGGGGTTAGTTTATTAACAACACCTGCCCTGCCCCAACTGACAATAATGAATTAGGGGCTAATTAATGTGTCACTGAATTTGAAGTTCCAGCCTGGCACCTGCTTGTCTGCTCCCTTAGCTGTAAATCAGGACCTTTGTGGCATACAGTTAAGGTCAGAGCAGGGTCACACAATAGTTGCAAGCAGGCAACCGAATTCTGGAGGGCCCCCTCAGGAAGCACAACAGGGAATCGTTACAAATCATGAGATTGACCTTTTGCACCTGCTCATTTGTTTTGCTTTTGCAAAAATCGTTTTTCGGTAATTTCGCGCTATTTGCGAGGCTCGGCGTCGTGCGAAACCGACCGCGGAAGCCGCCAATTCGTGCGAATGAGCTTTATATTTTTTTGCAGCGTGTTATTTCGCGAGTTTTTTTGCAGTATTCGCGAGCCACTTGCAGCGCAACACGCGAATTTACCCCAAGGTCGAGTACGGGTGCGGCCATTTTGTTTGCGTGACGTATTTCCGTTTCCGCCCGCTATGTATAATCTCGCGAGGTAAGCGCATTGCGAGTACAAGTTCGCACGAGATCGCGAGGAAAATTGCGTGCGAACTTACTTTTGCGCTCGTGAACGGGCGGCCATCTTGTTTTTCATTCATTTCCTGTGTCTGGGCATGGTGTTTATTCTCTTGCTATCTTTGCCATCCTTTGCTTGTTTTGAGTTTTTTTTCGAACGATTTTGCTTCTTATCTATCCCTCTCTTTTCCTAGCTGTATATTTTTGTCTTTTCTGCTATTTTTGTTTACTTTTAAACTACTTTTTAAACTCTTTTCTTTTCTTCTTCCCTATCCTATTCCTTCTTAATTTTCTACTTCCTACCTTACCTGCCCAGACCATGGTGAAGCCAGGCGCCGTGAAGCTGCCCAGGCACTTGAGGGACGCAGCAACGGCGGGGAGGAGGAGTCCTGGACCCCGTGCCAGGACAGCATGCGGGCGATTGAGGGGGGAGCAGGTGACACGACGGGAGATCTTCAGCCCGGAGGAAGTGGGCGCGCAGGTCTACTTCGTCCAGCGCCGCCTGCCCAGGACCATCGCGGGAGGCGGCAGGATCGCGGCCGGCTACAACATCCGAGAGCGCCGGAAGCGGTGGCAGAAGGTGTGCTGGGCCATGTCCCAACTCTCGGGGGTCCAGCGCACCTACAGCCAGGTCACCCACCGCTGGACGGACGTCCTGGACAGGGAGCGCGACCTGCTGGACCAGCTCGGCTTGGAGATCCCCGGGCTTGATGAGTAGTGGTAGCTATTTCATCCCTCACTACTATGTTTTCTCCTGCTCTGTGTTGTTGTATTGCAATTATTTGTTTTTTACATGGAGCAAACCAATAATACTGCTGACGATTACATTGTAGTTAAATTATATTTCAAAATCTTCTGTGCATTTCAGGTGCACTGCTCTCCTTCTCAGTGGCGTTGCTACTATGCTTATTTGTTTTCTATTTTGTGGTCTCATTGGCCTGAGTAACAATTATGTATGAGTGTACTTTACAGAACTGCGTAATGCTAGACACTAGGGGGGAGATTACATTTACAAGCCCCTTGCGCCACGTTTACGTTGCCTTGCGTGACGCAACAGCGGCGTAAATGTGGCGCATCCCTGCGAGTCATTTACAGTGTGACGCATCTAGGGAGATGCGTCACGTTATAAAGCCATGGGCCTGCGCCACAATGGGTGCATTCCTAGTGCGCAGGGTGGGCGGTCCTGCGGCTGTGCGCCTCGCAAAAGTGCCTGCGTGAAATTTACAAGATTTAACGCAGGCACTTCTGCGACGCTGCTACGTCAATTCAATTCCTTATGCCTGCTTGAAGCAGGCGTAAGGACTGACACAGCATGTTAAGTATTTGGTGGCCCTGAGCATTACTGGAGTTGCATTGCGTTGGCGACGTGACTCCAGCGCTGCGCCGCTCTTACGTGACGAGATGCGTCACGCAAGTGCCTACCCTTGCGCCAGGGCGCGCCTCATTGTAAATGAGGCGCATCTGCCGTGTCGCAAGGGTAGTTTTGCGTGACGCATTTGATCTGGCGCATCTCTGGAGATGCGCCAGAACACGTAAGTAAGTATGCCCCTAAGGGGCAGAATTGCAATTACCGTCGCATCCCTGCAAAGTAGCAGGGATGCGCCAGTAATTGTGCGGCCCGCTACCACCACCAAACATGGTGCGCCGTATTTGCAATGCGGCGCACCATGGGCCCAAAACGTCACCGAAACTTTACTGCTGGAGTTGCGTCGCAACGATGGCGCAGCTCCAGCAATGCTCTGGGGTACCCTATCTCCCCAATGCTGGGTCAAGCCGTACGTCTGCTTCAAGCAGGTGCAGGGTTTGTGTGACGCATCATTGTCCTAAAGGTGACTGATTGAAATTTTGTAGATTTCCCTCAGCCACTTTTAGGATGTGTTCCAGTGCAGGAATGCCCTCCCTTGCGCCGGAACGCCCCCTGATGGCGCAGGGCTTTATAACGGGATGCATCTTCCAAATGCGTCACGTTGTTATAATATTATACGCCGCACCATGGCGCCTCTTTTGTTTAGCTGCTGCGTCACAAAAGTCACGCAAGAACGGAGCAAAAGAGCCGCAAGTGGCTTAAATCTGCCCCTTCCTTTGTACCCCTGGCAATAAGAAAAATAGTGGCGGTGGATTGATAGTTTGACTATTTAAATGACTGGTTATGTAGCAGGCAACTGTTAGTGTTGTCACTGATCTGACTGAAATCACAATGGAGTTTGTCTGTCACTTTGCGTCTTGCCTGCGGACTGCTGCCTGCCAGTCCTAGGTGAACCTTTCAGTACTTTGTTTAGTGAGTTACGTGACTTTCGAAGTCGCAGGTCCGCAAATCAATGAAAACTAACCCTAATCAATATAATTTCGCTGAAATATTTTGTTATTGTTGTTTTCTAAATGTTTGATTTGGTGACATTGACAAGCAACAATCATCCATGTTTTCTGTTCTTTCTTTCATGTTGTAAGTCAGCTCCCCCCAGGGGCGAGGGGACACAGGAGCAGCAGGCGGCGGATGCTGTTGAACAGGGCCAGGATCGGGCAGGCGAGGGCTCCTTTGCTGGCCCCAGTAAGTTTTCATTTTAGACTAGTACCTATTTTTCCTAGCGTTCCTCATTTGATTTTTTCAAAATCGTCTTTGATCTTCTTGTAGACTGTATCTAAATTCTTATCCTGCCTCTACTATGACTCCCTGTGGTATTACTAGATTATTCTTATTAGTCTGTCTGTGTAGCTAACTAAGATTGCACGGTTGGCGAAACTCCCATTCTAGTCAGCAATAGCTCTATCAACTTAGTGCAGTGCAGTCCTCAGGGATTGTCCATAATGTCTTTTGAAGTGTTCTATCTGCTTTGAAAATTACCAACTATAAAATGTGAATGACCACCAAGAAAGAATAAAATACTACCTTTTGGTTTGGATAGGAGGACAATCCATACCACTACTGTTGAGGGGACAATTCTTCTGCAGAAACAGAACTATGGACAATAAATAGTGCATTGCTTATCAATTATAATAGGCGCTGTTAGAGTTTCTATATATATATATATATATAAACACATCATTGGGGAGGGCCTAAGGGATATTTAAAGACCTGCATAGGTTGTATCCACCTGGTACCAGAATCCGATCAACCTAGAAAACCTATGGGTCTAACATCTGAATCATGTATCAGGAATGGAGCTATTGTCTCAGATTAGTAAGAGTACTAGCTCAAGGCGTCATCCAGAAGATGGTTGAACCTGTGTTAGCAAAATGAATACCTATGTTGGATTCCCATCAATATCATGTATGATCAATATTCTCATGTGGTCCTCCGTCCTAGGTCCAGTGTCTCTAGATCATTGAGACAAAGTGGTACCATCTGCGGACACATGGTTTTACACATGCCAACACAAGGACAACCATAAGAATCTGATAAGACGGGTAGGTGCAGTGCAAAAAGAAAAGTGTGTGAAAAGTTAAAATAGGATTGAGAATCTCATTCCAACTTTATTCTACCAAGACCTCTTCCTAATTAAAAACAAGGAACAGCGCAAAACAATACTCCTACAGTTTAACAAATATCTGCATAGGGGCCGACATGTTTCAGCCTAAGCGGGAATTTGACCCTAGGCTTTCATCAGGGCCTCTGTTCTCTTAATAATGCGACTGCGAAGAAATCAAAGAAATAGTTATATAATATACTTGAACAGTAAAGGATATGAGTCTCCAAATACTGTGGCTTCACTCCTCCATGACACCTGGTAATTTTGTTGAATCTGTAGAGGAAAAAACCAAACAAAACACAGGAAAAACCATCTATAAGAAAAGGACTAAATGTGCTGTTAGAGTTTCCACATACCTCTGTGATAACAGGCGTTGAACCCCCAATGTCCTTACTGACTGACTACATAGTGTGGCACAGTCATTTACCTCCCGAATTCATCGATGATTGATCCCCAATCATGATTATCCAACGTAGCTCAAGAGTACGGACTCGGAGTCAGAGTCAAGAAGTGTCAGAGGCACGGACTCATGCTTGCAAAAATTGCAAAAACTTTCGCTCAGTCACTCTAGTCTGGACCAAAAAACACAGAGTCTATTTAAGTTTAAAAGCTTTAATAAAAGTAAACACATTTATTAAAATGAAGTCATAATAAAAAAACTAAACGTTTAACTGAGAATGGAAAAGTGGTTAGTGCTGACGATTAATTGGAGACATTTCTTGTGGTCGGGCCGAGCTCTCACCTGGTTTCAACTTGATCTTGTTGTTAGAAGTCCATCTTCTGTCTGTGTGGAGAAAAATGGTGCGTGTTAAAAAGCCAGCCTTCATCAGTTGTGCCAAAAAGTGCAGCAAGACAACACCCTTCCCTGGAAAAAGGGACTTTTTTTTTACTTTCGAGTAGACAGTCACAAATTACATTGTTTTCACATGTCTTCATTTCTAGACCAAATACTAGCGAGTGGTTTATTCTAACATTCTTAAATGTACTTTGTAGGTGGAACATCTGGTGGCGGGGCCAGCGTGGAGGTGGTGGTGCTCGACACGGAGGCGGAGGGCAATTCTTCAGGGGAGGAGGCGGCGGCTCCAGTGCCGGCTGTTAGAGTTGAGACGGTGGTGGTGGCGGGCAGAGGTAAGCTCTTATATATTCCTTACTTATTGCGATTGAAGACGTGGCTGGGAAGGAAAGAATATGAGATGCATAGCTGGGTGAATGATGAAGCAATGATTGGTGGAAGGACAACAGCCTGGGTGGGTGACACAGAAACTGTATGTGTCCATAATATACCTGGATCATGCTACTATCTGACTCTTAGATAGCATATGTGTATCTAGAGCAGGGGTACTCATAGTACGGCCCGCGGGCCGGTGGCGGCCCGGCAAGCCTTCCTTGGCGGTGCGCAGACCTTGTAGACAATCACTGCTCCCCCGGCCCCCACAGAGCAGAGGCTTTGTTGTATTTCACCTGTTAGCGCCCCTGCATCTCCACTCTGACAATCACTGCTCCCCCGGCCCCCACAGAGCAGAGTGGAGATGCAGGGCCACAAAGAGGTGAAATAGAACAAAGCCTCTGCTCTGTGGGGCCGGGGAAGCAGTGATTGTCAGGGTGGAGATGCAGGGGCGCTACAACAAACAAAGCCTCAATAATATGTTAATGGTCTTTTAAAGACCTGTTAAGTACTTTGGTGTGGCTGTCTGTGTGTGCGCGTTGAGGAAGCTGTCTCAGCCCGGGCTGAAGGCTGACACAGACAGACACACACACAGTGAGATGATAGAGGGGGAGGGAGAGGGAGGGCAGGAGGGAGAGAGAGATGGAGAGGGAGGGCAGGAGGGAGAGAGATGTATGTAAATGCTGGGTCTGGTGGCTCAGTGGATGAAGGCATCTGCTGCAGGGACCTGTGTGCAACCTCATGGTCACAAGTTTTAGTTTTGCTTTAGCCCCGCCCCCTCTGACTCCGCCCCCACCAGTGCGGCCCTCGGCCACAAACGACACTGTAAATTTAGCCCCTGAGAGAAAGTTTGTGAGTACCCATGATCTAGAGAGAGTAGACGGTCAGTGGATGAACTAAGTGTAACTTTGAAGAGCATGTAACACTGCACCCGCACGTCTGTTCCAGTGTAGCAAAGGCAAGGAAAAGAAGTTGTAATTTTGTCCAAATACTACCATCAATAGTAGCAGTAGTTTGTATTGCAAGCACAGCATAGATCCGGTTATTACGGTGGCCACTCCCTACCTCTCTTAATAAGTTTAGTAGTACTCAGTCATTCATGTGTAGATGTATCACTGGTCACTCAATGAAAAGCAAAGCACCTAAAGTCATCCCATATGTAAGCAAAAACATCCCATGTGAAGTGATAGATAATCAGATTATTTATCTTCTTCATTTTTCCATTTCTAGTACTCATTTGCACTGTAGGGTGAAAGTTAAATTAATTAAGCAGTAGCCCTTGTAACAGAGTATTCTCAGTGCCACCCGTAATAGAAAAGTAAGAGCTTCACCACCTGCATGTACTGGACCGGTACAGTAACGCAAGTCTAGGTCACTCATCATGGCGTGCGTCTCTTTTTCTCGGTTGCAAGTTCACTGCGCTGGCATTATGCCGGCTTGCAGAAGATAACGTACCAATTTTCCTAAACAAGAGACAAGAAGAAGAACAAGACTGGTGTACTTTCATAGTCGACTCCAATGGAAGTCCATAGTGCTCGTAGAATTTGTTCCTTAAACTCCCACTAATGTTAGAGCAAGGATGAAGAAGTGGGAGGTTAGATAGATACTGGCCTCAATAGTTATGTAATGCGCTTGCAAGTTGCTAGTTGTACTGCAACACAAATTTCTGCTGAATGATTGAGTTAATCTTAAAGAGCATTGGTTACAGACTATGTCTTTCTTTCTTCATATAGATGCTCCTTCAAAACAAACAAGGAGGAAGGAGCTGGCTAGAGCGGCCCGGCAACGGAGGATCGATGCCACTGTTGCAGAATATCGGCGGCTGGTGGCCCTGGAGGACGACGAATGTGTGCAGTCGACCACAACAACAACGTCGTCTGCATCGGCCTCCGTGCCCCCACGGACTGCCACCCAGCACAGTGCTCCAGCCAGACTGAGCCGGGCTGCCAAAGCCAAACGCCAACGCCGAGCAGCAAGGACAACAGCTGCCTCTCACAGCCATTGTAACTGCAAGGCACGCCTGCGCCGCAGTACCCTGAGGGTGTCTTGCCTTCAGCAGGAGCTCCACCACTTTACAAACGTGTTGGAGGGGCTCCGCGTAGAGCACGCCTTGCTCCGCCAGGAGTATGATGCCCTGGCCCAAAAAGTAAACAGCATCCACCCATAGTGTCCCTTGCCCCTTTTTTAGAGACTATTGCGGGGTGGGAATCGGGAGTTGGGTTTGGGACTTTTAAAGGACAACCGTTGGGGTTAGGGAGGGTCTTGCGGGAGATTATTTTGTTAGGGATATAAATATACTTTTTCAAACTTTATCTGAGCATACCTGTTTTTTACTGCTTGCCTGGTGGGTGGGGGTTTAACAGTAACTTTGTTTTCCTGAAAGTTTAGTTCCGTTTTCTTCCTTTAAGTGTAAATGCCCAAATGTTTTCAACACTAAGTGCCTCTCACAGAGTAAGTGAAGTGAATTGAAGAGTCCTAGGACTTTAGTAGTACTACCGTCAGTCTCTCGTCTCTCCTAATACTCCATTATACTCCCTCCCACCAAACGCTTATCTTACCTGTAATTTGTGTTTGAAAGTAGGGCTAGACCCAGGGCTGGCTCCACGGGAAACAGCGAATAAGGTTGGCAATCCTGGGCGGATAAAATTTCCTCATAGCGGTGGTACTAGTGGTGTGACACAGTGGCAGTTGCATGCCTATGAAAAAAAAGAAAATGAAATCTGGTTTGTCCTCCTGAGCAATACAACGGTCCAATAGAGAATATAGCAGGTGACAGTACACTAGAACAGTGCCAGATTGTAGCCTAACAAATGGTAAAGTATAACTACTAATTCGGTTGAAGTTCTTTGACATTAGCCATGGGTCTTTGTCAAGCAGAGTAAGAATATATCCTCGGATTTCTTCACCAGCCTGTTGCTATCACCTTATCCTCCCCAGCAAGTGTGTGGATTTATTGCTGTAATTTAGTCACACATCAATCAAAACCACACAGCCCGGGGGAAGAGGGTTAGGGTTTGAAAAATGGATGGGTACGGGGGTTTTTGGGAAAGGTTTTGGGAGACAAGAAAAAATAGTACAGCATGGACAAACAATTGTGAACATAAACAAATCTTTAGGTACAAACCTATCCATCAATCTTTGAAAGTGCATGCACTACTGCATGCATGTCAGTGAAAAGTAAGTAGTACTTTCGACAACTGTGGAAGAAAGAATGCGACAGTACAGGGCGTGTGTGGAAATATTGATAACTATATGCAACATAAGGTCTCTGTTGCCAGATACCTGAGAGCCTTGCTGGTCACTATAAATCCATTCACAACACTCAATGGGGTTGGTCTTTAAGGTATAGTAGATCGAAAAGGAGAAATTGCTCTTTTTCTAGGTGTCCCCTCACTCACCAGGGTTGCCCCTTGGTGACATGCTTCATCATTGGGGCCATCCCAGTCCTCTACGGGCTGGGGCATGCTGCGACTTGCGAATTACGTAGGAGCACTTACAAATGACTATGTGTGGTGCAGATGTGATAGTGGAGTAGACTAAGTGATGTGTTAAGGGATCAATTTAGAAGCAGAGAGAGATCCAAGAAATGCAGTCACAGTCATAGAAAGAAACAATGGATACTGTATCTGTAAGTTGTTGTTGTTGTCGTGTTGAAATTGGTAAGTAAGTTGCATGCAGAAAAAAATTCCTCTTATTAGCGGCACTCCTCCA
The DNA here is from genome assembly GCF_964263255.1 of Lissotriton vulgaris. Taxonomy (NCBI): domain Eukaryota; kingdom Metazoa; phylum Chordata; class Amphibia; order Caudata; family Salamandridae; genus Lissotriton; species Lissotriton vulgaris. The sequence goes on from NC_141695.1 coordinate 1,238,927,395, forward strand.
TTCCATCCGACGCTTTGTCCATCAATGTTGGTGACCAGAAGACACCCTGTCCACTGCCTGCCTGGCGGATGCTGAATTGCGGCTCGCTAATGTCCCAGCAGTGCTCCCACCCAGACCCTTAGTAAAGCCAGTCGCAAAAATGTAGAAGACCCCCAATCAAATCTCAAAAAACGAGGCCTAGCAAAAAACTGGTGACAAAACGTACTTTGAAAGTAAAAGTAGGCCCAAATACCCCCTTACCCACAGTGGATTGTATTCAAACCACTTGCAAGCAACCAAGCAAAAGTATCCATAGCCAGCATCGCTCCAAGACTCGAAACCCCCCCCACCCAAACACATGCAATAGAAATACTGCTAACCCTAACGAGCCCCAAGTTAAGAATAGTGGCAAAGGCTTTCTTTAACTATGCCAAATCCCCCCTTTCCCACCATGGATTTTCTTCAAATGACTTGCAACCAAAATTACACATTCTCACGAGTGCTCTAAGACCCCAGAACTCAGTTGCAAAAATCTAGAACACCCCGAAACACATGCAATCCTGCTGCTAGGGCTAACCCTAACGAACCCTAAGTTACAAAAAGTGCCAAAAGGCTTTTCCGCATGGATTTTGTCCCAACCACTTCTACCCGGTATTAGACCTTCCCAGGAATGCCCTAAGACCCGCCAACCCACCCGCCAAAAAGCATAACACCCCCAAACAGGCCAAAAGCAAAATCTCCTACTTACAATATTTCTCGGCCTTCGGTCCAAACGCGCTGTGTAGCTAGGCCATAAGTCCAGTTTACCACCACGGATTTCCTGAAAAGCAAATGCAATCAAGATTAGAGTGTCCCAGCAGTGCTCCCAGACCCCGAAACTCACCCACAAACACCAGGAAGCCCCCGAAACAGGCCCCCAAAAACGCTACATTGAGCAAAATGTCAGAAATAGCAACACAACAAAATCGGCGTGGATTTTGTCCCAACCACTTCTACCCGGTATTAGACCTTCCCAGGAATGCCCTAAGACCCGCCAACCCACCGCCAAAAAGCATAACACCCCCAAACAGGCCAAAAGCAAAATCTCCTACTTACAATATTTCTCGGCCTTCGGTCCAAACGCGCTGTGTAGCTAGGCCATAAGTCCGGTTTACCACCACAGATTTCCTGAAAAGCAAATGCAATCAAGATTAGAGTGTCCCAGCAGTGCTCCCAGACCCCGAAACTCACCCACAAACACCAGCAAGCCCCCCAAACAGGCCCCCGAAAACGCTACATTGAGCAAAATGTCAGAAATAGCAAAAAAAAATCGGCGTGGATTTTGTCCCAACCACTTCTACCCGGTATTAGACCTTCCCAGGAATGCCCTAAGACCTGCCAACGCACCCGCCAAAAAGCATAACACCCCCAAACAGGCCAAAAGCAAAATCTCCTACTTACAATATTTCTCGGCCTTCGGTCCAAACGCGCTGTGTAGCTAGGCCATAAGTCCGGTTTACCACCACGGATTTCCTGAAAAGCAAATGCAATCAAGATTAGAGTGTCCCAATAGTGATCCCAGACCCCGAAACTCACCCGCAAACACCAGGAAGCCCCCCAAACAGGCCCCCGAAAACGCTACATTGAGCAAAATGTCAGAAATAGCAACAAAAAAAATCGGCGTGGATTTTGTCCCAACCACTTCTACCCGGTATTAGACCTTCCCAGGAATGCCCTAAGACCCGCCAACCCACCTGCCAAAAAGCATAACACCCCCAAACAGGCCAAAGCAAAATCTCCTACTTACAATATTTCTCGGCCTTCGGTCCAAACGCGCTGTGTAGCTAGGCCATAAGTCCGGTTTACCACCACGGATTTCCTGAAAAGCAAATGCAATCAAGATTAGAGTGTCCCAGCAGTGCTCCCAGACCCCAAAACTCACCCACAAACACCAGGAAGCCCCCCAAAGAGCACCTCAAAGGCAAGCAAGTCAGCAAAAACACCAAAATATTTCCGCATCGGATTTGGTCCAAACCACTTTTATCCGGTATTAGAACTTCCCAGCAATGGCCCCAGAGCCGTCAACCCAGGAGAAAACGAGTAGAAGACCCCCAAACAGCCAAAGAGCAAAAGTACAAAAATGGGGACTTAGTCATTTTTTTGCAAATTTCCCAAATCACTCCGCGCGCGCTCTGCAGCTAGGCCCTAACTCCCCTCTGCCACCATGGATTTGCTTCAAACCTCTTGCAAAGTAAAGTATCCATAGCCAGCAGTGCTCCCAGACCCCGAAACCCACCCACAAACACCTGGAAGCCCCCCAAACAGGCCCCCGAAAATGCTACATTGAGCAAAATGTCAGAAATAGCAACAAAAAAAATCGCATGGATTTTGTCCCAACCACTTCTACCCGGTATTAGACCTTCCAAGGAATGCCATAAGACCCGCCAACCCACCCGCCAAAAAGCATAACACCCCCAAACAGGTCAAAAGCAAAATCTCCTACTTACAATATTTCCCGGCCTTCGGTCCAAACGCGCTGTGTAGCTAGGCCATAAGTCCGGTTTACCACCACGGATTTCCTGAAAAGCAAATGCAATCAAGATTAGAGTGTCCCAGCAGTGCTCCCAGACCCCGAAACTCACCCACAAACACCAGGAAGCCCCCCAAACAGGCCCCCGAAAACGCTACATTGAGCAAAATGTCAGAAATAGCACAAAAAAAATCGGCGTGGATTTTGTCCACTTCTACCCGGTATTAGACCTTCCCAGGAATGCCCTAAGACCCGCCAACCCACCCGCCAAAAAGCATAACACCCCCAAACAGGCAAAAAGCAAAATCTCCTACTTACAATATTTCTCGGCCTTCGGTCCAAACACGCTGTGTAGCTAGGCCATAAGTCCGGTTTACCACCACAGATTTCCTGAAAAGCAAATGCAATCAAGATTAGAGTGTCCCAGCAGTGCTCCCAGACCCCGAAACTCACCCACAAACACCAGGAAGTCACCCAAACAGGCCCCCGAAAACGCTACATTGAGCAAAATGTCAGAAATAGCAACAACAACAAAAATCGGCGTGGATTTTGTCCCAACCACTTCTACCCGGTATAAGACCTTCCCAGGAAGGCCCCAAGACCCGCCAACCCACCCGCCAAAAAGCATAACACCCCTAAACAGGCCAAAAGCAAAATCTCCTACTTACAATATTTCTCGGCCTTCGGTCCAAACGCGCTGTGTAGCTAGGCCATAAGTCCGGTTTACCACCACAGATTTCCTGAAAAGCAAATGCAATCAAGATTAGAGTGTCCCAGCAGTGCTCCCAGACCCTGAAACTCATCCACAAACAGCCAGAACCCCCCCAAAGAGCACCTCAAAGGCAAGCAAGTCAGCAAAAACACCAAAAAATTTCCGCCTCGGATTTGGGCCAAACCACTTTTATCCGGTATTAGAGCTTCCCAGCAATGGCCCCAGAGCCGTCAACTCACCTGCAAAGAGGTAGAACAGCACCCCCACAAGTGCTGAGTCTTTCTTCATTGGGCGTAAACCAGCCCTCTGCTTTGATGGAAATAGGAGTCTGGAGGAGGAGGATAGAGGAGCATGTTCTTCTGAACTTGTGAACCTGAGGAATGCAGACTGCGGCACCTTCAAATCAATTAGCAAACAAGTGAAGAGTAAGACAGTTCTGCTGATGGGCTTGTTTTTGTGCTTATGTGATTAAAGTTTGAATTATATTAACTGTGCACAACAAAGAAAGACAGACACACAGGAATAAAAGTGAATAAGGACGAAAAAGAAAGTTATTGATTCGTTGTCTCATTTTCAGGGCTCAGTATCACGGTCCATGAATAAGAATAAGGCTTCGTCATCATACTCTGCGAATTCAGGCAGGGTGAGCTCAGTGTCACCTGACAGAGAAGAAATTCCCTCATCTATGTTGCTGTCCACCTCGTCTTCATCCGGCACGCTTTCTCGTACTCTGTAATCTGGTGGTATGAGGTGCTGATTCATCTTGATCATTGTTAACCTCTCCACATTTTTGGGCGAGAGGCGGCTCCGTTTGGAAGTTACAATGCCACCAGCAGCACTGAAAACACGTTCAGAAGACACGCTTGCGAGTGGGCAAGACAAGTAGTTTAAAGCCAGGTTGGAGAGCTGTGGCCACAATTCTTTTTTCCCATGCCAATACGCCAATGGGTCAGCATTAACATAGACCTCTGTTGAGTCATTCAGATAGTCCTTCACCATCGACTCAAGGTTCTCCTCCAAGGTTCCTCCACTTTGCTTAGCTGTTGCTGTGACCTTTTGAGAACCAAACCCAAGCCGAGCTAGCCAATCCTCTTCAGCCTCCAATGTTACTGTTGTGTCTGGTGGTGCAGATGATCCGGTTGCCGGTCTCTTTAACGGCTGAGAGGTCACTTGTGCCGCAGCCACAGGTGCAGAAGTGGATTGTTGTGACTGGGGATGGCCTGCTGATGCTGATGTACTGCCTTTTCCTTCAATTTCCTGCCGTTCTCTTTCAAACCTCTTGGCTGAGGAGGCTAGCCACTGTTTGTACTTTGTAACATCTTCATCAGCAAAAGGAAAGAATGCTTGGCCTGCCAGCGCCTTTTTGTAGCGTGGATCCAGAATAGTAGCACAAAAGTAATGCTAGTTTGAGTGGATCATTTTAAGACGTTCATCACCTTGTAGGTGCTCTAATAATTTCTCAGCCAGAACAAAAGGGTCTTGGTTTTCTTCATCTTTTTCAAACACAGAACACACCTCCTTCAGTTGGTGCTCCAGCATGTACAACAATGGGATAGCTTTTCCCAAATTACAGTCCTCCTTGCTGACTGCACGCGTGAAGAACTCAAAAGCACGAAGCATGCTTGTCAGGCTTTTAACTATGTCCCATTGCGCCGCACCCATCCTCAGGTCCTCCTTCTGAGCTGTACCCTGTGTTAAGAAATAGTGATCGAGTACCGTATACTGCTCATACAGACGCTCAAGCATGTAGAAGGTTGAGTTCCAACGTGTTGCCACCTCCTGGATGAGTGCTTTCACTGGCATGTGACGTTCATATAGCAGGCTCCTAAGATGCTTCCGGGCCTTAAAAGAATGGCTGAAATGTTTGCACATTTTTCGGCAGGTGTCCACTACCCTGTACGCTGCACTGTCTTTATCACTCAAGAATTTTTTGACAACCAGGTTTATACAGTGCGCCAAACACGGCACTCTGAAATAGTCACCCAGCTGCATGGCCTTAACTATATTGGCGCCATTATCCGTGGAAACATAACCAACCTGGCGTTTTTTGGGGGACAGCCAGTCAAGGACCTTTGTGTTAAACACATCCAAAATGTTTTGTGCTGTGTGACGTTTCTCCAAACCAAACATGGCTAGTGTTGCATGTTTCCGAGCAGCTTTAAAAACATTGTCCGGGTCAACACCTGCGTTTAGCTTTGCTTTAACCCCTGAAAAAGAGACCCAGTGTGCAGTGATGCACATGTAAAAAGCGCCTGCGCCACTGGTCCACATGTCTGTTGTCAGATGTATAGTGTGAACAGCACTCTTCTGCAAAGCTGCCCCAATCACCTCCAGAACATCTTCATGTAGTGCTGGAACCGCAACTCGGGCAAAACAGAACCGGCTAGGAACCTTCCATTTAGGGCAGAGCACTGCCACTAATTCTAGAAAACCAACCCCTTCTACAAAAGAAAAAGGGAGAAGGTCCAGAGCTAGCATTTTAGCCAGCTTAGTGTTATACAGACGCGTCAGTGGGTGGTTGCGTTCATATTGCGCTTCTGTAAACAACATCTTTTTAATGTTGCCCTGGACCAAGGATTTACGGGATGATGATGATGATATCTTCGACCCAGTTACGCTCGCTGATGAACTTTTTCGCATTGGTGTCTCACTCTCTCCCACACTCTTAGTGTGGCTCACATGGGGTGTGCTGCTGACAGGGGTACTGGGTGTAAGTGAAGTGTTTGACACGTCTTCTTCCTCCTCGTCATCATCAGATGAAAAATCAACATTTTCATTACGTGCAATTCGGGCTTCCTTGATCGCCTCTAGGTGCGCAAACCATTGGACAGCGTGCGTTCTCCTAAGATGACCTCTCTGGCCTCCGGTACCATAGTTGGTACCAAACTTACCACGACTAACTCGAAGCTTACAAATGCTACAAATGGCTACGTTTTCCTTTTTTGGGCAAACACTAAAGAAGTCCCAAACTGGAGACTTGAAATGTCTTTGGGGGCCGGAGGAGGCGGCGATACTGGTGGTGGTGGTCCTGCTGCTAATGCCAGATGAAGTGGAGGATGTGGATTGCCGAACTTCAGTACGTTTTGCACTTTCACCACCACTAATTGAGGTCGAGGTGGATGGAGGTCCCTTCTTGCGAGGAAGAAATATGGAAGCGGTAGGTGTTGGTGTACTAGTTAACTCCAAATCCAATGATTGTTGTGTTTCCATTGCCTCCTCGTCGACATCATCATCGCGCTCAGCAGATTCTCGGTATAGGGTCAAAATGTCTCTTTGCTGCATGCCCGCTGGGGCTGCAGTGACCTTTATGATGACTGGCTCGTCGTCGTGAGAGGCTTCATCAGCAGCAGTATCCGTCACTTCTTGTTGAGCCTCATCACACTCCATAGCTATGAGTTTTTTGACGACCTTCCTTTTACGCTTAGGTATCTTTGTCAGATCATGGTGTGCCTCACTCTCAGACTGCTGTGATGATGGTTCCCAATCTTCATCCAGATCATCAGAAGGAGGTGGGCTTGAAGAAGATGTAGACACCCCCCTTGATCTTTTCCTTTCTAGGGATGTGGAAGACAATGAATGATCATCAGGAGGAGTGGCTTCCTCAAATGATACCTCGGTTTGATTGTCAATTTCCTGATGTGCCTCTACTTCGGGAGGAACAACTATTGTGGGCACTTGTGACCCTCCATGCACCTCTGCTTGCGCATCTCCTTGCGCTGCCTCTCCTTCCACATGTACTTGGGCTTGTACTTGCACATGGTGTTGTTGTTGCGGCTGTGGTTGTTCAACACTTGTCAGATGAGTTACAACAACCTGTGTTGATTCAGGGACATTGCTGCTACTTTCTTGCGATGAGCCAACATCACTGGTCGATGGTGATTGAAGAAGTACACTGGCTGCCTCTGAAGCACTCAAGGGCTTTGACTTAAGTTGGCGTGGTGGTGGAGGCACTGAAACATATGGAGCGGGGGTGCTGCTCCCAGCTTGGTCCCCAGCAGATCCCGCTGCTGCTGCAGGCGTACTTTTTTTTTTGCTCCCAAAAAACGCGGCGGCCGGCACACCAGCCTCCTTGGTAACTTGCTTCTTCTGCTCCTTACTAGCAACTTTATTGCTAAAGGAGCTACGGAGATCTTTTTTTGGGGCCATCTTTTTCAGAGCAGGTCAGACAGCAGGCCGCAGTTGCTCGAATTGCAGAGTTGTCTGAGGCCAGACGTGACGTTGCGTGACCTTATGCTGCACACACACACCGCACGCAGGACTTCTTCCTGGCACTGGTGGTTCTCTTGAGTCTTGTGCACCTAAAAGCAATGGAAGACAGAGGAACATCAGTTCAGTTATACACCCCCAAAAAATCGAAAAAACCCCAGAAAAATCAGCACAATCCCAAGCCATCCAGCCCCTCCATGATGTTTAAATTCAAGACAACCCACAGAAAGACTAGGCCCATGCACCACTCACTACCCCTGGGCATAATGGATGAAAGCTAGGCAAAATGGGTGCAGGCCTGAGAACACTGCCTGCATTCAAAATGGCCCCCTCCATCACAGCACATGGTCAGGGCCTGTAGCAGCACTCAAAATGGCCCCCAACCACATGGCCTGTCCACAACAGGCCCAAAAAACGAAAATCACAGGAAAATCAGCACAATCCCAAGCCATCCAGCCCCTCCATGATGTTTAAAATTCAAGACAACCCACAGAAAGACTAGGCACATGCACCACTCACTACCTCCTAGTGAAAAGGCCACAACAGGCCAAAAAAACGAAAATAGCTGAAAAATCAGCACAATCCCAAGCCATCCAGCCCCTTCATGATGTTTAAAATTCAAGACAACCCACAGAAAGACTAGGCACATGCACCACTCACTACCCCCTAGTGAAAAGGCCACAACAGGCCAAAAAAACGAAAATAGCAGAAAAATCAGCACAATCCCAAGCCATCCAGCCCCTCCATGATGTTTAAAATTCAAGACAACCCACAGAAAGACTAGGCACATGCACCACTCACTACCCCCTAGTGAAAAGGCCACAACAGGCCAAAAAAACGAAAATAGCAGAAAAATCAGCACAATCCCAAGCCATCCAGCCCCTCCATGATGTTTAAAATTCAAGACAACCCACAGAAAGACTAGGCACATGCACCACTCACTACCCCTGGGCATAATGGATGAAAGCTAGGCAAAATGGGTGCAGGCCTGAGAACACTGCCTGCATTCAAAATGGCCCCCTCCATCACAGCACATGGCCAGGGCCTGTAGCTGCACTCAAAATGGCCCCCAACCACATGGCCTGTCCACATAAGGCCAAAAAAACGAAAATCACAGAAAAATCAGCACAATCCCAAGCCATCCAGCCCCTCCATGATGTTTAAATTCAAGACAACCCACAGAAAGACTAGGCACATGCACCACTCACTACCCCTGGGCATAATGGATGAAAGCTAGGCAAAATGGGTGCAGGCCTGAGAACACTTCCTGCATTCAAAATGGCCCCCTCCATCACAGCACATGGCCAGGGCCTGTAGCAGCACTCAAAATGGCCCCCAACCACATGGCCTGTCCACAACAGGCCCAAAAAACGAAAATCACAGGAAAATCAGCACAATCCCAAGCCATCCAGGCCCTCCATGATGTTTAAATTCAAGACAACCCACAGAAAGACTAGGCCCATGTACCACTCACTACCCCTGGGCATAATGGATGAAAGCTAGGCAAAATGGGTGCAGGCCTGAGAACACTGCCTGCATTCAAAATGGCTCCCTCCATCACAGCACATGGTCAGGGCCTGTAGCAGCACTCAAAATGGCCCCCAACCACATGGCCTGTCCACAACAGGCCCAAAAAACGAAAATCACAGGAAAATCAGCACAATCCCAAGCCATCCTGCCCCTCCATGATGTTTAAATTCAAGACAACCCACAGAAAGACTAGGCACATGCACCACTCACTACCCCTGGGCATAATGGATGAAAGCTAGGCAAAATGGGTGCAGGCCTGAGAACACTGCCTGCATTCAAAATGGCCCCCTCCATCACAGCACATGGCCAGGGCCTGTAGCAGCACTCAAAATGGCCCCCAACCACATGGCCTGTCCACAACAGGCGAAAAAAACAAAAATCACAGAAAAATCAGCACAATCCCAAGCCATCCAGCCCCTCCATGATGTTTAAATTCAAGACAACCCACAGAAAGACAAGGCCCATGCACCACTCACTACCCCGGGTGAAAAGGCCACAACAGGCCAAAAAAACGAAAATCACAGAAAAATCAGCACAATCCCAAGCCATCCAGCCCCTCCATGATGTTTAAATTCAAAACACCCCACAGAAAGACTCAGTGCACCCACCACTGAGTACCCCTGGGCAAAAGGCCCCAAAACAGCCCAAAAATCGAAAATTCCAAAATTGTAGTTGCAGCAACTGTAATGCCCCCAACAAACTTACTTGTGAAATTTCTAATCCAAAAGTGATCCAAAGAAAGTAAAAAAGGCCTCAAATCCAAATATCCAGCAGCATCCACAAAAGTAATCCTTCCAGCTCCAGATCCAAATGAAAAGTGACCAGGAGATGGACAAAGCACTGGGAGGAGCCTGCTGGACAGGAACAGGAAGTTGAAGACTGTGGGGCACTGCCTTCCTCCCACCCCCCCCCCTCCCCAAAATGGACTCCTCGCAAAAAAAGTGCAGGCAAATGTCAACCTGAGGAGTTATTCAGATAAAAATCATCATTTCCAGAAGGTTTATGCTGCTTGCTGGTGGATATCTTGTGCAGAATTGCAAATTTTATATTTTCGCGAGTGCGAGATTGTTGCTGCTCGCCGCATCTCCAAGCTCGCAATTGCGAAGTACCGCGATACGTGATCACGGCGTACTCGCGTTGACAAACTCTCGCTGTAAAAGTTGGCAAGCCGCGATTACGTAATCGTGCTTGCCAAATTCCCGCGGGATCCCGCAGCAAGATCCAAAATGGCGCAGCACTCGCAAAATATCAAGAAAATTAACTCGGCAAACGATGAATGACGGGAAGTAAACGCAGCGCGCCACAAAATTGTATCACCAAGAAGAAAAAAAAACCGCTGCGTGCGAATTTGCGGATTTTGCGGGAAATTCGCAAATCTCGCGGATTGCGAATTTACCGAAAATCCGCAAAATCCGCAAGCGTAACGGATTTCCCGCCCATGCTTAGGCCTGATGCATCCTGGAAGCTGTAGTCATCTACCTAGACAAAGGCTTGGCCTAAGGTACCAGATGGCCGATGCTCGGTTATAGGAACAGGGATCCAGTAACAATTAGTGAAACTGGTACCCCAAAGAATAGCCTCTGGGTATCTTAAACTACACCCTAAGCATGCATAATGTGATACATTTAAATCAAACTTTATTTCAGCAACACCCCCCCCCTCCCCCTAGAGACGAATGATTTTTGTTTGTAGGAAGCCCCCTGCACCCCCGGAGATATTCACATTCTTATAAAAGGAACTTCTGAAGGTAAGCGGTATTAAAACTTACGAGCAGAGCGTACAAAACGAACAGGTATCTGAAAACTTAATTTATCCAGCTTCACCTGGAGGCAGGCGCCTTGAGGCATCTCAATACGTGGGAGGAGGGCTGGCCAAACGAGGACTGCACGTTGTCTGAAGGCACTTTCTTTAATGGTTGCTTATTACTCTGTGCAGCACACATGCGCCCGCGCTATATAAAAATCAGGAATGCATTGAGAATTGTATTTCTATCTAGTTATACAGCAGTAAAGTGCAACACATTAACGCTCAGAAGGGATGATCATATTCTAAAAAATGCAACTGCACTAGGCTCACGCCGGACTGCAGCAGGGATTTAAATCCAGGCAAGGTGAACTCTGCCTTTCATCCTTTCAGAGTCAGCGAGCTGGAAAACTGTGGCCCTGAGCACTCCCTGCAGGTTTGTGTGCAATCTACACGTCTCCAGCCTTACCTCGTTCCTAATTTAATGAAAAGTCCCTTTTGAGTTACGGAAACAGATGATCATTCATTCGGCACAGTGCTTATTGGCTTCGCTGTGAAATGGATCCCCCCCAAAAAAGACGCTCACAAGTGGTGCGCGCGCGCGCCACTTCGAGGATATGTCTTCAATTATCGCGGCCGTGTCCTGCCGCAATAGGTGAAGACATATGGACTTTGGTGCGCGTAACAGACACCAATAGGCCATAGGCGGAGCTACGGGACCGCTTATGGCCTATTGCGTGTTGCGTGTTCTGTTAAAAAACAGCATGCACGCAAGGACCAATCAAAATGGACATAGGAAACAACACTCACAAGCAGTGTGGAATTTCCAGGTTCATTTTTGAAACCCTACTAAAAGGGATTTTCGCTACGCTTCACTTGCGAGCCCTAAAAATTACACAACAGACCAACAGATGAAAACAGCTGGCGGAAAGTCCCTTTCACTAAGCATACTATTATATATTCATTTTTTTAAATCAAAAGGTCTGGCTAACAGAAGACCCAAAAATTAGTAGAAATGAAAACATTTCTCCCTGTTACCACTGCTTCTGGAAAATGCAGAATTGTGGTGCAAATTCTTCTGCAATTTTTTGAAGATGGGGATTTGCATCAAAACCCATGAGTTGCTGCATGGGAATGCCCATGCACCACCCATGGAAACCCCCTTGACGAAAAGTAATACAAGGCAGTGCATTGCGCTGCATTACTTTGGGTTACAACCCAACACAAATTGTGATTTGCATTGGTTTGTAAATCCCAGCAGAAGACTTTGTGTAGGGCTGCGTTAAACGAGTAATGCAAATATGATGCAATTTTTTTTATAAATCTGAGCCAAATATCTAAGGTCTCCAATTGTTTCTGAGATAATATTGCACATTCGCGCACATGTATAAATTCTGAAAAGCCTCAGGCGGCTTCTAAAATAAGCAGTTATAGTGCAACCCTCAATTTTTAAAACCCTCAATATTTAATAAGACTGACCTTGGTAAGGTGGCACAATCGTTATTTAATACATTTGTATTAGGGCACGCATATGCCAGCATATGACACTGAACTAAAAACACACAAAAACAAAATGTGCCACCTAAATGTGGTGGCATGGGCTTGTAATAAAAACTGTAAATTAAAACGAAAAAAAATCACGGTTCACATATAGTTTTAGAAGAAGAATATTAGTTCTTCCTAGCAGGCGGGTATCTATACTTAGAACAGTTGTAGAAGCCCTTTTCAGTTTTAATGACGTCACAGGTAACTATGATACTTACTTGTGCACAGAAAATGTGCTGTTGGCTTTGAATTGCTGTAATGTGAAAACATAGTTCAAACACACAAGCATAATTTAAAAAAAGAATGGAAATAAAAAGCATTGGCAAAGCAAAGTATTAGGCCATGGAATGTCTGACTAAATATCGAAATTAAAAATATCGACATACAAAAATATCGGGACAAAAATATCGAAGTCAAAAATATCGGAATCCTATCCCTAACAAGGTAAGTACAAAAATATCGGAAAAATAATATCGTAGTACAAAAATATCGAAATAAAAAATATCGTTTTTTAAAATGTATTAATAATGATGTTAAAATAATTATAAAATACATATAATGTTACAAATATTAAATAAAAATATTAAAACATAATTTAAAAATTAAAACTAATACATATACATTTAAAATAAATTAAAAACTTAATAATTTAATGTCATTTTATATTTTGTAATTTCATTTAATTGATTTAATTTAAATTTATTTAATTTTTACCCTGTACGACTGTACCCCAAAAACCCAAAACTGACCCAGAACCCTAAAAATACCCCTTTACCCAAAAACTGAAAACTGACCCTGAACCCTAAAAATACCCCTTTACCCAAAAACTGAAAACTGACCCTGAACCCTAAAAATACCCCTTTACCCAAAAACTGAAAACTGACCCTGAACCCTAAAAATACCCCTTTACCCATGAACTGAAAACTGACCCTGAACCCTAAAAATACCCCTGTACCCATGAACTGAAAACTGACCCTGAACCCTAAAAATACCCCTTTACCCATGAACTGAAAACTGACCCTGAACCCTAAAAATACCCCTTTACCCATGAACTGAAAACTGACCCTGAACCCTAAAAATACCCCTTTACCCATGAACTGAAAACTGACCCTGAACCCTAAAAATACCCCTTTACCCATGAACTGAAAACTGACCCTGAACCCTAAAAATACCCCTGTACCCATGAACTGAAAACTGACCCTGAACCTTAAAAATACCCCTTTACCCATGAACTGAAAACTGACCCTGAACCCTAAAAATACCCCTTTACCCATGAACTGAAAACTGACCCTGAACCCTAAAAATACCCCTTTACCCATGAACTGAAAACTGACCCTGAACCCTAAAAATACCCCTGTACCCTTGAACTGAAAACTGACCCTGAACCCTAAAAATACCCCTTTACCCATGAACTGAAAACTGACCCTGAACCCTAAAAATACCCCTGTACCCATGAACTGAAAACTGACCCTGAACCCTAAAAATACCCCTGTACCCATGAACTGAAAACTGACCCTGAACCCTAAAAATACCCCTGTACCCATGAACTGAAAACTGACCCTGAACCCTAAAAATACCCCTGTACCCAAAATTAATTAATATTATTTAATTACCAATTAATTATTAATTAACAATAACAATAAAGTAAATATATTAGCACATTTGCTGTAATTAATCTAATTTAAATATTAATATTATTTTGCACAATTAATTAATTAAGAATAACAATAAATTATATATAAAAATTACTATAATTAATGTAATTACATAATTAATAATAATTAATTACCAACTAATGAATCATTATAAATATGTAAAAAATTATAATTAATTAAGTAATTAATAGAAATGAATTACCAATTAATTATTAACTAAAATATATACAAACATATATCAATTAATTAATTATTATTAAATTATTTCCCACCCTATTCCCCTATAAACCCATAACCCGCTACAGAACATATTTATCAATTAATAAATTAATTAAAAATAATTTAAAATTAATTCTCAATTAATTAATTAATAATTCCTAATAATTAATAATTAATTTAACATAATTAAATTACTTCCCACCCTATTCCCCTATAAACCCACAACCCGCTACAGTAGTAATTTATTTAAAAATAGATATTAGTAACATCAAAGTTATTAATTTCGATATTATTAACATCGATATTTACAACTTCGATATTACTGATATCATACCAATATCGATATTTAGACTGTCGATATTACTTACCTTCGATATTTTTGTATATCGATATTTAAACTTCGATATTTTTGCTTATCGATATTTAAAAATCGATATTTTGTCTGTGTACCAGGCCATGAACCTTGGCACTGAAGTTCAATTTTTAAGTCAATATGAACATATTATCGGTCACCGTGCCTTTATTCACAACATCTGGATTTCTGTCTGCTGTGATGAGAAGAAGCAACATGTTAAACACTATGAAACAGACCAGTCTATGATGAGGGATGACCCAAAGGCTGTCTATCTAACTATTTATGAATTTTATATGTCTGAATTATTTTACCTATATGAGCGTGGGGAGACTGCAACAATTATCTTTGAAGTGGCCCTTGCTTGTATTTGTTACATTATTGTATTCTTTAAAGAGTTTTAACAATAGTATCTGCCTGGGCATAAAAATACTGCCCATATAAGAACCACTGATGCACATGAACTTCTAATGCTGAAATGTGCAGGATTGCTGCATGTAGGAGAAGCTTCTCATCTTTCTGAGGTCGACAGTGTGATTCTGTTCTTATAGCACTATACAATAATATTGCATTAGTCCAACCTAAAGAAATTTGCTAAATAGTCTCTTTTCCGTTTGCTTTCTTAAGGAGGAGACCAAGCCCGATGCTTATGCCCATGTCCACTCACAGAAAAATGGTATGCCGCCACAGAAGCTGTGGTTTCTCTTCTGCCAAGCCTCCCACGTAGTCAGAAAATGGGGGGTGAGTTGAGTTCCTTTCCTAAGCAGGAACAGGAAGTCACCCTATAGAACAAGTTTCCATCAGGCGGTTCAGAAGTACACTGAGAACATACAATGACATGGCAGTGCTCCCAAAAGCATCAGACAGCAACCCTATGTCCTCATTGCTCCAAATTTGCCTCCTCTGCTCAAACCAGCACATGACATAGAAGTGGGTGATCTTTTGGGGGGTTTACCAGACAGTCCATGGAATGGGACATCCCAAAGGATGTGCAGAAAAAAGTATGGAACATGGAGTTCATAGACATATACAGTCCTCATATACCAGTGTAATGGTTGTATATTGTACTGTCAAAAGGGGAGCCAAAAACTATCTTAGACTCTTCCCAAGGTGACTAGCTCCAGTAGCTTAGGGTCCAGACGTCACTCACCACAGATGGTTTAATCATCGGACGAGGAAGATGATGTATTAGAACTGTGCCGGGTTTGCATTGACTTCAGCGATAACCACTACTATTGGACCTCAGTGGGACATAGAGCTGACTACCAATTACTTAGCGCTACAGCAGCTTTAAGCCAATCATGTTGTGCCGGTGGGTGGGACCTTCACCTCCGTCATATCTCTCTCCTTCCAAGGAGTATCATGAGAAACACAAACTTGACCTGGACTTAAATAGGGGTATGACAACACTTTGTGGTCCATACTGAAAAAGATATGGTGCAGGCTTACCTTAAATGTTTGGTCCGAAATTTCTGACAGGGCACCACATACTTCCTTCCAGAAGTTGGCAAGTGTCGGGCACCTCGTAAACCTGTGAATATCATCAGCTTTTGTTTATCCACACATTCCAACAGCTTGTAGCAGGGCTTTTGACGAACTAGCTCATTCTGCTTGGTGCCAGGCAATGTTGTGGATGGTATTGAAATGATTCCTCATTAAGTAACCAACTGTGGCACTAAAATAAAGAAGGTTTAAAGATACTTGCCATAAATTTGGTATCTCAGGTGTTAGCAGGTCTCCGTCCCAGGTTTGCAGCAGGCTCTGTGTCTTGTTGTTGTCCACTTTCGTTAACTTCCATTACCATATGGATATTGCCTTCCTAAAAGGCATTTGTTCCTGTACTCTTTCTTCAAATTTATACTCAGCACCAACTGTTCCTGTTATTGTATCCCACCAATATTTTTATTTTTTTTATATTTCTTTTTATTAAGACAAGGCATCAAAAATATAGGCATAGTACAGAGGAGACACTTTCCCACATAACGTTACAGCTTACCGGAGAAGATGGGGGGGGGGGGGCAGGGGGGGGGACAGGGAGCAGAGTATATATGTATTAAGAAATCACGGGGAAGCAGGAGTATCAGAGATAGAGTCTACAGGTGGTACACAAATCTCTCCCCTGTATCGGTTCCACAACCGCCACACTGATACCCACTTACGAGGTCGGCCCCTTGCCAAATAAACAATCTTTTCACGAAACATACACCAATCCATATTCTCTTTCCATCCTTCAAGGGTGGGCGACCGCTCGGATCCCCACTGTTGAGCTATATTCCTTTTCGCTATCATAGCATCCAGTGTCGCCCACCTAGTTTGCGCTGAGTTAAGATCTATAGGCTCCCAAATATTAAGGAGGCATCTCCTCGTCTCCGGCAGCATCGTCACCTCTCGCATAGTATTGTGTATCTTACTCCAATACTCAACTATATACTGACATTCCCAGAGGACATGGAGGAACGTACCCACCAGACCACACCCTCGTCTGCACAAACCAGTTTCAGATAGCCCCATCTGAACTAGACGGGTCCCTGTGACATTTACCCAGTGTAGTATTTTTAACTGAACAAGCCTCAATCGTGCTGGGATCGCAACTTCTTTTGGAGAGGACAAAGCCGATTGCCAGTCCTCGTCATCTAATTCAATGCCATCTCACGTCCATTTATCCCTCAGTTCCACAAGGAGATCTGCTCTATGATTGATCAACTACTTATAGATTAGGGAAATAGTCCTTTCGGGCAAATAACCATCTAAAATTCTATCTTCTAGGGGTGAGGCATCTGGTAGGTCCGCCTCTGCCGGCAGAGCTGCTTTCTGTAATGCTAGACACGAATGTTGCCTCAGAAGTACCAGGAAGGTGATGCTCTTTCCCTATATCCCCTAACCGGTTCACCACCTGCCAGAATATAACACTGCACAGGAATAGTGATGCCCGTCAGGGGAACACAGGGAGACAAAACAAGGAAAGTGGGGGACAAAAGAATATGTAGATGTCTTCTTTACACCTGAAGGATTAATTCCTGGAACCATAGAACGTCTGAATACCAGCTGCCTAGGTGGAGGTAAGGAACACAGGTTAGTGCAGTAATACTAAGTGTAATAGGTAAGTACAATAACAGAGAGAACAGATACCTACAGAAGATGGTGTGCAAGTGCTCATCCGTGAATAAAATGTGGAGGGAATGGTATCCAGGAACTGCAACTCTGTCTCCTGTGTAATATACAACAAGGTAGGGAAACCTGTCTCAAACGTATGCAGAATGATGAGTGAATACTTGCTCCTGCATACCTGTGTATCGTAATAAGGAGAGCCTCAAAGGTCTGGAACTGGAATCAATACTCCTCCAGTTCCAGATAACATAGAAACAAAACCGGGACTAGTATCAATACTCAACTAGTCCCGAAAAAACAAATAGCAAATAGAGACACGCAGTCTAATCGCCCCCACTAACTGTGTGGAAATCCAAATAACAATCAAAATGTGACCAGCACATTTAATCCCTTAAAGTCAGGGAAAACTTCGAGACACCCATCATATAATGAAACCGGAACGTGTGTAATAGCTCAACACGCATCCGGAATAACAAATTGTAAATAAATGCTCAATGAAGCCGGAACGCGTGTAACAGCTCAACACGCTTCCGAAATAGCAAAATGTAAATAAATGCAAAATGAAACCGGAACGCGTGTAACAGCTCAACACGCTTCCGAAATAGCAAAAGGTAAAGAAGTGCACAATGAACTCAGCAAGAGCCGATGGTACCTTCCAGATGACGTACCGACCCCCGGCGAAGACACGACGGATCCCGCAGCTCGCCACCACCGTGACCCGGATCCGCAACACAGGAACAAGCAACGAAACCGGAACGGAACGCGAAGCGTTTACTGCAGGGAAGGGGGGTGGTTAAAGGGCGCGTCGGTTCTTTCTGCGCATGCGTGTCTCTTCGCGCATGCGCTGTTTACTTGCCAACCACCAGGGGCTGACATTTGCCAACCAAGCGTTTGTTTACAGGCACGACACTTTCAATGCATGTTTGACTTGCGCATAGCTGAAATAATCAGTTCTCCTCAACTCAAATTCAGTTTGCAGTTAGTCAAATGTTTTAATCCTCCCCTTGACCCAAATGGTTGAAATTCCAATCAAATCCCACTTGTCGAAGCCTCTTGTGTTCCAAAGTTTGCCCAACTTTCACGAGTCAAACAGTGGGGTGGCCAGCGTCAATCGGTCCCTCCATCCCCAGAAGTTAGTGGCGTCATGCCAGATCCACACGGCATGTTTGGTCAGCCCTGTCAAACACCCCCCTCTGACTTAGCATATAATGCCCTATTATAAGTGCTGCCAGGGAGAAGCCACCTATCCATCGCGTATCCTGGATCCGAGATGGGCCCAAAAGTACCCTGGTTAATGGCCTCCAGCTGAGAGGCCCAGTAGTATTGCTTGATATCAGGGAGGGCATCGCCGCCATCATACCATGGGAGTGTCAATTTAGCTAAAGCAATATGGGGTCTACCCTCCAATAACAGACTACACTGCAACCCTTCCACCTCTCGAAAATAACTAGCTGGCACCATATCTAACGAATTCTGTTGGGCGTAAAGAAAACGAGGCAGAGACATCATTTTAAAAAGGGTTGCACGCCCAGTAGGGAGAGAGGAAGCTTCTCACAACTGGCTTTGTCAC
The DNA here is from genome assembly GCF_964263255.1 of Lissotriton vulgaris. Lineage (NCBI taxonomy): Eukaryota > Metazoa > Chordata > Amphibia > Caudata > Salamandridae > Lissotriton > Lissotriton vulgaris. The sequence continues at coordinate 1,238,946,523 of NC_141695.1, forward strand.
TCCTTAATCTGACCAGAGGGGGAAGGAGATTCCTTGCATAACGAACTGTAGGATCTAATGAAATGAAAATCCCCAGATACTTAAACCCGTCTGTAGCGATCTGAATTGGACAATTTTGCGGGGGAATCGGAGTCTCCCCACTAAGAACGAATAAAAGAGATTTCCCCCAGTTTATAGACAGCCCAGAGTTTCTACCATAGGAGGCCAACACATCACAAACGACAATTAGGGACTTTCTAGCTGAGGTCAAATACAGTAAAATGCCACTGCGGGGACAATTGAATACCCCGAATAGAGGGTCCCCAGCGGATCCAGGCCGCTAAAGGTTCAAGGGCTAGTGAAAACAGAAGGGGAGAGAGGGGACAGCTCTGTTGAGGGCCCCACCCAATACAAAATGGCGCCAATACCCGGTTATTCACCACAACCTGAGCGAGAGGTTCAGTATATAACAGACGGACCCAACAGATGAAATCGGGTCCAAAGCTGAATTTAGCCAAGACTGCCCACAAATACAGCCATTCTACAGTGTCAAAGGCCATCGTTGCATCAAGCGGAGCTATTATGGCCGGCTCCTTCAGGGTATGAGCTATCACCCCATGTAACCTGCGCAAGTTTAGGGCCGTGTTTCTATGAGGAATGAAGCCCGATTGATCAGGATGTATCAGCCCGCTGATCACCTTAACCAGTCTATTAGAAAGAAGCTTAGCAAGTATCTTGGGCTCCGCATTCAATAACGAAATAGGCCTATATGAAGCACAGTTAAAATGTAAAATGTAAATTGATACTTGTATAGCGCACTACTCACCCGCAAGGGTCTCAAGGCGCTTGTACGAATATCGCTGTGGAAACCATCCTGGCTTTCCCTGTGAGGCGTCCACTCCTGGGTACCCCCAAGGTGGAGGCCAGGCATCCTTAGCATTGTGGGGCAGTTGTGGAGATTAAGCAAGCTATTGCCAAGAGTTGCAGAGTGGGACTCCATGATTGGAATAGGCACTGAGGCGAGAATTATCAGGTCCGTGGAATTTTTAGCCCAAGACCCGCCGAGGTGGGGAATTGAACCCTGGTCCCGGGCCAGACCTCTGCATCAGGGTCTGCCGCTCTTACCATTGAGCCACACTTCTCCACCGATTTTGGCTTACCCTCCTTATGAATAACTACAACAGAGGCCGCTCTCTGATCATAGGGTAGTATCCCCTTCTCCCGGGCCTCCATAAACATACCTCTCAGGTAGGGAGCAATCTTATCAGGTCGAAGCTTATACAGCTCAATTGGGAGCCCATTAGGACCCAATGCCTTACCCGCATTCAAAGAACGCACCGCCAAGGCCACTCCGTCTGCGGTGAGGGCACTATCCATGAAATCACGATCCTCCTTGGTCAAGCACGGAAGTTGTAAATCTCGCTGCAGCAAGCGGGAGTCTTCCTCCGGCAGATCCGAGACCGAGGTGTACAGAGTTTGAAAATAATCTGCAAAACTATCCACTATACTTTGGGGGTCTGTAAGTCGTGCTCTCTCGCTGTCACAAGTTCTGGTACCACACGATTAGCCTTATCCTTCTTGTCCAACCAAGCAATAAGTTTCCCTGCTTTATCTTCTACGTCATATAATCAACCCTGCTGTTCTCCACTCAGGGGTCTGGCGCTATCAGTGACCAGTGATCTATACTCGAGCTGCTTAAGATTCAGGACGTGCAGTTTAGCACAAGCCACCTCCTGCTCCAGTCCCACCTCCAAGCAAGTTATCTCAGATTTAACTTCACTAATTTCTTTGTTCCTATCTTTCTTCACACCCGCTATCAATGATAGAGCCTGGCCTCTAATAACCGTCTTAAAGGCTTCCCAGAGTGACACCAAAGAGGACACCGACCCCTCATTCTCCGGGAAATAATGATCTAAAACCTTAAGCAGGTCCTTCCTGATTTTAGGGTTACGCATTTACCAGGGATTAATGGGGGCTACCCTCCCCCGACCCCAAAGCAATACAGAATCGGAACCAGAGCAGAGAATAGTCAGATATGCCCCTAGCAAGATGCGTCACCTCTGCGATGTAAGATGCTTGGGCCGCAGGCACTAGGCAGTAGTCTAAACGGGAAAGGCTACAATGGGCACCAGAGTGAAAGGTGTATTGTTTTTGTTCCGGATGGAGCAGTCTCCAACCATCCACCTAACCCATCGCATCTAGGAAATCAGGCAGCCATCTCTGAACCCACCCCGTATCCCTCGGAGGATGTCTAGCCATAACTCCAGGGACCACTGCATTGAAATCACCCCCCAAAATCAGTAGTCCCCTCGGGAGATCCAGAAGGATCTTTCCCAAATGAGCGAAAGTGGTAGCTTGCATACCCAGGGGGGCATAAACCGACAACAATGAGAGGGTGTGCCCCTCCCAACGACCAGTCACCCCAACATATCTGCCTCTATCATCCTCAGAAATAGAGTCAATTACCAACGGGAGCGCCTTCCGGGTCAGGATTCCCACTCCCCTGGATTCTGATGTGAATCCCACATGCGCCACCAGCCGGTATCCCATTCTATGCATCGCCTTACATGAATTTCCTACTAGATGCGTTTCCTGAAGTAGGACCACATCAGGAGCATAACGTTTAAGAGACTGGAGAACCACACTACGTTTGATTTTATCCCCCAACCCATTCACATTCCTACTCAACACCTTCAGTTCTCTACCCCTCATCATCAAAGTTGAAAAGGACGTGACCATCCTCCGACTTCTGCAACATAAACATGGTACGTTTCAACTCGATGCCTTGAAACTCGATGCCCTGATAAACAGTAACAAAAAACATAGGAAATAAAACAAAAAAACTAAAAAGAATCCCCCCACAAAAAATCCCTCCTTACCACCCCCCACCCTGCACCCCTGCTCGCGGCTTTCGCTCGCCCCCAACTCGCAGTGTGCCTGTCGCCCCGTAATCTTACTAATTAACTATTGAAAAGAAAATCCGAGGAAGAGAACGACCCTCCGATTCCCTGCCTGACCCCTAGGATATTATTATTCCTGTTTGGCCATCACATACAATAAACATATTTGCGGAAATGTCCCATCCATAGTCCTCTCCCGACCCAGACCAACACCCTTAGCAACAGTGTCACTCATCATTCTTGTTCTTGCGAGCCCTTTTCGTCCTCTCCGCTCCGTCTCCGAGGCTCACCCCGAGAGGAAAGACTCTCCAACCAGTCAGAGGCAATTTCGGGATTGTCAAAGAAGTAAGCCCCTTCTTCATGTTCCACACGCAACTTGGCAGGGTACATCATGGCATATTTTAGGCCTTTATCATAAAGCATCCTTTTGATTCCCATGAAGCTTTGCCACTGTTTCTGAACCGCCTGTGTAAAGTCCGGGAAGAAGCGGATGGTGGAATTTTCGTACTTCAGGGGGCCCCCAGCTCTGGAGGCCTGCAGGATAGCGTCTCTGTCCCTAAAGTTGAGCACCCTTGCGATCATCGGCTGGGGTGGAGCACCGAGTCGCGGCCTCCCTCCTGGAATCCTGTGCGCTCTTTCCACTGTAAAGAAATTTCCCAGTCCTTTAGGTTTCAAGTGATTGAGTATGATGTCCTCCACAAAAAGGTCCGCGGCCTGACCTTTGGCCTTCTCCGGTACTCCAATAATGCGCACGCTGTTTCTACGGGCCCTTATTTCATTTTCGTCCAGCTTACGACTTGCGATATCACCAGCGGCCTTAAGATTACGGACCTCCTGTTGCAGCTGTGTCACATCATCAGTAAGGCTGGCCGTTTTGATATCTAGTGACTTTACCTTTTCACTAGTTTTGGTGAGGTCCGCTCGAATTAGGTTAACCTCAATAGTGACTGCGTCCGGCTTGTGATCTAAGGACCCCATCTTCTGACCAAGGGAGGTTTTCACCCCGCCCATAGCGGCCATCACATCCTGTAGCGTAGGTTCCGTCATAGCGGCCGAAGCTTTTCCACTTCCATCTTGCAATTTCCCCAACCCAGTAGGCGACCCTCTGGGTTGTGTGTATCGATCCAACTTGTTGGCTTGAGTGTATCTGGCCGCTCTAGCAGCCTTAGATTGCTGTTTCTCCGCGTCAGGCTTGGTCGCCATTTTAGGGTCGAGGTATGAGCGAAACACCCAGTGTCTGAGTTCTTGCGACAATGGCGCTAGACAATGGATACAGCTGAGTGAGTGGTACTATCTTCAGTCTCAACCTGCCCTGGTATACCGCTAACAACCGCGTGACCCGATGTAACGGGGGGACGGCCAGTCTTGAAAATCGCTCTACTTGCGTATCGGCACACTCTCCAAGTCCCAGTCCCAGGCACGATGCCCATCCTCAGGCTAAATTCCACAGCCCAAGCTCTCAAGTAGTTACCAGTCCTCCTCAGACTCACAATCATTACAGCTCTCTGGCTCGGGCCCCAGCTGCTTCGACCATCCGTCCCCGGCGCCACATCCGCCACACTCAACATGTACACCACACTCCGGGGCACTCCTCACTGCCACAGGTGTTCTTTTTGCCAATCGAGGGCAGGTAGTGCTCATGGGGGCCGGGGAAGCAATGCAATCACCGCGGAGACTTGTGCGGGAGTGATGCGGGCATCCCATCCCCTGGATTCGGCCAGTGGCTCACGTTGGGGGCGATGGGGGGGGGGGTGCCCACTGAGTCTGGGAGGAAATCAATTACAATGTGGGGCCGGGCCGGCAGCTTCCGGTTTCCGGCCCCGTTGTTTACCCACTCCGGCCGGGGTCTGATGCCCACTCTAGTCCACGGTTTCTATGCAAGCAGGCCGCAATCCTCCCGGCAAGTTATCTTAGGTCACCAGTGGCCGAGCGGGATGCAAATTTTAGCGTCCGACATCGCTTCGTTTCCGCTGCAACATTACGCCGTCAGGCAGCAGGATAAACAACAGGATATATTCGGGAGCAGCGGGGGTCTCGGGAGCCCTAAGCTCACGCGGCCATCTTGGACGCGCGAGAAGCTCCTCCTTCCTACCAATATTTTTAGTGGGATACAATAACCTTGAGACCCTTCCCATTGTAATCTCTGCTAAGGTTTCCCATGGCAATACCTGTGATCATCCGAAATCTAACCCCAGCGGAGCAGCCCCTCCTTTCTCAACAGGAGGCCACGCTAGTCCATCAGGCAGGATGGGGTCCCTGGCGAGTCCCAGATAGGGACACATCTTGCGTAGTATCAGATTTCTGGTCATTTCCTTAGATTAAACCGTGTTTCCAATGAGGCCGGAATATTTTTTTTTAAAAAGACATTTAAGAAAAATGTGGGTCCTCAAATTTATAAAGGAAACCATCTCTGTCTAACATGTGTAATAAGGTGGGAAATACTCTATCCCTACATGGGTACACAACAGCAACATTCTACGTTTTTTAATTTGAAAAGCTAAACAGAACATCCAAAAATCAGGGAGATCTAAACCGCCTTTATCCAATTTCCTTCTTAGCTTATTCCAGTTAAACCCTATACCTATACTTGCCCATATAAAACTACTCAGCATACTCGGTATGTTTGCTAAGCTTCTTAAGGGAAGAACAAAAGTATGTTATTAAAAAGATATGTCAGTCTGGGAAGTATCCGCCTTTTAATCAGATTTGTACCTCTTGTCAGGGGTAAATTCACCCTTCTATTAAGAATCTCTTTGACTTCACTCGCTGTCCTTTTGATGTTGGTACTGGGTAAGTCCTTGAGTCTATTGTTGACTGTGATGCCCAAGTATCTAATTACAGATTTTGTTTTACCTGTATAGTTTGGTAAGTTCCAGCGCAGCACCCCTGTTTTTGCTTTGTTTCAAATAGCCTGAGAGAGCACCAGACTCTTCTGTTATTTCTTCCATTTGTGAAATAGTCAAAACAGGGTCTCCAGTATGGAATATAATATCATCTGCATATAGGACTGTGAAATTCTCAAAATTCAAGGACCGGAATAGGATAATGCCTCGGTCTGTTCCAATAATTTACACCAAAGGTTCTATGTATAACCCAAATAAAACTGAGCAAGAGATGACAACCCTGACTTGTCCCTCTAGAGATTTTAAATCTCTCAGTAAGGGAGCCATTAACCAGTGTCTGTGCTAATAGTGCCATAAATGACTTTTCAATTGCGTCAGTCAAGGATGGAGGTAGTCCAAATACCTCCAGGTCTCTCCATAGGTAGGCCCATTATACTCTGTTAAAAGCTTTAGCCGCATTGATTGTTACTACAGCTAATATGTCTCTCTTAGTAACTGTGAGATCTATGGTGGAAATTAACAGGTGTGTTAAATCGTGCATTTGTCTACCAGGGTGTCAACAGGTGGAATGAATCAGCCAGACAAGGAAGATTATTTTATGCTTGTATCTTTATTTGTTAAGGTTTCAGTTAGAAGTCACTGTTTCTTCTTTCATCTTTTTCTTTGTAGAGCATAGAAATCCAAGATCATCAGGACCGTGGAATGACCCTCAACAGAAGGAAAAATGCCACAGGTAAGTGTTTTGTTCACAATTACCGTAGACATAAAGGGAGGGAGTGTGGGAAATCAAACACTGACTACCCATCAGCAACAATTTGTGAAATAGAAAATCCTTCTCTTTTACAAGCAGAAGACTAAAATCTACTCTGTGCTATTTTAGACTGTTTGGGGATGGTTGCAGCTCAAAAGGTGTTGTGCCTTCCTAATGAGATCTTTCGTTTCTATTCAGAGAAGCTACCCAAAGGAGACTAACACGTATGTATTAAATAAATAGTATTGGTGGTTCTTTGGAGTCACCTGCTCATACTAATAAGGGGGGTGGGACCGGTCCCTCTGGTAGTAAGGGATCACTTGTTACGCTCCCTCCACTTCTCGACTCCCTGTATGCGAGCACGTACCTTGGCTAGCCACACTCCTCCTGGAGCATGGTGGGGCAGCTCACAGTTATGGTGGTCTTTTGGTCTTTACTGTGGTTTTTCCGGACCTTGTTGTTCAGTGAGGATACAATCTAAGACGTCCTCCCGTCGATTCTCTTCCTTGGCGTCCACTTCTTTCGCTTTGCCTTCTGCCCTTCCACTTTTTGAGTGCCTTCACCTCTCTTTCTGACTTTATTTCCTCTCCCATTGTTTCAGCTGTTGGCGTGACGCGATGCAGTGGATCTACTTAGGTAGAGCCACTCTCGTCTTTGAAGGGCCGGTATTCAATTAATTTCTTCCAATTGTAGCCTGTGAGAATGACTCACTCTGCTCCTTATTTGCGCTTTTTCTTGTGGATATGTGCTGTAAGCTTAAAGCTCATCAATATTATTAAAGGAACTTGAAATAGGCCATTGCCAGTCTTCTACTCCCTCTTTACCTTCCATTTCCAAGATGAGGCCCGCGTGACACATGGAGAAAACCTTGCTGGTCTGGACGAATTACCTTCCTGACTGCTTTTGCTAATCTTGCTAATATCCCTGAATAGATTTTATAATTAATTAAGGATATTGGATAGTAAGACTCTGCATTTTTTGGAACTTTATTAGGTTTCATTATGAAATTCTTAAGAGCCTCATTCCACCTAGGCGGGACTTCACCTGCATTCTTATATATTGGGTTAAACAATTTCACCAATTTAGGGATTACTGCCGCTTTCAAAACCTTGTAGAACTCCGCTATTTTGCTATTTACTACCTTCTTATCCCTGTAGTCTGAGGCTGGTTTTTGCCTATCTCTTATTCACTGTCTTATTCTCTCCAGCTCTGGTTTGCAGTCTCTGTACAAAAAGTGTAAAAAACCGTCCTAATAGCTTGCTTAATTTCCACACGGTTGTCCAAGATATTCCAGCTTTTATCTATAACCAATTTACCAATATGGTTTTCGGCCTGTCTGCTCCTGCCTTCCAAGCAAGCTAATGGCCACTCTACCCTCTATGAGTCCCTTCAAAGCCTCTTGTTTACCACACAACTCAATTTCATAACTTTGGACTTCCTCTTGAGAATCTGTTCCAATAATCACTTTCTCCAAGTCTGCACTCTTTTCTTCTATCCTGGCAACTTCCTGACATCATGTTTTTGCCTTAATGGAGCCTACCTTTGGAACGCTCCCTCTCATACAGACTTTGAAGGCATCCCACACCATAGCTGGAGATGCTGATTCCTTAATAAATGAACTACAAAGCTCATTCAGCTCACGTACCACTGCTTGATTGGTTAGAGGTGTTCTATCTACTGTCTATCACTCTTCTCCTGGTACTTTCTGTAGTTGTAATGTCAACAAAACAGCTGATTGATCTGAGCAGTGTGAAGGAATATGGACATCGTAAATTGACCTTGAAGAGCATTATCTTATAGAACCAAATTTATTCTGAAATAGGTTTTGTATTTTTACTATAAAACATGTACCCCTTTTCTGAACTTGCCTTCGCTCTCCAAGCATAGTCTTCCATCAAGATTTTTTAATGACTTAGCAACCTTGACCATGCTTGATTCTTTCCTCACAGGTAGTATCCAAACTCCTGTCTATGATGACATTAAATTCCCCACCAATAACCGGAGCTTGTAATTCTGCTATATTCAGTCGGTGTCAATTTGCCGGTCCCGGCGAACTACAATCATGGCCTCCTCCCGGGTGCACGCATGCGTGGGTGAGGTCAGGCATGTGAAAGCCCAGCCTCCTTCAAGCATTGATGCTGCGCGTCCATCACCACCCCCTTTTGTACCCCTTTGTTCGCCATAAGTTGGCAGGGTATGCTCAGACATGAGTCCCTTGCTCACTTTGCCACTGGATTCAAGCAAGCCGGGCTGAAGACGACTGAAATGCCAGAAACCGGTCCTCGGAAGCTTGTTTTCGGTCCAGGGAAGGCATGGCTTGGCAGTTCGGGCTGGACTGTTCCCATGAGGCACAGGGTCAGATTGATTTGCATATGGCCATGTCTGAACTGGGGTGGCAGAGTGGGCTAAAGAACGTGATGGATTAAACCCAGATCTGTTGACTGGGTGTGAGTGTTTGATTGGTTCAGATGCTCCATCCATCAACAGCCCCTTTTGTACCGCTATGTTCGCCATAAGTTGGCAGGGTATGCTCAGACGTGAGTCCCTTGCTCACTTTGCCACTGGATTCAAGCAAGCCGGGTTGAAGACGGCTGAAATGCCAGAAACCGGTCCTCGGAAGCTTGTTTTCGGTCCAGGGAAGGCATGGCTTGGCAGTTCGGGCTGGACTGTTCCCATGAGGCACAGGGTCAGACTGATTTGCATATGGCCATGTCTGAACTGGGGTGGCAGAGTGGGCTAAAGAACGTGATGGATTAAACCCAGATCTGTTGACTGGGTGTGAGTGTTTGATTGGTTCAGATGCTCCGTTCATCACCACCCCCTTTTGTACCGCTATGTTCGCCATAAGTTGGCAGGGTATGCACAGACGTGAGTTCCTTGCTCACTTTGCCACTGGATTCAAGCAAGGCGGGGTGGAAGACGGCTGAAATGCCAGAAACCGGTCCTCGGAAGCTTGTTTTCGGTCCAGGGAAGGCATGGCTTGGCAGTTCGGGCTGGACTGTTCCCATGAGGCACAGGGTCAGAATGATTTGCATATGGCCATGACTGAACTGGGGTGGTAGAGTGGGCTAAAGAACGTTGATGGATTAAACCCAGATCCGTTGACTGGGTGTGAGTGTTTGATTGGTTCAGATGCTCCGTCCATCACCACCCCCTTTAGTACCGCTATGTTCGCCATAAGTTGGCAGGGTATGCTCAGACGTGAGTCCCTTGCTCACTTTACAACTGGATTCAAGCAAGCCGGGCTGAAGACAGCTGAAATGCCAGAAACCGGTCCTCGGAAGCTTGTTTCCGGTCCAGGGAAGGAATGGCGTGGCAGTTCGGCTGGACTGTTCCCATGAGGCACAGGGTCAGACTGATTTGCATATGGTCATGTCTGAACTGGGGTGGCAGAGTGGGCTAAAGAACGGTGATGGATTAAACCCAGATCCGTTGACTGGGTGTGAGTGTTTGATTGGTTCAGATGCTCCGTCCATCACCAGCCCCTTTTGTACCGCTATGTTCGCCATAAGTTGGCAGGGTATGCTCAGACGTGAGTCCCTTGCTCACTTTGCCACTGGATTCAAGCAAGCCGGGTTGAAGACGGCTGAAATGCCAGAAACCGGTCCTCGGAAGCTTGTTTCCGGTCCAGGGAAGGCATGACTTGGCAGTTCGAGCTGAACTGTTCCCATGAGGCACAGGGTCAGACTGATTTGCATATGGCCATGTCTGAACTGGGGTGGCAGAGTGGGCTAAAGAACGGTGATGGATTAAACCCAGATCTGTAGACTGGGTGTGAGTGTTTGATTGGTTCAGATGCTCCGTCTATCACCACCTCCTTTTGTACCGCGCATTCACTTGCGTCGGGAACGTTGCACCATTCAACCTACCTGCTCTCTTACGGGACGTCGCGTTTCCTGCTGGGGTCCGAAGTTGGTGCTGGGTTTCTTCAGTCCAAGTCGTCTCTCGGCGGCGTCTCTTGGTACCGTTTCATCACCCTGCTAAGAGAAAAAAGAAAAGAAGACACAAGCCTGCATTACCGATGTAGACGCTTCTCTTTATTTTATATACATTGATGCTACCTACCTGATCCTGCTCCTGGCACTGTGAGGATCCGTTCCTTTTTCTTTGGTAAACCTATAGAAAGAAGAAGAGATTACCTGAATACAAGGATTATTTTTTGTTAGTTTACGCTGCTGATCTCAATAACATTTTGAGCATTATTTTCTCGAGCAAGACTAGGCTTATAGGTAGGATGTAGCATTTGCATAGAGTATTACATGTAGCTCCTTTTTTATGTAACTCTCAGCTCAGCATTTTCTCATCATTCTTTCAGAACCCAAGCTTTATACATCTATCACTCATTACATGGAGGAAGGGATTTTTCAAGCCTTTGCCTTATTATTTCAAGATAAGGAATTGAACCATAAAGGGGAAAAAGGGGTGTAGGGTGAATATTCCTGCATATTCGTTTGTTCTCTGTAATTCTCTCCTTGCCCACAGCCTTTTTGCCTTATCCTGACAGGACCTATGCCATTTGGGTAGCGACGTGGGATTTCTTCCCCTTTTTCCTTGTTTTGTTTCCCTTCTTCCCCGGGTTACCATTGTCACTTTAACTTGGTTGGGTGCAATTGGTAGCTTAGGGAGGTCGTGGATCTTGCTTCATGTTTATGACGTTCGTGCAAAAACATTGTTGAACCTCGACAGTCGGGGTGTCTCAAGAGGTCCTGGATCATCACATTTTGGCCCATAGAACGCAGCACAGGTGAACATAGTTAGGCCAAATCTAAGTGTCCCGACCACCCATCTACCTAATCCACCTACTCTATGTTCAAATAAGTTCACTCGAGAATTCTTACTAACTGTTACTGTAACACCCTTAGAGTGTACGAGCTGATCGGTGCATACTATATGCTGTTTCCATCTATCTCCGCTTCCCAAATATCCCTCTACTTTCACCTAACGTAAGATAAGTCTCCTGTAAAATGATGGCCTGTGCCAAACATTCTTGAAAATTTTGCAGAATTAATTTTTGTTTATTCTTTGTATGGAGCCCATTCACATTCTAAATTAGTATCTGGCTCATCCTATCTCTTAGGGCTACAATAATAGCTTTTAAAATGAGGCAAAAGCTGAATCTAAAATTTTCCATGCCTCCCCCATTGTACAACATAGGATTATTATTTTCTATCCACTTCAGTCAGTCACTCAAAATATCTTTATTCGGCTGACTTGCAGCCTTAAATGAATGCCTCATAAAAGAAAAGATTTAGAACATGAGTTCAAAATAAGGTACAGACATTGGATGAAATACTTCAAAGAAGTAATAATTCATAGTTGGGATATAGTAAGAATAATTCAATATGTTGCTTTTTCTACGAAATAGCAGCATAAACTAAAAACAGTATGTGATAGACTTCATGAGGATCCCCCGTCCGTAGGCCATGCAATCCAGAGATAAATCATTCAGACAAAACAAAGAAGATCATTTCCCAAAACAATATGCAAACAAACAGCTGCAGAAAAGTATCAATAAATCATTACACAGATAAATTTGTCATTTAAAAGCTGAAGATGATATAAAGCTGGCCAGTACTTCCTAATATTTAAAAACTTTAGAAGAGAAATGATAAAATCATGCTTTGGCTTGATATAGAGTTACCAGAAGAACAAAATATGAAGCGTACTCGGTGGAGACTTGGAGTCACAAGGGCACAGATCAAGTTTAGCATCACAATAGGCATTACGGGGATAAGAGACCAAAAAGTGTAAAGTAAAGTTAAAAAATGTATTGTGACTGAAGTAAAAATAAAGATAAGGCTCCACAGCTGAAGAACGTACTCGTAGCGAGTGTTCCGTGGCTCTCTTTTTTACCATCTCTAGGTGCTTACTAGATAGCTTTAGACGAGTCAGGAGATCCTTTTCAATTTAGTTTTTGGGGTCTTAGCAATATTAGCTGGATTATAAAAACAGTCCACAAGCCCCAATGTCTTGCCTAGTATTGGTGCAATTTGTACACAAAAATACAAAGGGGTCAAACCAAGTTCACTATGACAGACAATGGCGGGAAGACTATTGGGAACCGTCAACAAATGTCTCATAAAGTTGTTCTCAGCTGTTTGAAAATGTGCCGGAAAACAAAAGCCCCATACACCAGCACCAAACAAAATAACAGAGCACGAGCGAGCCTTATAATATGGTCTTAAACCCAGCTTCTTTGTGAACCTAAATATCACCTCCAGATTTTGATTGAAACTACTGATCCTTGTTTGACTAGATGGTGCTAGGTACTCTTCTGATTGAACGTACGGATCGAACTTCTGTGTCCGTCGGTTTGTCTACCTCTGTTATGTGCGGCGCCTTGACGCCCTTGGGCTAAGTAGCGCCTTACAAGACCCACGTCACTCACTCACAACGGGATTTCCTGGTACAAGAAAGTTGGGACATAGGATACATTTTCATTATTGATAAAACATGATTTTTAAATGGTGGGAGATTTACCCACCATCATGGTGAAAGATTTTGCTATGTTATTCCTTAAGCCCAGTTCGTTCATAAAATCATTAAACCCGGTCACTAATTTTTGTAGGCCCACACTGGTTCTAGATATTAGGACACAGTCATCAGCAAAAAGTAATGGCGGAAGATTTCTGGTACCTATCTTGGGGGAATTCACTTTCCCATTATTAATATAGCTTTCTAAATCATTGATATACAGACAAAATAAAAAGGGTGCAAGGACACAGCCTTGACAAACCCCATGATTCATTTGGATGGGAGCAGAGAGTTCATCACCCACACCATACCTGACCCACCCAGTCACATCTTGATGCATTTTTGCTAGAAATGGACTAAGGGTTGTTCAATGCCCAGATCCAGCATTTTTTCCCGTAATCTCCCACTTTGCATCCAGTCAAAAGCTGACGTAAGGTCCATAAACCCGAGATAAAGAGATCCTGGCTTGGCTATCATCTACTTGCTTATGATGAGGTGCAGATTAAAGCAAACACAAGGAGATGATGGCCGGAGTGCTGAAACTTTTCAGACACTCACCCCCAGTCACAGATCTGGGTTGAATCCATCATCGTTCTTAAGATCACTTTGCCACCTCAGTTCAGATCCAGCCATATGCAAATCAGTCTTGACCCTGTGCCTCCTGGGAACAGTCCAGCCCAAACTGCCAAGCCAGGTCTTCCCTGAACCAAAAACAAGCATCCTGGGACCGGTTTTGGGCTAACAGCCCTCATTAGCCAGACAAGCTTGAATCCAGTGGCAAAGTGAGCAAGGGACCCACGTCTGGGCATACCCTGCCAACTCAAGGCGAACAAAGCAAACTCAAGGAATAGATGGACGGAGCACTGAAACTTTTCAGACACTCACCCCCAGTCACAGATCTGGGTTGAATCCACCATCGTTCTTTAGGTCAATTTGGCACCTCAGTTCAGACCCAGCCATATGCAAATCAGTCTTGACCCTGTGCCTCATGGGAACAGTCCAACCCGAACTGCCAAGCCAAGTCTTCCCTTAACCAGAAACAAGCATCCTGGGACCAGTTTCGGGCTAAGAGCCCTCATCAGCCAGTCTAGCTTGAATTCAGTGGCAAAGTGAGCATGGGACCCACGTCTGGGCACACCCTGCCAACTCAAGGCAAACAAAGCAAACACAAGGAGATGATGGACGGCGTGCTGAAACGTTTCAGACACTCACCCCCAGTCACAGATCTGGGTCGAATCCACCATCGTTCTTTAGGTCAATTTGGCACCTCAGTTCAGACCCAGCCATATGCAAATCAGTCTTGACCCTGTGCCTCATGGGAACAGTCCAACCCGAACTGCCAAGCCAAGTCTTCCCTTAACCAGAAACAAGCATCCTGGGACCAGTTTCGGGCTAAGAGCCCTCATCAGCCAGTCTAGCTTGAATTCAGTGGCAAAGTAAGCATGGGACCCACATCTGGGCACACCCTGCCAACTCAAGGCAAACAAAGCAAACACAAGGAGATGATGAACGGCGTGCTGAAACTTTTCAGACACTCACCCCTAGTCACAGATCTGGGTTGAATTCATCATCGTTCTTTAGTTCACTTTGCCACCTCAGTTCAGACCCAGCCATATGTAATTCAGCCTTGACCCTGTGCCTCAAGGGAACAGTCCAACCCAAACTGCCAAGCCAGGTCTTACCTAAACCAAAAACAAGCATCCTGGGACCGGCTTCTGGGTAACACCCTTCATCAGCCAGGCTAGCTTGAATCCAGGGGCAAAGTGTGCAAGGGACCCACATCTGGGCATCCCCTCATATATTTATCATTTTTCAAAGAAGTATATTCTATGGTTTTCACTATGCTCATCACAAAGTTAAACACACTTTCTAATGTCAGGCATATTTTTGTCAACGGTAACCCAGGTAAACTTTCTTGAAACATGTAGACTTCAATACTCTCTAGTTCGAGATTTAAGAGATGTAGCTGATGGTCAGGCGGGTTGGGGTAACAATGCTATCTTAGTATACCTGGGGGCCTCACCTTGTTTTCCAGATCCCACTGGCACTTCTTTGCCCCTGGTTCGCAAGGAGTATTTTCCTTTCCTAATGCAATTTCCCTACTCTAGAAACAGCCATCTTCCTCTCCTCTTCCATATTCGCAGAGTACTCTCTCACCTGGTAGAGGCTGGCCTTCTGTCTCCCTGGTTTCCTGTCGCTGTGCCCTGTTAATGGCTACCTTGCCATTAGCAGAAGGGAAGGTATGCAAGACAAGGTAACAGAGGAGGCTACTGTTTGACGACTTGCTTTGCAACCACAGCAAGATGCAGACATGAGCCTGAGCATAGCACCACTCCACCTTGCATGTACATCATCTTGCTACAGCCCTCCGACAACGCTGACCCGTGGCCATGATCTCAGCTGGTCGCCATGTTCTGCACTGCCCCGCCTCTCCCTTCGCTCACTAACTAATTGCAGAATAGTGACCAGAAGTTATGCCCTGACCACACGGTCTGGTTGGATTCAGGGCACATAAACATTTTGAAGAAGCAGGAAAAATAAGGTTTGGTAGGAGATAAAGAGGGTTAGGCCAGTGAGAGCATCACAATTTGGCTTTGTGCTTTGGTATGACATCACTATTGAAGGATACCCGGAGCTTTGGATTCCCATCCTGAGATTACATCAGTGCATTATTCACAAGTTAGGATGGGATGTAGGCATGCCCTTCTTATAGTGAGACCTGGGTTATACACAGAACATAGAATTAGTAGCGGGTATTCAATCACTCCAGAAGTAAGCATTTCTTGAAGCATCTCTTTAACCGCTTCCCTAGCTACTAAAGGTGTTCTTCTTGCTTTGTGCTGTACAGGGATAGCATTGGGTTTTAGAATTATTTTGTGTACATAGCCTTTAAAACACCCCAACTCATCTTTGAATACATCTTTGTTCTCCTCCAGAATCTCATCTAGAGGCAAATCATCAATAACCATGACCTGAGTTGGATCTCTAGGATTTACAGTGATGGACAGATCAAACTGGTGCACCCAGCCTAAAATAGGTGGACCGTCACTGGCTATGTAAACTTTACCAACAACAGATCTGTCTTTGAATTCAATCACCGATTTCATGTACCCAACAATGTTTATAGTCTGCCCCTGATACCCTCCAGGGTTAATATCTTTAGGTAACAAAGCACACCCAGGCCATAACTTATCATATGTGTGTTTCGGAATAATAGTATACAGTGAACCACAATCAACCATTAGATCTACAGGAACATTATTAATCTTAAAACTTGCTTTAGGCCTATTCTTTCTACGACTTTGAATATCTAGATCATCACTGGGATCATCAACAAGTAAAATGCGATCAACCTGCGGAGAAAAATCATCATTAGCATTGTGAGTTATTTGGTCATTATCCTCATCAATAACTGCTACACGTTGCTTGAAAGATTTCCTACACATGTTAGAAAAGTGACCTTTTCGTCCACATTTCAAACAATTCCTGTCTACAGCAGGACATTTACGAAAGTCAGCATTGTGAGATGAGTTCCCACACCTAAAGCAAGATCTAACTTGCTGTCTTCCTCTTTGGGAAAATCTTCCTGATCTTTAGATAGCTGCTACATCAGTAATTGTATTAGACACAGGAGAGACAATTCCACTGTTGCCTTCTTTCTTATTCAGTTCTCGCATACAATATTGTGAGTGTACTTTGGCTATGTCTATAGCGTCTTTCAATGAGGGATTCTTAGCAGCCCAAAGACGTTCCTGTGTTTTCCTACATCTGCATTGCACTATTAGCTGATCTCTCACTAACTCGTCAGTCATTGCTCCAAATTTACATTTAGGAGATAATTCTCTGAGTTTGGATACAAATTCATCTATAGATTGGTTTTCCTCCTGTCTGTGAGTATAAAATTGATATCGATTCATAACAATATTGACTTCTTTTGCAAACCTCACTTCCAGACGTTTTTGTGCTTCAAGGTAAACATCTTCAATAGCAGTACCAGTTGGTGAGGTAGCTACTGGTAAGTACTTAAAAATGCGTTGGCCTTCCTTGCCTATGTTATTCAGAAGTAACGCCTTTTTCCTTGCAGCACTAAATTTTGAAGCATCCAAGTAGTTCGCAAACATGGGTAGCCAATCCTCCCATTCTATTAACAAAGGTCCAGGAGAGGCTAAAAAAATTGGTGGAGTTATAATTGAGCTCTGGCTCTCCATAACGTATTGGACAGGAGTAGCAGTAGAACTATGAGCAACAGCAGGACTCTGAGTGTCAATGACAAGTAAATGAGCAAGTAAGAAAATGTTAAAAGAGAAAAACGTAAACAAACAATTCAAAACGAAAGAATTATAAAAGGATACAAGAAATTATTCGTTTTACCAACCAGTGTTCTAACTAGTTCTTGTTCTTGCTCCTTGTTTGCTTTAAATGTTGAATAAATCCTTTGTTTTTGAAATATCAAACAAATCCTTCGTTTTACTTTAAAACTGACGTGTTGTGAGAAGAAACACGGAGTTCCGATGTACTTTGCTAAAATAAAATGGCTGCCACGTATTCTGACGTGTGTTTCCAAGGTTGATTGGCCTTGTTTTGATGACGCGGTGACGTATTGTTTCCACGTCTGTTTCTGAGGCTGGTTGACCTTGTTTCAACACCGCTCGTTGTTTTGAGAGTCGGTTGCGCACATTAGAGACGAATGACTCCAAGCATCATTCGAAAGACGCTCGCTACGCAGCAACAGCATTCCAAATACGCTCGTGCGCACACGTAACGGTAAAAGTCTCAAACTTATTAAAAATAAATATCTTTGCTCGCAATTTACTCACAGCAAGTCCATCGAAGTAGAAGGTGACGATAATCAGCATAAATAGTGCGAAAATATCCTTAGAGGATTCACAAACGCCTAGGTCTCGCCACTCTTACCCAGGATGAAGGAAAAACTGGCCAAAAACGTCGCCAAAAATGTTGTAGTATTGAAGAATACTAATACAAATGAAATATGAGTTGCAGGAAGATTTATTGTGATAATAAATCCTAGGTAAGAAAAGTGTGGCTCTTCCCTTGGCCAGTCCAACAGCAACTGCCAGGGAAGAGAACATAAGCACATAACTAGAATGTAGAACATGGCAACACAAGAGTCTAAACTCTATAATGAAAATAGAAGATTACAACAGGTATATCATGGACTGCAGGGATCCAGAAGAACATGAACTCATTTTCAGTCTCTGAGCAGTAAAAGGTCTGTGTGGGGGATCTTCAAGTACTAGATTATTTCTTGACCCCCATCACCACTCCTGAACATTCTCTGAGTCCTATGGCGGATTTAGCCAATGAAGTTGGAACACTTTTTGACAACGATCTTCTAGCACATTTATTTTAAGAATGAAAGATAGTTGTTGTCTCTGGATCACAGTTAGCAGAGGAGCACGCTTGCTTTCACAGTGACTCCTGTTGTTTCTTTGTTGAGTACACAGCTTAGCAAAGCGCACACAAACTAGGCTAGTTGCACCTCTTTATAGATACCAGAAAGATCAACCACACAGTTGATTCCAAGTGTATGCAAAAATAATAAAGCATCTTTTTATGCATAAATATTAAAGCATCTTTTTATTAAAAGTGAAAATCGAATGGGGCTGGAAGCAAAGGTTCAGTGCAACTTCATGTATGTAAAACACAAAACTAGTGACTAATAGAGCAGCATTATATTAAATGCTAACATTTTGATGCTTTACAGAGATGAGAAAACTACATATTCCATCGATTGCCATTTTTCGGAATTCTCAAATTTGCTCCATCGTTAAAATCTGAAACTCCCCATTGATTTGTTACAACCGGACAAACGTGGCAGATTTGTAAAATGATTTACAGCTTGTGATAACATGGAAGTGGATGAGTGAGGGATGGTGGCTCCGTACATCAAAGCATCTTCAGACTATAGCTCAGTATCATCCTAAAGATTTAGGGGATCTGAGGTTCCGTGACAATTATAAGTGGTGTTTTCGACTCGCACGAATATGGTCGAGTCTAGTATCTATGAACCGCAAATGACGAGTTTAGTAAGTGTGCGCAGTTTCGCTGTGCTAACTTAAACCGTTCGTTTGTTACGTGGGTTTTTCATCTGTACCCACGGGTTCCATCTTAGATACGGCATCCATTTTGTCTCTTGCCCTCAAGTAGTCAGCGAACGGACGCTGTCCGCTTCGCGACCCTGGGACTCCCAAGATATTTGCGGAAGACACATGTCCTTTGTAAATGTCTTTATGACGAGGGGGTTGCTGCTGTAAGGCAGATGGCGCCGCTCGAGGCTCATCTTGCCGCACGGACTTATTGTCTCAGCCGTGCATCTCATTAGGCACGTCCATTTGATGCCTGTATCTCGTGCTTCTCGATACCTCCCCTTTTACACCCTTTCCGATCTCCCCACTGTCTCCGTCTTCCTCTGCACCTGTCTTTCGTTCCTATTTCGATCTACTTTACTGCTGATTGGAATTTGCTAATGGTGGGAAGATGGGTTTTTACAGTTGGGAACCGCCAAATGTTTCCGCACTTATGTTCCGGACCTTATGTGTTTCAAAGTGACCAAAGCGACCCCTCTGAGAGCTAAATGTGGGAACCGGGTTGTAAACTATTGTGTCTCATGTTATCTTATGGGTAAAAACTGTATAAAAGGAGCGATCCACAAAACCAATTTGAAGCAGTCTCCCCGAACTACACTCGATGTACTTCCTGTGACTTCTGTGTTCCCTGCAGTAAATAAACCTTGACTCTTTGACGCCGAAGGAAGTGTCCCGTGTCTCTGTGACTTGTACGCCGGAGCAGGTTACCCACGAAGGTTTCAGGTGTTGTGCCCTGGCACCGCTGGGTCCAAAAGAGCCCAGTCCTTCAGTTGGCGCCCAACTCGTGGGGCTGCATCAGTGGTACCGGTCCAAGCCCGACGATCGTGAGGAACTTCGTGTGAAATCTCCGAGGGAAGGTGCACCCCGCTTCATCGATCCTGTTGTCGAAATAAGTGGCCCGAAGACTTTTCCCGCGAAGATTCCCGCCTCCTAACGGCTGCGACGGACTGCTGCCCTGACTGTAGACCTGTTTTGGCGCCTGGCGTAGACCTTGGTATAGCGAGACGATTGACGGGCCTTCCTGAGGACGCCATTGATCTTTGAGTTAAGTATTTGTGGGTCGCTCCCAGAGTCCTTGGTTGTAGACACTTTAGCGGGTGTCTTTGTTGTAAACACTTTAGCGAGTGTTCTTGTTGTACACGCTGTGTGAGTGTTTTTGTCGGTGACACTTTGCTAGCGTACTTTGTTGTTGTATTTGTTTGACGACTGCAGCCGCCAAAGACCGAGGGTTTTGTTCTTTGCTGGGACTTGGTAAATCCCGTAACCCTTGAAGTTTGTGAAACTCGGCTAGTGTGCAAGATGCCTGGTCGCAGTACTTTGTTCAGTTGCTTTAGACCTTGTGGTGCGGATTCCCTGCTGGAGGACTCGTGTCCGATACCTCCGGTTGGAACTCCTACTTATGACTTATATAGCAAACATGGGCTAGGCCCGATTGCTTTTAATGATTATTGGATAAAATATACAAAGAAAGACGGCGATCTTCGTTGGCCACCTCACGGTAGCTTCGAAGCGTCGATCTTAGATAATTTGGAAATAAAGTTGTTCGAACGCAAATCTAGGCCGGCCATGTTTGATGCCTTTCGGTTCTGGCGCAAAGAAGCCCGACAGAAAGAGATCAGACAGAATAAACGTAGTGAGCGAGATAATGTTGCTACCATAGTGAAGAAAGCTGAGCAGTTTCAGCGTGATAAGGAGGATAAGGATAAGGAAGTGTTTGAGAGGCTACAGCGTATGTCCATAGATAAATGCTATCCTGCTTTGCCTACGGAGTCAGATAAGAAGGAAGAGGCAGTTGAGGATTCTTTAATGTCCTATCTTATGAAGTCGCCACCTCCGTACGTACAGGGTATCGCAGCTCCTGTGGTCCCTGCCGTACCTGTTCTTCCACCTGTTATTCCTCCACCAGTTCCTCAACCTGCACCCGCTCTTCCGACTGTTCCTGCTCCTTTGCCTGTTTCTATTCCTACTGCTCCTCCGCTTCCACATACTCCTGCTCACGCTACTGCTCCTGTGTTGTTAACCCCTGTTGTTGCTAATGTTTCTACTCCTTCTCTTGTTAGTCCTGTATCTTACTCTTGTCCCTCTGCTCGTAACCGTAATTCTCCCAGTGTGTCTAACTTCTTTCAGTCGCTCGGACCTGTTTTTGGGTCTGCTGGTTCTGATGGTCCTCAGAGACGTAGCCAGCTTCCTGCTAATAGAGAACGTGTTGCGCTATGCAATATGGCGATGGGTTGGATAGTAAACCCTGTTAGAAACCCACCTCGTGTTGTCCTCGAAACGTTTGATCAATTCAACATACCAACTCAGAGATATGTGTTTGATGAAATGTGCAAGTTCTTACATGATCAGATAGTGGCCTTTGCGCCTGACGAGGTGCTGACCGCCCTGTCTGAACTTCGGCTTCAGTTCGCAACTGGCCTGATAGTCGACACTAATGTCCGACGCGCTATCGAGCGGTTGCTATCTCTTCGTCCCGCTCCTATTCCTCATGCATTGTTTGTTGAGGACATTGAGAAACAAGATGAGTCTGGCCAATATCCTATGCGTGAAGTTCCGCCGGTTTGGGTACCAGCTGATAATACTGCTGCCCAGCCAGTTCCGGCACATTTCCAGAGAGTGTGGATACACCTCCCATGGAAACGATCGGAAGTGCTTCAGGTGAAACAAACTTTGCCCGATCCTCGCAAAAATCCTGCTGGGTATTATAAGGAATTATCGCAGCTCGTAGACGCTACGATAATGAATCTTGCCGATATCGACATGTTGTTTGGCAATGTCGTACCGCAACCGGTATGGGCCAAGATTCGTCACCAAGATCACGCAAATGAATTAGGTGGTGATTGGGCTGCCATTACAGCGGCAGACGCTGGACAAGTGGCTGCTACTAAACCCGATCAGTTAATTGAACTTCTCCCCCAGCGAATCATTACATTAATGAAAACGCTTATGCCAGCTATGAGGGTAAATTGGGACAAGTTGTCAGCCTGTAAGCAGAAGAAAGATGAGAGTGTTTCAGACTTCTTCACGAGGTTCGAGGAAACATTCGTTGATCATAGTGGACAGGATATGGGTACTGAGGGTGGACAACGGTTGTTTGTGGATAAATTCGTATCGAACTTATTGCCCGACTTGAGCCATAAATTGAAAAATTCAGAAAGTGCGTGGGCCGTTTCTACCTCAGCTCAGATATTGGCTACGGCACAATATTACGAAAATAGAGAAAAAGAGGAAACTGACCGTGCTGATAAAAAGACGAAAGAGCTAAAAACTAAAGTGTTGTTGCAACAAGCGTATCCGCCGCGTTCTAATCAGAATGCGCCTCAGCAGAATAGATCACAGTCGCAATCGAATCGATCGCAGCCGCGTAATGATTCCTCTTTTCAACGATCTTCGTTAGGGTACAATCAATGTGCTTATTGTAGACAGGAGGGACACATTAAATTTGATTGTCCTGCTTTAAATGACCGTAATAGTGGTAATTCGTCTAGGGGAGGCCGTGGTGGTTCACAGAATGCGTCACGTGGTAGAGGTCGTGGTGCTCAGAACGACCGTTCTGACAATTCATCAAATTCTAATAACTGTTTCGATCAACGTGGATCATCACAAGGACGATCTGCGCAGTACAATGTAGACGATTATTACGTCGATCAGGGAACTGACGATAGTAATTACTAGGACAGCCAAAGACAAGGAGAGGGAGTGGTATCAGTTCCGGTTGATCAGAGAGGGCCTTACGTCGCAGTTGCTACATCGGGCGTCGTTGAGCCTTTTCTGTTGGACACTGGTGCAGCGAAAAGTTCTATCATGCATTCGAAACTCCCTGGCGCACCTTTGTCTGGCTTAACAAATGTTTCCGTTGGATTCTCTGGCGCCCCCGTTAGCAATCCAGTTTCACGCCCTTTGCCCCTTAAAATTGGGCCTCGTGAGCTCGAAGCTCCGTTGATTTTGACCACTGGTTGTGGTGAAAATCTTTTGGGTCTGGATTTGCTTAAACGTTTGTATGCAACTTTGTATTGTTCTCCTGCAGGTGTAAAGCTTACGTTCGGAGAGAGAGTAGTCTCTCCCGTGTATTTGTCTCTCGATAAGCTTCCACCGGAATTGGATTCTCTTCCTGCGTCTTTGTGGGCGACGGGTCCAAATGATGTGGGCCTACTTGATATCTCCCCTTATGTTGTTCAGCTGAAATCGAATGTGCGATTGCCTCGTATTCCCCAATACCGTATCTCCCTTGATGGTGAACGAGCTTTGTTAGCGATCATCTATGATTTGATCGAGAAAGATGTTATTGAGGAGACTCGGGGAAACGTGTGCAATAGCCCTGTACTGCCCATTCTTAAACGTACTGATCCTACCAAACCGCCTGTTTATCGTTTTGTTATCGATTTACGGGAGGTAAATAAAATTGTGGTTCCTCAATTCCCTGTTGTGCCTGACATCACGGCGCTACTGACTCTGATTCCAGCTACTGCTTCGTGGTTCTCGGTGATTGATTTGAAAAATGCGTTTTTCAGCATCCCGATTGCCGAAGAGAGCAGGGACCTTTTCGGTTTCTCTCTTGGTGGACGTAGCTTCCGGTTCAAACGCGCTCCTCAGGGCTACTGTGAAAGTCCATCGATTTACAGTCAAGCTTTGAAGGGTCAACTAGATGCGTTTAGGTTGCCGGTTGGTGCGGCTTTAATCCAATACGTCGATGACTTATTGGTGGCTGCTGATACTCAGGACATTTGCAAAATTGCTACGGTATCGTTGCTGCAACATCTCTGTGAGTTGAATCACAAGGTGTCACCTTCTAAACTCCAATATTGTTGTCAAGAAGTAACCTATCTAGGTCACTTATTGTCAAAGGAGGGAAGGAGATTGACCCCAGAGAGAATTGCAGCGATTGCGCGAATGGCTGTGCCACAAACCCAAAGAGATGTGCGTGCCTTTCTAGGTATCACGTCGTACTGCAGGCAGTGGATTCCTAATTTTTCATTGCTAGCGAAACCATTGGTGGCTCTTACGTGTAAGGATGTTTCAACTCCTTTACCATGGACGGAAGAATGTCAGAAAAGTTTTTCTGAATTACGTGATTCATTGTGTTCGGCTCCTGTGTTAGGTACCCCTGATTACAGTAAGCCGTTCACGTTATATGTTCACGAGAGGGAAGGTTGTGCTTTGAGTGTCTTAACGCAACCTTTTGGTGGTAAGCAACGTCCATGTGCATATTTTTCCTCGACCTTAGACCCAGTAGCTAGAGCATTGCCGAGTTGTTTGAGAGCAACTGCGGCAGCTGCGGTCTCTATCCGACAATCAGCAGGATTGGTCATGGATAATATGCTTACGGTGATGGTTCCGCATGCAGTCGATACTCTTTTGAATCGTACGAAAACTCAGCACTTGACGAGTGCGAGGTTATCTGGGTACGAATTGACGCTCTTGGCAAGCCACATTCAGATAAAACGTTGTAATGTCCTAAATCCGGCAACTTTGTTACCAATTAGTGCAGAGTCAGATGCAGTAACAGAACATGACTGTTACTTGCGGACAGAGGAGGAAACAAAAGGTCGAGTGGACCTTAAAAACACCCCATTGGAAGACCCGGAGGGCACTCTGTATGTGGATGGGTCATGTTTTAAATTGCCGAATGGTGATGTGACTACTGCTTATGCTGTTGTGACGTTGAATACTGTTGTTGAGACTGCGAGATTGAATCAGAATTCTGCCCAAGCTGCAGAGCTGATTGCTCTTACTAGAGCATGTGTATTAGCAAAAGGGAAACGTGTGAATGTGTACACCGATAGCCAGTACGCTTTCGGTGTAGCGCATAGCTTTGGACGGTTGTGGCGAGAGCGTGGTTTCTTCACGTCACATGGCACGAAAATACAGCATGGCCAGCTTGTGAACGATCTTTTGGATGCATTGACTTTGCCTGTTCAAGTTGCAATTGTTAAGTGTAGTGCGCATCGTAAAGTGACGGATGATGTTGGTCGTGGTAATGCGTTTGCAGATGAGATTGCTAAGGAGACTGCCCGGAACCTTAGCACTCGAATGTATGTGACGAGTTCGGTTAGGTGGCCTACAGAATCGAGTATGTGTGAGGATACTATAGAGAGTGTGAAAGCGATTCAGAATGAGGCCACCGATACTGAAAAGATGAAGTGGAAAGAAAGTACGGGAAGGTTGGATGTGAATGGTTGCTGGATTGATTTGTCAGATCAGAAAAGATGGATGTTGCCTGATGCGTATGTACTGGCCGTTGTGACAATGGCACACGGGTTAGCACATATTAGCGCGAAAGGTATTTGCAAGTTGTTGGCTGATGTGTGGAAGAATGATGGCATTACGAAATGTGCTGAACGTTTGGTAAAGAATTGTATGGTGTGTATAATGTACAATCCTGGCAAAGGAACCCCAACTCCCCCTGGCAGTTTTGCTCCTCCTTCGTATCCCTTTGAGGTGATCCAATTGGACTTCATCCATATGGAGCGATGCAATAACCTGAAATACGTTCTGGTTGTGGTTTGCGCATTCTCCCGATGGATCGAGGCCTATCCCCTCAAAGACAATACTGCTTTGTCTACTGCGAAAATCCTACTGAAGGAATACTTTCCTCGGTATGGAATGCCTAGAGTCGTGTGGTCTGATAACGGAAGTGAGTTTGTTGGAAGTGTGATGAAGAGTGTGTGTAAGGGCCTTGGAATTAATCAGAAATTCCATAGCGCCAATCATCCCCAGTCAGCTGGATTGGTTGAAGGGTACAATGGCACCCTTAAACTGAAGCTAGCGAAGATTCAGGCTACGACTGGACTTTCGTGGCCTGACGCTTTGCCTCTAGCATTACTGTCAACTAGGGCGACTGTACACTCCCGAATAGGGCTTAGTCCCTATGAAATAGTGTTCGGCCGTCCTGCGAATGTGTGGGGGGTTCCTAGGCCAGGAATATTTGTTGATCTTGAGTATCCGATGTTGATTGATTACTTACATGACTTGACTGCTAAACTGAGGTTAATTCATCAACAGGTTTACGACGCCTTGCCGACGCAGACGGAGGGTCCAGGCCACCAGCTCCAGCCCGGGGATTGGGTGGTTACCCGTAACTTCTCACGCAAGAACAATCTGGACCCCCGTTTCACCGGACCTTACCAGGTGCTCCTGGCCACGAGGACTGCCGTTCGTCTTGAGGGGCGGAAGAATTGGGTACATGCTACCCATTGTAAACGAGTCCCTATTCCTTTGCCGGCAGACCCGTGGGTGAGGAAAGGCATTGCGTCAACAGAAACAGAGACATTGCCGGCGTTTGTACCTTTTAGCGACGCACAGCTTGTTGGAGAACCCTCAGCGCAGCAGAAAGCCACTGTTGAACACTTGTCAGCAAAAGACTCAAGACCAAATCAACAAACTGATCAGCAGGACGTTGTCTCTTCAACGGATCCTTTGTTCGACGAGCAGACACGTCCCGGGAAACATCGATATTCTTTGCGTTCTCACACTAAGGACAAATAAAAAATTTTTCTTGCTTTGCTGAAATTGATAACTGCAATATCCTCGTTTCCCATGATCAATTTTGAACACTCGTATCATTGAAAATTGTTTTGTACATATATCAAGCTTCTTTCTTGTATCTTTTTCCTTCCACAGCTGAGAAATATTGTGCTACATATATACATATTGTGTATTGAGGGCCGTAGGGCCGCGCGCGTACTTCCTTCTGGACAGTAGGTCTTGACGTTAGGTTAAAGGCCGTCGGTTCCTAGGAACTCCTGGGAATTGACTATTGCTGCACAGAACGAAGTGCGTCAAGAAACGTTGCGGACGGTCGTAGGGAAATGGCATTTTCGAAGCTGAATGATTTGGAGGGAACTCAGGCGTATAGAGTCCAGCTGCAGAAACTTAGTCGTACTAAATGTTTTGTATTCCAATTGTTTGTATTGTTTCTGACTGCTTCTGCATTTTTGGCGGGTGGGGTGTATTACACTATGTCTTACTTTTTACTTCCTACCCCTACTCCTACTCCTTACCCTAACATTACTTCTACTGCTTCTCCTCATTCCTTTCACATGTTACCGGAACACGAACAGGCTAGACGTGTAGAATTCCGCAACAATTCCTTTATTCAGCTCCTCCATCAGCATCAGTTAGTGGTTAACACTACTAATTGTTGGGTGTGTGGGTTGATGCCACATACTACGGGTAAGGGAATTCCATATCTGGTGTTACCGTATAGTTCCCAAGGGTCAGCTCGAGCATTCCAAACAATGCTTCGAAGCGCACTGGGTTTCCACCCCACTCAAGAACAACGTTCCCCCAACTCTGGTCCTACCTCGTATCAGTGGTTACTATCGATGGCAATAGAGGATATGGAAGATGAGATCCATGATCCTTTTCTCATCCCTAAAGAAGAGGTACAAGCCTATAGGGTCCTAAGTAGAGGGGAATATAGTATGTTCACTAATGAAAAGCAGCTTAAAAGCTCGCCTCCAATATGGGTCGTACCCCACACTGGTAATCTTTGTCTTGTGGGTCGTGGTTCGCAAGCCTCACTTGGAGCAAGTGCTTGCACTGAAAGTTACGTTCTGCCAATGTCCCCGACCCCTGTGTTTCTGGCTGCCAAGGGTACATACTTTATCTGTCATGATCGTGCATACACATGGTTGCCCGCAGACTTCATGGGCTCATGTTTCGTTGCAAATCTGTTGCCTCCGACGTTCACTGTAGATGCCGATTATCATAAGACTAGAGTTGTACGAGGCGTAATCAGCGAAGAGGATACTGCCGGTCAAGAGGCAGGAGACTTTTTCAAGGGTTTCCTCCCGTTTTGGGGACCTATGGTTAATAGTAGGAACCTGAGACATTTGACTCGAGTGGTAGAATCGACAGCTAACATTACTGCCAGTGCCCTTGGTAATATCACCACAGAACTTCAGGCGGAGAGACTTATGACGTTGCAAAACCGTATGGTTTTAGATGTCGTCTTGGCAGATCGCGGTGGGGTATGTAAGGTGATCCATTCGAGCTGTTGCATTTTCATTCCAGATAATGCTCCTACTGTCTATCAAGCCATCTCGAAGTTGCATAAGATCTCCGAATCCATACACGTGGATGTAGGGGATTGGACATTACTTGGATGGTTTTGGGGCCTGGTATCGACTTGGGGTTGGAAGATTCTGATGATCATCGGGGTTGTGGTAGTGTTCCTGTTCACGTGTTGCCTTTGTGTGCAGTGTGGTCCTGCCTTATGTGGCCTCTGTGCTACAACGTGTATGAGACAACCATCTGTTACCAAGGGGACTCGGTTGGACAGAGCTATGCTACAACGACATCTTGATGGTCTGATGAATATCGAGTGTGATTCCGACTAGTGCTTGCCTACATGAGGGCAAAAGGAGCGTCTGAGGTTCCGTGACAATTATAAGTGGTGTTTTCGACTCGCACGAATATGGTCGAGTCTAGTATCTATGAACCGCAAATGACGAGTTTAGTAAGTGTGCGCAGTTTCGCTGTGCTAACTTAAACCGTTCGTTTGTTACGTGGGTTTTTCATCTGTACCCACGGGTTCCATCTTAGATACGGCATCCATTTTGTCTCTTGCCCTCAAGTAGTCAGCGAACGGACGCTGTCCGCTTCGCGACCCTGGGACTCCCAAGATATTTGCGGAAGACACATGTCCTTTGTAAATGTCTTTATGACGAGGGGGTTGCTGCTGTAAGGCAGATGGCGCCGCTCGAGGCTCATCTTGCCGCACGGACTTATTGTCTCAGCCGTGCATCTCATTAGGCACGTCCCTTTGATGCCTGTATCTCGTGCTTCTCGATACCTCCCCTTTTACACCCTTTCCGATCTCCCCACTGTCTCCGTCTTCCTCTGCACCTGTCTTTCGTTCCTATTTCGATCTACTTTACTGCTGATTGGAATTTGCTAATGGTGGGAAGATGGGTTTTTACAGTTGGGAACCGCCAAATGTTTCCGCACTTATGTTCCGGACCTTATGTGTTTCAAAGTGACCAAAGCGACCCCTCTGAGAGCTAAATGTGGGAACCGGGTTGTAAACTATTGTGTCTCATGTTATCTTATGGGTAAAAACTGTATAAAAGGAGCGATCCACAAAACCAATTTGAAGCAGTCTCCCCGAACTACACTCGATGTACTTCCTGTGACTTCTGTGTTCCCTGCAGTAAATAAACCTTGACTCTTTGACGCCGAAGGAAGTGTCCCGTGTCTCTGTGACTTGTACGCCGGAGCAGGTTACCCACGAAGGTTTCAGGTGTTGTGCCCTGGCACCGCTGGGTCCAAAAGAGCCCAGTCCTTCAGATCCGGGTAAGAAGTATTTTGGGGGCCGTATGTCAAACAACTTTGAATTTTACCAATGTTTTGCTAATTCAATCACCAAATTGCCTAAAAATATTGAATTCTATATTACAGAATAATTTACAAAAATACACAGAAATGAGCTTGAGAGAGAATTCACTTCCCCAGGTGGTCCCTTGGAAGGCGGGGGCTCTGGGCAACTGGCTTTTTTGCCCATGCTTTAAAGTGTCTCGTTTATAGCTGGTAAGCACCAATTTCAAAACATTGGTCAATACACAGCACACTCCGCCTATATTGGCATTTAGTTTTATAGACCAGATGGAATGACAAGAATTATGTTTTTGATCAGAGGGCTGTGCCTAGGGGCATATTTACAGAGAATTGGCGTTGGGCAGCGGATCAAATAATTTTGCGGCTCTGCCCGCCTCCAATTCAGAAGGACAGAAATGCACCGTATTTGCAAGACATGGTACATTGCTGTCCTATCAGCCAGTGCTGGTGCAAAAATTGCAACTGTGGGCCTGCGCAGGCTCCCTTGCACCATGGTCACTATAAAGAAATACTCTTGTCTGAACTACATTATTTTCTGGGCGTCCTCCTGTGGGCTCAAATATTAGTATAATCAATTTATTTATCATTTTTAAAATATTTTTTCTCTTTTTTAACTTTTAAAAAAACTACTGTGTTATCTGAATTTACATCAGTTCATGTATGTCAATTTATAAGAGAAGTAGTACAATTCATATATGATGAACCCATTAACCTTTACAGGACATATATACAAAGACAAAGAATATAATTTCATAAATAACCTACATTACAAAACAGATTTATCATACCCCATCAATGATTCAATTTACTAAAAATCAGAGATAACCCCATGCCGCATCCTCACACAGTCACTCTCATCAGGCAAACACTCTCTCATACCCTAACACACATACACAGAACAATACCATTGCACTAGGAAATCCAACTGCAGACATACTCCTATTTTCCTGATTTTTAATTTAACAGGTCTAAATTTCTTCCACTCATGTGTCTTCTTAGGGCGGATCTCCCTTGAGGACAGATATGGTCAACGCATGTTTCAGTGGGGGGGACTTTGCAACCACCTTCATCAGTACCAGGTTGTTCGCAATGCAGATTCTCAGGTAGTGGGCCGGGGTTATCAAAGATATATATATATAAAGAGTCCAATAAACTTTTCAATCTCTGTGCCCAATGTCTCTTTTTTTGCCTTTCTTTCTCTTGCTCTGGGTCAATGTCGGGTGCGAGCAAATAAGTTCTGGTCCTGAAAAATGAGTACCACAGACATAACCACTGACAATGGATAAAGACCCTCCTCCATAAAACAATCCGCTGAAGGATCGTATCCTAAAGTATGCATATAATAGGCATGTGGAGACATGTCCAGGGGCTGATCTGGAGTGTCCCTGTGGTATACATGTATTAAATCCAAGGGCAGACTATTCCCATTAGTGATTTAACAG
The DNA here is from genome assembly GCF_964263255.1 of Lissotriton vulgaris. Lineage (NCBI taxonomy): Eukaryota > Metazoa > Chordata > Amphibia > Caudata > Salamandridae > Lissotriton > Lissotriton vulgaris. The sequence goes on from NC_141695.1 coordinate 1,238,977,357, forward strand.
GTATCATTCAGTGTTACATTAGGGGTCCCTCCCAGTCCTTCTAGTAGCTCACAAAATGTACATCTTCAACCAGACAAATTGTGAGATGCTTCAACTGCAGCTCAGAGTCAAGAATGAAAATATGACACCCCTAATATTGGGAACCTTTTAGGTTACAAATCTACTGCACTGCTCCTAACTCCACAGTATGGATCCAAAAGACCCCAGGACAAAATGGGGTAAGAATGATACTTAAATTATTAAACTCCCACATAACATCAGTTGATTTTCAATACATTCAAGCTTTAAAATACACTTTGTGCAAAGCCCTAAAACTCACACGGAGGATTAAAGCTGAGGCAGACTGTGAATGGACTGCCAGAGATCTTTTTGCCCAGAGGGACACCATACACTAGATTCTTAGGGCCTCATTTATGAGGAATGGGCATAGGACATCATTGCAAGTCTTCTTGCTGCACTGCCCTATGTCAATTTGAAAGGGAAGGAAAGCACCGTATTTGTGAAATACAGTGCATTCCTGTTTTTTCCCTATGCGCTGGCGCACAATTCGCTGCATAGCGCCAACGTTACGCCTAACCTCAGGAGGCGTAATATTTTGGCGCTGCCCAAGGCTTACGTGATTAAGTAAATCTGAGGCAGCGTCAAAATCCATGGGTGTTTGCGAGGAAAACCCCACTGCAATGCCCATGGAACGCCTCCCATTGACGGCTGGCTTGTACCAAGTGTGAGTTTGGGGCATAAAAAATAATAATAATAATAATTCAAAGAAACTTACTTTATCTTGCAGCGCAACATCCTCCTCCCTCGGGTGTCTTCTTTCCTCAAGGAAGCGCCAGATGCAGAAAACTGCACTACCCAATCATGCCACTTCTTTCACAGCATGAAAGCAGAGCCAGGATTGGATAGAGGAGCCCCTAACAGCACTAGAGGCCTGCACTTTCACTAACCCAGCTGCCTGAGACAGCTAGTTTAGAGAACTTTAAATTGCACATGTCTGGCTGGCTGGCCCAAGACGGCTGGCCAAAGAGACATGCACATTTTAAAGCGCATAGCTCTCTGCTGCTGCCACTCGACATCGCTGGCCTCGACCTGTCCTGACACTTAGTTCAGGATGGGCTGCTGAAAAATAAAACGTTAAGAAATGTACTTTATTACCATTTTATTTTTCAGCTCTGGGGTTTGTGGGGTGACGCTCCTCTGCTCAAATGGAGTAACCGCCCCTCGCGCCTCCTTGACACAGAGTAAGATAAGGTAGCGATTTGCACTGTTTGTCTTACTCCATAACTATGAGTGAGGCAAAGCCACACCGAGTGGCTTTGCGTCGCCTCATAGATATGATTGAGAGGCTTGCGCCGCCGGAGCATCAAGAAAAGTGACGCTCAGGCAGCACAAAAGTATCATAAATAAGGCCATTGGTAAATATTTGCATTTTTACTTTCTTCATCTATGGAGTTAGCAACATTGGCGTCACTAGGGTTGGTGTCACCCAGCGCGGGTAAAACTCATGGTGTCACCCCCTCACAACTGTACCTATGGAAGGTGAGTTATTTTCTTAGGCATTGGCTAGCCTTTCCTATTGATACAGAGGCGAACCAGAGGACAAGCTGCTGTTGTTCACAGCAATTGTGTTTTTTTCAGCAAATGTTTGATGCAAATGTATCTTTGCATCAAAAATATACGTGATGTTACATATGCACTAAAGAATTTCATATGCATAATTACGTCGAATTTTCTAAGATTTTGCAGGATTTTGCACACCCTTAGTAAATAGTTTAGAGTCCCCAGGGGTTCGTCATCCGGGCCCTTCTGTCCACAAAAGACCCGAGTGCCCCCTGTCTTTGCACACAGGCTACATGTCCCAGCAGCCGGTCCCTCTGCCTTGGACTTGCGGGGGGCGAATCCCCTCTACTCAGACCATCAGCTCGAATTACCCCCCCTGCAGGGACCGGTCTTAGCTCGCAGATGCACATCTCTATGCTCCAGACCTGCAGAGGTCAGCGGTTTCTAGCTTCTGAGCCCTGGGAGGTCCGGGCCAAGGGGCAACAGAGGTCTAGTTCCAGACCCGCGCTAAGGACCCGACAGCCTCGGACGAGCCCTCACTCCATCCAGGGTCTCTCACAGGCTTTTTTTCAGGGTAGCACAAAGTATGCAAATATAATTGTATAGCAGGGGGTACATAATCAGTAAAATGACGGCTCAAATGAATTGTGATTCAATTACAGGTGGCGACAGCAAAGAATAGCCAGCATGGTCCACCAAACGAGAGATGTAATCAACAACAAACTGATTAAAAATACATTAAAAAGTGCTTGTCTATGTCCCAGCCACTAAGCATACATAAAAGACAGCCCTTGAACTCACTCACACAACAAGATGAATAGTCTATAAGCCCAATCAAAACACTCACAAGTGCTCGAAGGCACCAACAGCCAAAATTATGAAACGCACCATAAACAAGATAAATAATGTGACATTTACTGGTAAGGGAGATGCGGGGGAAATGCGCTTTCAAGTACCACATACACGACCCACAAGAAGGAGGCATACCTGAGACCCTGCAAACAACCCACACTGGAAGGGCATTCAGGCTAGAAACCCTACACATGTGGCAAGAAACCCACGAGGGGAAAATGTCCAAGGTAAAGGATCGGAGTTTGTTCCCAACTGACGAATCCAAAAATGCAACCACACAGCTGAAATTAAAACGAGTCAAACTACAGGTCAGAACAGTTCTGAAGCTCTGAATCTCAACCACCAGACAATGCAGACATGGAACTGGGCAGAGCATGAAATCCAGTACAACACAATGCGCAGCGCTCCCTGACAACAGCAAGCGGCCCCCAAACAAACATAACAGTGTTCGGCATCCACTCGGCTCGAAGACAGACTTTCATTCAGGAAATAGCAGGGATGGATTAGATCCAGAAATAGGCCCGGGCACCTGGCAAAACAAGTGGGCCAAATACAAGGATCACAAGCATTTGAGACTCACAACCTCATATATGGCACTACTTGTTAGTATCAGGAGTCTACTTGAGAAGTTGAACAAACAAAAAATGGTTTATGCACTAAGAAACAACATATTGGAAGATCCTGCAATAAATGTATAGCTCACAAGCAAAGGCCCAACCTTATGCTTTTAGTGAACTAAAGAAAATGTGGTCAAAGAGAGGCCATGTGAAGACCACAATTAGAAGACCTTCATAAGAGGCCGGGGTCGCTAAATCAAGACTTCCAGCCGCTTCAAATGGCCTTGGGTAGGGTCAAAAACATGTTTACATATACAGGAAACAGGCATGTACACTTGGCTGTGATAAGGAGCAACTATACTTCCACACCGCTGTTTACTTGAGGAATATGCATCATGCATTTGGGATACACGTGTATCACAAATGACATGCTTATTTGGGGCCGGGGGGGTGCCACCAATTCCTTCGTCATAGTGGAAGAAGCCATCCTAGAGAAGAAGAGGAAGCCACCTTTTACATTTCTCATTGCTGGCTGCTCTTCTGCTACTTACAGCCACAGAGGGTTTGTGCTCCGCTCTGCTCCCACCACACCCCGGTCCATGGCGCTTCTTGGACCTTACCTGGTGATGATCTTGGACGAAGAAACAGCAGTGGCAGTGCCAGTGCTTAAATTTTAAGCACGTTGTGTAGTGGTGGGCATGGGCAGTGATGAAAATGTCAGGTCCGGGAGCCACGTCACGTGAGTGACGTTTCGAACGTCGTCGATGTCCGGACGCACGCCGACATTATAGCCTAATTAGACAATAATCTTGGCCGGGGGCCGGGTAAGGTTCGACAGACAGTATTGCATTTTGGTGTCACCCCATGTGATGGTGTCACCCAGTGCGGTCCGCCCCCCCCCCCCGCACCCTAGTGACGCCACTGGTTAGCAGTTTGAAAAACCGGGTGCCTAGTGGCAGTAAACCAGCTGAGGAACTGAGGCATTGGCTACTAAGGGGGAAAACATAGGATGAAACTATAAAAAGTTCACTACAAGATGATTTGAGAGTGTACTATATAGCTCTGGGTCAACGATTATAGATTATTTTAAACCAACACCCAAAATATTTTATCAAGGAGCAGAAATGCATTGAAAGTGGTTGGCATCCACATTAGGGAAGGACAATAAAGTCTAGCAAACTATCACATGAAATGTATTTTATTCGGAGTTTAGCCCCTTAAAACATACAAATAGAATAGTAAAATGAATCAACTATTTACAAAATTGCATGATTAATGTGACAAAGTATAAAATACACTTAAGAACTGATATCATAAAAGTCCAATAAAATATATAGACATGTTCAAATTATCTTCCTGAAATCTGAAATCGTTTTCTCATAATCCATACAGCATATAAAAACGTTGATAAGCTATGTGCAATCACTTGTGTTGGATCTAAGAATTCTCATTGGTATCAGATATTGTTTCACCCCAAGTAACCTGCAAATTGGGACTATAAGTACAAAGTGCGTGTTTACGCAACACCTGCATGGTTTCAAAACACCTAAATAAAAGGCGTTGTCAATCACAATGCCACTAGCTCTAACTCTCGCAAATGTGAGACCTATTGCTTTGCAAATGGTTGTTCTACATTTGGTTTTGTCCCATTTGCCGTGTTCAGTTGGTTTATTCAAATTATGTGTATGTGTCAACTTCCTGCCCCAGTTTCTGCTGATTCCTATCTCATTAGGTGGTCTGTTGGAACATAATTATCTTTGGAAGTGAGGCTCGCTAATCTCATGCATCTGACACTAAGATGCACTAATTTCCCTGCAGGCCAAATGCTTTAGGTTTCATTCTTATTGCTTCCAAGACGTTTAATATAGACTGCAAGTGTCTTTAGGTTATGGGCAGGCAGACTCAGGTGGCATCGGAATGGAATCTACCACTGCCCTAGAGCCCAGTTACATAAGGACTAACCAGCAGCAGCTCTTTCAGGGTCCTGGTTGATAGTGGAAACAGTTTCCCAGTGCTGCAAGGGGGGAAAGGGTTAGTGACCTGCACATGCCACCACCAAAGTAAACAGAGGCTGGCAACGGGTGAGTGCTGGTTGTGGGGGGAGATTCACAGTGCGAGGTCTCGAAGTGGGCTCTTTGCCTTGAGAAACCCTCGGCTGCGTTCAAACTTAGAGGTTGGGGGAGGGCTCCAAACGCAAAGAGGGAGGGTGAAAGCCAAAAACAAAGAGTCAGAGACTGAATGGAAAGTTAAGGTGCTTAAACATAAAAAAATGAAGCGTGGCGTCTTTGAAGCCATGCAGATAGACCAGAGAACTTGGAAGAAAAAAAGAATGGGCAGGAACGAACATCTATTAAAAACAGAGTAAATACCAGAGTAACAGAGCCAATCACCTGGAAGGGTCCAAATCGCAAAAAGGAGGCACTAATTTACCATTTCCACCAAACAAAATCAGGAATTTAAGAAGGGCACTAACAAATGCCAATAGGAAATATGGGAGGTTCTTCAACCACGCATACCAGATACAGCATGTCTCGCAGAGCAGCACATGCGCACTGTGCTAGGCTCGATCTAAAAAGCGGGGATAATTCACAAAGTGACAGTGCAATGAGGGAAACTACAAATTTGTCATTACATGGACTTCCAGGGGACAAAGGGAACTAAGTCTTGTGGGGTTTGGTGTCATGCCTGTGACGCAACAGGCACGCAACGTGAAGGTCAGGCGACCTGTAATTAATAAAGAGGGTATGCCTGAACGTACGCCAGTTGGGCTACGCAGGCGTGACCAAGTAAGATAACACTCCCATCTCCTGTGCTTATTAAGTGTCATAGGCCGAGTAATATTTGCCCCCACCTGTGTCAGTGACGGCCCGTTATCACGAACCACACCCGACACAACAGCGGGGTATGTTAGGAATAGGAACAGAGCCAACTGATATAGTCCTTAGTTTACAGAGCATGATGGATGCATGGGAGATGAATTTAGTCAGCTGGATGTTCAAGAAAATATTGTCTGGATTGAAGGCTGCAATAATGCCCTGCCGGCAATTCCGAGCTCCTAATTTGTTCCCCTTCTCCGCAACCTGTTTCTGCACTCATCCAGGAAGGCTGGGCAGAAGGACACGACGTGTTCACTTCAAACTAAATTTAGTGCTTGGTGTCTGGAATGTATGTTGATCACTGTCATAAATATTGAATGGCTTGTTACATGTTTGTGAATAATGTTAATATGGACTCAAAAGTATGACATGAAATGATTACAAAAAGTAACCTATGGGTCTGTTTCGAAGAGATTCCTTATTATGATAAAATTCTGTAATATAGAATATGTTCCTATTTTCACATATATTATATGGTGACCATTTGAGGCTAGTAGGGAACAGATTACTAGAGAATGGGCATGGTTTAGCTACAATGAAAGTGGTTCAAAAGCACTATAAACATTATAAACAGTGGTTTTCACTAATATAGGAATTACAAGTGTTCATTTAAATTTGAGCTGTGAGACATTAGCATGTTTTTTGGTAATAGCACATCCTTAGCTGACAGAGCTTCAGTTTTTCCATCTGTGTAGTTGCATAGCTTTCTATCATGAGTGTTAGTTAGTTTTTAGTAAATATCAAACATTTTGTATATGTGTGAACACACCTTGCATAGCTTTCTCTTGTGAATGACCTTGAAACCATCTCACGCCGGTAACTACTGACTATTTTCTACTCGGTGTATTCCTTTTTTAGCTTTTCCTCATACATAACTCAACACAATTTACACTTGAGTATGAAAAGGTTGCACAAGCCTCCGCTTTCCCATGGATATACCGAACTGTGGCACTCTGCGTGGATTTCATAGTTTTTGTGAAAATGATTTACACTTCGCAAGGACAAAACATGCAACTTTGAAAACCCTAGTTTATTGCACTGCCATTCTACTTTCCTCACACACATCTCTAGGAAAAAAAACATGAACAATGTGAGTGTGGAAAGTGGGCAGGTGTGGATAAAAAATGGAAGCACAAATTCTAGAAGTTGTGCTCCATTTTTACTCCAAACCTGGCCCAGGATAGGTAATCTCACATCCCAGAAAATCTTAACACAAGGCATTCTGTACTGCCGGATGTAGGATTACCAAAGTGGCCCCTCCACACCTCTAAGAATGAGGAACTAAATTTAACTTGGTTAGTACACATGCACTTTTCCAATAGTTTCCACATTTAATACGCACAATTAACTTTCTTCCCCAAAATGGCAAGAAAGTTAAGTAGGTTACCCCACATTCACTCTGAACTGCCCTATTACTTAATTAATGGTGGCTTACACGTGATGACCATGATCTCAACATCTACACAGCAGTCTAGAAACAGTGATTATGCAAGCTACCAAAAGGGTCCTGCCACTTCAACCAGGCTCCCCAGATACCTCTAAGGTTTCCATACCAGAAAATCCTCACACATCTATTTGGAATTCACCTCAGTGTATCACAAGTAGCAGACCCAGGGAAGGGTTACATTTAACACTTCTGGAGTTTCAAATGGTGTTCATTCACAGGAATTTGATAATTTATTTAGGTTCTTGAATGAGTCTCTGCAAGAAGCTGAAGGTTCAGGATTGAGCAGTGATTCAATCCGAAGGAAGGGAAAATCCGGTGGATGACGACAAAGTAAAACTAGAATTATATGAGATGATTTCAGAAAATCTTGATCTTTCAAAATTAGATACCTATCAAGAGAATAAACTTATATACATGAGCACAGGTGTCACAAAGCGTGCAGGACAAGCACATGATAAACTATATGAATTAGCTAAAGAGTATGATGTAGATTTAAGGAGAACTAAATCTTTGCATAAAGGTTACCGTGCATGTTTTGATGAAAATGACATAAAAAGTACTTCAGGTATGAAAATTAATATTAGCAAATCCATTAGTAGCACCTGTAAATGGAGTGAATTAGACAAGTGGGAAGGTATATCGGCTAAGAAAGACCCAAAGAAAGCGAAGGGAGAACCGTCTCCAACTTTGATAGATGGAGATGGTGCTTTAATATTTCCATCGAGAGAAGTGCCTGGGGAGGGGTACATTCATGTACCATGGAGTAGGAGTGTTCTTGTGTCATTCATGAATGATTTGCACACATTGAGAGACACACTTGTGGGGTGGTACACACAGGTTGATCGATTTGTGAAGATTTCACAGATGTTGTAGAGAGATTTGGATAGCCTTTGACATTTTGGCCCCAAGTGTTTTGTGGGCCTCATGTAAAGTAGCTGTACAATGTCCAGAGAAGGAGCCACCGAGAAATCCCATATCTCATGCCCTGTCACCTTTGGTGATGAAAACGTATCAACAGGTGATTACCTTTTTGAAAGGGAAGATACCAGCGAAAGACACTGATTGGGTTAAGATTGACAGACCAACTCAGGAGCATAAGGAGACTGTGCATTCTTTTTATGAAAAATTGTTGCAGGTGTTTAAACAACATAGTGGAATGGAGAATCTCTAATCCAAATCTATGGGAAGTTTTGTGTCTAGGATTGCTGTAGGATTGAGACTTGAAGTTAGAATGATGATACAACAGCATTTAATTTGCTGGCAGAATAGGTCAATTGATGAGATTCTGATGTATGCAAAATATTACAGTGATGAGTTGGAAATGAAACAGAAGAAGTTAAATGAGAAGTTGATGTAGGTGCAGATGCAAGCAGCACAATGAGGGAGTCAGAGTCAACAGTATGTACTGAATGTTGGTACATTGCAAGGAGTGGATCAGCAAGGAGTTTCTGTGATGCAAGGTGGAAAGGGTTATCCACAAAAGGTTAGAAGACTTGTTCCAATTGACCCAAAAACTGGAATTGATGTAGCTTGGAGAGGCGTGGCACAGCAGCCAGAGCAGCTGACTCTGGAGAGCAGGGCTTGAGGTTCAATCCCCGGCGGCAGCTCAGCTCAGCATTGTGTGACTCTGGCAATAAGCTCACTAAATCTCCCTGATGGCCCCCAGCACCTGGATATCCTTGGGGGTGATAAGTCGTGCTTTACAAATATGGGAATTAGATTTTAACCACATTGAAGACATTTAAATTGTGTCACTATTGTAGCAAGGGAGGGCATTGGAAGTGGGAATTTTATCTTAATCCTGACAGAGTAATGAATAAGAATCAGGTTCATAATTTAGGGTCTGTACAAACCCTATGGGTTTGTAAATAACCCCCTAAATCGTTAATCAGATCTTTAAAAAGAATCTTGAGTCTGTTTGAAAAGCGGATGTCCACGCAGGTATGTATGGTCCAGAAGCTCTTTATTCTCTAAGAATGTAGGTAAGTCAAAGAGTGGTGCAGACAACATCTAGGAACCACTTCCCAGAAACTGTACCACCAGCTGCCACCAGTAGAATCGGCCCATTTTCATTCCACTGCTTAGTTCCACCAACATTCTACCCAGACCATATGTACCACACAGTTCCTAATGATGTCCTGTAATTCTGTCCTGGTGCAATTTATAGACAGTCTGCTAGTTGCATCAGATACTCGGGAAGCTTGTAAACAAGACAGCAATGCACTGCAAAACCATGGGGCTGAGACTGGGCATAAAGTGTCCCCCCAGTAAGTTGCAGTATTGTCAAAAATAAGTTTTGTAGCTCAGACATCACATTAAGAAGGGAGAAAGACAGGTGTTGCAAAAAGAATCTCTGCGATTCTGAAAATGAATCTGCCAACCACCAAGAGAGAAGTCAGAATGTTTTTGGGAATGTTGGGCTACTGTCATCAGTGGATACCCTACTTTTCCCTAGTGGCCAGGCCTTTACAGAGGCTGACACACAAGGATGTATCAGATCTGGTACCATTCGATAACGATTGTTTGATTGCCTTCCTAGAGCAAGGGCACTGGGAATGTCTGATTATAATAAAGCTTGTGTGCTTTTGTGGTTTTCTGCAGTGAGATGGAAGGCTGCACTCTCTCAGTGCTTACACAAATACATGGAAATGCCGAATTCGGGTGGCCAATTTTTCTGCCACTTTTGATCCAGGGGCCGCTGGGGTACTTGGATGCCTTAAAGCTGTGGCAGCTGCAGGTGTCAGCAGACCAATACGCTGAGAAGGTTCTGAGACATTGTGCCCAAGGGACTGAGCATTCAATGGTGCATATGTAAATGAATCTAAAGATTAGACCAATTACAACCATCTGTACACAACAGCTGATACTTGGAAGGGAGTGAAGAGATTGCAAGAGGAAGTGCCAGCAGAAGTTTGCAGAGTTGGGTCAAAGCAGGTTGTGTTAAAAACGATTATGACATTTGGGTGTCAACAGATGAAAAACCTGTATTGTCAGATAGCTTGCTCTCCCGAATAGCTAGACATCTTCATGGTCCTGCACATGTTGAAAGAGATACAATGGTCAGATTGTTTCGACAGACTTGGTTAAACTCCGGATTCAGATTGACGGTTGACGGATTGTGTCACAGATGTGTTGTGTGTCAACAGATGAATGTAGAGGGAAAATGCAGTCCACTGAGTCACATAGGGAGAACTGGAGGGCCATTTAACAGAATGCAATTGGACTTCATTGAGATTCCTGTGTGCAACTGGCTGATATATGTCATGGTGATTGTCTGCATCTTCTCGCAATGGGTTGAAGTTTACCCAACCAGAAGAAGTGATAACCTCACGGTAGCTAAATTGTTTTTGAGAGAGCTCATACAAACGTTCAGTTTCCCGACTTCGCTGGATTCAGACCAAGGGACTCATTGTAATGATGAGGTCCTGAAGATTTTGTGTGCATTATTACAAATAGAGCAAAGACTACATTGCAGTGGTCAGCATCCTGAGGCTTCTGGTAATGTATAGCAAGTCAATGGCACATTGAAATCAAGATTGGCTAAAGTGTGTGCTTCACAGTCTCTGCAATGGCCTATGTTAAAGAGCCTTACCAGCATTCCTGATCAAAGAACAGGACTGTCTCCCAGTGAAATCATTATGCGACATAAAATAAGACTGCCAGCAGTATCTGCAAAGGCTCTTGTGAACATTACAGATGTCATGATTCTCGATTAGTGCAAAGGACTGGCTGATGTGGTGCGTTCTGTGTCTCACAAGGCTGGAACTGTTATTGCCACACCGCTCCAGGAGCAGTGCCATGACCTCAGTTCTGAAGGCTGGGACCTGGTGTAGAAGCATGTTTGAAGAAAGTGCCTAGAACCCAGATGGTGTAAACCTTACTAGGTAATACTGGTGACAAACACTGCTGTTGAGTGTGGTGGTCTCTCCAACTGGATCCATGCTGCCCATATTGAAGAGTGGAGTGTCTCCTTGATGATGTAACTGTACCTCTCCCAGAAGTGCCAGCTGCAACTCAAAGGCAGTGAGAGGAGGCTGGTCAAGTTATAGGGGACCCGCGAGAGCCAGAAACAGCACATGGGGGTCTTGATGAGTTAATATTTGAGTTTGAGACAGGTGATTCTTGCCCTGTGGCACTGACTGAGCCACATTTGGACCCCCATGAAGGGGCTAGCGCTGTAATAAACTGAGTGGGAGCTGGAAACAGTTGGCCTAGAAGGCAGGAAAATGAGAGACTAAGTCTGCCTACGGAGCGTGTAACTCACACTGCCCTAGAGTACACTGAGGATTCTGGGCTGAGGAAAGGTGAAGGCGAAAGATCTACTCTCGCAGAGATCACAGAGAGCTAGAGTACACAGTTGGAGGTACTCATCAACTGAATGTACATATTTTGCTGCAAATGACAGAGAGAGAGAACTTTGGGATTTTGAGAATAACAGCGCAATTCCAGCTGAACCTCTGTGAATTTAGGCTTGTGGCTGAAATGTAGTTTGAATTTACCTTGTCACTGAATAGATTGACACCATTTATCATTGGCCTGATTTTTAGATTGAAGTTTGATATGTGCTTTAAATAGAAACAATTGAATAGACTTTTTAAAGAAGCTTACCTAGGCTTGACGTTGCATAAGGAGCATAAAGGTGTCATTCTAAAAAAAAACAGAGAATAGTTAAGGAAGACTCACAAAGGCTTTGTAAACATTTTCATCATACAATTTTAACTCATATGTATCAAATTCATTCTGTGTTTCATTCATCTCAGTTCAACCCTAAAGGTGCTGACCCATATCACTGACTTTCATCTGAACCTCACCCTTATGGTTCAAGGAAAACCAGAATATGAAGTTCGAGAGATTTGAGATTCTTGAAAAGTTTGAGGTTGACTGCATCTCTTGATCCACTATAAATTTGTTAAACTTGAGCATCTTCATTGATTCCCAAGTGAATACCATAATTTCCTGACTGGATGTTAGTTCAAGCCTTATAATGAGTCCTGTCCAAGAAGGTGGTCTCTTCATAGATTGTGATCTGGAAATGACAACCTACCATGAGATACCTTCCTTTTCATATGATGCCATTTCACCTACCTCAGCAGAACAAAAATAATGCCAGTACTGTTTCTTTTATTCCTATTCTTATTCCTGACTACATGTGAGTTAAACACCATGTACTTTGACCATTGGTTGAATACATTTAATCACTTTTTATTTTTATTTTACTTCAGATTAATTATTTTGGTTAAGTTACACCAATGTTATATTTTGTAAAACATCTACATCAAAAAATACACACAATTAATGTATCATTCTCATAAAAAAATCACACTATACACATTCATATCTTTTTACAAACGCTCGCCGATCACATACATTCAACAACCAGTCTCACACATTCATATTCCCCACAAATATATACAGCAAATTACAACTTTACAATATTCACAAAAAGCCATAGACAATAAATCCAAGAATCTTTTCTCATTTGGAGCTGTTTTTTACACAATGTTGTCCCAGCTTATGGCTCAACAAATATGGTCTACGCGTTTCGAACTCAGAATCAGTGTTGAGTTCTCATCAGGACTGAAGCTTCAGAGAAGGGAGCTTAGAATTGAGTTTCTCGACGCTGGACTTGCTAAGTTGTCTGTAATTGTGCACACTGTATATGTTTTGGTTCGAGTCCCGTACGCATCCGTCGCATCCAGAGGTAGGAAGACTGTAAAGACGACCTTTCCTTTGAAGCTACAACGCCTACGAGCCGTGGGAACCTTATGATTCCTTTCTTGCAGGCAGCCATTGTGCGCCACTTTAGAAGCCCGAATTGCTTCTCACGCTTTCTACGCCGGGGATATAATCGGTCCACCCGACATCTACAGAACAAAGACTAGCAGCGAGTATCAGCAATCTCAAAAACCGGCACACTCCACAGGCCTCCTCTTCGGGGCTCGAACAAAAACCTATACAGTGTGCACAATTACAGACTACTTAGCAAGTCCAGCGTCGAGAAACTCCATTCTAAGTTTCCTTCTCTGAAGCTTCGGTCCTGATGAGAACTCAACACTGATTCTGAGTTCGAAACGTGTAGACGATATTTGTTGAGTCATAAGTTGGGACAACATTGTGTAAAAAAGAGCTCCAAATGAGAAAAGATTCTTGGATTTATTGTCTATGGATTTTTGTGAATATTGTAAAGTTGTAATTTTGCTGTATATATTTGTGGGGAATATGAATGTGTGAGACTGGTTGTTGAATGTATGTGATCGGCGAGAGTTTGTAAAAAGATATGAATGTGTATAGTGTGATTTTTTTATGAGAATGTACATTAATTGTGTGTTTGTAAAATATAACATTGGTGAAACTTAACCAAAATAATGAATCTGAAGTAAAAGAAAAATAAAAAGTGATTAAATCTATTCAACCAATGGTCAAAGTACATGGCGTTTAACTCACCTGTAGTCAGGAATAAGAATAGGAATAAAAGAAACACTACTGGCATTCTTTTTGTTCTATATTGGTCAATGGATTGGCCTTACTGTGGATAGCCCAAACCCAGTGGTGGTTATAATTTCACCTACCTCAGCAGAGCAAATGCCCCATTCACAAGCTCCAGACCCCTAAAGAAAGATAACTGGAGCTTGCATCAGGATAGCTTGATTGGAAATATCCTTGGAGTATCCACTAAAAACTGCACTAGCAATGGGTACCGGGGACATTTTGTTCAACAAGATACTACGAAGAGAACTGGTACCTGATGGTCTTAAATATTTCTTCATACTCTGGGTACAAACAGAAATGAAGGGTACATATAATGAGGGCCCTGAGGCTGAATCGGAGATAAGGCATTCATCCTCCAACCCTTCCCTAATGGGATGAGGGAGCAAAGGTTGTGAAGAAGGGCTATAGTCACAAAGGTGTCTAGCCAAAGCTAGTCTAACTGAGTTGCAATCTCCTGGAACAGAATGGGACACAAACTCAATTTCACAGAGGATGGAAAGTACTGGCTCAGGTGGTATGCAAGTACATTGATTCGCCCCCAAAAATAGACCTCTTTTAAATAAAGAAGACTGGACTCTGCCCAAAAGAAAATGTTAGAGGTTCTCATGCTAAACATATATTATTTGTGCTGCCCTGGCAATTTGCATAAGATTGAGTCACTTGATTGGCCATATTTACACAAACTACATGACCCTCAAGTTTCAGCTGGATATGCAAGAGAGCTCAAAAAATGACAGCCAACACCCTTCACTTGGAAGAGATATGCTTTTCCTCTGGGGACTGCAAATCCAGAACAGAAAGTACGGCTGGGACTGAGCCCTAAGCCATGCATCTGGCAACTGCCATGAGGACCACTGAGGAGGAAGGTAAAGAAACATTCACTGTCTAGTTTCCCTAGAGTCATTTACCAAGGGAGAGATTGGTGTGTCTTGAAAGACACAGTCACAAGGATTTCATGGTTCCAAGAAGATGGTCTCCAATAGGTTAGTAGATGCTAAACTAACTGTTGAAGATGACTTTTTGGACAGGGAGTCACTGATAAAGAACTGGCCATCTCTTTTTGTTTCCTCAGTCCTTGGCTTTTGCTAAATCTTGCAACCAACACTGTCCTTAGCCAAGAGGGCAAATTCTTCTTTCTTAATTAGGGAAGATGTGACCCAGGTATGCATGAAAAACTGTCCTGATTAATTTTAGGCCTTGAGAGGGGCACAACTGAGACTTCTTTCAATTGATTACTCACGCATGAGATTGGGCCATTTTGCAAAGTTCTGCACTTCTTTGGAACCCTTAGAGAAAGAAGCAGAAATTAATCAGTCCTCTAGGTATCTTATACCTCAAGCATTTAAAGTACCGACCAGGAGAGTTAGGATCTTTGTAATATACCAAGAATAGTTAATGATTCGCTAGTGTGGAAGATTGCAGAAATCTTTGTGAATCTAGATGCATTGAAATGGGATGTGTAAGTATGCTGTCTGAAAAGAAATCTCAGAATTTTTTTTTCGCTTGTTCCACTCTCTAGAAGGTAGTTTCTAGACTGAGTTATGTGAAGGAAGTTTCTCTGGCTAAAAGAATTTCTCATCCTCTTCACCTAACACTGTGTCTAGAAATACTACGTTTTTAGGTCTTGCAGAGAGACCTATTGCAGTCAAACCAGAAAGCTGAGTTCACAATGCGGATTTGTAGAAGTGCACGTGCTCTTGAACGCGCTTCTATCCCCCTGCCTTGCTCTTCAAAGACTCCCCTTACCATTTGCTCCTATCTCCCCGCCCACTGCTTCACACTTCACGGCCGCCAGGCCGAGATTCGCATTTCTGCCCAGCCCCCCTCCCAGCCCTGCCTTGTTTTCACGGCCGGCCTCAGAGAGCTTCAAAGGGATCTGCTTCCCCACCCACTGCTTCACACTTCGTGGCGGCCGTGACTCGCATTTCTCCTTCCTTCGTGCCCAGCCCCCCTCCCAGCGCTGCCTTGTTTACTTAGCACTGAACAACTTGCACCGCACACTTAACTTCTCGTAACGCGCTACTCCACTGCTCTGTAGTGTACACTTAACAACTGCATGTGTTTTGAACTATACTATTCACAACCCTGTGTACCCTCATGTGCAATGCATGATATCATTCACAGTTCTGTATATACACTGGAGTGCAATGCACTTCATTAACTTATGCACCAGCGTGTGTTCTGTTCTACACTCCACAACACGACTTACCTGTATTTTACCTTTCAACTCTATGCAGTTGCATGCCGTTTTCACTACGCTCTTACCACCGCTGCATGACTGCACGCGCATCCCTAGCTCACTCCACATTACTGTTAGTTACACTACATTACAGCAGAGGACAGCATCCGATCAGCTCTTGTAGACTTTGTAATAATACTTATATATTTGTGTGATCCGCTTGATGAAACTCACCACATTAGACCTGCACATGTACCTTTTATTGCACTAGAGTCATGCGCTGTTCCGCAATCCGCAGAAACAAAGCGTTTCTCACAGCTTTAACCGTTTTGCGTGTACTCCGCGCTTCACCTAACTATACATTTGTATCCTGCATTCTATTGACACTTCGCATCAGTTTTCGCGTGAGTGCTCTCTCTGCTTCACATTTCACAGTATCCACAACCTGCATGTACTCTGCAGTGCACGCTGCAAAGTACTACTAAATACACTCCTGTGCTTCATGGTGTTGTACGCTATGCTCTGTACAGTTTTACTTTAGCATACGGCATGTGTATTTGAATTGTGTACTTGAGTTTATCGTGTGCTTCAGTTTTTACAGTTCTGTTACTTTACTTACAAGGAAAAGGTACTTTAAAGGTAACCAGCACACGCAACGCTTAAAAGTGACTCACTTTTAAGCATTGCTTGTGCATGGCTCTTTGGGCCAATGGTAATGTGCAAAGCGTGCTGTACTCTAGATGTACTGTCACGTGTCATTTGGGAGTACCACGTGACTCATGTCAGGAAGACATATCATTTCGGGTCTCGCACCCACCTTTCAAATTAATAGTTTTCAAGTAAGGCAGGTCATCGGGTTAATTTGACTACAAGTGCAAGAGTGCGCTCTTGCCTAAATGAAAGACTAGGACGTAAACGAGGTTTCCATATGACGGAATGATAATATGGTTCTTCTCCTTATTTTATTCTGACGTACAGTACTGTAAAATAAATTCACATGTTCGCAAGGCTTCTCACGTGACTTTCAAATGCAGTAACTGAGTAACACAGTTCATTTTCCAGTTATTTCCGCTTTTTGTCTTGTATTAGGTCGAGACTATTAAATCAAAGTGACCGGCCGCTTTGAGTCCATTTGCCACCAGCCACTTCACGCCTCCGCAGGTCATAAACAGGACCATCTGCTGCTTGCCCAGCTCCCTCACAGCGCTCGTTTTCAGTTTACCTTTAACAATACCCAAGTCCTATTTGGGTATAAAGGCTTATGTCTATGTTTATAAACACTGGTGCAATAGCAACATTGATGGCATGCGCCCATTTGTCTTTGGAAAAGGGTGCCTAACTACACCCAGCAGATATTTTACATCCTCTGTGTAATTTTTATATTCAAAGGTAGTCATTGTAAGTCATTCACCAGCCACCCCTGGGCCTTAAAACATTGTGTTCGGTAATGCTGTAAGTCAGGAAGACACCCGCGTTTTAGAACTGCATATGCCTCTCCCGTGAAAGACCAGGGTCTAGATAGATAATCTTGACTTTACCACTATGAAATCACTTGCATACCCAGCCTTTAATTTAGGGATTCAAACTTTACGAGTTGGCATTCCTTTAAAGCCACAGGCATGGCTTATTTATTTATTTATTTTTTTTGAAAACCTTTATTGTGCGAATAGAAGCATACAAATACGGGCCTACAACCAATCAGGCCGGCCACAACACATTATGAACGCACAGGAGCCAACATTGAAGTTCCCCGGCAGTCACCCAGTGGTATACAGGCAAGCAATCAAACATTAAGAGGCCAAGTGTAACCGCTAGAAGCAGGATTAAATAATGTTAATTTTATAATATGAGAGTAAGTATAGCAGGATCAGTTGCAACTTTCGACATCCAAATTCCCATGGCGGACTATATGGAAAGCATCAATACAAAGGGGCTTTGATAAATGGAAATAATAGAAGCAATTGACAGAAATCAACTTATGGTCGCCCCATTTCAGATCAGTTCCCTCCAACAGCCCTTCATACACCCGTCACCGCCTGAATGCGAGCTGGCACGGATCAGAAGAATCAGAGCAGCAATGTAATAGCCATACACTATACTAACCCAAATAAAGAGAGAAAGAGGGGAGGGGTAGAGAAGAGAACATCAGAAAGAGGGGAAGAAAGAGCGCAGCGCCATTGCACTCGCCCCACAGAACACAGAACTGGAGGACCCACTATTGGGCCAAGTCATGTAAGACATGCTGTATGTGCAGTCAATATCGCGGAAGCGGGAAAGCAACTCCTTCACTATCCGCTAACACACCATGGAAGACGCGTGCAGACACAGCGCCCCGATAAAGGGATACAAAAGAGCCATAGAACTAAAGAAAAAGGAAAACCAACAACAGAAAGACCCCATCCCTCCCACACCACCCTGCACCCCTGCAGAAGGCTACGGCCTACCCCCCCAGCAGCGTGCCTGTCGCCCTAAATAGATCCCGAAATATAGAAGAATCAGAAAGTAAGAAAAATAACACAGCAGACCAAAAGAAGAAGAGAAGGGAAAGGGGAAAGGGATCCAGTGGGAGAGGAGATCTGCAATCGAACATTCAGCTCCTACCCCTCGCCATAACACAACTGAAACCCACATCAAACCGAGAAAGACACAACCTCAAATATCAGGAACAGGATTAAGAATCGGCCATATTGTCACAGCTGCGGGTAGTCCTCATCCACGTACATTAACCAGTAGTCCGTCGAAGCAATTCTGTCTCACCCCTGTCCTTTCCTAATCATAGCTTTCGTGCGCAATAGGGTGGTAGGTAGCAAACAGTTCAGCATGGAGTACATACAGGATCGAAACAAGGCAGGCCAAAGGCGCAGTCTAGAGGACCCCAGTTTCAAACAGTAAAGCAAGTGGCGGCTGCGGCAGACCAGACTGTAATTTCAAAGTCAGGAGCAGCAAACAGACTGGGTGCGGCCACGCCGTCCAAAACAGCGAGGTAACCCCTGCAAGGCAGCCGCAGGACCTCACTAAAGCAGTTCGAATCAAACATCTGCCGGGCTCCCGAGCCAGATTGGCATGGACGGGTCACAACGTGGGGCCCTCGCTCATGTTCGCCACAGTTGAAGCTTCCTGGAGATTCGGAGCCGCTGACATACAGTCTCGTAGATGCACAGCGGTATCACTCTTCGCAGCAGCCGAGGGGGGCAAAGCAGCACACACCATCAGTCGATCCGCATTCATGGGGGACGGGCCATCAGGCATGGTGGCAGAACCGCTCTCTCGCATAACAGCGTCGAAGGCCATGGCCGCACGCAAAGAACATAGGGCGGCCAAGACATCACCGATTGTGGGCTCACACCCATAAGCCTCAGCCATCGTGTGGTTTGACAAACTAGGTTCACCGGCACAAGCAGGTCCGGGACCTGGGGCGCCAGTGGCCATCTTGTCAGTGCAGCAGGGACTCTCCGCTCCTTAACTTCTGGACCGGGTGTTCGAATAAAGCCCACCAGAGTCTCCTCGAACCCCAGCAATGGCAATCTTGGTGCGGAAAGATGGGCCACCAAAAAACAGGGGTCGCCGGCGCCACCGTCTCACGGGCGCCACCCGCCGAATCCGGGCGAAGGGCTTCAAGATGGCCGGACAAGGCAACAAAGGGGGGGACAAGCCTCCTGTACGGTCTACCCCCGTCCGAGGCGGGCCGTGCCCCGCCACAGAGCCCTCGGGCCACCAGACCGGGCCCGGTCAGTCGCCACCGGAACAACCGCACAACGGCCTCTTCAGCCTACCCCTCTCCACCACCGGGGGCCGGCGTCAACACACCACTCCGGCCAACCGTCGCAGGCGAGTCTCCGGCCTGCACGCTGCGGAGGCTCCGAAATAAGCAAGGGCACAACTCCAGATCCGCGGCACCCAGGAGCCCCCGGGACAGACGGTAAGTGCTAGCAATGTTTCACCTTCCCATATTTAATCGATTGTGTCTCCTCGGGGCAGGATGAGGTACAGGATATGTGCTTCAGGCAGGAAGGTTGACGGAGCCGAGCTACAGTGCGGCCATCACGGTCGCGAGCTTGGCACCTCCCCCCGCATGGCTTATTTTTGAAATAGTTTAAGCCATTTAAATGACATCCCAAAAATATGTTGACAGATGAAATCGGAGCACTGTACTACAATGTATTACTTTTTTTGCTGCTGTCCCACGAACCAGATGTCTGAAAATCTCTCACTGGAACGGATTTACAAGTCCGCCCTTAGCCCTTTAACAATCCTCTACAGTCACAGAGCACACACTGTGGCTGCTTGCTGAAAGAGGACCTAATTAAATGCTTGTATCCCTTGACCCTGAAAATGCAGATGTTTAATGTTAATGCCCAAATACTGAAAAGGGGGAACATTACAGCTCAGTCATTCATTAAATTTTATAGCTTGGAGACCTTCCTCCACTGTTAATTCTGCTTTGCAGCGTCGACGATTGCAAAGCCACATGCTGGCCACTCTCCCCTTTCTATGTGTATCCGGTGAGCTCTGTCCTCC
This sequence comes from Lissotriton vulgaris, assembly GCF_964263255.1. Classification (NCBI taxonomy): domain Eukaryota; kingdom Metazoa; phylum Chordata; class Amphibia; order Caudata; family Salamandridae; genus Lissotriton; species Lissotriton vulgaris. The sequence continues at coordinate 1,238,997,835 of NC_141695.1, forward strand.
CTTGAAAATTCTTCACAGGCATCTCGTCCAGATTTTCTCATTGGCATCACGTCCAGTTTTTATGAATAACACTACTACAATTTTCCCTCAGTGAAGCTTTTGGGTGATTTGTCCTTGTCGCACTAGACAAAAATCTTTTCCTTTGATCATATATTGCAACTTCGCTCAGCTTGCAGAATGACACCTTGTGCTTATCCTAGCAAAGTATGTAAGAATGTCTGTCAGCTGCAACACAACAGAGAAGACACCGCATATTGATGGACAGTGATAGTCACCCTAAAGAACTGACACTGATTTACTCTATTCGGAAGGCTTCATTAGTGTGCTTTATACATAAAATGTAAATGTAAATGTAAATTGATACTTGTATAGCGCACTACTCACCCGCAAGGGTCTCAAGGCGCTTGTACGAATACCGCTGTGGAACCCATCCTGGCTTTCCCTGTGAGGCATCCACTCCTGGGCACCCCCAAGGTGGAGGCCAGGCATCCTTAGCATTGTGGGGGCCGTTGTGGAGTTTAAGCAAGCTATTGCTCAGAGTTGCAGAGTGGGACTCCATGATTGGAATAGGCACCGAGGCGAGAATTATCAGGTCCGTGGAATTTGGAGCCCAAGACCCGCCAAGGCAGGGAATTAAACCCTGGTCCCGGGCTAGACCTCTGCATCAGGGTCTGCCGCTCTAATCATTGAGCCACACTTCTCCACACTCCACATAGAATGACCATTTAGAATATTCAAGTGCATTGGACTTAGAAAGCGGTATGTGTTGCTTTTGCATGGCTGTCTGATGGAAATTAAAAAATCACAGAAACCTGTGTTATGGGGAGCACTATCCACTCATTCACAATTACGTGATTTGTTTTTTCTTATTTTGTAAACATATTTTCAATCCTGCTAAAACATAATAGATTTATCAACTTTAAAGTTCATCCAAAGTTCAACTGGAATGTTCACAAACCTATATCACAGTCTTAAAAATCAGACTGAAAACATAAACACGCCAAATCAATTCTCATCAAACAATCCTTTGTATTTCCTTTCTTCAAAATAATTTTATTCTTCTTTTCTCATCATCAGTAAATATGATGGTTTGAATTCTTCAAACATCTCTCCATTATTCATCATATGAAGACATATCCCAATGCATTTCGGTATGCACCTTCATCAGGGGAATGTTCTACAAATAACATAAAAAATCTATCACATGTGTATCAAAAGGAATATGCTATTTACAATTACATATAATACATTCTTTAGTAAGTTGATTTTAACAGAAACCAGAAGATCTCATAAAAGTGTTAAGTACATCTCATGTGTGATAAAAATCATGCTCAAAAAAGTTCACCTGCCACCTGACAAACCAAACCGAAAACCTGGTGAACAACCCAACTCAAACACCACCTCTTACTCACTACATGCAAAATAAGTGCAAACTGAAACTATTCGCAACATGAACAACCGTGCCAAATACTCTAGAATACAAAAGATACCATTACTATACACTCTTACCTTCACTCTTAACAATAAAGCCAGCAGAAATGAAAGTCCGTGCTACCCTTTTCTAAAAAACAATGACGAAAATCTTAATGTACTGACTCCATTAACTCATGGCTAATTTATACATTACAGGCAGAACCAGTACTTACTCGGTCTTCTAGACCCACGCTAAATCCTTGTAGCGCTGTTCGATTTAAATGGTGTCCTTACTCTGTAACACAGTAAAAGGAGGACTCCTTAGTATTTAAGTAATATTTGAATATAGCGTTCTTCTCATTCTATGTGGGTTTCGCCTCACCTCTAGTTTTTTAAATCGGTGCACTGCGTAACTCTCGGGTTCTCTCATTCTATGGCTCTCACCGCTCGATCAAACCGTACTCAAGACGCGAATATATGGCGTCTGACGTCATAATGCCCAAGACATAGAAAACGGACTACCAGCTTACTCGTCCTGTTCCAAAATGGCGTTTGTTTATATCTTACTCGGTAAAGTGCGAGAATGGAAAGGGGCGACCACTCGGTCCCCCCGAACGTATGGCGGAGTACCACGATCCCCCCGGGAAGCCATCTTGGGCGGGAGGCGAGACTCGGCTGGTATGCCCGAAGCGGCGTAGCCGGGGCGCGCCTTTTCCCGCCCTAGAGTGGGTTGGCCTAGACACTGACGCAGCTGGCCACGCCCTTGGGGCAGGCAGGGGCGGGTTTACGCCCGCCCTGAAGACGGATAAAAGGAGAAGCAAGACCAGAAGGCATCCTCTTGTTCCTGTGCTCTGAAGCTGCACCTCCTCGCTGCACGTGAGCTCGAGACGGAACGAAGAGCCAATTTTGAGCGTTGTAATCTTTCTTGTTTGTTTTCCAGATACTCTGTTGGAGAATGCCGAAGAAGGCGGGAAAGCGCATGACTACTGACCAGATGCTGCGCGTTCTTATGAAAGAGATGACTGAGTTAAAGAGGCGAATGGATGAAAACGAGGAAGGGGGACCGAAACGTCCTTTGGCGGGAGCAGCCCCGGGAGGGAAAAACAAGAGGCCCAGGAGAGGGAGAGCTGTGGAAGACATCCCGGGCCCCAGTACCCCGCTAGAGGCACCCACCCCCGTGCCGAAGGAAGGGAATCCGATTCCCGTTGTGGTCACCCCCGTGTCCGGGGACGATATGCCGCCCGAGCTGGCGGCACAATTAGCAGCGTGGTTGGGTAAAGATAGTGAGGGCGCCACGGCTGTCGACGCGCAGGTGCTGATGAAGCAACTGCGTGAGTCACGGGAAGCAGCGAAGGTATCCACGCCGGCTGCGGCAGTAGAGAAGCCACAGGGGACAGGTTCGGTCGCAGAGACACCGTCCGGTTCAGGTAAGCGGCCATTACCGATTACAAGGGATGAGTCAGCACCCTCTCGTAGGGAAAGGGTGGGTCAGCATGTTCCCTTGGCTATTAAGGAGAAGATATGGGCGGGGGAATATGTAAACATCTTCTCGTTGCTTACTGATCACTATGAGATGGAGCATGTTAAGGGCCAGAAGGATCTCATGCATCCGAGTGTTTGGCGCGCAAAAATGGCCGCCTTTAAGGTGAACGAAAACATTGGCAATTGGGGCAAAGCGTGGGGGGTTTTTACATCGATCTTGGGGGAACGAAGGCCCGATCTGCTCCACGAATTGCCGATTTATCAGTCACGAATCATGGGGTACTCGGTATCACATGAGGGTAATCATTGGTTCTGCTATGATAATCTGTTTAGAAAAGCTAAAGAACATGATAAAAGCTTAACTTGGGATTGTTATGATTCTGTGTCTTGGGATAAAATGAAGGAGACTGGTATGTTCAAAGTGCCATTGGTGGGGAGTAACGTTGGCGAATCCTCCCGCCAGTATGCGGGGACGCCCTTTCGATCAGGTGCGGGTACCGACAATTACTCGAGGCCTGCCGGAAATACAGGAAAAAGGGGGGTTTGTTGGAACTTCAATAGGGGTAAATGTACCAGGCCCCAGGGATCGTGTAAATTTAGACACGAATGTAGTGGGTGTGGGCAATCATCCCATCCTGAGTCCACGTGTAGAGCCAAAACGGGTGATAATGGGGGGAGGGGAGGCGCCAAACAGGTCTAACATAGTCCGAGGGGCGCCTTTACCTACCCCGATTGATACTCTGGCGATGATCCCCTGGCTCAGTGAATACCCGGATCGTACTTCTGCTGGGGTGTTGCGAAACGGGTTTTCTTATGGTTTCCGCATCCCAGTGGGGGACTTTCAAGGTGTGGAGAAATGTAAAAATCAGCTATCGGTCTTGCAGCATACGACCGTGGTACAGGAAAAGATCCGGAAGGAGGTTACTCGAGGGCGAGTCGCCGGTCCGTTTAGTGTACCGCCAGTTGCTAACTTTGTTTGTTCCCCTTTAGGGGTGGTCCCAAAGAAGGACCCGGGTGAGTGTCGGCTGATACATAATTTATCAGCCCTACGTGGTCTTTCCGTGAACGAAACGATAGACCCGGAAGTGTGTTCGGTGCGGTACGCATCCTTCGATGAGGCCGTAGCCATTTTGAATCGCCTGGGGCCCGGGGCGCTGATGGCAAAATCTGATATCGAGTCAGCGTTCAGGTTGCTCCCGGTACATCCAGCCGATCAGCGGCTCCTAGGTTTCATGTTTCAGGGTCATTATTACATGGATAGGTGTATGCCGATGGGGTGCTCTATATCTTGTGCCTATTTCGAAAAATTCAGTAGTTTTCTACAATGGGTCTTCACAAAGAAGACGGGTTTCCAACATGTGATGCATTACCTTGATGACTTTTTGTTCCTGGGGCCAGCTGGGGATCCGGAATGTGGGCAAGCTTTGGCTCAATTTTGTGTTTTAATGAATCAGTTTGGCGTGCCATTGGCACCAGGTAAGACTGTGGGGCCTTCCACTTGCCTCGAGTTTCTGGGGATCGAGTTGGACTCCGAAGAAGGTTGTTTTCGTTTACCAGCCGAAAAAGTGTCAAAGTTCAGGACATCCCTGCAAATGTGTATAAATGGATCCAAGGTCAAGCTGCATCAGTTACAGCAGCTAGTTGGCCAGTTGAATTTTGCCCTGAGGGTTATACCAATGGCCCGCCCCTTTTCTCATTCGATTGCTCAAGCCATGGTCGGCCTGAAGGAGGCCCATCATCGCACAAGGCTCTCGGCTGAGGTCCGCCAGGACATGCGCATTTGGTTGGCATTCCTGGCGGATTTCAATGGTCGAGTCGTCTGGAACAAACCAGCCGTGTCCTCTGAGGAGCTGGGGCTGTGGACCGATTCGGCAGGGAGCATAGGTTTTGGTGCCATCTTCGGCACAAGATGGTCTGCACAAAAGTGGCCGACATGGTGGCATGACAGTGGGCTGACAAGCAACATTGCTTTCCTTTTCCCCATTTTAGTGGCCCTGAGAACTTGGCCCGAAGGGTTCAAGGATCACTCTGTGGTATTCTGGTCTGATAATATGACCGTGGTCGAGTGTATCAATAGCCAGGCAGCACGATGCAAATGGATTTTGAGACTACTCAAAGAAATTGTTTTACTGTGTATGCAATTGAATGTGTTATTCAAAGGAAGACATGTCCCAGGGGTAATGAATCAGGCAGCTGATGCACTGTCTCGTTTTCGTATGCAGGCTTTCTGGGGTTTTCTTCCCACAGCGGACCCGGAGCCGGCACCCTTTCCCGAAGCTCTCTGGTCTCTCGGTGCCCCGAACTTCGTAACCTCGTGGGAGAGAGTTTAGCACCCAGGACGAGGAAGGCATATGAAGGGGCGTTCCGGTCCTATTTAGCCTTTTTGGGGACTGATAGAGAGGAGCTTTGGGGACAGGAGGAGTGGGTGGTAGATTTTCTGATGTCTTTACACCGGGTTGGGAAATCGGTGGCCACGGCTCAGAGGCATCGGGCTGCCATTTCCTTTGTTGCTAGGGCTCAGGGGATCCAGGACCCGACAGCGTCTTTCGTAGTACAGAAAGCGCTACGGGGGTGGCAACGCCTTGAGGGTCGCAGAGTAGACGAGAGGCGCCCGATAGGTTTGGATAGGCTGGCCCAGTTATTATCCAGCCTCCCTGCTACATGCTCATCTCAGTTTGAGACAGTGTTATTCCGAGCCGCTTTTACGCTGGCATTCCATGGGGCTATGCGGGTAAGCGAACTAGTGGCAAGGAACAAACAGGATGTGACAGGAGGTTTGTGCCAGGAGCACGTCCAGATCAGGGGGGAGACAATGACTGTCTCATTTGTCAGGTCCAAGACCGATCAAAGCGGGATGGGTGACTGCGTACTCATACGCAGGATTCCCGGGTCCTCTATGTGTCCGGTAAAGTGTTTAGAAGATTATTTAACACGAAGGGTGGCATCATGGGGGGGGACCTTGTTGAGACACGCTGACGCCACCCCACTGACGAAGTTTCAGTTTCAGCGGGTGCTTGCGATGTCAATTGCCGCTGCGGGCTTGAACCCGGGCGAGTTTGGGACCCATTCCTTTCGGATAGGGGCGGCTACGGAAGCTACAGCCAGGGGTCTGAATGTGGAACAAGTTAAACGGGTGGGGCGTTGGTCCTCCAATTGTTATAAGAGGTATGTGCGGTTGCACATGTTGTGAAGCTGTAACGATGTACTCACGCTTCTTGTTTTTCTTTGGTTTCAGTTGCGCAAGCCTACGAGGCGGGGCGAACTTTGCAGTCGACCCAACACCGGGCCAGCGGTCAGACATCACCGGCTGTGAAAAAGGAGGTGTGGGTCGTGGGCCACTCATACGTGAGACGTGCCGCGGACGTATTCAAGGCAGGTGACATGATTCACGTGGCTGGGGAATACGGGTACAGTGTGTCCTTCTACGGAAGAGGCGGTCTCTGTATTGACCAGTTTCAATCATTTTTTGAGGGTTTGCTAGGGCGGACGAGGTCACCGCCGGCTGTAGTCATAGTACATCTTGGGGGTAATGATTTGGTCACCACTGGTAGACGACTTCTTCTTGAGGCGATGCTTTCCACTGTAAGTTGGTTAGCGAGGAGAGTTCCAGGGTGCACAATTGCATGGTCCCATATGATCCCACGGAAAGTGTGGCGGGGGGCTATTTCGGTTCCTGCTTTAAATCATTCTGTTAGGAAGCTTAATAACAAAGTGGGTAGGTTATTCCGTTCCAAGACACTGCATTCTATTTCGCATGGGTGTATTAATGATGACAGTATGTATTTGGGTGATGGTGTGCATTTGTCTCGGGTGGGGAATGAGTTACTCATAGGAGACTTCTTAGCATGGCTAAAAACGTTATAACATGACCTTTAGGTAGGAGTTGTGTGGGGGGTCCGGATAGCCGGTCAACTATCCGGCCTGTGGCGGTAAGGTCATGATCGGTGAGCACTAATTGGAAGATCCCTATGAGTGGGCGTCACCCAGCACGGATGGGAGCGCTCGGGGGAGGTGGCCATTGGCCCCTCAACGGGGAGGCGGTCCCTTCTAAGGATGGGTCGCCGAAAGAAAAGGAAAGGCGGTCAAGGCCCCTTCCTGGGTAGGAGGGGTTACAGCCCCCTCCTGGGGAATTTCCCGGGGCCAGGACGTCTGCGACGGCAGATGTGGTAAGTTGTGTGGGGTTTGGGGGGGGGTCTACGCTACCTTCTAGATACCTCACACGAGTCCTCGTACGACCTTTAAGTGGCGTCGAGTTTTATTGGGGCCCCCGTCAAGTCAAGGGAAATTGGTAATTGCACTTGAGGTACGCCTCTGGGCCGCCCCTCACAAGTGAGGGCGATATTTCTGGGTTAGGGATCTTGACACCGGTTACGACCTTGCCGTTGGCCCTTAAACGTTAGGATGTACAATTTCAAGATTTCAAGTAAATGTTTGGTAGGATGTTAGTTCGGCTAGGAGAACCTTTGTATTAGAGAATCTGTTAAGGTTAGCCAAACATCGCAATGTGGTAATGAAATTGTACATAATATGAAACTGTTTATTTAATGTTTTAATTTTGTTTCATATTTTAATAAATACGGCCGGGAGGGTCACTCCCTCCCGTCTTCCAAAAACTTCAGAACTGTTTCCGGTTCCCATCCTTGGGGATTGTGTTGAGAGGGGGTGGCGGGTATCTCAGCCATATGGAAAGGGGCGACCACTCGGTCCCCCCGAACGTATGGCGGAGTACCACGATCCCCCCGGGAAGCCATCTTGGGCGGGAGGCGAGACTCGGCTGGTATGCCCGAAGCGGCGTAGCCGGGGCGCGCCTTTTCCCGCCCTAGAGTGGGTTGGCCTAGACACTGACGCAGCTGGCCACGCCCTTGGGGCAGGCAGGGGCGGGTTTACGCCCGCCCTGAAGACGGATAAAAGGAGAAGCAAGACCAGAAGGCATCCTCTTGTTCCTGTGCTCTGAAGCTGCACCTCCTCGCTGCACGTGAGCTCGAGATGGAACGAAGAGCCAATTTTGACCCACCCACCAACCCCTGAGGACAGCAAGTGGTTTGAATAAAGTTGAAGGATAACACTGATTTTCGTTTCAGGTTGTGGTATCATCATGATGAATTTTGAGTATGTAATAAAGAATGGTCGATTTGTGATTCTGCTTTAGTGTTCATTGGTAAGCATGCTTTTAATAAAGTTGTAGTTGCTACTGTCTTTTTTCTTTTAGTTTAGTCATTGGTATTTAGTTAGCATTGTCGTATTTATTTTGGTCGGGCGGTAAGGTCATGATCGGTGAGCACTAATTGGAAGATCCCTATGAGTGGGCGTCACCCAGCACGGATGGGAGCGCTCGGGGGAGGTGGCCATTGGCCCCTCAACGGGGAGGCGGTCCCTTCTAAGGATGGGTTGCCGAAAGAAAAGGAAAGGCGGTCAAGGCCCCTTCCTGGGTAGGAGGGGTTACAGCCCCCTCCTGGGGAATTTCCCGGGGCCAGGACGTCTGCGACGGCAGATGTGGTAAGTTGTGTGGGGTTTGGGGGGGGTCTACGCTACCTTCTAGATACCTCACATGAGTCCTCGTACGACCTTTAAGTGGCGTCGAGTTTTATTGGGGCCCCCGTCAAGTCAAGGGAAATTGGTAATTGCACTTGAGGTACGCCTCTGGGCCGCCCCTCACAAGTGAGGGCGATATTTCTGGGTCAGGGATCTTGACACCGGTTACGACCTTGCCGTTGGCCCTTAAACGTTAGGATGTACAATTTCAAGATTTCAAGTAAATGTTTGGTAGGATGTTAGTTCGGCTAGGAGAACCTTTGTATTAGAGAATCTGTTAAGGTTAGCCAAACATCGCAATGTGGTAATGAAATTGTACATAATATGAAACTGTTTATTTAATGTTTTAATTTTGTTTCATATTTTAATAAATACGGCCGGGAGGGTCACTCCCTCCCGTCTTCCAAAAACTTCAGAACTGTTTCCGGTTCCCATCCTTGGGGATTGTGTTGAGAGGGGGTGGCGGGTATCTCAGCCATAAAGAATGTTTCTTAATTCCCTTCCTAACATCTAAAAAATACAAAATAAAAAATAAAAAATATTAAATCAACTACCCTCATATTTAACAAATGTATATGTGATATGTGAGATTTTTTTAGCATAAATTTAAATAACACATGTATGTGAACAAAAACATACAGATAGCCAGCAATTATATATTACAGCCCAATTTTATAAGAAACAAATTATTTCAATCTTGTCGTTGAGTCCATAGGGAGTCAACATCCTTAGGGACTTTATCCAGTATGTTTCTCTTTGTGCCAACAATTTAATAGTGTCAACATGTGGTTGTTTCAAGGAACATAAAGGAAATCTTGAAAGGTAGTAGGCAGGAAAAGGTAGATTTGGGCCAGAAAGGTATGATGAAGTGCCAAAACTGTTGCCATTGTGGCAACGTATTGGTAGGCAATATATCTGCGCACTCCCAAACAGGCAAAAAGATAACCTTGAGACATACATCAGACTGCAATTCGAGTGTTTTAATATATGCAATAAAATGTCCATTTGGACTTGTTTATGTTGGACGTACCACAAGGAAGGTGAAGGTTCGGATGACCGAGCATAAGAGCATGATACGAACAAAAAATATGAAATCCTGTTTGGCTGTACATTGGCATGAGAGGGGTCACACTATACCTCAATTAAAATTCACTGTGATAGAGAGATTGGTGGAACAACCACATGTTGACACTATTAAATTGTCGGCACAAAGAGAAACATACTGGATAAAGTCCCTTAGGACGTTGACTCCCTATGGACTCAACGACAAGATTGAAATGATTTGTTTCTTATAAAATTGGGCTGTAATATATAATTGCTGGCTATCTGTATGTTTTTGTTCACATACATGTGTTATTTAAATTTATGCTAAAAAAATCTCACATATCACATATACATTTGTTGAATATGAGGGTAGTTGATTTAATATTTTTTATCTTTTATTTTGTATTTTTTAGATGTTAGGAAGGGAATTAAGAAACATTCTTTTCTTGCACTTTACCGAGTAAGATATAAACAAACGCCATTTTGGAACAGGACGAGTAAGCTGGTAGTCTGTTTTCTATGTCTTGGGCATTATGACGTCAGACGCCATATATTCGCGTCTTGAGTACGGTTTGATCGAGCGGTGAGAGCCATAGAACGAGAGAACCCGAGAGATACGCAGTGCACCGATTTAAAAAATAGAGGTGAGGTGAAACCCACATAGAATGAGAAGAACGCTATATTCAAATATTACTTAAATACTAAGGTGTCCTCCTTTTACTGTGTTACAGAGTAAGGACACCATTTAAATCGAACAGCGCTACAAGGATTTAGCGTGGGTCTAGAAGACCGAGTAAGTACTGGTTCTGCCTGTAATGTATAAATTAGCAATGAGTTAATGGAGTCAGTACATTAAGATTTTCGTCATTGTTTTTTAGAAAAGGGTAGCACAGACTTTCATTTCTGCTGGCTTTATTGTTAAGAGTGAAGGTAAGAGTGTATAGTAATGGTATCTTTTGTATTCTAGAGTATTTGGCATGGTTGTTCACGTTGCGAATAGTTTCAGTTTGCACTTATTTTGCATGTAGTGAGTAAGAGGTGGTGTTTGAGTTGGGTTGTTCACCAGGTTTTTGGTTTGGTTTGTCAGGTGGCAGGTGAACTTTTTTGAGCATGATTTTTATCACACATGAGATGTACTTAACACTTTTATGAGATCTTCTGGTTTCTGTTAAAATCAACTTACTAAAGAATGTATTATATGTAATTGTAAATAGCATATTCCTTTTGATACACATGTGATAGATTTTTTATGTTATTTGTAGAACATCCCCCTGATGAAGGTGCATACCGAAATGCATTGGGATATGTCTTCATATGATGAATAATGTAGAGATGTTTGAAGAATTCAAACCATCATATTTACTGATGATGAGAAAAGAAGAATAAAATTATTTTGAAGAAAGGAAATACAAAGGATTGTTTGATGAGAATTGATTTGGCGTGTTTATGTTTTCAGTCTGATTTTTAAGACTGTGGATATAGTTTTGTGAACATTCCAGTTGAACTTTGGATGAACTTTAAAGTTGATAAATCTATTATGTTTTAGCAGGATTGAAAATATGTTTACAAAATAAGAAAAAACAAATCACGTAATTGTGAATGAGTGGATAGTGCTCCCCATAACACAGGTTTCTGTGATTTTTCATTTGTACGAACTTGACCAGAGGCTAGTCAAGAAATGGGTCAGCACCATATGTAACTTGATGAAATTTGGATAAAATTGATGAAATAGGAGTGCTTATCACACAACACTGTTTGAATATTTTACTGTCTGATGGAAATGCCATTTAGGTGGATTTGCCAAGACTGCACACTGCCATTCTACTGGCTGTCCAGGACACAGCTTTTGAGTCCTGGCTGCGATGATTGTGTCATCTCGTTGTTTTTCCCCTTTGCGTTGGTTGTCTGATTATCTTCTGCTCTACATGCATTACCCTTCACTGTCTTGTGCTCTCCACTCTTCCTCAGTTTCCGTCTCACTGTCTCCTTGGCCTCTCCACTCTCCACTCTTCCTCTATTTCTGTCTCACTCTCTCCTGCCCCTTCACTGTCTTGGCCTCTCCACTCTTCCACCACCACATTATCACTCAGCACCACCACATTATGACTCAGCACCACCACAGCACCACTCTGCACCACCACAGCATCATTCAGCACTGCCACAGCACCACCACAGCACCACTCAGCACCACCACATTATCCCTCAGCACCCCCACAGCACCACTCAGCACCACCACAGCACCACTCAGCAGCACCACAGCACCACCACAGCATAACTCAGCACCACCACAGCACCACTCAGCACCACCACAGCACCACTCAGCACCACTCAGCACCACCACAGCACCACTCAGAACCACCAGAGCACCACTCAGCACCACCCCAGTATCACTCAGCGCCACCCCAGCATCACTCAGCACCACCACAGCATCACTCAGCGCCACCACAGCATCACCCAGCACCACCATAGCATCACACAGCACCACCACAGCACCACTCAGCACCACCACAGCACCACTCAGCACCACCACAGCACCACTCAGCGCCACCCCATAATCACTCTGCGCCACCACAGCATCACTTAGCACCACCACAGCACCACTCAGCACCCCCACAGCACCACTCAGCAGCACCACAGCACCACCACAGCATAACTCAGCACCACCACAGCACCACTCAGCACCACCACAGCACCACTCAGCACCACTCAGCACCACCACAGCACCACTCAGAACCACCAGAGCACCACTCAGCACCACCACAGCATAACTCAGCGCCACCCCAGCATCACTCAGCACTACCACAGCATCACTCAGCGCCACCACAGCATCACCCAGCACCACCATAGCATCACACAGCACCACCACAGCACCACTCAGCACCACCACAGCACCACTCAGCACCACCATTCAGCGCCACCCCATAATCACTCTGCGCCACCACAGCATCACTCAGCACCCCCACAGCACCACTCAGCACCACCACAGCACCACTCAGCAGCACCACAGCACCACCACAGCATAACTCAGCACCACCACAGCACCACTCAGCACCACCACAGCACCACTCAGCACCACTCAGCACCACCACAGCACCACTCAGAACCACCAGAGCACCACTCAGCACCACCCCAGCATCATTCAGCGCCACCCCAGCATCACTCAGCACCACCACAGCATCACTCAGCGCCACCACAGCATCACCCAGCACCACCATAGCATCACACAGCACCACCACAGCACCACTCAGCACCACCACAGCACCACTCAGCACCACCACAGCACCACTCAGCGCCACCCCATAATCACTCTGCGCCACTACAGCATCACTCAGCACCACCACAGCACCACTCAGCACCACCACAGCACCACTCAGCACCAACACAGCACCACTCAGCGCCACCCCAGCATCACTCAGCACCATTACATTATCACTCAGCACCACCACAGCACCACTCAGCACCACCACAGCACCAACACAGCACCACTCAGCACCACCACATTGGCACTCAGCACCACCACATTATCACTCAGCACCACTCAGCATCACCGCATTATCACTCAGCACCACCACATTATCACTCAGCACCACCACATTATCACTCCGCACCACCACAGCACCACTCAGCACCACCACAGCACCACTCAGCACCACCACAGCATCATTCAGCACCGCCACAGCACCACCACAGCACCACTCAGCACCACCACAGCATCATTCAGCACCGCCACAGCACCACTCAGCACAACCACAGCACCACTCAGCAGCACCACTCAGCAGCACCACAGCACCACCACAGCACCAATCAGCACCACCACAGCACCACTCAGCACCACCACAGCACCACTCAGCACCACTCAGCACCACCACAGCATCCCTCAGCGCAACCCCAGGTTATAGGTGTCCCATTTGCGAAAGTTTTAACTATTGGCATTGTAAATGACAAAGCTATTAATTTAGCTATTTTCAAAACCAACACATAAATAAAAAAAATGTCATTTACAAGACCAATAGCTCAAACTTTCCTAATGCGAGACCTATTGCATTGCAAATGCTTGTCTTAATATGTTGTAAAAAGTTCTCCAGATCTGTGCCTTGATAGGAGTGTTCACGAACTCCTGCTTCTACTCCGGTTCTTCAACATCATGATCAATTTCCATCTGGCCTACTTTGTTAAGTGGAGACCTTCTTTAGCCTCAATTGCAGCTGCAACACTTTGCAATAGAGGTATAAAACGAAAATCACCAGGCATTTCAGTTAAATTCTCTCCTACTTCTAATATTGGATAGTCAGCTTGAGGGACTTCATGATGCTTGCATTTAGCATTGATCTTCTCCATGCTCTAACCAGGGAGCTACTGTGTGTCGAAGAAAACGTGTGCACACACCAATTCGAAGTCTGCAAGTGTTATTAACAATCAAAAAACATATTCTGTGAATCACAAAGTAGGAGGATCAAGGGAACACCCTCAGTACTCCATGAGCATAAAACGTAGGGGGGGGGGGGGGGACTAGCGGAATTCTGCGGAGTTCCATAAAAATCTATGCAAGATTCCGGAGAGTTCTGTGACCTAGAGGAATCCATCAAATCGCCCTGCTTGTGCTGATTTTTAGCTTTGAGAGCTTGTTCCGCGCTGTAAAATCAGCACAAACAGCACCACGTGGTACACCAGAGGCTGCTTTTTTTCTGCCACCCGAGCAGATGTCCTACTTGAGCGGCAGCTTTATGAATACGAACAGTTGTTACTTGCCCTAACATCCTCCGGGAAGAAACCTCAATGGGAGGCACTCTAATCCCAAAAAAGCAGGCTAGGGGATGCAAATTCTTGCTCATGCTTGCCAACTTAACGTTTCTCATCCATGAGCAAAAGCAAAAAAAACCTCTGCCACGTGGCAGTTGGTGGAGCTTTGCCGGAACTCTGCTTTCCAAGCGGAGTGGGCAAAACTCCACAAACTCCGCCGGCAGAGGGGGATTTTTCACCCACCCCTCAATAAAAGCTATCCAAGCTAAAGCAGGACATACATGTATATGTTTTCCTACATAGGGCTTCAATGGAGATCATGAGCAGAAATCAAAACAAAGACAATACACAGGTGTAGGATTTGAAGTAATCTTTAGTGGATACATAATGCCAGTCCAAATGATGGAAAAAAACACGAAGTGTGTGGCTTAGCATCTATCTTTTTGTGATCTAGTTACAGTGGTTTTCATTAGGTACTGCATAACATTTGACTAACATTTTGGTTTTGCTTTTGATAACTGTTAGCTAGGGTCGGTAAAAAACAACATTAGTGGAGACAGATTTTAATATGTAAGGACTATGATAAGAAAGACAGATGAAGAAGCAATAAAACAACCCCTGTAAATTGGCATTTGTTTTGTTCCACCCACCATGTGATTTTAGTAACCTCGGGTGGTTTTAATTTTGCAAGTAGAACTGGAGAACATTGGCGACTCCACATTACTCTTGTAAGGCGAAGTTCCATTCAAAATATGCTAATTGTGTATGGCAGATTTATTTCCCTTTTGAGCAACACAATGATAACAGGTGCAATGTGAGGCTTCAGAATGCAAATTTGCAAACACAAGTGAACTTTGACATCCCCTAGTGTGATTTCCAGTAGCTGGAATAACTTCCGGAAGCAGTCATGATCGTCTGAGATCAGAGAGCTCCTTTTTGAGTACATTTCTACGTAATCGGCAGCAAAATCAACTCAAATGTACTTTTTTGAGCAGGTAGGTTTTTTGTTAGCACAAAGGCATTTTTTTATTTTTCCTCATTTTTTAACAGGAAGGAAGTGCCACAGAGACTCCAACTTTTTCTTCCTGTCCAAGATGCTCTTCCTACTACTTTGTCCATTCCTTGGTTACTTTTCATTTGGATCTGGAGGGGAAGGATCACTCTCTTTGTCAGTCAGGATAAAACAAAATGGCTGCATACGTGAGCACTGCATGGGCCATTCCTGCTGATTTTTCATCATGGAACCTGCTACCAGTGCTATAATTTTTGCAGTTGGAAACAGGAAACAACCTGTAGGCAGCCCATCAGCCACAGGGCCACCAGCTTTACGTCAGAAGGCCTGCCCCAACTGTTGTGTACCATTATATGAAGATTTTTCCAGTTATAATTGCTTCGCAAGATGCCTCAGGCAAAAACAAGTATAAAATATCTCTGATACACAAGTGGAAAAGTCACTGCTAATCAGAGAAATTGCTTTTTTTTTCTGAAACAGACCCGTGCTGTGAAGGTTTGTTTTAAGAAAACAAAGAGATGACAACTGGGCTCATATGGCATTTTTGCTGAAAATTCCAAGTGTGTTTTGAGGAGCCACCCTGACAGTGCTTAATTTAAGCTGGTGGTTTCCAGAACTCGGCACCCGCACTTAATTGCCAGCACCTGCTCTAACAACAGTCCAACACCTGGTGACCCTGACTTTATAAGTTTGAGATAAGCACAAGGATTTCCCGCCACTGCCTCCCTGCGGCCCCGCCCCCCTGCGACTCCATTCGCCGCCCCGCTCCCGCCACCCAGCTGCTCCTCCCTCCCGGCTCCTTACTTATGACGCCCCTGAGCGAACGCGCAGCGGACGCGCGCAGCGGGAGCACCGATTGAGCGCCAAAGGTGCGCCAAAGGTAAGATCGTCTGCGACCGTCCACGCCTGGACCGCGCCCAGTGCCAGGACCCCTGGCCCCCGCCGAAGCAAGACGACCCGACGGACCTAAGACGCCGCAACACTCAACGCACTCAACACTGGCCGGAACCCTGCCTGCTACCGAGCCACCCCGAGACGCACCCACGGACCATTCGCCTACCAAGCCTGCCGTTTCTCCTGCTACCGGACCTGCACGGCCCCCGCCAAGCCCTGCACCAGCAGCAACCACCTGAAGTGCATCCTGCTCAACACCCGCTCCATCCACAGGCACGCCCTGGAACTCTGGGACCTGCTCGACACGACAGCACCGGACGTCGCCTTCCTCACCGAAACCTGGATGAACGCCTCCTCAGTGCCCGACCTCGCCATAGCCATCCCGGACGGATACAAGATCACCCGGAAGGACCGTGTCAACCAGACGGGAGGAGGCATCGCCATCGTACACAAGAACACCATCCGCATCTCAACTAACTCCGACGAAACCTTCACCGCCGCGGAACACCTGCACTTCCAGATATACACTGACCCTAAGACCACCCTCCGCGGCACCCTCATCTACAGACCACCGGGACCACACACACAATTCAGCGAAGACATCGCAGACTTCATCAGCCCGCACGCCCTTCCCTCCGCCAACTACATCCTCCTAGGAGACCTCAACTTTCACCTGGAGACCAACAACAACAGGAACACCACCACCCTGCTGGACAACCTCGCCAACCTCGGACTCAAGCAACTAGTGAACACCCCCACCCACTACGCCGGCCACATGCTCGACCCAGTCTTCACATCCAGCAAGCACATCTCCTTCAGTCACGCCACCGGACTCCACTAGACTGACCACAGCTGCGTCCACTTCAGCTTAAAAAAAAACACAACCCACCACCACCCGTAACAGGTCCCCCGCCGATGCTGGAGCAAGATCACCGCCAAGCAGCTCACCGCCTCCCTCAGCCAGAACACTCCCACCAGCTCAACCGACCCCAACGAAGCAGCCAGCAACCTCACCTAGTGGCTGACCACCTGCGCCGATGACCTCGCACCACTAAAGAACCCTCCCAGCAGACACGGCAGCAAGAAAACCCCCTGGTTCACCGACGAACTCAAGGAATCCAAGAAGAACTGCTGCACCCTCGAGAAAGCCTGGCGGCTCGACCACACCACACACGACAGGACCGCCTTCAAGCACGCCATCCGCAAATACCATCAGCTGATCCGTGCCACCAAGAAGACAGCACTCAAAGAACGACTGGACAACAACACCCACGACAGCAAGGAACTCTTCAGCATCGTCAAAGAGTTCTCCAACCCCAGACCCGGAAACAACGACATCACTCCCTCGCAAGACCTCTGCAACTCACTCGCCTCATTCTTCCACCGCAAGATCGACGACATACACAACAGCTTTGACGCACAGACCACGCACCCTACCACCGAACCAACGCCCGCCACCACCACCCTCTGCAACTGGACCCCGATCAGCACCGAAGACACCACCTGCACGATGAACTCCATCCACTCCGGATCACCAACCGACCCGTGCCCACACCACATCTTCAACAAAGCCGACGCCACCATCGCACCCCATCTCCGAGACACCATCAACTCCTCCTTCCATACAGCCACCTTCCAGGAGAGCTGGAAGCACGCCGAGCTGACCGCCCTCCTGAAGAAACCAACGGCGGACCCCACCGACCTCATGAACTACCGTCCCATCTCGCTCCTTCCTTTTCCGGCCAAAGTCATCGAGAAGACCGTCAACAAACAGCTGGCCGCCTACCTCGAGACGAACGGATCCCTCGACCCCTCGCAGTCCAGGTTTCGGGCCAACCACAGCACCGAGACCACCCTGATCGCAGCCACCGACGACATCAGAACCCTGATCGACAATAGGGAAACAGCGGCTCTCATCCTCCTGGACCTCTCTGCGGCATTCGACACCGTCTGCCACCGAACTCCAGTGAAGCGCCTCAGCGACATTGGAATTCGAGAAAACCACTGGAATGGATCATCTCTTTCCTCACCGGATTAACCCAGAGAGTCCGCCTCCCTCCATTCAGATCCGAGGCCACCGAAGTCATCTGCGACGTGCCACAAGGATCTTCACTCAGCCCAACCCTCTTCAACGTCTACATGAGCCCCTTCGCAGCCATTGCACACCAGCACAACCTCAACATCATCTCCTACGCTGACGACACCCAGCTCATCCTCTCCCTCACCAGCGACCCCAACACCGCCAGAGCCAACCTACACGAAGGGATGAAAAACGTCACCGACTGGATGAGGAACAGCCGCCTCAAACTGAACTCGGACAAGACGGAAGTCCTCATCCTGGGATCATCGCCCTCCGCCTGGGACGACTCCTGGTGGCCCCCAGCCCTGGGCACCGCTCCCAAACCAACGGACCATGCACGCAACCTGGGCTTCATCCTGGACTCCTCCCTGTCAATGACCAGACAAGTCAACACTGTCTCATCCTCGTGCTACAACACCCTGCGCATGCTCCGCAAGATCTTCAGATGGATCCCCACGGAAACCAGGAAGACCGTCACCCAGGCACACGTCACCAGCCGACTGGACTATGGGAACACCCTCTACGCCGGAACCACAGCGAAACTTCAAAAAAGACTCCAACGCATCCAGAACGCCTCCGCCCGACTCATCCTCGACATCCCCCAACACAGCCACATCACTGGACACCTGAGAGACCTGCACTGGCTCCCTGTCAGCAAAAGAATCACGTCCAGACTCATCACCCATGCACAAAAGGCTCTCCACGACCTTGGCCCCAAGTACCTCAACGACCGCATGACCTTCTACACGCCCACCCGCCAGCTACGATCAACCGGCCACGCACTCGCCACCGTACCACTCATCCACAGAGCCACCGCCGGAGGAAGATCCTTCTCCTACCTGGCAGCCAAGACGTGGAACTCCCTCCCCACCCACCTTCGGCGAACCCAAGACCATCTCGCCTTCAGGAAGCAGCTCAAGACCTGGCTGTTCGAGCAATAACTTTCCCCTCCCCCAGCGCTTTGAGACCCTTCCGGGTGAGTAGTGCGCTATACAAATGACGTGATTGATTGATTGATTGATTGTTTAATAAGTCAAAATACATAAGAATAGTCTGAACTGCATCACTTGCAGGAGTGCAATTGTTAGTTGTTGTGATGGTACTGTCTTTGGCAGCGCTGGCAGGGGCAGTGGGTGGTGCAGGCTGCGGTGGCCTACCGAGAAGGGCCTGGCACTTACTTTTTTACAAACTAAGCTATGCACCCTAAAGGTTTTGTCCTGCTCGCAAAATCGTGAACGAATGCCTCCCTGCATAACCTTTAGCAAAACTTCATTAGTGCTTCGGTGGCCATTACAGACGGCGTAAAAACGCTTCCCACATAGGATCACAACAAAGACTCCAGTCTTCTAATAATAAATCTTATAGGCAGGGTCGGATTGGGATCACAATTTGGTCCGGGCACTGACGAAAAAAGTGGCCCACATTCAAGGGGCGTGGCCCAAAATTAAGGGGCGTGGCCCGCAATCAAGGGGCGTGCCCTTTCATGGAACACCATTTGGTTACTCTTTGAGGTCTAATTTGTAGAGAAATATTTAGTAAATTAAGCCTTTTAAAGCTTACAGAGCAGATAACCTTGGTAAAGACTAGGAGCACTGCAGTTCTGATAACTGAATACTTACTTGCAGTCTTAACGCCCTGCACAATGCTGTTAGATACTCTTTCCCAACCAGCTGTGTCCTAGACTCTAATCATCACATGAATCAGAAATCTAGCACAAAGTGAAGGAGAAAGGGTAAGACTGGAATCTCTGGGAATAGAACACGTAATAACAAAAGTAAGAATTCACAAACGTGGAAAAGGCAGTCCGGGGTGTAAAGAATGCTGGAAAATGTATCTGTACAATCTAGTCATAAATGTATTTCACAACCAGCAGATCATGTCCTTATACAAAAAACACAGTTCTATTTATGAGTACCAATTACAGTACACATGATTCGATTTTTTTATTAAGGTCCTGGGCGATGAAGTGATCTACCCAGAATCACAGGTTGTTGAGCAGACGCTGGGACTCAAACTTGAATCCCGATCTCTGCAACTCTGGCGTCAGGCCACATATGCCTATGCACAGACCAGAGACCTTTTAAGGCATGGGCAATGTGGGCTCTGGCCCAGGGCCCCAGCCTTTCAGGGACCTCCCTGATAGAGCCAGCTCTGTTCTGCAGAGAATCTTGCCCTAATGACCATGCATACTCCTTAAACAGATTGTTTTAAATACAATTTTTTCAAATTTATTTTTAATATGGGCGATGAGTAAGAACCTATCACATAGATTTTTGCAGAAAAATGTGTTTATGTTTCATGCAACATCCATAAAAAAATGTCTTTGAGATCAAACAGGCCATCACATATGAGAAATGGGAGGATGTCACTGAGATTGGTTTCAGTAATTTTAGTGAGCTGCTACTGTTGTAATATTGAAAACACACGTCAATGTCCTTGAATATTAGATGTAAATACATTAGGAATTTGGACAAGTATGGTAGTGCTCTGTCCAGTGACCAGCTGAAAGAGGGCATCAAAGAGCAGAAATTGGATTATAAATTCAAATCTGTTCCGAACAGGGCCCCAAAAATATGTTTGGCCCAGGACCCCAAAATCCTTAAGATGTTTGGCATAGACAAGGAATGAAAGTGAGAGGATACTCTTCTTGCACAGGACACAGGGCCAAGGTGACAATGGCCTACATGCTGAGCAACTAAAACAACAGCAAGGCCCCTTTCTGTCACAAAATTATTCGCGAAGGAGCACCTAATAAGCAGGAAGCCCCTGCCATTACTAACCTACTCCGCCCTCCCCAGACCTTCAGCTCAGGAGCACATGAACAGCAGTAAGGCCCCTGCAATTAGTAAATTACTCAGCCCTCCCCAGCCCTCCAGGCCTCAGGGCAATGTCCTGGCAGGGGAGATCAATACATAGCTGCTGGGTCATCCACGTTAGCCAGGGCGAGGCTGAGGTGAAGATGGTGCAAGTTACAAACACCACCTGACCCCCACAGCGAGACCCATTCTTCCTCGCCCACTGTGCCCTGAATGTGAAGGGCTGTGGACGTGGTGTTAGCACAAACACTGTTTCTGGGCTGCGTAAGCCCCAGGGGGGCCCCGAGGTGAAAAAAATAGCTGAGGCCTGAGCAACACCTGCCCCCCTGGGAGGCTGATTCTTGTATACAATCACCCCTCGCCAGCCCACCAGCAGCATGATTGCTTGGCAGGGGAGGGGTCAAGGAGAGGCCACCTCGGATAATCGCTGCCACTGCACAGTGAAGCTGCATTCATTTCTCTGTCTCCGTCTCTGTGCCCTCTGTGGGCCGTTTTTTTTCTCCCCTTTCCAAGTCCACAGTGAGCACAGAGACAGAGATGTGAATGCCGCTTCACTGTGTGGCTGGGAAAGGGGAGAAAACAAAACGGCCCACAGAGGGCACGGAGACACCGGCCCTTCGGCCCATTCCCGAATGCCAGCATTGCCAATCCGCCCCTGCTTATAGGGTATAACATGCAACCCGTGGGTGAAGCAGGATCGGACTGGCCAATAGCACGAAGTGGTCGTCTGATATAGTGTGTGGGCCGGTGTTTACTGTTGATTCCCCTGATACTAAAACAAACATTTCCTGGAACAAATTAAAATCCATGTAGTCTTCCATACTATGTAAAACACATATAAAGCCTGTCTTCACAAATTCGAGACTGACTTAGTTTGCAGATATGTTCCACTTGTTCAGCTTTCTAATTCACCAATGGGTGGCACACTCATTTTGTTTCCCGGCCTATTTTCTTTGCCACTTCGTCCCTGGGTGCAAACGCTTCAGCATCCCTTATAAGGGACGTAAGTATGCTTTCTTGAGAGAAAAGGACATGCTCTGTGGAAATGAAATGCCAAGTGAAGCCACTAGATGGCAAAAAGGAGCTATTTATGCTGTGGCTGGCTTTTGCAACATTACCGATTTAGAAAACATTGTGTGCGTTTTGTTTATTTTCCTACCCAAATCGGAGTATATAAAAGATAAAATCAATGAAACGGCTCAATGATACTATTCGTACATTCTCCTGAACCCAAATCATTAATGCTGGGTTTTGTTTTTGTTGAAACATACCAAAACAATTCTGTTAACTCCTCGCATGAGAGTATTTTTGTCAACATATTGTGATAGCATTTATCCTTTCAAACCGCTTTTTAGCATGCCGATGACGTAATGGGCTATGTCATCACCCAATGTCTGTCCCAATGGAAACCTCAAAGCAAATCGCAAGCTAAGGGTTCGCAAGCAGGGAAAAGGAATACGTGGCTTTGGAGCCAGATGGCATCATAGTAAGTGCAAGTCGTGACATAAATAAGTGATCTTTGTGTATCATGGCCATTGTTAACTTTATTAACCCTTCTCTTCATCGCCAGCTTTACATTGCAGTACAGTGATGCCCGTAAGGCAGCTTCCAGGTACGCGTCCATAAAACTGCTCAGCTTTCAGAGACTCATTGATACAGGTCTCTTAAAGGTTAGCTCCGGCAAGTAGTTTGTGAGTCACTTAACCTGGTGTGTACATATTTCCCCACTGCTTTGTGTCTAATAAATTAATGGAGTGAATGAAATACCTTCAAAGTAAAAAAAACGAACGTCATCGACAGACATAGAAGATTTTCAAAAGGCGGATATATTTGGGCAAAGGGAGTGAATGGACACGAGCTTGTTGTGTGGTACACATGCGTCCAATCTATCAGGTGGTGGCTAGATGGATAGCATGGATAGTATTTCCTCAATCTACACCTGAGTTTTAATTGTACATAATAACTGGTGAATGTCGCAAATGGAATGCTCACCATCCAGCAGCTTCCCTTTGGCAACATTTAACCCTCCAAGATTTATGCAGTGCTTAATTTGAGGTGGTGGTTTCTGGTGCTCTGCACCAGCACCTAATCGCCAGCAACGGCTCTAATGACAGGGCACCACATGGTGGTGCTGTCTGTGTAATTTTTAAATGAGCGCAGCAACAGTTTTTAATGAGTCAATATATGATAAAAGTGAATAACACCTGCTGCTCACGCCATTGTTCAAGATTTGGGTGGACTGGAATAGTCTACTTTGTCAAACTTTTAGGAGTGCATTGGCCATTAGTTGTGTTTGTACTGTCATTGGGAGCGCTGAGAGGGGCAATCGGTGGTGCAGGCTGACGTGGCCTCTCAAGACGGGCCCTGGCACTTATTTTTTTTGCAAATTAAGCCCTTTTTACCATCTAACCCCAAGTCTCCCCATGCAACATGTGAATTATTAGCCTTTTCTTTTGCAATTCCTTAGTTCAGTCCAACATAACTGAAAGAGCACTGCCTCCCACAATGCACTTATGCCTTTGATTGAAATCTAGGCCCATCTGTGCGGCTGCACGTTAGAGTTATCTGAGGGCAGCAGTAAGCCTGGCAGCTGAGCAGGAGACAAGGCATATGTCTGATGCAGTGTGGAGGCTGACATTGTAACTGATCCAGGAAGGAAGGATGATGCAAGTGGAATTAATGTAACAGATTTCCAGGAAGACTGACAGGGAGCCCTTGGGTCTTGTTGCCTGAGCATGTTTGTAATATTCCAGACTACTGAGAGAGTCTACAGAGTTGCCCATGAGAGGAGCAGTGCTTGCAGGTGTTGCTATGGGACAGCCCTTCAGAGCCAACATCTTTTCAAGCTTATCATGGCTAGCAGTGCCTGTATGTGAGATGATGGACATGACTCAAGGAGACCCAACAGGCAGACAGCAGGTAAGTGCCCTCACTCGGCTACTGGCAGATTCCCCAAGGTGCTCCCTGTCCTCCAGCCTGCCCCTGCAATGCCCGCGATGGAGCAGGTAATGTAGAGGAGATGCCAGAACCACACCTACCCATTTCGTCTGTAGGCAGTCAATTGAAGATGCATAATAAGTCACCACAAGGCGATGCCAGTCATGTGACACAATTAAAGAGCATGATAAAACCTACAATTCCGAAAGATGGATCCTTCCCATAGATAACGTCCACAGCCCTTGACATATCACTTGTATTTCTCTGACCCGGATTTCAGGCAAAGAGTGTTGCTGGTAGTTGACTAGGTGGGTGGATAAGGGGGCCTGACCTCAAAGCTGCTTGCATGACAGAGTTGTCACCTGGATGCTTATTGATCTACCATCTCAGAGTAGGTGAAGGGCATTTCTGGGCTGCGCATCATCCAGCAACCAAAGTAAAAAATCTTGGAATTCACCTTGAGTCTTCTGTCTTTTCCTTTTATTCTAGGGCACATAAAATTGCCTTTTTGCAATTTAAAATTCTGAAGAAGCTGCTTCCATATTCAGATACTTGCTGCTTCCATGTTCCTGTTGTTAATGCATGAGTCCGATCGACACTAGGCTATATGAATTCAATCTACTTGGCTTCATCTTCCATGCGGTCCCAATAGCTTCAGCTGGTTCACAATACAACAGCACGCCTGGTTTTTGGTAACTCCAGACAAGACTATGTAACTCCTATTTTGGGGGCACTTCATTGGCAGCCTCTATGCTTCAGAGTGCCTTTTAATGATACAACCATTGTACAGAAGCCAGTAAGTAGAAAGACCCCGATTTTCTTATCCGCTAAATTCTCTTGGTATACACCTGCCAGAAATCTTCATTCACTAAATCAGTATCCCTTGGTGGTCCCCCACCCCAAATGTGATTTGTGGGGTTAAGGCCTTCTCTTTTGCTGCCACTGATATGCTTTTAATTTTCAATTCTAGTCCTAGTTATCGTCTGCATATCTTTCTGCAGATCTAATTGACCTAAGTGGGCCTGCACTTAACAAGTACACATAACATAACACAAAACGGAGGGGAGGAAGTACCCCTGCCCTTGTTGGAGAAGGTATATTGGATATCAGGTGACGTGTGTGAGACAGTAAGATCAAGCAGCGAATGTGCATGTCTACCATGAATGTGTGGTTACACCGCCCTCTCCTCTCCCTCGCTTGGGACTCTGCTCTTCACCTGGGACCCGGGACTTCAATGTGGAGCCCGCGAGGCTCCTGGTGCATTCTGCTACTCCTTCTCTCACCGGGGCTCCCATCTGCTCATGGGAGCCCAGCTCCGCCACACAGGCACCTCTTCCGGCCCAGCCGCTGGCCCAGCCCAGAAGCAGGTGGACTTTACCTGGCTTCCGGGTTGGCTGCCATTTTCACTCCTGGAGTAAGGAGGGATAGGCTCCCTCTTAATTAAAAATATAAAGCAGGGTGGGCACCCGCTATTGGCCAATAGCAAAAAAAAAGGCAATCATCAGGGTATCAGGGTGGGCACCTGCTAAAGCCCCCATCATGGGGGAATCCCTACGATGGGGATTCCCTCTCCAAGGGCTATCAAATTAAAATGAAAGCATTCACAGGGCGCAAAAATGCAGTAAAAGTCTCCTTCAAGGGAGAACAAGTCCCAGCAAAGGTTCTGCCTATATATACACAAAAAAGAATAAGTCCATGGAGATCAAGGGGGCAATGCAGGGCCCAGGGAGGCAAGCCCTCATGGCAGCTTCCCTGGGCCTCAGCAGCAGCACACCCCTTCAGGAACAGCACCAAAGTACAGAACATTTTTATGGGGTCACAGTCCCTATATTTATACTAAGTATTCCTTTTTCTGTAGTGCAGGGCATGGAGGAACCAGATGCAACTGGTTCAAGGGGGATTTGGAGCACTTTGTTTTGCAAGCTCCTCTTCCCCTTTGTCAGGTAGGGCTAGGTGATCAGACACACCACAGGGGGCGGAGCCAGCATTCACTAGGGCAGGCACCATCCTATTCAGAGTCAGGGGATTACCCCTCTCACTACACCCAGCCCAGATGTCCTAATCAGCCAAGTGCTGACTCACCCTGCCCCTCCTGGAGCCACACACACCCCCCAGTCCCTGTCACTCACAAGCCAGACATGCAATTCACATCAGGCAGGCAGACACATAGCACACAGAAATGCCAACTTCTAAAAGTGGCATTTCTAAAATAACCACAATAAATCTGTGCACACCATTGCGCAGCATTTATTCTCATAAATTCATACATTCCAGACTTGACCACACTGCTCCTTTCATAACCGGAATTACCACTGACACACACTGCTTAGGGAATCCCCAATGTATTTCTATGGGAGGGCAGGCCAACCTTACAAATGTAACACAGAGTGTGCATGCACTTTACACTGGACCACAGTGCTAAAGTGCCCAGAGGCCTAAAACCACCAATACCATGTCAGAGAAAAGGCAAAAAGTTTAGGGGTGAACTTGCCAAAAGGCCAAAGTCCAACACGACCCTCTTCCAGCCAAAACGCAGGGTAGACCAATCACTACCTTGATGGGCTGCCCTGCTTCGGGCAAGAAAACATGGACGTGGGCCCACAATCGGAGGGACACCCTCCTGTTCTACACCACTCTGAACTCATGTGGTTCCCTCTAAAAAAAACCTCTCCTACCAGTTAAGGACCTCTCTCCATCAACTGGTCTATCACCTGAGTTCACATAACTAACGTGTCGTGTGACAGTCTGCCTGGCGCAGAGCTCACGACCTCCTGTCCCTTTGACATTGCTTGAAGATGCCCGAGGACAGAAGTTGCATCACCATGGCCAATGATTGGTGGCTCAGCTCTTCTGGCTGGCCCCTGACCCACTGGTTCTTCCACTGGGGACTCTTTCCCCCTCTCACCACTCAATCTGGACTTCTGCACCCTCCACTTAGGAGTGGCACTGCCAGACACTAGAACTGATGGAGTCCTGATTACAGACACTCCCAGCTCACCTAGCAAGGGAGATCTCCTCTAAGAACGGCCAACAGGACACACTAGGCTCCCTACCTGGTGTTCCCTCTAAGAACCATCCAGTACTGGAGACTGAGGTGCGGGCAGTTTGGGCCCCAGCCCAATCTCACTTCTTCTCCTGTGAGACAGGATGCGAGTCCCTACAACCTCCTCACTATAAGGGTACCTAGCTGGGCTACTCTGAACCACTTCCACCACTCTGGGTTGGAAGACACCTGCACCATTCTTCTAGTATCACTCCCCAATGCAAGCTCCCTAGAATCAAAGAACTTACACACTCGAACGGGTGTTTACGCGACTCCGGAAAACAATTCCGGGGCAGGTTCTCTCTGACAGAACAGATTTAAGCACCCTTTAACACCATTTACCGTGTTAACCAATCACCCAAACGACCAGTGCACTACAACATTCATCCACACTCCCCCCACAAGACTGGTGAGACAGACTCTTACTGCCCCTGAAACACAACGTGAACCCCTCATAACTGGAACCAGGTACCATACTCTGGAAACTGGGATTGGGACTTCCTGCACTGGTCTAGATATTGCTGCCACCAGTGGATCCCACCCTTACTGGGGATTCCATAAAACTACAACTGCCCTTAGGGGATAATCTACCCTCCCGAGCTAGTTACTCCATGCCAATTAAGTTACTGCAGTCGGCCAACCCTAGAAATAGCAGGCCGAACAGGGGCAGTACAAAACTCCTTTAGCTTGCTCTGCAGGCCAACCCCATAAATAGCAGTCTGCACAAGGGCAGTACAAAACTCCTCCAGATTCTCTGGTGTCTGTCCTTGGCAGGACCCCCAACTCATAGTGCAACAAGAAAACACATTTCAAAGAAATTACAACTAAAACAAACTCAGAAACAATAATCACTATACATGTGACTATCTAAATGCAGAGCCTGTAGTGCAACCAGTTGCCGCTATGGTACTGCGCAAACGCATGTCCTAGCCTCACCGCTGACAACCAATGTTAGAAATGGGATCTCTGGTTAGCTAAGGCTTGCACCAAAGCCAGGCAGAGACCACCACTCTAGTCAGGGCAAGGGAGTTACACACCAAAGATAACCCCTGCTCACCCCCTTGGTAGCTTGGCACGAGCAGTCAGGTTTATTTCAGAGACAATGTGAAAAGCATTTGCGCAACAGGCACACAGCAACAACATACTAGGCATACCAGAAAAGGAGCTCCATGCAAGGTTATATCAAAAATAGCCTTTGTATTGTCATAAAAACGCATTAGAATAGTAATCACACAATATACACCGAGCCAACTGGCACTGGGTAATTTTTACAGGGGATTTCATACACATGATAGGGCAACTTGCATCACTGTCAGAACCATCACTTAGAAAAGATAGTAAATGTAGACA
Organism: Lissotriton vulgaris; assembly: GCF_964263255.1. NCBI lineage: Eukaryota > Metazoa > Chordata > Amphibia > Caudata > Salamandridae > Lissotriton > Lissotriton vulgaris. The sequence goes on from NC_141695.1 coordinate 1,239,026,178, forward strand.
TATAATAAACATAGAAAACAACCCGTAATTACTGGCAAACACTGTACTCAGCATCATCCTGTAACATAAACCATATTGTGCACAGTATCACATTAGGCGTGGAATATATTCTGCGCCAACCTCATAAGCCTAAACATAAACCACTGTATGCAAATAACCTCCTGCACATAAACCACAGTTAGAGGCATAAAACAGGGCGCATAAATCATAGTATATGAATCACATTTCTTAGCAACACACAAATCACATTATAGCCTGGCGCCCTACAAACCCAACAGTCCTCCTTGCCAACTGGCCTTCTCAAAGGGGCTCAAATACCCTATGTCCTAAAGTCAGGGCGGCTGCCAATGCAGCAGAATTCAAAAGTGCGTAATTGCGCAGACCTAAACGTTGCAGCTGTCACTAAGTGCTGTACAGCTGTAAATCTCAAATGTGGGCATGGCCACTCACTGTGCCCTCTGGGTGGGTCCCCACTGGGACTTTCTAAGATAAAACTTCACAAAACGTTGCAGCTGCCTGCACTCTCGCACGGCAGCTGGGAACAGCATAAACACACGGGGACCACTGTGTATCTGGACCCCCACTGGGGCCCTTCGCAAAGATCATGGCCCACGTTTGAGCGGCCCGCCCTCTGCGGGACCGCTCAGGCACCGACAATGTGCCTCAACATGCAGGTGGGGCACGGGCCCCTCTGGGACCTCACCAACCATGTGCCCCCTCATTGGAGTGACCCTCTATCAGGTGGGGCAGCTCATGGAACGGGTACCGGCACTGTGCCCCGATCGCTGGGGGTGGCCCGCTCTCTCTCGCGGGACCGCCCAGCCAAACAGGACTGCCCAGGTGCTTTGTGCGCACCATCCCCAAAGATGGCCAGCCTCAGCCCCAAAAAAGTTATGTGTAGGGAGCTACCCTTTCTGTCAGGAAAAGGACTGGGTCAATAACTCTAAGAAAAAACAGGGTGCCTTTTCCTGATTGTTATACCTTGTAGGTATGCCACTCCTGCTGGAGGTGGCAACCTATGTGTGAACAGGAATCGTGCAGTCTTATTTAGGTTACCAAATTTACAACCTGAATTAACAACCTTTCAGTGTCATACGGGACCAAATATAAAGCTGCTGTCTGCCGGCTCCTCTCCCTCGCTCAGGAGTCTGCTCTTCCCCTGGGCCACCCTCCTGGGACCCGGGACTTTAATGGGGAGCCCGCGAGGTTCTGAGCGCCTTCCTCTCCTCCTTCTCTCGCCGGGACTCCCATCTGCTGACGGAAGCCCCGCTCCACCACACGGGTACCTCTTCCCTCCCTGCTGCTGGCCATGCCCAGAGGCAGGCACTCTTTGCCTGGCTTCCTGGTCGGAGGCCATTTTCACTCGGTTTGCAGTGGTGATCTCGTTTCTCCTGACGTAATGAGGGGTAGGCTCCCTCGTAATTAAAACTATAAAGCGGGGTGGGTACCCGCTATCGTGCAATAACAAAAAAAATGGCAAACATGCGAGGTGGGTACCCGCTACAGCCCGCATCATGAGGGAATCCCTACAATGGGGATTCCCACTCCAAGGGCTATCAAATTAAAATAAAAGCACTCACAGGGAGCAAAAATGCTGCAAAAGTCTCCTTCAAGGGAGAACAGGTCCCAGCAAAGGTTCTGCCTATATATACAAAAAAAAGAAGTTCAAGGAGATAAAGGGGGCAATGCAGAGCCCAGAGAGGCAAGCCCTCATGGCAGCTCCCCCTGGGCCCCAGCAGCAGCACGCCCCTTCAGGAACAGCACCAAAGTACAGAACATTTTCAAGGGGTGACAGCCCCTATATTTATACTCAGGATTCCTTTAGCTATAGTGCAGGGCATGGGGGAACCAGATGCAACTGGTTCAGGGGGATTTGGAGCACTTTGTTTTGCTAGCTCCTCTTCCCCTTTGTCATGTGGGGGCTAGGTTATCAGACACACCACAGGGGGGGGAGCCGGCATTCACTAGGGCAGGCACCATCCTATTCAGAGTCAGGGGATTACCCCTCCCACTACACCCAGTCCAGATGTCCTATTCAGCCCAGCGCTGACTCACATTGCCCCTCCTGGAGCCACACAGACCTTCCAGCCCCTGTCACTCACAAGCCAGACATGCAATTCACATCAGGCAGGCAGACACATAGCACACAGAAATGCCAACTTCTAAAAGTGGCATTTCTAAAATAACCACAATAAATCTGCGCACACCATTGTGCAACATTTTTTCCTCACATTTTCATACATACCAGACTTGACCACACTGCTTCTCACATAACAAAAATTACCACTGACACACACTGATCAGGGAATCCCCAATGCATTTCTATGGGAGGGCAGGCCAACCGTACAAATGTAACACAGAGAGCGCACACACTTTACACTAGTCCACAGTGCTAAAGTGCCCAGAGGTCTATACCATGTCAGAGAAAAGGCAAAAGATTTAGGGGTGAACTTGCCAAAAAGGCCCAAGTCCAACAGAGTTTTTCAAAATCTAGTTTTATATCTATAATACAAAGTGATATGCAAGATTCTAGCATATCAATTTAGATTTTTTGCTACTAATGCATGCTCTCTTTTTATCGGCACGTGCCATTGCCATACATGCCAATAGACCCAATTTGGGAGGGAGACTCCCTATTTCAGAGGCCAGAAATGGCTTTTTTTGGTTGTCTCCCGCCTGAAATTGCCTCTGCTGCAATGAAAGCCATTGGGGGAAATACATTCTCCTGATTATATTTTTCAAATCTCCAACTTTCCTCTTCTAAAATGCTGGCATGTATGCATTGCAGCTTCACTTGAAGCCACTGTAGTCCATACTAGATTCTCTTTGCTGTTCTTGCACTGCTCCCACAAATCAAGCCAACTTAATTTTTAGCTTCCAGTTTCAAATTTCTGCACATAAACAAAACCTTTTAAAACTTTAAATTCTGCTTTCATATGTATATATAATTTATTAATCTGCTAACATTATTTAGTTTTATGAAAAGACTCCCTCAATATGCATTGCAGACTCTCAAGTGTATGCGGCCTAGATGGTAAACCAGGTCAACAAAAACATAGGTCTGGCAAATAAGTGCTCTGGTGACATGGAGACACCTGTAATTCTATTACATCCTGAAACATTTACACTTTACTTCCTCCAGATTACTTTCATGTTACTCCCACTTTGCTGCTTACCTGTTACAGATGCACTTCACCTGGGGTCACCTAAGTGAAATCATGTTTTGCCTGCTCTTCTGACGGTCACAGTGATAGCTGACTTGACTTCATTGTGAAATCTCTCTGTCTAGGGCTAGGCTGGAAACCTAAAACAAATCCAATACAAATTATAAAGCCAGCCACAGTAATTACACCCTAAATTTCACTGATTGTGTAAATCTTGTGTGAAGGGCTGGCCTTGCCTGCATGACGTGATGGTGGGGAGGAGCAAGATTCCACAATAAGCATTTTTTGAATAAGGGTGTTAGCCAAGAAATGATCTGCTTCATGCTACAGACACTTTGTCAAAATGCTTGGGAAAAACAGGGGTGGCGGCTTGTGGCGTATGGAGGTATTTATGGGAGGCAAGGTGGCACAATTGGAGACTCTTGACCATGATTGCAAGGGTTCACAGGTGAATGTGGGTATTCCCCCTCAAGGAAATGTGGTAAATCCAGGCGATAGTATCTGCCTTAGTGGACTATCTTTTGAAGAGCCAGAGTGACACTGGAGGAACGGTGATGAAGACTCTTGATTTCCTATTAATACTCAGACAGGAAGAGGAAATAACAGTGTTGACTTACAGGTGGGCTCAAACTCCTTTGGAGACAGCGACGGTGTTTGTAAAGAGGTATTCAATGGATACATCAAGGTATATGTAGGTAAAGGATCTGTTCTCTGATTTCTGCTCAGCCACACTACAGAGAAAATGCTCATAATTTGGGATCTTAAAAGAGTTACTGAATATTGCCGTAGTGACAACAGTATGCTTAACTCATGTGGATAAGGATGAAGAGAAAACACGGATATTAACTCTGGAGAAGCCTGATTGGTAATTTCTAGGAGCTTTACAAGGTGAAGGGATGAGAGGTACTTGACCATCCACACCATCCACCATCCAAATCTAGACCTAACCTTGTAATTCTTTGACCTTCTTAGAGCACAATTTGAAGTAACTTAGGCCGGATGTCTGTAAAATATTTTCTTCCACTGTATTGACTCCTTTATTGCTCATGACTTTGTTTTCCTTCCCTCTCTCAGTCCTAGACCCAGGTGGTGAGAAGCTTTAGGAGGTACAACTGAATAGAAGCTTTAGATGGAAACCAGTTGTATTTCTGTTTCCTGGTCTTCCTGCTTCTGAGTAGAAGGAATTTCCGTCTTGTTTTTGGATTGGCTGGCAGGATATGAATTATGATCTATTTTGATGTATAGGGCCAGATGTAGGTCTCGATTTTTGGCCATTTACCGACCGGTAAATGGCCATGGAGATGTAGGGGCTGAAAAATGACACATAATCGGTAATTTTACCAATTCGGTAATTTTACCAAATCGGTAAAATTACAGAATCGGTAAATTTACCGATTCTGTATATTTTACCGATTTGGTAAAAATACCGACCGGTAAAATTACCGAATATGTGTCATTGCAATGTAGGTAGCAATATTTACATTGCTACTGGGCTCCAAGATTCGGTATTTTACCATGCAATACAATTGCATGGTAAAATACCGATTCAGGTGTACATGCACATCTGTGCATGTACACCTGTGCCATGTGGCATACATACATGCCCTTAGGGCATGTATGTGTGCCACATTGCACAAGAGCCTAAAACAGGGGTGCCAGAGGGTGTCAAAGTGACACCCCCTGCACCCTTGCAAAAATCGGTACTTACAGATTCGGTAAATACCGAATCGGTATTTGATATTGAATCCTATGGGCTTCAAGGCCCATAGGATTCATTAGCAAATACCGATTCGGTATTTCCCGAATCGGTAAATACCGAATTTTACAGATTCGGTAAAATTTACCGAATTGGTACCTACATTAGAAATACCTACTCTAAATTACTGAATCGGTAAAATTCGGTAATTTAGAGTCGGTATTTCTAATTTACCTACATCGGGGCCTAGGTCTTTTCCAATAAAATACATTCAAAATAAAAAAAGATGAAGCACTCATTTTAGCACCCTTATCTTGGCACATTTATTCCATTGATTGTGATCCAGCTATAGTGAGGGGACAGAAACAAGAAAGGCTTCTTAGAACATTCATTGCATCTCCGTCTCAAGAAAATCAGAAATCTGCAACATCGTTTTCTATATCACATGGATGCAGTTTTCAAATGTTTTCAAATTCACTAAGGTTTTTGAGGTTACACCTGATAATGCAGCAGTCATAGCTTTACAAGAATAATTCTGGAAAGTTTTTGTGAATTTCACAGACATTCGTGTGGTTCTGTATGAAAAAAATAGCAAGCATATATGCAATTGCCAACTCTTGTCTGTTAACCGCAATGAAAATATTTTTCCCCATTAATTAACACCTTCCCCTGCAAATATATAATTTTAGAGAGAATGCAATTCATTTTGTCAATCTTAAAACGGATTTGCACAAGCCTGTGAAAGGAGTAAATCTCAAATTATTTACCTCGATGGAAAGACGCCAAAAAAATATTTATGAATTTTTTACAAATGTGTAAGCATGCGGGTGATAACAAACTACAATAAAAACTACAATACACGGGGGAGGAGCTTCGCGGGCGACCAAGATGGCCGCGTAAGCTCGGAGCTCCGTGGACCGTCCGATCCACCGCACCTATCCTGCCTGAAATCCTGGTCCACGTTGGTGGCACTGTAATGCTGACGGCCTACTGAGGCGGGGAATGCAATCGGCTTCCAAATCGGTGACTCCTGAGCAAAGTTACATCGAGCTGAACTCCGCTCCGTGACGGTGCCATTGTCCATCCGGACTCCGTCACTCCGCCACTTCGCTCGACCTGACTACACGGACCCTTCCTGCCATCTCCTTGGTGCAGACACTGCGCGCTTGTCTTGCCCTCGTCGACCTGATTGTGACTTTTTGATCCGACCGCCTCTCGGCTGTGGACCCTAACCTGCTGCCGCCTGTCCTTTGTTCTTGGGACCCCATCATGGCGGGCAGAGGCGACCCGGACAGGGCATCGAATAAAGGTGGTCGGGGCAAACCGCAGACACAGACCAACCGCATGGAGCGGTATGTGAATCTCAAGTCGCCACCTACATCGGGAGCCGTCTCTAAAGGGGCCCCAGTGTCTGGCCCGCCGGACGACTCGGATCCTACCCTCGTGGACATCATGGGTGCCATCACCAGCCTCCGTGCCGATGTACAGCAGCAGCATGAGACTCTGTCCCATAAAGTGGACTCCATGGCCATTGATATTTCCTTGATCAGGACTGACTTGGGCAAGACGAATGACCGTGTGAGAGCGCTTGGCATCAAGACCACTAGTCTGACCTCGGATGTCTCTGAATTGCAAACTGAGGTCCGTAACTTGCGATCGACTGCCGATCTTTTCTCAAAGCGGCTGGAGGACTTTGAGGGGCGAGCCAGGCGGCAGAACGTTCGTATAGTGGGAGTTCCGGAAGGGTCCGAGAATGGCGCAGCGGACCTGTTTGTGGAAGAATTGGTCAAAACACATCTGGCGCCCTCTGGACTGAGCAACTTCTTTTCAGTGGAACGTGCCCACCGTGTGCCAGGGGGTCCACCTAAAACGGGGGCGACGCCGCGGCCTATTGTGGCGCGCCTTCTCAATTTCAGAGATCGTGATGCGATCCTCCAGGCATCCAGGTCGCACGGGCCACTACAATATCAGAATGCGGAGGTGCATTTCTACCCGGATTTCACCAGGCTGGTGCAACGCCAGCGGTTGAGCTACGCGGGAGTTAAGAGACGCCTCAGGGACATGGGTCTCAAGTACTCGATGCAATTCCCAGCGAAGCTCCGCGTGGAATTCAAGGGCCGTGCCTACTTTTTTGACTTTCCGGAGAATGTGAGCGAGTGGCTGGACACTGTGACACCAGAGCGGACTGAGCATGAGGAAGATGTCGGGAGCGCCTCGGGCGGAGCAGAGCGGCAAGAATGAACTGGGAGCCGGAGCTACCCCTGCCTCGCAGGACCGCTGATATGGTGTTTTTGGTGTGCTTAATCTCTCCTATGTTTCATGGTGGGTGGCGGGACGATTTCACGGAGAGTCCTTACTCCTCTGGGTCTTCGGTAGAGTAGTTTATGGGGCGACAGGCACACTGCTGGTTGGGGGGGCTTTTTAGTCTAATGCAGGGGTGCAGGGTGGGGGGTTGGTTGGGTACAGTTTTGTTTTGTTTTGTGTTTCTTTTTCTTTCTCTTTTGTGGCAAATGGACAATGGCGATCCTGGACTTTTATTGATGCAAGTGTCTTTGGGGGATGGGTGGGGCGAGCAGAGGAGGGATGAGGGGTAGGGTGTTGAAGATTCTTAGTTGGAATGTTAACGGGTTGGGTGATCGCATCAAGAGAGGGGTGGTTATACAACTGGTGAAACGGCATATGCCAGACGTAGTACTTCTTCAGGAGACGCACTTGGTGGGCAATGCCTGTAAAGCCCTGAATCGCAAAGGATACAAAATGGTGGCGCATTCGGGGTTCTCTTCCGGCTCCAGGGGGGCGGGCATTCTTGTGCGTGCATCCCTTCCCCTAGAGATAGAAACCACCGTGATTGATGATAGGGGGAGGTACGCCGCCGTAGCTGGGAGATGGGAAGGGCGTTCCCTCACGTTGTTGTCTGTGTACGTCCCCCCAGGGCTCCAGACTAGTACTTTTCAGGACCTTGGTGGTGCCATCTTGTCTATGCCGGCTGGTCGTTTGATTGTGGGGGGTGATTTTAACTCAGTTTGCTCTGGTCTCCTTGATCGTCAGCCACCTCGCGACCTACGTGGGCCCCAGATGTGGCTGCCGTCCTTCCTTGAGTCTACTGGACTGGTGGATGTGTGGCGGCTTTTGCACCCCACGCTCCGTCAATTTTCATTCCTGTCGGGCGCGCACGGGAGCCTCTCGCGTATCGATTATGTCCTTACGCTGGCTTCGGACGCGCTTGCCGTGTCCGAGGCCCGCTTTCTTGCTCGGGGCGTCTCAGACCACTCCCCGCTATGGGTCTCCTTTGACTTTGGAGTGACTCTGCCGGAGCGCCCGGCCGCAGTCAATCCATGGTATTTCCGTGATTTCAAGACCCGCTCCCTTCTGGCCAAATCTATTGACTTATACTTCTCTGAGAATGTGGGCTCGGTGGAGTCGGCCGTTACACTGTGGGAAGCTTTTAAGACGGTGCTCCGTGGTGAGGCCCAGGCACTAATTGCTGCTACCCGTCGTGACAGAGACTCAGCTATGCTGATTATTGAGCAGGAAGTGCTACGCCTCGAGGCCCAACTGGGATCCGTACCGGACCCCTTGGTCCTCCACAATCTCTCACTGAAACAAGCGGAGTACCACGCCCTGGCCACTAATGCCGCTCTTGTCCTGGCCAAGGAACAGCAAGGTCGCATCTACGATGTGGGCGACAAGGCCGGGAAGCTGTTGGCTTGGCTCGACAGAAGAGATATGGCCAGTCGGGTGGTGCCGGAGCTTCTTGGTGACGACGGTGCGATCCTCACGGATCCCAGCGCCATCGTGGATTCTTTCGCAGACTACTTTAGGGGGGTCTATGAGTCTGCCTCGGACTGCTCAGAGGCGGACTCGATGGCCTTCCTTTCTGATATCGACCTGCCCAGTCTTTCCGTGGAAGAAAGGGAGGACCTGCATAGGGACATCACCGCGGACGAGGTTGATCTGGCGATCCGCTCACTTAATTCCGGCAAGGCCTCCGGGCTTAACGGCATACCAGTGGAATTATATAAAATCCGCTCGGACGCCGTCTCCCCGCATCTCCGTAAGATGTTTCTGGAATCCTTTGAGAGGGGCTCTCTCCCCCTGGACCAACGACTGGCCACCATCGTGGTCATCCACAAGGAGGGCAAACCACGGGACATTTGTCGTTCTTACCGTCCTATTTCCCTCCTTAATGCGGAGCCCAAGGTCCTTGCCAAACTCTTGGCTAATCGTTTGATTGGGGTCATTGGTGATCTCGTTCACCCCGATCAGTCTGGGTTCATCCCCCACCGTAACACTGCCCTGAACTTGCGCCGCCTTCATGGGGTTATGGCCCGGGCCCACACTCTTGAAGAGCCGGCTGTGTTGGCGTCCCTGGATGCCACTATGGCCTTTGACTCGCTTGAATGGCCTTACTTGTGGGCGGTTCTGGCCAAACTCGGGTTTGGACCGGTATTTATTAGCTGGGTGAAGCTCCTGTACGCTGACCCGATGGCCAATGTTACAGTCAATGGCCGCCTATCGGCGCCATTCCCCCTACGACGCGGTACCAGACAGGGTTGCCCCCTGTCCCCCCTATTGTTTGCTTTGGCCCTCGAACCCCTTGCGGCGCTGTTGCGTTCACATCCCGACTTGAAGGGTATCGAATGGGCCCCCGGCTTTGAGGACAGGGTCTCCTTGTATGCTGACGACATTTTGCTATACATGTCTTCGCCTTGCAGGTCCCTCATTGTGGCCTGTGACGCTATCAAACTCTTTGGGCGGTACTCTGGCCTGGTTATCAACTGGGCCAAGTCCTCTCTATATGTCCTCAAAGGAGATACCCCGCGCCTCCCTAGGGGCTGTGGTATTCAGATTGCCTCGCGCGGTTTCAAATACTTGGGTATATACATATCCGGTAATGCCAAGCTCCGGTATGACCACAACCTGCTTCCTCCCCTTCAGCGATTGCGACGTGATGTAGATAGTTGGCGCCATTTACCACTCTCCCTCCTTGGACGTGCCGCCCTTTTCAAGATGATGGCTCTGCCCAGATTCCTGTACGCACTACAAAACACGCAGGACCCTGTCCCGGCCCGCTACTTCCGTGAGATCGAAGGCCTTCTTCGTACTCTCCTCTGGGAGGGTCGCCCCCGCGTCGCCCTCCACAAGCTCACGCTCCCTTGGTATGATGGGGGCATTGCCCTCCCCGATGTGCGCCGTTATTATTGGTCGTCGCAACTAACTGCCCTGAACCATGGGTTTTACGGCCCAGTGGTGAACCCCGGATACGCCATGGATAGGTGGTTGACGGGCGGCGGTAATTACTACCGTGCCCTGTATTCCAAATCCCTCGACCGCAAGTTAACGGGTCCCACCCGGACGGCAGTCCGCACTTGGAAGGCGGTTACCAAGGCGCAGGGATGGCAGAACAGGCTCACGAGGTTCACTCCCCTCTTTGACTCCGACATCCTGGGTAGGCTGTGGCACACCAAGGGTTTTGATAAGTGGGACCTCATTGGCATTAGCAGGGTTGAGGACATGCTCTCTAGGGGTTTGATTAAGACCTTCCCCCAGCTGCAAGCTGAATACCAGCTGGGCGCGACGGAGTTCTTTCGTTATGCGCAGCTGAGACACGCGCTGCTTTCGGCCTCTCCGCCGGACGGCGTCATTCCCGAAAGTTCCCCGCTGGAAGATAGAATCCTGGATGGGCATATGCCAGACAGTGCAATTTCCCTCTCGTACAAGAAGTTGATCAATACACGCACAGACCTCCTCCTTGGCTTGAGAGATCAGTGGGGGGCGGATGGCCTTGAATTGGACGACGAGGATTGGCAGAGTGCGGTTTCCTCTCCTAAGGAGGTTGCCATTTCTTCCCGTCTTCGCCTCGTACAGTTTAAGGTCCTGCACCGGGTGTATGTGACAGGGCCCCGATTGATGCGTATGGGTTTCTCACCCGACGGTCTCTGCCGCAGGGGCTGTGGGGCTCCTGCCACTTTCCTACATATCCTCTGGGAATGCACGGTGATAGCCTCCTACTGGAGAAGGGTTCACTGGGTGATGGCGGAGGTTACTGGCGTGGCATCCCAGGCGGAGGCCCGTCGATGCCTCTTGAATGTGTGGGAGCCGTCCGACCACAACGTTGCACAGACTAGGTGGGTCACCCTTGGGAACATGGTGGCGAAGAGGGACATAGCCCAGAGATGGGGTGCGACTGAGGCCCCTTTATTGGTGCAGTGGAAGGCCAACATGGACTGGTGTATGTTCAGGGAAAAGACAGTCTATGTGGCCAGAGGGAAACCCCGGACTTGGACGAAAATTTGGGGAGCATGGAACGAATATAGGGGAAATGTGTGTCAACCGCCCGAACCGATTGATCAACATGATATCGCTTTCCCTGACCTGTAACGCCAAATGAGCATTGATGTTCTTTCTACCTCCTGATACCTCCCCCGCCCCCCTCCTTCTAATCCTGCAATCTGCCTTTCTTTAGTGTTTTCTGCCTTATTCCCTACCCATCCCTGACACCCAGCGTCACACTTTCTACAATGCCACTTTCGCGCCCGCGGGCGCCTGTTGTTGTTTTTATATCATAAAATTAACCTTTGATGATTCTGTCTCGATTGTTTGACACTACTGGTCTCCTCTACGCTTGCTGCCTTGCCTCCGGGATGTCAGGCTGAATAGCTGTGTGTTCTGGTCTCAATAAAGGTTTTCAAAAATTTAAAAAAAAAAAAAAAAAAACTACAATACATTCCCATACTGGAACGCTCATTCCCAACCGACAAAGGTCATTAGGAGATTTACTTCCATGGAAAAATCCATGTAAATAAATTAAGTTTCGAGTATAAAACCATCTTTCATAAATAAGAAAGTTAGTTTTGCATTCGTAAATCAAGTTATTTGCAAACCCAAGTCTGACTTACATGTGCAAATAGCTTTAAAAAATGTGACACAAAGTATTTACTCTGTACACTATTGCTCGTCGATGCACCTGTTATTCTGAACCACAGCACCTTGCTGCATAGAAACTATTGCTTGGGGTCAAAGCACAAAGATCTTTTTCGCTGTATTAATTGTTGTTGTCATGCATGCCATTTTTATGATGTGCATAAAAATCAAATAACTTTTTCTGGACAGTAAACTTTATGGAGGGCAGTGTATTTAATTTTAATTAAACTCTAATCAATTCATAGGGGCTAATCCTTAATTGTTCAATCACACCGCCCTTCAGACAGTCAAATAGGAATACATGGTACTCACTGTTATGTTATCTTATGTTAAGACACTTTATAAAGCGCACAGCACACTGAGCAGTGTAATAGTACTCAAAGCCATTTTACAAGAGACCTGCCCAGCATCCACTCACTGCCCCGGAATTTGAATGTGACATTTGATATGAGCACATACAGCTGTGAAATGCACCCAGTTACTGACCAACAGCATCCCTTTGATACCATACTGAGACCCACACTGCTCTCAAGGAGCACGTCAGTCCATTTAAGAAGAGGGAGCACACAACTCCTCAAATGCACCTCTAGGGTTACAACAATATGCCTTTGTATCATGAGAGCACCTTGCTTCTAGACACATGCTTTCGCTTTCTTTTTTATTTTATTTTTATTTTTTTATTTCCGTAATTTTTTATTGAAGATTATATTTACATGGAGCATTACATATACATGGAAAGGAGAAAAAAAAGGAAAGAAAAACGCCCGGGGGGGGGGGCTTACAGTGTTCTTGGGATTAGTCCATTCGTTCGCATCTCCCTTCGTTGTTGGTTCGGTTGGCTTTCTCTGTCCCTCCTATTTCGATGATTGTCTCTGTTTCATCACCATCCTCACCCGTAGCAGAAAAAAGAGAGAGAGAGAGTGGGGGAGTGAAAAGCGCAGGATCTTTACCGGTCTTGTGGTGTTACTACTGTCAGATGAGCGATATGCATGTGGTGATTATCGGGTTGTGTACCTGGCTGTGCTGTCTATGGGGGTTTATGCAAGGAAAGGTAGTTGTCTAGAGACTCCCACATGTTTGACTGTCTATGCGTCTTCGGTGTGTGTGAGGCGGCCGTGGCCGTGCAGGTAAGAGGGGTGTTGGGAGGAGGGGATTTTAACAGACGACGACAAAGGAACATTAATTATTTATTTAATTTATCCTAGTGGCCGTCTGTCAATCCCCCCCAAACCCCCCCCCCCCAAACCCGGCATTACCACTCTTACCTGCACAGTCCGCGGCTGTTATGAGGTGAAGTTAAATGGTAACCTTAGGCACCTAGGGCCAGATGTAGGTAAATGAGATTTACCGATTTTTAATTACCGAAATTTATCGATTTGGTAATTAAAAATCGGTAAATCTGAGGGGTGGATATGTAGGAACATCCAGATGTTCCTTTTACCGAATCGGTAAATATCTGTATTTACCGATTCGGTAAATACCGACCGGTAATGCCCCATTCATTCCTATGGGCTTTGAAGCCCATAGGAATGAATGGGGCATTACCGGTCGGTTTTTACCGAATCGGTAAATACCGATTCTGACAAGGGTGCAGGGGGTGTCACTTTGACACCCTCTAGCACCCCCAAAAAAGGTTCGGGGGCCATGTGGCAGGCATACCTGCCCTAAGGGCGGGTCTGCCTGTCATACGGCACAGGTGTGCATGCACACATGTGCATGCACACCAGAATCGGTATTTTAACATCAAATAGTATTTGATGGTAAAATACCGATTCTGTAATGCTTGTGGGACTCAGAAGAGTCCCACCTACATATCAATTTTACCGAATCGGAAAAAATACCGATTCGGTATTTTACAGAATCGGTAAATTTACCGATCGGTAAATTTACCGATTCTGTAAAATACAGGGCCCTACATCTCAAATTGCATTTACCGGGCGGTAACGGCCGAATTCGGCCGTTACCGACCGGTAAACGCCTACCTACATCTGGCCCCTATTCCTGGCCTACATCACTCCATGCTATCCCATAATCAATTCCTAATGGAGCTTTGTTTGCACACCTCAATCCCGACCACTGGAACTCCCCCATGCTCCTAGATATCCACCCTAAGCTCTGCCAATGTACCTCTATCAGAATTAGTTTGATCATATTTACTTATATAAAAAAATGCGGAATTTATTTATAGAAATATGCAGTTTTGATATAATGGAACACACGTTGCCATATATCATGCCTTTCACATGTGCCCGGCGCCCAGGCCCTCCACCTTTTCCACGAGCTCATAAATAGGATAATGCTCTCCTCTTACACTGCTACACTGCAGAGAGACCTGGGACCTCAGCTTTTCAAATAAGAATTGTAATAAAGTAAAATGCTGGCTCCTGGTGAAACACCTCTCCTCGCCTCCCTCTTCAGGCAGAAAGCTGAAATAAGGTCAGAGCCCTGGCAGATCGTGTCATCTTTATTTGTAAAGATACATTTATCTCCAGCTACTGGCACGTGGTGGGCTAGAACGCCCTAGACATCACAAGATAAGACTTGAAAAAACAGGTTACCTGCAAAAACACATGCCTAGACCCCCCACATCCTCCTCATGGTTTCCCAAGCTCAGCAGGCCAAGTTGCCTCCATAAGCTACATACATTTTCTGTTACACAGGAGGAGGACTTCCAATGCCCTTCAAAAGATTTAACACATTAAGAATTGAACCCATAAACACAAGTAATTTTGAGATCCAGAGGATACAGAGGCTGGATGCGGGCACCATGCCAATCATATTTCCATCGTTTCAGATACCCTGGAGCTAAACATAGGGACCCACTGTAGTATGCCCCTCCTGAATTTGCTAGCAGCTCTGCAATTCTCTGTACCAGGCAGCACACATCAGCCTGTGGGATTGGTACATGGCATTTCTCATTCAACATTTAGCAAAATACTCTGCAAAGTGATGGATGCTTTGCAGACAGTAAGTGGGCAGCATACACAGCTCTCCTTGGACACCCACAAAGCTGATGCCAACAAACAAACTTCTGTGCCTCAGCAAGATGTCTGGACATCCTAGCGTTGATTGACTTTACTCATGTAAACCTGGCAGCATCATGTAGACAGATACTATTTATGTGCAAATGTGGCGTGAGGCGGATCTGTGATGAACATCAATGACACAATCCTATGGGATAGGTGTGGCGCAGCGGCCAGAGCAGCTGACTCCAGAGCACGGGGATCATGGTTCGACCCCCGGTACCGGCAGCAGCTCAGCTCAGCATCACGTGACTCTGGGCAATTGCTCACTTAATCTCACTGACGGCCCCCAGTGCCTTGAAGCCTTAAGGGGTGATATGTTTTCGCTTTACAATTAAAGGATTAATATTAATCCTATGCATAATTTGCACTGTAAATATATACAATTTCACTCACCTGTGGTTAACATTCCATTCATAATTAGACAGTACTTATGACCAGAGCACAAGGCCATGAACAGAAAATGAGACCATGCACTTAAGATATCAATACACGCAAACGGATGAGTATCATAAGCAGAAGAATCACACCATATGCCCATGGAGCCATTTTACATTATTGCCTCTTCAGTCCTTGTGTATATGACATCACTCCTCACATACAGACCATACAAATTCTATATATGTCACATACTGGGTTATTCATTACTCATAAAGCACCAGTAACTATGCAAGGTTTCACAGGGGGAAAATCATATGGTGACAGTCAATACACAGTATCTGTCGTGCACAAAAGGAATCATTTGTTAGGTCTGCCATTGAGACTGCTTTGACGTATCACTAGTATCATGCTTTCTAAAAAACATGATAAAAATACATATGTATGTATAAGCATAGAGGGGTTTCAGTGTTTTTATTCATCCATTGAGCTGTTCAAGTTCGGGTAGTGCAAAATTTGAGCAACACCCACCACAGCCTTCAGTATTTGAGAATGGTTCAGCCCCCAATAGCCATTGGTTCTCTTCACTATGAATGATGGCTTTCTGCTCTTGAACATGTGCAAATCCACTTATAATGTAGTTCACTTCAGTGGACTGGTGAGCTAATTACTGCTTTCATCTCAATTTTGTTTACATTTATTTAGACACTGAGCCATGCCTTGCTTATTTTTTAAATGTTTATGATGTGGACTAACACACTCTGTTTTGATCCGTTTTTGGTGGTGAGGTGGAATTATTTCACATAGGTCGGTGGTGCAACAATAGGTTACCCTGCTGAGCGTGATCAGGGTATTGCAGACCAAATCTTTAACATGTGTGTCCTGAGCTTCAGGACTCACTCCTAGCTTGCACTCCTTTATATTTTCCTTAAATGATTACTCCATAGTTTGTTGTTTGATTGTTTGCAAAATTTATTTCCATTTTCAAACTTTGTTAGTTGGTGAGTTTCTTTTCTCATATGACATTTCATTTTCTGTATCATATTTTTCGCCAAATTTATATATCAAACCCAATGCATTTCAAGCGATAACGCCCTTCGTCAGGGGATTTTCTTATCTGAAAACATGAATATATCCTCGTGAGTACACATGTAACATAAATTTACAACCATTAACAATGCACATTATCCATGAAGATTCAATATCTGTCATACTTTGGAAAACATAAATAAACCGTGAATTTGTGGGGATACTGGTGAACGTGACTGTGTTGCTATGATACCTTGCAGCCCAGTTTAAACAAAAGTGTCAGCATATCAGTACTAACCTTAAAGTGGTTGTGGGTTGTGTTCCAAGCTGTGGAATCAAAAAAGCAGAAAGTATAATGGTAACCCGATCGTTGTAATCAGTGTCTGATTCTACTGATTAAACATATCAAAGGAGCCGTGTCCTTACCCGACGTTGAAGCGTGTTTCCTCTCCTCGCTAACTCGGCGTGCGTCACTCTCTACGCGCTGTTTCCCTGACTCTATGATATGTTCCGTGTCATGTGGTATCGGCAGTGGGCCCGTGTTTTCGAACGTGGGGTTGTGCGGGGGTGTGGAATACTACGTGGGAAATACCCTGAACATGCTCAGCAGGGTAACCTATCGTTGCACCACCGACCTATGTGAAATAATTCCACCTCACCACCGAAAACGGATCAAAACAGAGTGCGTTAGTCCACATCATAAACATTTGAGACGTATTCATACACTGAGCAACGTGGCACGCACCACAACAAACTTGAAAAAATGCAATTCGCAGAAATAGCACACACTACAGAACAGAGAGCTGAAACTCTTGCATTTAACCAAGATGACACCAGTCGCATTTACTCTCTTATCGAGGAAACAGAGGAAATATGTCCGAGTCAAAAACATCAACCATCAAACAATTGTTGTACATATCAAAACGGATCGTAAACCAAAAACTGCACGCAAGTACTTTAATCAAGTACCATAAAGCTCAAAGGATTCCACGCGGACTAAGGATATCTTTGAAATCTACACTTTGTAAAAACAACACGAGGTTCACTGAACGTTGGCACGCAATACTGAACAAATGTTCACTTGACTTGATATTATTGATTATAGAAGAATTGGCCAAACTAATAGAGGATTTAAACAAGGAAGTGACCCAAGTCAAAGATGAATTGGTGAATATAACAACTAAAGAAGAATGGACCCAAATTTTAGAGGACACCAACAAGAAACTAGATGAATACACAAAGGAAATTAACGATAGAAAATTGAGAAAGTTTAAAAGGGACACCACGGACTACCGCTTGGGCGAAGTGTACTCATGGGCGGACATATACGCCAAAAGACGCCAACAGAAACCCAACGCATCAACGGACGATACATCGTCAGATGATTCGCAGTACAAACGACCCACTTTTGAAAGAAGACCCAGACAGGGCCAATCTACAGAAATGACGAGTCAAACAACTGACAAAGGAACCACAGCTTCCACATCACAACAACCAACGGCGACTTTTTTAGAGACAGGCCCAGGACCAGAAGTAGAACCCGGAGGAGCAAAAAAACAAACAACCAAAGACGCAGTGGCGTCAAACACAAGGAGTCAGAATCCGAAAATCTAGTTATAAACATATCGAGTCAAACTTTAAGTGACATGGAACTAAAAACGCTACAGAAAGGGTCATCATACGTTCCAACGTACCATTCAAACTTCTTGGAAACCAAAGTATGCTTGTACAAATTTCTGAGATCTTTAAGGCTAAGACACTTTTTCAATAACATTGTTGAACCATCAATTACCCTAACGAAAGAAAACACACTCATGGGTCTAAGAAGCAAAAGCAAATTTCTGGCTCCTACGAGTCATAAGGTGTTAGATGCATTCGAGAAAGTAGTCATCACTGAAATTGAAACGATATTCAAAACACCAAAACCAAAATATTCAAACATGACCAAAGAGGAGAGGAATGTACTACAGAAACTGGCCAATAAAGAATCAATCACAATAAGGCAAGCAGACAAAGGCGGCGCCTTAGTCATAATGGACACAACCTATTACCTACAAAATGTTGAGAACCATGTTCAAGATCGCAACACGTACACCATCATGACAACGGATCCTACCAAAGAATTTGAAAAATTTTTGAGAACCATCATCGAAAAAGCAATAGACAATGGTATCATAGGCCAAAAGGAG
Source organism: Lissotriton vulgaris (assembly GCF_964263255.1). Classification (NCBI taxonomy): domain Eukaryota; kingdom Metazoa; phylum Chordata; class Amphibia; order Caudata; family Salamandridae; genus Lissotriton; species Lissotriton vulgaris. The sequence goes on from NC_141695.1 coordinate 1,239,044,581, forward strand.
AAAGAATACCTCATTAAGGAAAATCCATCTATTCCCTATATATATATATATGATACCCAAAATACACAAGGAACCTAAATTTCCTCCACTACGTCCAATTGTATCTACAGTGGGCTCAATACACGAACCAATCGGAAAGTATTTGGACAAACACTTACAGACGATCGTACAAAAAACAAGCACCTACATCAAGGACACTACCCATTTTCTAAACAGCTTGGACAAAGAACAATCAAATTTCACAAAAGATATGATAATGGCAAGTATTGACGTCAAATCGTTATACACCTCCATACCACACGATCTAGGTATATCAGCAGTTGAAAGCATGCTTATACAAGAGGACAAAACAGAAGGCTTAAAGATATTTCTGATGGAGCTGTTACATTTTACACTGTATCACAGTTACTTCAAATGGTCAGACAAATTTTATGTACAAGCGTCCGGAACATCTATGGGCAATTGTGCCGCGACCACTTATGCAAATATATTCATGCACAGATTTGAGACAGACAACATACTGGAGGATGAAAATTGGATAAACAACCTGATTGTTTACAGGAGATACATAGATGATATTTTCGTCTTATGGAAAGGCACAGAAGAAAGTTTAAGACAAGCGATAACCAACCTAAACTCAATAAACGAAAGAATCCAATTCACATTTACTGTAAACAAAACAGAGTTATCATTTATGGATGTACAATTAACAAACAAAGAAGGAAAAATTACTACCAGCGTTTTCACAAAAAGTACGGACAGGGACAACTTATTACACTACAACAGTTTTCACCAAGGTTCTTTGAAACATCATTTACCATTTTCACAACTTCTCAGAATTAAAAGAATTGCATCCACCAATGAACTATACGTCAAACATAAAATGGAGACAATACAGAAATTCAAAAAGAGAGGATATCCTGAACCCATCCTGGATTCAGCAGCTGAGAGAGCAGATAAATTACAACAACAACATCTATTAACACCTACTAACAAACCAGATGAACAAAGAAGTGTGTTTGTTTCTAAATTTTCAACACGTAGTTCAAAAATAAAAAGAATCATCAGAAATCATTGGCCATTACTAGCTCTGGAGGAAGACTTCAAAGGAATTTTCAGCAAAGTGCCAATTTTCGCATATGAGAGAACCAAAAACTTGAAGGAATTACTTAAGTCAACCAACAAACAAGTACATACAAAATACAATGGCACACTACCATGCCACAACTGCGGCAATTGTTCAGCCATTATCAAAGGCAGCACCATCAATCACCCCACCAAGGGCACGCCTATAAATTTGAAAGTCTCAGGTACATGTGATTCCAGCAATGTTATATACATGCTTCGATGCCCATGCGGCTTATCCTACGTGGGAAAAACTCAAAGAAAAATAAAAACAAGAATTGTCGAACACAAAAGTAACATCAGACTAAAAAATCAGAAATCAACGGTGGCAGTTCACTTTAACGAAGCGAATCATAATGAGCCAATTGAAATTTTATATTTTGGAAATGGTTGCAACCCTCCCAGGAAGAGACAATAATAACCACCTATTAAGGAGGGAAGTATTCTGGATCAATTTCCTTTGCACAACACATCCTAAAGGACTAAATGAACGGATGGATTTAAATTGCTTTCTGTAAAGTTACGAATATTTTTGAACATTCAAGACAACAGTTTTCATCTGACAGACCGTTTTGAGTTGTCAACAATTGTTTTTGTAAATAGTCTTGTGCAACCTGTTTTATTAGTCATCCATGAAATTGTCTGATGCATTATTTACACTTGTAAATTTCCCACGTAGTATTCCACACCCCCGCACAACTCCAGTTCGAAAACGCGGGCCCACTACCGATACCACGTGACACGGAACATATCATAGAGTCAGGGAAACAGCGCGTAGAGAGTGACGCACGCCGAGTTAGCGAGGAGAGGAAACACGCTTCAACGTCGGGTAAGGACACGGCTCCTTTGATATGTTTAATCAGTAGAATCAGACACTGATTACAACGATCGGGTTACCATTATACTTTCTTCTTTTTTGATTCCACAGCTTGGAACACAACCCACAACCACTTTAAGGTTAGTACTAATATGCTGACACTTTTGTTTAAACTGGGCTGCAAGGTATCATAGCAACACTGTCACGTTCAACAGTATCCCCACAAATTCACGGTTTATTTATGTTTTCCAAAGTATGACAGATATTGAATCTTCATGGATAATGTGCATTGTTAATGGTTGTAAATTTATGTTACATGTGTACTCACGAGGATATATTCATGTTTTCAGAAAAGAAAAGCCCCTGACGAAGTGCGTTATCGCTTGAAATGCATTGGGTTTGATATATACATTTGGCGAAAAATATGATACAGAAAATGGAATGTCATATGAGAAAAGAAACTCGCTAACTAACAAAGTTTGAAAATGGAAATAAATTTTGCAAACAATCAAACAACAAACTATGGAGTAATCATTTAAGGAAAATATAAAGGAGTGCAAGCTAGGAGTGAGTCCTGAAGCTCAGGACACACATGTTAAAGATTTGCTTATTTTTTAAACATATGCATGCCAGTTTTGGCTAGAGGTATTTTAACTTTTTGTAAATTGTACTCATGCAATGCCAGTTGCCGATATTCGTCAAAAATAAATGAATAAATAAAAACATTGCAAGCTTGCCAAGGCCCTACCTATTGACTTTTTCAATGTTTTTTAATGGTGGTGGCTGTCCATGCACATAATGTGTTCATAATAGCGTATGGTAAAGAAGCACATAAACCCCATAGCATTAACTCGAAAGAGAAGGATAAACTCCCACCACAGATCAATGTTGTCCCATTTAAAAATAATTCTCTCAAAATGACAGATATTTACTTAGCTAAGTGTTAGCTTCATAATATCAGGCCCTGAACTGTGGCTAATGCAGCACTTACCCCTTTACCTTTATTAAAAGATCAGTATTTCGACCAGCTGTCTAGTTGTAATTGTCATTGTATTTATATAGATCTTACTACCCCTGATGAGGAGTTAAAGCACTTTATGGTTTAATCTAGTGGTTATTGCGTTTAGTCATGTGCTCTCAAGAAAACCATGGCACGCATTTACCCCAGTTACTTTGTGATACTTTATTACCAGGTAGGTGTGATCATTAACTGGGCTATGTGGTTTTAGCTGAATGGTTGTGAGATAGATAGAATGACAGAGATTAGACAATGTTAGATTACAGAGATAGGGTTTTAAAGAGCAGAGGTTATGATCGATTAAATGGGGTATCAGCCAATTTCAGAATTACAATAAGAAGGATTCAGGCAGACAGGCATGAGGTTGAGAGGGGGCTACACTCAGAAATAGAAGGCATGCAGAGGATGGAAGGTAAGAAGACGGTCACTCTGAAGTAAGAAAGTACATCAAGGACATTTTTCATGCAGGGTTTTAGGAGGATAGTGGGAGAAGACTTTCTGAGATAGCAAGCAATCCAAAAATGTAAGCTGTGGGAAGAAGCAAAAGTATACATAGCCCTCCATATCTGGGACAGGCAGCTTAAACATGTGATCCTAAGTGTACATATCATTTAAATACTAGGAGCCCTAGTTTGACGTGTGCCCAGCCTACGACAGCTCTTTAAAAACAAGCATTTGCAATGCACTAGGTCTCGCATTTACGCAAATTTGAGCTATTGGCATTGTAAATGACAATGCATTTTATTTAGGTTTTGGTTTTTAAAACATAAATAAAAGGCATTATCGTTTACAACGCCAATAGCTTAAACTCGCGTAAATGAGAGCCATATTGCAAATGCTTATTATCTCTTTCTTTCTCCTCCTGTCTTTATCTCTTCTCTCTCCTCCCTTCACTACAGTCTTCTCATCCACTCTCGCCTTTTGACTTTTCTCTTCATATCTCCTCTCAGTAACTTTTCATTTCTTCTCCATCGACGTCCCATGCCTCCTTTTGCCAGGAAATCTCACTCTCGGTTCTCCCGTCTCCTCCCAGCCCCCCCTCTCCCCGCTCCCCTCACACAGCCCTGAAGGTCTCCATGGGAGCACACTTGTATTTTCTGAAATAATTTTTAGGACATCAGGTTGGAATTTGATGTTGTCACTTTTTCATAGAAACGTGTGCTTTGGGAGGGAGGGAAGGGGGGGAAGCACACCGAAAACCATTTGTGTGTGTAAAAGGCCGCTTTATTGAAACAGGGGCACATCACACTTTATGAAACTGGCAATCTGCCTTACAAAACGAAAACCTCTCTAAACATTGAATTACCTGATCCCCTTTACTTTTCCTCCCCCCACCCCTACGATCCCCACATGATAAAAATCCCCCACCCTGCAAGATACAATATATAACTTCAAATACATTACATAATACACAATTTTATCACATACATTATAACTCCAACCCTCCCAAGACCTTCAGTCCTATTTGCCTTCTTGCAACTGTAACTAACTACCCTCTAATGTAACTTCCAAACTGCTTAATCTTTCCCCGCTCCCTTTCCCCAACTCCCCAAACTTAACGATAAACTACCAAACTCCAGCCAAACTTGGCCAACTTCAAAAACAACTCCGCCACCCTGGGAAAGGAGGAAGGGTAGGTGATTACACCACCTCCCCCTTTTCCTGCCCCTCTCCCGTAAAGCAGAACCTCCAAGCTCCCTCGTCCTTACTCCCGACGCGCACCCAACAACCTGGCCAAGACTTCCCTGAGCTCTAACAAATACAGGTCCATGCCCATGAGGGAAAGGTGAACCCCATCACCCCTGAACAACTCCGGCGTGTCCTACCTGATATCCCGATGCCAAATACGGGAAAACCCCAAATGCCGACAGAAGCGCACCATATCTATGTTAATCTTACATCGGCCTTGGCAACCGCCTGGGGTTTCACCTCCCCTCTCCAAACCCTCCGCGGGACCAGCTCGGTCCAAACCACAGTACACCCTGACCATATCCTCCGGATCTCTGCCGAATCCCTTTTCATGGCGCGCATCAGAACCAAACCTGTTTCACCCCCAAGTGGAGAACCAACACGTCAGGACACCGCCCCGCCATCGCCAAACCATTCAATGTACTTATCAGCTCTTTCCAGCGCATGCCACATCTCCCCGACCAAATAATTCTAAACAAAGCTGGATTAAACCCCAGATTTTCACCAACATAGCTATCCTGTGCTTGCAGCTTGGCCCTCTTCACAAAGGAGTGGTCCACAATCCATATCAACATGTCCCGGGCAAGGGGACCAGCCACAAAACCTGCAACGAGAAACAAGAGTAAATACATAGGTTACAAACACACCGCACATTCAATGATTCTCCTCGCTAGGCACATACCGCTGGTAATAATTGGATGACCACCTCCCCAGACGCATGATGTCCCCTCATCCGCACCCCACCTGTGCGCCTCCGATGCCACCCCAATGCGAAACGAGTGTGTGCCATAATGTCTCCCATTAACCCCCAACGTGCCTAAGGCTTTCCGCAACACCACTAACAGCTATGATCCCGTCGCCCTCTTCCCATTCGCATGCCGAAACACCTGCCTCTCTGCTAACTCCACCTCCTGCCATCGCTGGCCCCATCACACTGGGCACACGGCCCCCTCCTTCGCCTTCCGTAACAATACCCACGTGCCCACGCTCCTCTGGTCCGTCTTAGACTTACACAACCAAAGGCGCACTTCTTCCCGCCGCAACTGCACCTCAGACCACCGCAGCCCCGGCCCGGCTCGCGAACCCAGCAACTCCGATACCCGAAAAGCCCCCGCAAACATCCACGCCATCAAGGTAGCGAACAGGCACGTTTCCTTCCCATCCCTGCAAACTAAAGGCAAAGCCCCTATGACCCGCTCCAACATTTCCTCCGACAAGGGCAGCCGAACCGCTCCCGACCCCCCACATTCCCGGGCCTAACCCTCCAGCATCCTGGACCCGAGCTCCCCCGCAGACGTGGCCCCCCCACAGGAGTTTACCCATGAACGCAATCCCCACCAGCTTGCCCGCTATTGTAACCCACGAGAGACCTTTGCCGATCATGGCCAATATAAACTGTATCACATCTTCCTGTTTCTCCCTCCCCGGGGCCCGCCAACGAGCCCCTGATGCCATGAACTCCCCCCATGCAGATACATACGTTGTCTTCGTCGATTCTGCCAAGGATCCTAGAACCAGCTGCAACATCCTGTGTTGTCTATGTACCACAGCTGCGGTGGCATGGGTGTCGGGTCCCGTTCCGCGTCCTTGGCTAACCCACGGAATCTCCCCCACTGCGAACGAGACAAAGCATCCGCTATGTCATTGTTAATCACGGGAACATGCACCACGCGAAAAGCCATGTCATGACGCAGGCAGCCCAGCACAAACACTCAAAGCAGTTTCAACACTTGCTCATCCCTGGCGGACTGGCGATTCACCACCTGCACCACCGCCATATTGTCCACATGAAAGGTCATCCGTCTGTGGGCCAACACCTCCCCCCACAGCGAGACTGCCACCACCAACCCTGAAAAGCTCCAAGAACGCTATGCTCCTCCCATCCCCCACCCACTCCAGGGGCCACTGCTCCACGCACCACTTCCCATGTAGAGCCCGAAACGGTCCCTGCCTGCCGCATCTGAAAAAATCTGGACATCCCAGGCCATATTCTCCCCCCTCTGCATGGGGATCCCGATAAAGTGCTGCAGAAAAAACTGCCACATCCCAAATCCTCGCAAACGCCCGCCAACAACCGCACGTGGTGATGTGGGGGCCTCTGCCCGGCCAAGGCCCTGCCCAACCTCCAACAGAATGTCCTCCCGACCCACACCACTCTGCACTCAAAATTGAGTGCCCCAACAGCACCTGAATCTCCAACACTGTCACTTTGTGCTTTGCCACCATCACCTCCAGGAGCCCCAACATCTGCTGCTTCTTTTCCGCTGGTAAACGGGCCTCCATCGACACAGAGTCCAGCTCAATACCCAAGAATGACAGCGCTGTGCCTGGACCCACTGTCTTCTCCGCTGCCAATGGCACCCCAAGGTCCTCCATGATCTCCCTGAAACCTGTCCAGCGCCACATAGAAGTCCATGGAGTCTGGGGCCCGACCAAGAAAAAGTCATCCAGGTAGTGCGTAACTCCTTGGTGACCTGTCCGTTCTGTAAAAAACCATTGCTGGAACGTACTAAAACACTCAATAAGCGAGCAGCCCATCAGCAGTGCCTTGTCCACATACCAGCGGCCGTTAAACTGGATCCCCAGTAGGCACCACTCGTCTGGGTGAACCGGAAGCAGCCGGAAAGCCGACTTGATGTCCCACTTAGCCATTTTCGCCTCTGCGCCCGCCGCCACCACCAAGGCCATGGCAGCATCCACCGATGAGTAAGACACAGTGGTCTCCTGCTCATCAATGTAGTCGTTAACCGATCCACCCTCTGGCCATGACAAATGTTAAATCTGGCGAAACTGCCTGCCTTCTTTTTGGGCACCACCCCAATGGGGGACACAATCAAATCCTCCAACGGCCAGTCTTCAAACGGCCCTACCATGCGGCCCTCACTGACCTCCTTCTCCAATTTGCACTGCACCACCTCCGGGTGCTCCCTGGCAGACCACAAATTGTCGCGCGTAGCCCAACCGAAATCCGTCCCGAAACCCGGTCCTCAACCGATCCGCGGCTCCTGTGTCTGGGTAATTTTGCAGGGACGCTATCAAACGCTCCCCCTTAACCGGAGTATGAGCCCTTTGGCCCAGACCCCTTACCTCCTCTACCGCCACCCGTCTGCTGTGTGTTTCCCGACCGCACACTCCCAGCCGGGCCCCGCTCACCCCCTTGTTGCTGCCCCGAGGCCCCCCAACAGCATACCCCGGGGCGGCCGTATTTGCCGCAACCGGAACACTCATGTTTAAATCGGCAATGTTCCCTGGCGCACGCCCCTTTATTGAAGTCCCAACAGGCCTCCACAGATCCAGACTGGTTTTTGGACCCGGACCCCACCCCTCCACGGGTGGGGCAGCCCTGAAATGGCTGGTATATAATATGTAAGCCACTGGCCGTAAATATGGTCTTGCCAGACCCCGCCAGCCCCATTGTATGCTGCCATGGATCTGAATCCAGCTCTCCCCATTTCGCGTCGGGTCCCACACCATCCTCGCCCGAAACTTCTCCTCGTACTGAGCCCATGCATAACCGCCCCCCGTGATCTGCGCCTTTGGAATGACGTCCATGTATTGAAACAAGGACACCGAACGATCCGGAAATTTTTCCCAATAAACACTCGCGAAAATTAAAAATGCCGCCTTCCAGTTTTCTATCGTTAGTGGAACTTTGGGCGTCTTTTGAAGTTCGTACTCCTCCTTCTTCGAACACTCCTTCGCCGGCACTTCCCGATGCAAAAGCTCCAACAACTCCACATACTCCCCCTTCCATATCCTCTCTTTAGTGAACACATCAAAGCGCCCCCAGCGGCTTCATCACCCCCATATACGGGAGCAGCTTAATCTTTATTTCCTTGCTCTCTGGTTTCATTGCGCCTCCCGCAGTGTCCGGCCCGCACGTAGCTTCACTCGCACTCGCGTTGCTAGCATCTTTCAGCCCTGGCCCCACGGGCCCCACACCACCCTTCTTGTGATCACCCTCCAACCCCTTCACACCATGTTCCCTCTCTGCCTCGTCTGTCCCCACAACTCGGTCCACCACATACTTCCCCTTACGCAGTCGATCTCCCCCAAACCCCCCACCCCCATGGAGACCATGCGCACCGTGCCCCTGTTAATACATGGCGCCAAGGAGTCCGCTCGCTGCTCTTCACCTCTCCGCTCCAAGGACGCCGTCCTCTCCCAAGAATGTGTCCAGGCCCCCGTCTCCCCCAGGCCCCGTGACACCTGCAAAAGACTACCAACACTATTACTTGACCCCCTACCGCCCACGCCATCTCTCAGCTCCCCTTCCTCCAAACTGTCCCCATCATCAATCAATTGCACCCCACCAAACACATAATTCCATCCGGCGGCGCTGACTGCACCCTGCTGGAGGCCGACACACCCTCCTGCACCCCCTTAAAACACAAAAACCATCCGTGGCGGTGCTACTCGTCTGTCGGTGCTCCCCAAGCCGCTGCGGCCCTGTGGGCGGAGTGGTCGGCGAGCCCGCTGTGGGCCTTCTTGTGCCGGCCGTGACGTGATCTCTCGCTGACCCCGGGCACGCCGCAGGAGGCTCAGCCCTCACTTCACCTTGGTGTCGCGGGGCCGTCCCCAGCCCTGCCAAGTTAGCAGTCCCTCGTCGGCTGTCCCCCTGCAAAAGAAAAGGTAGGTCTGGAGTGCCGGGTCCCCCCAACTGCGTAACCCTCCCGCGATGCCCCCCTACTCCCCCCGACCGCCCCCGGCTCTCCGCGGCCTCCTCGTCATCTCTCCATATTAACCCCCGACCACTGACCCCCTTCATAGGATGAGTCCCCCCATCGCCCAGTCCCCTCCCCCTTGATCCCCTCCTACACCCCCCTGTCTGCCCGGCCTCTCCCCCCCCTAAACGACGGGCCCGCCACCTCCCCTCCGCGACACCCCACCCGCAGATGGACTCCGTGCCTCCCGCACTCCCTGCCCCCATGCCTCGAAAATGTTCAAACCCTCCCACTCCTTCTCACTCTCCCCTGAATCCAACAACAAGGGGGACACCCCCGCCTTCTCCTGCTCCACCCCTTTCTCCAGACGCCCCCCTACCCCCTGCCCCACCTCTTGCCGAACCCCTGGGACCAACCCCTCCGTCCCCTTGCCACCATATACTGCCTCACCCTCGGCACCCTCGATGTCTCACTCCTGCCCCCTTGCCTGCCCCTCCCTCCATACTGCTTAGACCACTGCCGGGTGGGCGAGGGGCTCTCCTGCCTTCTCCCCTGCCCTGTGCCCCGCCTGCCCCCTTCTGTGCAGCCCCCTGTCCTCCCTTCCCCCCGATGGGCCTTTGTACCACCTACAACCCCCCACCCCCCACACTCTCCTTTCTGGCCACCCCCACCTCACCTGGGCGGCCATATTCCTCCTGCGCCTGCTGAGGAAGCACTCTCCCCCCTCCCGCCTGCCCCCTCCTTCATCTTCTCCCCCGCCCCCTTCTCCGCCTGCCGCGCCGTCTTCCTGGAGGCCTGCTCTTCTGTTCGGTCTCATTGACCGCCCCAGAGGGACCTGGGCGGTCGCATTCCTTGCGGCTCCGCTGAGCCTCAGAGCTCCCCGCCCGTGGCCTCCTCCCGTCCGCTACCCCGCCCCCTGACCGCCTCCCGTCCGTCACTTGGGGCTGCTGCGAGCAGCCGATGGCAGCGCCACACAACGATGCCTCCTCCTTTACCAGGACCACGCCCCTGGCATCTGCGCAGCCCTCTACACCCACCTGGAGACACGCCGTCTCGCACGGCGGCGAAGCAGGTGATCACCGCTGCCACCACGCCCACAGACGTGCGTCGCGCCGGGCCACCGATCCCTGTGGGCCCACCAGGAGGTCCATCCGCCCCGCCTCGCTCAGCAGGCGGATTGCCTCCAAGACACAGACATCATCGATGGACGCCATAATCACGCTCTACAGGTAAGCTATCAACCGCCAAACCAAATGCCAAAACCATTGCAACAAGCACCTAACTGCCACGCTCTCAGCCACCAGGTCACCAGTACCTAAAATAGTGGCTGGGAGAACGAGGACACCCCCTATATACCCCTTGGGCTCCTACCTACATGTTTGGGCTGACTTTGAGCTACTCCCCAGGCAGCCCAAAGCAGCGAAATGGCCGCTCTCGCGCTCGCCCCCTCCCCCCTTCCAAATCTGTCCGGGGGGCAGACCTCGCGGCTCGGCTGCCCCCCAACCCCCCCTTGCTGCAGCACGGTCCATGCAGGGAGGAGCTACCCCTGCCCCTCGAGTTGGGGGTCAAGGGGAAGCGGGGAGTACATGGAGGGCTCCGCTGCGGGCGAGGGGGGTGTCCCCTGTGAGTTGAAACTCGTGTGAACCTTGGGAGTTGTGGGTAGGGGGGAGTGCATCGATGCTCACCAGCCCTTGACTGCTCTTTCAGTGCTGTCCCTCTTCCCTCCCACTTCAAAGACAACCCCCTCCACCGTGAAACACTCTACTGGGGGCCCCTGTCCCAGCTGCACAGCCGCATGGGAGTGGCAGGTTAAGGGTGGGCTGGTAGCAGCTTCTTTGCCAAGAGCATTACATCACGCTGCAGAATCCTGTCCGAGGGAGCTGCCCTCAGCTGCATGTGTGTGGGGGGCGCCGCCGCAAAGGGCTAATGGGCACACGGCGGCGAGAAAAGGAGACTAGAAGACAGGGCAGAGGAAGGGAGAAGGAAGAGAGAGTTGGGGAAAATGGGAGAATGTGCGTCACACACAGGCTAGATGTTGATTGACACACCCGCCTGTGGCGTACGCAAATTCATACCTGTTTATAGCACTAGAACAGGGTATAGGGTGGGACACTTAACTGCACTCAGTCTAATGAGTCATGGTCACGTAATAACTAGGGGTGCCAAGAACCTGAGGCCATATACCCCTAGGCCTCCAAAATTAGTGCCAAGGCACTATATACAATTCACAGAGATAGTTCGGCACACCACAGAATATTCAATGAACAGTATCAGAGAAGTCAAAAAATATCAATAAGCCATTAAGTGTTCTTTTCTTTCTTTATTTTCAGTCTTCATAAAGTAGCCAAAGTAGCCAACTATCTCTGCAAATTCATACCTGTGTTCGCTACTGACATGATGGCATGAGCAATGTGAAACACACATATCAACTCCAAACAATTGGTGTTAGAATGGAATGGTATGTGCATGTATCTGGTGACAAAAATAAGGTCGATGAACTAATGGCCATGTCTGAACTGGGGAGGTGGAGTGAGCTAAAGAATGATGATGGATTAAACCCAGTTCAGTTGACTGGGGGTGAGTGTTTGATTTGCTAAAACGCTCCGTCCATCATCCCTTTGGTATCACTATGTCAAAGGCAGTGAGGTCATAGGAAGTGCCAACTGACCATTCATTTTCTGACAGTGTTGAAGCAGCTTTGCAAGAAGTGGATATCACTGAGATGGCTACCATCTGGGCAGCCACTATTGCGGTTTGCTAGCAGCATAACCATCACTTGTTAGTTTTAACACCGTCATGCTTCACTGCATCCAGCGTGTCCCATCTGTAAAAGTAGCTTTAGAAGCCCCTCTTGGGATTGTAGTCCTAATGAGGTATATTGCCAGTAAGAGGCATTGTCCTGTTGACTACAACCACTAAGAGCGAGAAGTGCGCTGAGTCTTCAATGCATGCGAGTCATTGGTGTCTGTTCCGTTCTAGCAAGGGCCTACTAAACTGGGTATACCATCAGCCCAGCGTGATGCTAGTAACAGTACCCATGCTCCAGCGAAGGATGTCGCCGTAGTCATAAATAAAATGGATATATAGGGCACTATTGTGAATGTGTGACTAATCCAAGCAGAGTGCAGAGTGCAGAGTGCTCATTTAAAACTGCTTCCGAGGAAGGGCCTTTGTCAGCTGACTCGGACTATTGTACTTTATTTCCCTGCCCCCTTGCCCCAGCCCCAGCCCTCAACTCCTCCCTGCTGCGAGAAAGTGGAACGCGAAACACCAGTACAGAGATGGTTGTTTTATGATGTTTCACAGACTATCGCCCCTGATTTATTGCATGGTCGAGATGCATGGGTTTACGGTGAGTGACAACCAGTTTGTATACTAACAAGAGTGTTGCTGCACCTAAACATAATGCTCCATAACTCCACTCCAACGCCCATGCACATTTTCCTGCCTTACCTCTCCTGTTTCTTCTATTCCTCTTGCCTTTCTCCATTCTCCAGTACCCACCTTTCTCTTATTTCTGGCTCCACCTCTTTCTCACATTATCCTTCCACCCTCTGATGTTGTCTTCTTGCCCCACCAGTGCCCTGATCTCCCTGCCTGCAACCCAATTCACACCTCTACAACACCCGTCAAATGCCATTTCTTTCTTCCTTGCCTTAGCTCCATCATTACTCCCTTTTGTTCCCATACCCTAACTCACCTCCTTCCACTCACACTCAGCCTCCACTCCATCTCCAATCACTTGCTCCCTTCTTGCTACTAAGTCTGCTTTTCTGCATCCACTCTTGAAGACCCTATGCATTCTAAAATTCACGCACATGGTTAATCAGCAAGTAGCAACTCACACTAAACAGTCATGTTTTGCTTGACCAGGTTATTTTATACAACGCCAATAGTTCAAAATCTTAAAAACGCGAGACCTGTTGCTCCGCAAATGCTTGTTTTTGTTGTGAGCCCTGCAGGATGCTCTGTTTTCCCTTCAAGCAGGGGCAGGGCTCACTTCACACCTCAGGAGAGCTCAAGCATCAACCTAACCGCTCCTATCATGTAGATGCAGTGATTAGGCTAAGAGAAAGAGGTGTCAGTTAAGGAAAGCTGATACGGTCTAGAAACCCTGCCCAGTCTGCCACAGCTGAAAGTGATGAAGGAGTCATATTGCCCTTTTAGCCCATGTCAGCAGGGCCCAGGAGAGGCTTGGGTTTTTCACGCTTCACTATGGCTGCTAACCCCAAGAGAGGGAGTTGCCCACCTGGAACTCATACAATGCCACATTTTCAACAGGATAAAGGGCTTGTGGGGGGCCCGTTGTAGTTAGAAGGTTGTGGGGCACTAGGCAACTACCCACACTGCCCTAGCCTAGCGCCTGCCCTGATTGTGGCTTTACAGGGTCTTTTTGCCTCTGTTGTGAGTGCTCAAATCTGGAGACTACCCTGCTGCGAGGTGCATCACCCAAAAAAAGATGTGTCTGGAGAATTGTACAGAGAGGTACTTGAACAAGATTTTACAATGCAACGGTCTCGCCTTTGCAAAAGTTTGAGCTATTGGCATTGTAAATGACAAACTTTTTATTTATGTGTTGGTTTTGAAAACAGATATATAAATGACATTGTCATTTACAATGCCAATAGCTTAATCTCTTGCAAATGCGAGACCTATTGCATTTGCACACACTGAGAGCCACACACACACACAGAGCCACACACAAACACAGAGCTACCGAGCCCGACACAAACACACACAAAGCCACACACACACAGAGCCACACACACACACACACAGAGCCACACAAACACACACACAGAGCCACACAAACACACACACAGAGCCACACACACACAGAGGCACACACACACACAGAGCCACACACAGACACATAGAGCCACACACACACACAGAGCCACACACACACAGAGCCACACACACACACACAACTGCCTCACCCTCCAAGCTTGGGAGACTGGTTCCGTGGCTCTGGCCCAGCTGTTGGCCCCACAGCGGCGGGGGCGGGTTCCCAGGACTCCCCGCTGAAAAGAGGTGAGAGGGCTCGTGAAGGGGCGGGGGAGCAGCGCACCAGGGGTGGTGGAGGAGGCCACCAGGAGTGGTTGAGGGCACCGAGGGTCGTTGTAGGGAGCAACGGGGTGAGGAGAGGATTCCTGTGTCAGCGTCATAGGGCACTGACGGTGCCAGGCAGCGTCCACTCTCTTGAGGGCGCATCCACCAGTTCTGGCCATCTCTGGTCAGGTTTTGTTCTTCCACAGATCTGGGATCAGGTTACAGACACAAGTGCATGACTGTAGGGCAATTTTGTTCTGAAGGATAAAATCATTAGATGTCTTTTTTAGCACTGGTAGGTGCAAAAAATGTCTTGCATGGGTCAGTGAGGGCAAAAGCCTATATGCAACTGTTGATGTAAATGTGGCGGTAACTTGTGCTTTACACAGACTGTTTTGCAATGACGTTTAATTCCGCAAACCAGACATTTCCAAGTGTTGTAAATTACTACTGTCCAAACTAACGATGCCCCTTTTACCGGCCCGTGAAGCATGGAGGCTAAATGTGCGGGTGCACTCATTTTCAGTAAATCAGTAAAAAAAAAACTCTGCCCTGTCCAGGGCATGTGAAGGGAAGTTTAGGGTTGGATCACATAACCGAGGCCACTTGTGAACATTTTGAATGATGAATAGCAACATTAACTCTCCCCACTCACGCGTCTCCACAATAGACTAGATTAACAGGTCGCACTGCAAACGTAAAGTCAACAAAGTCTACATAAGTTCGGGGAAGGGCCCAGACACCTTGTCATAGAGAAGTCCTCTACTTCACAGCTTTACCGCCTCCTACATTGCATGTGTCAACAGCACACATCCGGGGAGCAGGAGGCGGCCGGACAGCGGGCACGCATGCGGGCTTACCTCAGACTCTCTCGGGGGGCTGATGACCGTCTGCACCTCCAGGACACCGTTGGCTCTCTTCACCGTGAGGTAGAAGGGGTAATCCTTGGCCACCATCGCGGCTCCCTCCGCGGAGGTCACAGTGGACTCTGTTTAAGCGCAAACCTCCAGGATAAACTGCCCCCTCCGGCGGCGGGCCTGAAGCAGGCAGAGAGCAGCCCTAGCTCCTGTCTCGAAGCACTGCCGTGGCGAAGCGCTGTTTCAGCCAGGAAGGAAGCGGGCTGCTGCAGTGCCCAGCCAGTGAAACAGAACTACTGCAGCTCCCTGCCTGCGCGCCCGCCCACTGGCGCAGGGAGCAAGAGTGAAGGGCGAGCTGCCAGGACTGACGTCTGTGTGTGTGAGGGGGAGGGGGAGGGCAGGAGCTCTGGAGAGGGCACTGTGCCAGCAATGGTGCATGGGGGAATAAAGGAAGGGGCAGCGAGGGCTGGAGTACAGTGGCAGAACTTGTGTGTGCATGGAGAGGGGCAGCAGCGGTGGAGCTGAAGAGGGACAGTGTGTGTGGAGAGAGAGGAGCGAGCTGCCAGGACTGATGTCTCTGTGTGTGTGAGGGGGGGGAGGGCAGGAGCGCCGGAGAAGTGCACTGTGCCAGCACCGTCAGGCGCGGGTGCCGTCTTGGGCTGCTCTTTTTTTCTTCCCTCAATGCGGGGTGGGCAACTGCTAGGGGTATGAGAATGGCACAAAGTCCCTGGTGGGGTAGGCACTTTTTTTTTCCATGTGAAGAGCTTTAATGTTTTTATTTAAAGTGTTCGCCTATTTTTTTCCACATTTTTTTTTTTGGTATATTTTTATTTTTAAAACAACACAGCAATTAGGACAAGCCTGCAAATGATTATTACATCAGATATAGAAACATTATGGCGGGTCTTTTGCAATTGCATTCAATTTGAAGTCACAGGTATTAAACATGACATTGTGACCACAGCACTTTACCAACTATACATCCAGGTAAATACCTTTAGTCTAGTTCCTCATCGTCCCCAGCAGTGCTCGGTGGTTCGCAAATGTTCCCCCTGAACGTGTTCCACTCACCCCTTATCTTACCCCATTTGCTTGGGCAGCCACGAAGGATATATACAGCCTTCTCCGCTACCATCGCCCCATCCATATCCTTACACCAATGATGTAGTGTAAGTGACACTGCAGAGCCCCACAGCCTGGCGATATTACGTTTTACCATCAGCATGCCCAACTTCACCCAGTCCTGCTGTCGGTGGTTTAAGTCATTTGGTTCCCACACATTTAGTAAGCATCGCCGAGGCTCCGGCAGCAGGGAGATGCCTGTTGTTTGAGAAATTGTACGCATCACTGCCATCCAGTACGTTGATATGGACCGACAGTCCTAAATGGTGTGGAAAAATGTCCCCTCTTCCCCGCAACCACGTAGACAGAACTTATGCATAGCTCTTCCTATCTTGTGTAGGATTGGTCTGGTGTAGTACGTGCGGTGTAGTATTTTGAGTTGGACCAGTTTTAATCTAGAGGGAATCGCCGCTTCACGGGGAGATGCAAGAGCCTCCTGCCATTCAGAGTCGTCATGTGGGCCCACCTCCTCAGACCAGTTTTGTTTCAGTGTGGTGGTAACGTCCGGGAGGTTATTAATGAGCTTCCTGTATGTGAGGCAAGTGGCCCTATCCTGCATGTTTTCGGTCAAGAGCCTATCCTCAAGAGGAGTGGATTCCTCCAGGATGGTGCCAGCTGGTATAGCCGATTGTAACGCATGTTTAACTTGTAGGTATCTAAATCACTCCGTCTGTGACATTTCGTAGTGTGTTTGCAGATGGGTAAAGTCTACCACCGTATCCTTTTCCCATAAGTCTCCCACCACCGAAATACCAATGTTGTCCCAGGCCTGAAACCCCTTACTATTTCGGAGGAGGCCCAACCTACTTGAGTCCCACAATGGTGTCATTTGGGTGATGGTCCTCAAGCATTTGAGTCACCTGTTGGCCCGGTACCAGAGCTGCACGGAGTGTAGCGTTGGACCTATCAAGTCTGAGGGTGGACGGGGGCTGTATAGATTACCCAGCAGTCCCCTGCCTTCCAAAGAGTGACTGTCAGCAAAGTATGTCAGTTCAGTTTGTGAGGCATGTAACCAAAAATTAATCTGCTTCAGATGTGCCGCCCAGTAATAGAGTTCTATATTCGGAAGTGCAATTCCACCATCGTACCAACTTCTAGTCAATTTATCTTGTGCAATTCCGGGCGGCCCTCCACCCCACAGCAAGTGGGATACTGTTGATGCTATAGTTTTGAAAAACCCGTGCAGGGACCAAGGAGGGGGTATTTTCGAGAACATAAAGGAAGCGGGGAGAGCCATCATTTTATTCAGTGCTGCCTTTCCAAGAAGCATGAGAGGGAGAGTCTGCCACACCTTTACGTTAAGTTTGAAACGTTCCAAATGGGGGGTGAGATTTAGACTGTAAAATTCATCGGGGTCTGACGTTATGAAGATACCTAGGTATTTGAATGCAGCTGTAGTAGCCCTTAGTGGGCAGGTCATTGGCAGAATAGGCGGCGTGCCAGAAAGAATAAATAAGATGGATTTAGTTCAGTTAATCTTGTAACCTGATACTTTACCGAACTTTTCAGACACCTTCAGTAATTCAAGAATAGATTTTCTCGGGGAGGTAAGATATAGAAGGGTATCATCTGCATATAGGGATATACGATCCTCCCATATGTCAGTCCACCGGAGCCCCTTGATGGAGGGTTCCCATCTGATCCAGATCGCAAGCGGTTCCAGGATCAGCGCAAATAGCAACTGAGACAGTGGGCACCCCTGTCTCGTGCCTCGGCCAAGCGGGAAATCACGTGATATGTGTCCGTTTTCGACAACATGCGCTAGTGGCTTAGTGTATAGCAAACAAACCCAAGCGCAAAATTTGGGACCAAATATCATATGTTGGAGCACTGCAAATAAGTAAGGCCATTCAACTATGTTGAACGCCATAGTGGCGTCCAGGGAGAGAATGACAGCAGGGTCTTTGAGATAGGGGGCACGTGCCAGCACTGCATGGAGCCGCTGGAGGTTAAGGGCCATGCTCCGATGCGGCATGAAGCCAGAATGGTCCGGATGCACTACTGTCGCCAGGTGAGGAGTAAGTCGCAACGCCAGCAGTTTGGCGAGGATCCTAGGCTCCGCGTTGATGAGTGAGATTGGACGGTATGAGGCACAGTCCGTCTGGGGCCTGCCAGGCTTGTGGATCGCAACAATCGTGGCTATCCGCTGATCTCGCGGCAGCTCTCCTAATTCCAGACTGTCGGAGATCATGCTTAGGAAGAAGGGGGCTGTCGATTGTATCAGTCTCTTGTGTATTTCAACTGGGAGCCCGTTTGGCCCCAGTGCCTTACCAGACGTAATGCATAGGTAGCTGCCTGCACTTCATCGGTGGTAATGTCTGCCTCTAATAGGAGCACTGCCTCCGGAGAGAGCTTAGGTTGACAGATCCTTAATGTATTCGTATGCCTCTTCAATCGAGTAGGCTGCCTGGGGGGCGTAGATTTGTTCATAGTGGTCAGCTAGGAGATCGACTATACCTTCAGGGTCGGAAATCGGGGAGCCTGCAGGTGAAGTTAGTTGTGGGATGACTTTATGCGCTCTCTCTTTCCTATCTAGCCAGGCTAGCAGGGGTAGGCACTCTTTTAGCCCCGTCCTTTTCAGACAGGCTTGGCATGACTTACTGGTGGCGTAAAAGGTTCCTTATCTTCTTTATGGGGTGCAACAGATGGCCCCCTAAAAGATGATAAGAAACCTTTTACGCCACCAGTAAGTCAAGGAACCCAATCTGAAAATGATGGGGCTAATAGAGAAAGGAGAACGTCACTAGGACCTCTTCTCCAATGGCTGGCCACCATTTAGGAGGCCAGCCAATGGAGAAGAGGGGCGGGGCTTAACCCTCGCTAGTGAAGTTCTCCTAAAAACATAAAATCTTGTGAGCTCGACTGCGCATGTGCGCAGTACACCATGTAAGACCTAAAAAGGAAGCTACCACAAACTAGTTCCCCTGACTGCAGTTCTTTTCTGTTTGGGAAAAACAGATTTCCTTTCATTGCAGGAGAGAACTCAAGAAAACAAAGGATACCAAAAGACCGAACAGCAATGCAGAGACTGGCAGGTTTGCTAAACACAACACTGCAAAGTATGCAACACAATGGTCAGACATTCAAGTAGGTAAATGAGGGGAAAATTCCTGCTCACCGCCACTTAACAGTGCATTACACTTTTTGCAGAAAAATGATGGACTGTCTGAAGAGGGAGCGTCCAAACAGTGCACATACACAGGAATTTATCTGTTCCATGGTACAGAGGTGCTTTATAAATGGAGGTGGGCACGGCAACGAATTAACAGGGAGAGGTGAGCCAGATACCAGCCAAGGGTCAGGCTAGGCTCTTAGTGCCCGTGCACGAGCTGAGACCCTGCACGAGCCGAGCCCTGAAAATGATCAGTATGTAAATGATAAAGCAAACACCAAGAAAAATATGACAGTTGCTTCAAAATTTAATACATACCTATACATATTAGAATCAACCCCTCTTTCTCTTGCTTCAAGAGAGAGTTAAAAGATCTCCCAATCAACCGGCATCTCAACTAGTGGTTCACTAACCGCCCAGCAAGAAAGCATCTCTACGTTCTGCCCTCCTCGAACCTCCCCTGCAACTTCTCATATCCTATACTCAACCACAGATTTGACTTGATTTGATCTACCTGAGCTGATTTATCAAGTTAACTTGATATTTGAAAATTCACTGAGTTGTCATACCTTGTTACCTTGATGCAATCATGTACTGATGTAAAGCGCTCTGATACACTCTGGCTCTGCTACCGCTATATAAAACCCTTAAAATAAATAAATAAAGTGTATTTTCTTAACATGTCGAAACTTTGACATTAATACCGCACCTCATATCACTGCACAGAGAAGTACTTATTAAAAGTGATAGTTTTTAAACATAAACCATTAGTGAACTAAGATAAAGTTCCCATGTAAACCCTGTACATGGCCCAGAATATTATAGAGCTACATTATAGTCTAGTAAATCTAACACAAGAGATTTTTGTACAACTGGTATTCTGAACTCGCTTATTTGAAACTGCTTTCATAAAGAATAATAAAGACAAAGTTTTGATGAAATAAAATAATTGCCAACGATCACACAATTTAAGCGGGGCATCCATGATTTATCAAGGTTGTCTGGTTTTACTTTTAAAAAGTCAGTAACTAAAAAGGTAAATATTTGTATTTTCTTTATTTATGGTAAAGCTTTCTTTTTGCCTCTTTGCGCACTTTGTATGTGTCAGGTACTCGATCTGAAAGCATTAGAGCGCTTTATATGCGCACCAGTTACATTACACAGGGGCACTTTAATTTTTACAGGAATGAGGACATAAGTGATTTGCCCAGAATCACAGGGTGTTGTGCCTCAGCTGAGACTTGAAGTCTGCAGCTCTGGCAGTAATGATACATCCTGGGTACATGTGACGCTGCCAATAAAAGGGGCCAGGCGCACACGCATGGGCCAGTTCCAGACAATATACCACTGTGTCTGTGTCATGATTGTATCTGCATGAGGGCCTGACCCTTCCAGGAGTGTGATAGGCAGAAGCCTCTTGAATCTCCGCTTTTTATGGGCTCATAGTTCCAAGGCTTGAGCCAGGCTTCAGGCTCGAGCCTTGCTCAAGCCTTCACTGGCTCGCCTCCCCTTAGTAAAACAGTGAGAAATCAGAAACGCAGCATCCACCATATGGAAACGCTGCACCGCAGGACCGCCGGGCCATGCAAGGCAAACGTCATCCATCACAAGCAGACACCTCATCGTGAATAGTAGCTCTCTGAACCCCCACCCCCCTACTCCCCCTGTTATAACTCACGTCTGTGTTTTGCTTTCCCTGGTGTCTGTTTATCATACTGCTAAATCTTTCCAAGTTTCAGGGCCCATTATCTGCTTGCGGATTCGAAAGCTTCTTTTCAGATTATTAATGATAAATGTCCCTGCCTCTTTCCCATATCCACCCTCTTAGCGGGGTCAAGAGAGCGGAGCGCGCCAGGATGAAGATTCCATAGAGGGAGAGGGTTCCCAGGGAAATGACACACTAAAGGACGCCCCGCCCCCAAAGAGGGCGGGCTTCCTGTCAGAGGTATACATACCTGCGTCTTGGATATTGAACAGGCGATGCACGGCCCTGACTAGCCTGGGAGACATTCAGAGGTGGGTTAGGCAGAAAGATTTAGGTGGAGGAGACGAGCCACGGACAGCAGCCAAAACACCCGATGAAACAGTGCTTCAAAACTTAAACATGCAGCAGAAAGTATTATGAAAGTATGAAGCATGCATCTTGCTCACCACAATGTGAGCGCATGGGCCCGCGAGCGCCGACTTTGCTCCATAGCCCCACGTGCCCGTGTAAACACAAACGTGTTGACCTAATTAGTCAGGAGGAGAACTAATCCGAGCACCCGTAAAGGAAAGCATGCCTTTCATCTTTCACATTCCTCTTAAGAATAAGAATGCAATTTGTCTCGGCACACTTACGCCCAGCAGTCACTGATTTTACTATCTCGAAAAGTAATAATAGACTCACTGCTGCAAGGAACGGCGCTAGTTGCTGACACACTAAATAAGCCGTGTCAAATTAGATTACTGGATGGATTCTAAGACATTTGGATAAGTATAAGCGTGAGGATTATGTATATTACTACGGTACACGTTGGTTTCATAATCAAGCAAGTTTTTAATTGGCAGACGTTGTTTTAATCGCCCAATAACTACACTCCACGCTGTTACTTGAAGCGTAAAAGGCCATTTTATTAGGACAAGGTTGCAATCATTTAAACTTTATTAACAGTACATAACTGCAAGGAAATACTTTCCCCATCCCATACCACACATTCTCCGTTCAGCCTTCTCATAACCATCTCACCAGTTTGACTCTTCCTCCTTCCTCTCCCCATTCTCACCCTCACTTGCCCTCCGCGCATCCTCTGTTGAATCTCCTTCATTGCTTCTGCACCCCGCTATCAGTCACCCGTGTACCGTTCTCCCCCCCCAGGGGTGGATCCACCCGTATGTGACTCACCACCCTTCCAAAGTACCGTAGCGCCGCTACCCTAAAATGCGCAAACAAAACAGGTGATGGACCGAATGTGGATCAATGTCACACATTCACCCCAGTCTGAAGATCTGGGCCCAAATCCATCGTTTTTTTGCACTCCACACCACCCTGGGTTAGACAATGGCGATATGCAAATCAGCTCTGACCCTGTGCCCCATGGGAACAGTCCAGTCCGAACTACAAAAGCCATGTCCTTCCCAGAACGGAATCAAGCATCCGAGCACCGGACCGTTTTTTTTTTTTTTTTTTTTTTTTTGTAAAAATATACTTTATTTAAAATTATTTGTCAGGTTTACATTTTAAGCAGTCCCTTATATTTGGGTGCTGTACATTTAACCATTCTCAAAGAAGCGCATCAGGCTTTCTTTGGTGGTTTTCCATCAATATTTCTCATTTTACCCATCCAGACCAACTCCTGATTTTCCAGGTTTCCTTTGCCCACTCTTGTCCAAATCTATGGGTGTCTATGCACATGTAAGAGAACATTTTAGTAAAAACAAGTTTTTGGCATTCTTTTTCCGTGATTGCTTGGTGTTTGTACAAGGAAAGGTTCCTGTTTTCCCACATCGCCTCTTTCACACAGTTTATTATTCTCCATAGTGTCCTTTCTTTATTTGCATTGCAATTCATGCCCAACCCATATAGAACCAGTTCATAGGACAGGGATGCCTGTCCTGTTAATTCTTTAATGAGCTGTCCCATTGCCTTCCACATGCTTTGTGCTCCGCCGCAGTTCCAAATGAAGTGCATCAGGGATTCATCTGCTGCACAGCCTGGTGTTGGGCATCTTGCTGTTTTTGCCAGTTTCCTTGCATGTTGGAATTGCTTCACTGGTAGGCATTTGGATACCATCATCCATGCCAAGTCTTTCTGGGAGTTTGTCAAGTCTTTGTGGTTCACCATCTCCCAAACCTTCCCTGATTGCTTCTCTGATAAGTTGTTTACCATTGTCACTGAGTCCGTTTCTTTCAGTTCTTTGCTTAAGGCCATCTGGGGTGTGATGTCCTTCGCTTGAATTTGCCTCTCTTCCAGCTTCTTGAAGAAAGGTTTGATGCCTTTGTACGCAGGGGGTGGTTCTAGTAAAAAAGGCTTTGTATTGTCCAGTTTACATATTCCCTCTCTTGATAAGATGAAGCTTGTAGCAAACAGTGTGTAGGCAGCCACGTGTGAGTCTTTCTTTGCATTCCCCAATACGTTTTTAACAAAATGTGACATCAGGAAGTCATGGAGGTTTGGCAGGTCTTTCCCTCCTTTTGTGGGTAGTTTGAAAACTGTCTCTCTTTTTAGTTTTTCAATTTTTGACCCCCAAAAGAAGTTTGCAAAAAGTCTTTGTGTCACTTTTGTCCACCTGTATGATGGAGGGAAGATCATGGCAATAAACATCAGGATTGGTAGACATATTGCTTTCAGCACCAAGACTTTCCCTTCCATGGAAAGTGTTCTCGTCGTCCAGAGCGCCATTTTCTGCTTGAGCTTTGTCTGGATCTTCTCCCAGTTTATTTCTCCCTTCATGTCCTGTGAAAAAAGAATCCCCAGTATTTTTACTGGGTCTTTGGAAGGTTTCACTGGCAGCTGAGACAGTTTGTCCCACTGTCCCACCGTCATGCAGTGTGTTTTCTCCACATTCACCTGTAGCCCAGCTGCTAGGGAAAAGAGTTGGGTTATAAGGAAAGTTCTTTTTATGGATCTAGCGTCAGTGCAAGCAATGGTGACATCGTCCATGTATGCTACACATTTGACCTGTTTGCCTTGGCTGCCCGGTACCAGAGGGCCAGTTATGCACTTGTCCTTCCTGATGGCACATAGGAGAGGTTCAATTGCACATACAAAGAGTGCCGGTGATAAGGGGCATCCTTGTCTGACCCCCGATTCAATGTGGAACCCCTCAGATAGTGTACCATTTATAAGGACCTGGCTTTCACATCCAGTGTATATTAAGCCAATAGTTTGGATGAAACCTTCTGGGAATCCCATTTTCCTGAGCACTTTAAAAAGGTATTCATGACTTAGGGAGTCAAAGGCTTTCTGGAAATCAAGGGCCAAGATAGCTAGTGGATTCCCCCTGTCTTTCGCTAACCACAAGGTGTCTCTAATGATGGCCAAGCTGTCCCAGATTTTCCTTCCTGGGACCGCACATGTTTGGTCTGGGTGCACGATGAAGGCCAGCACCTTTCTGCATCTTCCTGCCTGGACTTTACTTAGGATCTTACTGTCCACATTCAAGAGGGTGATTGGCCTCCAATTGTTGATGTCCAGCTTGTCCCCCTTTTTCTCCAGCAGTTTGATGATGCCCTGTGGAAAGGAGGGGGGTAAAACATTTTTTTCCAAGCATTCTTTCAACAGACTCCAAAAATCCTTTGCAATAAGCCCCCAGAAAGCTTTGTAAAACTCCCATGGAAGGCCGTCTTGCCCAGGGGCTGATCCTTTTGGGGCTTCCTGAATGATTTGGAAGAGTTCTTCTCCTGAAATGGGGGTGGTTAGAAAATGTTGTTCCTCTTGGGATAAAGAGCTCTGCAAAGACCCTAGAAAATCTTCACATGCACCTATATCTGATGGCTCTTTTTTGTACAATTGGGAAAAAAAGGCTGTTGTTATTTTCCCTACTTTCTCTGTGCCCTTTTGTGTTTGTCCATTTGTGTCTTTCAGTTCATTCATTACCTTTTGCACTTGCTGTGCCTTTTTGAAAAAGAACCTTGAGCACTTTTCATCTTCCTCAAAGATCTTGACCCTGGAGTTAAAAATGTGTTCTTTCCCTCGTTGTTTCAGCCATTCTTTCAGTTCTGTTTTTGTTTTTTCTCTTTCCTCCCCTACTTCCATTCCACCCCTTTCCAGGTTTTCTAGTGTGATCATTCTTTGTTGTATTTCATCAAATTTTTGAAACTTTTCCTTGCTTTTGATCATGCTCTGTTTTCTGAAAAAAAGTTTTGTTTGTTTTTTTACCTCTTCCCACCATTCTGCTAAGGATGGGAAACTTTCCTTTCTGGTTTTTAAGTTGTTGTACATATCACTGTAATTTTTACATATATTTTCCTCTTGTAATAACAAGGTGTTCATTTTCCACACACCCCTCCCCATTTGACACATGTTTGAGATTTCAACGGTTGCTTTCAAGATTTGGTGGTCTGACATACCACTCTCGTTTGTTTCATAATTCCTTGCTTTTATATTTTTAGAGGTGAAAATGAAATCAATTCTTGATTTGACTTTGCCACTTTCTGCTTCCCATGTGAACCTTTGTTTTGACCCTGATGTTGCCCCTGTATCTGACAGTTGCAGATCTTTACACATGTTTTTGAGACATTTTGCAGACTTATCAATTTCGTAACAATTTTTCTTGCCACATCTGTCTGTGGGGTTTATGATGCAGTTGAAATCCCCTGTTAACACCATTGGGGTTGCACCTGCAATAAAAAGTGGGAGCATTTCAAACAGGGACATTCTTTCATTCTTGTCGGTTGGTGCGTAAATATTACAGACCTTAAAGGTGGTGTTTCTGTATTGTATGGTGACCATCATAGCCCTGCCTGGCTGTATAATTTTAGTATCAAGGATTGACATTTCTTTGTTTTTTATGAGAATGCCTATTCCAGCATTCTTGTTTCCACCCCCAGACCATTTGGAGGGGCCTTCTTCCCAATATTTGGATATGTGACTGTAGTCCGTTGAGTGGGGAATTGCACATTCCTGTAAACATATAATGTCCCCTTTTTGTACTTTGCAGAGCTCAAACACTGACGCTCTTTTCACTTGTGAGCCCATTCCTCGGGCATTCCATGATATGATGTTAAACATTATATTTGCAATGGTGATTACTTTGCACGATATACGATACATGTTAAACCTGAACATTTTCAAAGCTCAATGGCGACCAGATGCTGTCACATATTTGCTGATTGCTTTCACTATTTTGTGTCTCTTGCCCGCCAATTTCTTCTGCTCCCCCCAAGTATGGGGACTGTAGAAAAAGGTCTTTGTGGGGGGTTACTCCTACCTCTTGTGAGAATAAGCTATATCCTAGGTCTTCTGAGTCTGAGAGGTCCCCTAGTACACTATACCTGGACCCTGAGCAGTTCTCTCTTGGTAGAGTTTTCTTCCTATTTTCTTTCTGTTCTGTTGCGGCCGGACCACTTGGGTCCGCCGTTTGTTTTTTAATTTTGATTTTATTTCTTTTTTTAACCATCTGCATTTGGCCCTCAGTGGTTTTTGTTTCCTCTTCTGAGGAGGTCTGTTCTTCTCTTTCCCTTTTTTCCTGTGCCCTGTCCTTGGCTTCTTTGATGATGTTATATATATCTGTAGGGATAAGAGTACAATCTGAATCTATTTCCCTGTCTTCCACTTGTGAGTCTATGTCTGACATCCCTTTAACTTTCTTTTCACTTTCCACTATTTCTGTCACTTGAGTCTCCTCTACTACCTGTGTACTTTCCTTGGTTTGTTCCTGTTCTGCCTGTGGGGTAGGGGTAGGTTCAACCTGTATTACTTGTTTTTTTATGCTGGGTGTTTCCCCGGTGCCTCCATCACTAACTGTCTTAAAGATTAATGGTGCCAGTACTGCGGCATAAGGTTTACTATCCCCTGGCTGATGTTTGGCAGCTGCAGATGCCGCATATGAGAATCTTTGCTTTGGGCATGCTCTATAAAGGTGCTCTTTGGATCCACATAGGTTACATGATTTGGGGGCATTACATTCGGTGTGTTTGTGGCCTATGTCCCCACAGAACTTGCAACTCTCATTTTTAGGTTTCGAGGTAACACCTCTCATCAGCCCGGCTAGCTTGACTCCAGTGGTGTGGAGTGCCTGGGACCCACGTCTGAGCATCCCCAGCGCACTTAGGGCGGAATTTGCAAACAAAACAGGTGATGGACCGAATGTGGATCAATGTCACACATTCACCCCAGTCCGAAGATCTGGGCCCAAATCCATCGTTTTTTTGCACTCCACACCACCCTGGGTTAGACAATGGCGATATGCAAATCAGCTCTGACCCTGTGCCCCATGGGAACAGTCCAGTCCGAACTACAAAAGCCATGTCCTTCCCAGAACGGAATCAAGCATCCGAGGACCAGACCGGTTTCGAGGTAACACCTCTCATCAGCCCGGCTAGCTTGACTCCAGTGGTGTGGAGTGCCTGGGACCCACGTCTGAGCATCCCCAGCGCACTTAGGGCGGAATTTGCAAACAAAACAGGTGATGGACCGAATGTGGATCAATGTCACACATTGACCCCAGTCCGAAGATCTAGGCCCAAATCCATCGTTTTTTTGCACTCCACACCACCCTGGGTTAGACAATGGCGATATGCAAATCAGCTCTGACCCTGTGCCCCATGGGAACAGTCCAGTCCGAACTACAAAAGCCATGTCCTTCCCAGAATGGAATCAAGCATCCGAGGACCGGACCGGTTTCTAGGTAACACCTCTCATCAGCCCGGCTAGCTTGACTCCAGTGGTGTGGAGTGCCTGGGACCCACGTCTGAGCATCCCCAGCGCACTTAGGGCGGAATTTGCAAACAAGACAGGTGATGGACCGAATGTGGATCAATGTCACATATTCACCCCAGTCCGAAGATCTGGGCCGAAATCCATCATTTTTTTGCACTCCACACCACCCTGGGTTAGACAATGGCAATATGCAAATCAGCTCTGACCCTGTGCCCCATGGGAACAGTCCAGCCCGAACTACAAAAGCCATGTCCTTCCCAGAACGGAATCAAGCATCCGAGGACCGGACCGGTTTCGAAGTAACACCTCTCATCAGCCCGGCTAGCTTGACTCCAGTGGTGTGGAGTGCCTGGGACCCACGTCTGAGCATCCCCAGCGCACTTAGGGCCCAGATCTTTGGACTGGGGTGAATGTGTGACATTGATCCACATTCTGTCCATCACCTGTTTTGTTTGCAAATTCCGCCCTAAGTGCGCTGGGGATGCCCAGACGTGGGTCCCAGGCACTCCACACCACTGGAGTCAAGCTAGCCGGGCTGATGAGAGGTGTTACCTCGAAACCGGTCCGGTCCTCGGATGCTTGATTCCGTTCTGGGAAGGACATGGCTTTTTTAGTTCAGACTGGACTGTTCCCATGGGGCACAGGGTCAGAGCTGATTTGCATATCGCCATTGTCTAACCCAGGGTGGTGTGGAGTGCAAAAAAACAATGGATTTGGGCCCAGATCTTTGGACTGGGGTGAATGTGTGACATTGATCCACATTCTGTCCATTACCTGTTTTGTTTGCAAATTCCGCCCTAAGTGCGCTGGGGATGCCCAGACGTGGGTCCCAGGCACTCCACACCACTGGAGTCAAGCTAGCCGGGCTGATGAGAGGTGTTACCTCGAAACCGGTCCGGTCCTCGGATGCTTGATTCCGTTCTGGGAAGGACATGGCTTTTGTAGTTCGGACTGGACTGTTCCCATGGGGCACAGGGTCAGAGCTGATTTGCATATCGCCATTGTCTAACCCAGGGTGGTGTGGAGTGCAAAAAAACGATGGATTTGGGCCCAGATCTTTGGACTGGGGTGAATGTGTGACATTGATCCACATTCTGTCCATCACCTGTTTTGTTTGCAAATTCCGCCCTAAGTGCGCTGGGGATGCCCAGACGTGGGTCCCAGGCACTCCACACCACTGGAGTCAAGCTAGCCGGGCTGATGAGAGGTGTTACCTCGAAACCGGTCCGGTCCTCGGATGCTTGATTCCGTTCTGGGAAGGACATGGCTTTTTTAGTTCGGACTGGACTGTTCCCATGGGGCACAGGGTCAGAGCTGATTTGCATATCGCCATTGTCTAACCCAGGGTGGTGTGGAGTGCAAAAAAACGATGGATTTGGGCCCAGATCTTTGGACTGGGGTGAATGTGTGACATTGATCCACATTCTGTCCATCACCTGTTTTGTTTGCAAATTCCGCCCTAAGTGCGCTGGGGATGCCCAGACGTGGGTCCCAGGCACTCCACACCACTGGAGTCAAGCTAGCCGGGCTGATGAGAGGTGTTACCTCGAAACCGGTCCGGTCCTCGGATGCTTGATTCCGTTCTGGGAAGGACATGGCTTTTGTAGTTCGGACTGGACTGTTCCCATGGGGCACAGGGTCAGAGCTGATTTGCATATCGCCTTTGTCTAACCCAGGGTGGTGTGGAGTGCAAAAAAACGATGGATTTGGGCCCAGATCTTTGGACTGGGGTGAATGTATGACATTGATCCACATTCTGTCCATCACCTGTTTTGTTTGCAAATTCCGCCCTAAGTGCGCTGGGGATGCCCAGACGTGGGTCCCAGGCACTCCACACCACTGGAGTCAAGCTAGCCGGGCTGATGAGAGGTGTTACCTCGAAACCGGTCCGAACCTCGGATGCTTGATTCCGTTCTGGGAAGGACATGGCTTTTGTAGTTCGGACTGGACTGTTCCCATGGGGCACAGGGTCAGAGCTGATTTGCATATCGCCTTTGTCTAACCCAGGGTGGTGTGGAGTGCAAAAAAACGATGGATTTGGGCCCAGATCTTTGGACTGGGGTGAATGTGTGACATTGATCCACATTCTGTCCATCACCTGTTTTGTTTGCTACCCTAAAATGGCACGCTAAGACAGATCCAATCCCAAGCCCTCCATGTAACCTGTGGGTTGGGTGGGTGGACAAACTTTTCTGTCTAATCCTCCCGGTGGTGCTAAGGTGTCAGGAAGAGGCCGGATCCTCCTCTCCTGACACCTTATATGCATTCCTAACTCCCGCCCCTTCCGTAATCATCTAACCCTCCCTCACATTGTCCTTCTGGCCATCGAGCGCATAGCCCCAGGGGAAGACTGGCCTGAGACCTTCACTTCCCCCGGGGGCCACCATCGCGCAATAACTACACTCCACGCTGTTACTTGAAGCATAAAACGCCATTTTATTAGGACAAGGTTGCAATAATTTAAAACTTATTAACAGTACATAACTGCAAGAAAATACTTTCTCCATCTCATACCGACATATTCTCCGTTCAGCCTTCTCAAAACTATCTCACCAGTTTGACTCTTCCCCTTTCACTCAGTGACCTCCTTCCTCTCCCCATTCTCACCTTCACTTGCCCTCCAAGGATCCTCGCCCGCCTACATTCACCCATGTACCGTTCTCCCCCCTGAGGGGTGGATCCGCCCGTATGTGACTCACCACCCCTCCAAAGTACCGCCAACCAGGGAACCCCCGTAGGGTGGTTCCCTGCCCCCCGCCCCCAGTTCCCGGACACCTTTCGCCTCCCATCAGCCGACCCCGCAGCACCCGGTGCACGACCAATCCACCACCTAAACTTGTTTCCCTTAGGAAATTACTATTGTTGTGACAGTCGTTGGTCGCGAAAGGTGCCAAAACTACTCTATACCACTCACGCCTCCAGTTCCAGTGCACCTAAAGTTTCCCACACTGTGGCTCCCGGTGGATGACCATCCACCACTGCAACGTGTGTCCCGTGGAACCATTAACATTTCAAGCCAAACTTTGTCCAGACAAAGCGTCCCCCATCGTGGTGAGTGACCATCCACCACCTAGACCTGCATCATGCATAAACCAGTTACACGTTCGGGCTAAACCTATGTCCATGAAAGGTGCCACCACGCGGTGAACGACCATCCACCGCCTGTACCTGCATCTCGTGTAACAAGTAACCTGGTCAGACAAATCCTTGTATGTGAAAAAATGGGCCCCCGACTCATCGCGGTGAACGACCATCCACCCCCTAAACTGCGGGCCTTGTAATAAAGAAACATCCGGGCCAACCCTCGGCCATAATAGGTGTCTCCTGTGAAACAAAACCTCCTGTTCCCCCTGGAGGCAGTCTTGTGAGAAGTTAGCCTGGTATATGATGTCCACTATTCTAGTGGGCACCTTGCAACAAGCTAAACAACCCTTATGATGGTGGATGTAAAGTCAACCTTATGGACCAGCAGTCTTAGGCTAAAACTTCAGAGAGCATGTGAAGCAAGCTGTTTTACCAATTATAATCCCTTGAATACCAGATGAAAGGACACCACACAAGGTATATACAAAATATATATGTATTTATTACTAACACAACCCCTCTGAACTCTTTATGAGGTCAGAGATCGAAATACATTACCAGTTACTCATTAAGCATACTTTAAGTTGCACAAATACAATTCTGCCCTAGGGGCCTCACAAACCATATACTAAGTAAGTGGTATAAGAACCACTTCAGGAATAATGAATAGGCCTAGAGCCTAGGGAATCGCTGGGGCTACACTGGACAACTAAGGGATTGGAAGTAGGAGGCCCACGGGAGACACGTGCAGTGTCTAAACACAGTCACGGGTTACCATAGAGTTATAATGTGAACGTAAAAGTTACAAAGTAGTAGATTCAGGACCCTTCTGGATGGACAACGGTAAAACCCTTTTAAACGAGGACACTTTGAGAGTCAACACCCACGGGAGCACCGGAGTAATCGAGTTACCTCACCCAGGGAATCCGGGTGCATAGGTGTTCTTTCATGTCGGGTTTTGTCGCTGTTTCCTATGGAGAGCTGCAAAGAAGTGCTGCAGGCGACCAGGAGAAAAGTGTCCGGGTGGATCCAAGGGTGGATGGAAGATGTGAAGAACCTGACAGCAGAGGGGAAAGAGTCTCGGTCACTAGCCAGTGACCATGAATGAACCAGGAAGGAACCAGGCGATGTTTCAGGTGAAGAAGGTGAAGCTTGTCTCTGCAGCGACGAGGACCAGTAAGTGTCGACGACAACCAGGAGCTGGATTCGAGCTATACCATGAAGGATCTACATGACTGCGGTGTCGGTATCCGGATTGAACCCAATAAGCCTTGGCAAAAACAATCCACACAGGAAAGGAAGATTGGCTTCAGATCAGAGCAGCAAGGTCTGGGGAGCTTCTCCTTTGCAGGGAAGCTGGAGCGAGCCCAGTGCAACCAGGCAAGTTGTGTAGTTTCAAAAGGAAGTCTTCAGAGGGTTAACTAGCCAACGGGCTAGCAACCAAGAAGACGCGTCGAGCTGAAATGCAAGAGCAGGACCCACGCAGCACTCGTGGAGTGTGAGGGCTGAGCTTCGGTGCGAATGGCGCTCAGGTCTGGGGCTTCTCAAACCCCAATGCGCAACTTTGAGGATGCCTCAGAAGCTGCAACGTTTAGCAAGGAGCAGGTGGTTACACCCCTTTCCCTTTGAACAGTTTTGTGCCAGAGCTGTGGCTGGAGTGCCCTAGCAACTTGTTTGAACCGGGGTTATGCATGGAGCACCTTGTGTGCCTCAGGCAGCATCTGGAAAAGCATTTTTCCATTGAACCCACCCTGGCCCAATACACTACAGGCTGTCTGGGGAGGTGGTACCACCTCCCTCGACAGGAAACCTATTGTCCAGGTCTCCCTTGCCGGAGTTTCGTCCAGCTGCAGGAGGTCAGACTTGTGTCTGTGGCAGCAGCATCCATTTTGTGATGCTGAGGCTCTGTTTTACTTTAACCGGATAAAGCAGTAACTACATGTCTTCTCCCTCTAGAAGGGTGGAATTCTACCCCCGCCGCCAGAACTGGTGGGGGTAGTATTCCAAAGTGTTTGACACCTTACACAACATGTTTTGATAAAGCCAAACCAAAGATAGCACTAACCGCGAGGATTATAATGCACTTAAGAGTATATGGTATGGCTATATCATAGAACAGCTATAAGGACATGGTTCCAAAAGCTGCAGAAGGACTCAGCTCATGCTAGAGCACCCTCTCACATAATACCAAGCACTCTGCCTTCAGGATTGTCAAGGCCTGCCATAGGAGTGATTTATAGGTATATATGTGTCTATATATAAGGGTAGATATAGGTATACTATATCTAAGCAAGGGGTGATTACACCACCTTGCCCAAGCTGAGTGATCAGCCTGTTGTATCAGTTTGGATGGCCAGCCAGGGGTGGCATAATACATGCTGCAGGCCCTGGTAAACCTTGTGTCAGGAACCAAGAAAGGGTCACACAGCGTGGGCGTTTTCATGTGCGGTTTCGGCCCCAAACACCATCTGGAGCTGGAAAACGAGCAGAGTCTAACTCTAATATGGCTGCATTGCTGACCCGTGATGAGCGCTCAATGAGCGTTCCAGTCATTGTTTAGAATTCTATCGTCCAGGTGAAGCGCGCTGGGAAGTGCGCACTTCACCGTCAACCGTCAGCGGAGCAGCAGCTGAGTTCCCGAAATCCGTTTGTTGAGGAGAATTTTCGCGTTTCCATTCTGAGAGCAAACAGCTGTTTGCTTGTTGGAATATCTTCAGAGAGAATTCCAGTGTCCAAGGAGTTGGAGGGCGTTCGGCAAAAATTATCAGTGAGGAGTCGGAGGGTGGTTGAAGCACGGAGGGCTAGGATAGGATTGTATATAAAATAGCTCTTTCAACGTATTTAGTGACTAAAAAGGCTGAGAGGAAATAACTAATTGTTTAGTGTTATAAGGTTCAACCTTCATTCAGGAACCGCACATTTTGACATAGCAAGAACGAGTCGAGGCGCATGACTACAGACACTTTTGGTTTAGTTCTTTTGAATTCCCACAAGGAATCTTACATTTACGAATATTAGAGTGAATGAAGAAACACAAGGAAAAGACATACGAATAAATACTTACCTAAGAATTCCGGAACCCCACATACAACGAAGCTTCAGCAGTAGGTCAGGTGAGAAGTCACTAGGGAAGAAGAATAAGAGAAATTAATGTTAGAAAGCAAATAAGTAAGCAATAAATATATATAATATCATTACAGAACCACATAGACCTTCAAGGCAAAACAAGAATAAGATTACTGAAGCAATAGAAGAGAAGCACAGGCGCACAACACTTCGGGTAGGTAAAAAGAGTATTATAGAATAGGAGTCGTGAGAAGTTAGGGAGAAACTGCATAACCTTTCTTTATTACAGCTACACAAGTCAAGCAGTAGAAGACCAGGCAAGAAGTAAGAAGACTCAGAGGGGTATCCAGGTGGCCGAAGAAGACGGGCGCAGTCTCTTCTCTTTTCTGTCCAAATCCCCTTTCCCCGCCGCCGTCTGCTTGGCGCCTTGCATTTAGTAAAGTTGCAGGGGCTGGGGGGATAGTGGTGCGGACTTGGGAAAACGGCATCGTTCTGCTCCTGCGCAAGTTGGCTGGAATAAAAAGCATCTCTGACACCTTGGATGCGCCTATGCCCTGGGTGCCTATGGTACACTATACAGGGGCTCACAAAGGTGACCCAATTCCCAATTAGGTATGTACCTAAAGTACATGGTATCAATTTAGAGAGAAAACAGCTGGGCTGTGGGTCTGATTAGCAGGCCCACAGTCGCACTAAAGTCGAAAAACCAGAGAATCACAGAAAAAAGTGGGGGTGACCATAGGAAGCAGACCCTCCTCTCCTATACAAACCCCCCCCCCCCCAAACGCAGGGACATTAAATTAACCTTGAGCAGATGAGTCTTCATGTTCTTAGTGGAAATATCTGGAGAGTCCATCTGAATTGCCATGGTCAGTTCCAGGTCTATGTTTCACTGTAAAGTCCATCCCCTGTAGGGAACTGGACCACCTGAGCAGTTTGGGATTTTCACCCTTCATCTGATTTAGCCACAAGAGGGGCTTATGGTCTGTCTGAATCTTGAAGTGAGTACCAAACAAGTAGGACCTCAGCTTCTTCAGGGCCAAAACCACAGCAAAGACCTTCCTCTCTATAGCTGACCAACGTTTCTCTCTAGGGGTCAGCCTTCTGCTAATAAAAGCTATTGGCTGGTCTTGACCATCTTTATTCAATTGTGAAAGAACAGCTCCCACACCCAACTCAGAAGCATCTGTTTGGACAATGAATTCTTTGGAGTAGTCTGGACTTTTCAGAAAAGGTGCAAAGCACATGGCCTGCTTCAGGTCATCAAATGCCTTCTGACAGCTTACTGTCCACTGAACTTTCTTTGGCATTTTCTTTGAGGTTAGGTCATTAAGTGGTGTCACAATGGACCCATAGTTCTTAACAAACTTCCTGTAGTAACCAGACAGGCCCAAGAAAGCTCTGACCTGTGTCTGGGTGGTTGGAGGAGTCTATTCCTTTATGGTCTGCATCTTGCTCTCCAGTGGTTGAACCTGACCTCCACCTACAAGGTGGGCCAGATACACAACCTTACTCTACCCTATCTGGCACTTAGTAGCCTTGATAGTTAGGCCTGCCTTTGGCAGGGCCTCCAAAACTTTCTTTAGGTGGATCAGGTGACCTTCCCAAGTGGAGTATTATCAAGATAAGCTGCACAGTAGCCATCCAGACCTGGGAGGACATGGTTCACCAACCTTTGGAATGTGGCAGGTGCATTCTTCAAACCAAAGTGCATCACCACAAATGGATAATGTCCTCTTGGGGTTGAAAATGTTGTTTTGGCTTTTGCATCATCAGATATTCTAATCTGCCAGTAGCCAGCTGTCAAGTCAAATGTGCTCAAAAACTTGGCAGAAGCCAATCTGTCAATGAGCTCATCTGACCTTGGTATTGCGAGGGCATCTGTCCTAGTGACAGCATTGAGACCCCTGTAGTCCATACAAAACCTCATCTCTCTCTTACCATCTTGGTTGTGAGGTTTAGGCACTAGCCGCCATATTCATGAAAATCGGCATTTGCGATTCTGAAATAGCGAAAAATAGCGAATCGCTATTCAGAAATCGCAAATCCGAATTCATGAATAATTGCGATAAAAAAAGCGATTCGCACGCGATCGCAAAATCCGATAGCGATCCGATTGAAATTGCGATTAATCGCAGATTAATCGCAATTTCGGCCTACCCGCGGCTGGACTGCGATCTCGCAAATAGCGATATCGCTATTAGCGATATCGCTATTTGCGAGATCGCAAACTCGCGAGATCGGGAAAACGGGAAGTCGCATTTCGAGCCCAGTGATGACATCACAACCAGGAAGCTGCCGGTTCCCAGCACCATTTTGCACATTGAGGCACAGAGACAGGGAGCACATAGGAGAGCTGCTGCACATCTTGGCTAGTAGAGTGATCCACAGAGCCACAACCCATACCATGGCTGAGGAAGCTGCACCTGGGACCAGCAGCTCGTCTGGGACAAAGCGAAAGCTCAAATTCTCCGAGCAGGAGCTGGAGCACCTAATCGAGGGTGTTGTGGCTAACCACGACCAACTGTTCGGTGCCAATTCGCGGAGGGTCCCAGAAATGGAGAAGAGGCGCATATGGCAGGGGATAGCCTCAGCAGTAAACTCGGTGGGAGTGGCGGCCAGGTCCCTGGAAGAACTTAAAAAGCGGTGGTACGACCTCCGAGGCCGTGCCAAGGAGAAGGTGGCGGCACGCCTTGGGGAGTCCTCGGGCACAGGAGGAGGAGGTCCAACGGTACCACCGAACACCGCCCTGGAGGACCAGGTTGAAAACACCCTGGAGAGGGAGGCCTGTGTGGGTTTCACTACACTGGACTCATCCGGCCCCACACAAGACACCCAAGGTAAGTGGCATGCGACTGCGACCCTGCCCCCTATGGATGTCCATGACCAAATAGGCTCCCCCAATGTCCCACAGGCATGTCATAGTTGCACATCAAAGAATGTCCTGAAGCATTGTGGGAAATGTAGTCTGGCCACAATGTTGTAGTACCACAATGCAGCCAGTCAGGTCCTAATGCACACAAAGCCACTGCCATTCAGGGAATGTCACCCAGCATGCATGTAGCAACTGCACATCTGCCAGATGCATACAACTAATGGTCCACCACTTACCCCCACAGGTGGCGATACCAGTGACAGTGACAGGCTGGTGATCGACGACAGCGTCCCGGAGGTGGAGGTGCCAACACCTACCCAGGCACCAGCCCCTTCCGCTGCAACTGCACCATCAGCAACTACCACCAGCAGCGTCCCACCTGCAACTGCTGCAGCGCCCTCATCCGCTGCCATGGCCCCCTGCCACCGCTGCTCCTCCCAGAGCTGCAGCCAGGTCAGTCACTCCTGTGGCCCCTGCAGCAACAGCTACTGCCACACCAGCAGGCACACCCCCTGCGACTACCTCACCTGCAACACCGGCGGCCTTACCCCCAGCCTTACCCCCAACAGCTGGCGCCTCAACATCCGGGGCTGCGCCACTGTCCACTCAGCCCCCAGCCTCACAATCAGGCCAGCAGGGCAGGCGTGGCAGGTCACGCCAGCGCTCCACAGCTGCTACCAGGCGGGCCAATGGTGATGGACTGGCGCGGCTCAGCATCGAGAGACGGATGCGGCGCATACACCAGCGCCAGGCTCGGCAGCAGGGAGCAATTCAGCTCCAACTACACAACATTGGCCGCAACGTGGCATCTGTTGCTACCCACATTGAAGGCATGAGGGCCGACCTGGCCGGTGTGGGAGATGGAATGGCCCGCATTGCAGCAGCCGTGGAGGCCAACACCCGTGCCATGTATAGAATGTGCGGTGGGCAACGCCGGCACCACCGCCAACTGTTGACCCAGCTTGGCACCTACAGCAGGGCAAGCTATGTGTCGGCAAATGCCACATCCCTATTGGCGCGGCGCTGTCTGACACAGCAGCACACTGTCATCCAGTGCAGTGTGGACATGACGAGGGTGCTGGAGACCCTCACCACGGCTGTCGTGGCTCTTCACCCTCCACCTATTCCATCTGTTGTGGGGGGTGATGATGCGAGTGAGGGGGCGTCCAGCCTGAGCTCACAATCAGCCTCACAGGCCCCACTACCCACCCGCAGCACCAGGACCCCCCCATTGCCTGAAGCCCCGGAGGAGGAAGCCCCTCAGAGGCGTTATGGAGGAACACGCTCTAGGCACACCTAGACAACTGTACATCACCACTGGCACAGGCTGAGGTCAAGCCTGCCATGCACAGCAGTATGGCGTAATACTGTTTGTTGGACTAATTTGGCACAGACCCTTATATTTCATTTTGTGAATTGAACACGTACTTTTATTTTGAACTTTGGCACAGACCCTTATATTTCATTTTGTGAATTGAACACGTACTTTTATTTTGAACTTTGGCACAGACCCTTATATTTCATTTTGTGAATTGAACAAATACATTTATTTTCATACACACATTAGCGTTGTGTCATCATTACATTTTGCATGCATTGTTGATTTGTGGGGTGATGGCAGTGGTTGTACTAGAAACTGTTCACTGTGATGTGGTTGCGACGTCTGTGACCTTCTGCTGGGTTCTCCCCTTGTGCATGGCGTGCATGTGCAGGTGGCCGGTTGTCCCCCTCAGATTCACTGCCAGAGATGTCAACAGGTATCCGGCGCTTGGTTGCAATGTTATGTAGTATTGCGCAGACAGCCACTATGCGGCAGCACTTTTCAGGGCTGTAATACATGGCCCCACCTGTCTTGTGCAGTATGCGGAACCTGCTCTTGAGCAGGCCAAATGTCCTTTCTATGCAATTCCTTGTCCGTATGTGAGCAATATTGTAGCACCGTTGCTGGGGTGTAGCAGGGTTGAGGTATGGGGTCAGGAGGTATTCACGGAGGGCGTAGCCACTGTCACCTGAATGAGAGGAGCAGATGGTGATTGGCTGTGCTGCGCTGTTACATCTTTGCAATGTGACATTTCAATCAAAGTGTACTTACCAAGTAGGTGTCCTTCCCCAAACTCTCCCCTGACCAGTCGTGTGTGGAGTCCGCTGTGCCGGAAAATGAAGGAGTCATGGGTACTCCCTGGGTACCGTGAGACGATGTCAGTGATGTATGTCTTGGCATTGCAGACCATCTGGATGTTGAGGGAGTGGTAGCACTTTCTATTGCGGAACATATACTCCATGCCAGCTGGTGGGCAGATGGCGACGTGGGTACAGTCTATACATCCGAGCACATGTGGAAAATGGGCTACATTGTAGAATTGTAGCTTTGTCATGTCCAATTCCTGTTGGCTGGCGGGGAATTTGATGTGACGGTGTAGCTGGGTGAGCATGGCGTCAACAAAAGTGTTGAGGCAGCGTGACATGGTGGGCTGGGATATTCCCCCAGCAGCCGCTACTACCCCCTGGAAACTTCCGGAGGCCAGGAGGTGAAGGCTACAAAATACCTGCACATGTGTAGGCACCGCATTGGTATGGTTTGTTGGGTGCTGCATCAGGGGGGTCAAGGTCCTGTATTAGCTGCATTATCATTTCCCCATTCAGCCTGTATTTAGCATATATCTGCTCTCTGGTTTGGCCCAGCAAGGTGACCCGCTGGCGGAATATCCTGTCCTGGATCCTGCGTCTCCTCCGTGCTAATCGCTGTAGCCTGCGACGCCTCACCACCATGTACATTCCTGGCATTGTGGGACTCCTAATGCTGCTGCTGCTGATGGTCCTTATGTGTGATTGGTCAGGCCAGTACCTGTTGGTGATAGGACAACGGTTTTTTGAAATTTTTTTTCAATGGCTTTCATGGTTACCACCTGCTTTGAGTTGTCCTTATTTTGCGCCGTGCAAATAGCGATTTTGGGTTTTTTCGCTATTTGCGAATTTTCTTGAATGCCGATAGCGATTTTTTTTTGCGAATTCGCTATTATTTTCGCAGATTCCGTGGTGTGTCGCTATTTCCGAATCGCTAATGCTCAGCGGCAGGGATTCTGCGATTATATTAGCGAATTCGCAAATATGTGTTTGCGAATTCGCTATTTTGTTGTTGAATGCCGATTACGAAAATTGCGCCCGCATTTGCGTTTTCGCAGCGATTGCGGGCGCAATTTCACTTCATGAATCAGGCTGTAGGACTACAGGACTGGTTCAAGGGGCTCTCTGAGGGCTCAATAACTCCCAACTCCAACATCTTTTGGACTTCTGTCCTGATAAAGTCCCTGACATGATCAGGTTGCCTGTAGATTTTACTCTTCACAGGCAGACCATCTCCCAGTTCTTTGAAGACAAAATTGAGGGGATATATAAGAAAATCATGCAAGTCTCAGGCCCTCCAAAGAATGTGGCCTCTGAAACTTCCCCTATGATGAGCCTTGGGAATACCCTGCATGTAATTCCAGAAATAACCTTACAGCAACTGACCACTCTTATTAACAATATGAAGACCGGATCCCCCAACGACTTGATTCCTGCTAAAATGATCTCTTCCCTGACAGAATCTCTAGGCCCCTCTATTCATAAGCTAATAAATCTCTCCTTTGCCGAAGGAAAACTCCCACAACATTGGAAAGAAGCGGTTGTGAACCCCATCCGCAAAAATACCACCTTACCCTGGTCAGAGCTCTCCAACCTTCGCCCTATTTCCCTCCTCCCTTTCATTAGCAAACTGGCTGAGAAACACGCTAATACCATCATCTCCAGCTTTATCGAGGCGACAGGGGGCCTGGACCAATCACAATCTGGGTTCAGGCCCAACCACAGCACTGAATCAGCCCTCCTCTCGGTGACTGACAAGATCAAAATGTCACAGGATAGAGGGGGTTCCATGATTCTAGTGCTGTTGGACCTGTCTGCGGCCTTTGATACCGTGTCCCATAACATCCTTCTCAGCCGTTTGCAGGGAGTGGGGATTGGAGGCTTAGCACTATCCTGGCTGGAGAGTTTCCTTTCCGGGAGGTCGTAATCTATCAGCCTTGGCCCCTATCGTTCCATCTCGAGGGTGCTCACGAAAGGGGTGCCACAGGGCTCTTGCCTTAGCCCTACATTGTTCAATGTTTATGTGGCCCCCCTCGCTGAGATTGTGCGGAAGTACGGGTTCACACCGGTCTCCTACGCTGACGACACCAGCTCCTCTACCCTTTTAGCTCCCTTGGCCCTAAAGTCAAGGAAAACTTTGCTGAGGGTATGAGGGCAGTGTCACATTGGATGGCCGCAAACTGCCTCCAATGTAACGTTGCAAAAACAGAGATCATGCTCTTCGGCAAAGCAAATCTTTTGTGGTCTCCCGATTGGTGGCCGCCATCCAACATCAAAGCCACATGTCAAAAATTTAGGGGTAAAAATTGACCAAAAACTAACCCTTAAGGAGCATACCAACCATATTGCAGGATTGTGCTTCCATACCATCGGCCTCTTAAGACGAGTCTTCCCGTACCTTCCTGATACCTATAGGAAGACACTCGTACAGGCTTTGGTTACTAGCCGCCTGGACTACTGCAACGCCCTGCTGACACTTGCTAACGCAGATGCAGTGGGACGTTTGCAGGTAGTCCAGAATACGGCGGCTAGACTGGTCATGAGTGCACCACCTAGGACTCCCTCCAAGCCCCTGTTGGAGGAGCTGCATTGGCTCCCTATACGGCAGCGAATCAGTTTTAAAATGTGTTGCACAGTCCACAAGTGCTTATATGGAGATAGTCCTAAATATCTCTCTCAATCACTGGAGCTGTATCAACCTTGCCGGTCACTTCGCTCAAGCAATCAAGCCCTCTTGAAACCACCTGTTACAAAAAAATCTAGACAGGGAGACCGAGCATTTTCTTCAGTCAGCCCCGCTCTGTGGAACAAACTTCCCACTGATTTGAGAATGACTACCAACCACCTGTCCTTTAGAAAGTCACTAAAAACCCTCCTCTTCCGGGAAGCATTCCAACTTCACTAATCACCTTCACTGTATCTGCTAATGTCTCTGGTGAGCAAAGCGCGGAGATACCCTTACGGGATTGATTCCTGCGCGATATAAGAAATTAAAATTAAAATTAAATTAAATGGGTGCACCAGTTTGTCTGACTTGGAGTCAGTGAAAACATATGTCTATAGGACTGGAGAACTTGTCTGCAGTCCTGCTGCTGTTGGTCAGTGAGGCTGCCTGCCAAGGCTATACCATCAACTGAACCATCATCAGGGTTCTGAGAAAGCAGGTCTGGGAGAGGGTCACTCTCTTCATCCTTTCCCTCATCTGTAGCCATGAGCAAGCCCATGTCTGCCCTGTCAACATAGGTTTCAGCCTGTTGACATGAAGCACCCTGTGGGGGCTCCTAGGAGTTCCAAGGTCAATGAGATAGGTTACCTCTCCCTTCTGTTCAACAACAGTGTGGGGTC
This sequence comes from Lissotriton vulgaris, assembly GCF_964263255.1. NCBI lineage: Eukaryota > Metazoa > Chordata > Amphibia > Caudata > Salamandridae > Lissotriton > Lissotriton vulgaris. The sequence goes on from NC_141695.1 coordinate 1,239,086,893, forward strand.
CAGACCATTTGTCTTGGAGTGCTGCTGGGCCACTGGCTCCAACACCCACACTTTCTGTCCTGGCTGGTAAACAGTCAGCACAGCCTTTTGGTCATGCCAGGCTTTCTGAAGTTCCTGGCTAGCCTCAAGGTTTTTGGATGCCTTTTTCATGTACTCGGCCATCCTGGAGCGGAGACCAAGTACATAGGCCACAATGTCTTGTTTAGACTTTTTGAGAGGTAACTACCATCCTTCCTTGACCAGAGACATGGGTCCACTTACAGGGTGCCCAAATAGAAGTTCAAAAGGGCTGTAGCCAACCACCTTCTGTGGGACCTCTCTGTAAGCAAACAAAAGGCAGGGCAGAAGGATGTCCCATCTTCGCCTAAGCTTTTCAGGTAAACCCTTGATCATGACCTTGTTAAATCTTTCAACCAGACCATTGCACTGTGGATGGTAGGACGTGGTGAACTTGTAGTTCACTCCACACTCTTTCCACATAGCAGTTAGGTACCCAGACATAAAGTTTACACCTCTGTCTGAGACAACCTCCTTCGGAAAACCCACTCTTGAGAAAACTCCCTGGAGGGCTCTTGCCACAACAGGTGCTGTTGTGTTCCATAGGGGAATATCTTCTGTGTATCTGGTGGCATGATCCACTACCACCAGAATAAACCTGTGCCCAGATGCTGTTTGGGGATCCATTGGTCCAACTATGTCTATCCCAACTCTTTCAAAGTGGACTCCCACCACAGGTAGTGGTATTAGGGGGGGCCTTTGTGGTGCCACCTGATTTGCCACTGGCTTGGCAGGTGACACAGGAGCGACAAAACTCCTTGGTATCTTCTGACATGTGGGGCCAGTGAAAGTGAGGGACAAGCATGTCCCAAGTCTTGTTCTGGCCAAGATGTCCTGCTAAGGGAATATCATGGGCTAAGGTAAGAAGGAAGCCCCTGAATGCCAAAGGTATGACCAACCTCCTGGAAGCACCAGGCTTGGGGTCTCTAGCCTCTGAATACAGGAGCCCTTCATCCCAATAAGTCTTATGGGTACCTGTAGCATTCCCAGCAGCTTGCTGTCTGAGGGGTTCAAGAGAGGGGCAGTCCAATTGCGCCTCCCTCAGGTCTGCCCTTGAAGGTCCCCCTGACCCAAGAAACTCAACCTGATCAGGCTCAAGCTCTTCTAGGACAGTTCCTTCTTGGGTCTCACAGTCAGCTTCCAGGGAAGACTAATCCTCATTCTGAGGCAAGGGGGAAGGCACTGCCTTAACCCTACTGCTCTTTCTCTTGGTAGGCAACTGGCCCATAGTTTCAGGATCCAGGGCTTGTTCAGTTTTGCACTTTTTTGGCCTGTGACCTGGTCACAAGAAGGACATATGCTGATATGCCTAACATCTCTGCATAGATCCTATGCTCCACTTCAGACCAGACTGAAGATTCCAGATCATTGCCCAACAAACATTCTATAGGGAGGTCTGAACTAACAAGTTTTTTTAGGCCAATTACCCCTCCCCAGGATAAATTAACAATTGCCATACTATGGGTGGTAGTGACATTGCTTGCATTGGTCACTAGGTAATCGCCACCTAGTATTATCTGTCCAGGGTCCACAAAGTTAGGCGTCACCATGGTGACACTGGCACATGTGTTCCTGTAGGCCTGAGCCACTTTATTATTAACTAACAGCCCGTCCCGACTTTGTACGGGTATGATTTGCTGCCGGCCAGTAGTATATTGTTTTGTAGGATTTTGTTTAGATAGCATTTCTCATCTGTGACAGGCCTGTGAAACGCTCCGATTCACAGTGCACTGCTGATGCACTTAAGAGTGCGCGTTCAGTAGTGTGTGAACTCGTGTTTCCCTACTTTATTTTTCCTTACAATATTATATACCGCAAACTCTACAATATGGCATGAGCACAATTTACATCACAAAAGAACACATTCATTTGTGGTAGGCACGGGGAGACAAAGCGATTTACCTGGAATCACAGGATGTTGAGCTGATGCAGAGATTCGAACGTAGCTCCCCAGCTCTAAAGTTCGCAATTCTAGAGATTTGTCTAAAAGTGTATGTCGGTGCTGGCAATCAATGAGAGAGACCTGTGCATTTTTTAAATGGGTGGTGAAAAAATATGAGTATGTTGCTGAAGATGTGGTCCACTGTGCCACCAATGTACTTACCGGGGAGGGTAAACACCCATTATTCCGCAACTTTCTTTCCGCATACCATCACTCTGAATACTTTCATTACGAAAGTACCATGACTCCGCAATGCCATATAACGCATGGCATTACATTTTATATGCTTTTACTACGCATACATTTACAACAAAATTCGTTGTAAATGCATGAATGGTAAAAGCATGTTTTTAAAAAATGTTTGGATAAGGTAAGTATGGGTATAGGGGTATATGTTTTGGAGTACTGAGGTATATGTTTTGGGGTGTTTGGGTATTTTAAGGGTTCAGATATAGTTTTGGGGTATGGGGTACAGGGGTAGTTTTAGTGTTTAGGGATAGGTATGGGTTTTGGGGTACAGGGTTATTTTTAGGGTTCGGGCTAGGTTTGGGTTTTGGGGTACAGGGGTATTTTTAGGGTTCAGGGCTAGGTTTGGGTTTTGGGGTACAGGGGTATTTTAGGATTCAGGGGTAGGTTTGGGTTTTGGGGTACAGGGTTATTTTTAGGGTTCTGGGATAGGTTTGGGTTTTGGGGTACAGGGGTATTTTTAGGGTTCAGGGGTAGGTTTGGGTTTTGGGGTAAAGCGGTATTTTAAGGGTTCAGGGCTAGGTTTGGGATTTGGGGTACAGGGGTATTTTAGGGTTCAGGGGTAGGTTTGGGTTTTAGGGGACAGTGGTATTTTTAGGGTTCAGGGCTAGGTTTGGGTTTTGGGGTGCAGGGGTATTTTTAGGGTTCAGGGGTAGGTTTGGGTTTTGAGGTACAGGGGTATTTATAGGGGTCAGGGCTAGGTTTGGGTTTTGGGGTACAGGGATATTTTTAGGGTTTAGGGAAAGGTTTGGGTTTTGGGGTACCGAGTATATTTATAGGGTTAAGATGGGTTAGTGTTGAAGGGTGTTGGGGTATTTTAAGGAGTAAGGGTGGGTTAAGATTATGGGTGAAGAACCGGGATTCAAACCCAGTGGCGCCAGGGGCACGCCCAAAGTCTTCGGATTCTCCTGTCTTGGCAAACAGAGACACAGGATACTTCTTGGTGACGTCAAAGATCAAATTTATTAGCTGCAGCCAGTAACAGAGGTCCTAGAAGTACAACACGGAGTATGTTCTCAGGAGACTGCTCAACTTTACAAAGCAGGTCGTCCCTTTTTATGCCAAAAATTGTGCTTCAGGCAAACATTCCATATTTACAGTTTGACCACTCACATGTTTCCACGACAAAAGCATTTGCATGATGACAAACCCATTTTTCAGTTTGTCCAGCCCATAATTAATCATCAAACAAACCCAAGATAAACATTCTTCTTTAGACAAGCTGGACAAAACCCATAATAAAAAGGCCCGCAGCCCACATCATAAATAGACCATAAAGATGGAAACAGAAACAGATGAGAAGCAAGATAAAGGGGTGTGTGCGTGTACAATAAACTCAACAATGTCCTGCTCTTTGATCCTAATCTTGATCAGCTAAAGGGCAAGAACTGGTTTGGCAAGGTCAGCTTCAGGCAACAGGGTAAGTTCACTCAGGTCAAACAGGAGTCAGCACAAACTCAAGCTAAGGTGTATGTGTCCTAAAGACTGTTTGGCCACAGTCATCAGCCTATGTGAGGGCAATCACAAAATGGTTGCTATGCACAAAATGGAACCCAAGGGTTTCAGAACGAAATTGTCAAATACACAGTGAATCCATCGGTGTAACATGACGAAAACACTCATGCTTGCTGAGCTCACTGTTTACGGTTCGTTGTTACCAAAATCGTAACGGAACCATAACCTTTATGACCCAGGTTCAGAATTCACGGAACCTCAGACCCTCCTTTTGCCCTTACATAGGCAATAACCTAAACTCATGTCAATCTGAATCCAGGTCTATATTCATCAGATCATCAAGATGCTGCTTTAGCATCATCCTAGTACTTAGTAACTCTCTCTGGACAGGTCTCCTTGAACATGAAGTAGCACAAAGGCCACATATAGCAGGAGCACACTGTACGCAAAGACAGAACAGGAAAAGGATAGCTAATACCATCAGAATCTTCCATCCCCAAGTGGATAACAATCCCCAAAACCATCCCATCAAGACCAATCTCCTTCGTCCATATGCACAGACTCGGAGATCTTATGTAGCTTGGAAATGGCATGGTACACTGTCGGAGCGGTTTCTGGAATGAAAACGCAGCAGCTCGATTGAATCAATTTACATACCCCTCCTCTATCTGCAAGTATGACATCTAACGCAACTCTGTTCTGAAGAGTCATAAGGCGATCCAACTGGAGCTCAGCAGTCAAGTTACTAAGGGCACCGGCAGTTTCAACTATGGTGGACTCAACCACTCTCGTCAATTGCCGTATGTTCCTGCTGTTAACCATAGGTCCCCAAAACGGCAGAAAACCCTTCAGAAAATCTCCCAATTGTTGTCCTGCAGTATCTTCCTTACTGAAGACACCTCTAACAACTCTCGTCTTGTGGTAATCTTCCGCAGCTGTATACGTAGGAGGCAACAGGAACAAGACAAAACATGTGCCCGAGAAATCAGGAGGCAACATGTATATGCTCTATCGTAACAGACAAAATAGGTACCCTTAGCTGCTAGAAACGATGGGGAAGTCTGGGACGCAAAAACATACGTCTCAGTGCAAACACTCTTCCCTAACTGAGCTCTCGGATTCTTGCCAGTACCTTGCAGACAGTAATGACCCTGATGGGGTACAATCCAAATCGGAGAGGATCTTTTCGCTCGCTGGTTCTCACTCAGACTAACTCCATATCCAGTAACGTTCCATCCAATATATGCTAGCGTCTCATCTCTAGGGATAGTCTCATAGGAATCTATTCCTCTAATCATATCTACTATTCCCTTAACTAGAGCTCTATTCTTTGGATTATCTTTCACAGAACGTAGGGGGTAGACTTCACGAGCATAGATGAACATCGTTCTGTATGCCCACATAGAACCATTGTAGCTAAAAGGCAGAACCAGGTAAGGAATACCTTTATCGGTAGTATGGGGCATAAGACCACACACCCAACAATTAGTCGTGTTCACTACTAGCTGGTGTTGGTGCAGAAGCTGAACAAAGGAATTAATAGCAATTTCTAATCTCCTAATAGATTCATGTTCGGGCAGAGGGTGAAAAGAATGCGAGGAAACAGTAGAAGAAGGTATGGGTTGTATAGTGGGTGCAAATGTCACTTGAAAAGAGAATACAATATATCCCATCAGAAACATCATTAAACTAAACAACATCAACAAACATAATATTAAAAAACGTTTTCTGCTCATCACTGTACACATTTTGCTCTTAAAGCTCATTCTTTCAACAGGTCTCTCCATCTCGAAAAACTCCATCCTCTAATCGTGCTGTTCGCGGCGGCAGGGTGTTCCGTGCTAAGGAATGCGTCTGTCAGCCCAGGGAACGCCATTAGACCAACCAGAACCGTCGACCTAACGTCTTCGGCTTGCACTCCAAAGACTTGACACCGCGACCCTACAGCTGAACCCGGATGGCGGTTCGAAAAACAAAAATTGGTCAAAACAGTTTCTCGGAGGAGAGAATTCAGTTTCAAAAATAGCAAAGGAAGAATCTTATTTTATTTGTCCAACGACTCTCGGTCGCAAATTATAACGCTCTTTGCCAGGCAATGTCTGATCACGGAATAAAAGTTCAGGTTCAGAAGTGTCCAAGCAAACTGACGGAGGCACAGCTTCTTGCAGAAGATCGTAGCTTTCTTGTTCAGAGTTTGATCCAATTAAACGTGCATCGCTAAAAGGGAGAAAACGAGGCACGGTTTCAGTCTCTGAGTCAGGAATACCATCCTGGACCCACCGGTCGTACGGTAGAGGCAAAGGGGCCCTCGTACAATGTACGCCGTGGATCCAGTTCTTTTTACCACCCACTCGCACTGCTGATCGTGTGGATAATAGCACCAAGTAGGGTTTGTTCCAGCGGGGCTGATCGTTCTTGGTCCGCTGGAAGTTTTTCACGAACACCCAGGAGCCAGGTTCGATAGCATGTCCTGGATCTTCAAATGCTTGTGGCAGTGTATCATGAACCTGTTGGTGCAAAACACGCAATGTAGCCATCAACTCGTACAAGTAATCAAGCAATACAGGGTGCTCTATCTCGCTAAATTTTGTCGGCCGCGGCACTCCCCAAATATTTGCCGGGCGACCAAACACAACCTCATACGGACTAAGTCTCATTCTCGAATGTACAGTCATTCTTGTGGACAGAAGGGCTAACGGCAAGGCATCAGGCCATTGTAGACCAGAGCTCGCCTGAATCTTGGCTAGCTTTAGCTTAAGGGTGCCATTATAGCATTCTACCAAACCAGCTAATTGGGGGTGATTTGCAGCGTGGAATTTTTGGCGGATTCCTAACCCATCACACACTCTCTTCATCACTTGACCCACAAATTCACTCCCATTGTCACTCCAGAACATTCTCGGCAATCCAAACCTAGGGAAGAATTCCTTGACAAGGGCTTTAGCTGTGGACAAGGCAGTGTTATCTTTCAGAGGATATGCTTCTACCCATCTCGAAAAGGCACAAACAACCATGAGCACATATTTTAAGTTGTTGCACCTCTCCATGTGGATAAAATCTAGCTGCAAAACCTCAAACGGATACGTCGGAGGCGCAAAATGACCAGCTGGAGTTGGAGTTCCTTTACCAGGATTGTACATCAGACAAACCATACAATTCTTAACCAAATTCTCTGCACACTTAGGAATTCCAGCATTTTGCTATACTGGAGCCAACCACTTACAAATCCCTTTCACACTGATATGAGCCATTCCATGCGCCATCGTAACCACTGGAAGCACATACGCATCAGGTAACAACCATCGCTGATGCTCTGACAACTCAACCCAACAACCATTCGAATCCAATTTACCCTTACTTCTCTCCATTCACTCAACTCTTTCTCTGTAGCTTCAGCTTGAATGGACTTCACACTCTCAATCGTATCTTCACACATACTTCTATCCGGAACCCATCTCGCCGGAGCAGCAACATACATTCGACTCATCACATCTCTCGCAGTTTCTTTCGCGACTTCATCTGCAAATGCATTACCACGACCAACATCATCAGTAACTTTCCTATGCGCACTGCATTTCACAATCGCAACTTGCAATGGAAAAGTAAGTGACTCAAGCAGTTCATTCACCAACTGACCATGCTGAATCTTAGTCCCATGCGAAGTCAGGAACCCACGCTCTTTCCACAATCGTCCAAAACTATGAGCCACACCAAACGCATACTGGCTATCGGTATAAACAGTCACTTGTTTCCCTTTCGACAACACACACGCTCTTGTCAATGCAATCAACTCTGCTGCTTGCGCTGAATTATGTGGGATACGTGCAGCTTCAACAATCGTATGCAAAGTAGTAACAGCATATGCCGCAGTCGTATCACCATTCGGAAGCTTGAAGCACGAACCATCAACCCATAAAGTACCATCACATTCTGCAAGAGGAGTGTCCCTAAGGTCTATCCTCCCTTTCGTTTCTTCCTCTGTCCTAAGGAAGCAATCATGTTGTTCAGAAACATCTGTCTCAACTGAAATCGGCAACAACGTAGCTGGATTCAACGTGTTGCATCTCTTTATATGCAAATGACTCGCTAAGAGTGTCAATTCGTAACCTGACAACCGAACACTAGTTAAGTGCTGTGTCTTGGTGCGATTCAACAAGTTATCCACTGCATGTGGAACCATCACAATCAGCGTATTGTCCATTACCAAACCAGCAGACTGTCGAATAGAGACAGCTGCTGCTGCTGTAGCTCTCAAACAACTCGGCAACGCTCTAGCTACCGGATCCAAAGTCGACGAAAAATACGCACATGGACGTTGCTTATCACCAAACTGCTGAGTCAAAACTGACAATGCACATCCCTCTCTCTCGTGGACATAGAGTGTAAAAGGCCTACTGTAGTCGGGAGTACCCAACACAGGAGCCGAACACAATGCATCACGCAATTCTGAAAAACTCTTCTGACATTCGTCAGTCCAAGGAATAGGATTCGGAGTATCCTTAACAGTAAGAGCTATCAAAGGTTTCGCAAGAAGTGAAAAATTCGGGATCCACTGTCTACAGTAAGATGTAATACCCAGGAAAGCACGTACTTCTCTCTGTGTGGTTGGCACACTCATTTTCGCAATAGCTTGAATTCTTTCTGGGGTCAATCTTCTTCCCTCCTTCGATAAGAGGTGATCTAAGTAGGTTACTTCTTGTCGACAATATTGCAACTTCGAAAGAGACACCTTATGATGGAAATCAGACAAATGATGCAACAACGACAAAGTAGCCTCTTTACAAATCTCTTCATTGTCAGCAGCAACTAACAAATCGTCGACATACTGAATAAGGGCAGCACCATCAGGTAAGACAATCGTATCAAGCTGTGTTTTCAAAGCCTGACTATAGATGGATGGACTCTCACAATAGCCTTGAGGAGCGTGCTTAAACCGGAAACTTCGGCCTCCTAAAGAGAAGCCAAAAATATCCCTACTCTCCTCGGCAATCGGGATGCTGAAGAAAGCATTCTTCAAGTCAATCACCAAATACCAAGTAGCAGAAGCTGGAATCAAAGTCAGTAAAGCAGTGATATCCGGTACAACAGGGAATTGCGGAACTACAATCTTATTCACCTTGCGAACATCAATCACAAACCTATATACAGACGACTGTGAAGAATCAGTGCGTTTCAGAACAGGTAAAACCGGACTACTGCACACATTACCTTTCGTTTCTTCAATCACACCTTTCTCAATCAGATCATAAATGATCGCCAAAAGTGCTCTTTCACCATCGCTGGAAATCCGATATTGGGTAATACGAGGCAATCTAACATTTGCTTTCAGCGTCACAACATATGGCGGGATCTCCAAAAGACCCACATCATTAGGACCAGTAGCCCAAAGAGAATCAGGCAGAGAAGACAATTCTGCTGGAAGTCGATCTTTAGATAAATACATCGGAGAGATCACTCTCTTTCCCAATGTAAGCTGTACTCCTGAAGGAGAACAATATAGCGTCCCATACAATCTTTTCAACAAATCTAATCCCAACAAGTTCTCACCACAACCCGTCGTCAAAATGAGGGGTGCTTCAAATTCACAAGGTCCAACAGAAAGAGACAAAGGACTAGAAATCGGATTACTAACCGGGGCGCCAGAAAAACCTACTGAAACATTCGTTAAGCCAGACAAAGGTGCGCCAGGTAGTTTAGAGTGCATGATAGAACTCTTCGCAGCACCAGTATCCAACAGAAAAGGCTCTGACACACCTGATGCAATCACTTCAACATAAGGCCCACTCTGATCTACTGGAACTGAAACAACTCCCTCTCTTTGTCTATGGCTGTCCTAGCAATCATTACCATCCATATTCTCACCTTCAACGTAATAATCGTCCGCATAGTACTGAGCCGTCCTACCAAACGCACAATTCTGATGATCAAAACTATTCATTGAATTCTGTGGAGGCAAGGAACGCGCGTTCTAGGGGAACACACTACGTCCTCTACCTCACGGAGCTTGCTGAACACCTCGACCTCTCACACCAGAAGCACCATTCGTGCGCTCTGACAGAACCGGACAACTATTCTTGAAGTGACCCTCTTCTTTACAATACGCACACTGATTAGGGCCTACAGGAAAACGCTGTTGAGAAGACTCGAACCTTTGCGGTTTTCTCTGATACTGCTGAGGTTGCTGATAATCACGCTGATTATTAAGAGGCGGATACGCTTGCTGTAAAAAAACCTTTGTCTTTAATTCTTTAGTCTTCTTGCCGGCTCTATCTTTCTCGTCCTTATCTCTATTCTCATTGTACTGGGCAGTAGCCAATATCTGCGCTGACGAAGAGACAGCCCAAGAACTCTCAGAATCCTTCAACTTAGTGCACAATTCTGGAAACGGATTATGCACAAACTTATCAACAAACAACCGTTGACCACCTTCCGTACTCATGTCCTGACCACTATGGTCGATAAATGTTTCTTCAAACCTAGTGAAGAAATCAGACACACTTTCGTCTCTCTTCTGCTTACATGCAGACAATTTGTCCCAGTTGACACGCATAGCAGGCATCAAAGTTTTCATATAATTAATAATCCTACCAGGGAGTTCTGCAACTAAAGGCTCAGGTTTAGCACCACCAACCTGTCTGCCATCTGAGGCACCAATATTATCCCATGTATCACCTAATTCTTGTGCATGATCCGTATGATGAATCAATCCCCATAAAGGCTGTGGAACTACATTGCCAAACAACATGTCTATATCGGCTACATTCATAGTACATGAGTCTGCAGTCTGTGATAATTCCTTATGGTACTCTGCAGGATTTTTACGTGGATCAGGCAAAGTCTGCTTAAGGGCCAAAACTTCAGCTCTCTTCCATGGAACATGTACCCAAACACACTGAAAATGAGCCGGTACAGCTGCAATACCCGCAACGGCGTCACCCTGAACTGCATCTTTCCACACCAGAGGAACCTCTCTCATTGGATATTGTCGCACTTTTCTCCTAACAGAAGGATCAGGCTCAAACAACGACTGAGAAGGAGACTCACTCCTAAACGACAACAATGTCGCAACTGCTCTTTCAACGTCAACACCCACTATATTTCCCTTCGCAAACACTCAGACTGCACACGGGGGGGCGGAGCCAGACCGGCGGCCAAGATGGTGGCCCGGGCTCCCGGCTCCGTCGGCCTTCTTCCCCCGCCGCCTGTTCCAATTTGTTTTCCTGCACGGCTTCGGTGCTCCCGATCGTCGGAAGGGGTGGAGTGCAGCTGGGTCCGACTCCGAGGGATTTTCGTGCCCCGAAGCCAGAGATATGGACCCTCGTAAGTTGTGGCCTGCACGTGGCCAAAGCCGGGACCCCGCGTGATGCCGCGGCCGTTCGAGAGTACAACAACAACGGCCACACGGACCCGGAAGGTACTGGTCGACCGCCATGGGAGGTCAGCCCACCTCCGAGAATGTGCCTCCAGCGCTCATTTCGTGAAGCCCAGAAGACGAGGAGCACTCCATCACTCCCTCCCCCCCGATCGCTTTTGGATGGCAATGGGGACCTGAATGTTGCTATTTGTCTCCCCACTGGACCTTTGTTTGGTCAGCGTGACAACGTTTATATCCGCACCCCAGCTGATCGGCGCCGGTTGCGGCACAATGTGATTGCTGCGCTCTCTTGGATTGAGGGGGCTCGTATGGGATTGTCAGCGGAGAAGTGGGAATGGCACTCACACGCCTGTACAATGTGGAGGAATTGATTACGCTTTGCCTTCTTACTACATTGCGGACTGGCGGCTCTAGTGCTTGACTGAGCAGCGCTCGTCTTTTGGAAATGGAGCTTCAATATGGCTGACCCGAATATGGCGGCGGCTGTGCACACTGGAAGCCGCTGGGGGGAGATTGAATACCCCCTGTATGCTGTTCGTTATGGGGCTGTTCTTAGTGCTTGTACAATGGAATGATACCCGAAGCCATTAACGCCTTTGAGAGACTTTGTTTGTGTGGCCCCTGATATGCCTTGCCGGGCAGACACTTCTGTGGAGAGCCGAGGTAACTTTATCGATGGCTGAGAGGGGAATGTTTGTATGTGGGGAATTCCTAGTTTGTTCCTAATGGATTGCCACATTGTCACCCGGCCCCATGGATCCATGGTTTCCTTGGGAAATCCACCAGCTGTGACTCTATCTCTCTCCCTCTCGCTCTCCTTCCCCGGCAGAGTGTCGCGCTATGGGACCCAGACACTGCGTGCTAACTATTCTTCTAGTGCAATATTTTGTTCCCCTGACAGTGAACGACCAAATGGCGGCGGATGGCTTTTGAGTGTGCACTATCCTGAGGCACTGCAGGACTTCCGGCTTCTCTTCGGACTGGCTTGCTTTCCACCATAGTACTTTGATTGCCTGCTTCTGCGACACAGTGACTGGAACGCGTTTTTAACTGGGTTGAGTGGGTTTACGTGACTCATTAGTAACTTGGTCTCTTTTGTAGTAACGCGGGGTGACTTTCAGTTTGGCCGGGTAACTTGAGGAGCTGGGCGGTAACTGCTATTCTGACTAAGATGGTGTCTTTGATGCTTCGTTACTATTCCGGTATCATTGAAATGCCATCAGGCGGCGGGGGGACCCTCCATGTTTTCTTTCCCTATCGTGGGGTTCTAGTTAGTTTCTTCCCTATCCCTTTTTCTTTCTATTCTCGTGTGGATTATTGTCACTTTCTCCTTTCTATTCTTCTCTCTTCTATATTTCGGGTTTAGACACTGGGCGACAGGCACGCTGCTAGGGGGTAGGCCGTAGCCGTATGCAGGGGTGCGGGGTGGGGGGAGGGGGGATGGGATTTTTGTTTTTTCTTTTCTGTTTCTATGGCCTTTCTTTCTTTTTGTAATACTTGGCTTTTCTGCACCTTCTTTTCTTGCTTCTCCTTTTTTCGGGTACTGATTAGAGGTAACTCCCCGTGCATTGTACTAGCTTAAATAATAAGGGTGGATGTCTTATCAATGCTTTGCGGTACAGCGGGTAGCCACTGTTTGGGTGGGGGAATTGTTATGTTTCTCTTATATCCTGATCATGTGCATTGGTGCTGATACCTTGCCTACGGTGGCCCTGACTGTGAATATCCTGTTTTACGTGGAACCCTTGACTTATTATGGCTTAACTGTGCGGCATCAGCTCCTGCTTTTCTTTAATTTTAAAAAGAAACCTTTTTTCATCCTGTTGCTAATTTGGTAATATGCTTTCCTGAGTTACATCATAGATCCTGAGAGGCGTAATTTTGTACTGTTTCTGGCTTGCATGGCTCGATTTGCCCACTTCTGTCCTGATGGCCGACCGTGATGGTCGATAGGCTTGTGAATGTAACTGATTTACGTAACAATAAAGGTTTACCAAAAACAAAACAAAAAAAAAAAAACTCAGACTGCACACGGAACAACTCAGGCGGAGCCTGTCCCAAATCACCATCTTCCCATTCTTCACGAAGGAAAGTACACATTGTCCCAAAAACATATCTCTGCGTCGGTGCTTCCCATTGACGGAAGACATCCATAACAGACTCAAAATTATGCCTCAAAGGATAAGTAACCCATTTACGCGCTAAATGATCCAGCACTGTCCGCTCATCGGGACCAGGCAACTGGCTACGCAACTGTTTACGCGCTGAAACAGGGGTCACACTCAATGACCCAAAGAAAGGAGAAAAGAGACCAGTAACAGTATCAGTCATTCTCTGTCGAACAGAAGGAGAAGTTGACAAGAGAACAGGAGACAAAGCAGACTGAGAGGAAACCAACGTAGGAACAGTAACAGAAGAAGTAGCAAGTACAGGAGAAAAATTCGTAGGAATTAGAGGCGGAGTAGGTAGCGAAGTCGGCGGCCCTTGAGAAGGCTGCACCAAAGGAATAGGAGCCAACTGAAGAGGAGCTGGCGGTGGTACAATAACAGGAGGCAAAGCAACCGGAGGTTGTGCAACTAAAGGTTGCGGAGGTGCTTTAGCACTCTGCACATAAGGGGGTGGCAAACTCAATAGATGTAACATCAAAGAATCTTTCTCAAGGTCCTTCGCTGCATCCTGCTGAGGAGGCGGCAAAGCTGGATAACATTTATCAATCGCTAGTTTACGTTGCCTTTGCAACTGCTCACTTGCTTGTTCTTCTTCATTATCTTTAAACTGTATAGCAGCCTGCATTATCGAAATACCCTTCTCTCTTTTATTTTTCTTCGCTAATTTAATTTCTTTCTGTTTAGCTTCCTTTCGCAAGAGCCGGAAAGAGTCAAACATCGCCGCCTGGGCTTTCTTCTTGAAGAGTTTAACTTCTAAATTATCTAAAATCTCTGTGTCATAACTACCATATTGGGGGCATTTTAGGACACCATCCTTCCTAGTATACCTAATCCATACTTCATTATACGTGATAGGGCCCACGCCATGTTTTAAATAGAGCTCATAGGTCGGAGTTCCAATCGGAGGCACCGGACATGAGTCCTCCAATCGGGAATCCCTATTACAACCACAACAAAATATCTTTCCAATTCTGCTAAGACCAGGCATCTTCGCTCACTAGTCTAGCTTCAAACTTCAAGGGAATATCGAACACGATAGCCTCGTGAATACACGAGTCCCTCGGCTTTGGAGCTTGCAAGTCCCAAATCAAAGATCCCAAGGGGATACCCAAAACAAAACTAAGGACTGGGAGACGCTCCACTCATACTTAACTGAGGTATCGATGACGTCGCCAGAAGAGCCGTCTATCGTCTCGCTCTACAAATCATCAAAGGGCTCCAAGACAGGGCGACAGTCAGGGCAGCAGTTCTTCGTAGCTGTCGGAAAGCGGGGAGCCTCGCAGCAAAGACTTTTGGACCACGACGACATACAGGGGTCGATGAAGTGGTAGGCCTTACTCCAGAATTTTCACACGAAGCTCCTCACGATCTTCAGGCTTGGACCGGTACCGCTGAAGTCGCCCCACGGTGGAAGCGCCAACTGAAGAACCGGGATTTAAACCAAGCGGCGCCAGGGGCACGCCCAAAGTCTTCGGATTCTCCTGTCTTGGCAAACAGAGAGACGGTATACTTCTTGGTGACGTCAAAGATCAAATTTATTAGCTGCAGCCAGTAACAGAGGTCCTAGAAGTACAACACGGTGTATGTTCTCAGGAGACTGCTCAACTTTACAAAGCAGGTCGTCCCTTTTTATGCCAAAAATTGTGCTTCAGGCAAACATTCCTTATTTACAGTTTGACCACTCACATGTTTCCACGACAAAAGCATTTGCATGATGACAAACCCATTTTTCAGTTTGTCCAGCCCATAATAAATCATCAAACAAACCCAAGATAAACATTCTTCTTTAGACAAGCTGGACAAAACCCATAATAAAAAGGCCCGCATCCCACATCATAAATAGACCATAAAGATGGAAACAGAAACAGATGACAAGCAAGATAAAGGGGTGTGTGCATGTACAATAAACTCAACAATGTCCTGCTCTTTGATCCTAATCTTGATCAGCTAAAGGGCAAGAACTGGTTTCGCAAGGTCAGCTTCAGGCAACAGGGACGGTTCACTCAGGTCAAACAGGAGTCAGCACAAACTCAAGCTAAGGTGTATGTGTCCTAAAGACTGTTTGGCCACAGTCATCAGCCTATGTGAGGGCAATCACAAAATGGCAGCTATGCACAAAATGGAACCCAAGGGTTTCAGAACGAAATTGTCAAATACACAGTGAATCCATCGGTGTAACATGACGAAAACACTCATGCTTGCTGAGCTCACTGTTTACGGTTCGTTGTTACCAAAATCGTAACGGAACCATAACCTTTATGACCCAGGTTCAGAATTCATGGAACCTCATGGAGTGCAGTGGTATTTAAAGGGAGCAGGGTGGGATTAGCACACAATATGAGACATGGCATGAAGGGCGGAACGTACCACACGCCCCCAGCATTTGTCACGCCCCCAGCATACGCCCACAGCACAACGCAGACACGCCCACAAGGTACTACTTTGCTGGCACGGTTCTTTTACCTTTTCAATGTATATGGTGGGCGTCTGCATAGCCTATGTCCTTCTTCTGCGACTGCCCTTTCCAACGTGTATTGGGTGTTGTGATTGGTGCTGTGGTTCCTGAGATTACCCGCCTCAAAGGTTTGGGCTCTCTCTTCATTATATTAGTATGGATCAAATTAGTCTGTCTGTACTTGCCCAGGTTACTGGGGCTCACAGTAGAGGACATAGCCATGTGCACATCAAAGACAAGAACAGCTTGAGTTGGTATTCTGACTAGGCCAGAATCCATCTCAGTTCCAAGGGTTAACCCTACTACACCCTTCTGTTGAGAACCACCACTATTAGCTGTACTGGGGGAACAGTTGACTTAGGGGCAATGGTGGCTGGAGCTGCCTCCTTCTTGGTGCAAACACGGATCCAGTGAGTATTACTTTTACAACAATTACACCATGGTTTCTTTGGACCTTCTTTTGTTTTGGATTTCTTGGAATCCCCCTCATTAGAAGCTTTTTGGGGACCTGGCGAAGACTTCTGGTCTTTTGCTTTCTCCCCACCCTTTTGGTCTTGCTTCTTCTGATCACCACCTTGGTTCTGTACCTTCTGCTTCACCCTAGTTCTGACCCATTTGTCTGCCTTCTTTCCCAATTCTTGGGGAGAGGTCAGATCAGAGTCAATCAGGTGTTGAGGCAATAACTGGTTCTGACACTTATGAGGAATCTGTTCTCTCATAATCAATTATAATCCTGTATAGTCTTTGGCCTTACTGCCCAGTAACCAGCCTTCCAGAGCCTTAGTGGCACAATCTACAAAGTCAGTCCAGTCCTGAGTCTGTGTCTTCTGGGTGTCTCTGAACAGCAACCTATACTGCTCAATGGTTAAGCCAACCCCATCTATTAGAGCACTCTTCTGGACAGTGTAGTTGTCAGCATCCCCATCACTAACTGTGAGGAACTTATCTCTGCCTTTAACTGAAAAGGAGAGCCATAGTATAGCTGCCCACTGACTCCAGGGTACCTTTTGTACTTTACAGGCCCTCTCCAAATCAGTTATCCACTTGTGGATGTCATCCCCACTCTTGTAGGGAGGGACAATCTTACTTAGGTTTCTATGGTCATATGACCCTTCCCTATTTCTAGGGATATTGCTGCCACCAGTGGACACTAGTCCACACAATTTTCTCTCTCTCTCAAGAGCCAGGGTCTCTTTCTCAAGGGCGATTTCTTGCCTCCTGATTCTAAGCTTGATTTCCTTCATCCTAGCCTCATTCTCCCTTCTCTCAGGGGAAGTCATTCTCCTGAGAGATGAGGCATCTGACCCTATTGAGTCACCAGAGTGGTGGGATTCACTGGAAAGTGATCTCATTCTTCTGTGCTCAGTGTTAAGCCTGCTTGGGGTCTGGATGGGAGTCTGTCCCCTCCAGCCCCATGTAGGCTTAGGTTAACCTGGTTCAGTTCTCCAACTTGGACCTGATCAGCATCCTCTTCATCATCAGCACCCCCCATATTATCATCCTGGGAATCTTCTGTTGAAGGATGCCCCCCCCCCCTCCACCACCTTTCTGATCTGGGGTTGCTGCCTTTTCTGCATCATACTCCACTAAAAGATCTATCAGGTGTCTCAAGGTTGGACTCTGTCGTTGTCTCAGTTTCCTGAGTGAACATAAACTTCTAAGTTCATTAAAAGTAAATGTATCATAGGGAGAAGGTGCCTTGGGAAGGTCAACATTTGCTGGGAGAGAACCACTAGGTTCTTAAGGACATTTTCTAGTGAGGTGTGGTGTGTGCACCTGCCTACACTAAGTGTTATCTACTAGAACCTCTCTAGGAGTTATAGTCAGGGTGTGCTAGGCCCTTTTAGGCCCCTTTCTCTACAACAACTACGTTCAGTAGAACTTAAGTATTATAAGACTTGATTTATATGTACCTCTAGGTACCTTAATGTGATCTTTCAAATGATATCTCAAGATTATATGGTAAAACGACAGCAATATCTTATCCCAACCACTGCCACCAATGTGAGAAGTTAGCCTGGTATATGATGTCCACTATTCTAGTGGGCACCTTGCACCAGTCTAAACGACCCTTATGATGTTGGTTGTAAAGTCAACCTTATAGATCAGCTATCCTAGTGGTAATATGGACCAGCAGTCTTAGGCTAAAACTTCAGAGAGCATGTGAAGCAAGCTGTTTTACCAATTATAATCCCTTGAATACCAGATGAAAGGACACCACACAAGGTATATACAAAATATATATGTATTTATTACTAACACAACCCCTTTGAACTCTTTATGAGGTCAGAGATCGAGATACATTACCAGTTACTGCTCAAATACAATTCTGCCCTAGGGGCCTCACGAACCATATACTAAGTAAGTGGTATAAGAACCACTTCAGAAATAATGAATAGGCCTAGATCCTAGGGAATCGCTGGGGCTACACTGGAAAACCAAATAATTGGAAGTAGGAGGCCCACGGCAGACACGTGCAGTGTCTAAACACAGTGGCAGGTTACCAGAGAGTTATAATGGGAACGTAAAAGTTACAAAGTAGTAGATTCCGGACAATTCCGGATGGACTACGGTAAAACCCTTTTAAACTAGGACACTTCAAGAGTCAACACCCATGGGAGCACTGGAGAACTCGAGTTACCTCACCCAGGGAAGCCGGGTGCATAGGTGTTCTTTCGTGTCGGGTTTCGTCGCTGTTTCCTATGGAGAGCTGCAAAGAAGTGCTGCAGGCGACCAGGAGAAAAGTGTCCAGGTGCATCCAAGGGTGGATCGAAGATGTGAAGAACCTGAAAGCAGATGGGACAGAGTCTGAGTCACTAGCCAGTGACCAGGAAGGAGCCAGGCGATGTCGAGTGTTTCAGGTGAAGAAGGTAAAGCTTGTCTCTGCAGCCACGAGGACCAGGAGGTGTCGACGACAACTAGGAGCTGGATTTGAGTTTTTCCACAAAGAATTTAGTTGACTGCGGTGTCGGTATCCAGATTGGACCCAACAAGCCTTGGCAAACACAATCCACGCAGTAAGAGAAGATTGGCTTTTCCCTAGTGACCCTTTCCTTCTTCCTTCCCGAAGGAACAGCCCAGTCATCTCTTTTGTTGTCTTCAAGATTGGCTTCAGATCAGACCAGCAAGATCTGGGGAACTTCTCTTTTGCAGGGAAGCTGGAGCAAGCCCAGAGCAACCAGGCAAGCAGTGTAGTGTTAAAAGAAAGTCTTCGGAGGGCTAACTAGCCAACGGGCTAGCAACCAGGAAGACGTGTCAAGCTGAAATGCAAGAGCAGGCCCCACGCGGCACTCGTGGAGTGTGGAGGGCTGAGCTTCGGTGCAAATGGCGCTCGGGTCTGGGAATTCTCAAACCCCAATGCACAACTTCGAGGATGCCTCAGAAGTTGCACGGTTTAGCAAAGAGCAGAAAGTTCAGGGTGTCCGGTCCCACGTCTCTCGTGTCTGCCACGGGTCTCAGCTTTGCTGTGGATGTGGATCGGAGTCGGAGAAGTCTGGAAGTCCAGTTCCTGAGTCACTGAGTCTTCGGGTTCCGGCAGGAGCGTTGGCAAAGCAAACCGGCAAGTGACTGGTGGTGCCTGTTTGCACAGGGGGGTCACTCCTTATCCACAAGGGAGATGTCTTCAGTCTTCTAGTTGGAATAGAATGTTAAAGGTCCAAGAGCTTCATTTCAGAGTTTCAGTCCAGGATACTCCATTGTCTCTAGACACAGCTCCTATCTTTATACTGATTTAAGGGGCTGGATTACCTGCTAGGTCCCTCCTATGGGTGGACCCTGAGAAGGGGGTAGTTACACCCCTTTCCCTTTGTCCAGTTTCGTGCCAGAGCTGGGGCTGGAGTGCCCCAGCAACTGGTTTGAACCGGGCTATGGATGGAGCACCTTGTGTGCCCCAGGCAGTGTCTGGAAAAGCATCTCTCCATTGAACCCACCCTGCCCCAATACACTACAGGCTGTCTGGGGCACTGCTAGCACCTCCCTCGACTGGAAACCTATTGTCCAGGCCTCCCTTGCCGGAGTTTCATCCAGCTGTAGGAGTTCAGACTCATGTCTGTGGTAGCAGCCTCCATTTTGTGATGCTGAGGCTCTGTTTAACTTTAACCGGGTAAAGCAGTAGCTACATGCCTTCTCCCTCTAGAAGGGTGGATTTCTACCCCCGGCGCCAGAACTGACGAGGGGGGGGGGGGTAGTATTCCAATGTGTTTGACACCTTACACAACATGTTTTGATAAAACCAAATCAAAGTTAGCATTAACTATGAGGATTATAATGCACTCAATAGTATATGGTATGGCTATATCATAGAACAGCTATAAGGACATGGTTCCGAAAGCTGCAGAAGGGCTCAGCTCATGCTAGAGCACCCCTCACATAAAACCAAGCACTCTGCCTTCAGGATTGTCAAGGCCTGCCATAGGAGTGACTTATAGGTATATATGTGTCTATATATAAGGGTAGATATAGGTATACTATATCTAAGCAAGGGGTGATTACACCACCTTGCCCAAGCTGAGTGATCAGACTGTGGTGTCAGTTTGGATGGCCAGCCTGGGGTGGCATAATACATGCTGGATACCCTAGTAGGCCTTGGATGCACCTATGCCCTGGGTACCCATGATACACTATAAAGGGTGTCTCACAAAGGTGACCCAATTCCCAATTAGGTATGTACCTAAAGTACATGGTATCAATTTAGAGAGAGAACAGCTGGGCTGTCGGTCTGATTACCAAGCCCACAGCCACACTAAAGTCAAAAAACCAGAGAATCACAGCAAAAACTGGGGGTTACCATAGGAAGCAGACCCTACTCTCCTGCAAGTCTCATCGCCCATGGGCCTTTACCTGCCCATCCCGTTCGATAGCATACCGCTCCCCACCTCTGCAAGGCACAATCAGTCACATAACTAAAATTACCCCACCTTCCATGTCAGTCAACCATATCCCCTTCCATGTCCCAATAGTGCAACGCCAAACCAGACATATCCCAGAATACTCTTGTCTCCCACATGTATCCCCATATACTCTTGTTCCTTGTGACACCATGTCAGCCGTACCAGCCACAACTCCCCCCATTTTCATTCAACTGTCTCCCCCCATCGTCTCACAGCCCAACTGTGTTCCCCGCCTGGTGACATCTGTACACCTGTTAGTTAGCCTCCTTTGCTGTCCACTGCCTAGGAGAATAGCCACCCAACCAGGCAACCGCACTAGGGACCGATCTACTCCCATTCCTGTAGCAGAAAAAGAATGATTAGTCCTGCAAGCATTATGTCCCTGTTCCTTTAGTCCTTATTTGCTACCCCACTTGCTATGCCTCTCCAACACTGCACCCGTCCACTGTGTCCAAAAGAACTCAACCATCCCCAAATTCGACCTTGTCCCAGGCACAAAACCCAGTCCTCACAAATGCTTCAACTGCGCCGACCCTGATCTGCCATGCCTAATAAACCTAGCCCCTGGACCAACTCTAAAACACCAGCTGCCCCAAGCAACCCTCCCATCCCAGCCCATGACCCTTTGCCTACCCTTCGTACCTACCATATTGTCTTGGCCCCAAGGACCACGCCGCAAAACTCCCCAGTCGCAACCTACGTCCAGAAAATACCACTGCCTTCTTTAAATTTCCCACAACTCGCAGCACCCCCCTCCCAACATTGCCGAACCATCCTCTCCCGTTGCCTGCTCTACAGGTACCTGTTGCTTAGACCCTCGTAGCCGTTGACTAACCACCAACCTCCCGTGCCGGATTCCAGGCACCCTTGCAATCTGTCTCACGGTCCCCAGCCCAGACCTGGTCTCCCTCAGTCCAAACCACCAACTGCCCAACGACAAACTGGGCCAAAGAAATCTGGGGCGCCAACTTCTCCCTCATCCCCCCGAAACTGAAACATAGAATACAACCCCATGCCGATTCTTCTTCGGTACCATTCCGCAGGCTGCGAAACACACTCCCCACTGACTTCAGATGCAACCCCTCCTGCACTCGCTTCAACAAGGACCTGAACTTTTGCCCCTCACCACTACACTACCGACCAAGTCAACCAACCTAAGCGACCCAACCCAATGGACTCCCTTCTCACTTTGGCCCACAGAATGATGGTAATCTGACAGTCACCCATTGCATACGGCTCCATTGCACGACATACCTAGGTCTGAAATCTGTCCATATATCTTTATGCATCCCCAGATCCTGTGATGGAAGGCAATTGTTTCCTGTCTTGAGCTTATGAAACGGTCTCCGATACCCCCGGGACTCACTAGTGCTCTATAAAATCCACTAGGAAAACCAACGACTGTGGCGCCCCCCCAAAACCCCACCCCAAATTACATAGCCCAATGTCCCCCCTAGTCTGCCATCCCTCGTCATAGTCCACCTGTTGCAAAGCACCTGCCCCTCTAGCCCCCGCGCACCCATCGCCACCCCCCATCCCACACCTGAAAACCCCACCATTCTGTGTTGCAGCACCGGCTGCCGATCCGAAACAGAAGGGCGCCATAAGCCCCTGGCCTCTATGAACCATGTACGGACCCCATGCCTGGACTCCCCCCCTCCAAATCCATCCCTGTTAAATAATTACTATGGCTTACACCTTTAAGTGAAGAAACCAATACCTTGACCTACCAGGAATAGAACACTCAACCTTGCAAATAGGAGTCTAAGACCCTAACCAATAGGCCACTGTGACTCTCGCATGCTCTCCTTGTGATCCCCCAGAGTGGCCCCCGTTTAACCCCCTATGAAAGGGGGTGCCTCTCAAGTCCCCAACCCCTAGTTACGTGATCCCTCGGGAATCCTCTGATGTCACAAGTATACCCTCGCTGTGCAGACAGGCTAGCCAACAAATAGATGCCCCCTCTGGATTAGACGAGTCAGGGCGAATCTTAGCCCTCCTCTCCCCATGCTCTGTCATGCAAAACCCCCCAGCCCTCATGCTGCACAGCTGCCGACTTGGCGAATCGCCCGAGCAACTGCCCCGCCTCCCCACCATAAGATGAGTGCCCAGTGGAGACCAATGTCCTCCTCCATTAACTAGCACCCTTGGCCTATTCAACACCCCGTCCAGCCTGGCCGTCATCAATCTGTGATCCATTGGTTGACCATTCGTTGCGTGTGGTACCACATGGTCCATCTGGACCCATCCCCCCAAAAATCGCCAGGCTCCCATTACTCCAGCTGGATGCTGGTGCTGCCTCGCCACCCTGCCAAATCCCTCACAATCCTCACACACCGCAGCCGACCAGCTGAAGTCCCCTCTCACTTCATTCCATTAACTAAGAGGCCGTCAGAAACTCCACAACCCATCCGGCGCTGCTGCGCCCGTCGCTCCCCATCCACAGGTCCGTCTGAGGCCATACTCACCTCCTGCAAAACGAAAACAGGCTGATTACCGCAACTCCCCCCCACCCCCGGAAAAACCCCATTCAGACACAACCAACTCTGCACTTTCGTCCTCAGTCAACACCCCCTTTCCGTCACCACATCACACTCCCCAGCACTTCTCGTCGCACCAACAAATGCCCCCCCAAACCCTCCCCAAAAACCCCACTTAGCCACAACCATCCTCACATGTCCTCTATCATCCAAAACTCCCCACCCGTCATACCACGTCATACTCCCAGTCCATATACTCTCACCACTTAAAATCCTTCCTCACAGATTGTAAAATCTCATTGCAGAATGCGCTGCGCGATCCCTCGTTGGAGGGGCAGGCCGCTGAGGACCCCCCTACTGCTTCAGGCCTGCGCCCCGGGGCCGACATGCGCCCACTGGCAATGCCCCCTAACTGCCAGTATCAATCGCCCGGTCCTGGTCCCCCCTCTACAGGCCGCTCCAACCTGGAGGGTCCCCTGCACCACCGGGCCTCATGTCGTGCTGGCAGTCTCTCACCCCTACCCTGGTAACCCCGTGGCATTCAACAAACCCCTCCTCCACCTGAGCGTCAGTAGCCCGCCGCAAGCCCAGCACCCCCCCTCCTGCAGGAAAAATTCTTAACCTGGCCTAACCTTACACAGCCCCGCCCGCCAGACAGAGGCCCCCCAAAAGAAAGAACCATGGCGCCCGACCAAGGCCTTTCGCGCGTGAATGCGGCGTGACTCACATCGCGTCCAGTCGCAGGGGCACACTATGCTACTGGGCCCACAGGCACCACCCCCTGCACACCGGCTCCTGCAGACTGCTCCGTGAAGGTGCATCCAACACCCACCACCGCCTGCCGTCCTCCTGCTCCTTCCCCCTGGAAGCAGGCTCAGAGGCTCTACAACCCAGGCGGCAAACCCCCCCTCCCTCCGTGCATCGCGGATCCCCACACACGTTTGGCCGGCTGCGTACCAGCAGGGCCCTGGACAGCCTGCAACTACTGCCTCAGCTCCGTGCCCAAACCACCATATCCCGCAAGTGAGCCTGCCGGGCGGGAAATTCCGGCCCCCTCCAACAACGGAATTGCTGCCTCCTTTGGCCGCCACAGAAACAAGTCTCCCACAGCAGATTGGGCTGCATCCTACCACCTCCGACCCAACCCGCGGGCACCATTATTCAGTCAAGCCGCGAGCAGAGACATGCATAGCTCTCCCACACGGTTCGGCACATAGGGGGTCCGACTCTAGGCCCCTCCACGAAACAGGCACAACTGAGGAAATACCACGCGGCAGGCCATTCACAGATATGTAATGAAGTGCCTCCGGAGTGGGGCACGGCAAGGGGTGAAGATTGCAAGGTACGTGTTACGGCCTGGCAGCAACAAAAGACACAGAGTCAGAGGGGTTTGATTATCCCAGATGCTGGCCAACTAGCGACATCCGCCCGCCCATCCGCCCCACCAAACGACATGCAAATGCACCCCCTCACGGAATCTAAGCATAAATGCCGCAAAAGCTCCTGTGCATCAAAAGGATCGTCCCAGACCCCCAAGGACATGAACGGCTGACGTGCCTGGCCCAGCTGGGTGCCCCCCAAGTGTCGCAGGGAGCCCAAAGAGAATCCCCTCAATGCCGGCCTCCGATTTGCACCTAGCGAACCTGCCCACCAGCCAGAGCCGGACTGACCGTTGCGGGCGCCGGGCAATCCCCAGTGGGCAGCAAGGGTGGGGGCTGGTTTTGGACCGATCGGCCCTGTAACAAAATCGTCCAAAAACTGGCGCTGGCAAAGAGCTCGGTCGCACCCCCACCCCACGGCGGGAGGGGGGGCGGCCGAGCACTTTGCCAGGGCCGGTTTTGGTTCCCAGACCAGACCAGCCCTGCCACCAGCCCCACTAACCTGCACAAACATTTCTCTCTAATCCCCCGGTGGTGCTAAGGTGTCAGGAAGAGGCCGGATCCTTCTCTCCTGACACCTTATATGCGTTCCTAACTCCGCCCCTTCACCAATCATCAAACGCTCCCACACCTTGTCCTTCCACCCATCGTGCGAATAGCCCCAGGGAAAGACTGGTCTGCGACCTTCACTTCCCCCGGGCCGTCATTGGAATTGGTTTCCCAAAAACAAACCAGTAGAAGAGAGAAATCTTCACTCGCAGCTTTCATCAAATTACACCGCTTGTAAGGTTTGATTGGTCAGATAGGAATATCTGGGCCTACATTATGATGCTATTTTCTTTGCTGCGTCAGCGCAGAAGGGGTCTGTGAGCTTCTTTTTGGTGTCTTCAGCGCATAGATTAAAACTTGAAAAATCTCTGAGTTAATACATGTTTTTCTGACAGCAGAGCTCGGAAATACAAAGGCCCTTATTACGAGTGTCCCAGCTAATTGCAATCTGTGCAGTAACTAATGCAGTTATGCCTTTTTGTGATTAATATCAGCAGGTCAAATGGCTATATCTCTGTGCTTTACTGTCGCGGCTCAGATTGAACCTTAATTTGATCAAACCAATAGGTCACCTGTACTCTCAACCAGTGGCCAGGTTGTGGGTGAATGGGAGGATCACTGCTAATGAGGGGCACTCATCAGGGTGCCCTTTGTCTCCCATCTAATTTGTGATTCCGATGGAGCCGCTGGCATTCATCCCTCGAAGAATCCAGGAAACAATGTACGCGGAAGATGTCGCCCTATATGTTAGGGATCTGCATGTTCATTAAAACCACTCATCCGTGAATTCCTGGTAAATACCTTGGGATATGGCTTAGCAGGAATGTCGAATACTTGTGGAAATTCAATTATGGATGCCTACTTACCAAGGCTGGCCTGGCTGTAGCCGGCACCAGGTGTTTACCAAATGGGCTGGTTTTGGGCCCCTTATATGTAACCAGGCCAGCAATAACAGCCCCCTGTAACAAAATCGGACTAAAACGGTCGCACCCCACCAACCTCCCCACCCCCCACCTCCGGGGGCTGGCTGAACAGTGTGCCAAGTCCTGTTTCGGTTCCCAGTCCGGCCCTGCTACTTACCTGGCTAAGTGAGCGAGTCAAGGGCTTGTGGCAGCTTCCTTTGTCATTGACAGGACGCCTGTCCTTCAGCTAAAATAGTGATCCTCCTGAAATGCCTATATTTATCCATTAATTTGCCATGGGTGGTGTTGACACTCCGTTTCGAACAAGGAGGTTTGGGAGCCCATGATATGGAACTATATTACTTCTGTGCCCAGGCGCAGTTTGCACACTATTGGCTTTTCCCTACACAATTCTTTGCCCACATGGCCCCAGAACATTATCATGCAGCACCATGCCCTCTTCCTAGTGTAATGTTATTCGCACGAAGTGCCGACGGATGCAAGTCGACACAGTGGCCTGCACGGTCTGGATGTGGAACAAACTTTGAAGCAGGGAGCATGTGAAACATATTTTGCTCCATCACTGCCGCTAATTGGATACCCTTCCTTCCCATCACCAACGCCCAGCTCATAGTGCTATTATCAGCAAATTACCCCACCTACTGTCTGAGCATGCAAGAATAAATAAATACACAAGACAACTGTTGTTCTGGGAAAATATTGCTGCAGGTTTATTCCATACAAGAGTATGCAATATGTGGGTTATCTTACGGGATATCCAAGGACGGGCAGCTGTACCAACATATGCTGCCCCCGCCCGCCTGATGAGCCAGCACTGTGGGACGACACCCAGTCAGTGCTACACCTTTTGGTGATCCTCTTCCGGATCACGTGACACGTTGGTCTCTTATTACTAATGCCCTTTTCAGGGCAGAGTGTAGCTGGTCAAACCCCCGGTTGGTCAAGCCCCCAACCGTTCGAAGGACTAACAAGGCACCATCATGGTTTTCCAGGAACCTGCCCTGACGCTCCTGGTCTTTGGCTCTGGCACCTCTGCTGTGCTGCGCAGAGCTACCCTTACGGTAACCGTCTGCCGCAGAGGTACCCTTACTGTACCTGTCTGCTTCTGTAACTCCGCCTGCAACACAAAAGAAAACATTAAAACATTCTGAGTACCCTGTCCACCAGCCCGTCCGCCGGGTAAGAGTTGGGGTGGGAGACGACGTGGCTGGTGCGACAGAGAGCGCCAGGAGGGGCGGAGGAGGCATAAATACCCTCCCCTCACCTCAGCGCATCGGATATGACAACCATATGGCACCCTGGCAAGTGAGTGGAATCCTACAGGAGCCCAACCACTAGAGAGGGGTGAGCTGGTGCCCAAATGACACTAAAGGGCCGCCCTTCTGGAATGGCCCCCTGCGGGAGCAGCGGACAGCCGCATTCCCCAAGTTCTCAAGGCATCCCTTTCCACACTGTTTTCCTGCTGACTGATAACGCGATTCTACGCTGGGATGCAGAACTTTGCCCCGATATGTTTCCCAGCTTGTAGAAGCACTTGGGATGCAGAGATAATGCCCTCTATCACAGATGAACGGTGACGTTATTGCTCAGGCTTGGGTACTTTCCCCTAATTATAGACTATGCCTCATATATTTCAAATACCTTGACCACCTCTATCATACCCGGGAGAGGTTGTATAAAATGGGCCTGATTGAGGATGCGTGATGCGTGCATTGTTCGGCACCTAGCGCAGGTTTTTTGCATCTTGCCTGGGATTGTCTGGGCATACTGAGCTACTGGGCTGAGATATTTGTCAGGATCGAGGAAATTACAGGCTATACCCTTGATTCACTCCACATCTTGTGCTACTGCTGGAATATGTAAAAGATGTACCTGCTGAGGTACACAGACTTTCTGCACTTCTTTTGCTTGCCAAACGTAGGGTTGCAATGAGGTGGGGCCGAATTGCGCTGCCACGTGAAGCTGGTTGGCGGGCTTAAAAGATGCAGTGCACTGTCAGGAGCAACTTGGTGCCTTTTGGAAGCTAATGCCGATGCGTTGCCGCCCTAGAGATATCTGGTCTCCCTTGGAACTGTATCTTTCCACCCGAACTGACACGTTAAACGAAATTCAGAATGTTGCGGAGGCCAAAAGACTAACACCAGGTTACTCAGTATAGTCTCTGCTTGTCAGAAACCTGTTCAAACACCGGGGGTACACGTTAAATAGCTTGCATCACAAGTTTACATGTAAAAACAACATAATTGTAAATGCTTAATCATGTAATTGCTGAGTGAATACTCTCTGTATATATGTTTTATTTCCGCTATTTTCTTGGTTTTTCTTATTACTGGTGCAGTACTGTTAAAACCTAGGCTGCAGTGTCAACATTATCGGCGCCATCTTGCCCCCTTTTCGAGCCCATTCGTGCGCGTAAGTGGCAGCCATTTTAAATGCCATGGCCTCTCTGCCCATCGCCGACAGCCAGCGCGTCTCTCTCTCTCTCCTGACCTCGCAAGCATCCCCCGCGCGCTGACAGCCCCCGCTCTCACATGCCATGGGCCATAAACCCCTCTTCAGCACAACTCTGCCTCGGAACCCCATCCTGTTCCCAGCTCGACACCTCCCTCCATTCCTTTCATGATCCTGGGTCCTTTGATAAAACCCCCCTTTCCTCTGTGCCTGTTTGTCTTACCCGTTCCCAGGCCGCCACCTGGCCCTGCGGATGCTGTTTATTGCCCCCCCATACAGTAGGAAGCATCCCCCATCAAAGGATCCCCGAGTTGATCAAAGCCCCCACCCCATGAGATCCGATCAACCACATACATTCCGTGAATCGGCGGAATGTCCAGCTGCGCGATAATCATCACCTGTTGTGACCGGGGTGGGGACTTCAACTGTAAATGTGTGTGGGAACGGGCCTGAAGCGGGGATTCCGAGGATGTCCTTTCATACTTCAAAGCATTTGCAAGAATGTGCCACATGCAATAAACTGTAATAAAGATCATAAACCTGTGTATAAGAGGCCAGGCCTCAGAGATGCGGTTAGAGCACCTCGAGAAGATATCCTGTTGTCTGATTTGACGTGTTCTGCTCCGTCGGAATAAAACTTCTGTTTCCTGCCTTCCAGTCTTCAGCGCCTGCCTCTTTGTTTGGTAATTTGAATGGTAATAGTGGCGGTTAACGCCGGGCAACTCTGAAAAAGGTCATCGGCCCTACCTTTTTCCACAATTGGCGTCCCAAACGTGGGGCCCATCAGCGACTCGTGGATCCAGTGGGAGAGGTCCTGACGACAGAGTGAACGACTGCAACGATCGGGAGAGCTCCTGTCCGATAGACCCTCGTCTGACAGCCGATCATCCGAACTTCACTGGTTCCGAACAGACCTCTCTCGAGTGATCTACGGTCCTGACTGGGAACCATCAGGAGTGTCGCGACGATCACGAAGAATAGAGGACGATCAGGCGCTGGATTCGGAAGACAAGAAACTGTCCATGCGGTCCGGGTAAGGTCGTGTAAACACGACAAATTGCGAAATGATTGTTTGATTGTTTGGAAAATACTAGTATTACTCTGTTGTTGGTTCGTTTGGAGATTTACTGTCTGCAAATGGAGAAACAACAGGCTCTCTCTTTGCAAGCAGTGAAGGATAGGTAACGCAGACTTTTGTCCCCGTTGTAATCCGTCGTGCCTATCTTCTCCCCACTGATTGGTAGCCTGTTTAGCCCGGACCGCTTATTAGAGATGAACCATCCGGCTCCACTGGAAGGCACCCCTAATAAGGACATGTTCATGATCGCTATAGCTTATAGCAAGCTGTGGCATAAATATACGAAGAAGGATCAGAAAAGTCAGTGGGCACTGATAGGATCCTTCGACGAAGATAAAATAAGCGCGCTAGAAACAGCCCTTGGGAAACACAAGACAACGCCCACTATGCTTGATAGTCTCGGCATGTGGCGCAAAGAAACCGAACAGCGTAAAAAGAGAAATGAAAGTAGGTTTGGGAAAAGAGCTGCGAAAGGCAGCCCACCTAGCTGCCAAGAAATTAGAAGAAGAGATTAAGGAAAGAGAAGAAGCCAAACAGAAACAAGAATTAGCAACATCAAGCCAGTGTCCGGTTAGAACGCCCTCTACGCTCTACCCTGAATTACCCTCAAAGCAGCGAGCCAACGATGATCTCTTGTTAGGTCCTCCGATCATCTACATGCCCCCTCCATATGTCCCTTCCCAACCCTTAGCACAGCATTCGCTATCCCCAAACACAGACGAGAGCGGTACCAGAGCTTCGGTCCCTATGGCCTCCGCGCCGGCCGAACCCCTTGTACTAGATACAGCACAAGCGACAGTGTTAGATGACCCAGAGACCCGAAAGGCTGATTCCGCAAGAACGAACAGATTAAGCAAGGATGAGCGAGCAGGGATTGACAAGATAGTGAGGACACTGGTAGAAAGAAAGGAAAGTGAAGAACACATCACGGATATGTTCAACTCATATGCAGGGAGCCACAGACGGCATTTTGCCGTACAACTGTGTTACCATGCCTCGAATGCGTATGAGGACCGATATCGAGAAAAAGGTCCTGAGAGCCTAACGACTCTGTATAGAAAGATCGATATCGGGGATGAGGGCGAGTGTGATGTGACGGACCTCCTTACGCGTATGCTTGAGGTTTTCCGCCACCTCACTGAACAAGAATCGGAAGCTAAACCCACGACACCCGTAGCAACCGAACCACAAACTGAGCGAGCTAGCACCATGATGCCAATAAGAGAGGCTGCCCCCTACTGGGTTCCTCCACGAGGTCTAGGAACACACAATGACGTCAACCACCAAGATGCAAGAGGGAGGGTAGTGTACAACTGGGTCTACCAGCCATGGGATCGGCAAGACATTCTGACGTTCCGGAAATCTCTGCCCGATCTACGTAAAAACCCCACTGCCTTCTACACTGAATTAGGTACAGCCCTAGGTTCAACGATTATGACCCTGGCTGACATTGACTTGTTTTTCGGGTTATGTCTACCAGCTGATGTGTGGAAGCAAATCCGGAAAGTCGACCACCTTGAGCTGTTCGGACATACCTGGTCACAACTCGATGACATAGATAGGCAACAAGAACCTGGACAGAAGCCTTTGAAATCTATTTTAGACCTCCCAGACAAAATTGTACAGAAATTGAAAACCCTGATCCCAGAAAAGAAAGTGGACTGGTCGATAGACTTGTCGTCAGAAACCCCAGGAAGACGTATCGGACTACTTCTCCCGATTTGAAACGGTGTTCTCCGATTACAGCGGCCAGGACATGACCACTGCAACCGGACACCATCTGTTTGTCCAGAATTATGTAAAGGGTTTGTCGCCGTAGGTCTCTCAGAAACTGCAGGCCAGTGAGAGTAGTTGGGCAGCCTCCAAACCCGCGGCTATCCTTCAGATGGCCCAATATTACGAGCACCAGAAAAATGAAAACGATAGAGCGACAGAGAAAAAGAAGAAAGATTTAAAAGAGAGGGTAATGATTGCACAGTTGCAAGGGGTGACTGTAGGACGAGAGCAATACAAAGGGAACTACCAGACAAATGTTCCTAGGAGCGCACCTCCTAAAGACCGTACCCCAACACCCCACATTGGACATAGAGACATTAGCGAGGACCAGTGTGCCTTCTGCAAAGGATTCGGCCATTGGAAATCCCAGTGCCCGGTTCTGTTGGAGATGAACAGAAATAGGGACCCCAAGGACGTAGCGGGTGGACCAAGAAATAGAGGACAGCAACGGGGGTCCGCAAATGACACGACTAACGATAGATCGAACAGACCGAATACATTTGACCGACCCAGACAGAACCAGTACCAGCAGTCTGACTGCGACGATGCCCACGACTTCGCATAGGACTGCCAAGGGCAAGGGAGGGATCCAGTCGAGCTCTATGTTGACCAGCAAGGTCCTTATGTCACTGCTAAGGTCCTGGGTACAAAGTCTCCATTTCTGGTAGACACTGGCGCGACACGTAGTGCATTATCTAAACAACTGATTCCAAGGGCACCCTTGTCTGGCTCACTTGTGATATCGATAGGTTTCGATGGAACGCCCTCCACTAACCCTTTGTCCACTTCGATCCCCTTTGACTTAGAGAGCAACACAACTGACACAACGTTTTTGCTTTCCGCCAATACCCCTGACGCCATTATGGGACTCAACTTGCTGAAGCATTTCCGAGCGACTATTAGATGTTCCCAAGACGGAGTTCGAGTTTTCCTGTACGACAACCCCATTCTGCTTAGACATTGCCCTTCCCGACGCATGTTTTCCATCACTGACACTGACTCGTCCCTACTTGACACCCTGCCTCCGTATCTGTGGGCCAAGACAGATTCGGACGTAGGACGCATTATGATTGACCCAATGCACATCACTGTTCGACCGGACGCAATACTCCCAAAACTTCCACAGTATCGGATATCGCCCGAGGGCGAGAAGGCATTGGTAAAGATTATTCAGTCACTGATAGACGCAGGAGTGGTAGAGGAAGTGGTTAGCAACGTTTGCAACAGTCCTATCTTGCCCATCATCAAGAAACAAGGAGAGGGAGATGAGAAAGCATACCGCTTCATCATCGACCTTCGAGAGATCAACAAAGTAGTTGTACCCCAGTACCCCGTGGTCTCAGACATCACCACTATCCTGACTTTGATTCCTTCTACTGCCACCACCTTCACTGTCATTGACCTCAAAAACGCATTTTTCTCTATCCCCATCCACCCAGACAGCCGATATCTCTTTGGCTTCACCCTAAAAGCCCGCTCATATAGATTCTGTTGAGCACCCCAAGGCTACACAGAAAGCCCCAGCATCTACAGTCAGGCCCTCAAGAGACAACTAGATGAGGTCAAGTTACCCGATGGAGTGGTGTTGATACAATACGTCGATGACATCCTTTTGGTGGCCGACACCACTCCACTAGCGGTCACCGCCACCATTCAGCTCCTGCACTTCCTTGCGGAAAATGGCCACAAGGTCTCCAAGAAGAAGTTGCAATTCTGCCAACCCCAGGTCACTCACTTAGGCCACCTTTTGTCCAAAGACGGAAGGAAACTTACTTCCGACCGGATCCAAATCATTCTTGAAACCCCTGTCCCTAAGACCCAGAAACAGGTCCGCTCCCTACTAGGCCTCACCTCCTTCTGTCGGCAGTGGTTGCCAAACTTCAGTCTCATTGTGAAACCGCTGCTTTCTCTACTAGCTAAAGATGTCCCCTTCCCACTCCCTTGGACCCCTGAATGCCAATCCTCCTTCATAGAGCTACGAGATGCCCTTTGTTCAGCCCCTGTCCTAGGTACCCCCGATTACACAAAGCCCTTCTCCCTCTATACTCACGAAAGGGAGGGGTGTGCTTTATCTGTCTTGACCCAGTCCATTGGCCCAAAGCAACGACCATGCGCTTACTTCTCTGCCACTCTTGACCCCGTAGCCAGAGCCTTGCCTGCCTGCCTTCGAGCTGTAGCTGCCGCTGCTATCTCTATCCGACAGAGTGAGGGGATCGTGCTCTCGAATTCCCTTACGGTACTAGTACCCCATGCAGTTGACACCCTCCTGAACCAAGCCAAGACGCAACACCTGACGAGTGCACGACTGACTGGATACGAACTGACTCTGCTCGCACCCCACATCACCCTGAAAAGATGCACCACACTGAACCCAGCAACTTTGTTGCCTCTACCGGAGAACGATCCAAATGTGCCCCCTGTACATGACTGTGTGACCTTCACGGACGAACAGACTAGAAGTAGGGTTGACCTCAGAGACACAGCTTTTCCTGACCCTGACGGAGAGCTGTGGGTGGACGGCTCTTGCATCAAACTCCCCGATGGCACCACTTCAGCTGCCTATGCAGTCACCACGGCTCGCACTGTAGTAAAGACAGCCCGCATCACACAACGATCTGCACAGGCAGCGGAACTGATTGCCCTGACATGAGCATGCATCCTAGCAGCAGGAACCACAGCGAACATTTACACCGACAGCCAGTATGCCTTCGGGGTGGTTCACCATTTTGGGCTCCTTTGGAAGGAAAGGGGATTCTTGACCTCACACGGCACCCCCATCTTACATGGAGATCTAGTCTCCGTCCTGATCGAAGCTGTCCTTCTCCCCAAAAGACTTGCGGTTATCAAATGCCAGGCACAAAAGAAAGTGATAGACGTTATTGGACACGGAAATGCACTAGCCGATATCACTGCTCGAACTACAGCTGAAAATAGGACGACGACACGCATGTACGTGACCAGGTCCCAAGCAGAGAGATGGACTGACGCTAGGGACACTATTAGGGACATTCAAATGGCTAGCACACAACACAAATTGACTGAATGGGCACGGGTGGGACTGAAAGACGATGAAGGCTGCTGGCGAACAAAAGACACAAACAAATGGTTGCTACCTGACTCATACCTGATTCCCATATTGACTATGGCACACTCCCCCGCACACATAGGATCAGCCCCCATGATTGAACTTGTCTCCAGAGTTTGGCACAACGACAAAATCACAGACTCCGCCAAACGTCTGGTCCAACAATGCTTGATATGCTTGCAACATAACCCCGGGAAAGGAACTGTGGTACCCCAGGGAGGGTTTGGGGTTCCCAATCACCCGTTTGAAGTCCTACAGATGGACTACATCCAACTAGACAGATGCCAAGGCCTGAAATATGTACTTGTTGTGGTGTGTGCATTCAGCAAATGGGTGGAAGCATACCCAACCCGTGATAACACTGCTATGACCACTGCAAAAGTACTGTTAAAAGAATTTTTCCTTCGCTATGGCCTTTGTCGAATTTTATGGAGCGACAATGGCCCCCACTTCGTAGCCGAAGTTATCCAGCTCATCTTAAAAGGGCTGGGTGTAAAACAGAAGTTCCACGCAGTCTTCCACCCCCAATCTGCTGGACTTGTTGAGCGACACAACGCCACGCTGAAACTAAAGCTAGCCAAGATAGTGGCTACCACATGACTGAAATGGCCAGACGCTCTCCCACTGGCATTGCTATCGATGTGTTCCACCCCCACCAAACACCACTTGGCACCTTACGAGGTCGTTTTCGGCCGACCCATGAGTGTCTGGTCTGCACCAAAACCGACTTCCATCCATGACGTCCCGGACGTCCTAATGTCTGATTACTTGTATAAATTGACTAAAACTCTGTCTGTCATTCACCAACAGGTGCTGCATGCCATCCCTGACGCTTCCAGGGGTCCTGGACACAACCTGCAACCCAGGGATTTTATCCTCGTAAAGAACTTCCAGTGCGCCAAGAGTCTGGAACCCCGGTGGACGGGCCCCTGGCAAGTCCTGCTCACCACCCGAACAGCACTTCGAGTGGAAGGAAAGCGGACCTGGGTGCATGCGCACCATTGTAAGAGGTTTCCCCCGACTCTGACGACGACCGAAGGCGTGACCACCCAGGAAGAGCTCCTGAACAAAGACCGACCAACGCTGAATTGCTACCCAGACACAGAGACACTTGAACTTGAAAAGATTCCTGATCCCACCGTGCCATCCAAAGAAGGGTATAACCTGCGACGAAAGGAGAGAGTTTCGGCTAAGCAGACCATTGACTAAGTCATAATTCTCAGATCGGTGGCCTAACACTACAAAGGCTGTCAGGAGAGAAAGCCAGACCAGGTTTTTGGTTCTGCCCGCTACCGAGCTCCCTTGAAGATGATGGAAGCGCCCGATAAGAAGATGATGGAAGCGCCCGATAAGAAGGTGATGGAAGCAACCGGACATCCGAAAATTCGCGACAGGAATCCAAAGACAGACAGAATCCACAGTTCAAAGACAATTGCACTTTTTATCATGATCCTCTTCTGCCTTCTCCTCATGACCACACTCTGGATTGTGGAAGAAAACGCACCCGCTCATGAGACATTCCTGACCACTGCACAGCCTACCACCATGAAGGAACATTATTTGATTTCTCTCTCTCCGCAACTCAGAGAAAGGCGAAAGGAGTTTTGGAACAACTCCTTTGTGCAGCTGCTGCACCAGCACAATCTTGCCACCAATGCCACCAACTGCTGGATCTGTGGGCTGCTACCCCACGCCACTGGACATTCGATACCCTTCATCCCTTCACCCTTCTCAATTCACGGCTCCTGCCTTGCTTGGCTGATCCTCCTGCAAGAGAGCCATAGAGACAATGCCACCTCCAGCAAAACCATGACGCATTTCTTTCATGAGGTCTGGCGAAACAAAACGAAGACACATTTCTGCCCGCAGACCTCCAACGACTCTACCCACATGGACATCCCTGCCAAAGAACGAATTGAAATGCAGGTGTTCAACAATCCGACCAGACCAACCTTCTCCTACCTTCGGAAGCGAACAGCCACCACCCTGACTGTGGCCCTATCTGTCATCAACGTCACAGACCTTATGTGCATAGAAGGGCTTGGGACACAGCTGGTGGGCTGCAGTGCTTGCCGCTTCACCAGAACTTTGGACTCTACCGATCCACCTTCCTTTGTATCCTCTCCAAACATGTACTTCGTTTGCGGCACAAAGGCCTACACCTGGCTCCCCAAAGGCTGGGGGGGCACTTGTTTCATCTCCTTCATCCTTCCTCCGACCTATGTGGCTCCGGCGAATCACCATAGACAAAAACGAGCCAAGGACATTGAACAAGCCGACTCTACAGGAGCACAGTTCCTTGATGCAATGAAGGGACTCGTTCAACTCTGGGGCCCGATGGCAAACAGCCGTGCCATCCGACATTTGACTCAGGCAGTCGAGACAACAATGAACATCACAGCTGGTATCCTTGCAAACAACACAGCCGAGCTTCAAGCGGTCCGCCTGGTGGCTCTCCAGAACCGCCTTGTTCTAGATGTGGTTCTAGCGGATCGTGGTGGAGCATGCCGCATTATTGGGTCCAGCTGCTGTACATATATACCGGACAATTCACCCTCAGTGTACAAGGCCATCGAACATCTCCACAGACTCTCCTCAGAAGTTCACCAGGAGCAGGAAGAATGGTCGCTTGGTGGATGGTTTTGGAATACTGTTAAGAACTGGGGCTGGAGACTGTTTACCATTGTCCTGATTCCTGTGGTTGTGATATGTGGGTTCTGCTTAGGAATTCAATGCCTGCCGCCTCTGTGTTCATTATGTGCGAATTGTATCTGCCCTAAGACTGTGGACTTTGGAAAGGAACGCATGAGAGCACTGTATGATGTCCAGGTTAGGAATTTAATGCAGATAAACGTTGAGTAGGCAAGCTGGCTAGATATGTTGAAAAGGGAGGACTGTTAAAACCTAGGCTGCAGTGTCAACATTATCGGCGCCATCTTGCCCCCTTTTCGAGCCCATTCGTGCGCGTAAGCGGCAGCCATTTTAAATGCCATGGCCTCTCTGCCCATCGCCGACAGCCAGCGCGTCTCTCTCTCTCTCTCCTGACCTCGCAAGCATCCCCCGCGCGCTGACAGCCCCCGCTCTCACATGCCATGGGCCATAAACCCCTCTTCAGCACAACTCTGCCTCGGAACCCCATCCTGTTCCCAGCTCGACACCTCCCTCCATTCCTTTCATGATCCCGGGTCCTTTGATAAAAACCCCCCTTTCCTCTGTGCCTGTTTGTCTTACCCGTTCCCAGGCCGCCACCTGGCCCTGCGGATGCTGTTTATTGCCCCCCCATACAGTAGGAAGCATCTCCCATCAAAGGATCCCCGAGTTGATCAAAGCCCCCACCCCATGAGATCCGATCAACCACATACATTCCGTGAATCGGCGGAATGTCCAGCTGAGCGATAATCATCACCTGTTGTGACCGGGGTGGGGACTTCAACTGTAAATGTGTGTGGGAACGGGCCTGAAGCGGGGATTACGAGGATGTCCCTTTCATACTTCAAAGCATTTTCAAGAATGTGCCACATGCAATAAACTGTAATAAAGATCATAAACCTGTGTTTAAGAGGCCAGGCCTCAGAGATGCGGTTAGAGCACCTCGAGAAGATATCCTGTTGTCTGATTTGACGTGTTCTGCTCCGTCGGAATAAAACTTCTGTTTCCTGCCTTCCAGTCTCCAGCGCCTGCCTCTTTGTTTGGTAATTTGAATGGTAATAGTGACGGTTAACGCCGGGCAACTCTGAAAAAGGTCATCGGCCCTACCTTTTTCCACAGTACAGTACAGATTACAGACACTGTATCAGATAAATTGTGGACCTTGCTATAGTACCATTGAATTGTATGATGTTTGCTGTACCCTCTTCACTCTGTAATATCTAAAATCTAATAAAGAGAATACAAATATGTATGAATGTATATATATACGTGTATATATATGTGTGTGTGTGTGTGTATATATGTATGTATGTATGTATGTGTATATATATATATATATATATATATATATATATATATATATATATATATATATATATATATATATATATATATATATATATATATTATATTTATGTGTAGGTCAAACCTGCCTATGATTATGGGGGTATTGCACGGAGGACTTCTTTGGCAACTCTCTCTTTAAAGAAAAATTGGATGTTCATTTACTGCAAATGATTACATTTGCAATTCAGAAATACAATGATGTGAATATTTGTATAACCTTGAGAAAGCCCTGGCGTTATTCGCCGCCAAAAAGTATACAAGACCCTTTCTGCACTGGCACAGCACAGAAAAAGGCATGACATTTACCGAAAAGTAAGAGGTTCATTACCTCATCATTGTTGCTCCTTTTCCCAGTCCTAATATTTGTGAACTTGAACCAATAAGCTTTTGGGAAGGGTTTTATTATGAGTTTGACGGTGCAGGAGCAGGACCGCCGTGCTCCCGTACCGTCAGGCCAGTGTACGAACCGCCTGTCAGATCAGGAGTTTTCTCCTGGTCTGGCAGTTGGTCCTTGGTGTTCCCAGGATGGTGCCTATGAAATAGGTACTGCAATAGGAACATCAAAAGCAGTACATGGACGGCATGGACTGCTGCAGTCAATGCTGTGCAGATACTGCGGTGCATGCACAAAAGGGGGCACATGAGCCCCCCTGTGTGCATCCACATGGAGTGAGGCACCAGAAGGCCCTGTGTCGTTTTTAAATATATATTTAGTTACAAACAGTACATTTAAATATTTTAACATATAACATTAACATGACGTAAATTAAATGTACTTAAGTAATATTTAAACATATATAAATACAAACTTATTGAAATGATCACACACATATATATGAATGTGTGTATATTTATATACACACATAATATAAAAGTATTTATTTAAATAATTATTATATCTATATTTTTATTTGCTAATGTTTTTTAAACATACCTGTTGGACTTGGCCCTTTTTGCAGGTTCACCCTGTTACAAAATATAAATGAATATCCATATAAATTCATTTGCATGTACTTCCAAAGAGTTCATGATTATATAAGATCACATTAACATGAGGCCTGGAGCTCAAAAATGCTTCCTATCTGACTTTGACTGGACAAGCTTCAACAAGCTATTCTGTACACCCTTACAGGTCACCTTGCTTGTCTTGACTACATGATATGCAAATGTTACACAGTGCAGAGCCTGCCTTTCTGGTCTGCCCATATCTGGCTGTTTTGCATGGTGCTGACATTGCACATCCATGTCAGCCATATTTGGCTTGGTGTCTTATTCTAGTTCAGCTCAAATGGCACTTCATACAGTATATAACACCTAGAAACTTGTCACTCTGGGAAGAAGCGGTCTGAGAGCCCCTAAGGTGGCAGATCTGACTTCTTCCTTGCTAATTAGCAATGATGCATAATTTTGGTACCAATATATACATTCCACTCTGTTTCTGAGCAACCCTGATATGTCTGGTGAGTTTTATTCATATGCTCCTGGGAGGGTGCCAGTATTTCCCCATCAGAATGGTGTCAGAAGTGGGATATATTGGAGGACTGTGAATTCACCAGTTGGTAAGTAAAATGTAAGCTATATAACTGACTTCCCTTGCTGCAAGTGACCTTTCAGTCTTTCAAATATGTATTTAACACATAGTATTAATAAAAGGGGCATTGACTGGCATTTAAAATAGACAGGGGACTGTAGAGAATGTTTTAAAAAATATTCTCTGTATCAATAAGCTAATTGGTATGTGCATACACTGCAGGAGAGCCTAGGTCAGAGAATAATTTATGTGCACCTACACATATAAGAAGTAGTGAAGCAGGTGACTGATAAGTAACTAAGTTACTTTATGTCAATACATGTTGACAAATGGCTAGACTCTTTGGGAGTTTTATAAAATCCATTTCAGGATATCCTATGCTAGGAGGTGGTATTGATTTTACCCACAAAAAGAAACCCTCCCAGATTATAGTGAGTGGAGCTTCTGATTTGCTGGTTGCACTGGAATACAGGGAATAATTTTGAAATATGCATAGTTATGTCATGGATGAATGACTGCATTTGAATAGGGTATTGATCTTCAGTACTGAATATCTATTTTTCATGATTTATATAAAAAAATTAGGCGCATTAGTGCATGAGAGAGGGGAATTGCCCTAACACTTTTGTTTTGCAGGAGATATTTTGAATTTATCTTTCAGGGAACGGGCACATTGTAAGTACAAAGCAGACATCCCAAGACAGGATCTCAGATGAAAATAATGGTAAGCGTAGAAAGCTGTTTAAAAAACCGTCAAGAGAGAAAAATTCAAATGAAGGTAAGAATATGAAGTGTAGAAAATATGGACAGTGAAGCAAGTACAACGTAGGGTTGGAATGCCCTGTTGAGTCTGTGCAAAACTAGTGACTTGCGTGTTTAAGAGTTTGCACCAATTCTTCTAAAATATTCTCATAGGGGTTGGAAATGTACTCTTGTCAGTGGCAGACATAAAAGTTCTTCCAGTGTTAGGAAAAAGTGGTTGGAGGAAAAGTGAACTTGGAAACATTTAGATTTTCACATGAGCAAATCAACACATGCAGAGTTGCTCATGGAAAAATTCAGTTCACAAACATTTTCTAGGAATACTATTTCTTGGCCTATATACGCAAGGATATACACCATGCATGCACTTTTTGAGACTTTGTTTAATAAGTGAGCTTTTAATTAGGCCTGGCGTTAGCC
This sequence comes from Lissotriton vulgaris, assembly GCF_964263255.1. NCBI lineage: Eukaryota > Metazoa > Chordata > Amphibia > Caudata > Salamandridae > Lissotriton > Lissotriton vulgaris. Next base: position 1,239,127,910 of record NC_141695.1, read on the forward strand.
ATGACTTTTTGTGTATATCAAAAGTATGCCTGTTACTCTCTCTCTCAGCTGGCATCACTGTGAGTGACTGTATTCTGCTCTTGCACAAGGAGCATATTGACCCACAAAGTAGTTGTGTACAGTGCACAGAATTCCTGTTGCAATGAGTACTTTGTGAGACCAAAAACGATTTTGATTTTACCAATGCTTGTTAGAATAGTGAAGGCCCAGCGGCTTCAACACTGATATGGGTTTACAAAAAAGCCATGCCTAAACTAGTCAATTGCAGGCCATCTCTTGCTTTCAAGCATCTGCAAATATTTGAATATAATAAGAAAGCATTCTAGGATCATTATACATATCCTCATATTACTAGACTTTAAAATGTGTGTACAAATTTGTTCTGGAACGACCGTCAGTGGTGCAGTCAGATTCTGAGGCTTCTTGGCAGCTGTTAACGCAGAAAAGGTCAGCAGCAATAGATTTGTAGGAGTGCGGGGGAGTGGTTTGGTAGAGACGGGCCTGGTTACCTCAGTGTGTATTTAAAATGAATTGTTACATGATAAATGGTAATGACTGTTCCTAGGAAAAGGCACTACATAGGAAAAAGTAGGTCTCACAGAGAAAAACTAATTTGTGTGTATTTACAAAACTAGGACATAACACATATTAAAAATAGACATTGATGTGGAATAGATTTGACTATCCTTAGATACATGATATTAAATATTAAATGGCATTTACATTAATTGGTGGCTGCTCAGGGTGGCTGCTCAGAGGATGAGCTGCTGTAAAATAAAAATAAACTGCTAACAATAGATTTAGACTGGTTTGGAATATTTAGCACTGTTGAGAAATATTCTGTGTAAAGTATATGAAAGTATATATCCAGATTTTTAATGTACACATTAAAATGTATCTCCAACTGGTTAATCAATGTTGTTGTTATCTAACACCAATATTATTGTCTCTTAAGTGACAAACTTAAAATGTAGTATGACCTAATGGCTGCAGAGTCAAATACAAAGGCTTTCAAAAGTATCCAAAGAGTAGCTCTAGAGACCTGAATTACATTGCAAGCCTTTATGCAATCTGTTGCTTTCATGCACAAGAATGCTGGGAGAAAATTATGGCATTCGGAAAACTGAGATGTTTTGAGCCACTTTTTGGGGGGCTGGAGGGGCGTAGTGCTCAAGAATAAAACAAATAATAAAGATCCTACCTTAAAAGCGCGCTGGTGCGGAGCAGAAATATTTTTCAGCCATGCTTCTCAAGAGTTGCTTGAAGAGTGATGGCCACATGCGGAAAGCCTTGGGACAGCAGCTGCTATTGGTTAAAAGGTCGAGGTCCACATTTAGAAGCCTAAAAGGGCTCAAGAGCAAGGGGTGTCTTTGACATTTTGACCTCTTAAAAAGTTTGAAAGAGGAGATGGCAGCGGGAGAGACTGAGAAGTTTGCGTACTTTGTTTTTGGCCAAAGAAAGAACTATATGCACTCCTGCTAAGGGAAATGCTGCTTAAATATGCTATTTACTACTTAAGAGTTTGTTTATGTCCAGTTTCTACATATAGGGGTTGATAGTGTCGACAGAAGTGAAAACTGTTTCAGGTTTTCTACTTTCAAAATGGCGCAAGGTGGTTAGCTCCTGTACAAGTTAAGGGTAGGAAAAAATGTGGTTGCTCTCTCCTTTTCCCAAACTCCTTTGAGCCTGTCTAAACTGTCTATGAAATAGCCATGAGACATTTAATTGGCTATTCAGTAATACGGTTTTAAAAAGTGTTAGCATTAATAAAATGAATATATATATGCTATGTTTCTACCCATCCTGTCTGATGTTTTAATGAGAGGATAAGTAGTCTACATTGTTTTATTAGCCAGTCTGTGTAAATAAGCTGACCTTGCTTATTAGAGCTAATGTTGCATAGTTTGGATTTTGAAGAAAATGTACCCACTAGAATGCCTGTAAAATTAGCGGTTTGGGATTTTCCTGCTGTAGGTGCTTTATTAAAAGAAATATTTTCAGAAGTGTCTGCAGTCCTGTACAAGTAATGGGAAGTCTGTCCACACAGGGAGTTTTGAGCATTTTTTGCTGAGGTTAGCCACTGTGTGTGTGTGTACAGGGCTGTGTTTGATTGAAGGGGGAACATATTCCTTTTCAGCAGATTTGTTTCTATTTTTGCCTACAGCAAATAACAAGTATTAAGCAAATACTGACTCCAGTGCAATTTGTTCTAAAAGAAAAAAACATAGAGATAATACCTGCTTGTAATGTTGAAGAGTAGTTTAAACAACTTAAATTCCTTTATATTAATTAAATATCCTGATTCTACTACAGGTAAATGTAAATTTTGCTCTAATGATGTCTAAATCTATAATGTGCTTGGGGAAATTAGGGTCAAAATTCATTCTCAAGTCGCGGTCCAAGATGGCCGCTCGGGCTCCCGGCTCCGCCGGCCGCGGTCCCCCGCCGCCACTTCTAGCGCCCTAGCTAGCGCCTCTCTTGTGCTCCCGTGCTGCGGAGATGTAGCGGTACTGATCTGTGCACGCCCGAGCTTTCTGGTGGCTTCCTAGCCGGAGATGCGTCGCCTTGAAGTTTGCGGCCCGCCCCTGCCTGCAGCCGGGGTCTGGGGTACTCGACTGCCCGGCCACTAACGCAACAACAGCGGCAGGGTGCGTGGCGGAAGTGCCGGTCTGGAAGGCTGACGACCCGGCCCTACTGGATTGTGAAGGCGATTTTTCACCCACCGCCGCAGCAATGATTGGACTCGATTTGCTGCTTTCCCCTGCTTATCCGAGCAACGGCCCCCCCTCCAGCTGGTCATTATGTGTGTGGGCGCCCTGAGAAGATTGTGTCGATCCCGATGGCGGTGAGTGTCTCCTGCTGCCCATGCTGGGATTGTTTGCCTGCTGATTGATTAGCTACACTACCTTTTCCCAGTCGGATACCTTGATCCACCTACACCTGTGACGGAGAGATTGAGTGCATTTGTAATTTAAACTGGGCGGGCCTGGGTCGAGTATTGTGATGCTATTTCAGTGCAATCTGGTGCGGGACTCTCTACCTCTGGCTCGTCCCAACTTCTCCCCGGCCTCTTGTCTATACTGCGGCCCTCTCTCAGGCTGTCTGGCCTGCCACCTGTGCGTCTGCCGCTTTGGGGGCCTCTGCCACTCCCGTTTTGCCCCGTGGTCCTGCAACATGAGTCGGATCTCCTGGATCACTCCCCCCTCCCCCCCCTGCAGCATGGCACCAATGGCTCCAGTGCTCTGAATGTGCTGCTCATGGCTCCCGGAGGCCACACATCTTCCAGGGTGGTTGTATCCACACACAACCCACCGGCTGCCGTGGCAGCGCCTCACGGCCAACGCGTGATCGCAACAACACCTTCACCACCTTGCGCTCTCTGACGCCCACCGCGCCGGATGACTACAAGCTCTCCTAGATGGCGACGTGCCTGCGGCTGACCTCCAGCGTCATCTCTCACCTGGGCTCCCACCTTCTCTCCTGGACTTATTGACTTTTGTTCTGTCCTGACCGACACTTGGCTGCTGTTTTCGGACAGTTTCTCTGGACTCTAGCCCTCCTACCATGCCCTCGGCCTTAACCCTTTTTCCCCGTGGATGATCCTCAAATGCTTCCTCCCTTTTGTGCTTCCCCTTCTCTCCATACCCTTGCATCCCTCCCACCCTCCCTTTGTGCTGTGACAGCATCCACACTTATGGAACTCTGCTCTTTGACTTATTGCAATAACTCTAATTAATGGTATTTGCTTTAGACCTTGCACCATATACCATTCCTATGTGATTTAGAGATTATTCAGTCATATCCCCTCCCTATGTACATAGAGATAACTTTAATCACTAGTGTATGCAGTAGACCTTTGTATTTTCTACCATTCCTATGTGACCATTAGAGTATTTACGGTCATATCCCTTCCTATGTATATAGAGATAACTCTAATGTCTAGTCTCAATGTGACTTTTAGAGTATATCCATGTGTATCCCTTCACTATGTATATAGAGATAACACTAACGACTAGTCGCCTATGAGACTGTTAGAGTATATCCATGTGTATCCCTTCCCTATGTATATAGAGATAACTCTAATCACTTGAACATGCAGTAGTCCGCTTTGTTCTTTTCCATTCCTATGTGATTTTTAGAGTATATCCAGTTTTACCCCTTCCCTATATATATAGAGATAACTCTTATCACTAGTTTATGCAGGAGTCCGCTTGGCTCTCTAACATTCCTATGTGACTCTTAGAGTATATCCATGTGTATCCCCTCCCTAAGTAGATAGAGATATCACTAGTATATGCCTAGAGTTTATCCTTTTGCACCTTCTCCTTGTGTGACTATCTCTTGTACATTTGCAATTTTTTTCTGTTGTACCTGTTTTATAACGCATGTAATCCTAAGTATAGCCAGGTGTATCCCTTCCCCCGTGTGAAGAGATAACCCTATTCACTAGAACAAAAAGAAATGTGTTCCTTATGTAACGTAACTGATTCTATGTAAAGTGCTTTGATAACATGTAACGGAACTGGTGCTATGTAAAGCGCTCTGATAACCTAATCGGTTCAGGTTCGCGCTATATAAAACTCTAAAAATAAATAAATAAATAATGCTACTAATATTAGCCGCCGTGGAAAAGCATGTGGTCTTTGGCATTTGGGGGCCCGTTGCGGGCCCCCAGGGTGTCGGGGGTGGGGGGTGCACATGGGGGGTACCTATGGTACCCCCAGCATTTACATGCACAAAGCGGCAGGCACCACACGGTGCCTACCGCTTTGTGCATGTAAATGCAATACATGCATTTTTAACCTTGCGGCGGGTGCTGCAGCACCCGCCGCAAGGTTAAAGGTACGGGATGTAACCGACAGGGTGTATGTCACATCCTATTTTGCATTGAGGGACCGTCGCTGCCCATGCGGACGGTCCCTCTACCTCGGGGGTGGCGGACCAACGCAGGTCCGTCCACCATCCTAATGACTCCCTAAGTTCTTCCACAGACTTTTTGAGTGCCTTTATTGTTTTTGAAGTGAATCTGTAATTATGTGCATTATGGCTCCATGAGTGCTTTTAGCAGCATGTTCAGTCTATATAAAGATAAGGCATTTGAGCCCCTGTGAGAAGGTCAGTTGGCCAGGGGGACTTTTAGGTTTATAGGGGGCCAGGCCCTAATGTGATTTATGTGGTGCTAGGAAATGTGATGCATGTATTATGATTTACGCACCCTGTTTATGCCTCTACTATGGTTTTATGGTTATGAGGTTGTGCATACTGTGTTCATGTTCGAGTTATTTCCTACTGTGAAATATACCCCTAATGTGAGTTATGCTGGTGAGGTGGGAGCAGAATGTATTTCACGCCTAAATGTGATACTGTGCATAATATGGTTTGTGTTACAGGATGATACTGAGTACAGTGGTTGCCAATAATTACTGGTTGTGTTCTATGTCTATTATATGTTCTACATTTACTATCTTGCCTAAGTGATGGTTCAGACAGTGGCCCAAGTGGCCCTGTCATGTGTATATAATCCCCTGTAAATATTGCCCAGTCCCAGGTGGCACAGTGTATATTGTGTGATTACTTTTCTAATGTGTTTTATGATAATACAAAGGCTATTTTTCATATAACCTTGTGTGGAGTTCCTTTTGAGGTGTGCCTAGTATGTTGTTGCTGTGTGTGTATTGTGCAAACGCTTTACACATTGTCTCCGAGATAAGCCTGACTGCTCGTGCCAAGCTACAATGGGGGTGAGCAGGGCTTATCTTTGGTTTGGCGCAAGCCTCAGCCAACCAGAAATCCCATTTCTAACAATACCAATATAAAAACTATATACATATAGTTGTTTGGATATGTTTTGTTGCGCTTGGCAGTAATGTGTGACAAGTACTGTTCTCTAACCAAGTGATCGAATAATCCAGGACCTTCTCGAGAATGAACCACGCCAGTGGCAGCTGCCAACGGCAGCCTATGACTGCACAGGAGGTGAGCGTGATTCTAGCTCACCTCATGGCCCGGTTTGTTTCAATTTTGGGGCTGGACGTAAGGGACTTGAGGGAGCCCTTAACACCATTAACTACATAATCACCAGCTGCTACACGGCACCCCCATTGCTCGGCAAACAGCAGCGCTCACACGAGCAACATCGAATCCTGCTGCCACACTTACCTCATCCGTAGCGCGCTGGGAACTGCAATCTCACATTTGACTGTTTTGTCCTTAATGTAGCAGGATCCACTGATCTCCCACCAATGGGAGCACCATAGAAAGTTCAAAAGAGGGATGAGGTGACAACGGGGTAACAGCAGCATCTAATGAAGGCGGCCATGCCAAAATGCATTATGCAAAGCTGTAACCGGTGAATAAAGAGCCTTCTTAAAAATTCCCCGCTGAGTCCTTGTGGATTGTTTTTAATGAAGTGGTCGTTTGGAGATGTTTTGTCACGCTTGACAGTAACGCGAGACAAGGACCCGTCTAACAAGTGTCCTGGAGAATACTGGCATATGGACGGTTCTCTAATAAAGTGATTGATTCATCCAGGACAGCCTCGAGAACGACCCACGGCAGTGGCTGCTGCCAACGGCAACCTGTGACTGCAAGGGGGAGGTGAGCGTGATTCCAGCTCACCTCACAGCCCGGTTTGTTTCAATTGTGGGGATGTATGTAGGGGACTTGAGGGAGCCCTTAACACCATTTACTACTGTTAGACCTGGCACAATTGGCGTGGGTCTCCCTTCCATTTTTGCTGTTGCCGCATTAATTTTTGCTGGTGTTAGATGCTTTGGGCACTGTGCCACTGCTCTTCAGTGCCACAGTGCAAGTGTTCCCTATTGTAAATTGATGTATTAATCAGTGGTTCCATGTTTGGGTATTTGGTTTACTTGTCAGACCCTAGTCTAGTGCACTGAGTGTGCCCAGGGCACGTAAATTCAAATGCTGCTGGTGGGCCTGCAGCACTGGTTGTGCCACCCACAGAAGCAGCCTTGTCAAATGTGTCTAAGGTCTGCCATTGCAGAGCCTGTGTGCAGTCTGGTACTGTCATGCTGACTGGGCAAGTGCACCCACTTGCCAGTCCCCAAACCTTCCCCTTTCTTCATATCAGTCACCCCTATGGTAGGCCCAAGGGCAGGGTGCATTGTAAATATAAGGTAGGGCAAACCCTGATTTGTCTGGCATGTCCTAGTGGTGAATTACAGCCATTTTCGTTTTTCAATATTGCAAGGCTACCTGTTCTCCATAGGCCAGAATGGGCTGTTAGATTATTACATGTTTATCATCCTAACTGTTTCAGAGAACATGGTAGAAATTTGGCTTTAGTATGCCTGAACTGAGAATGATAAAATACATCTTTTAGTGTTTTTTTTCAACATTCTGTGTTTGCAAATACCACTTTTAGAAAGTAGATATTTGCTTGCCTAATCTTTCAAGCCTGCCTCTGCTAGGTTGTATATTCCTTTGTCTGGTTTTGTGAATGACAGGGCTAAGGGGATTCCAAGAAGCAGGATGAGTCAGCCCAGTGGTGAATAGAGAGATCTGCATCTAGATGGGAGGGAGGAGTTGCACCTGAAACTTGAATAGGGCTGTGCCTGCCTTCTATAATGGTGGCTCCACCTCCTGGGGAGCGGCTGATGTCTCTGCCATGCACACCCAAAGAAGAGAAGGAGTCCTGTAAACAAAGTGCTCCAGGGCTGTACTTGCCTTCCACAATGCTGGCTCCACCTCCTGTGGGGCGTCTGATGTGCCTGCCCTGCACTGTGAAAGGAAAGGAGAAGTCTGGTAAACAGAGTGCTTCAGAACTGGTTTGGACTGGGCAAAGGCCCCTCTCCCCTCAGAGAACAAAGGATGTTGGGGTATATTATGGGACCCTGATCCCATGAAATTAGATCACTTTGGATTACAAGAAGTAACCTTTACTGAGGATAGGAACCTGAAGAAACTGAGGAGAGGCTATTCCCAAGCTGCTGCTTGGGGGATTAGCCTGCAGTGGTTGCCTTACTGCCAAAGGAAGGAGAAAGGAACTTTGTGTACTTTGCTTTCAACTTGTGAAGGATCTCGAAGGGCTTGGAAAAGAGCTTGCCTCCTGCTGAAGTCTCAGGGACAATAGACTCCACCCCCCAGCACCCCAGAGTTCTTTTGGAAGTGCCTGCTGCTGTTTTGGGCCGTCTGAGGAAGTGCGTGTCGGAAGGAGCTGGAAGCGCGACCCATCGAGAAGAAGCGTGTCGCCGTCGCTGTGCCTGCCGTTGCAACTCCAAAGGAGGGTGTCGCCGCTGGAACTGTCGCACTGCAGCGCATCGAAAAAAAGCGCCTTGCTTCCCTGAGAAGTGCACCGCCGTCACAGCTGCTGCCGTCGCATCGTGGATGATGCAGCTGTAGTTGTCGCATCGTGCAGAAGCTTCACGCATCGTGGGAGAAGAGTGTCGCAAGTGGAGCTCCTGCCGTTGCATCGCAGAACAAGGGTGTTGCCACTGCAGTCCACGCATCGAACCGAGAACTTCTCGCATACCCGGAGAAGTGTGCCACATCTGGAAGATCTTCATGTCTTTATTTCTTTGTACGTGAACTTTGCTGCATTTCCCTCGCTGCGACATTGCTTGTCGTGGAAGGACAACGCAACCTAAGGTACATTGACGCAAAGTGTTGCATCTTAAGAACTGAACTAAACTAAGATAAATCTACCATCTTAAAGTAACAGTATTGTGTATTTTTGTCGTTTATGTTCTTGTGGTAACTCTATATAACGTATACTTATTTTTGATATAAATTCTTGTGTGGTGTCCATCTGTAGTGTTGTCACTGGGTTACTGTATGTGGTCACAAATGCTTTACACACTTCCTCTGAGATAAGCCTGTCTACTTGTGCCAAGCTACCAAGGGGGTGAGCAGGGGTTATTTAGGAGTGTAATCCCCTTATCCTGACTAGAGGCAAGGGTACCCATTTGTCACAAGTACCTACCTGTGCCAACTAGAGACCCCCAAATCTAACACTGGTGGCCAGCGGTGAGGATTCTGGACTTGCATTTGTGACTCATGTACAGTGATTGTTGAACACTACTTAGGCAGTGCAGACCACAACGCAACCACATACTTTTTGGTAGATTCCTTTTTGGGTTTTTGTTTTCTATTTTTGAAAGATGCTGATTTAGTTATCATGGAAGATACAGAATCCATAGCCTCTATTGATTGTGAATGGGAAGAAGAGAAGCTAGAGAGTAGTAAAACAGCTGAAGTACTTCTGCAAAAAATTCAATGTTTCCACCTCTGGGTTCAGAGTGAAGGAAGAGTTCTACAAGGCGCTGAGGGCCTGGGTAGAAGGAAGGAAAACTCCTGAGGAGATTGAAGAGGATGACCTGGCAGTTGTGCAACAGGAAGGGACATTGGGCTCAGGAGGAAGTAAGGTACCTTCCCCCGCAGGTAGCATTGGCTCTGGCAAAAGTCTGTCCCAGAGGAGTTGGAAGACAGAGAGAGATCAAGAAGGCATGAAATGGAGATGACGAAGTTCAAGGTGAATAGGCAACTGGAATTAGAAAATAGGAGATTAGATATAGAGGAAATGAAAATGCAGTTTGAGCATGAAAAAGTTTTGAGGGAGTTGGAGTTTGAAAGCAAAAGTTTGGAGGTTACTCCCTCTGGTGGCAGTGCACCGTCAGTACATGTAGAAAGTAGAGTGTATATTCCCAAGGATGTGGTTAAAGAGTTTTACAAATATGATGATATTGGTCAGTGGTTCAGAGCCTATGAGGTAGCCATGTCTTCTCACCGGGTCCCTGAGAGAGATTGGGGAGCGGGGTTGTGGGGAACGTTCCTTTGTGAGGGGCAGAACACACTGTTAGACTTGCCTTCTGAAGTCCACAGTTCACACAGCCACATGAAAGAGGCATTGATGTCTGGATATGGTTTGACACCTGCACTCTATAGGCAGAGGTTCAGGAAATGCAAAAAGTTAGAAAACAGTACTTGGGTTAAATATGTCACTTTCTTTTGCAGAGCATTGGATGGTTAGGGCAGCAAGGTTAATGATTTTCAAGGTCTCTTTGATTTGATTGCCTGGGAGCCGTTGTCTGATAAATGTTTTCCAGAGCTGCACCAGCATCTGATAGATATCAAGCTGACTAACCCTAGGAAGCTTGCTGAGGAGGTGGACCGCTGGGTGAGCACCCAGGTCCACAAGGGTCACGTGGGAGACTCAGCCAAAGGTGGGCAGGGTCCCCAGCAGAAAAGTCGGGGGGACAAGGGTAAACAGAACGAGTTCGCAAAGGGCCCCAAAGTAATTCCCAAGGGAAAGGTGCCCTGCCTCCCCCTGAGAAGATATAGAAAAGTGGTCCAAGACCTCTATATTTTATAGTGACTCAATTAATCAGTAGCTTTTTTGAATCAACAAAGTTAGGAGCACGTCACTCAAGATCAGCTCTATTCAAATAAATGTTTCTCATTTTACATAACAACACATTGTAGATTAAAGGCAACAGCAACATAAAATATCTAGCCTTGAGAATTTTTTAATAAACCAAGGTCCACATGTTAATCATTTCATACATTAATTTGAGTTATGTAGCAAAAGTTACCCCAATTGAGCGTGCAGATAGAAAAAGAAGTAGAAAAAAGTGTGTGCAATTTGAGAAGGAAAGGAATTCACAGAAAAATATTGTGACAAAATATATTCATTAATGATTGACTAAACAGCAGACGACAAATCAATTGACCGTACTGTTCAACCTGGTCAAGGTGAGACACCATTTCTTTACAAGTATTAATAAATGTTCATGACTCCTCAGTGTCAAAAACGTCCGCATATCAATATACAGAAACACAAAAAAGGGGTCCAGGTTTTTAAATAGATACGTCGACGTTTCGACTTGTCTTTACGGCCTGACGGTTATTTAAGCCTGAGCCATGCGAGTCTTCTTCAGGACGAAAAAGAAGGGTAACTTTGGATCATGGATGACCCCTTCCACAACGATGGGGGTGGTGCTTATTCCCACATTCCTAGGGATTATTCTGTAATCCAATTCGTCACTCCGTGGGGAATTTATAGTAGATGTAGAAAAGCGAACAATAGCGAAAAACAAGGAGAAGCACTTGGTTCAATCAGGGCTCAATCTTCAAAAAGGTTCTGTATATTTGATGGGACCACTGGTTCTGACTCGGGGCCACTCTATATTGTAGATTCCTGTATTCAAATCTCAATTCGGATGGGTCTCCTCCTAACTCTGTATGCACCAACCGAAATGTGGACCATCTGTTCCAAATGTTAAATCTAAAAATAAATCTAATATCAGCGTTGAGCTCTCCAAAAACATCTCAATGTCGGCATAAACCTATGCCGGAAAGCCACCTCAATTCCCTCTTGTTTAGGTTTCCATCAATCGACATGTGGACAATCTGTCCCACACGATTAGTCAGATATCTCTTAGTTGTCCCAAACGTCTCAGTGTCGGCATAGACTTAGCTGATCTTGAGTGACGTGCTCCTAACTTTGTTGATTCAAAAAAGCTACTGATCAATTGAGTCACTATAAAATATAGAGGTCTTGGACCACTTTTCTATATCGCAAGAAACCCAGGTCCAGTACCTTTTGGGTCACCCCATTACTTTAATGGATCCTCCTGAGAAGAAGCAAGGGGAACGACAGGTAGTCCTGTTCCCCAGGGGCCCCTGAAGTGTTCCAAGTATGGCGATCTGGGTCATAAGGCGAATGATACCAGGTGCCTGTTTGGTAAACCAGCACCCACTGGTGCTCCGCCCGGCAGATGGCTAGTGTAGCCTTGGGGGAGGAGATTGATGTCCAAGGTGGGTTGTAGTGTAGTTCCTATATTCCCAATAGGCTCTGCACATTGGGATAATATATCCTATAGATGTGACGTAGGACTTATGCCGATTAGGTCTCTATCGAATATACTAGACTTAATTTGTGAGTGCCAGCTAGCTCAGAGGTCACTAGAAACTTTCTCGAATAAATAAGAAGGGATTAGTTTCTGACAACCACATAAACATGACAACTTTGTTTTCCCAAGAATAAACTGATCTTCAGAGTCGTGGAAACAATAGATAGATATTTTACTCAGTCAATCGTGCATGCTTCGTTTCACCAGAGGTGCCGAGAAAATAGATAGACAGGCGTTTTCAATAAAAGGATTTATTGAACAGTCTTCTTTCTCAAGCATAAGAAATAAACTGCTACAATCATAAAACTGGTTGCAAAATCTAATGCATACAGTAGAAAGAGTAGAATAAAATAATACTGTAAGAGCATTGTATGGTTCCTAAACCATAAATAAATACATACATAAATAACAGAGGTTAAAGGCACTCAACTGGTGCTTCTAAGATACGCCTACCCCGATGTACCTAGCCTAAGCTTAGTACGAGGGAAGAAGTAAGTGAGGTGTAGAATAAATATAGTATTCTTTTGCCAAGAATCTGTCCACGATTTTTCTTAGGGTCTAATCAGCTCGGTACCTTGGTTAGAATGAAGAAGGTCAGGCTCAGGACTCAATTTCCCAACACCCCGCAAGGGGAGCTTGAAAACACTGGTGCTGGATTTCTCAGCAAGAGAAAAGACAGTGTCTCTCTGAGTGCGTCTGCTGGAGGGTCGGCTTCCTTTGTAACTTGCTGTAGCAGGATGCGTCGGGCAAGTAGATAGTCGAATTGCTCCAAACCACCATGTGTTTGCTAATGCAAGTGTGGGCATATTTATACCTTGAAGTTGCAGAGTTTGACGTAAAGGTGGACATCATAATGTCATAAAAGAGTCTCAGTTCTTTTAAAACGCCATGAGTTCTTGCACAAGTCAGTTCTCGAGCAAGGGGAAGTCCCTGGCGGCTGAAGCAGAGTTTTCCAAGAAATCGTTGTAGATTTTCAGAACTAGTGGAAGTATCCCTGCCGTATTTGGACTGCATGAGCTAAGGCCAAATATGGTTATGATTTCTATGCCTATATAAGGATATGGTGTTTTATATCTATACGAGCTTACCTGTCGCGCGTTGCTGCGATCTCAGAAGAAAGGAAATTCAAGGAAACTCGTTATGACAACATTCAATTTACATTGTGTCATTTGTATTGAAAGTTATTCATTTTAATATGGAAAACATTTCAAAGTGTGGCTTGAGCAGTGCGTAATTGATCGGTTTCCAATCTTGATTCTCGTTGCTCTCCTGTTTCATGTGAGCGGGCTTGAGCAGTGCGTAATTGATCTGTTTCCAATCTTGATTCTCGTTGCTCGTTCGTTTGAGAAGAACAGGCTTGAGCAGTGCGTACTCGATCGGCTTCCAATGTTGATTCTCGTTGCTCGTTCGTTTGTAAAGAACGTGCTTGAGCAATTTGTATTCGAACAGCTTCTAATCTTGCTTCACGTTGCTCGTCTGTTTCTGAAGCTTGTAATGCCTTTTTCTTTCATGCTTCATATGTAGATCGACCAATCGATTTCCGTTTGGGGAGCACAACTGTCGATGATGCTTGCAAATTCGCTGACAATTTCAGTATTCCAAAGATTATAAGGGCCCTGGTGGGGGGAGATATTTAAAAAAAAGATTATGCCAGAAACCTTCGCTGGAGTGTACTCAACAACTTCCCAAAGTTTAATGGCAATCAAATGAATGGTATAGTAATGCATAAAGGACAAACAGACAGACAGACATACATTTATTTTTTAAATATATAGACTAGCTTACCCGTCGCTCGTTGCTGCGATCTGAGAAGAAAGGGAATTTAAGGAAACTTGTTATGATAACATTTAATTTACATTGTGCCATTTTTATTGAAAGTTATTCATTTTAATATGGAAAACATTTTAAAGTGTTGTTTTAATTCTGTTTATTTATTCGAGTGCTTGTGGATAAACGGTATTTTTTGTTTTTCCGTCTGGTGCGTACACAAATAAATCAGAAGGTTTTCCGGCGCGTGAGCTGGCCACATACAGTTGTCCGTGTGAGAAGCACGGATTCTCCAAATCTAGTACACACACTTGCAGCGATTGTCCTTGTGCTTTGTTGATGGTCATTGCAAAAGCGAGTCGCACCGGAAACTGTAAACGTTCAGTATTGGAAAGATTATGAGGGCCCTGGGGGGCCGGGGGACTGATATTTAACACATATATTTTTTTTTTTGCCAGAAACCTTCACGGGAGTGTACTCAACAACTTTTAACACATTTAAAAAAAAAAAATTATTTTCTTTTGCCAGAAACCTTTGCGGGAGTGTACTCAACAACTACCCAAACTTTCATTCCGATCGAACGAATGGTGTAGTAATGCATAAAGGACAAACAGACAGACATACATTCATTTTTATATATATAGATAAGGGCATGAATTGGAAAAATTACAATAGGGTCCTAAAATGGTACACAGCAGGTTGGGGTCCGCAACAGATGACCTTAGTCTCTTTAGGAGTCTGTGAGGTGGTCTCAGAAGCTTAGCTGCCCAAGAACACTAAGAAATATTGGCAGCAAGTGACCATCAATGGTCAAAAGGTAGAGACTCTTAGAGATACAGGAACCAGTGTGACAGCTGTCAGGTGTCACCCGGTGTCTCAAGAGCAGATTATCCTGCATGTATTTTGTCGAGTTGTTGCCGCCGACAACACAGAGAATCATTGTCCAATGGCTCAGGTTCCCTTGAGCGGGGGGTCCCTGGTACTCTTTAGGTAGCTGTGAGGCCCGCCATGGCTGTTGACTGTTTGTTGGGAAACGATTTGGAGAGCTCCCCTTGGGAAAAGATGGAGAAAACAACTCACTTGAAGATGGTTGGACTGGGCGTGTGTGACCACCCGGTCAATGTCAGCCAGTAGGGGTTCTCAAGAGGACCTGGAGCCTAGGAGGGAGGCCCAGGAGCCTACCTTAGAGAGAAGTGACGGGGTGTGGAAAATGGCTCCTGAAGTTCCCACTGCCCAGGAGGAGGTAGACCCTGAGGGGGATGCCCTGGAGCCTACCAGGGAGCAAGTATCTGAACTGGGGACCTGCCTGAGCTGACCCATTGGCAGCAAGAAGAAGGCCCCTCCAGGGAAGAAATCTGCAAGGCGCAGAGAGAATGCCCTTCTCTTGTGGGCTTGAGGCAACAGGCTGCAAGCCAGGCAGCAGGTGATCAGTCAGGATCACACTTGATTTACATGGTCTCCTGTATAGTGAGCCTAAGGTTGCTGAACCTGGGTCAGCCAGTGTGCTGTTGGTACCCCAGAAATTCAGAGCCTTCCTACTGGTGTTGGCCCATGATGTGCCATTAGCAGGACATTTGGGGTAGAAAAAGACCTTTGAAAGGCTTGTTACCCACTTTCATTGGCCCCAAATGCGCAACAGTTCAGACACTCATTGCAGAACCTGTCAGACTTGCCAGGCAAGTGGAAAGATTGGGAGGAAGCACAAGACTCCTCTCCAGCCATTCACTGTGGTCAGTACCCCCTCTGAGCGGGTGGGGATTGACATTGTGGGGCCACTGGACCCCAAGACAGCCATGGGCAACAGCTTCCTCCTGGTCTTGGTAGACCATGCCACCCGGTACCCGGAAGCCATACCTCTGAGGACAGGGACGGAACGAGCAGTGATGGGAATTTTCTCCCGAGTGGGAATCCCTCGAGAGGTAGTGTCTGACCGTGGGACCAACTTAATTTCCAAGTATATGAAGTCCCTGTGGCAGGAGTGCGGTGTAACTACAAGTTCACCAGTTTTTACCATATCCAAGGAAATGGGTTGGTTGAAAGGTTCAACCGGACCCTAAAGGGCATGATAATGGGTCTTGTGGAACCCATGAGGCGTAAGTGGGACATCCTCTTACCATGCCAACTCTTTGCATACCTGGAGGTGCCATAGAAATCTCAAGGGTTCAGTCCCTTTGAGCTTCTCTATGGACACCCATTCAGAGAACCTCTGAGTCAGGCCAAAGAAGGCTGGGAGCAATCTCCCAGGAAACCTCCCCAAGATGTATATAGCTACATCCTGGCCTTCAGGAACCAGACTAGGTGTTTCAGGCAACTCGCTGAGGCAAATATGGAAGCCAGCCAGGATTAGATGAAGCATTGGTATGACCATAATGCCACTCTGGTAGAGCTTCAACCTGGCAAGAAAGCGTGGGTCATTGTCCCCGTGGAGCCTTTCGCGCTCCAGGATAAGTGGACCGGACCATTTGAGGTTGTGGAGCGCAAGAGTCCAGTTACCTACTTGGTGGACTTGCGGTCTCCTAGGAAACCCTTGAGGGTCCTACATGTCAACCGCCTTAAGCCCCACTTAGAGAAGTCTGAAGTGGGCATGCTCTTGGCAACCAATGCTGGGATGGAGGAGGAGACCGAGCCTCTTATTGACCTCCTGTCAGCCTCAGAGCAAGATGGGTCAGTGGATGTGTTAACCTCTCTTCCACCCTGACCCATGAGCAACAGAATGACTGCCGCCAGTTGCTGGGACAGTTTTCTGATCTGTTCTCCCTGGTTC
The DNA here is from genome assembly GCF_964263255.1 of Lissotriton vulgaris. NCBI lineage: Eukaryota > Metazoa > Chordata > Amphibia > Caudata > Salamandridae > Lissotriton > Lissotriton vulgaris. The sequence continues at coordinate 1,239,144,314 of NC_141695.1, forward strand.
CTGGTGTCACAGATTGGTGCGTCCATGATGTGGACACAGGAGAAAGCTTACCTGTGAAGCATAAAACATACAGAGTAACTGACAGGGTGAGGGCTTGCATCAAAGAGCAGGTCTCAAAGATGCTTGCGCTGAGTCATCTAGCAGTCCTTGGGCCAGACCAGGGGTCTTTGTCCCGAAGGCTGCAGCGCCGGGTGCCACACCCGAACTCAAGTTCTATGTGGACTACAGAGGGCTCAATACAGTCACGAAGACTGACGCGCACCCCATCCCCAGAGCTGATGAGCTCATTGATCGGCTAGGGGCTGCACGTTTGACTTGGGTACTGGCAGATCGCCTTTAAGGGTCAGAGAGAAGGTTTTTATCTCAGGTAAAGGGCACACTGCTATACGTTAACGCTATTTTTCAAGAAGGGTAGTGTTCCTCAGTGGAGTTGAGGTGCAAAAAGGGTAGGAGGAAAAACCCTATAACCCCCAATGTAGTGCTAAACTTGGCTAACACTGTATCTATAGAACAAACAGATACCCATGCACACTCCAAGATAAATACAAAAGTAAAGTCAGTATAGTGTCTTTGAATGTTCAGACACGTAAAATAATGAGAGAAATGTACTTAATGTTGTTATACATCCCAAGTATTTTTCCCTTGTATCCTTACCCAGCCCTGAAGAGTCGCAGGCCGACTGTGCCACATGCGACGAAACACATGTCGGCTGGTCCTTTCCGTGTCTGAACATTAAAAGACACTGCACATCAACGCCTAATTTGTCTCATATTATAACTATTGCTGTATGATTTTCCATGGTTTTGTGTCCATAACGTTCTTCAAGTCTACACTGACTTTACTTTTGTATTTATCTTGGAGTGTGCATGGGTATCTGCTTGTTCTGGCAGATTGCCTTGCCTGATGGAGCAAAGGAGAGTTCAGCATTCTCCACACCAGATGGGCATTTTCACGTCTGTGTTATGCCCTTTGGGATGAAGAATGCCCCTGCCACCTTCCAGAGGTTGGTCAATCAGGTGTTGGTTGAACTGGATGAGTTCAGTGTCACCTACCTGTATGACATCGCAGTGTTCAGTGCCAGTTGGGAGGAACATCTGCGCCACCTCTGGGATGTGTTGATTGCTCTGCGAAGGCAGGCCTCACGATCAAGGCGAGTAAGCGCCAGATTGGGCAGGGTTCTGTGGTGTACTAGGGACACCAAGTTGGGAGTGGCCAGGTGGCGCCCCTACAACCCCAGGTTGAAACCATCCTGGCTTGGGAGCCACCCAAAACCCAGACAGAGTTGAGTGCCTTCTTAGGTCTCACAGGGTATTAAAGGAGGTTTGCCAAGGGGTATGGCAAAATTGTTGCACTCTTGACAGAGCTCACTTCCAGGAAGCAGCCAAAGAAGGTGATCTGGTCGGTCACCTGTCAGAAAGATTTTGAGGCCCTGAAAGCTGCCATGTGCACGGCGCCCGTGCTCCTGGCACCCAACTTCTCAATTGAGTTTATCATTCAGACAGACGCTTCAGAGCATGGTGTGGGGGCTGTTCTGTCACAGATGAATGAGGAGGGCCTAGATCGACCTGTAGCCTTCATTAGTAGGAGGTTACTTCCACAGTAACAGAGGTGGAGTGCTTTTGAGCATAAGGCCTTTGCTGTGGTCTGGGCACTGAAGAAGCTGAGACCATACCTGTTTGGGACTCACTTCCGGATTCAGTCAGACCACAGGCCCCTCAGATGGTTAATGCAGATGAGGGGTGGGAATCCAAAGCTGTTGAGGTGGTCTATTTCCCTACAGGGTATGGACTTTACGGTGGAACACCGCATTGGTACAGAACACGCCAATGCTGATGGTCTGTCCAGATTTTTCCGCCTTAGTGAAGAGAACTCCCAGGAGTTAGGGTAGTTCTCCCCACATTTCAGCTGGAGGGGACATGTGTCAGCCCTGGCACCATTGGTGTGGGTCTCTCTTCCATTTTTGCTGTTGCCTCATGTATTTTTGCTGGTGTTAGATGCTTTGGGCATTGTGCCACTGCTATTCGGTGCCACAGTGCAAGTGCTCCCTATTGTAAATTGATGTATTAATCAGTGGGTCCATGTTTGTCTATTTGGTTTACTTGTCAGACCCTAGTCTAGTGTACTGAGTGTGCCCAGGGCATGTAAATCTAAATGCTGCTGGTGGGCCTGCAGCACTGGTTGTGCCACCCACAGAAGCAGCCTTGTAAAATATGTCTAAGGTCTGCTATTGCAGAGCCTGCGTGCAGTCTGGTATTGTCATGCTAACTGGGCAAGTGCATCCACTTGCCAGTCCCTAAACCTTCCCTTTTTTCATATCAGTCCCCCCTATGGTAGGCCCAAGGGCAGGGTGCCTTGTAAGTATAAGGTAGGACAAGGCCTGATGTGTGTGGCATGTCCTAATAGTGAATTACAGCCATTTTTGTTTTTCACTATTGCAAGGCTACCTGTTCTCAATAGGCCAGAATGGGCTGTTAGATTATTACATGTTTATAATCCCAACTGTCTCAGAGAACATGGTAGAAATTCGAGTTTAGTATGCCTGAACTCCGAATTATAAAATACATATTTTAGTGAAGTTGGTTTTGAAATTCAGTATTTGCAAATACCACTTTTAGAAAGTAGGTATTTGCTTGCCTAACCTTTCAAGCCTGCCTCTGCTAGGTTGTGTATTCCTTTGTCTGGTTTTGTGAGTGATAGGGCTGGGGGATTCCAAGAGACAGGATGAGTCAGCCCACTGGTGAATAGAGAGATCTGGATCTAGATGGGAGGGAGGAGTTGCACATGAACCTTGAATAGGGCTGTGCCTGCCTCCCACAATGCTGGCTCCACCTCCTGGGGAGCGGCCAATGTCTCTGCCCTGCACACTGAAAGAAGAGAAGGAGTCCTGTAAACAAAGTGCTCCAGGACTGTACTTGCCTTCCACAATGCTGGCTCCACCTCCTGTGGGGCGTCTGATGTACCTGCCTTGCACTGTGAAAGGAAAAGAGAAGTCTGGTAAACAGAGTGCTTCAGAAGTGGTTAGGACTGGGCAAAGGCCCCTCTCCCCCCAGAGAACAAAGGATAGTGGGGTATAAATATTGGGACCCTGATCCCATGAAATTAGATCACTTTGGATTACAAGAAGAAACCTTTACTGAGGAGAGGAACCTGAAGAAACTGAGGAGAGACTATTCTCAAGCTGAAGTGCTGCCTGCAGTGGTTGCCTTACTGCCAAAGGAAGGAGAAAGGAACTTTGTGTACTTTGCTTTCAACTTGTGAAGGATCTCCAAGGGCTTGGAAAAGAGCTTGCCTCCTGCTGAAGTCTCAGGGACAACAGACTTCACCCCAGCTCCCCAGAGTTCTTTTGGAAGTGCCTGCTACTGTTTTGGGCCTTTTGAGGAACTGTGTGTCACAAGGAGCTGAAAGCATGACTCATCGAGAAGAAGCGTGTCGCCGTTGCTGTGCCTGCTGTCACAACTCCGAAGGAGGGTGTCGCCGCTGGAATTGTCGCACTGCACCGCATCGGAGAGAATGTGCCGCAATGAAGAGGAAACATGTTGCGGTTGCTGCTGCTGCCGTCGCAACTTCGAAGGAGGGTGTCACAGCTGTAGCTGTCGCACTGCACCGCATCGAGAGAAGAGTCTCGCAACGAGGTCGGAGCGTGTCGCTGTCGCTGTGCCTGCCGTCGCAACTCCAAGGGAGGGTGTCGCAGCTGGAACAGTCACACTGCACCGCATTGGAGACAAGCGCCTCGCATCCTCGAGAAGCGCACCAACATCAGAGCTGCTGCCGTCGCATCGGGGATGTCGCTGCTGTAGTTGGTATATCGTGCAGAAGCTTCAAGCATCGTGGGAGAAGAGTGTCGGAAGTGTCGCTGCTGCCGTTGCATCGCGGAACAAGGGTGTCGCCGCTGCAGTCCACGCATCGCACCGAGAACTTCCTGCATCCCCGGGAAAGCGTGCCGCATCTGTAAGATCTTCACGTCTTTATTTCTTTGTACTTGAACTTTGCCGCATTTCCCTCGCTGCGACATTGCTTGTCGTGGAAGCGCAACGCAATCTAAGGTACATTGACGCAAAGTGTCACATCTTAAGAACTGAACTAAACTAAGCTAAATCTACCAAGTAACAATATTGTGTATTTTTGTTGTTTATGATCTTGTGGTAACTCTATATAAAGTATACTTATTTTTTTTTTATACATCCTTGTGTGGTGTCCATCTGTAGTGTTGTCACTGGGTTACTGTATGTGGTCACAAATGCTTTACACAATGCCTCTGAGATAAGCCTGTCTGCTTGTGCCAAGCAATCATGGGAGTGAGAAGGGGTTATTTAGGAGTGTAATCCTCTTATCCGGTCTAGAGGCAAGGGTCCCTATTTGTCACAAGAACCTACCTGTGCCAACTAGAGACCCCCAAATCTAACATCTACATAATCATCAGCTGCTACACGCCCTCCCCTTTGCACGGCAAACAGCAGCGCTCACACGAGCAACATCAAATCCTGCTGCCGCATTTACCTCATCTGATGCACGTTGAGAACTGCAGTCTCACATTTGACTGTTTTATCCTTAATGCAGTAGGATCAGCTGATCTCCCACCAATGGGAGCACCATAGGAAGTTCAAAGGAGGGAGGAGTTGACAACGGGGTAACAGCAGCATCTGATGAAGGCGGACATGCCGAAATGCATTATGCAAAGCTGTAACCGGTGAATAAAGAGTCACCCGGAAAATTCCCTGCAGTGTCCTTGTGGATTGCTAATAATGTCGTGCTTGCCAGTAAAGCGAGACAAGGACCAGTCTGACAAGTGTCCTGTAGAATACTGGCATATGGACTGTTCTCTAATCAAATATTCCCCGCTGTGTCCTTGCGGATTGCTTTTAATGAAGTGGTCATTTTGGAGATATGTATATATATATATATATATATATATATATACATATATATACATATATATCAAATCAAACACATCACCAAACAGGCTGAAGAAACGATGGACACAGAAGGGTTTCACTGGGGTTTAAAAACTGCTTTTATACCTGTTGTTCGGCAGACCGGTTTCAGCGTCTTGGCTTTCGTCAGTGCCAGCAGTCCTCCTCAACTCTCCCCCGTACTCGATCTTATGCGGTGTAGCCCCACCTTCTTTCTGTAATGAGGCTCACCTGCCTTGGACTTTACTTCATGTATATATATATTCACTGAAAAAACCATAGGTTTCAGATCATATAGTTAGGAATTAGCATTTTAAAAAACCATTGAAATTGCTCCTATATAGTTAGTTGTACTAACTATATTTCGCGCACCCGCAATCCACTGCTGATGATGTCACATATTACATCATTCATGACATGGTCAGTGACATCACTGATGACATCTCAAATGACATCACTGATGACATCACTGATGACATCATCCAGTGACTGTGTGTTTCTGTAAAGTTTAAATATGTTTTACATATCTAAGAATGAGTGGATGTATAAGTGTCTGATGAAAGATTTAGTAGGTACATGACTGAATATATGAGTGAGTGATTAAATGTGTCTTACTGAATGCATGGGTTAGTGACTAAACTGTCTGAATGTGTGCATCAGTATGTCTGTTGTTGTGTAAGCTATTGCATTTGTTTATCAGTAGCTATATGAGTGGCTATATGTGTTATTGATTGGTTACCTGAGTATTTGTATGGGAAACTGAGTGTGTGTGTGTGGGTAGCTGGCATATATAAATGACTATACATAAGAGCCACTGATTGTCCGAGTGGCTGTATGAATCATTGTGAATTCGTATCAGTAATTGTATAACAAAGTAAGTATGTGTTAGTATATGTTTGGATAAGTAAGGTGTTGTGTGTATAACTGTATAGTTGAGGAAATGAAAGTGTGATTGATTCTTTGCATGACTGACTAGATGTGTGAGTAACTCCATGGATGAGTGGCAGAGTGTGAGTGTCTGTATAGGTGTTTGAGTGCCGATGATAGTGTTGTATTGATGAGTGACTGTATGTATGAGTGATTCTATGGGTGAATGAGTGAATGTGTGTGTAGACCTAGGAATCAGTGAGTGCGTATGTAGTAACTGGTATTGGTGTGTCAATGGTTTCAAGAATGGTAGTCTGTGTTTAACACTGGGTGTATCAAAGGTTATATTAGAGTGTGAAGAGGTGCATCGTATTATCACATGAATGATATCATCAGTGATGTGATCAGGGATGTCAATTGAGATGTCATCAGTGATGTCACTGACCATGTCATGAATGATGTAATATGTGACATCATCAGCAGTGGATTGCGGGTGCGCGAAATATAGTTAGTACAACTAACTATATAGGAGCAATTTCAATGGTTTTTAAATGCTAATTCCTAACTATATATGACCTGAAACCTATGGTTTTTTCAGTGAATTTGCAAGGTTTTTTAAATGCTAATTCCTAACTATATATGACCAGAAACCTCTGTTTTTTTCAGTGAATTTAAAAGGTTTTTTAAATGCTAATACCTAACTATATATGACCAGAAACCTATGTTTTTTTTAGTGAATTTGCAAGGTTTTTTTAATGCTAATACCTAACTATGTAAGGCTTAAAACCTATGGTTTATTCAGTGAATATATATATTTAATATAATATATATATAAGTTTTATTTTCAAGATTTTTTTTATATGATTACAGGGTCCGCGCACCGTGAGCGCTCCGTAAGCACACCGCAAATGCTCTGAGCTCTTACCCCGACAATTTTTTTAAGTTTCTAAAACATAATATCTCCGTTTTTAACGTAGATTTTAAAGGTAGACAATATCTGCTTAAATGTAGAAAATGTTTTTTAAAAACTTTTCACAACAGTATATTACTTTTTTGAGTAGTAACAAATCTCGCGAGGGTACGTCGCATGTGCACGCAACGTAAGAGCACCATCCACGCACAGTAAAAGCTTCGAGCTCTTACCCCCGAAAGTTTTATAAACTTTAAATCGTTATATCTACGTATTCATTGCACAATATAAAGGTACACATTATCTGGGATAATAAAGAACATGTCAATTTAAACTTTTAAAGACCATATATAACTTTATTTAAACAATTATAAATCTCCCGAGAGTGTGTCCTACATAAACGCATCGTAAGAATACGTTAGCGCATCGTAAATAGAACGTAAACACAACGTAAGCATACGTAAGCGCTCTGTAAACGCTCCGTAAGCGCTCCGTAAGCTTACGTCCAACCATGTGACCTCAAACCAAAAGATTTAATTGGTTTATAATACTTCCAACTCCAATTGTTGAAAAACCCCTCCCATGTTCATCATTCATCTTTGGCTTTCGGAGAAGCAACACCTTTTTTCTACAGCTCCTAGCTACAGAAAAATACTTCCAAATGGCTGAACATCCAGACTCTGACCATTCTTCTAATGAAGACTTTGTTGAAGAGGACCCTCACCCAAGTAAGAAGAAGGAGTCCATAATCTGGAAATTGTTCAGCTTTCCAGAACATCAAAAGAAGGTAAATGCACCACTGGTCACCTGCAAGATCTGTGACACAGTGTTATCAAGAGGAAATCCAAATAAGAAATATTCATTTGGAACCCACAGCATGGAACGCCATGTAAAAAATATACACCCCAACAATTGGAGTAGAGCTGTGGTGCAAAGATCTCAGGAGGAGGACTCTTCTCCTAGTACATCTACAGCAACAACCAGAGTACCACCAATGCCGTTTTCAATGGTGGCGAACATTCAGCCACAACTGAAAAATTTAATGATGCAATGCATACATTGCAGTAAAGTAGTAGCCTTCGGACAACAGTCCTTTGAAGTAATTTTACAGAAGAACAGGAACCACAGATGCAGCAAATATTTTTTTTCTTTCAATTTCATAGTTTGTTCCCGTTGAACAAATATTTTGTGTAAAAAGTTCATTTTTCTACGTTTTTCAAGCAAAACAAAAAAAAACAGTTCTTTTTAGAACTACCTCTACTGGTTAACGAAAGAACTAAATTTCGATGTTTGTATGTAAAAGTTTGTCATAGTGAATGTCAAAGTGCAAAACTATAAGGATGTGGTAAAGCATAAACCTATAAGGCATTTACCTATAGTATACTGTACTACTTCCAAAGCACTGAAATGTAACATACGTATATAAATTTGTTACAAATCAATGGGCCAGATGTACGTAATCTCGATTTACCTACTCATAAATACCTAGGGCCCAATATAGGTAATCCCAGATTACCACTTCTTAAATACCGAATCATACCAATTCGGTATTTAAGAACTGGCAATGGGGATGTAGGTATTTTTACCAAATTAATTACCGATTCAGTAAAATTCGGTAATTACCTATTCGATAATTACCGAATCTGTATTTGCCATTGATTCCTATGGACTTTGAAGCCCATAGGAATCAATGGCAAATATCGATTCGGTAATTACCGAATCAGTAAATACCGAATCCTGCCAGGGGGAACAGGGTGTCACTTTGACACCCTGTACCACCCCTGTTTTTGGCTTCTGTGCAATGTGACACACATACATGCCCTTAGGGCATGTATGTGTGCCACATGGCACAGGTGTACATGCACAGATGTGCATGTACACAGGAATTCCTTATTTACCACCCAATTGTATTGGGTGGTAAATAACGAATTCTTAGACACCTCTAGCACTGTCAACAGTGCTACCTACATTAGAATTGACAGATTTGGTATTTTTATCGAGTCTGTATTTACCAATTCGGTAATTTTACCGATTTGGTAAATACAGAATCGGTAAAAATACCAAATCTTTAAATAAATGCCTTCTACATAGGAAAAGGCATTTACTGGTCAGAAACTGCCAAATTCAGCCGTTCCCGACCGGCAAATGCCTACCAATATCGCGTCCCAAATCATACCACTTCAATATTTAAGAGTAAGTAAATGGAATGTAGGTAATTTGCCTTTTGAAATTACCGAATCTGTTTAATTCAGTCATTTTACCGAATCGGTATTTACCAATTCGGTAATTGCCATTGATTCCTATGGGCCTTGAGGCCAATAGGAATCAATGGCAATTACTGAATCAGTAAATACCGATTCGGTAAAATTACCGAATTGTCAAAGGGGACAGGTTGTCACTTTGACAGCCTGTTGCGCCCATGATTCTGACTTGTGTGCCATGTCACACACATACATGGTCTTACGACATGTATGTGTGCCACATGGCACAAATGTACATGCACAGATGTGCATGTACACAGCAATTCATTTTTTACCCCCGAAAGTTTTATCGTTATATCTACATATTCATTGTACAATATAAAAGTACACATTATCTGGGATAATAAAGAACATGTTTATTTTAATTTTTAAACAAATATATAACTTTATTTAAGCAACTTTTAAACAACATATATAACTTTATTTAAGCAACTTTTAAAAAACATATATAACTTTATTTAAGAAATTACAAATCTTGTAAGGGTGCGTACCAAACAGTTCTTTTTACAATTACCTCTACTGGTTAAAAAAAGAACTACATTTTTATGTTTGTATGTAAAAGTTTGTCATACTGAATGTCAAAGTGCAAAACTATAAGGATGTGGTACAGCATAAACCTATAAGGTGTTTACCTATAGTATATTGTACTACTTCCAAAGCACTGAAATGTAACATATGTATATAAATATGTTACAACTCAATAGGCCAAATGTACGTAATCTTGATTTACCTACTCATAAATACCAAATCATACCACTTAAATTTTTAAGAGTAGGTAATTTGGATGTAGGTAATTTCTCTTTTGAAATTACAAAATCTGTATAATTCATTCATTTTACCGAATCGGTATTAACCGATTTGGTAATTGCCATTGATTCCTATAAGTCCTGAGGGCAATAGGAATCAATGGCAATTACCGAATCAGTAAATACCGAATCAATACAATTACCGAATTGACAAGGGAGACAGGTTGTCACTTTGACAGCCTGTTGCACCCATGATTCTGACTTGTGTGCCATGTCACACACATATGACATGTATGTGTGCCACATGGCACAAATGTGCATGCACAGATATGCATGTACACAGGAATTTATTATTTACCTCCGAAAGTTTTATAAACTTTAAATCGTTATATCTAGCAACATATTACCTGGGATAATAAAGAACATGTTTAGTTTAAACTTTAAAACAACATATATAACTTTATTTAAACAATTATAAATCTCACGAGGGTGCTAAATCAGTATATCTATATAATCATGATACAATATAAAGGAACATATTAACTGAGATAATAAAGAACATGTTTATTTTAAACTTTTAAACAACATATATAACTTTATGTAAACAATTATAAATGTCACACGGGTGCGTACCATGTAAGCACATCATAAGATGATGTAAGCGCTCCGTAAATAAAACGTAAACGCAACATAAGCTTACGTGAGCACTCCGTAAACGCTCCGTAAACACTCCGTAAACTTACATCCAACCATGTGACCTTATAACAAAAGATTTTATTGGTTTATAATACTTCCTACTGTAATTCTTGAAAGACCACTCCCATGTTCATCATTCTTCTTTGGCTTTCAGAGAAGCAACACCTTTTTTCTAGTCTGGAAGTTTTTCAGCTTTCCAGAACATCAGAAGAAAGTAAATGCACCACTGGTCACCTGCAAGATCTGTGACACAGTGATATCTAGAGGAAATCCTAATAAGAAATATTCATTCGGAACCCTCAGCATGGAACGCCATGTAAAAAATATACACCCCAACAATTGGAGTAGAGCTGTGGTGCAAAGATGTCAGGAGCAGGACTCTTCTCCTAGTACTTCTACAGCAAGAACCAGAGTACCACCAATGCCATCTTCAATGGTGGCGAACATTCAGCCAGAACTGAAAAATGTCATGATGCAATGCATACATTGCAATAAATTGGCAGTCTTCGGACAACAGTCCATTGTAATTTTGCAGAAGAACAGGAACCACAGATGCAACAATTGTTTTGTGTAAAAAGTTCATTCTTCTACTTCATCTTCAGAAGAGTTTGCTCCTGAAACCCCTAGAACACAGAGGGAGTCCATAGTACGGAAATTAAAAAAAAGAGAGAAAAAGGTAAATGTGCCTTTAGGCACATGTAAAATCTGTCACTCAGTACTTTGAAGAGGGAATCCACAGAAACAGTACAGCTTTGGAACTTATAGCATGGAATGCCATGTCCAGAATATACACCCAAACAATTGGAGTAAAGCTGTAATAAAAAGATCATCAGAGGAGCAGGGCTCTACTCCTAGCACTTCTTCTGAAGCAACAGCACCACCAATGCAAGCATCAATGGTTGCAAATATCCCACCTGAACTTAAGAATGTGATGATGTAATGCATTTGTTGCCAGAAACTATTAACCTTTGCACAAGAGTCCATTCAAGTTATCCTGCTAAAAAACAGGAAGCACAGGTGCATTACCAGGAGCATTTTTTCTTTTTTCTGAAGATTGTCTTCTGGATGAATCTTCTAATTGAGTCCTCTTGATTGATAAAACTTGCTTATAAAGTCTTTGTTTGCGGTTCTTGGTAGGCATCATCTATTATGACTCTGTAGATATTTACAATCTGTTGAAAAGAAAAATATGACATATTATGTATCACTACCAACATAGCACATAGCAATTACATTAACTAAACAATATAAACACTAGTTCACATCCCTCTTTGTGTGTCTCATATCACTCTCTGCCTGCACCATTTCCGTCTTTCCATGCCTCATCTCACTCTCTCCTTCCACCATCTCTCTGTTTGTATGTGTGTGCCATCTCAATCTCTGCCTATACCATCTGTCTGTTTGTGTGTGTGTCTCATCTCACTTTCTGTGTCTAAAACGATTTGCCAAACTAAATGTTTTTTTGTTGAAATGTCTGGCTTTAAGTTTTTTGACAAGGAGCACACTGAGTATGTATGTGAATTAAGGAATTATATTTTCATCTTTTTCCATAATATTAGCTGTGTGTGCTAACAATTTGTATCTTTTAGCGGACAGGGTAGACTTCTTTTTAAAGTGTTTATCATGCTTAAATTCAATGCTGGTACAGAGATAGTGCTAATAGTTTAATTTGGCTTGTAAATATGCTCCTTTTTTAGAAGTGCCTTGTGCAATCTTTAACATGGGTGGAAGCAGTGAATGTATGGAGAGGGATAGGAATAGCAGATAGAAAACCATATGAAATGGTGTGAGAGATGTGTAAAGGATTTTACTAATGGCATCAACTGAGATACAATATGCAAAAAAGAGGGGCATATTTACAAGCCTCTTGCACAATGTTTAACATGGATGCAAGCAGAAAATGCATGTAGAGTAATAAAACTGGCACACAGACAAGAATATACATTACGCAAGGGGTTTGTAAATATGCCAATGAAACCATTACACTATCTCTATACCAGCATTAATGTTAAACATTGCGCAAGGGGCTTGTAAATATGCCAATGAAACGTACACTATCTCTATACCAGCATTAATGTTAAACATTGCGCAAGGGGCTTGTGAATATGCCAATGAAACCATTACACTATCTCTATACCTGCATTAATGTTAAACATTGTGCAAGGGGCTTGTAAATATGCCAATGAAACCATTGCACTATCTCTATACCAGCATTAATGTTAAACATTGCGCAAGGGGCTTGTAAATATGCCAATGAAACTATTACACTATCTCTAAACCAGCATTAATGTCAAACATTGCGCAAGGGGCTTGTAAATATGCCAATGAAACCATTACACTATCTCTATATCAGCATTAATGTCAAATATTGCGCAAGGGCCTTGTAAATATGCCAATGAAACCATTACACTATCTCTATACCAGCATTAATGTCAAACATTGCGCAAGGGGCTTGTAAATATGCCAATGAAACCATTACACTATCTCTATACCAGCATTAATGTCAAACATTGCGCAAGGGGCTTGTAAATATGCCAATTAAACCATTACACTATCTCTATACCAGCACTAATGTCAAAATTGCACAAGGGGCTTGTAAATATGCCAATGAAACCATTACACTATCTCTATACCAGCATTAATGTCAAGCATTGCGCAAGGGCCTTGTAAATATGCCAATGACACCATTACACTAACTCCATACTAGCATTAATGTCAAACATTGCGTAAGGGGCTTGTAAATATGCCAATGAAACCATTACACTATCTCTATACCAGCATTAATGTCAAACATTGCGCAAGGGGCTTGTAAATATGCCAATGAAACCATTACACTATCTCTATACCAGCATTAATGTCAAGCATTGCGCAAGGGGCTTGTAAATATGCCAATGAAACCATTACACTATCTCTATACCAGCATTAATGTCAAACATTGTGCAAGGGGCTTGTAAATATGCCAATGAAACCATTACACTATCTCTATACCAGCATTAATGTCAAACATTGTGCAAGGGGCTTGTAAATATGCCAATGAAACCATTACACTATCTGTATACCAGCATTAATGTCAAACATTGCGCAAGGGGCTTGTAAATATGCCAATGAAACCATTACACTATCTGTATACCAGCATTAATGTTAAACATTGCGCAAGAGGGCTTGTGAATATGCCAATGAAACCATTACACTATCTCTATACCAGCATTAATGTCAAACATTGCGCAAGGGCCTTGTAAATATGCCTCTCTTTTTTTGTATATTCTATCTCAATTTATGCCATTAAAAAAACCCTTTAAGCATCTCTCATGACATTTCATTTTCTTGTCTGTGTGGCAATTGTATTACTCCGCATGCATTTTCTGCTTGCACCCATGTCAAACATTGCGCAAGGGGCTTGTAAATATGCCCCTCTTTATCTTATATTCCATCTCAATTGATGCCATTAGTGAAATCCTTTATGCATCTCCCACACCATTTCATAAGGCTTTCTATCCGCTATTCCTATCCTTCTCCATACATTCATTGCTTCCACCCATGTTAAAGGTTGCGCAAGGCGCTTGTAAAAAAGGAGCATATTTACAAGTCCAATGAAACCATTACACTTTCTCTATACCAGCATTGAATCCAAGCATGAAAAACAATTGGAAAAGAAGTCTACCCTATAAACTAAAAGATACAAACTGTAAGCACACACAGCTAACATTATGGAAAAGGATGAAAATATAATTTCTTATTTCACATACACACACTGTGTGTGTATGTGAATTAAGAAATTATTTTTTCATCCTTTTCCATACTGTTATCTGTGTGTGCTTACAGTTTGTATCTTTTGTGAAAAATATTATAGCCACACATTTCAGCAAAAATCATTTAACATGTTAAATCGATTTAGACACAGACACAGAACAAAGCCCATTTCAATATGCACTACATTACATTGCTGAAACCATTCAGTTAACATTATGGAAAAAGGTGAAAATATAATTCCTTAATTCTCACAGACACTCACTGTGATCCTTGTCAAAAATCTTTAAGCCACACATTTTATCAAACAACATTTAGCATGGTAAATCATTTTACACACAGAGCACAACCAATTTAAATGAGCACTACACTACAATGCAGAAACCTGACTCATTTTCAAAATACAACAGTAATGAAGCCCAATATGCTTGTTATGCTTCCCAATACTGCAAACAGCACTCTCTCTGCATTACTCACCTTTAAAATCGCTTTTGAAAATGTAGAACAGTGTGAAACACACACCAAATGTTCTTAAGCACAATCCCTGAACTGCAGCTCAGACACTGGAAACAGAAATGGCAGTTTCCCACTCATTCTTCTCACTTATTTCTGCTCATAACCAATTAAATGTCTTCCCACACTATTTCAAAACTAAACTAACATTTCAATTGGTTCTACATTTCCACACTTTCAAACTCACATAATATTCACCCATTTCCCTACTGCTCAAACAACCTGTTACCATGGTAACTCCCACCTAAGGAAGAACAGAGTTTAAAAGTTCATCATACTATGTTGCAAATGAATCCATCAAGGTTGTTAGAGCTTTCAATATAACAGCTAATCATGTGCAATGTTCCTTTCAATGACCTTTTCTGAACCATTATAATTGCTTCTTTTAAAAAACAAAACTATGCACCCTAATATGCTCTTTTGCATTTTCAGAAAGCACCAATCATTTCTTAAGCTTCAAGTGCAGTGAATGTCCTCCTCTTTTTTTCTAAACTGCAAGCTTTCCAACTGCCATTTCATTTACAGCCCTCATCTGAGTACAACCAGATCTACCTTGAACATGCTTACCGTATGGTTTGCAGGACACATCTTTGTATTCTGGTCTAAAAGGTATGCAACAAACAGAGGAATTTTAAACCTTGATTTACCAAATGTGGATATTTTATGGATTGGCCAGAGAATATTGAAATGTCACCAATTGATACCATTGGTGAAATCCTTCATGCATCTCCCACATCCTGACCTCATAATTGTGCACTGTGGTGGAAATGACTTATGCACTTTGACTGGGGTTGGTTTGGAAATGCTATTGAAGGACATCTTTGGACAATTGATATGTCACTTTTTCCTCAAACTTCCTTTGTCTATTCCAATATATGCCAAAGGCAAAAATGGAATTGGTCCAATCAATTTTGTCCACAGATTGAGAAAGCAAGGAAACATGTAAAAAAATCTGTTTCTGCATACATGAGAGACTATGGAATGGGTTGTATATACCACAACAACTTGCGTTAGGACAGATGTAGGACAGATGGTGTACATTTCACAGATGAAGGGAACAAAGTCTTTCTCTGTAACATCAGACTCTGCATTGGTACTTACTTGTAGGTACCAAAAAAAACACAATGAACACAACGGCTCTTTTTAGAGCCAACTAACATGTAAACACTCAAATATGATTTTTAACTTAATTTTTTTAATTAATTTTTACTGAGATCCGCGCACCGAGCACTCACTGAGCACTCACTGAGCACTCTCCGTGCGCGGACCTATCGTGTTTTCTGGAATTTTTATAAAAATAAACATTATTTTTAACCTTAGGAGTCCTTGAAGAACCCCCTGAGAAGACCTAAGGGGTCAGGGACACTCTACCCTACCCCTTCCCACATTTTTAAGTTATATTTTTCACTCTCTTCTGAAACCACAAAACGGCGGCGAAAGAGTTCGCGCACCGTGCATTCACCGAGCACTCATGGTGCGCGGACCTATTGGAATTAAAAAAAAAAAAAACTACATGGAAATGGACATCATCTCCTCTGTAGATACCTTGAAGGTTGTAATGCAAGTTATTATGGTATATTGAATCCATACTGTAGTCTTTCAGGAAAGCAGAAACAGATTTGTTCACATGATTCCTTCCTTTCTCAATGTGTGGTCAGAATTGGAGTAGGAGGTCATGAGTTCCTACTCTGGTGAAACACACTTGCTATTCTATATACTTACTTATGTTGTAAACTAGTGAATCAGAGACATTCAGTGAAAGAAAGGATGCAGGACATGAAGAACACAACATTGTATCACTTTGCTACTACCTCATAAATTACATTTAAATAAGTATAAAAATTAAAACAAATGTTTCATTAATAAATTAAAATTTATTTATCAGGATTTTCAAAATCTAAAAGAACTTGTAGCATTTCTTCATCAGGAATTTCATCCGTCAAAGTGTCTGAAAATGATTCGTCCAACTCAACAATGTCTACACACTCCATTAATTCCATGTCTAGTGTTTCATCCAAAAAATCTGGCATGGTATCTCCTTCATGTTCTTCATGATTTGTTTCATCTACAGGATCAATAAACGTTGCTGTGATTTCGATGTCAAATGACTCTTCATTTTTAACCATTATTGAAGTTAGTGTACTATTATAAGAAAGAGAAAGACAGTGAGATGTTGCAGGGTAAGAGTGAGATAGGGCAGAAAAAAACTATTACATTCTATAAGAAGAGTTACTACTGTGTAAAACACACACCAGAAATTGAACACCAAAAATTCCACACAAAAGTACCTCAGACACTATAGTCACAAAATGGCCGTATTTCCCTGGACAGTGTATAGTATCAAGAAAGAATTAGAAATATAAAGCACTGCATCTGATGTTGCCCTACTCAATCCATAAGTAAAACAGAAAAACATTAAATAACTGACAGAAAACATTTTTCCTATTAACTTAAAGTGAACAACAGAGTTCTCCTTATAACTTAACAACTCACCTTTTAGAAAACTGTTGTACAGTAAAATCTGTCTCAATCTCACACCTCAGAAGTATACCTCAAACACTAAAATCTCAAAATGGCTGTGTTCCCTCTCATTTTTCATACATATTCAAATACCCAGCCAATCACATTTCATCACACACAAAATCAAAACCAAAGTAACATTTTAATTGGTTCAAATTATCAACACATTCAAACTCACATAATATTCAACCTACCCCCAATGCTCTCTACCAATTACCATACTAATTCTCCACAAAACACCTACCTAAACCCAAAGGTGAAAGAGTCATCACTCAATGTTGCACTCAACCAACATCTAAACACTGAAACTTGTTATTTTAATGTATTTCTTTTTTGTCTTTTTGAGCCGCGGTCCGCGCACGGTGCACGGACCCCGTGATTTAAAAAAAAAAAAAATTTGTTAACCTTCGGGGTCCTTTACAGACCCCATGACAAAACCTAGAGGGCTCAGGAATCTCTACCCTGCCTCCTTGTCAACTATTACACTTCTGTTTACAACCACTATCATCTACCACAAAATCAAGATGGCCGACAACACTTCCTCATTTCGACTGACTGGAATGTTGACAGACGTCCAACAGCCAATCAGAATTCCACGCGCGCACGCTAAGGTCCGCGCACGTGCAAGGACAGTGCAAGGACGGAGCATATCTGTGCTCGCACCGTGTCCCGCCCATAGATATATCATTTGAAAAAAGTCGATTTTCTCAACAATTACTGGAGGGATTTTCACCAACTATACAAAAGGCCCTTCTGCATACCAGGCTCTACCATTTTGCCAAGTTTGCAGTAATTCCATTCAGCCGTTCTGGTTGTAGCTGTGTCTAAAGGTCCTATGAAAAATTGCATTGGACTCAATTTCACATTGAATTTTCTCTTAAACTACTGGAGGGATTACCACCAAACATACAAAAGGCACTGCTCCATACCAGTCCCTACCATTTTGCCAAATCTGGTATAATTCCGTTCAGCCGTTCGAGCTGTAGCCTTGTCAGAATGTCCCTATGGAAATTAACATGGGGAAAACCTGTTTTGGGACCCCCCTTTTTTCTCGGCCCCCGCTTGATGAATCCCCCCGAAACTTTCAGGGAAGGAGCGAAGCGCAACGAGGCAAATTTAAGGAAAATTACAGGCAGATCTCTCAATCGGCGCCAAAGTTATTCCCAATAGAATGTTCGGCATTTCCTATGGTAACTAGGTCCTAACTATATATACCTACTGGCTATCGCCAGTAGGTAATATTCACTGACAAAACCATAGGTTTCAGGCAGGTTATAGTTAGGAATTAGCATTTAAAAAACCTTTGAAATTCGCTGAAAAAAACATAGGTTTCAGGCAGGTTATATTAAGGAATTAGCATTCAAAAAACCTTAGAATTCACTGAAAAAAACCATAGGTTTTAGGGGTGTTACAGTCAGCTTGACATTTCACTCATGCAAAACCATTGAAATTCCTCCGTTATAGTTAGTTGTACTAACTGTAACTCTCGCGCCCGCAACCCACTGGTGATGATGTCACATATTACATCGTTCATGACATGGTCAGTGACATCACTGATGACATCACTGATGACATCTCAAATGACATCACTGATGACATCATCCACGTGACAATCAGATACACCTCATCTTACACTACTATAATATTTCATCACTCACTGATAAAGACAGAGTACCATATTTGAATCTATTGACACACCAATACAAGTATCTAAAACCCCACTCAGTCATGCCTAGATCTACACAAACATGTAATCAATTACCTATAGATTCACTCATACATGTTGTCAATGAGCAATAGAACAGTATCAAATATACTTATATACCTATATAGACATTACACACAGCACACATTCTATTTACTTATGCAGTCATCCTACTCACTTATGCAAACAATGGATCATACTTATATTTACTCAGCTACACACTTATACAAGCACCACTTATTTTATTCATACAGATAGTAACTCATACTTAGTGTGTTATAAAATCACTATTGCAAGTATATAGATATCGATACAGTCACTCCTGCAATCACTTAATCTTATGTATACTTATTTATATAGAACAAATGTCACATACACTGCCTTTTATCATTCTAGTTTGTTGGACATGTACCATTGAGAAATATATTTGCTCATCAGCACATCTATATACATATTCATTCACCCAAACAATTATTATAACATGTGTCTTAACATCATATACCTACTGAATCGACTATTGACACATCTTTGGGCAGTCACACACCCATGACCGAACCATACACACATGCACTCTCCCATACAAATAATCAGTTAACTAATCAATAACTAATATACACTTTCACATAGCTAGTAACTAAATGGTGCAGCAATTGCACAGAGTCATTCTGAGGCCACGCCCCTTTTTACACCACTCTGCAACGCAGCTCCGTGGCGCTTACTAGAGGTACCTGGTGGGCTAGTTGGCCTCCAGGGGACCTCAAGATTCAAGGGCACTTAATCCCGCAACTTAAAACGTGCCACAGGGCGTGTTGCACACATGTCACCTCAGGCCCCACCGCCTCCCTTCACCACTGTGCAAACGCACCCCGTGGCGCGTTTTAAGTTGGGGGATTAACTCCCCTTGAATCTTGAGGGTCCCTGAGGTTCAACTAGCCCACCAGCTACCTCCAGTAAGTTCCACAGAGCTGCATTGCAGAGAGGTGCAAACAGGGGCGTGGCCTCAGAACACCTCTCTGCAACACAGCCCCCTGGCGCATACTAGAGGTACCTGGTGGGCTAGTTGGCCCCCAGGGGACCTCAGGATTCAAGGGCACTTAATCCTGCAATACAAGTTACAGGTAAGTACGCTTAGAATTACTTTTCAGGGTCAGTGTTGGGCTGAAAGATGCAGTGTCCCGGGGGTGGGCACCACAGGACACTGCAGGAGCCTGCCCAGGTGGGTGGCATTCCCCAGGGCCATCGAGGGATCAAGGAGGGAGCCCCCACCCAATTTTCTTAAGCACCAGGGGTGGCCGTCCCCAGGGCTGGGGGGGCATGAGAGCCCCCCACCCATTTCTTTGAAGCCCAAGAGGTTGGCAGTCACTGGGGCTGCGGGGGGCCCTGTGAGCCCCCGCATACATTAAATTCTTGCCCCGGGGGGGGGTGGTCCCCGGGGCTGGGGAGGACTGAAACCCCCCACCCATTTCAAAATAGCCCCGGGGGGGTGCTGGTCCCCGGGGCTGAGGGGGGCCCGTAACCGCCCGCATGCATTAAAATCGAGCCCCAGGGAGTGGCGGTCCATGGGGTTTAGTGGGCCTGAGAGCCCTCCCACCCATTTTGAAGAAGCCATATGGGGTGGCGGTCCCCGGGGCTATGGGGGCCCCATGAGCCCCCCATATGTTAAATTAGAGCCCGGGGGGTGGCGGTCCCCGGGACAGTGTGTCACTGACCATGTCATGAATTATGTAACATGTGACATCATCAGCAGTGGATTGCGGGCGCGCGAGTTATAGTGAGTCCATCTAACTATAACGTGGGAACTTCAATGGTTTAGTATGAGTAAAATGTTCAGCTAACTATAACTGGTGTGAAACCTAAGTTTTTTTCAGTGAATTTCAAAGGTTTTTTAAATGCTAATTCCTAACTATAACGAGTGTGAAACCTATGGTTTTTTCAGTGAATTTCAAAGGTTTTTTAAATGCTAATTCCTAACTATAACGATTGTGAAACCTATGGTTTTTTTTGTGAATTTCAAAGGTTTTTTAAAAGCTAATTCCTAACTATAACGTTTGTGAATCTTATGGTTTTTTCATTGAATTTCATAGTGTTTTTAAAAGCTAATTCCTTTGTATATTGACTTTGTAACCTACGATTTTTTTATTAGCTGTTTTTTACAACAATTAATTATATATATATATTTTTTAATTATTTGTTCAATGTATATATATTTTTTGTAAATTTTTTCCTGGTGCGCTCAGGGTGCGCGCACCGGCAAGCTCTCCCGAGAGCACACCGAGAGCGCTATTTCTGCGTTCATAAAAAAAAATGTATGAAATGTAAATAATAATGCAAGACATTTAGTACCATACTTATTAAAGCAGTATTTTTGATTTACGAAATGAAAATGATTTTACATTTCCGTAAAGCTATCAAAACGTCACTCAAGCGTGCCGCGTAAGCGCCCCCGGAAGCGCCTACGTTCGAGCAGCGTAAGCGCCCCCGGAAGCTCTCCGATGCGTGCAGCGTAAGCGCGTCAAGTCATGTGACCTTAAAATAACTCTTCATTGGTTGCTAACAGTTTTTTTACAAAGAATGAAATCCCCACCCATTTCCTTCACTTCTTTCACTTTTGTGACTGCAAGACCTGTCTTTTTGCTCTTGGATCATTGTTGGATTACCATGGCTGCCAGAACATCCAGCAGCGATGATGACACAGAGAGATTTATTGATGAAGAGGTTCCTCAGCCCTGGGTAAAAGAACACTTCATATGGAAGTTTTTTTCATTCCAGATGATAAAAAAAAGTAAATGCTCCAAAGGTGGCGTGCCGAATTTGTCACACTGTCCTCTCACGGGGTGACCCCACCAAAAAATATTCATTTGGTAACTCCACCATGATTCACCACGTCGAGAGGAGGCACCCCAGAACTATGCCCGGGAGAGTGTCAGAGCTCTGGCACAAGAGGCTCCCAGGGATGGTGCCCCTACTTCAACCGGAGGACCAACTACATCGGTGAGGGGGCGACCAGAAGAGCTGATCCCTAATATTCAGCCTGCTTTTAATGAAGCCATAACTAAATGCAGAAAATGTGATCAGCTACTTTGTTATGGGGAACAAAGTGTTATGCTCATGGTTCGAGCATTAGACAACCACCGCTGCCAACCCCAGTCCTAATTTTGATCATTTTTTTTTGCTCCTGGTGAGCAGTTTCCCATTCCCTGTTTTTGTTTTTGTTCAGAAAAAAGGAAAATAGAAGAAAAAAAAAGTTCTTTTCAGAACTACCTCCAATTCTCTCAAAAAGAGCTGTATTCTTAAAAAATGAAAAAGAGTAACTGAAGTGGAGTGCAGTGAGAGAAGAGAGGAAAATGAGTGAGAAAGCAAAGAAAGGGACGAGAGGGGAAGGGAAGTGAAGTAGGGGGACTGAAAGAAGGTGAGTGTGGGGAACGAGAGTGAGGAGAAGGAGAGTGAACATGGGGAATGTGGATAAGTGAAGAAAATGTAGTAAAAGAACGGTGGTGTGGAAGGGTAAGAAAAGAGCAGTGATATTTAGGAAAGAGTGGAGATACAGACTGGATAAAGACAATTGTGTGTGAGACAAGGTGAGTAAGGCAGTGAAGAAACAGAGAAAGTGAAAGAAAAAGTAAGAGTAGAAGACTGAAGGCCTCATTTAGGAGGCCATGCGTCACTTTCACGCCGCCGGTGCTTCACTTTTTGTGACGCACCAGTGGTGTAAAAAATGCACCTTGTTGAGTCATATTTACAAAGTGACTAGGTAGATGCGTCACTTTGTAAACCCCTGCGCCACATTATACCTGCGCCAGGTGTAATGTATGCAAAGGGGGCATATTGACGCAAGAAAGGGTCGTAGAAGTGACGCAGTGAAATCTATGAGATTTCACTGCGTCACTTTTATGACACCGTTGCGTCAAAATCTTGCGCCTGTCTCACAGCAGGCGTAAGACTGACGCAGGCCCTTTCACATGGGGCTGGCCACATATGAAAGGATGCATTGCTGGAGTTGCGTCACTTTTGTGACACACTCCAGCAATAACTTTTGCGCTTACAGATACGTCAGAAATACTGACGTATCTGTAACTCCTTGCAACATAATGCGTCATACATTAAATATGACACATGAGTAGAAGACTGAAGGCCTCATTTATGAGGCCATGCGTCACTTTTATGCTGCCGGTGCGTCACTTTTTGTGACGCACCAGTGATGTAAAAAATGCACCTTGTTGAGTCATATTTACAAAGTGACGCATCTAGGTAGATGTGTCACTTTGTAAACCCCTGCGCCACATTATACCTGCGCCAGGTGTAATGTATGCAAAGGGGGAGTATTGACACAAGAAAGGGTCGTAGAAGTGACGCAGTGCGTCACATTTAGGACACCATTGTGTCAAAATCTTGCGCCTGCCTCACAGCAGGCGTTATACTAAAGGATGCATTGCTGGAGTTGCGTCACTTTTATGACACACTCCAGCAATGCGTCACTTTTGCGCTTACAGATTTGTCAGAAATACTGACGTATCTGTAACTCCTTCCGACATAATGCGTCATACATTAAATATGACGTATGAGTAGAAGACTGAAGGCTTCATTTATGAGGCCATGCGTCACTTTTACGCCACCGGTGCGTCACTTTTTGTGATGCAGCAGTGGTGTAAAAAATGCACCTTGTTGAGTCATAGTTACAAAGTGACGCATCTAGGTAAATGCGTCACTTTGTAAACCCCTGCACCACATTATACCTGCGCCAGGTGTAATGTATGCAAAGGGGGGGTATTGACGCAAGAAAGGGTCGTAGAAGTGACGCAGTGAAATCTATGAGATTTCATTGCGTCACTTTTACGACACCGTTGCGTCAAAACCTTGCGCCTGCCTCACAGCAGGCGTAAGACTGATGCAGGCCCTTTCACATGGGGCTGGCCCCTTGTGAAAGGATGCATTGCGGAGTTGTGTCACTTTTGTGACACGCTCCAGCAATGCATCACTTTTGCGCTTACAGATACGTCAGAAATACTGACGTATCTGTAACTCCTTGCGATATAATGCGTCATACATTAAATATGACGCATGAGTAGAAGACTGAAGGCCTCATTTATGAGGCCATGCGTCACTTTTACGCCGCCGGTGCGTCCCTTTTTGTGATGCACCAGTGGTGTAAAAAATGCACCTTGTTAAGTCATATTTACAAAGTGACGCATCTAGGTACATGCGTCACTTTGTAAACCCCTGCGCCACATTATACCTGCACCATTTGTAATGTATGCAAAGGGGGCGTATTAACGTAAGGAAGGGTCGTAGAAGTGACGCAGTGAAATCTATGAGACACAGCAGGCGTAAGACTGACGCAGGCCCTTTCACATGGGACTAGCCCCATGTGAAAGGATGCATTGCTGGAGTTGCATCATTTTTGTGACATACTCCAGCAATGCATCACTTTCCTCTAAGCACTCTACTTTATTTTTGTACTCTACTTTTTTACACTGTTTTTCCCCATGGTGCGCGTACCGGAGAGTGTACCGGGGGGCGCCGCCAGCGCTTACCCCGCGAAAATTTCAAAAAAAAACCAAAACGTTTTTTTTGCCCTTCAAGGTCCTTCTAGGCCCCCCTCAGAAAACCTAGGGCAGAGGTATTCAAACTTTTTCAGGTTGAGCCCCCCCAGCTGAATTGCCCCAGATGTTGGGCCCCCCCACCACCCGACCGAAACCTCTGGAATTCGGCACACCACATGATCGACTGCAACGCGCACACCATGGGCCACATCCGGCAAACAAAGCTCAACACAACAAGAGTGCCTAGCAAACTGCAGGCCTGTGAATGGGTGTGGCGAAACAACAGAGGCGTACCACACAGCTCAAAACACAATCCTCCAAGGCAAAGGAAGTCATCACAACCCTCCCCATCCATCATGTACACCTTGTCATCCACCAACTCCCCCACCATTCATTCCGTCCCTCCATCTGTGCCCCATCCACATCCAAACCCCTTCAACCACTTGCAAACCCAACCACCATCCATCCCTCCATCCATCATCTCACCCATCCATTCCTCCATCCACCCCCTCGCCCATCCATCCATCATCCATCCATCCCTTCACCCAATCCATCCCCTCACCAATCCATCCACTCTTCCACCCATCCATCCACCCACTCATCCATCCAACCACTCACCCCTTCACCCAAGCTATCCTCTCACTCATCCATCCACTCCTCCATTCATCCATCCACTCTTCCACCCATCCATCCGCTCCTCCACCCATCCATCCACTCACTCATCCATCCAACCACCCACCCTCTCACCCATCCAGCCATCCCTCCACCCACTCATCCATCCACCCAGTCACTTATCTGTCCACCCACTCAACCCCCCACTCATCCATCCACCCACCCATCCACCCACCCATCCATCCCTTCCGCTCTCCACCCTCCCCCCACTCATGCATGCACTCTCTGACCCATCCATCTCCATGCTCCTCTCCTCTCCTCACCCATCCATGCACACACCTGCCCATCAACTCTGCCAATCATTCATCCATGTCCTCACTCATCCATCCATCCATCCTCCCCCTCTCTCTCCATTCCCCCCTCACCCAGCCACCCATCCCTCCATCCACCCTTCACCCATCCACCCACTCATCCATCCACTCATCCACTCATGAATCCATCCATTGACCTCTCACCCACCCCTTCACTCCTCCATCCATCCCCCGTCCATCCACCCTCCTCAATCAACCATCCATCCCCACATCCACCCCTTCACTCATCCATCCATCCATCCATCCATTCATTCATTCACCCCTTCACCCATCAATACATCAATACATCCATCACCTCTCTCATCCATCCACCCACCGACTCATCCACCATCCACCCCCCCATCGATCCATCCACCATTTCACTGATCCATCCATCCCTCCACCCATCCATCTACCCTTCCAACCATACACACATCCATCCACTCCCATCCATCCCTCCACTCATGCATCCATCCTCTCTCCCACCATCCATCCACCCCCTTCACCCATCCATCCATCCCCTCACTCATCCATCCACCCCCACCCATACATCCACTATGTCAACCACACATCCACCATTCCACCCATCACTCCACCCATACATCCACCACTCCACCCATACATCTATTCATCCACATGG
The DNA here is from genome assembly GCF_964263255.1 of Lissotriton vulgaris. Classification (NCBI taxonomy): domain Eukaryota; kingdom Metazoa; phylum Chordata; class Amphibia; order Caudata; family Salamandridae; genus Lissotriton; species Lissotriton vulgaris. The sequence goes on from NC_141695.1 coordinate 1,239,170,331, forward strand.
CAACATAACGGACGTCTGGTGGCCGGCTCCACCCGACATCCCTCACACATTTGATGATTCAAATTCGAATCTGCAGACCAACATCCCTGAACACAGACACTTCGGTGCCCCACACAAAGATCCTCATGAGTTGATGACCGCAGACCAGAGCCCACCGTCCCGATTCATGGCCCAAACCCAGATTGCAACCTCTCCCTCCCTTCCCAAAATAACTGAAGGACTCCGGCCCCCCCCCCCTCCCCCTCACTCCCACCCCCCTTGAAAGGCTGGGGCCCTGGGCCAGAGCCCACCCCGCCCGTGCCTCAAACCCTCTCCGTAAACCTTCTCTCCCTTCTGGGAAGGGCTAATTCTCCCAGGAGGGGGCCAATTCACGGAGTCGACAGCTTCAGCTGCAGTGGGAGGCAAGGGGTCTTCTCTGCTAAAGCTGAAAGCGTGTCTGTTTGTTTGCTTTTGTTTTTAGCAGAGGAGACTCCTTGCCTGCACTGCAGCCGAAGCTATCGACCCCATGAATTGGCCCCCTCCTGGGAGAAACACCCAGAGTAAGAAACGGGAACAAAGGGAAGATCGGAGTGGAGCACGTGCCCCCCCCTGGGATGGTGCCGTGCCCCCCCAGTGGGGCGCGCCTCACAGTTTGAAGAACCCTGACCTAGGGGGTCAGGGGGTGTCTACTCTGCCCCCTTTTAATTATTTCCCCCTTTCTTTTTCACCTCTTGTGTCTCGATTCTACCGAGACACAAGATGGCGGACTCTCCGGACTGTTTAGAATATTGACAGACACCCGACAGCCAATCAGCTTTCCGCTCGCGCACTCCCGGTACGCGCACCTGTGAGCGCTCGGAGAGCACCTATAGATATATATGTGTTTTTGAAGTTAATTTTCGTAAAAACCACTGAAGCAATTTTCACCAAACATAGCAAAGGCACATCTGCGTACCAGTCCCTACAATTTTGCCAAGTTTGGCGTAATTACATTCAGCGGTTCGGGCTGTAGACTTGTCAGACCGTCCTATGGAAATTAACATGGGGAAAACACGTTTTGGGACCCCCCTTTTTTCTCAGCCCCCACTTCACGAATCCCCCCGAAACTTTCAGGGAAGGAGCGCAGAGGAGCTGGCCAAAATTTTTGAAAATTACACACAAATTCCTCAACCAGCGCCAGAGTTATTCCCAATAGAATGTTGCGGATTTCCGATGGTAGCCAAACCTAACTATAACTACCTACTGGCGACCGTCAGTAGGTAATATATATCTATATATCTATATATCTATATATCTATATATATATATATATATATATATATATATATATATATATATATATATATATATATATATATATATATATATATATATATATATATATATATATATATATATATATATATATATATATATATATATATATATATACATACATACATACATCGCCAGTAGGTATATATAGTTAGGATTTATTCCCTATGGGATTTTTGAAAATTCTATGTCTAATAACTTTGGCGTTTGTGGACGGAATCGGCTGAAATCTTCAGGAAAATGGCACATTTTGTTTCTGAGCAGCCCTTGAAAATTTGGGGGGGTTTTGTCGAGGGGGGGCCGAGAAAAAAGGGGGGTCCCAAAACACGTTTTTCCCATGTTAATTTCCATAGGGCGGTTGGACTCACTTTTAGCTCGAACGGCTGAATGGATTTGCACGAAACTTGGCAAAATTGTAGGGACTGTTAGCCCGATGTGCCTTTGCTAGGTCTCAAGATATGTGCTCCAGTAGTTTTTGAGAAATTAACGTTCAAAACAAGATATATATCTGTAACAGCGCTCCGGGCTGCGGTCCGGTTCGCTTACTTTTCGCGAAACGGAACTTTGCGCGCAGAAAGCTGATTGGCTCTCCGGTGTCTGTCAACATTCTAAACAGTCCGGAGCGGACGCCATCTTATCTCTCGGTAGGATCGAGAGAGAAGAAGAGGTGAAAAACGAAGGCGGAATTTATTGAAAGGGGGCAAGGTATACCCCTCTTGACCCCCTAGGAATGTTGTTGGGGTTATTAAAGGGTCCTGTGGGGAAAATAAAAAAAAAATGATTTTTCACGGTAGAAGCGCTTCACGGGCCGCAAACTGGTAGCGAAACGGGAATTCGCCATTTTGTGCTTCGTTTTAATTGTTTAGAGACAAAAATTATCGCCGCACATCGGCCACAATGCATGAATATCGCTGAAAAGTCAGCGATATTCATGCATTATCCAGCAAATGCTCTTAGCCATGTTATCCACCTTCCATTGGATAACATGGCTAAAAACTGCTCTGTGCGTGAGCTTTTTTTTTTTTTTTGCTGCGTGACGTTTGTTAACGTTCGATTCGATGGAAATCAGGAAGTGTTGACCACCATTTTGTCACTGCGAGTAAATATTTTGTTATAAATGAATCCTTATTGATAAACATTGTCTGCGCCATCTTGCGTTTTTGTCCAATGCCACAATTTTGTCGTGCACGGCAGCCATTTTAGATGCCTTGACCAGGCCCACTCTCTGCACGCCGCCGATCCTCAGCATGGCTCCCCACCCTCGCAAGCATCTCCCCCACGCACTGGTCACCCCCGCTCTCTCTCTCATGCATGGGCCATATACTTCCCCCCATCTGCGCTGCTCTTCTCTGAGAATCACACCCTGTGCCCGCCCAACACCTCCCTTTCACCCTATTCACTAACGCACCCTCTGACACTCCTCTTCCTCTGTGTCCGATTGTCCAGGCCGGACCTAGGCTATCACCTAGCCCTGCGGATGTAGTTTATGGCCCCAGCTGTAGAGTATCCAGACATGCCAACCCTCCCGATTCAGGCGTGAGACTACTGATTTCAGTGCTAGTCTTTCGCCTCCCGATTCCTGCAAGGAAAAATCCGGGGGCATATTACCAACAACTAGCGATAATTTTTGTCTCTAACTTGTTTAGAGACAAAAATTATCGCCGCACATCGGCGAATTTTATCGCACATAAACCTTGCTATTAGCAAGGTTTATCGCAAATGCGATAAAAAACGGCCGCAATGCATGAATATCGTTGAAAAGTCAGCGATATTCATGCATTATCCAGCAAATGCTCTTAACCATGTTATCCACTTCCCATTGGATAACATGGCTAAAAACTGCTCAGGGCAGGTGTTAGGTTTTGGAGATATTCGCGCTTAGCGCGAATATCTCCAAAAGTTGGTAATAGGAGATAGCGATGGTTAGGTACTGTTTCCAGTCGCTAAAATCTTGGCACGCCCACTTTGCATGTCATTAGTGATAAATATCACTGATATGCAAAGCGGGGCCCAAGATGGTCGCTATCTCCTTTTAGCTGTCACTAACTGGTGTTAGCGACAGCTTGGTAATAGGGAGATAATTTTATCTCTTTTTTTTTGGCTTTTAAAGCCAAAAAAGCGGAAATAAACCCCCTTGATAATATGCCCCATGATTTCTCGGGGGTTTCAGCTGACAGGGCTTGGTATTGTGTTACGTGCTAATTCTTCCAGGAAACGTCAGAGGGTCGATGCAGGGGTTCTAGAAGGGGTGATAAACCATTTAAGCCTGATGAACAAGCGCATGGTCTTTTAAAGATTTGTGAAGTACTCGGGGCGGCGGTGTGTGTGTGCCCTCTTTCAGGAGCGGGCGGGGGGGCACTGCCAGCAACTTGCCAGGCCAGGCAGTGTTCAACACGTGCATCACCCTTTCTCTGCCTGCTATTGCGCTCCATGCTTCGGAAAGGTAAGAAAAAGAACGTGCATTTGAGTTTGAAATGTCCGATCTTGTAGCAGTACACTTGCAAAGCCCACACATGACAATAACCCGATTCAAGGCCCCATTCACCCGATTTTTTAAACATATATAGCACTCCAACAAAGTTAGATTTTAAAACTTTATTAACTTTTAAATATAACGAACGCAACAAAAACTGTAAATATATTTAACCATTTTTTGAAATTAACCAGAACTATAACGATAACAACAACAACAACAATAATATAACTTTTATGCCTAAATTACGCAAACATTTAGCTAATCTGCTAAAGGGGGAGTCGCCATTTCTTTACAATAATCAATAATGAAAAATCCACATCAATAGGGTTGTCCGTTTTCTCGATGCAGCACTATAGTGCAACATACACAGCACCTGGGGTGTCAAGAGTGAACAGGTCTTTCTTTGTTCCTTAAGATGTTATCTGTGTCAACCTCTTCCGAGAATGCTGATGCGTTAGGATTTCCTTGTGTTTCTTATTAGCATTGGTGTCTGCACACTTCTTTGTCAATTCTGTGAAGATGATAACTGCTTCATAAACAGACGATATCTTTGTTTAGTCATTAGTGTTAAGTGTGTCTGAAACTACAGTGCCCTTCTGTTTTTTTTTCTTCAGGCTCTACAGAGTTTTGTGTGTTGTTCTTTTGAGCGACAATTATTCCAGAGGTTTCAGGTTTACTTGTTTTGTCCTGCAGTGAGTTAACAGCTTTAGAGACTTCATGTTTATTTGCTATGTCCTGCTGTTCGTCAACTGCTTCAGAGACGTCAGCCTCATATGTTATGTTTGACTAGATCCTGGACCTGCCCGGCCGCGCCCAAAATGGTGCCGGTGTAAATGGGACTCGTAACTGCTTGTTGTGTACTGGTTGCCGAACCTTGATATCACGAGATACATATGCAGTTTTGAAGCACATGGCGGAGGCTTGTGTGCTGTAGTGGGGCGCCCCTTTATCGTTTCAGTCGCCATTCCGCCCGCTTTTGCTACACTGTGCCTTTTCCGCCATTCAGCTGTTTAGCGCCCGCTCTTACGGCTACAGCGTCTCGCTCACCATGTAGTTGAGTTGCTCCCACTCTTGCGGTGCAGCGATAGGCGGCTTCCACAGGACTCTTAAAATGGCGGCCGGCTCTTCGGATTTGGGCCTGGTCCAGTAAGATGACTCTGGGACACCTTGGAACTCGGACGCTTGTCTGCCAGGGCTTGGGTTCCATTCTCGAAAGCGTCCCCTCAGCCTTGAAGATTGTACAAAAGTCTTGGGGGCCGTCGACTCCCGCAGGCTTCCGGTGGGGAGCGGCTGCCATGATTCCTTGCGGAATGGCCACGACGGAGCTACGAGATGGTGGTGCTCTCATGGTGATGCCAGCTTCAGTCTGAAACATCCAGAAACAAGGTGGGGCTTTCATCGTTTGGGAAAAAAAAATGTTTTAATCCAATGAAAAGTGTTATTTTTAGGTCACATGACCTAGTCTTACATCATTAGGAAAACAAAAGTAAAATGAACCAATGAAAATTTTTATTAACAAGTCACATGACCTGTTATGCTTACGTTACGCGCTGCGCGGCGCGCTCTGGATCGTTTCCGGGAAGCTGCGCCTTGCGCACCGGAGCACTTCCGGGTGCGCTAACGCGTCGCGTCATATGACGCATTACGCGACAATGCAGGTCCAGAATATAGTCAAAATGTCTCCACCAACCAGCGGTCGGAATACAACCGCTTTCAGCAGTCCAAAAAGTTCGGTTAAATCTTAAGAGCGGGAGCAACTCAACTACATGGTGAGCGAGACGTTGTAGTTGCAAGAGCGGGCGGTAAACAGCTGAATTGCGGAAGAGGCACAGAGTACCAAAAGCGGGCGGAATGGCAACTAAAACGGTAAAGGGGCGCCCCACGACAGCGTGTCTTCAGGTCAAACGGATTGTGGGACAAGGTCCAGAATGGAAGAGTCATCAAAAGGGAAAAAATTCCGCCGGACCCCGGGAGCCGGCCGCCTATGCCGGGGGCGATCTCAGGCCACACCAGAGCAACACGACTTGGGGAGGGGGCAGGAGCCAAGCGCCCCCTCTCAGTCCGCGCCATCTCACCGCCCCTCGGGGGCCTCCGTCAAGCGGTTTAGGGAGGCACCATATCACATTGTTTTCCAATGCAGTCAGGTCCACAAATGGACCCCACTTACTTTGAATAGTGAAGCTGCAGCAGGTGCAAATAAGGTTTAAACAGTGTTACAAGAGCTGCTTAGAACTCTGAAGTATTGCACTCAACAACCAGGACTTATGCCATTTGTGTAAGGCAGTGACATGGAAGCAACTCAGGGACAAAAAGCATGAACGAACATTCACGTATGAAAATCTTATTTGGGGAAGGGGTAGAATCCAAACGCCCCCTGCCAGTTCGTGCCACTACACCGTATGTGGAAAATCTGAAGCCATCGTTCTACAAACTCTCAATGCTTGCTATCAGTGCATGAGTTTCATGCTCGATCGATTGAGCTAGCCGGATCGGGCAATAAAAAGTATAAAATAGTTATGTAAATAGTTATTTAATAAAATGTTTTACCCTGTTTCTTTGCTGGTGTGTTGTGTATATTTATAATATTTGCATAGGGTTTGTCGTTATTTTGGGCGGGGTGGGTGGCGGAGTCGAGCTGTCTTGCAGCCCTCATGGTGTGGAGCTCAGTTCATTTCACTATTTTCGTATTTCTCATGAAGGGTTGTTCCTAATGTTTGTATTTTACCGAGGTCAAAAAGAGATCGAATTAGTGGTCTACTGATTTTGCTCGATTACTTTTATTTTTTTACACGATTTTTCACTATCTGCAAAGACTAAACAGAGTATTGCGACTTTGTGCTTGTTTGTAAATAGAGAATGATCCAAAGAGAACCAATTCTAAAACAGTAAATGCTTGGATAATAATCAATCAAATGGAAAGACAAGCAGGTACGACGGATTACAACAGGGGTAAAGGTCTGCGTTAACTACCGTTCACTATCTGCAAAGAGAGAGTACTACTAAGAGAAAAGAGGGGAGTGGGGGGGGGGCAGCGTTCAAAGCACATCAGCGTGCATAAACACGAAAACGTTTTTACCTATCACGTACTTGACATTTGACAGCTTTTGATATTTGCTATTAAAAAACCATTGAAATTCACAGAAAAAACCATAGGTTATAGTCGATATATAGTTAGGAATTTGCATTTACCAAACCTTGAAAATTCAATGAAAAAACCATTGGTTTTAGGCCATATATAGTTAGGGATTTGCATTTAGAAAACCTTATTTTACTCGCATAAAACCATTAAAATTCCATATATAGTTAGATGCGCTAACTATATATCGCGCACCCGCAATCCACTGCTGATGATGTCACATATTACATCATTCATGACATGGTTAGTGACATCACTGATGACATCACTGATGACATCTCAAATGACATCACTGATGACATCACTGATAACATCTCATTTGACATGACTGATCACATCACTGATGATATCATTCATGTGATAATACCATGAACCTCTTCAGACTCTAATATAACCTTAGATACAATCAGTGTAAACAGACAGTCACAGACTGTCACTCATCCATGGAGTTACTCACACACCTAGTCAGTTATGCCAAAAATCAATCACACCTCCATTTTCTCAACTATACAGTTATACACACCTTACTTATTCAAACATATACTAACACATATTTACTTTACTCTCTTATACAATCTCTGATACATGTTCACAATGATCCATACAGCCACTCACACATTCACTGGCTCTTATGCACAGTTATTTATAGATGTCAACTCTCACATGTACTGTGTTTTACATATGTACTTACTTTGACATGTAGCACTGAGATATCCATTCACTCACTAATACACTCATGCACAGTCAACCGCCCATACAGCTGTTTCCACATGCACTTTTGAATCCATACATATAGTGAATCAACTACTCACACATCTATGTACAGAGTCACACACCTCCCAGCCACCCATACACACACACTCAGTTTCCCATACAAATACTTGGACAACCAATCAATAACCCATACAGTTACTCATATAGCTACTGATCAACATATGCACCAGTTTGTAGAACAACAGATATAATGATGCACAAATTAAAACAGTTTAGTCACTAACCCATGCACTCAGTGAGACACATTTAATCACTCACTCAATCAGTCAGTCATGCACCTAGTAAATCCTTCATCCAGACACTTATATATCCACTCATTCTTCAATATGTAAAACATATTTTAACTTTACAGAAACATACAGTCACTGGATGTTGTAATCAGTGATGTCATCAGTGATGTCATTTGAGAGGTCATCAGTGATGTCATCAGTGATGTCACTAACCATGTCATGAATGATGTAATATGTGACATCATCAGCAGTGGATTGCGGGTGCGCGATATATAGTTAGCGCATCTAACTATATATGAAATTTCAATGGTTTTATGCGAGTAAAATAAGGTTTTCTAAATGCAAATCCCTAACTATATATGGCCTAAAACCAGTGTTTTTTTCATTGAATTTTGAAGGTTTTGTAAATGCAAATTCCTAACTATATATCGACTATAACCTATGGTTTTTTCTGTGAATATATATATATAAATATAAGCGGACCACCATCACCATGAATATAACATCACGGAACAACAAAGAACTGCCCTGAGGACCCTAATGATAGAAAAAAACATTGTGGTGAAACCCTCGGATAAAGGGGGAAATGTGGTTTTAATGAGCAGGGACTATTATAAAGATGAAGCTCTGAGGCAACTCTCGGATGAGAAATTCTATACAAAATGTACCACTGAAACTTACCAACAAGGCATAAGCAAATACGATGAGCTGTTTCAAAAATGGTACGATCTTCAGATGCTGAGTAAAGACGAACACCTGTTCCTGCGAAACAACTGTCCAATGACACCGACATTTTACCACCTCCCTAAATTAATAAAAACCGAGACTGTCCTCCAGGCCGTCCAATTATTTCTTCCATTGGGAGTTTGACAGAGAACATGTCCCGATTTGTCGACAACGTCCTGTCCCCTTTGGTGTCTAATTTGAAATCTTACATCAAAGACACAAAAGACTTCTTGGTAAAAATACAAGATTTGGAATGGGAGCCGGGATATTTACTCATGGTATTGGACATCACTAGCTTGTATACAAGCATTGAACACCATCATGGCCTGGAGGCAGTCAGGCATGCTTTAGAACAGCGTCAATTGCGATTTGCCAGACATAATATCATGATTCTGGAATTTGTTGAGTTCTGCCTGACCCATAATATATTCCTATTTGAGGATCAATTATACATACAGAGGTCAGGGACAGCGATGGGCACCTGCTTTGCCCCCAGCTACGCGAATTTATTTGTGGGCTGGTGGGAGGAGCAGGTGCCCAGGAGCTGCAGGACTGGGGAGCAGGAAGGGACAGGGGTATGTTGGCATCGTTACATCGATGATTTGTTCATCGTATGGAACGGTGGGAGAGAGACAGCAGAAGAGTATGTAAGGATACTCAATAATAACAACTTGAATCTGCATTTCTTGGGTTCAATTAGTCCGGTGGCAGCGGAGTATTTAGATCTGAGAATATTCATTGAGAGAGAACATCTACACACTACCCTATATAGGAAGAAGACTGCTGGCAATTCAACACTCTTTGCCAGCAGCAGCCACCCTCTCCAACCCATCAACAGTATTCCTTATGGGGAACTGTTGAGGCTCCGTAGAAACTGTTCCAGAGACTCCGACTTCGAGGCGGCTGCCTCGGAGTGCGTATCCCGTTTTAAGATCAGGGGGTATGGCGAAAAACTGCTGCAAAAGACACTGAAAAAAGTAAGGAAGATCAAAAGAGGAACTCTTCTCACTTCCAATCCTACTCGGGGAGGACGTGGGAAAGAGGCAACCAATAATAAAGGGAAATTCAGGCAAATTACCCCATACTCATCAGGGGCAAAAGATCTGAGAATGATGCTTAAGAAAAACTGGCACTTTCTGTTAACTGATAATGTACTCAAAGAGGACTTACCGACTTACCCACTTTTAACTTTCAGCAAAGCGAGATCAGTTGGAGATATGCTGGTTACCAGCCACTTTGAAAAATCTGTCCCTAGAGTTAACACTTTACGGATCAGAAAGGCTTTTACCCCTGCGGCCGCTGTAAAGCGTGCGTAGGTAGTAAAAGGGTCCTGTCGTACATAATAACGGAAACAGGGAGGAAAATAACTATTAATAAGCTGTAGTACGGAGTATGCGGTCTATTGTTTGCATTGCCCGTGTGGCCTTCGCTACATCGGCAGTACAATCAAAGAGCTCAAACTAAGAATATTAGAACATCTTAGGGCCATAGACAAGGCAGACCCAGCCTACCCGGTGGCTCGTCACTTTGCTGATGTACACGGGCGGGACCGCAACAAACTACAATATTTTGGAATAGATATTGTGCTTCCAAATGTGAGGGGTGGTGACCGCTTGAGGCGACTCCGGAGGTTGGAGTTAAGATATATAACAGACCTCTCCACGAAACATCCTAAAGGTCTTAACAGTGGGGAAGAGATGGCATTCCATCTATGAAAATAAGAGATATAGCCTACAGTAATGAAATAAGAACTTGAACACTGTAGGAGGATAATCTGGTAATGTGGATTTAAGCAAGTCCCACCTTATCTCTGTATAGGCTGTCCCCTTGTTTAACGAAATTGTTCTGTGTATTTTGTATTTGCTCTAGTAACTCTTAAACTGAAACTTCGATTTGATTTGATCTGATTATTTTTCTAAAATTATGAACTTGTGATTGTTGAAACATGAATTCTGGAACCTTGAAATTTTGGATGAATACTTCAGCATATATGAATTATGTTAACTGTATATGGATCATATAATCAAGAATTAGGAATGTCTCATAAAATTGTCATGAATTTGTCTTAACGGATGAAAGTCTTTATCTCTGAATTAGTTATCTAGGTTCATGGAACCTTAATTGTTTTACGAACCAATAGTTCCGGATAACATACAGAGATATAACTCATTATGATTTATTCATAAAGTTGAATGATGAAATGTAAAGCCATGCTCTTTTTGTTGCTGACAATCTGACGCACCTGAATGTAAAGTTTTCTTCTCAAAATTAATCTTTCCTTTTAGTATGAAATGGATATGTATTTTGAATATAGATGAAAGTGTTGACATGAAATGATGAAGGACATTGTCCGATCCACGGCTTAATTTTTTGTTTATGTTATGAACAATTTGAATAATATACACATCACTCTTTTGAAGGAGCGATTGCCCATCTGGGGGCTGTATAACATCTAATTCCATTGATTGGTTGAGATATAAGATATATCTAATGTCATTCCAAGATGGCGCGCACTTTGATTAATGTGATGTCAGTCCTTTGTCAATGTTCATGAGCATTGGAAAACTTTATTAGAATGACCGTGATGCAAATGGTGTAACACACACGGACGAAGGCAGCTCGCCGAAACGCGTCTGTGTGAGCCCCTTCCGCAAAATAAATCTAGCGTGACTGGCAAATACCCTTCAAGTGTTGTTTTGTCTTCTTCGTGAATGAGGAGGAATCGGAGCGCAATATATATATATATATATATATATATATATATATATATATATATATGTATATTTACTGAAAAAACCATAGGTTTCAGATACGTTATTGTTTCAGAAATTAGCATTTAAAAAACCTTAAAAGCTTAGAACCTTAGCAGAACTAACTATAACAGAGCAATTCCTATGGTTTTGTACGAGTGAAATGTCCAGCTAACTATAACACCCTTGAAACCTATGTTTTTTCTGTGAGTTTCTAAGTTTTTTTAAATTCCAATTTCTAACTATAACGTCTCTGAAACCTCTGGTTTTTTCAGTGAATTTTAATGCTTTTTTAAATGCTAATTTCTAACTATAACGTCTCTGCAACCTATGTTTTTTTCAGTGCATTTTAAAGCTTTTTTAAATGATAATTTTTAAGTGTAATCGTAGTTAGACCTATTTTTTTGTACTGAGTTTCTACCGTTTTCTAACTGTTTATTTATAAATATTTTATTAATTAAATAACTATATATTTTCTTGAAAATTGTAAAAAAAAACTGAAATATTGATACTTTTTTTGTTTTATTTTTTTATTTTAATATATTTATATTATTTTCTTTTTTCCCAATTTTTTTCGGAGTCGTGCACCCAAAGCGTAGACATCATGGTGGGTGCATGGATTCTAGTCGCCATTTTTGAAAAGTCGTGAAGGATCCGCGTACGGTGTGCGACAGCTGCGTATTTTTCAATTACATCATATACATTTAATATTACATGATGTGCGCGATTGGTATGCGACAAGTCCGCAACTCCTGCTCCTGTGCATTCGCGACACATGCGCTTTTCTGTACGCGATGCTTGCGCAGTGACGGGTCCCGCGAGATATCATATATATGCTGGGGCACGCTGGGAGCGCAACTCACGCAAAAAATATTATGTTCTAAAATGATATGTATGTGTCTTTAATATACATATTAGGGCAAGAGATTATCTAAGATATTCATAAAAATAATATATTTGTACTTATAATAAACGTATATTATTTTTAAATATATTTTTGCAAAGTCGCGTCGGGTGCGTGCTTCGTGAGCGCAGAGTGCACAGATCCCGTTTGACCTAACAAAAAAGATTTCATTGGTTCATAACATTTCCCACTGTAACTATTGAAGGACCCCACCCATTTTAATCATTCTTGTTGGAGCATCTTTAGAGAGACATCTCTTTTCCTACAAGAACCCTTTTTGCTTGTTTTTTTGGAGTTTTTCAAAAAATATCAAACAAAATGGCATCTGAACAGCAGCAGCAGCAGCAGGAGGAAGTATCTTCTGAAGAAGAATTCTTGCAGAAGGCACCACGTCCGCAGAGGCCGGAATCTGTTGTGTGGAAATTCTTCACTTTTCCACCTGGAGAGAAGAAAGTAAATGCGAGAAAGGTGATGTGCAAAATTTGTGACTGAGTCCTGTCAAGAGGCAGTGAAAAAAAAAACTCTTGTGGCACTGCTTCAATGTACAAGCATCTCCGGACCACACATCCTCTCAATCTTGCTCAGGAGGAAATAAGGGGAGCTGCTTTGAACCCCTCAGCTGCTGTGGCAAGTATGTCTGGAGCATCCTCAGGAACACCTGCAATGGACATTAGGCCAGAATTCGCCTATCTCGAGCAAAACTGCGTGAAGTGTAAGAAACATGTATGCTTCGATGAGCAGTCGGTGGATGCAGTATGTGCTGCACAATGCAACCATTGTTGTTGATTTTGTTGTTGTTTTTGGAATGATAAGTAATTCCAAATGTTTCCTGTTTTATTTGTTCTTTTTAGGTGAAGATTTATGAGGAAGTACTGCAGCGTGACACTGCAAGCTCTTTAGCTGCACTGCACTGTGGCACTTCCGAAGCACAGGGATGTGACATAAGTACAAGAATATGTGCTTCCCTCTGCACTGCTGCACAAACTGCAGCCATGGGGTGACACAGGCACCCTTGCACCATGGTGCAAGGATGTCTGTGTCGTGCAGAGATTGTTTTTGTGCAGGAAGGGACACCTTCAGGCACAAAAACAATCCTTAAAGGCATTTTCCTCTTTCAATATATGCTGTGGAACGCAGCATGCATTGAAAGAGGAAAACATGAGGAGAAATGAAAACAATTCTCCTTGTTGCGCCTTGCTACACCAACTTTAGGATGGTGCAGCATTCACACACATTTTGGGATTCACGATTTCTCATAAATCTGGAGATGGGTCTTGTTCTATGGGTGTTGCGTGGGAAATTTACCCACAGCAACACCAATGGAACGCCTCTTCAACTCAAAGTTCTGTGTATGAAGCGGTCGTATTTACAAGGAGAGGAAAAACCATACAGGGTGGCTTTTCCTCTCCTTGTAAATATGAAGGAGTGCCTAGCGCCATCACTACGTTACAAAAAGTGACGTACTGGTGGCGCAGGGTGCTTGTAAATCTGCCCCATAAGTGCTTAGGTATTGCAGACTGATACAATACAAACATAGTGCTGGATGGGTGATGGAAGAATTGCATGAGACTGACAGGAGATATCCTTCGCTGCATGGGTACTACTTCAGTATTTAATGGAGTGGACCAATAGTATGTATCTGCTTAGAGATTTGTAGGGATTATGCACAGAATACTTTATGTGTACTTGTGTTGGTGCCTAGGTCATTTGATAGGAATACCACTAGTAACTGGAATGATGACAGTGCTGCAAACAGAGTGAACACCTAATCTATAAGTGCTTACTTATTGGTGGAGTGATAGGATGAGTAGATAGTGGTAGATACGTGATTAAAGAAGTGCATGGGACAAACTGGACGATTCCTACACTCCATGAGTACTAACTGGGTATTTACTATTTAGAAGAGTGTATCAATAGTATGTAGCTAGTTAGAGATCTGCTTGGATAGTGCACAAAAATTATAGCTGTACTTGTGTTAGTAGCTAGGCCATTCCATAAGTTCATGACTAGCAAATAGAATAATTACAGTATTACAAACAGAGTGTATAGTGAATTCATAAGTGCTTAGGAATTGGTGGAGTGATAGGATAAGTAGATAGTGTTGAATGGGTGTTTGGAGAAATGCATGGGACAGACAGGATGATTCATACACTGCATAGGTACTAAATGGGTATTTAGACAAGCGTATCAATAGTTTGTCGCTGGTTAGAGGTGTGCATGCATAGTGTAAAAAATATTGTACTTGCACTTGTGTTAGTGACTATGCCATTCCTTAGGTATACAACCAATAACTGAAGTAATTTCAGTGTTGCAAAGAAAGTGTGTGCTGAATTTATAAGTGCTTAGGTATTGGTGGAGTGATAGGATGCGTAGATAGTGCTGGATGGGTGAATGGAGTAGTGGATGAGACGGACAGAGAATTCCTAGACTGCGTAGGTAGTAACTGGGTATTTAGAAGAGCTTATCCATAGTATGTAGCTGGTTAGAGGTCTGCATGTATAGTGCACAGAATATTGTAGCTGCACTAGTATTGGTGTGTCTATGGCTTCGAGAAGGGTAGTCTGTATTTTAGGGTGAGAGGAGGTGCATCAGATGATCATGTGGATGATGTCATCAGTGATGTCATTTGAGATGTCATCAGTGATGCCATCAGTTATGTCGCTGACCATGTCATGAGTGATATAATATGTGATCTCATCAGCAGTGCATTGCGGGGGCGCGAGTTATAGTTAGCACAACAAACAATAACGGAGGAATGTCAATGGTTTTGTACGAGTGAAATGTCTAGCTAACTATAAGACCCCTAAAACCTATGTTTTTTTCGTTGAATTTCTAAGGTTTCTTAAATGCTAATCCCAGTGAATTTTGAAGGTTTTTTAAATGATAATTCCTAACTATAACAGACCTCAAACCTATGGTTTTTTCAGTGAATTTCAAAAGTTTTTTTCAATTATACTTTTTAGTTCAAATCTGTTTTTATTGTGAACACAGCTTTAAGCCTACAACCTCATGCCGAGGCCGGCCGCGTATGTTATAGCTCTTGTGTTTCTGTGCCAACTTGGACGGGGAGGAGCTTAAACACAGCGCCTTGCCTACAACCCTCTAGGGAGGGCCAGCCGCGTGGATTAGGAGTGAGTTTCGCAGAGGCTTGTCGCATGCAAGTGTATATCCGCTTTGTAAGGAAGGTATATGGCGGGCAACTGGCTCAATTGTCACAAATAGCCCAACAGGGCGCAACTGTCTCATAGAGAGACGAAGGCCAGAGTGGCAAGTAGGAAGGGAGGAGGTATGTGAGACCAGAGAGCCTGAGTGTAGGCAGAGAAAAGGAGAGAGGGTGGTGGTTACGCGCGGCGTGTCAGGGAGTAGGGTATGGGGGGGCGTGTGTAGCGGCAGCAGCATCTGTAATGTGGGTGGTAGTCAAGGGCATAGCCTGGCAGGATCCGCAGGGGCGATTGCGTCTTCAAAGAGATGCAGAGCGCGGAGTCTAGGGGGCATATGTCGCGCATAAATTATAGAGCAGAGATACCGCACTAAGGGCTCCCAAAAGGCTTTGAAGCGTGTGTCCCGCGCCTGTAACCTTGCCGTGAGTATTTCCATTGCCAGGACCTGCCAGAGGCGCACAAACCAGGAAGCTATTGGTGGCGCCTCAGTTCGCTTCCAGTATAGGGCGATGAGTTGTTTAGCTGTACCCAGCATTTGGAAGGTAAGGATCCAGTCGCTGCGGGTGAGTGCCCTAAGTGCGGTAGGCCGAATGCCAAGCAAGATCATGCTCACTTCTTCAGGCAGGGGGAAACCCAGCATCCCTTTGATATGGCTGAGCACCTCCTTCCAGAAAACAGCTAGGGTCGGACACGTCCACCATATATGCACAAAGTCACCAGTCGCAGAGCCACATCTCCAGCACATCGGCGAGGCGTTGGGGAACATCTTGCTAAGTCGCAGCGGGGTGTAGTACCATTGAGTGAGCAGCTTATAGGCGTTTTCCCTCTGCGGGACACTGCGGTATATTTTGGGGATATCTCGCCATAGTCTGTGCCATTGGGAGGGTTCAATGTCTGAGTCTGCCGCTAATTGCCATTGTCTCTGATAGGGGTGTGCAGGCGTCGATGTAGGGTGCTGCAGTATGTAGTATATTTGCGAGATTAGCCTCTTCAGCCCCCCAAGGGAACGTGCCAGCTTCTCGAAGGGCGTGTAGGCCCTAGTGGCCGCTTGGTACATGTCTTCACCCGTAGTCCAGTGGCGTAACTGGCGTGCTGCAAGCCAGCCGTCGGTGGTATCCTCAATTCCTCCCTGCAGTCCTCCCAAGTTTTGGGCGAGCCCCCGAGGAAAAGGTCCCCAATAACTCTGCAATCCCCTTGCATCCATTTTTTAAACGCCCGAGTCCTGTAGGCCGGGGGGAATTGTGGGTTTCCCACTATCGGGGTGTGCGGGGATGGGAACGTAGTGAGACCTCTAGACACAGCTAACTTGTCCCAAATATCCAGGACCGTTTTTGTGGGGACTGCCATGTACGCACTTCTGGAACGTGCCGTCCGCGGGAGCCAGGGCAGGTCCTATATGGTGCGTCCTGTGACCGCTCGATCCATGTGGAACCAATGCTTTTCACTTTCACGTGCGCCCCACTCCACCACAAAGCGGAGGTGTGCTGCCCAATAGTAGTGCACCAAGTTGGGGCACGCCAGGCCGCCTCTATCCCTTGGTTCCATAAGAATCTTCTGCGAGAACCGGGGGCGCTTCCCGCCCCAGATGAAGGACGTGATCTCACGCTGAAGGCTCCGAATGCAGTGGAGCGGGATCGGGGTGGGCAGACATTGGAAGACGAATAGAATTCTGGGGAGGATCGACATTTTAACCGCGTTAAGGCCCCCCAGCCATGAGATCATCAGAGGCTTCCACTTCCGAAGGTCCTCCAGCACTGCTTTGCGGCACTCCGTCCAATTTACCGAGGACCAGGAATCTAAATGGAGTGTCAAGTCAAGGCCCAAGCACTTGATGTGGTTCTCCGCCCATTGGTAGGGCACAGCCTTCTTCAGGGATGAGATCTCCTCCTCAGGTATAGTGAGGTTGAGCGCCCAAGATTTAGTATGATTTATTTTAAGGCCTGACGCCTGTTCATATAGGCGGAGCACCTCGTGGACCGCTGGGAGGGATTCGCGAGGATGCGTGAGAGTGAGGATCAGGTCGTCCGCGAATAGCGCCACCTTGTTGTCTCTTCCCCCATGGGCTATTCCATGTATTCTAGGATCGCGCCTTATCATTGCCGCCAGCGGTTCCACTGTAAGGGCGAACAAGAGCGGCGAGAGTGGGCACCCCTGCCTCGTGCCTCTGTGTATCATTAGCGGCGGTGTTAGTTGACCATTGACCTTGATTCTGGCTTGTGGCCCTAGGTATGGGGCCATGATACTAGCTATCATTTTGGTACCTAGACCGAGCTTCTGGAGCAGCTCTTTCAGGAAGGCCCAGTCCACCCGATCAAAGGCCTTCTCCGCGTCAAGCAAGAGAAGACAAGCCGGGATGTCCCAGTGCCGCACTTTGCCTACTAAATGCGCCAGTCTACGCACATTGTCAGCCCCCTGCCGGTCCCGGATGAACCCCACGAGGTTCGGGTTCACCAGCCCTTGCATGTATGGGTCGAGTCGTTTAGCCAGTATCTTGGTATATATCTTTAGGTCGGTGTTTAGGAGGGCGATAGGGCAGTAGGAGGCACATAGTGTAGGTTTCTTTCCTGGCTTCGGTATCAAAGCGATCTCCGCCATTCCCATATCGGGGGACGGGCCAGATGCGTCCGAGAAAGAGTGGAACAGCCTCAGTAGGTAGGGGCGAAGTTGAGTCTGAAAGGTTTGGTAAAAGGTCAGCAGCAAGCCATCCGGCCCCGGAGTTTTCCCGGTGGGGAGATCTTTAATAGCCGCAGAGACCTCATCTTCAAGTATGGGCTCTTCCAACTCTGTCGCGCATACTGCGGGTACCGGAGTCAGCGAGGATGGCCGCTCGTGTTTCCACTGATGTAGGTTCCCCCGCGTACAGGGAGGTATAGTAGGCAACAAAGGCGTCCTGTTTGGCTCTTTCAATGACGGCGCTAGTGCCATCCTGACGTTCTACATTAGCGATATGGGCTCTAGCTGCTCGAGCCCTCAGTCTTCCTGCCAGCAGACGCCCCACCTTATCCCCTCCCTCATAGTATTTTTGCTGTAGTGTTAGTAGAGAATGTTCCGCCTTGTTGGTGCGCAGGAGTCGAAGTTGTCCCCTAAGGTTATCAAGCGTTCCCCTGGAAGCCAGAGAAGGTCGGTCCCTGTCTTGCGCCTCTGCCTGTTTGATCTCACCCGCTAGGTCAGTCTCCAGTTTATAGGCCGCCCGTCTCCTCGCTATCGCCAGGGTGGTAATGTGACCCCGTATGGTGGCTTTAAAGGCATCCCATACTACCGGGAAGGGCGTTTCCGAGTTGTCATTAATGGCGAAGTACGAGTCTATGGCTTCCCGGATGCTGGTAACATCCTCCGGGTCCCGGAGGACGCTCGGTGGGAGGGCCCATCGTCGCTCCGGGGGGTGTGAGCTAGTGGGTCCTGTATCAGTAGTTCCACATGCGTGTGGTCCGATAGCGAGATGTCTGAGATGGCAACCTTCAGCGTGTCTCGGGTCAGGTCGAGAGAGGTGAAGATGTGGTCGATGCGCGAGTAGGTTCGGTGGGAGTGCGAATAAAAAGTATAGTCTCGAGCTCCTGGATTATGGTATCGCCACGCATCGACAAGCCCTAGATCCGTAATCTGCGCCCTTAGCGTGGAGGACATTGCGTCTGCGCCGCTAAACGCAGTCCCCCCACGGTCTAAATCTGGGTCCCATACTAGATTGAAGTCCCCTCCCAATATTGTACGCGGTTCGCCGATCTTAAACTGTTCTCGCAAGAGCGACTGGAGATATTTATCTTGCGACTGGTTGGGTGCATATACATTACCTAGAGTGAACTGTACCCCTCCCACCTGTACCGTGGCCCGAAGGAAGCGCCATCTCCACTATTGTAGGGTTTTGCAGGTCCCCGCCTAAAGCCAGCTCTGCACAGGATTGCCACCCCCGCCGTTTTAGTGTCAGCCGATGCCCAGAATTGTGTGGGGTATCTAGGATGCGCCATGCGGCTAGTGTCCCCCCGCAGAAGATGTGTCTCCTGAAGGAAGATGATGTCAGGGGAATGATGGAGAAGATAACGCCATACCTGATTCCGCTTGTTGGGGAGTTAAGCCCCTTGACATTGAGCGTCAGGATCTTTAGGGGTGTGGGAATATTCACCGCCATGACACTAAGGGGGTTGAAGCCGCCTCATCGCCCAGTACCCTCCACCCGCTGAGTGTAGGGCAGTAGCCTCCCCCTCCCACCACTGTCGCACAGATACCATCAATGGCCACCGGACCACCACACTACACAAAGGGAGTAGGGGCCAGGAACAGGGAAAGCTCAGATGAGAAGTAGGAAGAGCAGGAAGAGTAGGAAAGTAGAAAACACGTAGAAAGCATACAACCACAACAGGCCAACAGGGCCATAAAATAATGTCCCAGGTTCCGGGCATCTTCTACCCGAGGGTTTGGATGGTCTCAGGAATGTCACTTCCTATGGGACAAAATGGGGCGTGTTTTACTGAAGATATGGGTCCCGGATTGCCCCGCGGCCCGTCTGCCCCGCTGCCCAGGGCAGGTTCAGGGGTGATTAACTCTAGTACATCCCAAAGGTAGGTGTGCCATATCGGTCGGATCAGAAGTGTCGGGCCCCAGTAGTGAGGATCTGGCCCCTGAAGGGGAAGGTCGCAAGGTCTGACCCCCATGGTCACTTTTAAGGGGGCATCAGCGCCCCATGATGTTTGACTGCAGCCCCTATTGTCGCTGTTAGCTCGTCAAGACCGCCTCCAGTGCTCAGATGACCCCAGGCGTAGGTGTGGCGGGCTCAACACCAGGAGTGTATGCCGCCTATATGATCAAGGTATGTAGTCCCAAATGAGCCGCCGAAGTGCAGGAGTCGTTCTACCCTATTTCAGGGGGTGCAGGGCCGCGGGGGTTGCCAGCAATTATACTTTTTAAATGTATTTATTGTTATATATATTTTTTTCATATTCTTTTACTACATTTTTTTAATCTATTTATTTTTAGGTTCCTTATTTTTTGAATGCCATTACACATATTTAATACAATTGTTTAATTAAAACAATATATATATATACTACTTTATATTCTTTTAAATATATTTATATTATTTTATTTTATTTTTTTTCTATTTTTTTCTGGAGTGGCGCACCCAAAGCGCACCTTTCTCGATCACTGCGCGGAACCTCACCGCCATTTTAGGATTGTTGTGTAGGATCCGCGCAGGGAGTGCGACGGGTAAGAATTTTCCTACGCGATTGCTATGCATCTGGTACGTGACTTGTGGCGCATACGCGACATGTACGAATTACGATATGCGACAGTCCCGCGGTTACGTGTGATGTCATATGCGTGTTGGACGCGGTGTGTGCGCCACTCCCGCAAACAATTTTAATGTCCCAAAACATATATATATATATATATTTAATATTAATATTACAGCAAGACATTATCTGAGCTAATCATAAAAATAATATTCTTTTACTTTTAATAAAGTTACATTACTTTTAAATGCAATTTTGCGAAGTTGCGCTGGGTGCGACCTGCATGCGCACACCCTACGCGGACCCCATGTGACCAGAAAAAAAGAGATTTGATTGGTTCATAACACTTCCTATTCTAACTATTGAAGAACCCCACCCATTTCAATCACTCTTCTTAGACCTTCCTCGAGAGAAGACCTGTCCTGAAAGAAGAACATCACATTTTTTTCATTGGAGACCTCAATTTGTTTTTTGGAGACAAAAATGGCTACACCAGTGGTAGAATCTTCTGAGTTTGATCATTCTGGGGCAGAAGAATTCCTACCAGAACCTCCCCCTCCTGAAAGATATACATTCATTGTTTGGAAATGTTTTACTTTCCCGGAGGTGCAAAAGAAAGTACATGCCACCAAGGTCATGTGCAAGATTTGCCAGGCAGTGCTCTTCAGTGGAGATCCAAACAAGAAATACTCCCGTGGCTCTGCTAGCATGCGGAAACAGCTGGAATCGCTGCATCCTGTAAACTAGGCACACGAGGAATGCAGAAGACTATGTTGAAAAGCTCTTCCACCACCGGCAATACCTAGTACCACTGGGGCATCACAATCAACATCGGCACCAGAGATACGTCCCCAATTTGGGAAAGTGAAAATGCATTGCGTAATATGCAATCATTTAATTTGTTATGGGGAGCAATCAGTGGACCTTGTTTGTTGCGCCGTCGATAACCATCGATGCTAGTTTTTTTGTTTTTTTTCCCCCTCAAAGTTTTTGGTTTTGTTTGTCCTGTTGACTTTTTCTTCCTGTTAAAAAAAAACCAGAACATCGTTCAAAAAATCAAAAAAAATATTAAACTACAAAAAGAAAAAAAAAAGTTATTTTCAGAACTAACTACTCTGCTTAAAAAAAGAGAAAAATTGTATGCTAGTGTGTGAAAGTTTACATGAATGTATGTCTAGTGGATAATTGACTGAAAGAATGCATTTGTGGTGTATGGTGAATGTATAAGTGCAGAACTATAAGGAAGTGCTGCAGCATGACACTGTAAAGTCTTTACCTACAGCATGCTCTGTGGTACTTTCGAAGCACAGGGAAGTAACATACATACATAAATATGTTGCAAATCTGTGCTTCCCTCTGCACTGCTGCTTAAACTGCATCCATGTGATGACACAGGCACCCTTGCGCCATTGTGCAAGGACGTCTGTGTTGTGCGGAGATTGTATTTGTGCAGGAAGGGACACCTTCCTGCACAAAAACAATCAGTAAAGGCATTTTCCTCTTTCAATTTATGTTGTGGAATGCAGCATGCATTGAAATAGGAAAAAATTAGTAGAAATGAAAATAATTCTTCTGGATGTGCTGTGCTACACCAATTGGAGGATGCTGCAGCACACACTCACATGTCCAGATTTATGATTTATGATAAATCTGAAGATGTGTCTTGTTCTATCAGTGTTCTGTGCAAACACGCACAGCAACACCCATAGAACGCCCTTTCAGCGCAAAGTGGCATGTATAATAAGGTTGTATTTACATGGAGAATAAAAGGTACAAAGACTGCCTTTTCCTCTCTTTGAAATATGAAACAGTGTCTTGAGCTCTAAGTATGATGTACATGCATAGTATATAAATAAATTACTTTGTAGTAGGGTTAATGGCTAGGCCAATTCTTATTACATGAGTAGGGGGGTCTCTGACGGCGACAGGGGCCCTTACTGGAATCACCGGGGCACACGCCGGTCTGCCGCTGCTGTTGGTCTCCGGCCGCCGCTTCCTCCACCACGCGGCAGCCGTTGGAGAGACTACAGCCCCCAGCATTCTTGGCGGTGACACGCCCACCGGGAAGCGCGCACGGAGGTGCTGAAAAAGCAGAGGTCCCTGCGGTCGAGCGGGGGTCTCTGATGGCGACAGGGGCACTTACTAGAATCACCGGGGCACACGCCGGTCTGCCGCTGCTGTTGGTCTCCAGCCTCCGCTTCCTCCACCACGTGGCAGCCGTTGGAGAGACTACAGCTCCCAGCATTATTGGCGGTGACACGCCCACCGGGAAGCGTGCACGGAGGCGCTGAAAAAGCAGAGGTCCCTGCCGTCGAGCGGGGGTCTCTGAGGGCGACTGGGGCACTTACTGGAATCCCCGGGGCACACGCCGGTCTGCCGCTGCTGTTGGTCTCCGGCCGCTGCTTCCTCCACCACGCGGCAGCCGTTGGAGAGACTATAGCCGCCAGCATTATTGGTGGTGACACGCCCACCGGGAAGCGCGCACGGAGGCGCTGGAAAAGCACAGGTCCCTGCGGTCGAGCGGGGGTCTCTGACGGCGACAGGGGCACTTACTGGAATCACTGGGGCACACGCCGGTCTGCCGCTGCTGTTGGTCTCCGGCCGCCGCTTCCTCCACCACGCGGCAGCTGTTGGAGAGACTACAGCCCCCAGCATTATTGGCGATGACACGCCCACCGGGAAGCGCGCACGGAGGCGCTGAAAAAGCAGAGGTCCCTGCGGTCGAGCGGGGGTCTCTGACGGCGACAGGGGCACTTACTGGAATCCCCGGGGCACACACCGGTCTGCCGCTGCTGTTGGTCTCCGGCCGCCGCTTCCTCCACCACGCGGCAGCCGTTGGAGAGACTACAGCCCCCAGCATTATTGGCGGTGACACGCCCACCGGGAAGCGCGCACGGAGGCGCTGAAAAAGCAGAGGTCCCTCCCGCCTCGCGGGACATGCACGGGCGGCGCCGGGCTGAGCCCGGGCAGAGGGCGGGCCGTCTGTGGCCGTCCGGGGCAGGAGGAGGCAGGGCAGGGCCATACCCTTAACATCTGCAGCCACAAATGGGTAAGCGAAAGAAAGCACTGACCTTGGAGGAGGGTGGAAAAAATGCTAAAGTTCCTAGACACTCCACCTCCATCATGACTTATCTCTCCTCAGCTGTGGGGGCCCTTACTAAGGAGATTGCTAACGCTGAGTATGAATTGGGTATGTCATCCCTTTCTCCTACTAACACTTTAACACCTCATCCTTTGGAGCTCGCTGACTTAAACCCAACTGATATTCCATCCTTACCCCTGGAACCAGTGGTGACTATTGTAAATCACCCCCTCCCCCCTTGCCCAGTAATCAAGGATATCGCCCCAACACCGACCATCAATCCTATCAGACAGAACCCCCAGTCGGTAACTCAACCAGCTAGGGGGAAGAAGGGGAAAAACGCCAACATGATGGGCACATCTAGTGTACAACCTGATCTTCTGGGAGATAAACTGGAGGAACTTTTCGTAGCCAGGATTGAACCTCTACTTGTGGGAATTGCGAAGGATATTGTGGACACGTTAAACACCTGTCTGGAAGGACTTCTAAAGAAATGTTCCCTAATAGATAGACTCGTAAACTCCTTACCCCCCCCTTTTGGCTCACTTGACAGGGGGCCGTCCGAGCACGGAGTAGGGAGTATGGAGGTATCTGTTAATAGGCCAATCGCTCAGACTTCAAGTAGGGTATTGCATCTGGGTGATAGTTCACAGGTTACCCAAGCCCCACTCCTTTGTATAAAGGCTAGCACTCCTAATATGGCGGACCAGACACCTCCCTTAAATCAGCCCAGCCCACCTGCTCATAGGAAGGCTACCCCCTGCGAATACAAACTTCATTTACCACCGGAGGCGTCCCCACTAGTTGCTGTGTTCATAGGGGTGCCCCCACTTAAGGAGGGTGAGATGGAATCAACCTCGGACCTTATGGTCAAGGCGCATAGGTGGTGCTCAGAGAAATGCTGTGGGGAGAACATTGCGGATATGATTATCCAAGCAAGGAGGGTGGGCTGGATTGGTAAACAACCAAAAACCACACAGGGGGACTGTGTGGTAATACATTTTGGCAGGGCTAACCTGGCCGATAGGCTATTTTGGGACGGTTCTGCGATATCAACAAGGGACCATCCGAGACCTATCCCTCTGGGCTTCTTTTATCAACCCTCAGCCCGTATTAACCTAACAAATCACTACCCCGTAAGATGGCAGGGTTGGAGGTCACCACAGGGGGTGGGTAATGCTTATGGATCTACAAATTCACAATCTTCAAGGCGACCCATTACCCTGCCACTACCCCCTCCCCGGGCTCCCCAAGCTGCAGATGAGGGTTGTGGGTTGGTTACGAGCAACCATTTTGCCCCCTTGTCAGGTCTGGAGGACACAGACTGACTAACAAACAAGACTTTGACATCGGCAGAGGGGGGCGGTAATCCAAATAAGGTTGCAGTGTGTAAATAGTTTAGTTGGAATGTGGCAGGAATTAGTTCCAAGAGTGGTGACAATGAATGGTCTAGATTTGTCTCTGAGCATAATGTTATCGCCCTACAAGAAACATGGGATACCTCCTCCAGCTTCTGCCTGGATGGTTTCACCAGTTTCGCTGTGGCTGCCACCCCCAGTAATGCAGGTAGGGCTAGGGGAGGTCTTTTAACCTTATTTTCACTAGATGTCAAAGGGCCCCTAAGGCAGATCAAAATCGATTCCCCAAATATCCTAATTGTTGAAAGGGAAATTAGTCCCACAAGGAGTACATTATTCATAAACTTTTATAATTCAGGGAATAGGGATTTTTGTGATAATAACATCGCCGCCCTAGACTCCTTTTTAACCTCAGTCAGTCATAATATACATACCAATTTTGAATGCGTGCTAATGGGCGATTTTAATATTCACCCCTGCAAATTTATGTGTAGCTCAATTAACCTTGTGGGGTTAGCGGGACCCGAGGGACCCCACTTCAAGCATACCAAACTGGGCGAGGAGTTGGAAGATCTACTGGCCAATTTCAACTTCTCAGAACCAATGCCTGCGGAAGGGGGGACTAGAACACCTACTTTTAAGGGGACAGTCCCCGGCACAATCATTGATTACATATTTGTGACCCCTGCTATCTTAAACAGGGCTATTTTTTACAGTACAGTTCCCTCTCCCCACAGTGACCATAACCCTAAACTTCTTGAGGTCGCCTGGGGGGACTTCTTGGGGCGATGCCGGGGCAAATAAAAACAGGGCACACTTTACGCCCAGTGGACCAGGGTAGAAGGCTCAAGTGGGCAAACGTGGTCCCGGACAATTTCTACGCTGAAATTCTCCCGAAAATTGAGGACCAGGTGGTGAACTGCCAGAACCCAGGCGCCCCATATTACGAAATAATGGGTGCCTTTCAAACTATTTGTAGTCAAATTTCTTCGAACCTCACGGTCAAACTGAGGCAGGGTGCAAGCAACCAGTGTCGCTGGTTCGACGCATCATGTTCAAAAGCCCACAAATCTTTAATGGCTGCTCTTAAGGCACAACCAAGGGTGAGGGCAGACATTGCTATATTAAGAAAGGAATATAAGCGAGCTATCAAGGTTAGGCAGGACAAAATCAAGAACGAGGCTTGGGAGAATTTACTTTGTACAGATATCCTAAGAGATAGCAGGCAATTTTGGGCCATAATTAACCAGCCCTTCTTCTCTGACTCGACCAATTCCGCTATGGATTGTGTCATCCCGGACGACAAATGGCAAATGGTTGGCCCACTTTAGATCAGTTTATGGAGATACTGACATGGCTGTCCAAGTGAGCAACATGACCGTCCCTGAGGCCCCCCCCATATGCTTTAATAGGGTCGAGGTCGAGAAATCAATACTGGCCACTACTAAGAACAAAGCCCCTGGGCCAGACGGGGTGCCAGCAGATTTCTACATACACTCTCCAAAGATATGGGCGGGCGTTCTAGCCAATGTATTTACCGCCGCTACTGGCAACTCTTTACCAACTACCTGGGTAACTTCTACCATTGTTCCCCTATTCAAGAAGGGTCATCGGGACGACCCAGGGTGCTATAGGCCCAAATCCCTTTTGGACTCTGCAATTATGATCTTAGGCAGAGTCCTTCTGGCCAGGTTAAGGGACAGTTTGGAGAGTTGTGGGGGTTTGGCTGACATCCAATACGGATTCAGAGAGAAAAGAGGAACAATAGAGCACTGCTCCAACTTACATCTGTTGATCTCAAAATATACGGTTGCCAAGGAGAGGTCACTATACCTTGCGTTTATGGACCTCTCCTCGGCCTTCGACTTGGTGAACAGGTCTAAGTTGTGGGATATCCTTCTGAGGATCGGGATCGATGAGGCACTGGTCAGGTTTATGGAATCACTCCATCAAGAGTTATTTGCAGTTGTGCGGGTCACCAAAGAGGGAAGGTGCACGTCCCTTTTTAATTCTATGCGAGGGGTCAGGCAGGGTTGCATACTGGCCCCCTTACTTTTTACAATTTATATCAATGGTCTGGGTAGTTACCTGGAAGCAGTGGACGGAGACGTTCCGCGTGTAGGAGAAGTTAAGATCCCTGCTCTCCTAAACGCGGACGACGCGGTGCTGATAGCCCGCACCGGCGTCTGTCTCCAACGGCTCCTGGATGCCTTTGGTACCTTTATGGACCAACTAGACTTGAAGGTTAACTCGAACAAGTCACATACCATGGTTGTTGGGCACCATAGAAAAAAGGGGTTTAGCTAAAACTTTTAAATGCAAGGGCGAAGTAGTTACTAGTGTTTCGGCCTTTCCCTACCTGGGGGTGCTTTTTGATGACAGGGGTTCCTGGGGCCCTCAGGTTAGGGCAAAAAGCCTGGCGGTGACCAGGTCATCAGCGGCTCTCTTGGGCTTTGCAAAAAGGCTGGGCGCTAGACTGATGGAAGCCCTTTTGAAGGTTTATAACAGTAAATGTTTTGCACTGGCAATGTACGGCGCACCACTATGGGGTTATGTATGCCTGGAATACAACAGGCAGAAAACAGATTTTTACGTTCCCTTTTGTCTGTCCCCCAGTCTATACCAACCTTTTCCATAAATGCAGAAGTGGGCTGGATCACGTTCGTGATAGGATAAACTTAGCGCCTTTAATCTATTGACTAAAGACATGGCTCAATAAAGAACTAATTCTTAAACACAGGATAATGAATGACGTCATGTCTTTGGATCATCGTAGTAGAGTGCCATGGATGGCCTATCTGAAGAAGTCTTTTATGGAATTGGGCCGCCCGGAACTCTTTACAGACCCTTCTGGCATCAGGAAACAGGATGTAGACATTGTTAAAAAGCAGTTCATGATAAGGGCAAGAGTGGGTCGTGAGGAAATTTAACTGCAGAAGCCAGCTGTGAGACTACATTATTTGCTAATGAATTCCATTGCACTGGAACCCTATCTAAGTTTTGTTACTAGGCCATTTCACAGGTTTCTTCTGACTAAATTCAGATTTAACCTTATACATTTTTATCTAGGCAGTTTTAATACATGGGTCAAACCAGAGACAGCCCCGCCCTGTACTTGTGATAATCTTTCTGTTCAAGATCTAGATTTAAATCACGCAAGATATTATAAGGTTTCCCTGAATGAATTGCATTTTAACTTCTTTTTAGCTCATATATCTCGCCATATGAACTTGATTGGTATGAAATTCTTTAATTGTGTTTTATCTGTATAAAAATGTTTTTTATTCTCTTTGTATGATTTTTAACTAAATCGAATAAAGATTCTTTGACTGACTGTAGTAGAAACATTTCAGTACTCCAAACAGAGAACAAGATAAAATTTATAAGTAGTTACGTTTTGGCAAACTTATAGGACATGTTTATAGATTACTGAAGGGAAGGGATGGGGCCTGATGTGACATGTGCAAACACACTCAGTGATGTGTTTTAAGTTAAGGAATTTTGTCTCTTTTAATTCTGAAATTTCCTGGGCCCTACTAGTCCACCATATCTCTCTATTGAATACCCTACAATGTGTGTTGCAGACAGGTGCGTTGAAGCTGTGTCCTATTTTGTACCTGTCTGCAATGGAATTCTCTGGCACATATCTACTCCATCCATCTCCCCTTTTTTCAACTATGTGCAAACACAGGCCATTGTGGATTTTAATACTTAAACTTACCTCAACAGTACTACACCTAAAAAACGCTACACATTTTATTTAGTTGTTTTTTATAATCTAATTTGTGGTAAATTGCATATTTTAGAACTAGGATCTGTGAAAGAAAAGAAAACATAGTTATAATATATAATAATATATTTTTAACACACAGCAAAATTTTAACATTTTACAAACTATTTTCTTTGCCTTTTTTGCTGTTCTCAGAATATATTGAAGCACCCAAATGCTTCTCTCACAATGGTTCCCAAATGCATACTGATTCACAGTGTGATTCTAGACAAATAACAGTATCCCTTGCACTTTAGCAAAAAACATTTACTAGTCTGGAGTATTCTTGTGTTTCTTTTCCCTCCCCCTCCTCCCTCCGTGATTCTTTGACTGCCTCCCCTTTCCCAGCATGACTTTTCTGTGTCCCCTGAAGTACTTTCCCCCTTGACGTTTTTATCTATTTGATGTTATGCTTTAGTAATTCATGTAACTATGTTATACTGTTTCGGATTCTATGTTTATGCAACGCTCCAGCAACTGATGTAACTATGTAACAATGTTCTGAAACAATGTCCTACATCATGTAAAGTGCTCTGATACCTCCGGGTCTAGCCAGTGCTGTATACAACTATTCAAATAAAAATAAATAAAAGGAGTAAAAAATACTATTCCCACTGCAATGTGTGCAACAGTAGGGAAAGTGTAGGACTCAGCAGGGGTAAAATGTACTATTCCAGCTCTACTATTCCCACTCCAGTAGGTGCAGCAGGAGGGGTTACATTTACTATTCTCACGCTGGTAGGTGAAACAGTAGGGAAAGCATTGGACTCAGGAAAGGTTAAATTAACTATTCCCAAACCAGTCAGTGCAACAGTAGGGAAAAAGTTGTACTCAAGAGGGGTTCAATTTACTATTCCCACTACAGTCTGTGCAACAGTAGAGATAACGTTGGACTCAGGAAGGGTAACATGTACTATTCCCACTCCAGACTGTGCAACAGGGTAGACCAATCACTACCTTGATGGGCATCCCTGCTTTGGGCGATAGAACATGGGCCTGGCCCACAACGGCAGGGGTATATTCCAGTTCTAAGCCAATCTGAACCCATTTCAATTCCTCTGTTCATACTTTCAGGGCCCACCATGCTTACCCAAGGGGAACCCTTCTCCTCACCTGTGGACACCTGTGAACACCATCTGCACCTTAGCTTTCTCACAGGTGTGTCCCAACAGACAGACAGCAAGCCACAGTGGCCACTGACAGTAGTCAGTGATGAGACCCAGGCCTTATGCCTCGCAGGGCACCCACATCTCTGTGGCATCCGAGAGCGGGTTGGCAGTAACCCCAGGTGCTTGGCACCCTGTGTCAACACTCCCTCCTGTCAGGTCAGGTATGACATCCTGACACTGACCCACCAGCCCCAGGCCTGTACCCGGCGGCTGGACCAGAGACTGGGGTGATCTCTCCCACACCCGGTCTTCCGCCTTGAGGTTCTGTACCCTCCCACCAGAATTGTCAGGGTGCCTGTAGCAGGTGTCCTGCACAATTCTCCCACCAGTTCAGGGGTTCTATCCTGCAACTGGGCTACCAGGTCAGGGGGGACACCTTGAACCTGGCCCTCCAACCTAGGGTCTAAACCCTCCAGTTGAACTGGGGTCAGAGGCGAGGACTCCCTCCCCCTGCACCCCCTTCCAGAGTGCTGTACCCTCCCACCTAGAGTGGTTCCTCTAGAAGCTACCTTGGTCAGGATACTGATTACAGTTGCCCCTTCCTCTAGGTCAGACAACACCTGAACCTGGCTTCCCAACCCAGGGACCAACCCCTGAGGTTGAACACTTGCCCGGCGCACCAGGACCTCCTTGAGAGCACGCGTGCCCCCCTGAGGGTAACACATAACTCATGTGTTGTGTGATAGTCTGCCTGGCGCAGATCTCCCGACCCCTTTACATTTGACAGCACGTGAAGATCCCCCAGGACAGAAGTGGTGCCACTCGCTGGTGATTCAGCCCTTCTGGCTGGCCCCTGACCCTCTGGTTCTTCCACTGGGGATTCTTTCCCCCTCTCACCCTTTAGTCCGGACTTCTGCACGTTCCACTTAGGAGTGGTACTGCCAGACACCAGAACTGAGGACTAACTAATATCACTAAACAGTGGAGTCTGTCTTTTTTGACGAACCAAACAAGAGTGCCCAAACATAGGGATGCGTCCATATGGACATGTTCGCACACAAGGATCATTTAAGTCGGCATAAATGGTCGGTTACGCCACCTATTGGAGCACCCATTATCAATTAAAATTTATTTATTTATTTATTTTATTTTGAAAGTTTTATATAGCGCGAACAGGATCTTTGCAGATATCAGAGCGCTTTACACGGCTGGGAATGCCAGCAAGAGAGTGGGGTTACACATAAGTAGTACAGCACATCAATAATACAAATATAACAGTTAAATGTGTGCATAGATAGTCAGTAGCATCAATAATACAGGTGGGATACACATAAGTAGTACAGCACATCAATAATACAAATATAACAGTTAAATGTGTGCATAGATAGTCAGTAGCATCAATAATACAGTAGATAGTTAGTAGCGACAATAATTCAGGTGAAATACATAGTCCTAGAGTTCGAACAGAGTAATACAGGTCGGAGTAGGGTCTTTCCAAATCCACGCTAATAGGTCAAGTGTATTTGGCCATAACAATTGCTTTTACTTCTTTCTTAAAAAGTGTGAAGGAGGAGAGGAGTCTGGTTTCAGGAGGGAGTGAGTTCCAGATCCTGGGTGCCATTCCTGAGAAAGAGCGTTTATATGTTTTTGCCTTCCGGAATCTTCGAGGTTTTAGCAGAAGATTGTCTGTGCCTCTAGTGTTTCTAGAGCCGCCAGAGATTGACAGCTTCTGAGTGAGATATCCGGGAGAGCTCAGATGAAGAGCCTTGTGTGTCATGCAGGCGATTTTCAAATGTATTCTGGCTTCAAAAGGCAGCCAGTCCAGTGATTTCAAATCAGGGGTGATGTGCGAGTGTTTTTTTGATCCAGTGATGAGTCTGGCTGCAGCGTTTAGAGAGGCTCTTAGTGGTGCAGTGCTGGTTAACGGGAGACCGCAGAGGGCGGTGCTGCCGTATTCAATTCGTGGGATTACTAGAGCTTGTACTGCAGTTTGGAAGTCTTTGGCTGGTAGGAAGGGTTTAAGTTTCCTCAGTGTATTGATTTGGAAGTTCGCTCCCTTAGTAGCCTTGCTGATATGATGCTGCATGTTAAGGTTGGAGTCGAGGGTTATGCCTAAAGATTTCGCTGAGTCCACTATGATGGGTTGGACATTGAGTGCCGTTAACTGTTTAAGCCAGGTTTGCGTGATGGGGATCTTCGCGGGAGGTGTGATCAGCAGGAATTCTGTTTTCAGAGCATTGAGTTTGAGGTGATTATCAGCAAGCCAGGATTGTGTGCTTCTAATCGTAGAGTTCAGTAGTAAAATGTTGTTGGGGGATTGTAATTTGAGATATAGTTGGGTGTCATCTGCGTACATGTGAAAAAGTACATTGGATGCTTGAAGCAAGGTGGTGAGAGGTTCCATAACTAGGTTGAACAGGGTTGGTGATAGGGAAAATCCTTGGGGGACGCCTAACGACACAGGTATTGGAGAGGACATCAGGTTGTTACTCTTGAATTTCTGCGACCTGTTGTGTAAAAAGGAGGTGAACCACTTGAGAACAGTCCCAGAAAAACCCATTCTTGTGCTCAGAAGATCGAGTAACTTCTCATGTTTGACGGTGTCGAATGCCGAAGAGAGATCAAGCAGGATGAGGAGGCAGGTATCACCTTGATCTAGGATTTGAAGGGCGTCGTCAATTATGTGAGTCATAGCAGTTTCAGTGCTGTGTCCTGCTCGGAAGCCTGATTGATGCGGGTTGAGGAGATCAAACAGGTCGATATGTTTAGTCAGTTGTAGTTGAACGCATTTTTCCAATAATTTGGCGAGAGTGGGAATATTGGTAATGGGACGGTAGTTGTTTAGGTCGGATGGGTCGGCAGTAGGTTTCTTTAGCAAAGGTGTGACTTGTCCAACTTTGAGGGAGTCAGGGATGGTTCCTTCTTGGAGCGAGCTGTTGATGATTTTAGTCCAGAGAGGAAGGAGCAGTGGGATGAAATCTTTGACAGCATTAGCAGGGAGGGGATCCGTGAGGTGATTGGAAGGTTTCAAGGTGTTGAGCAG
Source organism: Lissotriton vulgaris (assembly GCF_964263255.1). NCBI lineage: Eukaryota > Metazoa > Chordata > Amphibia > Caudata > Salamandridae > Lissotriton > Lissotriton vulgaris. Next base: position 1,239,203,367 of record NC_141695.1, read on the forward strand.
TTTGCCTATTTCTTCTTTGGAGTAGGTTTCAAAGGTTGACCATGTTGCATTGTTTTTAGGTTCGGTGGATGTTATGCAGTTGAGTGTGTTGTGGAGTATTGCATCAGCGCGGAGATCATTCTTTATGTTGTCAGTTTTTTGGGTAAAGAAGGTGGCGAAGTCTTCACAGGAGGGTGCTTCGTGCAAGGTACTGAGAGGTTGGGGCTGTTCCTTGGCTTGTGTTCTGATTAACTCAAAGAGTTTTCTAGGGCGATTTTTTGCTTGGTCGAGCTGGAGGCTGAAGAAGTTTGCTTTTGAGCGCTTTATTTTCCTGAAGTAGGCGTTTCTCTTTTTCTTCAGGGTTTTCAGGTGTAGTGCAGAGGGAGCTGACCTCCAGGTGCGCTCTGCCAATCTCATGGCTCGTCTATCTTCATTGAGACTCCCGTCGTACCATGGGTTGGAGATTTTAGCGGAGACTCTTTTTAGCTGCATGGGAGCAGCCTCATTAATTATTGAGGTCACGGCGCTCAGATAGTGGTCAGTCAGGGATTGGACATCTGTAACGCCAGCAGGGGGGAGTAGGAGGTCGCGACTGTTCGGGGGTAAGGATAATGGGTTGAGTTTTTTCAGGTCTCTTTTCCAGACTTTAGGTCTGGTGGGTTGAACCGAGTTGAGTTTGACTTTTTCATTTATGTGAAATGTAACAATATGATGGTCTGACCAGTCACAGGGTTGAATAGTCTCAAGTTGAGTAGCGCCCTCTTTGGCGATTATAAGGTCGAGGATAGAGCCTTTCTTGTGGGTCGGGCTGTTGCATAATTGTGTGAGGTCCAGTGCGCTGAGGAAGCTTTTAAGACCATTTACCACCGCATCGTTAAGGTCGTTCAAATGGAGGTTGAAGTCACCCAGGTATATTTGGGTGAGCTGTCGTCCTGCGTTGGTTGAAATCAGGTCCATCATTTGTTGGGCGAAGATGAGGTGGTCTCTGGGAGGGTGGTAAATGCCATGGAGAGAGCATATCGGTTTGCCATCACTGATGATATCGAGGCAGATGTATTCGTAGGAAGTTGGGGAGGGTAGGGACGGCACGGAAACTGTCAGTACAGAAAGGCTGTTCCTGTATATGCATGCGATTCCGCCACCTATCTTGCCAGACCTGTCAAGCCTAATGATGTGGTAGTTAGGGGGGACCAGCATGTCCATTATAGGTGTAGAGGATTCGGTTAACCAGGTTTCAGTCAGGATGATTAGGTCAAGGTCCAATCTAAGGATGAGATCAGCGATGGCGGAGGAGTGTTTAGAAGCCGATCTGCAGTTTAGGAGAGTGCATTTGAGACGGGGAGTGTCTGGAGAGGAAGAGTGTACTAGAGAGAGGGGGACTTTTCTAAGGTTATTTGGGACGGATATTCTGTTGTTAAGAGTGGAGGATCTACGGGGATTTGAGTGTATTGTGGGGATGGGGAGGTGCGAGGCAGTTGTGATGTTTAGGGGAGCTTGGTCGTAGGAGCGGAGGAGGGAGAGGGTGTCGAGGTCCGAGAGAGGGTTGCATGTACGAAGGGGGCGGTTGTTGCGATTGTGGGCGGGGATTGCGGTCCAGTGAGTGCAGCGGTTGTGCTTGTTGCGATTGTGGGCATGGATCGCGGTCCGGTGTGAGGGACGTGGCTTAGGAGCGTCGTCAAGACGGGAGGGTAGCAGGTTGAGAGGGGAGGTGGTGGTGAGAGAGGCGAGTCTAGGGGGTGTGGTGAGCAGCTCTTTGATGGTGTGCATGTCTTCCCTGATGGTGTGAATTTCTTCTTTGATTTGTAGGAGGAAGGACATAATCTTGTCTAGCGTGGGGTGAGTATTGGTGTTGGGGGTGGACGTGTTAGGGAGAGAGGGTAAGGGGGCGATGGGAGTGGATGAAGTATGGAGGAGGTTGGAGGCGTGGAGACGGGGATTCATGGCAGGGGGAGAGGGCGGGGTGGAAGTGGAGTGTATGATGGTGGTGAAAGGGGAGCCTGAAGGGAAGTGAGGGCTGAGAGTGGGGGGGGAGTTGAGGTTGGAGGTGGTCCTGTCGTGGGACTGGGGAGTTAAGATAGTAGATGTGGTGTGCTGTGCATGCTTAGTTAGCGTGTGAAAGTGGGGGCTGAGAGAGGGGGGGGACAGGGTGTGGGAATTGTCGCTATGTGTGTCGATCTGGTGCTGAAGTAGGTTAGAGGGGTTGTGGGCGGGGTCTATGGTGTCAGGGGGGAGAGGATGGGTGGGGGTATTATGAGAGGGGGTCACCGGGGTGGGAGTGTGGGGTCGGTTGGTGTGTGATGGGAGGTTATTTATGTCTGTGATTGCGGAGTGTGGGGTGGTTGCAGCAGGTGGGTGAGTGACTGGTGTGTTGGGGGAGGAGGTGAGGTGCATGTCGTTCTGGTGCTGAGCCAGGTAAGAAGAGTTGTCGGTGGGGGCTGTGAGGTCTGGGGTGATAATACTGGAGGGGATGTGAGTGGAGGTCCGATGGTTGGAGAGGTTCTCTTTGAAAGTGGGGAACAGGTTGTCTAGTAGTTCCAGGTTCCTGTCTGTGGATTGAATTAGGACAATCCCGTTATTGTAGATAGTAATGGTGGTTCTGCCTAGGAAGAGTTGGGAAGGTGTGATGGAGAGAGTTAAACAGTGAGCGGATTTCCTGGTGGTGGTGACAGTGAGTAGGGTGAGGAACGTTTCTCTCCATTGAGCTCTGCGAGAGGTGTGGAAGATGATATCGATGTTAAGGGATCCATTGACTGGTGAGAAGTAGGTGTCGACAAAGGGGATTTCAGGGTGAGACCTCAGGAAGTTGTGTTTAAAGCGTTTAGCGGCTTTTTTGGTGAGTGCGGATAGGTAGTTGATTTTATATGTGTGCTTGCCGATGGGCTCCATGCTGGGATGGCGGTATATGTGTAGGTGAGTGTGGCGGTAAAGGTGTGGGAGGGTAGATGATAGTGTGACACGTGCGCAAAGAACAATGCAGACAGTAGGTTACATGGTACACAAGTGACCTTAGTGAGTAACAAAAATAGCCAACATATAGGGGTAGCAATCTGAGAAAAGCACTATGCCGACAGTAAATTACGTGGTACACGAATGCTACTAGTGAGTAACAAGATAGTCAAAATAATCAAGATAAGGAGGTAGCAATCTGTGCCAACCAAAAATAAACAGTGTGAATGGGTGTAGCTTACACAGTGTACACTAATGAAAGAAGAAATATGAGGTAGCAGTCGGTACAGCTTACACAATGTACCAAAATATACAAAAATATAAAAATATAAATGGCGTCAAACGGTGCATATCGAGCAATATCAATACAAGTTATTCGCCAGAACAATTTGACGTAGCGCTCGGTACATTGACAGTGAAGAAAAGTGAGAAATGTGCAAGTTTACGAAAACGAAAATATACACAATACATATAGAGGTATAATGTTGCACTACAATGCAGGCTCTTGGTCACACGAGTGTTTAAATACACAAACTAATTGGAAGTAGCAAGGTACAAGATACAAGTAGAGGTAGAAGACTGCAAAAATAGGCAGGCACTTATGAGTTAGCAGTCCGTAAATTACATGAGATAAAAGTGATAAGTGGGTGCAGGTTGCAGCATTGTGCAAAGTGGTGCAGAGTATACTTGGAGGAGAAGTTTTGATAAAATATAAACCTACACTATATGGGGTAGCAGTCGGTGAATTACAGGAGATAAAAGTGAGAAATGGGTGCAGGTTGCAGAAATGTGTAGAGTAGTGCAGAGTACAATTGGAGGAATAGTTCTAATAAAATATAATTCTATAGATAAAATATAAAAATATAAAAATAAACATCAGAATACACCTGCAAACAGTCGGTTACAAGACACAGATGGGTGTGTGTCAGAGTACAGTAGTTGAGCTTAGTCTAAAGTGGTGAGGTCTTAGTGTCAGTTTATATAGTGGAGTTGTGGTGGTTTGAGAACAGGGGAGTACAGTTCAGTTTCTATTCGAGCCGGCCCTGTTCCTGGCTTGCTGAATACCAATGCAAACCATCAGCTACATGACTCAACAATCAAAAAGTGACATTAGTGAGCAACTCAAAATATAAGAGGTAGCAATCTGTGCAGTAAAGTGAACTGAGTATAGCTTACACAAATGTACAAAATACACGTAGGAGAATAATACTGCAATAAAAGGCAAACATTCTGGCACAAAATGCCAGTAGGAATATAATACTGCAATAAAAGGCAGACATTCTGGCACATGAAGGTGTTGATACAGAGCTGCGCAAAGTACTCGGTATTTGAGATTAATCTAAAAAGATACGTTCTTAATGTATGTTCAGATAATGAAAATGAAAACGACTAATCCAGGATGGCCGCCCAGGAGAGAGACTAGTCAAAGATGGCCGCCAAATGGGTGAGATAGAGAGAGTAGTCCTCTGTTTGTTACTATTGCTTTGAGAGCAGGGAGGAGCAGTTTCGATTCCCATTCATGCAAGCCCCATTTCTAGCTTGTTGGAAGGGAGTCTTATCTGGAGTTGTTGAGGAGCCTCATGGGCACCTGCATGTACAGGGGGGATTTATTGCTTCAGCTTAAGACCCCCGCCATTTTGAACAAAGGAGGTTTAAAATGAGTACAAGCTGATAGGGTGCAGTAAATACCTTAGTTGCGATTTCAGCTCAAAAAGTACGCAAAAATTATTGTTGAAGCTTTGCAGAGATCGGGGCTTTAGTCAGAAGTTTTGCAGACATCGAGGCTTTAGACAGAATGTACACCGTTATCGTGTGCTTCGACTTCTAGCAGGTTTGGCAGCTGGAAGGGCAGTTGAGGCAGTTGAGGCTAGACTTCGTGTTCCTATGGTGAAAGCACAATCTTTAGGCTAGACTTCGTGCTCCTATGGTGAAAGCACAATCTTTACCATAGCTTGGGTCACATCCAGCCTCCGGTGTAGTAAGAACCAGTGAGTGCACACTCAGCTTTTAACCTTCCTGTGTCGACAAAAGGGGGACTATTTCAGCGATTCCCGCTTGTTAGAGGCTGTGTGCCTCGAGCACCCAATCCGATTATCAATGTCCTCTACCCGACAGCAAAGCAAAGCGGCAGCCCTGTTACGTCGGTGAACACACATCCGAGAGAATACATAGGACGCCAGTTTTTTTGATCCCTTTTTACGCCTCTCATCTGCTAGGCTCCCAATCCCGATACCGTTGGGGGGGGGGGGGGGCACCGTGCTCACCCTAGCCACACGCGCCCACTGCCAGCCAAGCGCTGGGGCGTCCTCACTCTTCCGCGCTCGGCTAGACCGCCATGCCTCTCACCTCCTCCTCTGCCTCCAAGCCCACGGGGCGCCTGCTCCCTCTGATGTTGTGTGCAGGATTCAGCCCCGGAGCTGCCAGCCCGGCATAGAGCTCAGCGGGCGGGACCGGGTGCACAGGTCCCAGCGCGAGCGGGACACCGGGGGTCCCGACAGCAATCACAGGCGGGCAGCACCATTCCAACCAGTCATCCGGCTCGGCTAGACCGCCATGCCTCTCATTTCCTCCTCTGCCTCCAAGCCCACGGGGCGCCTGCTCCCTCTGATGTTGTGCGCAGGAATCAGTCCCGGAGCTGCCAGCCAAGCGCAGAGCTCCGCGGGCAGGACAGGATGCACAGTTCCCAGCGCGCACGGGACACCAGGGGTACCGGCAGGAATCTCGAGCGGGCAGCACCAATCCACCCAGTCATCCGTAGCGGTCTCTAGGCAGCCGTATCCTTATCGGGTTCCGCAAACTTGTCAGCGGGGAGCCCAGGGTCCGAGGAGGAAGGCGGGAGTTTGCAAACCAACAAACTAAATTCACATCAAGTTTAATCGTGCTGTGCACAGCGCCTACCTTTTTAGTGAAGGCCTGCTTGAGACACTCCCAGTTCACCAGACACTAGGGGATCCCCCTCAACCGGTGGCCCATCAGGACAGCATAGGCTCCCTACCTGGTTTTCCCTTAAAGAACTATCCAGGCCCTGAGACTGGGTTTCGGGCACCTTGGGATACGCAGCCCCACACTCATTCCTTCTCCACTGAGACAGGAAGTGAATCCTTACACCCCTACCACTATACTGGGACCTAGCTGGGCAACACTGAACCTCTTCCCCCACTCCTCTGTGGGTCACTGCCCAAGGCCTCTCCAGACCCTCGGCAATCCACCAAAAGGTCTGCCTCCAATGTGAGCTCCCTGGGGTCAGAGAACCTACTCTGGCATAGCTCTGGAAAACAGGGACTTACAATATGCTCTCCCACAATTGGATCACACAGCCCCCTACAGGGCTTAACCAAACTATCCTGCACCTCACCATCCAGTGCCTCGTGCACATACTCCACACCACTCTTCTGAGATTGGCAAGGCAGAATTTGACAGTCTCTGTTACTCAACCCACACTCTTCTGGGTGGTCTTCACACTCACATACCATGACTTCAATCTTGAGGGAACCCCTCTCCCTGCACCTCTCATCTAGAGTCAGTAGAGTGTCTCTGCCACCACTAGGACCGTGAACCCCTGCATCAGTTTGCCCATTCTCCTCAGGGACACTGCACATTACTGGAGCTACCTCATGTCCTTGAACCTCCGGGTGTATGTTAAACCCCTCCTTCAAGTCAGGCACCACATCTCTGGGTGTGTGTACTACTCCCTCAGCACTGGATAACTTAATTTTGCTGCCACCATCTGAGCTGGACTCCACCTCAAGCTCAGCAAAGCTCACTTCCTGAGCTGCCCAAATTTCTTCTTCTTGGGCTAAGGCCCTCTGAGCCTCGTCAAGCTCTCTCAGCTCTTCATCAATCTCTCTTAGCCTCTATTCATAAGCCAGAAGCCAGCTATCTTTTCTGTTTCTCCCTTACTTTCAGGGAATTCCTCCTTCTAAGACTCAACTGGTAGTGTTTCCTTCCAGCTGGGTAACTCATACTGAAATAGGGATGCCTCTAGATCCTCCCTGAACCTTCTTTTCAGGGGCAGCCCCCTTTCCTTGCAAAACACACGTAGCTCTTCCATTGTGTAGACAAAAGTGTGCCAGAAGTCGAGTTCCATTTTGCAACAACTAACCAAAGTCACAGTATCAAAAATGCCTCCCGGAGGACACCATAAAAGAGAAAAAACAGTATGTGATTGCGTTTGGTCTGCACTCACTAGTAGTGTTCACCAATCACTGTATATGAATCACAAAGCAAGTCCAAATCCTCACCGCTGCCCACCAATGTTAGATTTGGCGGTGTCTAGTTCGCATAGGTAGGTACCTGTGACAAATAGGGACCCTTGAGTCTAGTCAGCGTAAGGGGGTACACTCCTAAAATAACCCCTGCTCACCCCCTTGGTAGCTTGGCACGAGCAGACAGGCTTATCTCACAGGCAGTGTGTAAAGCATTTGTTAACACATACAGTAACCAAGTGACAACACTACAGATGGACACCACACCAGTTGTATATGAAAAATAAGTATCTTTAATATAGATTTAACACAAGACCACAAACGATAAAAATCCACAATACTGTACTATCAAATAGTAGAATTAGCTTAGTTCTCTTTAGATCTTAAAATGCAACACTTTGAGTCAATGTACCTTAAGATGCGTAACGCAAAGCAAAGAAAGTGTTGCAGGGAAGTTCATGCGGTAGTTCCTTACACGCAAGGACAGTGATGCTTTGAAGATCTGGTGCAAAGAAACAAAGATGGTGCTATCTCCTTGATGCGACACGCTTCTCGGTGATGCGGCGGCATCTGCTGCGACGTCTATCCTCTTCTCCGGCGATGTGAGATGCTTGACACGATGCGAGCCACGACAGGCCATGCAACACGCATCCCAGTGATGTGGCGGCGTCTGCTGCGACGTCGATCCTCTCCCCAGGCGATGCGAGTTGCTTTCACAACGATGCGAGCTGCGACAGGCCCTGTGACACTCTTCCCGGTGATGCGGCGGTGTCTGCTGCTGAAGAAATATATACCTCCTAAGGGGTTCACTGATACACCTGGTTCTTTAAAACCAAAAAAAATAGATTGGCAGAGAAGCTGTAATATTAAAAAAAATGCATTTATTAACCTCAGATGAGGGAGACTACGTCACACAGATACATAATTTGATTTCTTTTCACAATAAGCACAAGTAAGAGTCAATTAGTAATATACACACACCATTACTACTATTTATGAAGATGTTCTCACCTCTACACTTTGTGCTTTCTTTACAAAATTAAACATAAAATTCCTTGTAAGATTTACATCTCCACCTGAACGTACTGTTTACATTTTCTTCCTATTCTCTGATAGTTCCTAATTATACACATGAAAGGCTGAATAGGGCACAGGTTCCAAGGAGAACTACTGGAAAGGTCATGTGACTGTACCCATGGGCTCCTATTTCCGGTGTGTGAAGTTCTACATAGCATGGACGCCCACACAGGGGAATGTAGCCCACCGTGCAAATACAAACAGTTTTTTTCTCCCCAATAAAAACATTTTTCCAGTTTGAGAAAGTTCTTCGCCTGCACTCCTAGCAAAACTGGTGGTGATCCATTCCTCATCGTTGAAAGACGAAACCCATTTCCAAGATGAAAAGGTGCTATAGACGAGTTTTGAAACATCTCACAACTATACATGTTGGTGGGCATTACAAAATTTCCACAGAACACTATTCCTTGGAACGCCCACTTCCCACCCATTGAGTGATACCTCATGGGTCTGGTTTGTGGTACAAACAATTATTAGCAAAGCCAATATGTTTTACCTATGCAAAAGCTATTAGCGTTACCAATGTCTTTTAGCCATGTTGTACAGCAGGGTGGAGTGGAGTATAGTACAGTGTAGAGGAATAGCATGGCGCAGAGCTGTGTGGAGTGGCTTAGAGTGGGGTTCCATAGAGTGGAGTGGAGTAGAGTGGCATGTAGTGGTGTAGAGTGGTTTGGAGTAGCTTAGAGTGGAGTGGCGTAAAGTAAAGTGGTGTAGAATGAACTGGTGTAGCATAGCGTTTGGTGAAGTAGAGTGAATGAAATTGCATAGAGTAAAGTGGACTAGAATGGAGTAGAGTAGAGTAAGAAGAGTAGAGCGGTGTACAGTGCAGTGGCAGAGAGTAGAGTTGCTGAGAGTGGAATGAGGTAAACTACAGTGGTTTAAAGTGGAGTGATGTGGAGTGACATAGAGTGCAGTGGCATAGCGTAGAGTGGTGTGGATTGGCATGGAGTAGAGTAGAGTGGAGTAGAGTGACATAGAGGAGTGGAGTCCAGTTGCTTGGAGTGGCACAGAGTAGAGTGGCGTAGAGTGGCATAGACAAGAGTGACATTGTGAAAACTAGTGGAGTACCATGGCGTAGAGTAGAGTGGCACAGAGTGGAGGGGCACTGAGTGGAGTGGCATGCAGTCGTGTGGGGTGGCATAGAGTAGAGTGGAGTTGCATAAAGTAGAGTGGGCATGCATAGAGTGCAGTGGCATAGATTAGAGTGGTGCAGAGTAGAGTGCAGTGATGTAGACTGCAGTGGTATACAGTAGTGTAGAGTGGCATATAGTGCACTGGGGTAGAGTGCAATGGAATAGAGTGACGCAGAGTAGATTAGAATGGTGTAGAGTGCAGTGCCACGGAGTGCAGTGGCATAGACTAGAGAGGTGCAAAGTAGAGAGAATGGCAGAGAGTGCAGTGGTGTGGAGTAGAGTAGTGCAGAGAAGAGTAGAGTGGCATAGAGTGCAGTAGTGTAGACTGAAGGAGAGTGCAATAGTGTAAGGTGCAGTCCCAGACAGTGCAGTGGTGTACAGTAGAGTCGTGTGGCATAGATTGCAGTGGCTTTGAGTGCATTGGTGCGGAGTACAGTGCAGTGGCATAGAGTGCAGTGGCGGAGAGTGCAGCAGTGTAGAGCGCAGTGGTGCAGAGTGCAGTGGTGCAGAGTAGACTGGCATAGTGAAGAGTGCCATAGAGTGCAGTGGTGTAGAATAGAGCGGTGCAGAGTTGAGGGGAGTACAGTGGAGAAGTGTGTAGTGGCCTATAGCAGAGTGGTGCAGAGTAGAGTGGCATAATGTGCTGTTACATAAAGTGCAGTTGTGTAAAGTGCAAGGCTTAGAGTGGTGCAGAGTAGAGGGCAGTGGTGCAGAGTGCAGTGGGGTAGAGTGCAGTGGAGTAGAGTAGAGTGGTGTAAAGTGTAGTGGCATACAGTGGTGCAGATTTGGGTGGCGTAAAGTGCAGTGGTGTAGAGTAGAGTGGTGCAGAGAAGAGCTGAGTGGCGCAGAGTGAAGTGGCGTAGAGTAAACTGGTGCAGAGTACAGTGCAGTAGCAAAGAGTGCAGTGGTGTAGTGTGATGCAGAGTAGAGTGCAGTGTCATAGAGTGCAGTTGTGTAGAGTGGAGTACAAAGGAGTCGAAAGCAGTGGCCTAGAGTACAGGGTAGGGGGTGGGAGGGAAAAGAAGTAACATGGAAGGGAAACGGGTGGGAGGGAATAGAAGCTACACGTATGGCGATATGGGAGACGGTCTGAAAACACAAGCACTCATTTGGAGTGCTTCAACACAAAGAGAAAAGTAGCTCCATAACCAGGAGCAGTTGATGGGCATGAGTACTTGGTCCATACTCCAGGAGAGAGACAAACGCAAAAAGAGGACATTACGTCCTCATGCCATGACAAGCAGGTATGAAGGAAAGAGAGCAACATTGAAACTAACATATACTGAGCTATGGGAAGCCACGATCCATGCAGGTAACAGCAGTGGGACTGCGTTGGGGGGGATTTCGAGGGACAATGCAGAGGGAAAATTAAATAAATAATCCATTTTCCCTCACCATCGTCCTTCAAAATCCCCCCCAATGCAGCCTCACTGCCCCACCACTGTTACCTGCACGGCCCACGGCCGGCAATGGGCGGGTTTTAAGCCCACTGTATGTAAAGAACATGTCTCACAGAGTCAGTGCATGCGCTAACTAGGTGGCCTAAAAATCAATATAAATAAATAGATGAAAGAAATAGGCTGTAAGCGATCATTCATCAACTGTTTTTTTTCCCTAAACCATTGTCTTTGTAACCCCACATTCACATAATGTGTTTCCATTTCTTTTTATGAAGGAGGCAATGGCAACGTGATGATGCCCTCAAATCTCCTTGAAATGAGTTCATATGTTCTCGAAATGAGAATGAGCTCAGATATAACTGAGCTTATATTAAGACACTAATCATCTCTACTGAGCCTACCTTTGCTTTCCATAACAATATATTGCAATGCTTCCGTATTTCAATAGGGGAATTTGCATCATCAAAGTCTGAAAAATAAGTGTTTTGTGTCAAATGTTGCACAGTGTTTCACCAATATGTAACATACCTTTGTGTATGGATGAACACGTGCATCCCAAAAACAACTCAGATAACTTGTGAGACCCCTCGAGAATGAAGAACGCGAAGAGACTAAGGTGAGACAAAGCGAGTTTCACATATATATCTTTCCCTGTGGAGGATCTGGGGAAGACACGTAGGGGCATATTCTCAAGGACTTATAGCCAAGTTAACAGCACTTTATCGCAGCCAAAGCCTTGATACATCTATCGCCCCATTCACAAGCTGGTGCAAACAGCTCATATCACCAGTTTACCAGCGATAGCAGCCGCAAAAAACATCGCTACAAATGACCCCGCAACTATCACTAATGAGATGCAGAGTAGGCATTCCTGTGCAAAAAGCCGAGACAGTACCACTCCGCAACATTCTCAATGACCAGCCAGATTGGCGATAAGAACTCAAAACAGGAGCGTTAGCAGCAGGAAATTAACACCTGCTCTGACCTAGCGTAAAGGTGGACGGCAGCCGACACCAGAAAAGGGAGCCCAGCCCTGAGCCACACCTGAAGGGCAACAGATGCCATGGAGCTACTGATCATGCAGCTAGGAGCCCCAACAGGCCCACAACACCCACCGCCACCACCCCCAGGCCCGCCAACCCCCTGCACCACCCCCGGACGACAACAGAGGCAACGCAGACACAGACTGCGAACCTTCGGAAAACGCACCAGTCTCACAAACTTAACACCACAGTATGTCATTGCCCACTACAGGCTCAAAAGGACAACCATTCTCCGCATCCTAAACATCATAGCCCACAGGCTGACGGTACCAACACAGTGGACAGCCATCATCCCTACTCAGACAAACCTGCTGGCCGTACTGCATCTGTTGGCCTCTGGTACCTTCCAACCAACAACAGCCAGAGTCAGAGCAGACTCACAGCCAGCCCTAGCAAAGTTCCTCAAACCTGTCCTGGACGCCTTCATCAGCTTGGTAACCCAGGACCTATACTTCCCCCACACAGCACAGGAACAGCTGGAGACCAAGCAAGGCTTCTAAGCCATAGATGGCTTCGTGCACGTGTTGGGAGCAATCGACTGCACACATGTCCTATTTGTGCCCCCTGCAGACACTGCACACAATTACTGCAACAGAAAGCCCACGCATTCCATCAATGTGCAGGCAATAGTGGACCACCGGGGACTCTTCACCAATGTAGTCGCCAACTACCCTGGCAGTGTGCATGATTCCTACATCTTCCGACAGTCCATCATCAACCAGTGCTTCCAGGATGGCACCCATAAGAATGCACTGCTCATTGGTTAGTATCAAATGAACACACCACACACCTCCAATACACAATCATGCAATCCACAACTCTGGGAATGCACACGTCACAAAGTCATATAGAACATGCCAAACAACATACCCACACACCAGACCCGACAGCACAACTCACTGTGGGAACTTGGCCTAGTCATGTACATGAGCCATCAACATCATGGCACCTCAGCTACATAATAGCAGATTGTGGGAAGAGGCGGGAACCAGGCATGTGCGAAGGAGGCGATGTGACAGATGAATGAGACTGCACACAATGCCAAGTGTTAGTGGATGTGTTGGGCAGACTGCAGTATGCAGACCATAGACATATCCATGTCGACACACACCACTGGTGTTTGGAGTGTAGTCGACAGTGGATGCAACCATGTCACCCCAGCCAGTGGGAGAGATCAAGAAAATGTAGGTTGGTACAACCCCCCCTTGTAAGCATTTGCGGAGTGGGCTGGCCCGGCGTATGCCAGGTCAGCGGAATGCCCGACGTCCCTGCCAGGGTGGCGCCTCTCACCCCGCCACGAGGCCTACGACATGAGTGCTGGTGCCTCAGTTCCTGTGTGCCTGCTGCACCCCGGGCCGCTGGTCCCCAAAACTGCCATGGGCACCCTTGCACATCCAAGCATCACTACTCAACTGGCGACACTGGCGTGTGTCAAAGAGGGCCCACCACATGCCGCTGCAAGCTCCAAGCCCGAGGCCCCTGACCTTGGCAGCCTCCTCAGACCATCATGGCCTCTGTGACACAGGCCCGCAGAACTATTTTCTCGTTGACGTACTTCCCCAGCGTACACAGCAGACAAGTAGGTCACACATTTGGAACTGAGTCTAGATTACACCATGGAAGAGAACATTAATTATGGCTGAATTTATGTCACTACACTCCCTTCGATGTGATGCCACCAAGTCTGTGCATAGGACTCCCATCAAATGTGTCTGTGGGCCCTTGCTGATTGCAGCCTTCAGCCTACACAGCGGTCCTGCAGGCCTCACACCTATCCAATGCAGTCCGTCACAGGCAAAACACGGCATAGTCGCCAGATGCACTCCTGCTCAGCTCTGTTGCCACTACCTCCGTCAGCCACAAATCTAATCCACATGCCAATCCAACGTCATGTGTTAGAGATCCAGGAGGAGATGGCTGGACAGAGGTTAACCCACGCTGACCGCTGCCTCCGGACGACACTACGGCCAACTAGGTGACACTTTTGGAACTGAGTCTTGATTTCTTCATGGCAGTGTTCATGTCACAGTACGCAAGGAGAGGAGTAAGAGGAAGACGCTCTTCAGTCCAAAGGAGAAAAGGCTCACCTTTACGGAGTGATGGGACACTACCAACAACTGCACTGATGCTTCTGACTGTGTAGCGCATGCCTACCACACAAGGCGGTGGGCCAACGCTGACCGCTGTCTCCGGCACACATTGCGGTGGAGTAGGTCGCACAATTTGAACTGAGTCTTGACATCTAGATGGCAGAATCCATGTCATTGTACAGGCCTCATTGCAGACTGCATCCCCTTCCAGCTCTGGTGCCACTGAATGTGTGCCTTGAAATTCATGGGAAATCTCTGTTTGAACTTCGGTGGTGTTTGAGCCCATGAACTGGGGTTGTCTTCATCTTCATGTAGCTGATACTGACATGGTGGAAAAGATGAGCCTATAACATTCAACTCCACCATTTCCCTGTTTCTGCCTGCTTCTGCCCTCTGCATCATGCCCTGGAAGGACACCTTCCACTGTCCCCTGCAACCCTCCGTGACATTCCCCTTGGACATCGAAGTAGTGTAGACGTGGGACATGTAACCATGTGAGCGTAAGGGTAGACAGGTGTACGACAGTAGTGTAGACGTGGGACATGTAACCATGTGAGCGTAAGGGTAGACAGGTGTACGACAGTACAGTGTAGGGGTGTGGCTCATCCACACGTGGACCTGGGTGTGGTTCAGTGTAGGCCTTGCCAAGGATGTGGCTGATGCGTGTGTCTCTGTTGTAGTGTCTGCGCCACCCTTCCCGCATTCGACAATGTTGCTATGTGACATGACCCCGGTGTGCATGCTCAGCTGAAGTGGTACATGGAGGAGGGTATGCCCGCTCGGGTCAGGGATCATACATGCCAACGTTGTGTGTGTCGCTATTAGCGCAGCATGAGCCAAAGATGTACCCTCAACTGCATGTTGAGTTCATCCAGGCAGGTACTCTACATCTGGTTCAGCCCTGTCCTTGTAATGGGCCTACACACACGTGGCCAGCCACATTCTGCGCAGCTTCATCACTGTGTCGTAGTCAGGCTTGTGGACATGTGTTGACATGCATGACAATGGTGTGCCGTAGGGGTGCTTGTGATGCAATCGCGCTGCGCACACTAGTGAATGTGTTCAAGGGGAGGGAAGTGCAGCACTGAGGCTACGTAGTACACATTGATGCCGCTGATTTGCAACATGCAGTTCATGTCATACAGGAATCACTAAGTCACACATATCACACACCAATGAACCAGTGAGCCTGCCAACACATCATCCAGTACGTTTTCTTGACTCATGTCTCTCTGCACTGTCACAGGTGACCAAGGATATGCACTGTGCGCTTGGATGATGACACATTTGGCGTGTTGAAGCCACGTTTCAGGTGCCTGGATGTCACAGGTGGAAGGATCCTGGACAGCCCAGACCTCGTTTGCAAGTTGATTGCTGCATGTTGTGTGTTGCACAACATATGTGTACGCAGCACAGCCCATGGATACGAGTGACAGATGCACCGTACGATGATGATGAAGATGAGGCAGGTGGACCACACCCCCCTGCAGCAGCAGCAGGAATAGCCCGTAGGGACTACATCATTGACAATTTCTTCTTTGGTTGATGTCACATTGTGATGGTCCTTAGCAGTAATGGGACAGTACGATGACTGACCACAGCACAGGCACTGCATATGCAAATAAATGCATTCCAATACACATTCCCTATATGCATGTCACTCATGTGTACAGGCACGTCACTCATACAAGTGTGGGTGCGACATATTGTGCTGACAATTTAGGAATTTGTTAATGCATGGTGGGTGTGTCACCTCTGTGCAGTGAGGCTGTTTAGGGTGTCTCGTATTGGAACTGCCAGTTCTGTGTGTTACAATTGTTACGGTATCCCACTATTTGGCGTTTCACATGTGTCCAAATTCCAAATCATTCCATTTTGGCTGTCATTTGTGGCCTACAAGTGACAACAGGGATTCTTCTGGGCTCTGATATGTGCCGCCATAATGCAGGGATGCACCCTGTGACTCAAGTCCCATGAAATGGGCAACATGTACGTAAGGGGGAGTCACTGCCCTTACATTGGTCCATGCTTTCATTATTGTTTGATCATGGAAATGGCACATCAGTGTGCAGGAGGTGCTGTTTGTCCCTCTGCAATGTGAAGAGTAGATGCGGTTTTGCAGTGTGTTCCATGTTTGTTTCCGCATTGGAGCAGGTTACATACGGAATGCATGTCAATGTGCATTGTGGCTGTTTGTGGGGAAACACCTATCTGATTTGGACAATGGTCATTTGTTCTGCATCACAGCTGTGGGGTTGTGCTCGTACGTTGTCATCTCACCGTTTATTTACTCTGCTTTTATGGTGCATTTTCCCGCCAGACGTGTGGGATTTGCAGGCCTGTCGATGGTTTTTGCTGCTTTTTGTTTCGCGATTGGCCTCTTTGCAAGTTTTATTGCGTTTGTGTTTTGCATTTTTGCGGCATGGCGTTGATTTTAATGCGGTCATTTGACATGTTATCTGGAGACTTTCGCATTGTACCGCCGTGTTGTGAATACTTAGTTAACAAGGCATAATTTTCCCGAGATAGACTGCGCTGTTGAAAGTTGCATTAAGTTACTTTTGCGATGGTTATCAGACATTCTTGAGAATATGCCCCGTAGTTTGTGTATGTGGCTACTATAGATGCTAGAGATCTCATACTGACATATTGGTGTTTGTTGGATCCTCCAAGAATAATGCGGTCTTGTAACGACTGCGCATGCTTGAGAGAGTAATGTGCAAACAGCAGCATCATGTCTAAAAAATATGAAAGAACATTGGGCGAAATGAATAGCTATAAATCGAGTAAATGACACTGGTGTATTGAGTAAGCTTGGTGTGACCCTAGCAAAAATACGTAAACATGTATATACGTTTGAAGGTCTTTTAACATTTTGTTTAATGTTTAATTTACGTGAAAACTATTTGTTTTTATGTATATATACTCTAACGCAAAAAGCAATTAGACCGACAGTATTAGGTTTGGAAAATGTCAGCTTGTCCTTTAAATAAATGGCAATGCAATCACAGTACGTCATTTTTAACCACATTTTTGTGTTGTCTTGTGTTCTGAATGATCGGAGGGAAAGGCTGCAACATTGTGCACTACATGCGACACATAAATTGAGCATGCGGTGACAATTTGGTCTACGTATCGTTAAAATCACTTGAAGCATTTATATTTCTTATGCTTACACAAAATGTAAATTGTAATCTTGAGTGAATAATGTGCTTCAACGTCGTAATACACCACGGCCGACCTATCATCCGGTACTTTAAAGAGGAGGCTCCTCCACATAAGGTAAGGAAGAGTGGGTACTACGGTTGAGCCAGTCTACGTGTGTTAAAGAGGTTGGCTGTGCCGGAGCAGACGTAACGGTAGAGAAACCTTCAAATTAAACGTCTGTACATCAGGAGAGTCACATTTCTAGCCCCTTGAAGACAGAGAGGGGCACTCGATGACATTCTGTCCATGGCTTAACACCCAGACATGATCATATCACTACATCAGCAACAGGCCTGCAGGTGACGTGGTAAGGTGGATTTAAGAGTAGGACACAAAGTGAAGGCAGCACCTTAACTTGTGAATTTCATAACTTTTTATTTTCAACGTTGAAGCCTTTGTTACCAAATGAGTCCACCTTAACTCCCTTCAACTTAGGGTTCTTTGTGGAGGAATAAAGATGCGGGTGTAGACATAGGAATAGTTAAAGATACAGATTAAATTTTAGCAGCATATTTGCAAGCCCCTATCACCTCATTAACGTCACTTTTAGTGACGTTCCTATGGCTAAAACCCTTTGCCTTATTTACAAGGTAGCGTTAAGCCACTTAACGTGGCTTAACGCCACCGTGTAAATAAGTCCACCTTTCATGCTACACTTGGAGTGAAAGGGGCATGCAAAGGGTGGTGTGGTGGGCGTTTTACTGCAATGCGCATTAATTTTGACGCAGCCCCCTATTGACAAGGTTGGTGTAAATAGGAGGCAGCGCCAAAGTTAAGACCAGGGAAAACCCGGTCCTTATTGGCGTAACGAGGAGAAATGCTTTATTTCTCCAAGTTTTTGCTGTTTGTATGTGTGGTGCATTCTGGGCCACACATAGAAATAGCATATTGCCATGAATGATTGTTTATCTGCAGAAAGGTGTCCCTTCCTGCGCATAAAAAATCATTTTAAAAATGACGATTTGCAACTTGTTAGTGTGCTGCATAATGCAGCACACATAGAAGTTGCAAATTGTCATTCTGGATTGCTTATGTGCAGGAAAGGACACTTTCCTGCACATAAACAATCCTTCCCTCAAAGGCGACACCCTTGCACTATGGCGCAAGGGTGCCTGCATTGGAGCTAGACAGCTGAATTTAGCAGCAGCGCAGGGAGAAAAGCAGGGGTGCACCGTATTATTATAAATACGGTGCATTCCTGCGTTTCTAAGGTGACAAAGCGTGGCGTTAGCAATTTAGAGCTAACCTGCTTCCCACCACTTTCCTATACATATGCCCCTTAATCCCTTGCATGCGGCCGCGATTCAGCGCCTGTATGGCAAAATCGCAAGTGGGCGGGTTTATGACGGCCCCCAGCCGTCATCAGCACACGAGCGCAGTAGTGCATGACGGATGGGGGCCGTCATCAGCATGCAAGAGGTTAAAATGTTATTAAGTTGTTTTTCTTTTTACCGAGTTAACGATCCTGCCTGGACAGTCCATATTATTGTGATGGTGATAACTGCGTTCTACACTTCCATATTTCAACCTTCCCATAGCCTCCTCTGAACCGAACCTTGACTGTGCATCCAATTTAACCTACAAAGTCAAAGAGGCTCCTGAAGAGAGCTTTCCATCGCAGTCCGAGTTTCCAGCACCCTAGTTAGTATGGAACACGTGAATTCTGACCTTTGATATTGCTCAGTTGTCTCTGAGAAAGCCAGATCTATTGAAGAGCTGTGACACAGGCTGAGTGCACCATGAAGCACAAGCAGCAGTGATGGAGAGCTGCAGAACGTACCACTGACAGTATATCGAAGCTGCAGCAACGACATTCATATTAAGTTGAGACCTGCTACTAAACACGCAGGTCTGGGACAGGGAGTCTTGGAGAGGGTTTTTGCAGAAAGCTCCGGTGCAGCAGTGGTAGCACAGTGATCACCAAAATCAAGCTGCTCCAGCAGTCTCAGCACCCCAGGCCTTCACAGCATGTAGCAGATGTCTACTATTTACCACACAGACTGAGAGAGCTGGATGAAGGCCCAAATTGGTCACACACAGATGTTAAATAGCCACAGCTCCACCAAAAACCACTGGCAAAACCCTATTTCTACCTAAAAACCCATTTACCTGCATCCTAGGACAACATACTAACCCGAGCTAACCTCACAAGGCAATCAACATAGACCATCCTTAAAACACATCCCAGCCAGCTCTCATTCCCTCTGTCAGCGATGCTTAGCATGACCCCAGCACATTCTATTGTTTCTCCAGTGTTGGTCTAGACATCCACATACACTCAGATGAACACTCAGTGACAAACGAATTAGGAATTCTGCAAACGGAAACGTTTGCAAATAGTGCACAAAACGTGCCAGTGCCTTAGAGCCAAGTCTTCTGAGATCCACAAGAGCCCCCCCCCCCCCGCCCACCCCCGAGAAGGATCTGCAGTTGACCATCAATGCGGTGGCAACAACTTGCTTTCACATTCCATGTCTAACATCTCTGCCATTATCCAGCGGAAAAAGATCCAGGCAAGATCCAGAGAACAGAAAGAAAAAGGCGGTGATGACCCATGGATAATCCAGAAAAAAAGAAATAGTCAATAATTACATCAAGTGAAAAAGAAGAAAATGACTCTAATAAGGCCCACAGACAAAGATAAATGCCAAAGCATAGCATAGAGAATAAACAAAAACATAAGAATTGGGTAATAGTCCTGCTGTAATGTAGATAAAACATGTACATGTGAGATCTGGAGAGGACGCAAAGTCAGCATGTGGTGCTAGCAAGAAAGAGGTTCAATGCAGAGTTTTTTCACATGTTTAATTTTACTAAATCAAAAACGTAAATCTTGCCTAAAGGCTATGTTAGAAATTGGGTTTCTGGTTGGAAGAGGTATGTACCCTGTCCAAGTAAGATCCACAATTCTAGTCAGGGTAGGTCACAACACAACCTAAATTATCCTGTGCTCACCCTCTGGTAGCTTGGCACAGAGCAGTCGGGCTTAACTAAAGAGGCAATGTGTAAAGTATTTCTGCAACACTTCATACAACAACACAGCGAAAACACCCCAAAAAGACACACACTTGGTTAGAAAAATAGATTATGATTTTAAAAATAAAGCAGGACTAAAGCAACAAAAATACAATGTGTAGAAGTCGCGATATGAATTTTTAAAGAATACATGTTAAATAATGCCTAGAAGCAATGAGCGCTTAAATGAGGTATCTGGTCGCCCTAGACCGGGGCAAAGTCAAAAGTGCAGGCTGACCACGATGAAGCATGGGCTGGATACAGGGACTCATTTGGGCCTGCTCAACCATCAATGCATTGATGCTGAAGGTGATGCACTGGGTCTAAGCTGATGCACCGGTTCCACTTGACACAATGATGAGGAAGGGCTTGTTCCAAGGGCAATGTGCTGGGTCTGCTCCCTGCAACAACAAGGATGCACTGTGTCCGACTCATGCAAAGGCGAAGATGTGACGGTTCCAATGAGGATGCGTGGGTTCTGGATGAAGATGCACCTTAGGTCTCACTTCCAAGGGTCCAGGACTAGGATGGCACCACTGAATAGGGCAGACTCACAGCTTGGAAAATCCAGGTGCAGGGGCGTGTGGTTCAAGTCTTTGATATCCTTGAGACTTGAGACTTGGGAACAGAATGCAAGCCCTTAGAGTCCTTCTGGGTTCAATTGATGCAGGTTCAGTCCTTATCACCCAGGAAGCAGTACAGCAGGCAACAGGGGAGCTCAGCAAGGCAGGGTCACAGAAAGGCAGAGTTCACCAAAGCAGCAGTCCAGCAGAGCAACATTCCTTTCAGCAGCACAGCAGCTCTTCTTGCTGGCAGAGTAGTCACAGGTACATAAGTCTACTGATTTGGTAGTGCCAGAGGTCCAGTACTTATACACAGTGGTGTGTTTGAAGTTGGGGAGACTTCAAAGAAAGCTTTCAAAATCACAGATGTTCTTCCTTACTGTCCTGGCTCAAGACACACTATGAGGGGTAAGCAATCCTTTGTGTGGGAACAGGATACATCCCCTTTCAGGTGTAAATGTCAACTCCTTCCTCCCATCTTGCTCAGGTTGGCCCATTTGCATGCAGATAATGACTCTGGCACACCTACCCTTCCTTTGTTTGTGACTGTCTAGAGGGAATGCAGTAATCCAGCTGTATCCCACCCCAGACGTGTATTCCAGAGACAGCAGAGGGCATCTAACAGCTAAAGTAAGTAAATGCCACATTTTTAAAATTGGCATTTGCTAAACTGGCACTTAAAATCCAACTTCACTATAAATTGTGATTTTAAATTGTGAATTCAGTGACACTAAATGTAAAAACTCTATCTCTTCACAAGTGGGAATTACACTTAAGAGATGTAATACGTTAATCCCAATGTTATCCTATGAGAGAGATAGGCCTAGCAGTAGTGAAAAACGAAATTGGGAGTTTTTCACTATCAATATCATGTAAAGTCTAAAAGTACATGTACTGTCATGTAAATACACTGCACACTGCCCTGTGGTTTATACAGGGCCTACCTAATGGGTGACTTATAAGTATAAAAAGGGAAGGGTTTGGCTTGGCAAGAAGGTTTACTTGCCAGATCACCAGAGAAATGTGAAACTGCACACACAGGCTCTGCAGTGGCAGGCCTGAGACATGGTTAAGGGTCTGCAGGTCCACTAGTAGCATTTAATTTACAGGCCCTGTAAATAGCTGCAAAATTTGAAGTCTGTCATCGCTGCTACTTGAGATAACACAGAGCTTGCCAGCGTCCTCACTGGCTGCATGCATACCTGCAGACCCATGCTTGAGACGGAGTACACATTCGTCCGGGACAACATCCTGTGTTTCTTATTTCTCCACTGGCAGTGGATATAGCTGCCAGCACAACAAATTCAGCAGAGCTGCCCTTTGGAAATCTATACCATTGGACACATTTCGTTCTGAGTTAATCAAGCTTTGTCGCCCTCCCGTGTCGGTTTATATATACCATGCAGGAGGTCTGATCGCTGAAGCTTCTCAGTATTACTAGCCCTGATGAAGTCTTAGGGATACCTTCCAAGATGATGAAAATGTGTAGGCTAAAGGAAGGCTTACCGGAACAAATAGAACAATGTTAAATAGAAGACAAGACAAGAATTCACTCATGATTATTGCACTACTTGTACAGAATGTGTTGATTAACTTCTCTTTGCGTGTGCTTCATGAAGTTGAACTTGCTTGCCTTGAATGTCAGGCCTGCCTGTTGCTGGGCCTGAAGCACCTCATGGAGGTGATACATCTGTTCCTCGCAGCTGGAACTGTAGACGGCGATGCCGTCTACATAGGCAGCACAGAAAGCCTCATTACCAGCCAGGACCCTGTTAGCCAACCATTGGAAGGTAGCAGGGGCATTCTTCAATCCAAAGGGCATCACCCAGGTTTGGCAATGACCCTTTGGGATTGAGAATGCTGACCTCTCTTTTATTCCCTCAGTAAAGGCAATCTGCCAGTAACCTGATGTCAAATCAAAAGTACTGAGGAATCTGACAGCACCCAGACAGTCATTGAGTGTATCAGCTCTGGGGTTGGGTTGTGCGTCATCCTGGTGTCTGAGTTGAGTCCTCTGTAGTCCACGCAGAACTAGAGTTCTGGTGTGGCATCCAGGGGGGCAGCCTTTGCTACCAATACCACAGGGCTGGAGCAAGGACAATTAGAGGGTTATCAATCACCCCTAATGCCAGCATCTTGGAGACATCCTACTTCATGCTGGCTTTCACTCTGTCAGACAACCTATACATGTTGTTCTTTATAGGGGGACTGTCCCCAGTGTCAATATCATGGATGCACAGATGGTTGAGTCCAGGTGTGAGGGAGAACAATGGGGCCACCTGTTCCAGTAACTGGTAACAGTCACCTTTCTGTTCTGTGGTCAGTGTGGTAGAGAGGTTGACACCCTTCACTGGCCCATTGTGTTCCTGAGCAGAGAGGAGGTCAGTAAGAGGTTCACTCTCCTCTTCCACTCCCTCATCTGTCACTAGAAGCATGTTCACATCAGACCCTCAAAGTGAGGCTTAAGTCTATTGACATGGAGTCCCCTCAGGGGGTCCTAGGGGTCAGGAGGTCTACTAGGTAGGTAACCTACCGTTCAGCACCTTTATCTCATAAGGGTCAGTCCAGCAGTCCCAGCTACTGGTTCCATGTCCCATATCTTTGGCCCAGGCTAAAACTCCACCAGGGTGGCGTTCTGGTCATACCATAGTTTCATCATCTCTTGGATGCTCTCTAGGTTACTTTTTGTCTTCTTCCAGAAGTGGTGCATCTGGTTGAGGAGGGCCAGCATGTAGCTGACACCATCCTAGGGGGTTTCTTGGGAGCTTTCTCCCATCCCTCCTTGACAAGGCTAAGAGGCCCTGTAACAGGGTGTCCATAGAGGAGTCTAAAGGCACTGAACCTTACTCCTTTATTTGGCACCTCCCTGTAGAGAAGGCATGGCAAGAGAATATCCAATTTACACCTCATGGGCTCAGTCAGGTCCATAATCATGTCATACGAGGTCTTATTGAATATTTCAACTAGACCATTGGTTTGGGGGTAATAGGCTGTGGTTAACTTGTAGGTTACACTACAATCATCCTACATGGATTTCATGTATGCTAACATAAAGTTAGTGCCTATCCCCATCACAGCTCTAGCCACCATGAGTGCAGTCACTGATCTCAGAGTGATTGCCTCTGTGTAGCTGGTGGCATGGTCCTCCAGGACAAACCTGTTGCCTAAGGTTGCCTTGGGGTCCAACAGTCCAATGACATTGATGCCCACCTTTTTAAAGGGGTTGCCAATGACGGGTAATGGAATGAATTGAATTTGGTTTTTCCCTGATCTTCCGCTGGTCTGGCAGGTGGGACAGGACCTGCAAAATGCATCTGAGGCTGTCTTCATTCTGGGCAAATAAAAGTGGGAGAAAAGCCTGCCAAAGGTCTTGTCTTGCCTTAAATGTCCTGCCAGGGAATTGTTGTGATCAAGGCCCAGTAAGAAGATCCGGTAGCATTGGGCAACCACCAGCAGATGGGCTGCCCCTGCAGCAGGAATCTTAGGCTCACTGTAAAGGAGATTGTTCTTCCAGTGGATTAGGGGATCCCCAGAGGCTTCACCTACTGCATGAGCTGAGACCTAGTACCTCAAGCCCTTAAGAGTAGGACACTTCTTCTGCACTTGGCAGCATTCCTCCCTGGTAGGCCCACTCATAACCTGCCAGCTGGCAAGCTCAGGTAGGTCATGTAGGGTGGCAATAACTTCCCTGGTAGTCTCGGGGCCTCCTCCTCAGAAATCTCATTAAACTGCACCAGGGGATCGGTTTTCCTCACCCCTTGCCCTTCTTCTTGGCATCTTCCTGGGCCATTGCTCCAGGCTCCAGACATTCTTGACTCTCTTTCCGGGCAGCCATGACTCATATGGTCATACAGACCCACTGAGGCAATTACACTATCTCCAAATGAGACCCGAGCGCTCTACTTGCCTCAAGTTGTGTGCTACAGGCCATTGCCTAACAGACAATTAACAGGCATGGCAGGGCTCACAGCAACTTTCAGAGATCCTGAGACCCCCCAAACTCAAAGGGAACCATAGCCACCGGTAGATGGCTCTCGCACTTGTCAGTGACAGAGACTTGGTGGATTGTGTTCGGTAGGACCTGCTCTGTAGACACCAGCTAACACTTGATATTTGTCATGCTGGCTCATGTTGTCTTGCAGAACCTCCACCCGTTGTCCATTAATGGTGACCCACTGCCTATACTTTTCAGTATTTTCAGGCATGTGGGTGTTGGTACCATGTCTCTATTCCCCAGGGATACTAGGGTTACCTCTATCTGTTCCCCAAAACTATTTGGGACTATCTCGTCCCTGAGCGCTACACTTGCCAACCCAGGTGTCTGCCCATGGGTTGAAGGCTGTGCCCTCTTGGGACATTTGGAGTCATCCTTAGATTCACCATACTTATGGCACTCTGTACATTGGTATAACAAACCCTTCTTATTTTGATTAGACTGGGACTAGTTTCCACTAACACTCCTGGGAAATATTTTGAAGGCCTTGTGAGAACTCCTTGTTGTTACATTTTTCTTCCCCCTCTTTCTTCTGTTGGGAACCCTGACCATCTTTGTGGGTGTAACCCCCAGATACCTTTTAGGGCACTCTGTTGCTGGCACAGAGGGCTGCTTCGTAAGCAAGGTTCCTGGGAGTCAGTCAGCTTACTGTCATTTAGGTGCTGGCAAAGGGGTGGGTGGTACACTCCGCTCTGCCGGAAGAGTTCGCAGAGTTTTGCCACTCCGTGCTCTGCTTGGATGCGCTTTTGACTTAATGAGAACTACTGATTGATCCAAAGGGTTGGACGATCATTTTATTAAGGTATTTTCCTATAGGGGAGTACTCCACCCCTATATTTCACTTCCTAGGTGTGGGAAGGGATTTTTCTAGCTCCTGGCTAGAAAACGCCTAGGATCAGGCTGGACGATAAGACGCAAAACATGTTGTCCTGACCACATCCACTAATTTAGGATATTTGGGTACATTGAACCCTTACAATAGCCTCTCTTCGTCTCTTATTTTTTTTTAAGACCTTTATTGTACAACTCCGCTATGACACAGCATATGGCCTACAACCCCGTGGGCCGGCCGCGTTATACATAATAACTTTTCTAGCGTCACAGCCATTCAGCCGACAACCCTAGGGTCCGGCGGCGATAATTTAAAGTTTACATAGATTCAATCGATACGTGCATCGGATAAGACCTAGGTCTGAAGTGTTTTTTTTTTCGTTTTTTTTTCATAAAACGTAACAAACATACACGTTGACACTCAATATGACTATAGTTCTACAAGGTTATGAATATATAATTTCGTGGGATCAGAGTTCACAAACACCGCTTCCAGTACGAATTCTCACTATGCATTGTAATTTGGACAACCGGTCAATCCCGTCAGTCCCACTCCCCGTCTGTATCCTCATCTGAGCTGGCATCCTCGACTTCAGGCAACAGGTCACATATGTCTCCTCTATATGTATTCCACAAGGCCCAGACCTTATTCCATTTACGCGGGCATGCTCTATTAACATACACAGCCCTCTCTGTGAGCATTAGTAAATACATGTTTCTGCACCATTGTGCTAACGTGGGTAAGTCTGGGGCACACCATTTTTGCGCTATGTCCCGTTTTGCCACCATGATTGCCAATGTTCCCCATATCAGTCCGTTTCTGGACAGATCATTTGGATCCCAAATGTTTAAGAGGCATTTACGTGGTTCAGGAGTCAGTGATATTTGTAGTGTTTGTGACATTGTTCTCAACACTTGGCGCCAGTATACGGCTATTAGGGGGCAGTCCCAGAGTGTATGGAATAATGTTCCTTCCTCTCCGCAACCTCGAAGACTATAGGGATGTGGCGCTCTTTGCAGTTTATGTAGTGTGGTTCCCGTGTAATATATGCGGTGTAGGATTTTCAATTGCACTAGCCAGAGCTTGGCCGAAATGCCCACCTCCCTCAGGGATGCCAGCGCCTCGTTCCATTCCGTCTCATCCATGTCTCCCAGTGCAGCCACCCATTTGTCGTGCAGTTTCAGTGTAGGGTCCGATTGGTTGTTTAGTAGTTTTTTGTAGGTAAGGGATGTGGCACTGTGTTGCATACAGTCTGTGAGCAATCTGTCTTCCAGCGGGGACGACTCTGGGACTTCGGTGTCTGGTGGTATTTCCTTCAGTAATGCGTGTCTTATCTGTACATACCTATAGGTTTCATTGGGAACTAAGTCATACTGTTGCCGAAGAAGGGAAAATGGGACTACTGCACCCTTGTCCCATAAGTCTCCCACCGTAGATATTCCTATGTTGTTCCATTGTGTAAACCCTTTACTTCGTCTCAGCTGTCCCAGGGCCTTAGTGTCCCAGAGCGGGGTGAGCTTAGTAATGACACCCCTCCATCCCAGCTTCGCCTGTGCCGCATGCCAGAGCATTGCCGTGTGTTTCGTGGGGCCTATTAACTGTGCCGCCTGACCTCTGTTGTAGAGCACTGAAAGCATACTGTCTGTGCCTAGTTGAGTCCTATCCGCTCTGTATGCTGGGTCATCCCGTGGTGCATGTATCCATTGGTTGATGATTTTAAGTTGGGAGGCCCAATAATATAATTGCACATTTGGCAATGCTATCCCCCCCTCGGACCAACTCCTGTTCAGCTTGAAATGAGCTATACGTGCTGGTTTATTACTCCATAGCAGGTTAGATATCAGGGTCATCACCAGCCGAAAGTAGCGTGGCGGGACAGGATTGGGTGAGTTTTCCCCAACGTAGAGGAACCTCGGGAGAGCCATCATTTTATAAAGCGCCGTCCTTCCGAGGAGAGTCAATGGTAATGAAGCTCAGTGTTTGACGTCCGTGCGGAGCCGGGCCATGGGCGGAGCCAAGTTTTTGTCGAAGAATTCTGTTTGATTATTCGTTATGTGAATACCCAGGTACTTAAATGAGGACGTGGCCTGCTGCATCGGGCAGTGTGTGCCGAGCTGGGGCGCAGGCCCCCTCAGAACATAAAGGACAGATTTAGACCAATTGAGAGTGTATCCCGATGACCGCCCGTAGTTGTCACACAGTGCCAGTAGGGCCGGTACACTTCTGTCCGGGTTCATCAAATACACCAGCATATCCTCAGCATAGAGGGATACATTGTCCTCCCATCCCTCTTTCCACCCAATACCCTTCAATAAAGGTGTGTTTCTAATCAGTGTCGCCAGCGGTTCTAAGACCAGGGCGAACAATAAAGGGGAGAGTGGGCAGCCCTGTCAGGTCCCTCTCGCCAGCTGGATCGTATGCGAAATGTGGCCGTTAGCTGTAATGTGCGCTATCGGGTCAGTATACAGAAGACGCACCCAAGCTATGAACTTGGGGCCAAATCCCATACGCGCCAGGACTGCAAAGAGGTGTCCCCATTCCACCATGTCGAATGCCATTCTTGTGTCCAACGAAAGGATAACTGCTGGTTCCACCAGCGATGGAGCTCGTGCTATTACCCCATGCACTCGCCTGAGATTGAGAGCCATGCATCTGTTCGGCATGAAGCCGGACTGATCAGGGTTTATCAATAGTGGGAGATGGGCCATCAATTTCGTAGCCAATAGTTTCGCTAGGATTTTAGCTTCAGCGTTATGGAGAGAGATTGGGCGGTATGATGTGCACTCTGTCGGTGGCTTGCCAGGTTTTGGAATTGCCACTATAGTGGCCGTTCGCTGATCCAGCGGGAGTTCCGCCTTTTCATGACTATCCGTGTACATATCCAGCAAGGGCGAGCTGAGTGTTTCTGACATGAGTTTATACCATTCTATGGGGATTCCGTTCGGGCCCACTGCTTTCCCCGACTGTATCGCGTGGATTGCTAGTTGTATTTCCCCACTAGTGAGGTCAGCTTCCAAATCCTGGACCGCTTCTTGTGTTAGCGTTTTGATCGCTATGTGTTCTAGTGAGTCTAAGGCTGCGTTCTAAGTTATTTCTCGATCTGGGGTCTATACCCTCTCGAAATGGTTTGCTAGTGTGTCTACAATCTCCTCGGGGTGCGTTTGCAGGTGGCCCGTATTAGTATCCAACTGCTGAATTCCTCTATTGCTCCCTCCCCTCTTGTCCAACCAGGCTAACATTTTCCCAGCTTTGTCCCCCACCTCATATATTTTGTGGGCCGTAGCCGAGAGGCTACCAAGTACCTGCAATCTAAGATGTTCCCCATATCTCTGCTGACATAATTTTAATTTATGAGCCGTGTCCACCGTGGGATCTGCTTCATGGGATGCATTGGCTGTATGCATGGACCGCTCCAACTCCGCAAGTTCCCGCCTTTGTTTCTTTTTGTGCCTCGTAATGGAGGCCACCGCCTGTCCGCGATGGACAGTCTTGTACACTTCCCAGAGGGTTGAGGGGGAGGACACCGAGTCTTTATTTTCGGCAAAGTTTAACTTAGTCGCTTTCGTCAAAGCCTTCCTGATGGCCGGGACTTTAAAAAAATTCGGATATTTGAGGAATATCCTCCTACGAGTCTTCTCTCTACTGAGTAGTGTCAACACTATCGGAGAATGGTCCGATATTCCCCTGGGCTGTATTTCAATGGTGTCCACGTTCTGTACCCCTTCTCCCAACCCCAAAAAATAGTCTATACGTGATAAGCTATTGTGTACGGCTGAGTGATAAGTGTATTGCCTCGCGTTCCGGTGTCTGTGACGCCAGATATCTATTAAGCCCATGGCCTCCAAGAAGCCGTGTAAGTTGGTGGAACCGGGCGTGTGTGTCCTGATTGGGAATTTGTCCAACGCTGGATCAATCACTGCATTAAAATCACCCCCAAGGAAAGTGTCCCCGCCGGGAGGTTTAGTAGAAATTCTACTAACGCCGAGAGGGCCCCTCGTTGAAGTGTCGGCGGTACATACACTGATACTTTGTTCAGAGGCCGACCCTCCCACTGTCCGTGTATCGCAGCAAAGCGTCCCTGATCGTCCACTTTGTGATTTATGAAAATGAAAGGGGAGGTCTTCTTCAATAGGATGCCCGTCCCCCTGGAGCCAGAGGTGAATTCTGAGTGTGCCATCATCTTGTAACCTCTGCGGTCCAGGGCCTGACAAGCTCTACCCGTGAGGTGTGTCTCCTGCAACAGAACCAAATGTGGGCTCTGGCGCTTGATTGCTTGCATTACCAGTCCTCTCTTAATTTTGTCTCCCAGCCCTCTTACATTCTCTCTTCGTGTCTTTTAATCGTGCAAAGGGAACCACCTCATTAAACTTAGTTTGGTATCCCTTAGACAGTTTTAGCTTCACTTTACCTTATTTCACATACTCACTCCACCCCACACGTTCCACGCCCTCACACATGCATACTTTATTATGGCTTAAAATAAAAAGATCTCAGATAAAGTGGCTCTTCCTGTGGCCCATAAGGCATTGCAGCATTGGTCCTCAAAGGAGCAGGCCATATGATGAAGCATGACATCCTTTTGGATGTGTGAGGGCACCAAGAATTAATCCTAAGGATCCCCTTGGATTTGTCAATTCTTCTTCCTTCTTCTTTCTGCTATAGGAACAGTACCTGCATACATTAGTATTTTACTGTGAAACTGCACACACAGGCTCTGAAGTGACAGGTCAAAGACATTTAAGGGGCTACTTATGTGGGTGGCACAATCAGTGCTGCAGGCCCACGAGTAGCATTTCATTTACAGGCCCTAGGCACCTGCAGTGCTCCTTACTAGGGACTTATAAGTACATTTAACATGCCAATTGTGAACGAACCAATATTACCATATTTAGGGGAGAGAGCACAAGCCCTTTAGCACTGGGAAGCAGTGGTAACATGTGCAGAGTTCTAAAGCTAGAAAAACAAGGTCAGAAAAATGGAGGGAAACAGGCAAAACGTTGGGGGAAGACCACCCCAAGGCTGTCAGGTCTAACCAGCTACCTGAACTCTGAATTTCACATTTTGCAAAACAAAACTAAAAAATTAAATATTCAGTGTATCCAAGAAGCACATATTAGGAAAGAAACGTAAAAAAAATAACATTCTGCTAGCCTAGTATGCTAAGCCACAAAAAGCAATTTCTTCTTAGGGGCTGCCACAGAAAAATCCTTCTGTTAAGTGTTGGTGATGCAAACCTTAAGAATTTCTAAGTGAAGAGAGCCCTTGCTCAGAATGAACCCAGATCTTTAAACTATGGCACGCATGTACATGCATTTACACCCAGATGTGATGAATTTACACACAGACACCATATACCAAGGAGATTTAACCTTGATAGGGTACACGCACACCCCTCTCAACAAATGAAAACACCATAATTTGAGAGACCCTTTAGTAGAGTTAAAATGTAAAGGCTGCCAACAGGCCAACCTTCACCTCGGAGCTATTCCACATACATGTCAAAACTATTTCGAGCACAAATTTCAATCAACAGGAGGTGCCATCTGTTAGTTCATATTTTTTGGGGGTTTGGCCCAGCTGTGCAATTCTGGCACTTATATAAGGGAATGTGGGTGGGCTGGAAATTGCCTCTTCTGTACAGCGTTTGGACATGTTCAGGGAAAAAGAGCATGTCACAAATAAAAGTAGGTGGGGGGAGAGGAGAAACGAGTAAAAACAAAGGACAGTAAAAGGAGAAATGATTCCTGGGGAGGAAAGGTCTCTTCGACCAAGTGGAGGGGATGCTTCTTCCCCACCAAGGACTTCTTTAGCAAAAGAGGTTATGTGTGCCTCTGAAAAGTATGAGAAACAAAGTAAAGGTTTTCCATTTGCTCATCAATGAAACAACTACCCCCCTTATACAACCGAAGGAGAAGAGAGGCATGGCACTGCCAGTGCAACTGCAGAACATCTTACTGCAACAGCAGTGTCCTTGTGTTGTAGGAGAGTTTTGATATAACTTTTCGACGTGGCTGCGGCTTCTACAGGGATCTATCTGTTTACTTTTGCTCAAATGCAATCAGCCCTGAATGCCTGGGTTAGTTATGTGGAGCTGCTAAGAAGAGTATAATGAAAATAAGGTAGGTCTGCTTTTAGAGAGGACTGGCCATAGGGGGCGGGTATTCTGGCATGTTTGCTCTAGATAGGCAACTACACATTCATCTAAAGATGAAAGTAAGGCAATTGTCTCGGTTCTGTGGTCGCCACAGTGGTGGACTAAAAGCAGGGCTCAAGTCGGGGTACCACGCTGGTGGACGGCGTCTCCCCACTTATTTAACCGGGAGCTCGGTAACAGGAGCAAATGGAGCCACACATTCACTCTTTGGCCTTTCTGGGGCGAGATCGGAGCACATTCAGAACTCTGCGCACGCGCTGGCTTCTCTGATGCAATCGCATCTAAGGGGTGAGCAATGAGTCTGATGGTGCAAGCCACCTTTCGTGACATCACTTCCTGTTGTGGCGTCAGCGTCCCCCACTTCTTTTTTGGTTCTCGCGTGCTGTACTGCGCACATGCGCAGTCGAGCTCGCGAGATTTTATGTCTTAGAATCAGTTTCTCTAGCGAGGGTTAAGCCCCACCCCTCTTCTCCATTGGCTGGCCTCCTAAACGGTGGCCAGCCATTGGAGAAGAGGTCGCCATGACGTATTTCTGTCTCTTTAAGCCCCGTCCTTTTCAGACTGGGTTCCTTGCCTTACGTTTGTGGTAAAAGTTTTCTTATCTTCTTTATGGGTCCAGATGGCCCCATAAAGAACATAAGAAACCTTTTAAGTCAGCAGGAAGTCCGGGAGCCCAGTCTGAAAAGGACGGGGCTAAAAGAGAAATGTGTACGTCGTCGTTAAACATGCAAGAATTGGTGCGAGCATTGGATCTTGTATAAACATGACTTCGATTTGTGGAAGGGCTCTGTCACCAGAAGATTTCTGGACGCTAGAAGTAAAGGGAAGGTTCGGAAGCAAGAGCCGCCGTGTCACAGAAGAGCACGGAAGACTCCCTGCGTGCCTTGGAGGGCAGCAATGCCGATTTGGAAAATTAGAATTTGAAACAATTAAGCTAATGAGCATCGCTCTTCCCAACTGTTAGTCATTAATGCCAGAGGCGCTGTTCCCTCACCCCCGTGAGTCAGCAACTAAAGCCCGTTCATTGTATGGCAACAAAGAGATAGCACATGTTTAACCTTTGAACCCATCATCATTCAAGACAGTACTGCTGCTAGTTAATAAAAGGCATGAAATAAACCCAGAAAGGGATTTTCCAAAGAGTAAGTTAGTGTATCATGGAAGCTGAACGAAGTGAAACAAAATATCTGTTGAGCATCTCGGAGGTACATGAAGGAAGCGTGAAACCCCAAGGGTGACCAGGTTTAAAGTTGTGTGTGTGTGCGTGGGCTTTACATGCGTGATATGGACAGCACGAGCATGCAGGGAGTGACACGCAGGGTCATGCGACCCGCTCAAGGGTCCCTGCCACATCTGGACAGCAGCCTTAGAATACTCACCTTATCCTAACTTCTACCATGTAGCACTTTCTATTGTCAGGATTTTATTTCAGTCTGCGTGCAAACGTTTGAATGCTGCGAGATGGAAGTCTTGAACCTCCAGGCGCGAAGCTCCCCCGATCAGAACATTAAATCTGAAAGCTTGTCCATGTCAAAAGCAGGGCTTTATTCAGTCACCCTTCATGGCACACATGAAGATATAGTGAAGGGCTAGGATTGTGTTAAGTCTGAGTCTGAAGGTCAAACCTTCACAATTTCAATCAGTCAAGCACTGATGGCCAACAAGGCACATGCCAGAGGGGACAGAGATAGATGATAGATAGATAGATAGATAGATAGATAGATAGATAGATAGATAGATAGATAGATAGATAGATAGATAGATAGATAAGATTTTAAACTTAAGAATTGTTACAATAGGTATGACAGCCTAATATGACATCAGTCCGGCTATCCTGGTCCATTGGACACGCCTTGACAGCCTGTTATGACATCAGTCCGGCTATCCTGCTCCCACATTTGACACGGCTCGACAGTCTAATATGACTTCAGGCGGCTATCCTGGTCCCACTTTGGACACTTACGAGGCGGAGGGCTGCATGTGAGGGCACGGGTATATTGGGGTTCACCGGTGCAGCTGTGAGGTGATAGGTCGAGCCCTGGTGCTACATGTGAGGGCACAGGGTATATTGGGACTCGGATCTCCCATCCATCTACCAACCCCCTCTCTTCCACCCCCACTCCTCGTTAGTACCCAGGGGGGAACAGCCCGGCTACGGCCGCTTGGGGGGAGGTGTTGCGCAGCTCTCTGCATTGCAGGTAATAAAGTTAGCGGCTCTCCTGTGGGGGGGCGGGGCCCTAGCCTGCAGCGCTTATTTATTTATTTATTTTTATTTATTTATTTATTTATTGAATGCATTTTTTATAAAGCGCAGACTTTACCCGAAGGTGTCAGAGCACGGTACTATAGAACCAGTTACGTTACATGAGAGAACTGTTACAGGAATGGAACAAAACAAAAGTAGCAGGCCATAGAATCAAAATAACGCAGGCAAAAGGAACACATTATCAAACGCAGCAAGCACAGAATGTACAAACAAAATATAAATATATAGAACAAATTTACAATGACTAAAGAACTTCCTGGTGGGGTCTGAGAAGGAGGGAATTAGTTCTGAAAGTTTCTTTGGAATAGAAGAGATTTGAGGTCCACTTTGAAGATCTGGATGGAGGTAATGGCACAGAGCGAAGGTGGAAGCGAGTTCCAGATTCTCACTGCATTACCTGAGAATGATTGTGCCATCAATTTTTCCCTTTTGAAGGAGGGGGGCTCAAGAAGGAACTTTTCCGCATTCCGAGAAGGTCTTGAGGCTCCAGACAATTTCAGTTTATTCGCCAGATAGCGAGGGGAGGAAGAGGGGGCAAAGCTTTGTGAGTGATGCACGCCGTTTTGTAGATAGCTCTAGCCTCGATGGGAAGCATTCGAAGTGAAGACAGAATAGGAGTGATGTGGTCACTTCGTTTGGACCCTGAAATGAAGCGAGCTGCTGAGTGGAGGACGGACTTGAGGGGGGGGGGGGGGGTGAGATTTTGGAAGGCCAGTCAGAAGAGAATTACAATAATCCAGTCTAGAGAGAACTAGCGATTGGACCAAGGTTTTTAGGTCATTCTCCGGGAAGAACCAACGAATCCCCCATAGAAGGCGCAGCTGAAAACATGCGCTCTTGGCAATGGATTTGATGTGTGAGATTAGGTTGAGTCTTTTGCCAAGTATGAACCTAAGGAATTAGTGCAGTCCACAATGATGGGTTTACTGTTGAGTAATTTCAACTGATCCATCCAGGAGGTGGGGAAAGAGAGCTAGATAAGAGGAGGAATTCCATTTTGGAGGGATTGAGAATGAGTTGGTGAACTAACATCCAGTTGTGAATAGAGTTGAGAGTAGAGTTGAGTAGTGAGAGATCATGAGGGGAAGACACCTTGAGGTAGATTTGGGTGTCATCCGCATAGAGATGATAGAGGATTCCAGATTTGCCAGAGGTTCCCTAATGGTTCCAGATAGAGATTAAACAGAGTGGGAGCAAGGATAGAACCTTGTGGGATGCCTTGACCAACCACCAGTGGAGCCGAGAGACTGTTCATAATCTTGATCATTTGGGATCTGTCCGAGAGGAAAGAGGCAAACCATGTGAGTACTGTGCCTTCCACGCCCATTCTCTGTTGAAGAATGTTAAGGAGGGTCTTGTGATTGACAGTGTCAAAACCTGAAGAGAGGTCAAGAAGAATCAGAAGGCACGATTCCCCTGAATCGAGAATATGCAGCGCATCATCGATCACTCACAGCAGCGTTGTTTCAGTGCTGCAATTTTGAATAAAGCCAGACTGGAACATGTCGAGGATATTATTGTCCATAATGAGTTGGGAAAGTTGTTTTGCAACACATTTTTCTGTGATCTTTGAAAGAAAAGGGAGATTGGTGATGGGGCGGAAGTTATTGAGGTCGTTTGCATCTGCAGAGTTTTTTTTTAGAAGGGGGTAACCTGTCCTGTTTTGAGGACAACTGGGAGGGATCCTTGGCTGAGAAAGAGATTGACTAGCCTGGTCCAGTAGGAGAGAGTGTTAGTATAGAAATCAATGGTGATGCCACTGAGTATGGGGTCAGAAGATTGGTTGGAGGGTTTGGTTTTGTGGATGTATTTGAGGAGATCATCCTCCGAGACGACGGCAAAGTTCTGCCAAGTGACAAAGGATTTTCGCTCCTCAATGGGGGTGGGGTGGGTGACCTGTTCCACCAGAGATTTTACCTTTTGATCGAAGAATAAAGCGAGGCATCGTCAGGCTTGATGGTTTGGGGAGATCAATTTGGGTTTTTGATGAGGTCGAAAAGTTTTTGGGTCTGTTTTTAGCTGAATCGAGGAGGGATATGAAATGTGATGTTTTTTTCCAGGAAGATGTGCTTGTGGTATTTGGATCTTGCTGAACGTAAAAGGGAGAGGTTGGAGGTGGATGGAGAATGTCTCCAGTGCTTCTCCAAGATTCTAAGATTTTTCCTTTTGTCATAGAGAGCTTTATTGAACCAAGGAGCTGATGGGGTCGGTCTTTTCCTTCCACGCATTAGAGGTGCCCCCCCCCCTCGCCTGCATCACTTTTGAGGCTGGGGGGGGCGCCAGGACCGTGGACCACGCGGGCATGCTGCTGGGAGGCCGAGCGGGTCCTAGGTGCTGGATTAGTCTCTCCAGAGGCGTGGGATCCCGCTGCCGCCGGTCCATTACTGTCCAGCACATCGCTGTGCTCCCTGGTCTGGCGATTCCTTGTTAGGCGGAGGCAGGTTCGCTCCCCCACATCACTCCTTCCCCCTTTGGTCTTGGCTCTGGTACCTATGCCGGGAGCCCAGTTCGTGGGGAGTTGGCTGAGAGGGTGCGGTTGGGGGCCTGGCCCCTAGAGGGGCTGCTGCCCGCTCTCTTATGTGCTGGGGACTTTGCGACAGGGATATTATGAGTGCAGTTAAGGAAGCCGTTAGGGGTTTCTTGGCTCCGGTGGTCTCCAGGTTCTCATCTGCACTATCCTGTGAAGCAGCGCAGAGTTCCCTACAGAGACTAGAAGGGCTGGGGCGAGTAGAGACACAGGTCCCGCTCCTACAGACAGACGAACTGAGCGCTGCGGCAGAGATGTGCGAGTGTGTAACATGCACGTCAGTGTCATGACTCATAAGTGCGGTGACCAACTCAGCTTATCATCCTTGCTACAGTGCTCACTAGTGAGTGAGATGACCCCACCAGTTATTACTTATGCATGTGCATAGAGTTAGGTCGGTGTGGTTGAGATGGCCATCATCAAGGTCCGCCGCCTTCTGCCCTCTCCTAGTGGTGCTGTCTACTGCGGATGTCGGAAGAACCGTTGGATTGTGTGAGGAGAATGGGGAAGGGTGTCCAGAGAGTGTGAGGTAAGTCGGGACTCAGAGAGAATGCTCTTCATTTGTAAATTTGTAAAGTTTTCTGCTGAATACCGGGCTCGCTGAATACCAAAGCTGTTGGTCTTGATTCCTACTCGTGCCCTTTTCTTCCACCGAATTCCTCTTCATTTCTCTATCTCTCTCCAGCATGTTCTTTTTTTTAAATTCGTTTTCTCCTTTTCTCCATCTTTCTGAGCAGCATTTGAGAGCCCTGGCTGTGCCAAGCTGTAGGTGTGTCTGTGTGGGTGTGTATTTGTGTGTGTACAACCATGATTCCGGGTGTGTGCAAAATGTAGGTGTGTCAGTGTGTGTGAAGTTGTGGGTGCTTTCATGAGCGTGCCGGTGTGCAAGTATGGGTGTGTGCACAAGTGTCAGCGTGTGATTAAGTGGTGGATGTGAGTGTCGCCTGTGTGCAAGTTGTGAGTGTGTCCGTAAGTTGTGTGTGTCGGCGTGCATGTAAGCACGAGTCAGTGTGTGCAAAGGTTATGGTGTGTGTGTGTCAGCGTGTGTGGAAGTTGTGTGTGCGTGGAAGTATGAGTTGTGCATGTGTGTCAGTGTGTGTGCAAGTTATGGTGTGTGTATGTCAGTATGTTGT
Organism: Lissotriton vulgaris; assembly: GCF_964263255.1. Classification (NCBI taxonomy): domain Eukaryota; kingdom Metazoa; phylum Chordata; class Amphibia; order Caudata; family Salamandridae; genus Lissotriton; species Lissotriton vulgaris. The sequence goes on from NC_141695.1 coordinate 1,239,240,931, forward strand.
GTGGGAGAGTGTCAGCATGTGTGCAAGTTGTGTGTGAGTGTCAGTGTGTGTAAGCACGAGTCAGCATGTGTGCAAGGTGTGGTGTGTGTGTGTGCCAGCCTGCTGCGCTGTGTGTCTCTGGGCCTCGTCAGACCTCGGCTGTTCCCCAGTCCAGGCGAGGAATGCGCTCTCCTCCCATATCCTTAGCCAGCCTCCTCCATCACTCCCTCCCACTCCCCCCTCCTGCAGCCTCTCCCTCCACAGGGACAGCGGCCCTCCCCTGGCCCATCCCCAGCCCGCCCCACAACATCACCTAGCCTCCCCCGTCACTGCTCCCCACCAATATCAACAGCACTAACTAGAACAATACAGTACAGTGCATTTAATTCTTCACGTTACTACGATCGATGCTGGCCTGGACTGTGCGCTCTTTATGTTTTTAATGTGAACATTTTATTTACTTTTGTGATTTCATATAGCGCTAACATGGGCCGGAGGCATCAGAGCGCTTTACAGTAAAGCAGAACATGTAAATAACAACCAGACCTGGCCTTTACGTAACAGATTAGTTACCCACATGACTCACGTTACTCCTGACCTGTGCTGTATCTGCTCTGTGTTCCTTTGAACATTACCGACAGGGCCTCACCTTCTATCATTTATTTTTACCAATAATAGCCAGTAACCCCCCAGATCTCTGCTGATATAAATAACACAATTATTACTGACCAGTACTACACCTCTGCAAATACATTTTGTGAAATATTGGCCAGTAGGTCACATATTTTTAGTTTATATGAACAATATTGACTGGTAAGGACCAGTGCACGACTGACAAGCACACAAACATGACAATAGTGTGTGCAGCTGTGCAGTGAGGACACTGTGCTCCCGTTAGTGTGTACATGAGGGCAGTCAGTGGGCATGCACACTAGTGAGCTTAAGCTAGGGTCACACAGGTGGGTCTGTGAGTCTGTCCATTCATGGAGCAGTGCACTCAGAAGAGGTGTGTGTGTTTGTGTTATTGTTGGTCCGGGTTTATGAACTATGCAAGTGGATTCGGCTACGGCGTGCCTGGGTGACTGACTGCATGTAGTGATTGTAGGGGTGACGTCTGTATGGGTCTGTGGGTCGGTGTGTCTGGGTGAGTCTGTGGTAGGTCTGTGAGTCTGTGGCACAGCAGTGTGTGTATATGGGTCTGTGGTAGGTTGGGGTGTCTGGAGGGGTCTTTGGTAGGTCGGTGTGTTTCAGTGACTTTGTGGCACAGCAGTGTGTCTAGATGACTCTGTGGTAGGTTGTGTGTCTAGAGGGGTGTGTGATAGGTGGGTGAGTCTGTGGCATGCCGGTGCAAGTCTCTCATAGTTCGGTGTGTATGGATGTGGCTTGCTGTGCCTGGAGTTTGAGAGACAGCATTGTGTGTAAGAAAGAGAGCAGTGTGTGTGTGTGAGAAACAGCAGTGTGTGTGTGAGAAACAGCAGTGTGAGAGACAGCAGTGTGTGTGTTCTAGGGAGAGACAGCAGTGTGAGAGACAGCAATGTGAGAGACAGCAGTGTGACAGAGACAGCAGTGTGAGAGACCTATTATTTATGTTTTGGTTTTTGAAACATAAATAAAACGTATCATTATTTGCAATGTCAATAGCTCAAACTCGCGTAAATACGCGACCTATTGCATTGCAATAGGTCTCGCATTTGCGAGAGATTAAGCTATTTGCATTGTAAATGACAATGCAATTTATTTATCTGTTTTCAAAACCAACACATAGATAAAAAGTTTGTCATTTACAATGCCAATAGCTCTAATTTTTGCAAAGGCGAGACCGTTGCATTGTAAATGCTTGTTTAGGACTTGTGCCTTGACTAAAAGGAGCCACTTTGTAGTGTGCCATAAGATAAACATTCACAGAGAAAGCCGAGGCAGGCCAGGTCAGCTGCCGTGCATACATTGTGGTGGACAGAAAGTAACCATTAAGAAGGGCAAAGTCCGCAAATACCAAGTCTCCCTGAACTCCCAGAATTGTCCAGCGTCTGGGGGTGTTTTCCCTCTCTGGAACAAACTTCAGGGAATTACCAGAAAAAGGATTTTTACTAGTTGTGATGCCAAATTCGTTTCTTGGATCTGGCAGTGGGTACACCTCTTCATAGCGTTGTACCCATTAGAATGCTTGTTGGTGCGGTAAGGGGTAGTGTTGCTGTTAATGATTGTCAAGAAAGCTATTCGTCTACAGATCCCAATATGGCTGCCAACTAGGGTTATCATCTTAGTCAGATTAAAACACACATTTGTATGTTTTGGTATCCTGGAGGGTCTCGGAGTTGGACTTGAATAACAATCTGTTGCTCTTTAAATTTGGTAAATCTGCTACTGAATGTGGTAATAATGTATTCATGCAATATATAGCCTGGTAATACTTTCAAGTGATGTATTCTTGCATTACGTTTTTAAAGTTTATATTTAAGAGAGGAAAAATGCTGTATTTTGCGAATTTTTCAGCTTTTTAAGCCAGCTTTGATTTAAAAATGTCGGCCACGTCAGTAAAATGGTCCAGGTGTCAGGCATCCTTGAAAGTCATTCTGGTGTGGGCTTTGGGGAGCCTTGAAATTAGTTTGTCTCCTCACTTAAAGGTTCCATAACTGAAACAATGAATGAGGGCGCATGTTTAGTGGCTGCTGTCAAGCTCTGAATTCTCTTCATAGCCTTCATTGGTAAAATTCTGAAAACTCTTCCAAACATGTTAACACCACTTGTAGTAGATTTGTGTTCTGTAGCCTGTCCAGCTGTGTTGATTTAGTTTTGAGCCACCGTGAAGCTAAGGCTTTGGAGAGCTATGAAACTAAAAAATAACAGCATTAAATCACAATGCACTTTTTATTGTTATTGCTATTGCAGTTGTTAAGTACCACATTGCAGCACACTGTCTGCCTGCTTTAGACATTCTGATGGTCTTCCATGTGCATGGGAAGGGTGTCTTGACTATAAGGGCTCTGAACTGTGTGCAATATTGCCATGCCTTCCTGTGCTTGGATTTTGGTTAATGTGTCTTTGCATATTTTGCAAGATCATTTTTTTTGAGTTCACTTATGTTTCTTGGCATTGCTGCAAAAACTTCCTTTATGATCAGCAACATGTCTGCCTCCTGTACTGATGAAATACACCAAAGGCACACTTGAGGCGGAGGTACACCGAGGCTGCCCTGTCTGCTGTGAAAAACCTCCAAAATTAAATGTTGCCCTTGAAATCTGGCGAGGTGGGTTGAGAGAAGCCAGTAGCTTATTACTTACTTGGCAGGTATTTTATCAGCGGCCACTGCACTGTCATTTTTAAGAGCAGCGGGAACAGTTGGCAAGAGTATTAGTTTGTTCAAACACACCCTGAACTGAATCACTTGTAGATGTTTATATAAATATTAAGGTGTTACTTTACTGCCCTTGAAAAGTGCTGACCTAATATTGCTTCTCACTTTCATAAGACAGGTCTTGGCAACAAATGAAGGCAGTCGCACACTACAAGGAAAAGTATGGGATTCTTGCAATTTGCGCAAAATAATCACACTTTAAACAATGTAGGCATGGGAGGTGTCTACTCATAGAATTTTATCCTGGAAATGTCATGCAAAATACTCTACATTCGCCATTTCACAATGGTCCAACTATTATAATTGTGCAAAAAAAAAATTTGTAGAAGAGGCGTCAAGATGGTAGGCAACTCTTTGTAAGGCGCTGCACACTTTTTTTTAGCCCTAGTGCAAAGAAGTGCTGCAGATTTTGACACCACTTTTTCTCAATTTAAGTATTTCTCCGCCTAAATGCCAAGCACAGAAAAACAAACTGATGTAATAAAACGCTGTTTTGGATTTACATTGTCATATTACATTTGAGCAAAGTACATCCGAGCTATGTTAGCCTGACTTCCAACACCTACCTCTCCCAGAATCCCTCCTTGACAGGTGACACAGGGTGGAGTGTCCTCTTCAGCATGATACAGTCCTCTCTCGAGCGCCTCAAATGCCCTGGTCAGATAATTCCAGCCACAGTGCTGCCTCAGCTAAGGTCAACTCAGGCTAACCATTCTTCCGGCCATGAAAAATTGAATGTGACTGTGTACTGGCGCTCCTACATCACTACTGACGTTGAAAATAGGAGCAAGCCAGCTGCGTTCAATAAATTAACAATAATGTACCAGGAGCTGATTTGATTTCTTCGGTAGGAGGAGGGAATAAAGAGGAGGCTGAGAACTTTCGTGGGCATGGTGCCCTCCAAGCAGCACAGGAAGGGCTCTCCTTATAACTTCCTGCTTTGAATGCGAGCAACACCACTTACCCTAATAAAAATCCAAAGGCCCCAAACTAGCACCACATCTGAGGGTCTTGTATGTGGTGTCTTTGCTGCATACACCATTAGCTGCACAGCGCATGCAGCTTAAGCTCACTGCGGCAGAGGTTATGCTGTATACCTTGTCTCCTCAAACAGAGTAATTTTCCGATAAGTATACTTACATATTTTCCCATAGGCACAGAATCAGAAAGAAACCTTGGATTATTATATCAAGGCCTTAATGCGATAGGAAGAAAGTGGATCCTCTAAAAAAAAAATGTATCCTAATAAATGCAAATCTGTCACCGCCTGTGGTCACAGGGGAAGCTTTAAATACCCCATAGAATTGGAAGAATATGGGAAATTGTGAATTTCCACAAGACCCGGCGGGTAAAAAATATGAATCCAGCTATCCAGAGCGATGTCTCTATAGGATGAGTGTCCATGTGCAAGGAATTGAGTATCGTCGCTTGTGTGTGGCAAGAATGCAACAAGGCCGGTATACCCTACTATTGCCTTATGGCTCAGCCTACAGCCCTTCAGCAACGTTGCTTCGCGTCGGGACTATGATTCCATGATTCCTTATCCACAATAGACGTTCTCAAGGAAAAAGCCTCAGGCACCTATTTCCTTGTCCTGAAGATGATTCCTGCATTTTCTTAGAGGGATCAAAACATCGTTGACTCCTCGCAACTTGACATAATTGAATAATTTTATCAATATGTGCTAGGATGCGCTAATTTATTTGATTTTGCAGTAGCTTAAATGTTGAATTTGTTTGGCCATAACTTTTCTGTTTCCTGTTATCCTTCCTTGTTATGATTTTGCTCCCACTTGTATATACTTTTTTCTGTCGAACCTTACATTAAAATTCCATGTCCATTTGGACAAAGACTAGTCATCATTGTATCACTATTTTTATATATTGCAAATCAATACCTTGCTTGTTAGGGACCATTGTTCCTTAAAACTGTCTTAGTCTCCTGCCAGCCAAGTTGCTTGGGGATACAAGCATCTGTTCTTAAATGGCTTGGCTTGCAGGACAAAATAAACCTCAGAATCCACACCCTCTTTCTTCACATGTGGGATCTGCCATGGTTGAGCCACGTATGCAGTCTACATGTAGGAGCTATGGTGTGGGGCAGAAAGCAGTTGCAGCAGGATTAAGAGGGAGGTCCAGATGAAGGGAAGGAAGGGGGTAGCTCCTACATGGGCCATAATCTGGGGTCTTTAGTAGGAGATGCGACCTAGGAGTCATGGTCTTAAAAAAAAACAAGTGTAGCTGGGTTAGTGGGGATGTCTGGGTGTAGGGAAGGGAATGGAGTACGTTGCATATGGAACAGAATTTGGGGTCTAAAGTAAGCGATGCAACCTAGGAGTCATGGTCTTAAAAAGCAAGTATAGCTGAGCTGCAGGGGGCAGTTACAGTTGAGGTAAGGGAAGAGGGTAGGTTGCAAATGAGGCAGGATCAGGGGTCTATGATAGGAGAGCTGACCTTTGGTAATTGTAATTGAATTTATATAATGCTTACCACTCCTGCTGAGTCGTTTAAGCTCTTTATGGCGAGTGGTGGAAGGTGTTAACAGGAGCAAAGCTATATGGTGGAGGCGTGGTGGTCAGTAGGTATGGGCGAATTTTGCGAATCTCGCGTTCGCGATTTTGCGGATTTGCGAACTCGCAATCCGCAAAATCCACGAATTCCCGCGAATTTGCGGATTTTTTTTTTGATGTTCGCACGGGTTTCTGCAAGTTCGCGAGGGTTTTGTACAATTTCGCAAATTGCGAAATTGTACAAAACGCGTGCGAACTTGCAGAAACCCGTGCGAACACAATGTGCCCAGTAGGGTATGTGCCTCGTCTTGTGTGAATAAAAGGTCAGAGAAAGATCAGTTCAGCAGATGAAGAGAAAGAAGCTCCTAGTCAGAGGAACAGCACGGGTATTGCGCTCGTGAAAGTCAAGGATGCAAAGCCTATCCAGCATCACAGCTGATTTTCCACGGTAGATTTGGGAAGAAGGCACACATGTCCAGCCTCGACGACGCTCACGATTGTTTTTGGGCTAATGAATGAGTCACTGAATTTGAGCATCAACTAGTTTGAGCGTCCATGTGTGTGTTACTATGCAATCGTCCCGAAGGGCGCAGGGGTCCCTTGAGTGAGCTGTGAGCTGTAACTATTTTACAATGGCGCCAGCAAGCTGCCAGCGCCGTTGTAAAATAGTTACAAAGTTAGCTTGCACAGGAAGCACTTAGATAAAATAAAGCAGCACCTGCCTTGTTCTATTTAGTGGTTCCTGTGCAAGCCAACTTTGTAACTATTTTACAACGGCGCTGGCAGCTTGCTGGCGCCATTGTAAAATAGTTGCATGAGTGGGGGTTCAACTTTTGAACCCGTTACGCTCGCGTATTTTTTTTTGCGGATTTTGCGGGAAATCCGCAAAATTCGCGGATTGCGGATTTCCCAAAAATCCGCAAAATCCGCGAGCGTAACGGATTTCCCGCTCACACTTAGTGGTCAGATGATTCATGTGTTTGTTTTGGGAAACAGAATATGTAACGGCAGAACCTGGCTCATGCACGGCACTCATAGTCTGGAATGGCAAAATTCAGCAACCCAGGAAGGATTATGTGATACTGAAGGCATTCTAATCTCTTATCTTCCAGTACTCTTTCTTCCCTCTCCACAAACTTACTTTTTTTCTCTTGTTTTTTTTACTGATACCCCAATATCTACTCTACAACCCATTAAACCCTTTCACTTTGTTCTTCTAGGCTTCCCTTACTCTTTATTCTCTCTGCTCCCCATCCTCTCTTAAAAGCAGTGGTTAAAGTGGCGAAAAAAGTAGGGGAACTGTGGGTGGAGAATCAGGAGCAGGAATAACTCGTGAATTGGGTTAGTGGGCGGAGTCAGAGGTGTCGCTAGAAAGAGCAAAACATCCCAGTTTTTAGTATTCGTTTGGCAATTCACTGACCAGTTACAGCTTATTACGTTATTTAATTCAACCAATGAATATACATGTTCATTTAAGATTTAATAGGAGCTATTGGCATAAAAATACATTCACAAAGTAGGATATGTTTCCAATCACAGAATATCCTAAATATGCTTATATGTGGAATCACATCCATTTGTCTCTAAGCCATGCAGTTTCTGTCATCAGCACTTCTTCTCCCTTTTTCCAGAAGAGTTCAAACATTAATGGCAAAATATCCAAGTTTGCATTTTTCTTCCACACAATTATGGCTCTGCCGTATTTTCCGCATAATACATCAACTGCTGCATAATCTAATGATTTTAACTAAAAATCGTTTTTAGCTCAAACGGATCATAAGTTACTAAAAAATGTGACTTGTGTTTCTGTGAAGTGGACTGTCCTCTCCAAAGGTTGCCTTCTCACCTTTCTCGCTGCAGCATTTTTTATGTTACATGGGTACTAATGAGGAAAGACTTTGCAGGGAACTGTTAGTATGTGTAAAAATGTCAAAATAGTAGAGTATCAGAAAACGTACCACATTACACTGCAGCCATTTTTTGATGCATAATTTAGTCAACAATGCCTTTTAATTTTATACTCCATTGCTGCATAATTCCAGTGACTCCAAAGCAGGTAGTACATGCTAAAAGTGTTTGTGCATGAAGAGAAAGACTTTGAAGTTTGCTAACTCAGTTTGCGCAAATCCTGCAATTCTGATCCCTGGTGAGTTGCACTACTGCTGCTGAAACAAGGCAAATGGAGGCACCAATGGGTGATGCGGACTGACCTCAAGGGTCCTGTGACCTCAGTGACAGAGTCACTGTTGCTCTAGTGTGTGTTGCTTCATAGGCCTGCGCACAAGACTGGAGATGAACTTCAGTATGGATTGTGGTGGACAGGCCTTTAACCCCTTGCGTGCGGCGGGAATTCCTCGCCCATGCTGACTCCGCCTTGCGCGGGCGGAGTCATGACGGAACAGTTCCGTCATCAGCACAGCTCACCCGTAGCTGATGATGGAACCGCTCCATCATCAGCATGCAAGGGGTTAAGATCAACTCACACTGGCCAGCTAAGGTCCAACTGCTGGTGCTAAGAGACTAGGCCTTCTAAGGTCTAGCAGGGGAATGTGGTCCCTCAGGTCTAGTGGACTGGTCATGAAGGCTGACCCTGGTTCTCCAGTTCCAAATTTAGCAGCTCTGACCATAGTGCCTCATCCTCTCCTCCATTGATTACCATACAGCCCCACTGAGAGAAACTCGCACTGCCTTCAGCTACAACCCAATTGTGCCCTTTAATAAACACCTAGATGCCACTCAATTCAAAGTATGCACTAGACAAGAGTAATATGCTGCCTGAAAATAAAAGTAACTACATTGTGGAAAAAGCAAACACTTATAGGGAGTGCAAGATTAAATAAAGCATGTGGAAAGCAGGACCGACATGTTTGTATAGGGAGGGGTGGGGCACGGGAGGAGGAGTGCTATGTGCACTCCCTAAGTGCGCATATGTGTTTGGCCGGATATCTCAGGCCCACCAAAACATGCATACGCACTTAGGTTTCTCCATCCTGGCTGCATAAACAGCCGGGCTGGAGAAACTCCTACAGACTCCCTAGCCTGAGCAGAGCGTCTTTTCAGCCCACACAGACCAAAACCTGCATTGTTCTCCTAGGAGAGTAGCACAGTGATTGGATGGGAGTCTGTCCCAGAGGCTGCTGGGAAGAGAAGAGGAAGTGTGATGCAGCGTGGGCGGCAGACGTGGGCTTCAGGAACATTTTTAATATATTTTTATATATTCCCTCCATCTCCCAGTGCTCCCCCGCATTCCTTCTCCTACGTTCCCTCTTCCCTCCCCACCCCCGTTGTTTGTGGTGGCTGTCACTGATGACATGGTTACCTTAACGCTCTTGCAGACATTATTCAGAAATCATGCGTGTTTTTGCCTGAAAAGTAAAGGACATGAATACATGAAAGGACCCGTTTCAATTGCTTATATCCTTACAAAAGGTAAGTAGTATGGTTTACAAAAGACCACATCCCTGAAACAGACAGAGCAGTGGTACACCTTGCATAAAATAAAATAGGGAAAAAGCTGATCTGAATCACGGTAAATGTTTTCCACAGTTATTTTTTTAAAAGAGCTCAGGTTTCTTCTATTTCCCAACTAACTTGATGTTTGGTTTTATATACTGCTCTTGCAGGCGCCAGTTCTAAGAAAGGAGCAGAGCTGTAAAGGAAGGGTTGGGGATGTCTGGGCAGGCAGGAAGAACGAGTTCCAGGAGAGGGTGGTGGGGCTGGGAAGGCACTGGGTACAGAGTCCAGTGGAGGCCCCCTTCCACTGTAGCCTCCATTGCCCTATTTTACAAGTCTAGCAGCGTGGAAAGCGGATGGGCAGAGACTCCCAGAAATTCCACACAGTGTTTTACTCTGTACCTTGTATATATGTCTTTTTTCAATAAAAATTACTGAACTAAAAAAGAAGGCCTCTTCTTTTCCTGGTGGCTTGTTAGTCTGAGTGAGCCCAAAAATAAACAGCAGATTAGGTCAATGCATCCTATGTGATTGTTGTATTGGTCACAGCGGGGCCAGGCAGGTAGTGTTACAAGATGAGGTGTAAATCACTGCAGGGCCATCATATGTAGCCGTTTTCATGTGCTTACCTTAGATTGACTGCCCGTCAGTGTTGCTCGGCAGGCCCCTGCTCCAGATACTAATGTGGAGAGAGGGGGAAGTTATGGCAGCTGCTGAGGCCACCCTCATCTGCACCACACAGGGCTGGATGATAATGTAATCACTTTCAAGCATTTTTAAAACTAAAAAGTAGGGGAACGGATTGCAATAAAATTAAAAAGTTGGGGCACGCTGTGCCCTGCTGATCCCGCCCACTTCGACCACTTCTTAAAAGCATTTCTTTGACCTTTGTGTAGTTGTAAATGCATAGAGATTACATCTGTCTTATGTGTTGTATTCAGAATTAGCTATGTTATGAGAACCAGGAACACACCCCTTCCGCATCCATGACACTCTCAGCCAACCCTTCTTTCAAGGTCTTACTTATATCATTGACGTTTGAAGGCTGGGTATCCTTTAGTGTCAAGTAAGAACATGTAATCAGATATCTATGTTTCAAAGTCTTAATGGTATAAATAACCTTGAATTAAAGCCCCGCTTGCCATAAGCCACTTTGTCTTTGAAACATTTTCCCACTTCCCCTTTAGCTTCTTTTAACTCCTTCGACGCTCATGACGAGTTCAGCTCGTCATGGTGTACACCTCCACCATCATGAACAATGGGAATCAACATAACTCAGCACAGGAGGAAAATAGCACTAGCATCGATGGTGGTAAGCTTCGAAGCCACGGACACCAGGCCCTCAGTGCTCTCCTTGAAGACTATAGTAGTGCTTAATCTGTAAAATAATGAGTGCTGGTGTCCAAAGCTCTGCTCAGAAGCCTGCGGCCGGTGCTATTAAAGTTAGGTACATCTAATATAAAGGCTGCATAGTCTTGAATCCACCTCATGCCTCTCTAATCCACCACACACACTCTCACTCTTGTAGGTTCCTGCTTTCTCCCTTGGAGACAGTTTTTCCATATTTTGCTTCCTTCTTCTTTACCCTTTGTGGGGTTTTACCTCTCTTGCTCTCTGTAAATGTCCGATGAGGAAACATAAGTTCTGGTCCCGAAAAATGAGTGCCAGTAGTACCCACCAGCAACCAATGACTCCAATCAACCATCGTATGATTCGCTCCTGATCTCCGTCCCGTATTGCGCTCAAGATGTTGTACTGACTTTATGTCCTGCCTGTGCTCCTTGTTCTTGTTTTGTGTCCTCATTTTCTTTTACTGCATATTTGTATTTGCTGTGAAGCGCTCTGATACCCTCGGGTCCAGCCAGCGCGATACAAAACTTCAATAAAACTAGTCTATAGGAATCTTTTTTTATAAAATGATGTGTGCTAATGTGTAAGAACTAGGCTCAAGAATAGAAATAACAGAACCTGGCACTGCAGGGATTTCCTGATTTCTCCAGAAGGAGCTCTGTTGCTTTAGGTTCGTGGTAAGAGTTTTGTGTGTGTAGGCTGATGGTTTGCAGCGATGTCAGACTGCGGTCTCTACTGGAGGCTAAGCCTCCTGATTCCACGATAAAAAGTGACCTAACAGCAGCAGGCTAAAGGTGGTCTTTAGGTGCCATTCCCAGACTGCTCTTGCTCCACCCGCAAAGTTCCTCCCCAGAGGAAGTGGGGGGAGCGCATGGTGGTGCAGGTTTGGGAATTCAGCAATATGAGGCTGCCCGTCAACTGGGTCTTCCTGCCTGAAACATAGGCAGCCACAAAACATTGTTCCCTAACAAAGGACACACCTAAACACAATACTGGCATCATCATCACCAGGGCCAGACTGGCTGTAGCGGGAACTGGGCAATTGCCAGGTGGGCTGGAAGGGTGGGGGCAGGTTTTGGACCGGTGGGGGCCGTTACTGTTACTGGGGGACGGTTTTGCAGCAGTGCTTCAAAATCATCCCCCTGTAACAAAAATGCACCAGATGTGTTTCCCACCAGCATCCAATCCTTACCCCCGTAGGCCGGTCCGATGTCATTGCCAGAGCTGGTTTGCGATCCTAGTCGGGCCCTGGTCATCACAAGTGGCATCTGAGATGGAACCTTCAGAAATAAGTTTGGAAGGCACCCGAAGTGCAAACACAACTACAGTGCCATAGCCGTCAAATAATGTGTGCTATACAAATGGCACCATCACAACACTACTGACATATACCACATGACCAACATATACACGTCCACACAAGCACTTGCATGGAGATGCATGTAAGTGTTCAGTGCTTGTCATGGGCATGAACCGCTATATAAAAGAAACTACAATAAAAGACATTTAAATAGAAAATGTCAAACTGAAACAATAGTTGGCTGAGGGTATTTGTTTGATTCTTCAATTGTCTCCTGTACCTCAATATTATGTTTTGCATTGACACTTCCTTGAAAGTAACCAGCAGTGCCACTAAAAACAGACTAATGGGTGACATTTAGAGGACTCACTAACAGCACACTGCATCACAACGCGAACAGGAATCGTAGGAAAGTCATTAACCAGATTATGCATTACCCTGCTGTTACCTGGGCTACTTTTTATGGATTTGGTTGTCATTCTTGGTCTGGCGTTAGCCAAGGTCTTTTGGTTTTACTAAAATTCTATTCATATTCATAGTATACTTATTTACAGGGGGTTTCAGACAGCCCTTTTCATTTATTGGTGTGTGATTGTCATTCACATTTTTCTTCCGGCCACTACAGCACATAGAGCATTCTACAGTAAATCAGCCTACTTCAGCCACTAAATGTCATGGTGGGAGAAGGGGTGGAGCCTCTAACCCAGAGCTGCATAAGAGGCACTCTACCCTCCACCAAGAACACCACTCCATCCACACCCACAAAAAAACAAAGGGTCGCTGAGGCTGTTGGCGTTGTCCTGGGGTCTTTTCATACCTTTTAATGGACATCGGCTGCTTAGAGCCCAAAAAGACGAGCTGGAAATCCACTACTGTTTTCCGGCTCGCCTTGCCTGCCACTGTCTGATCCCGGGCTCCTCTTTGGTCACCTGGTGAAGGAAGCTGAAATAGTGTGACACAGTCGCACTGTGTGAGTTGGCAGGTCTGTTCTGCTCTTTAATGAAATGCACGACCTCAAAAATTAGTTCCATTTAGTAACAATGACTTCTATGGCAAAGAGTGCTTTTTAGAAACAAAAATATTTTTGATTTTATTCAATGTTTTTTTTTTTTTTAGATAAACAAGGGTCCAGGAAATTCCCCAACAATAAGGTTTCCAAAAAACCTTGACAAAAAAACCCACGTATTGACAAAGCCAAAAGGCTGGCTCCAATGCCCACCCTCCTGTCATTGCAAATGCTTCTTTTTTTTTAATGCGGCAAGTTGCTATAACTTCATCACAAAACGTGCGCTTTAAACATTAGTAATAAGCTGGTAAAAGAAGACAATAGTCTGCAGTTTATCAAAAGGCTGGAATGAGCGTTCCATGTTATGCTTAGGTTGAGCTCAATGGCAGGGCGGAACAGAGAAATCAACTCCCAGGAGCAGACGTGCCAGAGTTAGCCCTTTGGGATCATTCCTTGCTCGCTTTTTGTTTCACGCAAAAGGTTTAAATAATGACATCTCATAATAGACGGCAATTGTGTGAGACCGCTTTGTCCCGTTCGAGTGGCTCTGGGCGCCATGACAGCTGACCATGGTGATGTGAGCAGACACAGCCACACAGGCTCAACAGGCGGGAAGCCCACAACAATACTGCAGGAAACCCTGGGTCCTCAGAACAACTTCCGGTCGCTAATGCCAGATTTGTTCATAGGAGCGAAGCGCCTGCAGTCTGTACCCAAGATGCATGTCTGTAATTTATGGGTTTTTCAGGGATACGTGTATTTGAGGTTATTTGACAGCTTTGGTGCTCTCGGCTGTAAGGTATCCCACAAAATGTAAACGGTAGCCATTAATAAATATTCAAAATAGTAATACGGAAAAGCGACGGAGATGGGGAAAAGACAGGGAATAAAAGGAGTCGAAGAACACACTTGGATACATGGATACAGGGACAAGATAAACGGGAAACTCTGGGGTGAGTGAGACAAACCAGGGAAGACTAGAGAGAGGCGAGGCTACAGATGAACAGGGAGAGCCAAACCAGAGCCGAACCAAGGGTCTGGCTCGGATCTTAGAGCTCGAGGCGAGCCCTGTACATGTTTCCTATGTAAATCATAGAACAAACTGCACGTAAAATATAATAAAGTCTCATCAAAATTCAAAAAAGTTTCTTTCATTAATGTGGAAGCTTTGACATCAATACGCCACATTTTGGCCCTGCACTGAGAAGTTCTTTTTTATTAAAAGTGATAGTTTTTAAATATGAACCATCAGTAAACTAAGTAGGTATTGGAGTGCTGTACATGAGCACCACTTACACTAAAACACACAAGATGATGGACAGAATGTTGCACATTGGCAAAACATTCACCTCCATTGTCACAGATCTGAGTTTAATCCATCGTTATTTTGCTCACCACACCACCCGAGTTCAGACATGGTCATATGCAAATCAGTCTTGACCCTGTGCCTCATGGGAACAGTCCTGCCCGAACTGCCAAGCCATGTCTTCCCTGGATCGGAATCAAGCATCCTAGGACCAGTTTCTGGCTACCAGCCGTCATCAGCCAGGATAGCTTGACTCCAGTGGCGTAGTGAGCACGGGACCTACGCGTGGGCATACCCTTCCCATATAGGGCGAACAGCAAAACACACAAAATGATCGAAGGAATGTTGCACATTGGCAAAACATTCACCCCCAGTCACAGATTTGGGTTTAATTCATCGTTATTTTGCTCACCATGCCACCCCAGTTCATGGCCATATGTAAATCAGTCTTGACCCTGTTGCTCATGGGAACAGTCCATCCCGAACTGCCAAGCCATGTCTTCCCTGGACCGGAATCAAGCATCCTAGGACCGCTTTCAGCCGTCATCAGCCAGGATAGCTTGACTCCCGTGGCGTACTGAGCACAGGGACCCACGTCTAGGCATACCCTTCCCACATAGGGCGAACAGCAAAATGCAAAATGATGGACCACTTACATTACACAAGGTCACCATTCATAGGGATGGGGAGATTAAGGACCAGATTTAGAACTCAGCAGACAGGTCACTCTGTCACAACGGTGACGGATATCCCGTCTGCAGAAATATAGATCCCATTACATCTTATAGGCTTCATAAATCAGGCCCTAAATGATTTGCCCGGAATCACAGGATGTTGAGCGGACGCCGAGACCCAACCCTAGTTGCCCAATTCCAAAGTCGGCAGCTCTGGCCGTAACGCCACAGTCTGGACAGAGAGTGAGTGGTAGGCAAAAGCCACGTGGAAGCTCAATTTATTATGGGCTCTAGGTTCCAAAAAGACCTTGAGCTGAGCCAGAGTCAGGTTTTAAGCTCAAACCTTACTCGAGTTTTCAGTGGCTCGCCCACCTCTAGAGGAGACACATGGAAAGTGAAGAGACTCAGGGTGACAGACCTGGGAAGGCATAGAAGCTTTCAGCATAGAGATTAAGAAGCAGTGGTGGAATGAATGAGGAATGAACCACATCCAGCAGATACTATTGAGCTGAATCTGGGATCCATCTGCCCCAGTAACATATGCTGAATTGGTCTCACTGTAGTTTGCAAACACCAGGACATCATTGAGCAGCGCCCGCACACTGTCTGCTTTCTGTTCAAAGAGCAATGTGCAGACAGTGAGGGGGCTATTTTATTATTTGTTCCAGCTGGGCCCAAAACAAAGGGCGAATTTAAAGGGCCATCAACCCTCCTTTTGCTCTAGTATAATCCTGGCTTGGAGCAGATAGCTCCAAGCCAGGATTATACGCCAAAGCAATGGGAAAACAAAGACACACTGCTTGTTCTCACTTCACAAGTATTTGAAAGAAACTACACTGTTTATCTTTGTGCAGCCCCTATGTGTAAGAGAGATGCATGCAATGTAAGAAAGTCAGGCATATCAGGATTTATAACTAATTACTAAGGTACCAATTTAATCAGCACTTACTCGTTTTTTTATTTAATACTTATATAGCACTACTCATCTCACTCTAGGCTGTCAGAGCGCTTTACATCACAGGCACATGTTATACATTGAGAATAAATCCTATGTGTGTAAATCAATGTACAGGATAGTATATAAGACAAAAAGGGTTTCAAGGTATAAGAGTCACACATCGTCTTTAATGGTAGGGATTACATGCTAAAATTGCGAGACTGGCGGAAACCCAAAGTCAGGATTTAAAATGTTAACGCAGTGCTTGGGGTTGTCTGTACTAAGACTTTATTACTACCCAAAGAAACCCCGTCAGTAGCCTTAAAATAATAGATTGGGAAAAAACAATAAAGTTCTAAACCCATATCTTGCAGTTTGCATGCATGACCTTGATGCTGGTTCATAACTCAATGCTATATTAGAATAATTGCAATTTATGAACTCCAAGTCATAAAAGAATCCCTGTGTCAAAAGCAGTGACCCACATACCTATTTACTAAGCATAATCATATGTCATCTGCATGTTACTCAATGTGTTTTGCAGGAGATACATTTACCCTCTATGCTACTTTATGAGTAAAAACAGTTACTAAACAAAACGCAGCTCTCACCAGCAAGTGCATTAACCACCAGAGTTGTCTTATCATTATTTTTATTTTCTGAGATTTACTCGGTACGTAGAGCTCTCTGCAACAGGTGCCTTATTTCCATTATGCATTTTAAAATGCAGTAGTTGCAACCAATTAAACTAGAACACATTTACTGTCACATGTCTCCCAGGTGAATATTTCTTTGTGACAAGTTTTGAAGAAAAGATACGGATAAATCAACTGTCAGACTGGTTTGTATGACTCTGCCTCTTGTGACTCTGCCCCTCTTTTTGTTGCCAATCCTTGACCTCCAATTTACGGATTGCCAGAGTAAAGTTTCTCAAATTGCAGCACTGGTGGGAAGACACTATGGCAGGGCAACTGGAATTATGTGGCATGGGAGAACCACATTATATGTCAGGGTTAACTAAATTATGCAGCAATAAAAGGCAAATTATGGGCATAATGCAACACATTTTGTGATATATTACTTCAATATTTTATTATTTTTACTCAGGTTAACACTGTCTGGGCAAAGGTTTCATCTCATTTGTACACCAATTTAATACCCAATTACAGCAATAAGGAACAGAAAGGGGACCTTTGCAAAGGTCCTTCCTCTGTGTGACAGCATGTGTCACCACATTTTTAGTATCTTTTGATCTGTTTGAGCTAGAATCACTTTTTTTTGTTAAAATCTGCAGATTTTGCAGCAGATGATGGATTATGTGGTAAATGCAACAAACCAATAACTATGCAGAAAATGCAGCAGTCATAATATCGGGTAATTTCACTAGCGTGCACTAAGGCCCCCTTTGGAATTGATCTTTTAATGATTGGAACACAGATTCTTATCTCTGCTCAAACTGGTATTAACGTATTTTAAGTTATGCTGTTATGTTGTATTCTTTACAACTTCATGCAAAATTACTGCACTGTTTTCAGGGACAAATCCACCAGGTCAAAGGAAAAAGAATAAGGCACCGGGATATGTGGTGATCTGTGCAGAAACACCAATTTACTGGGCTATTTCCCATTCAATTGGGGAGCCTTGGATGTTAGTCGTAATCCTGTGATAATGCGCATCACAGAATAATAAACATCTGTATTATCAGTAATTCTGTATGAGAAATGACAGACATTGGTATTAGTGATAAATTCATAATGGGGCTCAACATAGTAATTGTGGACACTAGGTGACTGACACATATTAACGGTAGAAGGAGGTAAACAACTGGGATAGCATAACATATTTGTGAGATAAGAAGAGGCATTAGAAGGACCCTGGAGACAGATTCATTGTGTAATGGGTCTCATACAGAACTCCATCCTGGCCAACGGCACCATTTCCTTGAAATCCCAAATTCAAGTAGAAAAGCTATATCAACAAAAGCTCAGTGATACATGCCAACAGCAGTAGTAGAAGCACATTACCAGCTGCGGATCCTCCGTTATGGCAGAGGAGCATCGCCCCGCCTGCTGCAAGCGCAACAGGAACACACATTAATACAATTGTAATAAATAGCATTTTATTATAGTGTGTCGCAGGGTTGAACTGTTACAGTGTGAGGGCAGGGCTGGTTAGGGCAATTGCACTATTACTTCAGCCACTGCCAGTGTGCATGCCAGATTGGCCGGTTGTATAGAGCTGGCCAATCTGACATGCGCACATCAGAGCCTGCAATCCCAGGGCCGAGAAACAGCGGACGGATTGCAGCCACAGGCCCCCAGCCTCAAAATGAGCGCTGGGTTAGCCTGCTCCAACCAATCCTGGAGCTCCAGGATTCGTTGGTTTCGCGGAGCACAAGGGAGGAAGACCTTCCCTTTCCGTCCAGAGTCACTGCTGAGGAGAGCGCCAGGACGAAGGAGACTGCACCCAGAAGCTGCAGAGACCACATCCACAGCCTACAGAGACTGTATCCAGAGTCTACAGAGACCGCTTCCGGAGCCTGCGTGCCTGCAAGTGCAACATATACTGTGAGTTTTTGGGCATCACGCCCACCATATTTATTTATTTTTGGCCGCCACTGCACATTACATAAACACAAAGAGACATCCTCGGAGGTGTGCAAAATTTTCAAAATTTTTTTCAAAATACATGTAATTTTAATTAAAATATGCCCATTACATTAAACATATTACACCGGTGTCTCGAGTAACTTTTCTCGCAGAGGCTAACCTCGCACGAAAATGAATGCGAGCTAATGGCAGGAGAATGTAATGAGTAGAAAATGCCTCATTCGAGGAGACAATATCAACCAGCAAGACATTTTCTACTCAAATCAATCTAAAGCCAAAAATCATGCAAAATTTTGCGTTCTGCAAAATGGTGAAAATTGTACACATTTTATCTAACATAAATCTGGGACTTATGCAAGATTACACGTGCATAACAACACGTTTTCACAGCCCTACATGTCATGTAACAAGGACTGTCACTGAAGCAGCAATGATTCAAGGAAGCATAAGAGCTTGTGACTAGGGGTGAACCTAACCGCTTCATCCACAGTCACTTCTGTTTGGTCTTCTTGACCATCAAGGTGATTAGTAAGATTCAGGTTTGGTAAAATTCAGTTTCTGATGAAGGTTACCTGGGGCCACCAGCTCAACATCAGGCCATCGAGAACAATGGGGCATATTCTGGTGCAGAATTAGCAGGGGACAATGAAAGAGGAAAATGTCTTCATCGCCCCATCAGGAATAGACTGACTGCACCCACTCGGGGAGGGGGGGAGCAGGCAATCCAGAGAAGAATAGGCCTTTGATTGTGTCCTTCTCCTCGTCAAACAGCCCAGCTGAGTCTTTCCTCCATCCCACTCTGCGAAAAAGACAACAATAGACCCCAGAGCGGCTCCGAGGATGCAATTATTGCGGCTGGTGTGAGCCACGCTCTTGTGTGTCACAGATGTTTCTGTTGAACCAACCCTAGCTGACAAAATTGCCTGCCTCAGAACTCCTGCCATTTTTATCCAAGTGATTGTTTCTTTCGTGCTTTATCAGCAGTCAGCATGGCCACACCTGCGAGGAAGCCTGTGCTATCATCTGCTGCTGTTGCACTTTCTGAACTTTTCAATGTACACGTGTGCAATTCTCAGAAAAAACAAAAGGGTGGAACGGTTGGATTAATCTGAGCCACTATTAATTACCTTATTTATAGTTCTTTTCTTTTTCAGTTGCGGCTCCTGTAGGTAAGTGGGGAGGGGTGGATATTCTGATATGGACAGACGACAGAATAGGATTTTTTATTTTTTTTATTTTCCCTATTCTGTCCTCTGTTGACATCCACTCATCCCACCCCACCATGCTTACCTGCAGGAGCCGCGAGTGTTGTTTTTTGCTCATCGTGGCATTACAGACAGTGACCAACTATATGTAACTCAGCATAGGTCCTTTTCCAGGCTAAAAAGTCTAGCCCACATTGCTAGGCCACATTCCATCTCAAACACAAGCAATAAGGGATAAGGGGTGGGGTACCTTCAGTGATATGCAGCTTGAGTCTTAATACACAGTCAGGTATGGTGACCTCATTTTACCCATAACAGGAATCTGACTGAGAAACAAACTGGGTGGAATGTGGGAATTAATGTCAGCCACTAGTAATTATTTTCTACTTCACTTTATTTGTTTTTGCTTACTGGGGCACTACACAGAGGGAGAAACGATATGCTAGTCAACTTTACTGGCTGATTGGGATGGCGGCTAGCATGGGGGTGGCTCTATGGTTGTGGATACCGTGAGAGTTAATGCTTGGAACACTGCCGCCCAGTATGTACTGATCACGGGGCAGGTCCAAGTCATGTGTGCAAAATGAGCTCCCGGTGTGTAGCATTTGGGCATTGCGAGGATCTGGAGGTATCATACTTGACAATCTCCAGAGGGGTATTGTATGACCTGTGAATGAATCGGAGGTGGAGGAGCTAGTAGCGATGGTTAAGAGATACACATTTCATTTGTGCGCAATTGTATGCCCAGTCCTTGTCCGATAGTGGATGTCCAATCTTCCTCCCATCAATGGCGAGCCCCCCTCCCCCGTCATGCATGCATTTTAAAGCCATGCATGATCCGTAGAGTTTTGTGGTCAGGTGGGAGCCATCTGGGTCTGCTATTAGTAGTGTGAGGGGAGGAAATTCAACAGGTGCTAAGGGGTAGGAAGTTATTTCCATATGTAGAGTGCCGTGCAGCCTAGCAAGGATAAATCCATCCACGTATGATAGCTCTGCGTCATGCGCAGTGTCGTAATGCGTCTTAACATGTCCATCCAGGAACAGATTCCCAAAGGTGTGAAGATTACGTTTTTGCAAGGTGCATTGCACCAACTTCTCAGTTGTTGGAGGAAGCCAAGGGTTTCGAGACAAAGGTAGCCTAGAGGAGGAGAGATAATCAAAGCCCAGAGTTCTGCTGGGTTTACGGCAGCCCAGCATGTCGTGGACAGTAGTGGCAGTAGTATATTGAGGGTTGTGGGGTCTGCTAAATATTGCTCCGCTTTCTTATATGGGAGGCAGGCATCTGTGTGGAACCAATGGTAGGTGAATTAAGCTTGCGCTACCAAATATTATGTTTAAAGTATGTTTATTGCGCTGCACACATAGATGAAGAACAATAAAAAGCGTTATACACTGAGCGGCGTCAACATTCGGCCACTAGTGATGATACAGCTTTTAAACAGCAAATACGGTTGCAATCATGAGGGAGAGCCATAACACGGCATGTGTACACCGGGGGTCCCAGTCAAGGTCAATAGTTGGGCAACCCCAGCCCATAGAGCTCAACCCGGAAGGAGAAAAAAGGGACCCACTGAGTTAACGCGGTCCAACAGCTGAACCAGGCCTGCCCCTCCAGTGCTGCTTGTCCTGATCCCTCCAAACAAAAAAAAACACAAAAAAACCCTTCGAACTGCCCCCCCAACTCCTGTTCCCCCCTCCCCCCCCCGGGCCCACCCTCCACCCCCGTTCCAGGTCCAAACCACACGCACCGTAGGCGCTATTGACTACTCTGTCGACTCCGTAGCAAAATCATCCGGCAGCCGGAGAAGCCGCAGGAACCTGGGACAGGTCACTTCCCTGAATTCTGTAGCAAGGAGAGCTAAAAAGGGACGCCACAAGTCTGGGTATTTATCCCCCTCCCCCTGGCAACCAAAGATAGTTTTTCCATCCCCAGAACGTTCCAGAGGCGGTGCAACCAACCCTGAAAGGTAGGGGTGTGGGCAGAGCGCCAGAATGTGAGTATATTTTGCAACACAGATTCCAGGGCTATCGCTATCAATCTGCCCCGGTAGGAGCGCAAAGGATAGGTAACAGGATTGAGAGAACCCAGTAGTACGTATGCGGGAAACCGTGGAAGTGTAGTGTCCAGGTGTAGGTCCACCTCATCCAGTACTTTGCTTCAATAGTCCTGTAAGCATGGACAGTCCCAAAGCAAATGAACCAACGTGCCCCTCCCTCCACAGCCTCTCCAGCACAGCGCCTCTCGTGTGTGATCAATCTCATGGAGTCTTTCTGGGGTGTAGTACCAGTAATAGGTGATTTTCGTGAGGGTGTCGGTGAGACCCATGTGATGTGCGGAGTGGCGGGCTCTGTAGCAAATTCCCTCCCATTCTTTATTACCCAATTCCCGGCCCAGCTCCCTCTCCCACCGTGCCTTCCCCGAGTTGTAAATGTGAGTGTACCGCCCAAGGAGCATAAGATAGAGATCAGAGATGAGCTTACGATCTGACTTCCTCGAGAGCAGCCAATATTCATACGCGCTAAATTTGCGGTCTGCACCCTCCCTCGTGGTCGCATGAAGGGCCCAGTGGCGCACCTGAAGATAACGTAGGCGCCTCTCCTCTGGCATGTCATATTCTCGACGGAAGGCGTCAAAGGGAAGGACTCCCTCCGCCGCATACATATGTGCAAGCACCCTGCAACCCGCTGGGGCCCATCGCGCGAAGGCAGACGCGTCCATGCCAGGGCTAAAATCAGGGTTATTAAGCAGGGGCGTCAGCGGTGAGGGGAAGGACGTCAGTTTGTGTGTCACACTTACCCGGTCCCATACCTCTAGAGGGGTCCTCGTGATAAATGAGGCATAGAGGTTGGGAGGGCGATGCTTCCGCTGCAGAAAGGGGACCTCCTGTAACGTGCGGCCCGCCATCGCCTGGTCCTGAAAGAGCCAGTGTTTTTCCGACTCCCATTTACTCCACTCCACTAGCGTTCTTAACTGTGTCGCTTGGTAGTACAGCAGCAGGTCCGGGAGGCCCAAACCCCCATTCTCAGGAGGCAGCATCGCCAGGCGCAGTTTCATCCGCGGGCGGCACCCATTCCAAATAAATTGCGCCAGTTCGGACTGAGTCTGACGGATCCACCCATCCGGAAGCCGCATGGGGATGGCTCTGAATATATAAAGGATCTGTGGCAAGATGGACATTTTAATCGCCGCTACCCGGCCCAGCCAGGATAGCGGAAGGTGTTTCCACCTGCCTAGCTCGGACCTGATGGTTTGTTGCATCCTCATGTAGTTGAGGAGGACCGTGGCCTGCAAGGTGTTCGCCAATTGGATGCCCAGGTATGGAACGGCTTCCGGTGCCGAGGGAAATGGAAAGAGCTCCTGTAAATGAGCTTTCGTGGACTCCTGCAAGGAGAGGTCGAGCGCCACGGACTTGCCGAGATTTATCTTAAAGCCTGCCACCTCCGCGAAGTCCTCCAAAACCGTCATGCAGGCCGGGAGCGAGATTCGGGGGGAGGATAATGAGAGTAGTACATCATCCGCGTAAAGGCTGATGGTATGTTGAATATTTACAACAAGGGGTGGTGAGGGACAGAGTCTCTGAATTAAACAGAATACTCTCACCCAGTCAAGAGATCAGGGCTAGATCCAACACCGTTTTTTAGCTCACTGCACCATCCCAGTTTCAGAACCTGGCTGTATGCAAATTAGTCTGTTCCTGTCCCAGTGCATGATGGGAACAGGGCAAACCAAACTACACAAGCCAATTCTTACACTGGGAAGGAAACAAGCTACCAGGGACCGGTTTCTGGCATTTCAGCCTCTTCGGCCCGGCTTGCTTGAATCCTGATGGTGCAATGAGCAAGGGACTCACATCTGAGTATACCCTTCCACGCTTAGGGTGGACAAAAATATTTACAACAAGGGGTGGTGAGGGACAGAGTCTCTGAATTAAACAGAATACTCTCACCCAGTCAAGAGATCAGGGCTAGATCCAACACCGTTTTTTAGCTCACTGCACCATCCCAGTTTCAGAACCTGGCTGTATGCAAATTAGTCTGTTCCTGTCCCAGTGCATGATGGGAACAGGGCAAACCAAACTACACAAGCCAATTCTTACACTGGGAAGGAAACAAGCTACCGGGGACCGGTTTCTGGCATTTCAGCCTCTTCGGCCTGGCTTGCTTGAATCCTGATGGTGCAATGAGCAAGGGACTCACATCTGAGTATACCCTTCCACGCTTAGGGTGGACAAAAATATTTACAACAAGGGGTGGTGAGGGACAGAGTCTCTGAATTAAACAGAATACTCTCACCCAGTCAAGAGATCAGGGCTAGATCCAACACCGTTTTTTAGCTCACTGCACCATCCCAGTTTCAGAACCCGGCTGTATGCAAATTAGTCTGTTCCTGTCCCAGTGCATGATGGGAACAGGGCAAACCAAACTACACAAGCCAATTCTTACACTGGGAAGGAAACAAGCTACCGGGGACCGGTTTCTGGCATTTCAGCCTCTTCGGCCCGGCTTGCTTGAATCCTGATGGTGCAATGAGCAAGGGACTCACATCTGAGTATACCCTTCCACGCTTAGGGTGGACAAAAATATTTACAACAAGGGGTGGTGAGGGACAGAGTCTCTGAATTAAACAGAATACTCTCACCCAGTCAAGAGATCAGGGCTAGATCCAACACCGTTTTTTAGCTCACTGCACCATCCCAGTTTCAGAACCTGGCTGTATGCAAATTAGTCTGTTCCTGTCCCAGTGCATGATGGGAACAGGGCAAACCAAACTACACAAGCCAATTCTTACACTGGGAAGGAAACAAGCTACCGGGGACCGGTTTCTGGCATTTCAGCCTCTTCGGCCCGGCTTGCTTGAATCCTGATGGTGCAATGAGCAAGGGACTCACATCTGAGTATACCCTTCCACGCTTAGGGTGGACAAAAATATTTACAACAAGGGGTGGTGAGGGACAGAGTCTCTGAATTAAACAGAATACTCTCACCCAGTCAAGAGATCAGGGCTAGATCCAACACCGTTTTTTAGCTCACTGCACCATCCCAGTTTCAGAACCTGGCTGTATGCAAATTAGTCTGTTCCTGTCCCAGTGCATGATGGGAACAGGGCAAACCAAACTACACAAGCCAATTCTTACACTGGGAAGGAAACAAGCTACCGGGGACCGGTTTCTGGCATTTCAGCCTCTTCGGCCTGGCTTGCTTGAATCCTGATGGTGCAATGAGCAAGGGACTCACATCTGAGTATACCCTTCCACGCTTAGGGTGGACAAAAATATTTACAACAAGGGGTGGTGAGGGACAGAGTCTCTGAATTAAACAGAATACTCTCACCCAGTCAAGAGATCAGGGCTAGATCCAACACCGTTTTTTAGCTCACTGCACCATCCCAGTTTCAGAACCTGGCTGTATGCAAATTAGTCTGTTCCTGTCCCAGTGCATGATGGGAACAGGGCAAACCAAACTACACAAGCCAATTCTTACACTGGGAAGGAAACAAGCTACCGGGGACCGGTTTCTGGCATTTCAGCCTCTTCGGCCCGGCTTGCTTGAATCCTGATGGTGCAATGAGCAAGGGACTCACATCTGAGTATACCCTTTCACGCTTAGGGTGGACAAAAATATTTACAACAAGGGGTGGTGAGGGACAGAGTCTCTGAATTAAACAGAATACTCTCACCCAGTCAAGAGATCAGGGCTAGATCCAACACCGTTTTTTAGCTCACTGCACCATCCCAGTTTCAGAACCTGGCTGTATGCAAATTAGTCTGTTCCTGTCCCAGTGCATGATGGGAACAGGGCAAACCAAACTACACAAGCCAATTCTTACACTGGGAAGGAAACAAGCTACCGGGGACCGGTTTCTGGCATTTCAGCCTCTTCGGCCCGGCTTGCTTGAATCCTGATGGTGCAATGAGCAAGGGACTCACATCTGAGTATACCCTTCCACGCTTAGGGTGGACAAAAATATTTACAACAAGGGGTGGTGAGGGACAGAGTCTCTGAATTAAACAGAATACTCTCACCCAGTCAAGAGATCAGGGCTAGATCCAACACCGTTTTTTAGCTCACTGCACCATCCCAGTTTCAGAACCTGGCTGTATGCAAATTAGTCTGTTCCTGTCCCAGTGCATGATGGGAACAGGGCAAACCAAACTACACAAGCCAATTCTTACACTGGGAAGGAAACAAGCTACCGGGGACCGGTTTCTGGCATTTCAGCCTCTTCGGCCCGGCTTGCTTGAATCCTGATGGTGCAATGAGCAAGGGACTCACATCTGAGTATACCCTTCCACGCTTAGGGTGGACAAAAATATTTACAACAAGGGGTGGTGAGGGACAGAGTCTCTGAATTAAACAGAATACTCTCACCCAGTCAAGAGATCAGGGCTAGATCCAACACCGTTTTTTAGCTCACTGCACCATCCCAGTTTCAGAACCTGGCTGTATGCAAATTAGTCTGTTCCTGTCCCAGTGCATGATGGGAACAGGGCAAACCAAACTACACAAGCCAATTCTTACACTGGGAAGGAAACAAGCTACCGGGGACCGGTTTCTGGCATTTCAGCCTCTTCGGCCCGGCTTGCTTGAATCCTGATGGTGCAATGAGCAAGGGACTCTCATCTGAGTATACCCTTCCACGCTTAGGGTGGACAAAAATATTTACAACAAGGGGTGGTGAGGGACAGAGTCTCTGAATTAAACAGAATACTCTCACCCAGTCAAGAGATCAGGGCTAGATCCAACACCGTTTTTTAGCTCACTGCACCATCCCAGTTTCAGAACCTGGCTGTATGCAAATTAGTCTGTTCCTGTCCCAGTGCATGATGGGAACAGGGCAAACCAAACTACACAAGCCAATTCTTACACTGGGAAGGAAACAAGCTACCGGGGACCGGTTTCTGGCATTTCAGCCTCTTCGGCCCGGCTTGCTTGAATCCTGATGGTGCAATGAGCAAGGGACTCACATCTGAGTATACCCTTCCACGCTTAGGGTGGACAAAAATATTTACAACAAGGGGTGGTGAGGGACAGAGTCTCTGAATTAAACAGAATACTCTCACCCAGTCAAGAGATCAGGGCTAGATCCAACACCGTTTTTTAGCTCACTGCACCATCCCAGTTTCAGAACCTGGCTGTATGCAAATTAGTCTGTTCCTGTCCCAGTGCATGATGGGAACAGGGCAAACCAAACTACACAAGCCAATTCTTACACTGGGAAGGAAACAAGCTACCGGGGACCGGTTTCTGGCATTTCAGCCTCTTCGGCCCGGCTTGCTTGAATCCTGATGGTGCAATGAGCAAGGGACTCACATCTGAGTATACCCTTCCACGCTTAGGGTGGACAAAAATATTTACAACAAGGGGTGGTGAGGGACAGAGTCTCTGAATTAAACAGAATACTCTCACCCAGTCAAGAGATCAGGGCTAGATCCAACACCGTTTTTTAGCTCACTGCACCATCCCAGTTTCAGAACCTGGCTGTATGCAAATTAGTCTGTTCCTGTCCCAGTGCATGATGGGAACAGGGCAAACCAAACTACACAAGCCAATTCTTACACTGGGAAGGAAACAAGCTACCGGGGACCGGTTTCTGGCATTTCAGCCTCTTCGGCCCGGCTTGCTTGAATCCTGATGGTGCAATGAGCAAGGGACTCACATCTGAGTATACCCTTCCACGCTTAGGGTGGACAAAAATATTTACAACAAGGGGTGGTGAGGGACAGAGTCTCTGAATTAAACAGAATACTCTCACCCAGTCAAGAGATCAGGGCTAGATCCAACACCGTTTTTTAGCTCACTGCACCATCCCAGTTTCAGAACCTGGCTGTATGCAAATTAGTCTGTTCCTGTCCCAGTGCATGATGGGAACAGGGCAAACCAAACTACACAAGCCAATTCTTACACTGGGAAGGAAACAAGCTACCGGGGACCGGTTTCTGGCATTTCAGCCTCTTCGGCCCGGCTTGCTTGAATCCTGATGGTGCAATGAGCAAGGGACTCACATCTGAGTATACCCTTCCACGCTTAGGGTGGACAAAAATATTTACAACAAGGGGTGGTGAGGGACAGAGTCTCTGAATTAAACAGAATACTCTCACCCAGTCAAGAGATCAGGGCTAGATCCAACACCGTTTTTTAGCTCACTGCACCATCCCAGTTTCAGAACCTGGCTGTATGCAAATTAGTCTGTTCCTGTCCCAGTGCATGATGGGAACAGGGCAAACCAAACTACACAAGCCAATTCTTACACTGGGAAGGAAACAAGCTACCGGGGACCGGTTTCTGGCATTTCAGCCTCTTCGGCCCGGCTTGCTTGAATCCTGATGGTGCAATGAGCAAGGGACTCACATCTGAGTATACCCTTCCACGCTTAGGGTGGACAAAAATATTTACAACAAGGGGTGGTGAGGGACAGAGTCTCTGAATTAAACAGAATACTCTCACCCAGTCAAGAGATCAGGGCTAGATCCAACACCGTTTTTTAGCTCACTGCACCATCCCAGTTTCAGAACCTGGCTGTATGCAAATTAGTCTGTTCCTGTCCCAGTGCATGATGGGAACAGGGCAAACCAAACTACACAAGCCAATTCTTACACTGGGAAGGAAACAAGCTACCGGGGACCGGTTTCTGGCATTTCAGCCTCTTCGGCCCGGCTTGCTTGAATCCTGATGGTGCAATGAGCAAGGGACTCACATCTGAGTATACCCTTCCACGCTTAGGGTGGACAAAAATATTTACAACAAGGGGTGGTGAGGGACAGAGTCTCTGAATTAAACAGAATACTCTCACCCAGTCAAGAGATCAGGGCTAGATCCAACACCGTTTTTTAGCTCACTGCACCATCCCAGTTTCAGAACCTGGCTGTATGCAAATTAGTCTGTTCCTGTCCCAGTGCATGATGGGAACAGGGCAAACCAAACTACACAAGCCAATTCTTACACTGGGAAGGAAACAAGCTACCGGGGACCGGTTTCTGGCATTTCAGCCTCTTCGGCCCGGCTTGCTTGAATCCTGATGGTGCAATGAGCAAGGGACTCACATCTGAGTATACCCTTCCACGCTTAGGGTGGACAAAAATATTTACAACAAGGGGTGGTGAGGGACAGAGTCTCTGAATTAAACAGAATACTCTCACCCAGTCAAGAGATCAGGGCTAGATCCAACACCGTTTTTTAGCTCACTGCACCATCCCAGTTTCAGAACCTGGCTGTATGCAAATTAGTCTGTTCCTGTCCCAGTGCATGATGGGAACAGGGCAAACCAAACTACACAAGCCAATTCTTACACTGGGAAGGAAACAAGCTACCGGGGACCGGTTTCTGGCATTTCAGCCTCTTCGGCCCGGCTTGCTTGAATCCTGATGGTGCAATGAGCAAGGGACTCACATCTGAGTATACCCTTCCCTGCTTAGGGTGGACAAAAATATTTACAACAAGGGGTGGTGAGGGACAGAGTCTCTGAATTAAACAGAATACTCTCACCCAGTCAAGAGATCAGGGCTAGATCCAACACCGTTTTTTAGCTCACTGCACCATCCCAGTTTCAGAACCTGGCTGTATGCAAATTAGTCTGTTCCTGTCCCAGTGCATGATGGGAACAGGGCAAACCAAACTACACAAGCCAATTCTTACACTGGGAAGGAAACAAGCTACCGGGGACCGGTTTCTGGCATTTCAGCCTCTTCGGCCCGGCTTGCTTGAATCCTGATGGTGCAATGAGCAAGGGACTCACATCTGAGTATACCCTTCCACGCTTAGGGTGGACAAAAATATTTACAACAAGGGGTGGTGAGGGACAGAGTCTCTGAATTAAACAGAATACTCTCACCCAGTCAAGAGATCAGGGCTAGATCCAACACCGTTTTTTAGCTCACTGCACCATCCCAGTTTCAGAACCTGGCTGTATGCAAATTAGTCTGTTCCTGTCCCAGTGCATGATGGGAACAGGGCAAACCAAACTACACAAGCCAATTCTTACACTGGGAAGGAAACAAGCTACCGGGGACCGGTTTCTGGCATTTCAGCCTCTTCGGCCCGGCTTGCTTGAATCCTGATGGTGCAATGAGCAAGGGACTCACATCTGAGTATACCCTTCCACGCTTAGGGTGGACAAAAATATTTACAACAAGGGGTGGTGAGGGACAGAGTCTCTGAATTAAACAGAATACTCTCACCCAGTCAAGAGATCAGGGCTAGATCCAACACCGTTTTTTAGCTCACTGCACCATCCCAGTTTCAGAACCTGGCTGTATGCAAATTAGTCTGTTCCTGTCCCAGTGCATGATGGGAACAGGGCAAACCAAACTACACAAGCCAATTCTTACACTGGGAAGGAAACAAGCTACCGGGGACCGGTTTCTGGCATTTCAGCCTCTTCGGCCCGGCTTGCTTGAATCCTGATGGTGCAATGAGCAAGGGACTCACATCTGAGTATACCCTTCCACGCTTAGGGTGGACAAAAATATTTACAACAAGGGGTGGTGAGGGACAGAGTCTCTGAATTAAACAGAATACTCTCACCCAGTCAAGAGATCAGGGCTAGATCCAACACCGTTTTTTAGCTCACTGCACCATCCCAGTTTCAGAACCTGGCTGTATGCAAATTAGTCTGTTCCTGTCCCAGTGCATGATGGGAACAGGGCAAACCAAACTACACAAGCCAATTCTTACACTGGGAAGGAAACAAGCTACCGGGGACCGGTTTCTGGCATTTCAGCCTCTTCGGCCCGGCTTGCTTGAATCCTGATGGTGCAATGAGCAAGGGACTCACATCTGAGTATACCCTTCCACGCTTAGGGTGGACAAAAATATTTACAACAAGGGGTGGTGAGGGACAGAGTCTCTGAATTAAACAGAATACTCTCACCCAGTCAAGAGATCAGGGCTAGATCCAACACCGTTTTTTAGCTCACTGCACCATCCCAGTTTCAGAACCTGGCTGTATGCAAATTAGTCTGTTCCTGTCCCAGTGCATGATGGGAACAGGGCAAACCAAACTACACAAGCCAATTCTTACACTGGGAAGGAAACAAGCTACCGGGGACCGGTTTCTGGCATTTCAGCCTCTTCGGCCCGGCTTGCTTGAATCCTGATGGTGCAATGAGCAAGGGACTCACATCTGAGTATACCCTTCCACGCTTAGGGTGGACAAAAATATTTACAACAAGGGGTGGTGAGGGACAGAGTCTCTGAATTAAACAGAATACTCTCACCCAGTCAAGAGATCAGGGCTAGATCCAACACCATTTTTTAGCTCACTGCACCATCCCAGTTTCAGAACCTGGCTGTATGCAAATTAGTCTGTTCCTGTCCCAGTGCATGATGGGAACAGGGCAAACCAAACTACACAAGCCAATTCTTACACTGGGAAGGAAACAAGCTACCGGGGACCGGTTTCTGGCATTTCAGCCTCTTCGGCCCGGCTTGCTTGAATCCTGATGGTGCAATGAGCAAGGGACTCACATCTGAGTATACCCTTCCACGCTTAGGGTGGACAAAAATATTTACAACAAGGGGTGGTGAGGGACAGAGTCTCTGAATTAAACAGAATACTCTCACCCAGTCAAGAGATCAGGGCTAGATCCAACACCGTTTTTTAGCTCACTGCACCATCCCAGTTTCAGAACCTGGCTGTATGCAAATTAGTCTGTTCCTGTCCCAGTGCATGATGGGAACAGGGCAAACCAAACTACACAAGCCAATTCTTACACTGGGAAGGAAACAAGCTACCGGGGACCGGTTTCTGGCATTTCAGCCTCTTCGGCCCGGCTTGCTTGAATCCTGATGGTGCAATGAGCAAGGGACTCACATCTGAGTATACCCTTCCACGCTTAGGGTGGACAAAAATATTTACAACAAGAGGTGGTGAGGGACAGAGTCTCTGAATTAAACAGAATACTCTCACCCAGTCAAGAGATCAGGGCTAGATCCAACACCGTTTTTTAGCTCACTGCACCATCCCAGTTTCAGAACCTGGCTGTATGCAAATTAGTCTGTTCCTGTCCCAGTGCATGATGGGAACAGGGCAAACCAAACTACACAAGCCAATTCTTACACTGGGAAGGAAACAAGCTACCGGGGACCGGTTTCTGGCATTTCAGCCTCTTCGGCCCGGCTTGCTTGAATCCTGATGGTGCAATGAGCAAGGGACTCACATCTGAGTATACCCTTCCACGCTTAGGGTGGACAAAAATATTTACAACAAGGGGTGGTGAGGGACAGAGTCTCTGAATTAAACAGAATACTCTCACCCAGTCAAGAGATCAGGGCTAGATCCAACACCGTTTTTTAGCTCACTGCACCATCCCAGTTTCAGAACCTGGCTGTATGCAAATTAGTCTGTTCCTGTCCCAGTGCATGATGGGAACAGGGCAAACCAAACTACACAAGCCAATTCTTACACTGGGAAGGAAACAAGCTACCGGGGACCGGTTTCTGGCATTTCAGCCTCTTCGGCCCGGCTTGCTTGAATCCTGATGGTGCAATGAGCAAGGGACTCACATCTGAGTATACCCTTCCACGCTTA
Organism: Lissotriton vulgaris; assembly: GCF_964263255.1. Lineage (NCBI taxonomy): Eukaryota > Metazoa > Chordata > Amphibia > Caudata > Salamandridae > Lissotriton > Lissotriton vulgaris. The sequence continues at coordinate 1,239,273,140 of NC_141695.1, forward strand.
GGGTGGACAAAAATATTTACAACAAGGGGTGGTGAGGGACAGAGTCTCTGAATTAAACAGAATACTCTCACCCAGTCAAGAGATCAGGGCTAGATCCAACACCGTTTTTTAGCTCACTGCACCATCCCAGTTTCAGAACCTGGCTGTATGCAAATTAGTCTGTTCCTGTCCCAGTGCATGATGGGAACAGGGCAAACCAAACTACACAAGCCAATTCTTACACTGGGAAGGAAACAAGCTACCGGGGACCGGTTTCTGGCATTTCAGCCTCTTCGGCCCGGCTTGCTTGAATCCTGATGGTGCAATGAGCAAGGGACTCACATCTGAGTATACCCTTCCACGCTTAGGGTGGACAAAAATATTTACAACAAGGGGTGGTGAGGGACAGAGTCTCTGAATTAAACAGAATACTCTCACCCAGTCAAGAGATCAGGGCTAGATCCAACACCGTTTTTTAGCTCACTGCACCATCCCAGTTTCAGAACCTGGCTGTATGCAAATTAGTCTGTTCCTGTCCCAGTGCATGATGGGAACAGGGCAAACCAAACTACACAAGCCAATTCTTACACTGGGAAGGAAACAAGCTACCGGGGACCGGTTTCTGGCATTTCAGCCTCTTCGGCCCGGCTTGCTTGAATCCTGATGGTGCAATGAGCAAGGGACTCACATCTGAGTATACCCTTCCACGCTTAGGGTGGACAAAAATATTTACAACAAGGGGTGGTGAGGGACAGAGTCTCTGAATTAAACAGAATACTCTCACCCAGTCAAGAGATCAGGGCTAGATCCAACACCGTTTTTTAGCTCACTGCACCATCCCAGTTTCAGAACCTGGCTGTATGCAAATTAGTCTGTTCCTGTCCCAGTGCATGATGGGAACAGGGCAAACCAAACTACACAAGCCAATTCTTACACTGGGAAGGAAACAAGCTACCGGGGACCGGTTTCTGGCATTTCAGCCTCTTCGGCCCGGCTTGCTTGAATCCTGATGGTGCAATGAGCAAGGGACTCACATCTGAGTATACCCTTCCACGCTTAGGGTGGACAAAAATATTTACAACAAGGGGTGGTGAGGGACAGAGTCTCTGAATTAAACAGAATACTCTCACCCAGTCAAGAGATCAGGGCTAGATCCAACACCGTTTTTTAGCTCACTGCACCATCCCAGTTTCAGAACCTGGCTGTATGCAAATTAGTCTGTTCCTGTCCCAGTGCATGATGGGAACAGGGCAAACCAAACTACACAAGCCAATTCTTACACTGGGAAGGAAACAAGCTACCGGGGATGTTGAAGGCGCTCATTTTGATCCCATGTATCGCAGGTGCGAGGCGGATCGCCTGAGCCAAGGGTTCCATGTATAAGGCGAATAGTAAAGGTGACAGTGGGCACCCTTGTCTCGTGCCTCGTTCTATGGGGAAACGTGGCGAGGAGCATCCATTGACGTGGACCGTCGCTGAGGGCAGTGAATAACAGTTCAAGACCCAGGTGCGGAATCGGTCCCCCAACCCCGCCTTCACGAGAACCTGTTCCAGGTACGGCCAATGGACACGATCGAACGCCTTTTCTGCGTCGATAGCGAGTAGCATGTATTCCCCCTCCGTGCGTGTGGCTTTCTCGATAAGGTGGAGCGCTCTCTTTGTATTGTCCACCGTTTGCCGCTCCGAGATGAACCCAGCCTGGTCTGGAACTATCAGTCTCGGCATCAATGGGGCCAGACGTGCAGCCAATATGCTCGTGTAGAGCTTCAGGTCAATATTGAGCAGGGATATGGGCCGATAGGCCACACAGCTGGATGGATCCTTACCTGGCTTAGGGAATACCGATATGGAGGCATCCAGGAGATCCTCCGTGATCATCCCCCGGTTCCGAAAAGGAATTAAAGAGGGCGGTCAAGAGCGGTGCCACCTGGGTACAAAAGGTCTTATAAAAAATAGCTGTGAAACCGTCAGGTCTCTGATGCATTCTCTCCAGCTCCCTGACCTTCTGCGTCAGCTCATCTCGTTTCTCTACTCGCGCCTTATTTTCAGCCGAGGATAATGCAATAAACACCCCTCTAAGTACCGCCTTCAGGGCTGCCCAGTGAGTCGCAGGGGAGGTGTCGGAGGTGGCGTTGTGTAACAGATATTCCTCGATAGCGTGTGTGATTTGCTCGGGCGTTCCCTTGTGCTGCAAAAGTGTGTCTCTAAGCCGCCAGCATCTAGAGGGGCGCTGCGCCGGAGGAAAAAGAAAGGTCACTGTGATGGGTGCGTGATCAGAAAGAGTAGCGACTCCTATATCTGTGTTGGACGTCAGGGCCTGGAGGGAAGTGGATGCCAGAAAATAGTCCAGTCTGGCGTATGTTCGGTGCACGCTGGAGAAGTATGAGTACGATCTAGAAGTAGGGTGGAGGCTTCGCCAGAGGTCAACCATACCCAATTCCTCCAATCGCCTGCGGCCCCCCTCTGACAAAGTCCCAGTCGTGGTGAAGCGCTGCGCTGATCTATCTAACGAGCCTAGCACCAAATTAAGGTCACCCCCTAAAAGGACATGTCTGTCTTCCGATGCGGCCACTACGCTGAGCCCGCTCTGGAGAAATGCCTCCTGACCCTCGTTGGGGGCGTAGATCGAACAGACTGTAAAGTTCAGCCCTCCCAGTGAAAAGTGGTATGACAGTAACCTTCCCTTTATCTCAGCACCTTTACGCAAGACTTTGCCACGGAACCCTCTGAGCTACAAGGATCGCCACCCCCGCTTTTTTAGTCTGGCCGGAGGAAAAAAACTGCTGTGGAAAACTGCGCGCTTTCATCCTAGAACAGTCTTTGGGCAGAAGGTGTGTCTCCTGCAAGAGACATATGTCAGCCTGCGCGTGTTCCAGGCTGGACAATACTGCCCGCCGTTTGATTGGGTTATTTAGCCCCCTTACATTCAGGGAGAGTATACGCACCCCTCGTGTGGGCCATAGATCTGATTCAGTCCCTCCCGCCCTATGTACCGTGTGTCCATCCACGGGGTTATTTCTAGGCGCCTGCGGTGAACCCATCCCGTAGTGGTATGTGTCTGCGCCTGTAAAGGAAGTCTCGTGCCCCGAAATTGTGGCGAATCCCCCAGGACCTGGAACCCCACCCTACCCCACTCCCCGAACAAGCCATGATAAAGATGCGTTCCCCAATACGTGCTTCGTCTCCCTTCCCCATCCCCCCACAACCCAACCCAACCCCCCTCCCGCAAACACCCCAAAACCAGTAACCATGAATGAAAAAAGTCAAAAGGTCCACCATTGTCCTTCATCTCTCGCAGATGACCGGTCAAATTGTACCTCGGGGAAAACGGGTCCGGTCTCACCCCTAACTCCCCCTTCGTCGACCCTCAAAAGGGCGTAAAAGACCCCCAGTGTCGGCCATAGTATTAGCCTCAGCCTCCTGGCTGTTGTGACGACTCAGCGGATACCGCCTCCACTGCTGCCCGACGACCGCTCTCAATCTCCGTCTTCGGTGGCTTCCTAATGCGCCTCCTATTCCTCTGCTGGCGCCATTGTGACGTTGATTCCCCCTTCCCGGACTGGGAGGGCGGCTGCTCTCGATCCCCAGCAGTTGACAAGCTTCTTTTAGGGAGCGGAATTGATGGAGCTTATTGTCCAGTTTGAAGATAATCTGGAAGGGATGCCCCCAGCTGTAAGGTATAGCCTGCTGCTGAAGATAAGATGTCACTGGCTTGAAGCAGCGGCGCTTTTGGAGCGTGAGTGCTGACAGGTCCTGGTACAATGTCGGGGAGTGCCCTTGAAATGAAATGGGGTGCTTCTGTCTAGCTTTTTGGAGGATGTCTTCCTTAGTGCGAAAGTCTTGCACATAGACTAGAATATCTGCGGGAAAAGATGATCCAGAACGTTGCGGTCCAACCCTATGTGCCCTGTCAATCGTAAGGGCGGCATCCTCCGGCCGCTCCAGGATGTGGTTGAAGAGCCCCCTGGTGAATTTGAAGAGGTCCTTGTCCACCTCCGAATGCGCCACTCCCCGAATGCGCACGTTGTGTCTCCTGGAGCGATTTTCGAGATCCTCCAGATGCATTTGTAAGTCTACCTGCTGATCGTGGAGGCGTATGATCTCTTGCTGCAGCGCCTCCGTCTCAACGTCCCTGGCGTCCTGCTTCGCCTCCACATCCGCCACACGCTTCCCCACGCCGTCCAGATCTCGCCGGACAGCACGTATCTCTTCGGCAAACTCCTTCTTAAGCGTGTGAATGTCCTCTCGGAGTGTCGTGAAGAGGGACTCAAGGAAGGCCTTAGTGATGGGTTCTGCCCCCTCCCCATCTTGTTTCACACTGGTAGCCGAGACTTCCTTAGCCGCCTTGGGCGAGCGCGTCTTCGTAAATAAGTCCTTCACTGTCCGGTCTTTGCGGACTTTCGAGCTTTGCGCCATGATGCGGTGGGCGAGGGCGCTTCCGCCTCCGAGTCCGGGCCGAGCTCTAGAGGGCCGCGATGCTCCGCTGGCTGCAGGCCCACGTGGCAGGGCACTCTGCGCCGCGCCGCAAAATGGCGCCCTGCTACTCCCCAATGCCAAAGGGCAACTTCGATGTGCTCCGCTACGCGGCCTCTTTGGGCCAGAGATAACTGTCAGCTCAAGGGGCCCCGAAGACCATCCGGGCGGGGCCCCCACCTCGCCCTCCAGGCACCCGCTGGGCCCCCTGGGCCGGTCGCAGCACAGTGAGGCCTCCGCGGCGACCGCGGCGCCCCTCGTCCTCCTCCCCGGGCTGCCCGTTCCTAGGCCGCGTCTGATCAGGGCACTCTAGTCCTAGGGGGCCCCTTTGTGTGTGTGCTGCAGCAGATGGTTACCGGGAGCCCAGCAGTGTCCAAGTCCCGACAATCTCCTTAGTGCCGGCCCGCTCCACTACCAGGCCTCGAGACCTCCACTCCACAGTCCCAGCCGGGCCTCTGGACGCGGCGCGGCCTACCCCCACAGTGCGCTTCAGATGGGGCGCGAGGTGCAGCGCTGCCTCGCTGCTCCGTACCAACGGCGGGCCCGCAGAAGCGTCAGGGCTATGGGTGTCCCGGCGCCTCGCACCGGGGGGTGCGGGCCGGGCCCGCCGGAGGCTTACCGTAATGTCCGCGGTAGGCCCAATCCCCGGCCTCTCTCGCTGCACCTCTGCCGCCGCCAGACTGCGATGCCGCACACGCCGGCCTCGTCGATCCGCAACTCCCGGCCCTGGTCGCTCTGAGGCTCCGGACGTCTCCCAGCGGGTTCCCCCGGGGTCGAGGGCAGCCAGTGCACCGATGGGGCAAGCGAAGAAGGGGCTCCCCGGAGCGGGAGCCCGCGCTATCAACGGCCGACGGAGGGAGCTCCGGGAGACGCGTCCGACTACGCCGCCATCTTGGCCACGCCCCCCCGCAACCAAATATTAAAGATAGAGATTAGGAACTGTGAACCCGTCCCAATCATAAGGAAGCGTAAGTGTGTCCCAGGCTACCCGCAGCCGGTGGCCAGCCCATACCAGTCCCAGCAGCAGATGACGGAGCTGGAAAAAGAATGCGTTCATCAGAGAGATGGGGATGTTTACAAATGAATAAAGAAAACAAGGGAGGATATTCATCTTGATAAGGGCGATGACCTCAGCCATGGAAAAGAGGGAGGCAGATCCAGCGGTCTACTTGAGTGGCAAGTTTGTCCATGGCGGGGCCTTAGTTAAGGCGGATGACCTGATCTCTGCGTCTGTGGAGTGTAATCCCTAAGTATTTAGTGGTGTCCGCAGCCCAGCGGAGGGAATGCCCGCATGTAGGGAGTGTCGTACAGCCCATCAGTGGGAATAGTTCAGATTTTCCCAATTGATCCGCAGGCCAGACATATCTCAAAATCAGGAGATTTCTTCTACTATAGGAGTTAAATTCTCAGAGGAGTGTCTGATGAACAGTGAGATGTCAACAGCGAACATAGACATTAGAAGAGGGCTGTGTCGAAACCGCAGGCTGCTATGTAAGTATTTTTCCTGAAGAGGTCGGATCAGGGGATCCATCGCTATGATAAATAATAATGGTGAGAGCGGGCACCCCTGTCTGGTGCCTTGGGAAATAGGGTAAGGGTCAGAAAGGGTGCCGTTCCTGCAGACAGGTTGTGGGTGAGGAATGAAGGAGTGCGACCAGTGCGTTAAAGTCATTGGGAATGCCGAGCTTCCAGAGCATTGTGTGTAGAAAAGGCCACTCGAGTGAGTCAAACTTCTTTTTGGCGTCTAAGAGGGCAACTGCTGCAGGTGTCGTGGGAGACACTCTGTTAAGAACTGAAAATACAGTTCTAAGGGTAAGCGCGGTTGATCTGTGGGCAATAAACCGTCTGAATTGGCGAGAGGATCTGATCTAGATGCAGCGATAGCCTGTTTGCCAATGCTTTTGCCAGAATCATACTGTCGTAGTTAAGGAGTAATAGGGGCCTATAGAAGGCACATCTGGTAGGGTCCTTTCCAGGTTTCAAGAGTAGTGTAACTGCTGCTTCATGCATTGTTCGGGAGGAGTACTCCCTTATCTAAGTATTCCGAAACGCAAGTGACAATTAATCTGTGGTTTCCATGCCACTATTTGGTCTGAGGCTCTTACATTCTTTAGCATATACATTTTACAAACACTGAACTGCATTTGGTCGTTCTAATCCCGATATCTTTATACTGGCCCATATATTTACTAACTTTTGTTGCTGACCTGACACATTTTATGTTTAATATATACGTGCTGTTAATTAGATTGAACATCACCCTAAACTGCAATACCACATTCATTAAAATTATACATAACGCACTACAGAACACTTTTAGTTAGATCAAAGGTATCCCAAGATAATTGGGTTTGCTTCGGAAGATATTCATATTAGTTCATCACATACGTGGTCGAGGCAAGATGGCGCTCGCGTGAGTGGACGCGTAAGCTGACCTCTCCAGCCTCTCTGCAGGGATAGTGTAAGAGAAAGCAACCCTTGGGAGCTTGTCGGGTTGTTCCCCTCGTTACACTCAGAGAAAAGTTTAACCGGACAATCGAATTGATGCGACAGACGGTGAACTCATATTACAAACTTAAGGATTTAAGTGCGGATATAAAGCGGGAAAAAAAACTCACGGTTGCCTTACTGGTATTTGCAGCGTTCTCTCAGCGTTTTTCTCAGCGTTTTGGTAGCGAGAAGATCGAGCTCGAATGCTGGGTGTTCTGTCGGCGTTCAGCAAACTCCCGAAGCAATACCGCTGTGTTTGGTGGGTGGTCACTAGCGCAACTGCTGGCGGTCTGCGGAGTTTGAGTAGTATCGTTGTTGGGGCACGAGAAGCAGGCTTCAAGTTCACGGCCAAAGAATGGCGCCGAAAGGAACTCAAGGGAAGCGGGTTCTGGAGACACCTGGTGCAGGCATGGAAAGCGGTGCGGATGAAGGAAATAAAACTGGGAAGACAGCTGGTGCCGCAGAGAAGAGGAACGATGCTGGTAAGAGCAAGAACATGACCGATAATAAAACGATACCGGCAATATTTAATGTGGCTGAGGAGAAGCGTAAAGGCAAAGCAAACTCTGTTTCAGTATGCGCTATTCCCTTTCTGAAGGCTCGGTCTCATCATGTGATGATTTAACAGCTCAATGCTCAAGACAACTGCGTATGGCTGATGATAGTGAATGTGAAATAGAAGACTCTACGGATTTTGGTGAAGATAGCTTAGCAACAATACGAGAAAGGGGTCATTCAGTGGAAGCGGACAGAATGGAAAACATTAATTTATCATTGGCTGCGAGAAGTGGTAGAGTAGTATCACCGGCAGAGGAGGATGTTACTTTGAGTACGATTTATCAAACAATATTATCACACATGGATAAGACGGAGCAAGAAAGCTTAAGAATACAAAATTCCTGCCGTAGGTTACAAAATTCAATAAGGCGGTTGGCAAAATCACAGTCTGACTTTGGGGAAAGAGTTATTGAAGTGGAAACAAGGATTTCAAATATTGAGGATCAACTTGCCCAACAAAAGACTACCACAAAGTTGAGTGCTAACAAAGAGGACATACAATGGAAAATGGCCGGTTTTGAAAATCGCACTCGCCGCAATAATTTAAGACTTATGCAGAGCCCAGAAGGAAAAGAGGAACAAGATCCTAGAAAATTTATTGTAGAGTTATGTAAACAGGCTTTTCCTGAGATAACAAAATGGGACTTGGATAGAGAAATAGAGCGGGCACACAGATTTCCATTTAATATTCGCTTACGCCCGGTGGCAACTGATACTAGACCTAGGCCTTTTCTAGTAGTTTTTTGGCCAGGGAGGATGTGTTTATGAATACAAGGCCTAACAGTAAAAAAAAGGGGGGGCGGTTTTGAATTTTTTGCAACACCTGATTTATGTAAGTACATGATGGATATTCGATGGCAGTTACGTCAGTTGGTCACACAGATTCAGAACAAGGGAGCGCAGGCCTACATAATGAATCCTGCTAAACTTAAAGTGATTTATAAAGAAAACACCCGTTATTTTACTAACGTGGCAGTCGCTAAGGAATACTTACACATTATGTAGGACCTGTAGGGCAAAAGGGGCCATTCTGGATGTTGTATTGTAGATAAAGGTTTGTTTTCTCTTTTTATTTCTGGTGATTATATTTTTGGGGGATATTTGCATTCCTGTGGGGGTAAGGCTGGGGGCTTGGGAAGCTCCACATACAAGGACTATAAGTCCTAAAGTCTCGGTAAGAGGGGGGAGGGGGGGAGTGGGGAGGAATGAGGGCCGATCAGTGTGGTGGGGTGTGAAAGTGGGAGGTAGCATGGTGGGGGTAAAACGGGGTAAAAACTTCGGGGGGGACAATTTACAGCACAAGAAAGAAAATACGCTCAAGTTAAAGATAATGCGCATAAGGAGTTCTGAGAGAATAAGTTACTGTTGCACTCCAGCTTGGATTGTTATGAGAAATCTTAATGGCCCGTAGCATTAAATTAAGCTCCTTAAATGTGTCTGGTCTCAATAATTTGAAGAAAAGACGTAGGGTTGCTTCGGAAATTCGTCATATTCAACCAGATATTCTATGTCTTCAGGAGACACATTTATCATGGAGCAATCGTTCTCTAGTTGGAGATCTAGGATACTCGTTAATATGTGCATCACAACAGACTTCTATGACTCGGGGGTGATGATATTATCAAAGCCTCGATTATGTACAACAGTACGAAGCCTAAAGGATAAATGGGGAAGATGGGCTATTGCAGAGGTAAAGATTAATTCTTTCCGCATAACGTTATGTTCAATTTACGGGTCAAACTTAGACGAACCTGAGGTGCTAGAAAACTTGAATATAGAACCAGCAAATTGGGAAATACCATTGATAATATGTGGTGATATGAACATTAACTTAAATAACACAGAGCTTGCAGGAGGATCTAATAATGACAAAGGACGTAAACCCTGTGTGTTCAAATCTTTACGTAATTTGATAACAGACCATGGCTTAGTAGACACTTGGAGTAACATGAATCCCGATTTACCAGGGTATACCTATTACTCGTTTCCACATAGGAAAACGGCACGTTTAGATTATTTTTTTGCTCCATTATCGATATTAATGGACGCTCAGGTTGAATTATTTCCTAAAATTACATCTGACCACGCACTAATTGTCTTAAGTATACCCGACTTGAAGATTGCCTATGAGGGGAGAACTATTACTTTTGATAGAAAACTTTGTTTAGATGGAGAGTTTCTGACGGTTATGTCAAAATGGATAAAGGAATTTTTTTACGTGAATTTGTGCTCAGCCTGTATAGACATAGTATGGGATACATGTAAAGCTTGCTTCAGAGGGGAGGTGATGAGCTTTGGTTATTATCGTCAGACAAAGTTAAGGGTGGAAATGCAAGATCTGTATACTGCTTTAGAAAAGTCAGAGGAGAATCTAATAAAGGAATTTAAAAAAACTGATAGTCAAAGGGATATAAGAGAAGCGGAGGATAATGTAGCTAGAAGTCGGGCTAAGATTTCAGGGATCTGGAGTAAAGAAAATGCAAGAAAGTATCTGGTACATAAAAGACAATTGCATGAATATGGTGAGGCAATAAGTAGATTCCTGGCTTTACAGTTAAAGATGCAATCAACATCAAGATCTATTCCTAAACTGCAGGATCAATATGGTAATGTTCAACAAGATCTAGATAAAATTCTAGATATTTTTCAGCAATTCTATACGGAATTATATACTCAACAAATAGTTGACAGAGTAGATTCAAGATTTGATTTGGGGGATTTTATACAACTAAGTGATAATGATAAGGAGTGGTTGGAAAGCCCTTTTTCTTTGGAAGAGTTAGAATTGGCGGTAAAAAGTCTGGCGAATGGTAAGGCTGCAGGACCAGATTACATTCCGGGTGAAGTTTATAAATTATTTTTTGAGCAAATAAAATATATTATGCTGGATACTTTTAGAGCGGCACAAAGAGGTAAAGCACCATTGTCATGGAATGATGCTACCATTGTGGTTTTCAGTAAAAAAGGTAAACCTTCAGAAATGCCGGGCTCATACCGTCCGATTTCTTTACTCAACTGTGACAGCAAACTATACTCAAAAGTCATAGCTAACCGCATCTCTAAAATTATCACCCCGCTAGTTTCCTTAAACCAACATGGATTTATTCCTAATAGAGGTACAGTGACACATATAAATAAAGTTATAACTCTTTTTGACATCGCTCAGGCAGAAAACCGTGCATTGGCCTTAATATTACTCGACGCTGAGAAAGCGTTTGATCGCGTAGAATGGCATTTGTTATGGGAGGTAATGCGAAGATCAGGTTTTGGAGATACATTTTTGACTGCACTTCAAGTGTTATACTCTGCCCCTAATGCTAGAATTGCAGCAATGGGCAGGAAATCATCATTGAAAAAAATCACAAGAGGGACTCGGCAAGGATGCCCGTGTTCGTCATTATTGTTTGCCTTATTTATTAATCCTTTATGAAATAGACTATCTAACACCCCATCAATTACACCATTTATAGCACAAAGCATATCACGCACAGTATTTGCTTATGCAGACGATGTTGCGGTGGTTACGGTTAACCCAGATGAGGCGCTAATAGAGATTGAGCGGTTGGCTTTTGAATTTGGTTTATTATCAGGATACAAATTAAACTCTGCAAAGACACAAGTATTATCTACCGGTAATATTCAAACTAGCGACCCTAGAGTTGTATCCGAAGTAACGTACTTTGGTATCATAATCAAGACTTCTATGAAAGATATTGTTGAAACCAATTGGGTCAGCACACTGCAACATATCAAATATTAGTTAGACAGATGGGGACGCTTGCAATTAACAATTATTGGCAGAGGGAACATCATTAAAATGAGTATTTTATCAAAAGTTCTATATCTCTTTAGAGCTATACCTCTAGAGATTCCACCACATTACATTCAACAGTTGCAATCAATATGTGCGAGATTTATTTGGGCTCCGGGAAAATCCCGTCGGGCAATGAGAGACTAATGACACTCCCAGTCGAGAGAGGTGGTCGGGCTATATCCAATTTCTTGCTATATTTTTATGTATGTTTTTTACAAAGATTGGGACTGTTACTAACTGGGGAATCGGTAGAGGATATGGCAGAGGCACCATCCATATTTTATTTATTGCGAGAGACTCCCGCTGGACGTAGCTTATTTAAAGAGCTTGAAGGTAATTATTATAAGAGAACACAATATAAGGTTCTGGAATCAGCCTATGCAGTCTGGAGGAAGGTCTCCAGAAAGATACATTTAGGGAAACTGACACATTACACACCGTTCGATGCAGAGAAAATATTACCCTCTATCTTTTTGAACCAGGCTGCTAAAGAATGGATGCAAAGGGGGGTTACGCAAATTGGGGATTTGTTTGAATCAGATGGGTCGATTGCAACTTATGAGAGCTTAACATCAAAATATCAGTGAACTAAATCATCTTTCTTTAAATACCTTCAAGTAAAGGATTTTGTAAATCGATGGCATATTTTACCTGATACTGTTCCTATAGTAGAGGCTATTCGTACACGGAAAAAATTTGGGCTTCTGTATAATATATTAATGGATCATAGACCTGATGACTTACAGAAGTTCAACGTGTATTGGCAGTTTCAGCTGGTGGAACCTGGTTTAAGTACAGAAGATGCAATTGTGATGTCCAGGGAAGCTTTTTTATCGGCTAATTTGAAGGCTCAGTTTTTTAAGACTGTGTTTAGATTATATTACACTCCAGAGCGGATGATGAAGTGGGGCTCACAATATGATGAGAAATGTTTCCGTTGTAAAAACGATAATGCTGCTAGTATTCATATATTTTTTTGCTGTACTAAATTGCACCAAATGTTGACCCATATTGAAGACTTTCTCACTATGATTACACTGACTACTGTGAAGATTTCTCCAGCACTTATGCTACTCGGAATAGGGGATAATGTGAAGAAGGGAACTGCTTTATATAAATATAGATATTTGTTATTTGTGGCTATGACTGCCGCACGCCTTTGTATTGCCTCTGACTGATTACAAGAGAAACCTCCGGCATTCGAATTTTGGAGAGCTAAATTATATAATCTTTATGAATTGGAGTGAAGTTTGTATGCTTTAAAGGGGGCAAAGAAACAGCGACTTGGTATGTTAATTTGGGGTGCAATTCATGAACATTTAGCGATGTGAAATGTTGATTGGTTAATTGGCTGTATAAATGCTCTCGAATTTAATTTAATGATTTGTTACATATATGTTTTGTATGTGCTGATGACTTGTCCCTTCGGGAGAACAATAAAAAAATTTAAAAAAAAAAAAGGAAGATATTCATATTTTAAACGCAAATGCGGAAAAAAAACAGTGCCTTTATCAATGTCCTGGAAACATATATAGTAGAGTAGCCGTAGATTTAAATTCAGTGCGTTTTTCATAAGAGAAAAATCAACGCCAGTTTAAACTGTCAAGCCAAAGAGATGTCTTGTAGTCTTTAATTTGAGCTCTGGTATTCATTTCACGGATGATTTACCATCATTGGAGTTGAATAAAAATAAATAAATCTAAAAGTTGTCCTCAGTTAACAATATGTACATCTTTATCTTTCGTCAGACAACCTCAGGCGTCCAATCATGGGTGTGTGGTCTAAAAAGACTTTGGATAGCTACCGGCCATGTTAATGGAGGCTCTGGGAGCTACCTACAGTGATCAGTGAGATGTCCCGGCTACTAACTTGATGCTCAGTTGCAAATTTTTTAGTGTCTTTTCTACCCATGGAAAAATGCATGCAAAGTGTTACGATGAATTTGAACAATATTGGCATAGTTTATTAAAGAGAACAGGGATTGCTGTCCTTTGGTCAGTACTGATCATTGTGAAACAGCCGGAGAGAGGATGTGGCATAACACCCAGAGTTGCACACTTTGGAGCTGAGGAAACAGGTTCGAATCTCGGCATCGGCTCAACATCCTGTGATTCCGGGAAAATCACTTAATCTCCCCATGGCTACAAAGAAATGAATGTATCCTTGAGTAATGTAACTGGTGCTCATGTAAAGCACTCCAATCCCTTCGGGTGAGTTAACGCTATAAAAAAACTGACAGTGAAAGAACAGGAAGTGAGAGAGCAACTTAAAGGGATTGTGAGGGGCAAAAAGAAATAACGAGGTGGCATGAGCAGGAAGCAAAGAACTGTGCGAGTAAAAACAGTAGGCTCATGAAAAGCGCTCTTAAAGTAATACCATTTGTTGTATGTTTAGCAGTAGTTGGTTACTGCTCTCGGGGAGTGCTAAAGATGGGAAGAGGCATGACACATGCATGCCATGGGCAAATCAGGGGAATAATAATGGAGAGACGAAGGAGCCAGCAAATGGCAAGCCTATGGGCGGGCTGAAGCCACCAAGGTACATACAATACATCTGTGCCGTCTAGAGTGAGACCTAATAGATAAGTGAAATTGGCAATTAAAATCCAGAAGTCCAACAGTTACTCGTGTCTGTTATTAGGTCTACAATAGTGATATAAAATGAATGTAAGAGGCCGCTCTGAAACGGAGCCCGAGCTCCCTGCGCCCCCAGGGGCCAGAGCAGCGTCGAAGGCTCCTCTCCACACCAGGGATTTATGGTTCTCCCGGACCTGCAGGATCACCATGCAGCCCCAGCCGAGAAAGGTGAGCCCTGGCCGCGCTCCCCGGCCGCCCCACGTCTGCAGCATCCCCCGCAATTCTGGGCCAGCAGAAAGGGCCCATGCCGAGCAGCCCTCAGGGCACACACACCCCTCCCCAAAACAAAATAGCGGGCCGGGAAAACAATAGGTGCAGGCAGCAGCCCTGCAGCCACATTCGAATGAAAGAAACTACGCTACGGACTCCCTCCCTTGGTGCTGTGACTGCGTCCCCCTTCCGATCCCACTTAATGAAACTCTGCTCTTCTGTTTTTTTTTTTGGTTTTTTTTTGGGTCTTGACCTGAGAAAATCTACTATGTGTTTATATGTATATAGAGATAACTCTAATAACTATTATATGCAGTAGACCTTTGTACTCTCTACCATTCCTATGTGACTCTTAGAGTATATCCATTTGTATCTCTTCCTTGAGTGACTTTTACTATTTGTACATTTGCAATTTTTCTTTCTGTTTGTATCTCTTCCTTGTGTGACTTTACATCTTGTACATTTGCATTTTTTTCTGTTTGTATCTTTTATGTAACACATGTAATCCTAAATCCTTATGTTTTGCAACTGGTTCTTATGTAAAGCGCTCTGACACCTTCGGGTAAAGTTCGCGCTATATAAAATCGCATTAAATAGAAAGAAATAAAATAAATAAAAACCTTCACGAAGATAGGTTTGATGACAATGAATGAGGTGCAATTTTAATCTAAATGTTCTGCACGTGCAGCGGACAAGCACTGTGGATGTGATCTGCTGTAGTTGGAAAGTTCCTGGGACTTTTTTTCTCCAAAAATTAATGTTTTGGCAAACATGGCTCCCTTTTTATCTTTCATGTATCCATAAAAGGGTGCCTAACTGGTGAAAATGTATTAGTATGAGAGAATCTGTGCAATTATGCTTTAGTAAGCCCCATAAAAGGATTGGGAGTGGCCCCATCACTACATGCTTTCCCTTGGGAATTTGTGAACGAGCAAAAACTAGTGAGCTTGTTGAAATTCACAAACTCCTATCAGGTCCTTGCCATTCTGAAAATGGTGAGAGAATTTGTCCAATCAATGGTTGAAGTGAATCCCATTCCCAGGTGGAAACGGGAATTGACCCCCCATTAAACTCTGTAGAAAAGTGTCCCATGAACTAAAAAAAAAGAGTAGATAACACCCTGCACACAATTCCCTTTTGGGGAAATAATTATAACTATAAATATATAAATAAATGTATACTCAGCAATGTGTCTGCAAAGCTGCAACTCATGCAGATTTGCATATGTACTACAGCTGAATTTTGTGAGCAGTGAAATCTTCATGGTGCAGAGGAGTACTTTTGCAGGTGCAGATGTATAAATCCATATATGAATTGGGACCATTTTCCTACAAACATCCTCTATTTTGTTTTCTAAAGAAGTGGGATCTCTTTTGTACCAATAGGCAAGTATGTTACAATGTTACAATGCTGTAAATTATAATATCAGAGATTGCATTGAATAAATTGCCTATACTTTAAAAATGTGCTGCAAAGTTAGCATTTTCTAGTATGTATGAGTCAGCCCTACAGTAATACATAATTACAGTGGTCTAGACTGCCCCAAACCTTCACTACAAGAAAAAGCTATTCAGATTAAAAGAAACGCTCTATGTCCCTCCGGACACGCTTAGCTCACCTCTTAGTTGCTTAGCAGAGCTCACATGTTAATCTGCAAGGCATGTTGGGGATGTAAGGAACCAAATATGCATGGAAAAAGAGTTAAGAGATAATTCGTTTAATGGGAAGACTTGGAGTCCGATGTATGAAGGCTTTTTGTGGTCGCAAAAGGCCTGAGTTGTAGAATTGGACAGTTTATGATCACAAAAATACCTTTTGCTCTGTACGAAACACCAATTGCGTTTCACAATTTGGGTTTGAGACCCAATAGCTATTTAGTATTTGGAATGGGCATGGGCGTGGGCATCCAACTACACACATGTAGTGGTAACCCATTTGAAAACTGGATGGGATCTTCAAGGGAACCATTCCCATTTGAAAATTGATTACATTTTATTTTTTTAAGAGTAGGCAGTGGTCTCATGTTACGTTAACTTTTGATTTTTTTTAAATGTCTCTCGCTTTCCTTTCATTTACATGGGTTGCATTGAAAAGAAATGTCTTTATTCAAATGAAATCAAAGATATAGTGGCCTGCTGAACTCACCAGGCAACAATCCCTAAGATTTCTATGATTCCTAGTGCGTCGCAAATTGCGACCTCCCTCATTAATATTCATGAGGTAGGTCGATTTGGGCCCCACTGGAATCTGTATTTTGCTAACTGACCAATTAGTACATGGCCAGTTTGCAAAATACTGCACTGGCTGCATAAATACTGGTCGCAAACTGGAGCCAATATTACCTGAGGTCTGATTTGTCCATAGAATAACCCATAGGGAAAAGGCTATATATTATATTACTTTAATGTACTTTAAAAAATCGTAATGCTTTTACTTTGACTAAACTCTAATGATGTTCAAAGACAGAACTGATACCATAGCTATAGGGCATATTTTAGAGTGGAATAACTGTCCACAAATAATATGGACTGATAGCATTCAGTTCAATGTAAAACTCTAAAAGACTTACCTATGTCATAGTTTGGTCAGAAATTTACTTCAACATCAATTAGTTTAGGCTCGCCTACACTTCATTATTTGTAATCTCCCTTCCTAATACCCATAAGGACCTGTGTTGGGAATAATCTGCTCACCACATATGTGAAACCTATACGACCATATGCAGTGTCAATTCAAAAATGAGTAATTATCTATATCTTGGAAAAGGCCATGATTTAGACTTCGGTGTTTGGGTTACTCAATCGTATATGGTCCGATATCCCATCCGCCTCATTACAAGTGCCATTGGATAGAAAGCGCTTGTAATACGACAAATGGGATATCTGTCAGAATTGTGATGAGGTAACCCATCTCCCGAACTCTGAATCAGGCCTTAAGTCCTTGTAAGCATCCCTCACTTGAAACAGTATTTTGCATCCCTGTAAGACTCCAATCAATCGCTTCTGCTTCTGGACGAAACACTTTCTTATGTGTAAGTTATCTTATTAGCGATCAGTACCCTTTCCTACACTGCTTGGTAGGACAAACTAATGATCAGATGTGCTAAATCCAATTTGCAAAATCAGAGGGTCTGCAAGCACTAAAAGTTATTTGCTGTATACTAAACCCATTTTAGGGGTCAGTAACATTTTACTGACTAAAACAATTGGTTTAGAAATGCATTCTGGATTGCACATTTGAAGTGGTCCAGTGTGGGCATCCATTGCAAATTGTAATTCAGTACCTCATGTATCAGACCATTGGTCAGTTACCCTTTGCCAATTTGGGGTGGTAACTGAGTTGCAAAGGGGAAATGCCCCCTTCGAACTATATCCCCTTAGGGAGCTGTAGTGGTATGCTCTAAGGAAATGTGCAGTGGTCCAGGGAACCACTGCCAATGCTCTTTGAAGTTTTTCAATATTTAAAACAATTTTTTTAAAAGGAGCTCTATTTGTTTTAAGGAAACCTGTCTGTTTTAGGAAAGGTTTTCAAATTGAAAAGAATTCACAACGATGGTGGTCTTCAGAATTTCGCATGCCACCTTCCCTGTGATAGTCGCCAATTATAGAGGGTCACAAATTGCGACCTGCCTAATTTATATTCATTAGGCAGGTCAATGTGCAACCCACTACGATCGGGTCGTTGTTCAATCCACTATGATTCCTTATTTGGGGGACTGACACATTAGCACATACATTGGTTCGCAAAATGAGATAATGTTTGCAAAACGTGGTGTGCAACTTGCGTCTGCTTTTTTTTAGCATGCTTTTTGTTCATCTGGACATATGTACCTTGCTAGTTCTATAAAATATCCTACAGTATCCAGTCATTCTTTACTCCTTCTCTCTACCTGCATGTCTTATGGTTACATTAAGAATCTGTGGATTCATTTCCCCTGGTGCAAAAATGTGTACTCCTTATGATTCACTCCAGCATAATTTACTACATGCTTCACCTCTCAACCTGCTGCTCTGGCCCAGAGATACGAAGTTGGCTCAACAACACATCATCTGACTTAAAGGATATTCAGGCACATGCATCAAGAAATGAGTTTGCGATTCCTTTTCTGCGATTTTTAAGGAATCGCAAATAAGGAATCGCAAAACGCGATGCATCATGAATTCTGCGAATAAATAAGGAATCGGTAAAAAATCGGAGAAAATATTGCGATTTCTTGTGTTTGCGAACTCGCAAATTGCGATATGGCAATTTGCGATTTTGCAATTTCCGGAGTCGCACATTAATGCATGTTGATGACATCAGAAGCAGTAAGTCTGCACTCCAAGCCTCATTTTCAGTCCTGAGGCTCAGGGAGAGGTGGAAACTGGCTCTGGGAGCAGAAGAGGAGTTGGAGAGAGAGATTGAGAACACCTGCAAACAACAGAAAATGGAACCTGCACAAACAGCAGAGGACAGCCAAAGTGGCAGGAAAAGAAAAGTGACATTTTCTGAAAAAGAAATTGAAACACTGATTGAGGGAGTAGTGCACAGCCACGATAAGCTGTTTAGAAAAGCTTCTCTGAAGGTACCAGAGCAGGAAAAAAGGAAGATATGGATCCCGATCCAGAACAGAGTCAATGCAATAGGGGTGACTCACCGCACCAATGAAGAACTAAAAAAGAGATGGTACGATCTGCGCAGTCGGGCCAAGGTGCGCATTGCAGACCGATTGAAGGAGGCACATAAAACAGGAGGGGGTACACCAACAGACATTGGAAACACTCCCATGGAGGACTTGGTGGAGTCAACAATCCAGCCTGAAGCTGTTGTTGGTGTGACGCAGCTGGACACCTCAGGAGCTGCACACACGTCTGAAGGTAAGAGGAATGCATGTTGCCATTATCCCAGTTACTGAAGTCAGAATATGAGCTCAGCACAGCATAAGCACACACTGTAAAGCATTTACTACAATTTCATTACTAAGGGAAGTGCATCATGGGAGATGAAGGCAGGGCAAACAGTTACAATGACGAACACACACATATATAAAAAACGATTTAAAATAGTGTAGCAGATGTTCCAATGAAATGAAAATTTAATATTTGTCAACTGTGACATGACCTCACAAGCATACATTAATGCAGTTTTGCACTGTTTAACCTCACAGATGCAGAACGTGGTGAGGCCGGGTATAGTGAGGTCCTGGAAATGCAGCACAGCAGAGGGTCAGAGCATGAGGACACACCAGCTCCACCAACAACACAGTCACGTGTACCACATTCCCGTAGGTTACCTGTCCCAAGACTGGTTCCCACGGCGTCAGAGGATGAGGCCAATGCAGCACCTGAGGTCAGCCTTCGACAAAGTACTAGCGTGTAGTATATGCATTCCCTCGTGCTGTGCTCAGCACGAGGGATTGCTCTCTGTTTATGTGTTCTGGCCCTCCGTTCGGTTCTAGCGCTCTGGGCAACGATAGTCAGTTGCCCGGAGTCCTGGAGTCGAGCGGCGGCTTCTATCCTGTGGGTGTTATCTTTACTGTAATTAAAGAAGCCTTTCAACCTGCAAGTCTGCCTGGAGCACGTTTATTTCATTTGGCGACAAGAGCTGGTCACGAACCTGCGAAACACCCACCAGGAAAAACTCGGTCTACTCCTCATATGCCCGTCCTCCGGCTCCTACAGAGACCCATCTGCTCTTCATGGACACCAGTTTCTTCGACATCGCGTCTTCCTGGTGAGCTCCATTCCGGCGATTTCTTTCAAGTTTCGCCGCTTTGCCTGTCTTCCCGACGGTTTCCAGCGCTCGAGCCTCAGCTGGTGAGTCACGCGACACCTAAGCGTCATCGTCTTGCGCTTCATCATTTCCTCGCGCAATTGACTCAGCAACACCAGCGTCTTACCTAATCACGCTGAAACGTCATCACTCCACGTTTGGCAACCATTTCCTGACGTTGCCTAGCTACCACTCGCTCCGCGCTGATCTTCACACCGAGTCAGTTTCTCAATGACTGACTTTGCAGCGCGACCTGTACTTCGCCTCTGTGGTGTTTATTCTTACGCTGGAGTTAAACTGGTACTGTAACATTGCTTATTTTTGACAAACTTATTTGTACTTAGTGTGCTCTTTTGTCCTTCGACAGACACACTCTACTTTCATTTTATTTGCCATTTACACGCTTAGAATTTTCTATTTATTCACATTTACAACTGTTGCATTTTTTTTTTTTTTTAACCACAACCTTAACATTTTAATTCATTTCAATGGCCTCTTCTCAACAATTTGCTCAACCCCCTCCTTTTCTTCAACTCCCTGGAAAACCTACTATTCCATGGCGTCAATGGGTTAGAGCGTTTGCCAACCATATCGTAGCCATTGATGCAGTCAAGTTCACTCCGGAGAGGAAAGTTGCCATCTTATATGGATGTTTGGGCGTTGCCGCACAACATACCTTTGAAAATCTCCCAAGATCCCCTCCTCCCTCTGGGGATGCTGGTGATAATTGGGATGAGTACAAGGAAGCCTTATCTAGACTCGCAAGACATTATGGTGAAGAACCTAATGAAATGCTTGAGAGACATAACTTCTTTAAAAGGAGACAACGAGAAGATGAGTCCATTGAAGAGTACATTGCTCAGTTAAGGATCTTGGCTTCTACTTGCGAATTTGAGTCCAATCCCGACATTTACATTCGGGATCAATTTGTTTTTGCGTGTTTTTCAAAAAAGATTCAACAACGCCTCTTGAGCTGCAAGAAGCCCACTCTTCAAGAAACCATTGACATTGCCAAGAGCATCGAAAGATCCATCACCACCTCTAATGCACTGCAAAAAGATCAAGCTCATTCTTCTTTTCACTCTCCTTCATATGACAATACCACTTCAATTAGTGTAGTTAACACTAATAGGTCTGCTAGGCCATTTCAAAAGAAACCTAATCCTAATCCTTATTGTTACAGGTGTGGTTCCAAGTCGCATATTGGCAACAATCCCTCTTGTCCTGCTTCAGGGAAAAGATGTGTTTTATGTAAAAAGTTAGGTCATTTCCAAGGTATGTGCAAGTCTGTCAAGAGATCGTCCAGACCCTCTGTAAATAGTATAGTTTGTCCTGAGCTGGATGATTGTATTGATGAATTTCAAGACATGGTTGTTTCTATTCATTGCAACTTTATTGATACCTCTAATTTGGTTAAAGGTCCTTATTGCTCTGCACTGTTTGGGAACATTGAAGTTACAGTTATGGCAGATTCTGGATCTCCGATAACCATTCTCAATGAAGCATTTTTCCTTGAAAAATGGAACAATTCCATTTCTTTGCTCAAACCTGACCTTAGTCCAAAGGCATTTAATGAATCCGATATTATTTTACTGGGCTACTTCAACTATAGGCTTGAATGTTTTGAGAGATCTATTATCACAAAAATTTACATTGCAACCAAGGGTCCCAATATAGTTGGCTGGCAAGATCTTGCAAAAATGGGCATCTTCCTCGTTCCTGGTTCGGATCAACCCATTAGGGTTGGTGAACCACCCGAAGGCTACTCCCCGGTTCCACCTTTTGTTTCTGTTTGCCTTCTTTCTGATAATCATGAGGCAGACATCAAACAAATTTTGGATACATTTCCCAATGTTTTTTCCAGTCAACCAGGTACCGTCAAAGGTTTTAAACATGAGATCAAACTCAAAGCCTCTGCACAACCCGTTGTTCACAAAGTCCTTCCTGTCCCCATCAGTGCCAGAGACGAACTCAGATCTGTTCTCACCTCCCTCAAAAAGGATGGCATCATTGCACCGTCTGATTCCTCCGAATGGGTTTCACCCATTGTTATCGTGCGCAAAAAGAACGGCGAGGTCAGGCTCTGCGCCGACCTTCGCACCCTCAATAAAAATATTTTGGTTGATTGCCACCCCCTCCCAAAAATTCATGACCTTCTTGCCAACCTTGGTGGTGCCAAATATTTTTCCCTCATTGACTTGCGCTCTGCATACCATCAGGTACCCCTTACTGAATCTTCCCAAGATCTCACCACATTTGTTACCCCTTTTGGTGTTTTTAAATATTTGAAACTTCCATTCGGACTTGCTAGCGCAGCTAGTGTTTTCCAAAAAATCATGGATCACCTTTTCGAGTCTGTTCCTGGAGTTCAGGCTTATCAGGATGATATCTTGGTTTTCTCTCCTGATTGGAATTCCCATTTATCCCATCTTTCCTCTGTGTTGCGCAAGCTTAATGAAGCTGGAATGACTGTCAGGGCCGACAAATGTAAATTTGGCTCCCAGTCCCTGGATTACTTGGGTCACACTTTGACTCCCGAAGGAATAAAACCCAAGTCCTCCCTCATTGAGGCAATTTCTCAAGCGTCTCCTCCCAAAGACAAGGATGCCCTCCGCTCCTTTCTGGGTTTAGCGGAGTATTACGCCCGTTTTGTAAAAGGCTATGCCCAAATTGTTGAACCCCTCCGCTCTTTGCTTCGCAAAGGTTCCAAATTTGCTTGGACCGAAGACATTAACTCATCTTTTTCACATGTCAAGGACATGATTATTGGTGCCCCTGCTTTGCACCCCTTTCAGGACTCTGCCAAGTGTTTCATCATGGTTGACGCCAGCTTGACTGGTTTGGGTGCTGTCCTTGGCCAGTGGGTTTCTGGTAGGGAACACACTGTTGCCTTTTCTTCCAGAACACTCAAAGCTTCTGAAACCCACTATAGCACCATCGAGCGTGAGTCATTGGCTTGTGTTTGGGCTATTGAAAAATTTAAGAACTACATTTGGGGTAGAGAATTTGATTTGTTCACTGATCACAAGCCTCTCACTCAACTCCTCAATGGTGATGGCCTAGGTAAAGCCTCTTCAAGGCTTGTGAGACTTTTGTCAAAATTACATGAATTTCATTTCAATATTAAGCACATTTCAGGTGGCAAAAATGTTCGTGCCGACTGTTTATCTCGCATGTCACTCAACTCTGATTCAGATTTTCAAGATTTTGGTGATGTTGAGTGTGTTGTCGCCACCCTTGATGCCACCAAATCATGCCCTTTTATTACAGAGGATTCTTGGTCAAAAGCTTATGAAAATGATCAGAATCTCAAGTTGGTTGCACAATACATTTCTCAGGGCTGGCCTGAGAGTAGAAATTTGTCAAATGAACTTAAGGCATTTTCCATGGTTTCTTCTGAACTCTCTCTTGTTGACAACCTAATTATGAGGCATGATGTTTTTGTTCCGCCTTCGGATGTCAGACCTGATATCATAAGATTTGCACATCAGGGACATCTCGGCATTACTAAAACATCTCAACTCATCAAAATACATTATTGGTGGCCCTCTATTGAGTCCCAGGTGAAATTTTACATTGATTCCTGCAATGAATGTTTGCTCTCTGATAAGAAATGGAAACTCATTGGTACACCTCTCCATCCTGTTCCCTTTCCACTCAAACCCTGGGAAAAGGTTGGATTGGATTTTTCTGGCCCCTTTGACGTCCTTCCCCATGACATGAAATATGTCATTCTCCTCATTGATTATCATTCCAAATGGTTGTACCACATGTTTTGTGATTCCCCTTCTTCTGCCAATGCGATCAAATTCTTGCGCAATCTCTTCGTCATCGAAGGTTGTCCCTCAGTGGTGGTCACCGATAATGGTTCCCATTTTCTATCTGAGAAATTTGACTCATTTTTATTGGAGCATGATGTTGTTCATTTCAAGGTTGCTCTCTATTCGCCCACCTCGAATGGCTTAGTTGAGCGGGCCAATAGACTGCTTAAAGATGCTGTCCAAACAGCCATTTCCTAGCACAACGATGTTAGGACCTTCGTTGAGGAGAAATTTTGGTCATATAACATTTCTCCCCATTGTACCACTGGTGTTTCCCCCTTTTCTTTATTAAGAAGTAGGAATGTACATACCAAATTGTGTCCCACATGGTTGTCTACGAAAAACGTAAAGGCCCTTCCACCTTCTGATGTCTCTCTTGCTGAAAAAGTTTCTCAGAAACAATCCCTTATGAAAACCAGACATGATTCAGGTAAAATTTTCACTTCTGTTGTCCTTAAAGTTGGGGATTGGGTCCTCATTAAAAATCCTAGAAAGGTTGCCAAAGGACTCTCTAAATTTTCCACACCTGTTCAGGTTACTGCTGTCAGTAAGGCCTCCGCCTTACTTGGCAGCAGAGGGTGGTGGAACAAAAGGGCTCTGGTTATCCTTTCTGACTCACAAGCCCGTTCCTTGTTGCGTTTGTCCAAACAGCAGTTTGACCAATGTGACTGGTCTTTTTGGTTAAATCCTGCATCTTCTTCTGCTTCTTCTCCTCCTTCGGATGCTTCTGTTTCTGCAACAGATTCTCCTTCTTCCTCTTCAGGTCTCTCCTCTTCTTTTCCATCTTCCTCTTCCCCTTCCATTCTCTCTGAGACTGTTGAGGAGGTTTCACTCCAAGCTTCCGCCCCATCTGTTCGATGTAGGAGGCTTCCTGTCAGGTTCAATGATTATGTTTTAAGTTGAAACTTATTTTCATGTCTCAGTTTTAAAATTTTGTTCATGCCCTAACTCATGCCTTCCTTCCTTCCTCATTTTGTTCGAAATGTTGTGGAGAGGGAGAAGTTGTAGTATATGCATTCCCTCGTGCTGTGCTCAGCACGAGGGATTGCTCTCTGTTTATGTGTTCTGGCCCTCCGTTCGGTTCTAGCGCTCTGGGCAACGATAGTCAGTTGCCCGGAGTCCTGGAGTCGAGCGGCGGCTTCTATCCTGTGGGTGTTATCTTTACTGTAATTAAAGAAGCCTTTCAACCTGCAAGTCTGCCTGGAGCACGTTTATTTCATAGCGCCACAACTACACCAACACAGATCCGTAGAGGCAATCGCAGAGTGCAACAGAGAAGACACAGAGCACGCAGACCACAGCAGGTGGAGCAGACAAATCAGGTCTGGGGTGGCCTGGAGGGACAGATGCTCTGTTCACATCGCCTGCAGAGCAAGAACATTCGATTAGTCAGGGAGGAAATTGCAAAGATGGCAGGCAACATAGCAGTACTGTCCAGTAATGTGCAGGAACTGACAAAGGTCATGCAGGAGGGGCATGCATCACACAATAGACAACATTGGCAACTCATGCAGCAGCTCAAACTGCAAGTAAAGTCAAACAATAGGCTGGCCACTGCAACAGCACTGCTGGCACGTAGATCTGTGACCATGCAGACCCAAATGTGTCATTGGAGCGGAGATGTTGCCAAAGCACTAGACCAAGTAACAAATGCGGTTGAGATGATGAATGCATCCACTAGTGGAGGCAACATGTCTGCACAGGAAGATAGTAGTGAGTGTGCCTCGAGCATGGGCAGTACAACAATGCCAGTTCCCAGTGCAGTGAGATGCAATACACGCAGTGCCACCCCCTCCACTCCCAACGTAAGGCAAGAAGATGCTGCAGCTGACAGGCGTCAGGGTGTTCGTGGGAGAAAGCGCTAGGCTCCCATGTACAATGTTTACCTGAGATGGTGACGTAACCATTGTTACAATGTGACCTCATTACTGACTTTCAAGTAATTGTTTTTTTCAATTTGTACATATTTATTTGCAAGACTATTGTGCCACTACTCACTTTGGAAGTGTGCTTCAATTCCCTGGTCACCATTTGTTTACATAAAGCTTACTTTTCATTTCATGTACTGTGTTTGTGTCATCATTACTCACCTTAGAAGTAATTCTGTGTAATCTCCAATCTGCACCTTCGCCTTTCTGCTGCGCCTGATCCTTGTAGGGCAGGGTGGTGTTGCACTTACTGGTTCCCATCCTCCGAGTCACTGTCAGACAGCTCCATTTCCAAACCTCCCTTTGTCGCAATGTTGTGCAGCATGGCACATGCTGCTACTATCTTGCAGCATTGTTCAGGGTTGTATTTCATTGCTCCACCGGTCTTATGAAGGCGTCTAAATCGGCTCTTTAGCAGCCCAAATGTTCGCTCTATGACGTTCCTTGTTGAGATATGTGCTGCATTGTATCTCCTTTGGGCGGCAGTCGTAGGATTGAGATAAGGTGTCATCAGGTAATTCCACAAGGCGTATGCGCTGTCACCTACATGTGAGGGAGCAAAGGCTGTCAGTGGTTGTTTGACATTGACATTTGTACAATGAATGGATTACTGTATTGCACATATTTACTTAGCAAATGTCCCTCTCCAAATTCTCCCCTTGCAAGACGGGTGTGAATGTCACTTTGCCTGAAGATATATGAATCATGTGCACTGCCGGGAAATTGCGCAACAATGTCCGTTATGATGTTTTTGGCATTACACACAACCTGAATATTGAGGGAAGGATAACATTTGCTATTCCTATACAAATATTCCTGAGCTGCAGGGGGACAAATTGTCACATGGGTACAATCAATACAACCCAGGACTTGGGGGAAGCCTGCAATTTGGTATAACTCCTGCTTGGTCTTAGCAATATCATGTGCTGTGGTAGGGAAACTTATATGTGAATGTATCCGGACCATCATGGCATCAAGGAACGCTTTGAATATTCGTGACAATGCGCTTTGCGACACACCTCCTGCAATTATACCGTGAAAACTGCCTGACGCCAGTAGATGTAGGCAACATAAAATCTGTACATGCGTTGGGATTGCATTGGTCCTATGAGTCTGTCGTTGCTGGATGGGGTCCAATTCATTGATGAGATCATGTATCATTTGTGCATTCAGCCTATACTTATCGTATATCTCGTCCTCCTGCTGTCCTAGCAAAGTTATGCGGACTCTGAAGATGCGCTCATTGATTGGACTCGCTCTCTGTTGAGCAGCTTGCAGCCTCATCCTCCTCGCCATCAGGTACAGCCCTGCCATTTTGACTTCTCGGAGCTCATTGTGGGTGCGTTTAAATCAGTTTCTGTTGATTTGCAGCTGTTTCAGATTTGCACTCATGATTACCACCTGGTTGTGTCCCTTCTTAATTTGCTATAGCAATTTTGCGATTTCTATGGAAATCGCTATTTGTGATTTTTTATGCATTTCAATTGCGATTCTTTATTTGCGATTCTGTATTTGAGAATCGCAAATAAGGAATCGCAAATATTTTCTCAGAATTAATTTGTGATTCCTTATTTTTGAAAAAATACAGATTCTCGCAAAAATAAGGTTGATGCATTGGAACACTGTTATTTGCGATCGCAAATGCATTTTTCTACCGATTTGCACGTTTTCCAATTTCTTAATCGCTTGATGCATGTGCCTGTTACTTCCTGCTGTAGAACTCCTCTGAGCTGGCAGACTCCAACCTCACATGTTTACTTCACTCTACCAAGTGTCACCCTTTCTCTTTCATATCCCACGGTGGTACTGGCTCATCTACGCTCTTGCTGGTACTCTAACATTCTGCATTAGAGAGACGCATAAACACTTACTTTCAAGTGCAACTGGTTAAACCATGCAACGCCCCGGCTGCAAGATGCTTCACAGCACCCACCTTGGCAGACGCTGCAGAGGCATCACCATCATCCACAAGGACACCCTCCAATGAACGGCCACGGTGGACCATAGTACTCCGATCATGGAGCACCCCAACTTTCAGATCAGAATAGACTCTGCAACTACCATCAGAGGAATCCTCGCCTACAGACCCCTGGGCTCCGTGCAAGTTTCCACAACACCATCCTGGACTTCATTGCCCCCCCGGCGACCAACTCCTGGGAGACCTGAACTTCCACCTCGAAGATCCCAGCAACACAAACTCTGCCATTCTCCTGGAGAACAAGCAACATTGACCTCTCGCAGCTGGTCACCACCCCATGCACATCACAAGACACACACTGGGCCCGATCTTCTCCTCCAGTGACAGGGTCATGGTCTCCCATACAAATGAGGTATCCTGGACAGACCAAAACATCACCCACTTCACCATTGCCTGCTCTCTAGAGCCCCCGCCCAATCTGCCCACCCAGCCTCGTCGAAACTGGAGCAGAGTAACAGAGCCCCTCTAGAGCTCTGCCCTCATAGAAACCAAGCTCAACGCAATGTCCAGAGCTTTTCAAATTGGATCTCCACCATTGCTGACTCCATCGCCCCCATGAGGAACACCAACAGTAGCAGACACATCAAGCACGCCAGCTGCTTCACTCCAGAACGCCTGACCCTCAAACCTGGCTGCAAGAGACTAGAAAGACAATGGCGCTCCAACAAGAACCCTACCGACCTCAGCACCTTCTGCTCCACCTTCAACAAATACCACCACCATCTCAGGGAGGCCAAGAAGGACGCCCTCACCAACCACATCAATGCAAGTGCGAACCATGCCATGGAACTCATCAGCGTTGTCAGCAAGTTCTCCTCTCCAGCCATGACCGAGAACACAAGCCACCCCTCCCATGCCCTCAGCAAGAGCCTGGCAGACCACTTCCACCAGAAGATTAGAGACATCTACTGCAACTTCAACCCACAACCCACTGACCTCATCCAGTTCTGCACACCTACCAACACTACTCTTAGCAAAAGCCTCACCGACTGTAAACAGCTCGCAATCCAAGAAACGACCACCATCATGATTCAATCCACTCCAGAACTCCCACGGACCCCTGTCCTCACCATAACTACAACCCAGGAAGGAAAAAAATCAGCAGCAGCCTCACAGAGAACCTCAACTCTTCCATCATCATGGCCACCGTCTCCGATGCATGGAAGCAGGTGGAAGTCAAGCTACTCCTGAAGAAAACTTCAGCTGACCCCAACAAGGTCAAGAATTACTGCCCATTTTGCTACTCCCTTTCCCCGCCAAGGTCCTGGAGAAAGCCATCAACCACCAGCTCACAGAGTACCACGAAGAAAACAACCTTTTCGATGCCTCCTAATCCAATTTCTGATCCAACCACAGCACAGAGACCTCCATGATCACAGCAACTGACAACATCAAACACCCCCTAGACCAGGGTGAAACAGCAGCACTCATTCTCCTCGACCTCTGGGCAGCCTTCAACACGTTCTTCCACTACACCCTCATCACCAGACTCCACCACATCGGCATCCAAGGCAACACCCATAACTGGATCACCTCATTTCTCTCCGGTCAAACTCAGAGGATCCGCCTACTTCCCTTCTCCTCCAGACACAAAAACATAATCTGCAGTGTACCCTAGGGCTCTTCCTTCAGCCCCACCCTCTTCAACATCTACATGATGCTGCTAGCAGACATCATCTGCACCCATGTACTCAACATCATATCATATGCCAACGATATGCAGCTCATCCCTTCCCTCACAGAAGACCCGTACACCATCAGAGCCAACTTCTGAAACATCATGTCCAACGTCGCCATCTTGATGAAGTCCAACTGCCTAATGCTCAACTCAGACAAAATGGAAGTACTCCTTCTCAGGAACAAGCCCTCTCCCTTGGAGACCTGGTGGCGCACCTAGGTTGACCCCAGACCAACCCCCACTGACCACATACGTAACCTCGGAATCCTCTTGGAGAGTCAACTGGACATGAAGTAACAGGTCAATGCTGTATCCTCTTCCTGCTTCTGCATCCTCTGCAGAATTTTTCAATGGATCCCCATCTCCAAAAGGAAAACAGTCACCCACGCCCTCGTATCCAGCCGCCTTAAATAAAGCAACACACTCTACACATTGGCCACCAAACTGCTCCCCATTCACCACCAGACTGTCCAGAACACTGCAGCAAGACTCATCCTCAGCCTCCCTAGAAGAACCAGCGCCACCCCCACCTCAAAACTCTACACTAGCTCCCTATCCAGAAAAGATGGCTCTTCAAACTCCTGACACATGCTTACAAAGTCCTTCACAACTCCAGACCCGTCTACATCAACCACTGCTTGACACTCCTACCGACCTACCAGAGAGCTCCGCTCCGATACCCTTCCCTTGGCATCCCCGCCTCCGTCAGAGGTCGTTCCTTCTCCTACATCACCGCCATGTCCTGGATCGACCTCCCCCTCCACATGTGAACCGCCCCCTCGATGGAAGACTTCAGGAAGAAGCTCAAGGCATGGCTTTCCGACCAAGGCTCAAAGAACCCCAGCACATGGAGACCCTAGGTGTAACAAGTCATACTATACAAGACTAATTGATTGTGCTTATCCCCACCCCTCTATGTGCTGCGCTTACGTCACCGCAGTGTCTTTTCTTTGAATTGTTTTCTCACTCATGTGCTTCTCCTTCGAGTGCTGCATGCACCTTCCACCCTCCCCCTCTTATCCCTTGAGTGCTGATTCCCCCCACCGTCTCTCCCTACTGCTGTCTTCCCCCTATCGCTGTTCCCTTCATCACTCCCACCCCTTTTTTCTGCCATGTCCCTCCTTTCCGATCTCTGTTGCTACCCCCTCCATCAACCGAGGGGCTTTTCATAAATTTTTTGTTTTGGCAGAGGATCAGGTTGCAAGTTGCTGCCAGACCGGCTACATTAAAAGCACTTTACAAAATACCTTCTCTTACTTGTAAAACATAGGACCCGTACCCTCCAGATATGTCACCGCCTCCCTCAAATCCGACATAGACATGCAGAGTCCCCACATTGAAATCACCAAAAAATTCGGGTGGGGTAAAAAGGCCATGTTTAATCACAACATTGTATAAACATGACAAGCAAATAACATGCATATCTGATATTTACAATTACATTTAAGAACATATCATGCTCCTCCCACATTCCCAGCCCTAAGGGAGGAACCCCATCTGGCTCACATCTCGCAACTGGGTATCCTACGCCAGGTGCCGCGCACCTGCCCCTTAGAGTGGTGGGCCCCAACCTCCGGTCCTTGTCCGCCATTACCAGGGCCCACCTCTCGACCACCAGGCTGCCCAGGGACGCCCAGGAGGCTCGAAATCTGTTGCCCTAGCCTCCCCAGCCGGTGGTCACTTCCTCCCAGCGGAGAGCTTACCATATCCCCCCTTAGAGCTGGCCTATGGAGTCTGCCAGGCGGCCTCCCATCCATTTTGTTTAGTCACTGTTTACTGATCGCAGGTCTCTTCTCCGCCACAAGTGTGGCCAAGGCCCTCAGGTCTGACACCCTCCCCACCTGCGTTCAGGATAAACGACCAAAGTTCTCTTATAAAAGTGTCTGTGCCTAAGTCCGACAAATGCACCCCATCTTGGTGGTACATCGCTACTCCAGAAATCATCCGGTGTTAAATGTAGCGCAAGCGGCCCTTCGCTGAGCACAACCTTGCTAATTCGCCATTCAGTCGTCTTACGGAAACGTTCAATGATCTGGAACGCACTCCTGGGCCCCATGTCCTGCGTGATATCATGCCTGACCAAACAATCTTAGTTGATGGAAAAATATGCCCCAACCAGGCAAATTCTGCCAGTAGGGCCTCCTTGACCGCCAAGCGTCCTCTGTCGACCATGTCTTTGCCTCCCAAGTGCAAGATAATCCAATCAGGTGACTTGTGCCCCTCCTGCGCCCTGAGTTCCTCGACGAGCTTCCTCAAGTGCCGGATTCGCATCCCCCCAATGCCACGCCACAGAAATTCGGTCTCGCCCAATTCAACCGGCTTCACCACCTTTCGTTGCTGCAAGCGCACCGTCGCGCGACGCACAAACGAGTGCCCGAGTACCCATACCACTGGCGCGGGCATACTAATCAGAAGGAGAGAAATGGAACTGTTAGATACAATCCGCATATTTTGTCACAACAATTCTGGCCTCACATATCTCTTATAACACTCGGACGTCCAGCGCCCAATGCCCTTTACAGCGTTAGGGGCGAGACCAGCCCTGGCCGCCAGAGTGGCAGCGCCAATTCTAAAGGAATGCGAGGAATAACCTGCTGCCCCTAACCCCAGTTTCCCCAGAGCCAAACCAAACACTGCCTTCAACTGGTATTGAGACAGACAATCCCCATTCTCATGAATGAACAGCGCCGGTCCCACCCCAGCCGGGCGCAGGGCCGGGTACGCCTGCATACGGGATACGGGGCTGGCCGCTACTCCAGGTGCCGGCTGCAAACAAATGGTGGCCCCCTTACCCGCCTGATCTGTCTTGGAACGTCTCAGAAACACCACTAGACCCCCCGGGGGAAAGGATTGTGTCCCGGAACTGCAGGTCCCCCCCATGATCTGTTCTGGAGGCCCCAACTATCTCACCCAGGCGGAACACCCCATAGAAGGCCATGCAGAAAGCCGCCCGCAGCATTACTCCCACAAACAGAGAATCGCAGATAGAGGGTAACATCCCAAGAATATCAATCAAGGTCGGGAGATCCAAAGGCCTACGACAGTCCCGCCTCGGCCCCTCGAGTTTGGCCCACCCTGCCAATGCTTTCCTGATTAAGAACGAGGCCCCAGGGTCCCGCTCCCTCGCCAGTTTTGCAAAGAAGCCTATCGCTGAAAGGGAGGCCCTAGCATATGCCACCGCTCTGCCCTGATGCCTCAATGCCTGTAAAAAGGCGTAGATTGTCTCAGGAAAAAAGATCCTCGCTGTCCCTGCCTGTTCCGCAAATGATCTGTAAGCGCTAAAATGCAACTGATAGGCACGTTTGGTGCGATCACTCAGGGCGGCACCTACCAGCCCCGCTAAAGCGGGGCTCCAATTGTCCACAGTGATGTAAGGAACGTAGTCATGGGCTCTTCATGCCTGCGGATGGAACCTCCGGAAGTCCTGCAACTTGGAACAAGATAAAGCATCAGCAGCATGGTTATCGACACCTGGTATATGCGCAGCCTTAAAAGTCAAATTCAATTTCAAGCATGCCAGCACTAACAGCTTCAACAACCTTAGCACATGCGGGCAAGTGGCCCCCTGCCGATTGATAACCTGGACAACTGCCATGTTATCTGACCAGAAAGTCACCGCCCTGTCTCTGAAGCGCTCAGCCCAGATCGTGACCACCACCCAAATGGGGAAAAGCTCTAGAAAGGCTAAGTTCTTCGTCAACCCTGCTTTGTGCCACGCCGCTGGCCAAACCGTCCTGCACCAGGCGGAACCCAGAATCGCCCCGAAACCAATGCTTCCAGCCGAATCAGTGTACAGGCCAAGCTCAACGCTGGACACCGGCGGCGCGGGCCACACTACCCACCCGTTGAAGTCCCTAAAGAAATCATGCCACACCTTGAGGTCCTCCTTAACTCCCGCCTTTAATCGCACCCGATGGTGCTATTGGGTAAGACCTACCATCGCTCTAGCTATAGACCTCAAGAAAGGGCGCCCCATGGGAATGATTCGCAGAGCAAAATTCAACTGACCCACCAAGACCTGTAACTGGTGCAAGGTCACCTTAGGACCTGCCCGGGCCGCTTCAATGGCTAGGGAAAAGGCTCTCACTTTATTCATCGGCAACCTACACTCCCCTGCTACCGTATCAATTTCGATGCCTAGGAAGGACATGCATGTGTCTGGGCCCACTGTCTTGTTCGGTGCCAGCGGCACTCCAAATTCCTGAAACATAGCTACCAGTTGACCAAGAGCCAGGGTGCATGCATCTGATGCCGCCAGGCCCATCACCATGAAGTCGTCCAAATAATGAATCACATCTGTACACCCTGACCTGAGAGAAAACACCCACTGCAACATGGAACTAAAGGTCTCGAAGTACTTGCAGGAGACCGCGCACCCCATCGGCATACATTTGTCATAATAAAACTGCTGGTGCACCTGGAAGCCTAGCAAATGGTAATCATCAGGGTGAACGGGCAATAGGCGAAATGCTGACTCAATGTCCGTTTTTGCTAACAATGCGCCCCGACCTAGGTCCCTCACTTTCTGTACAGCGGCATTGAAGGACGAGTACGTCACTGAGCACAACGCTGAATCAATGGAGTCATTTACAGACGAACCTTTTGGTGCAGAGAGGTTATGAATCATCCTGAACTGCCCAGGCTCCTTCTTGGGCACCACCCCCAGTGGGGAACACACATAATTCTCCCATGGAGGGGCCGGGAAAGGGCCTGCCACTCGGCCTAAGGCCCGTTCTTTGTCCACCTTTGTGGCCACTACAGAGGAATGGGTTCTTGCAGATAATTGATTGCTACACTGGCTAACAGGGGGGACATGCAACGCTGGGATGCGAAAACCTTCAGAAAAACCATCAAACAACACCTTGGCTGCTGCCCTGTCTGGGTACTTGTTCAGCCAATAAGTCAATCTTCCAATATCCACCGGGGTAGGCAGATTATACCTGGGGGGCTTGATATCCTTGGGAGTAGCACCCCCACGCTCTTTGGCTTTCTTGTTGCACTTGAATTCGGGGTGGGAGGGGTAACCACAAAAGGCGCATGCATGCTTAAACGTGCATTGCCCGGGGGGCCAAGTGCACCCCTTGCTATTGAATGCCCAGCAGGTCCCTCTCTTCTCACCTGGCCCTCCCTGAGAAGTCCGAAAAGGCTGCCTAGCAGGGTGCTCCCTACTGCTCACGCTTTCTAACCAGGCATTCACCTCTACCTGATCCCAACAAAGGGCTGGGTTCTCCTCCTTCGCCCAACGAAACTCCCTATCATAAGTCAACCAAACTGAGCCCCCGTGTGTGGAGTGTGCCTTCACGATCTTGTTAGTATAAAACACCAATGGGATAGCCAACTCTGGCCTCTTCTCCAACATTACTGTGACAAAAACATGAAAACCGAACAGCCAGTTTGTTATTGTTTCCTCGATCCTAGGTCTCCGATCCCTGAAGGAGAGCTCTTTCCCATCCCTGTCCTTGTAATCCTCATCTCTTCTCTTGGGCCTGATAAGGGAGAATACATCTACATAAGCGCCCTTCCAGATTTTCTCCCGCACCTCCATAGTCACGTGCGTAGCTAACATCCCTGACTGAGACAACACATTCCCTTGCACACCCCCTATCTCGCTGCTCCTCGCTGCTGCGTTACCTGGCTTACCCCCAGTAGGTGCTGCAGCTAATGCTGACGCGGGGGCTGCGCTCCAACTGCCACGCTGGGGGTAGCCTTGCGCGATTCAACTTTGAGCGCCAACTGCCTCTGAATATCCTGTAACGCGCCCTGCTCTGTAACCAGGGGTGGAACCCAAGGTGCTGCCGCTCCAGCGCTTACTCTCTCTAATACCTTATTCGGAGCAGATAATTGGCCCACTAATGTGGTCACTGATGCCAGCAAGTTCTCAATTGGGTCCTGCGCGACCGCCACTGCAGCCACCTGCTGCGGTGGGAGTGGGGCCGGCGGGTCCGCGGTTTTTGGTCCCCTGCCTCCCGGGGCCAATGCCTTCAGCGCCTCCCTAATCTCAGACAGTACTGACCCCACTGGATCTGCTGGCGCAGGAGCCCCAGCCCCTGAAGAAGGAACTACACCCTGTGGCACTGCCGGAATGGGTGTGGAAGGAACAACAGCCTCTGCATCTAATGGAAGAATGGGGACGGGACCTGCTGATCCCCTGTCCTCCTTTCCCCCGGCAGGGGTAGGCCTACACTTCTTCTGTTTGCCTCCCCCCCCCTTCCTCTTTGGCTATGCTTTGGTTTTTTCCTTAATGGAGGGAAAGTGGCCCTCCGTGGCACCCCCTCCCTGCGAGGCCGCTCCACTACCCCAGGCTGCTCCTCCTGCGAGGAATCGCTATCCTCTCCGCTCTTGGGAGCATCTTTGCTCAATTTTGCCAGAAGTAATTTCATAATCTGTGCTATCTCCGGGTCAGAATCCTTCCTCTTTTGTCCTCCCTTCTTGGGCGCCATGCTGTCTATTCTTTGCCCTCACGCCCTAACTCGAGATAGCTGTTACCCCGATGCCGCGCCGCGCGCTACTTGTGAAGCCTTTTGAGGCCTGCTCTGCTCTGCTGTTAACCCGCCAAGATTTCCCCGCTCCCGGTAACTCCCCAAGCACTGTCCACGCCGCCCGGCAGTAGCCCGCACCACGAAGGAGCCCTGCACACAGCCGTAAACCCCCGTGAGGCAGTGACAATCCTACACCCGTCCCAGCACCCACCGTGACTCACGGCTGCCCACAAGGCCCCCCCCAGGCACTCGACTCCTTACCTGGCCACGTGGATGATGCCCGATCCGTCTGCCTCTAGTTTCAGAATGACGGCCTTGATCACGAGAATGGCTAGGTGCCGGCGTGTGCAGTCAGGTATCCTGGAGTGGTAGCCAAAGTTCTCCGCCCCCTATCACCCAGGACACGCGTCATCGCCTGAGCCGGAAGTGGGTCGGCCGGACGCCGATTGGGCCGCCTGGCCGACCAACCAACAGTGACCAGGGGCGGGGTCCGGAGGTGCCGGGTCCTAAGTGCGCGCGTCCTCATTCTCCGCGCTTGTCAAATGTTTTAGCTATGCATCTCGAATCGGTGAATTAAAAAAAAAATGGCATCCACATCATTTTGTAGGTGCACATGCGTACCTTTTCTCCATGCTGTACAGTATCTTGCTGATACTATATAGCATTGCTAAAAGGCATTGACAAAGACAAAAGGGCCCCAAAGGTGAAACCTATTCGCTTGGCAAATGTTACACAACTATTTTTTTTTTGGAAAACCTTTATTTGTATTTCAAAGTACACCGCTATTCAGCCGTACATCCCGGAGGCTAGGCAGCATTATAAAGCAACATAGAAGTGTGCACAAAACAATAAAAGGAGCAGTCAGGTTTAATTTTATATATTATAAAAGTGAACTCAATGAACAAGGTGGAATCCGAAAAGGGACAAGGGTAAAGAAGGAAAAGGGGAAAAAGAAGGGGGCAGAAGGGGAGAAAGATGGCAAGGCAGAAAGCATAGAAGAACGGTAAGGCACATATCCAGGGGGAGAGGCGGGAACTTCTGCATCATGTAAAATCATCAAATAAACACATGTGTACGGGGAACAAGATACAGGATTACATCACGTGAAAACCTGGGTGGAGGGAGTAGCTATGGTGAGAGACGAATGTCCGGTTGGACTACCTCCGGGGGCTCACAAATGTCACCTCTGTATGAATTCCAGGCCCCCTAGACCAGCTCCCACATCCTGGGCCTACCCCGGGCTAAGTAGACAGTCTTCTCCCTGAGCATGCACCAGTCCATGTTGGTTTTCCAAAGACTCACAGTGGGGGGGGGTCGGAGTACCCCACCGCTGGGCAATGTCCCTCTTGGCCACCATATTCTCCAGGGTGACCCAGCGGGTTTGAGCGTTATTGTAGTCAGTCGGACCCCACACATTCAGCAAGCAACTTCGAGCTTCCGCAGGCAAATCCACTCCAGTCACAACACGCATGACCGCATGCACTCGCTCCCAATAAGAGGCAATGGCATGGCACTCCCAAATGGTGTGCATAAAGGTGGCCAGCTCACCACATCCCCTTCTACAAAGACCGTCCTGGGAAAGCCCCATTCGAATCAACCTGGGGCCAGTGACATACACCCTGTGGAGTACCTTCAGCTGAACCAAGCGCAGTCCGGCCGAAATAGCTACCTCCTTAGGGGAGGAAGCCGCAGACTGCCAGTCCTCGTCATCCATCTCAATCCCATCATTCATCCAGAGGTCTCGTACTTTCACCAGCAGGTCCGTCCCAACATTGATAAGTTTTTTGTAGGTCAGGGAGATGGCGCTGTCTGGCATATGACCGTCCAGCACCCTGTCCTCCAGCGGGGACGATTCGGGGACTGTTTCACCTACGGGCAAGGAGGACGTAAGGGCGTGCCTCAATTGCGCGTACCGAAAGTACTCCGTGGCCCCCAGCTGAAACTCCGCCTGTAGAGCAGCAAACGATTTAATTTCCCCCCTGGCCATCACATCCGCCACTTTGGAAATACCGATGAGGTTCCACCGGTCAAATCCTTTTGAGTGCCACAAAGTCCCCAGCAAGTCAGAATCGTAAAGGGGAGTTGCCATGGTGAGCCTACCCTTCCACCCCAGAACCTTCGTAACCGCCCTCCACAAGTGCACCGCGGTCCTGGTGGGACCAGTCAATTTCCGGTCCAGAGATCTAGAGTACAGCGCTCTGTAGTACATCCCGTCGTTCATAAGCCAGCGATCCATGGCATACTCCGGATTAACCACCGGTCGTGATTGATAGCCGCCAATTGAGAAGCCCTGTAGTACCGGTGCACGTCAGGCAGGGCAATACCGCCGTCATACCACGGAATGGTCAGTTTGACTACGGCAATGAGCGGCCTTCCGTCCCACAAGAGGGTACGCTGCAAGCCTTCGATCTCTCTGACGTATTTAGAAGGTACTGGGTCCTGCGTGTTTTGAAGCGCATACAAAAATCTCGGCAGGGACATCATTTTGAACAATGCCGCTCGGCCCAACAAGGACAGTGGCAGTCTTTTCCAACCCTCCACGTCACGCCGAAGGCGTGCTAGAGGAGGGAGCAAGTTGTTTGCGTACCGTGCCCTAGCATCCGTTGAAATATAGATGCCCAGGTACCTGAAGCCCTGCTGCGAGACTTGTATTGCACAGCCCCTAGGGAGACGCGGAGTGTCCCCACGGAGCACGTAGACAGGGGGAGGTGAGGTAAAGAAGAATGTCGTCCGCATATAGCGAAACACGATCCTCAAACCCCGGTGACCACCTGATCCCATTAATGTCAGGGTGAGT
The DNA here is from genome assembly GCF_964263255.1 of Lissotriton vulgaris. Lineage (NCBI taxonomy): Eukaryota > Metazoa > Chordata > Amphibia > Caudata > Salamandridae > Lissotriton > Lissotriton vulgaris. The sequence goes on from NC_141695.1 coordinate 1,239,311,732, forward strand.
GCGGATCCAAGCAGCAAGTGGCTCCAGCGCAAGGGCGAAGAGGAGCGGTGATAACGGGCAGCCCTGTCTGGTACCCCTGCGCAAGGCAAAGGAAGCCGACAAGCGGCCATTGACCGTTATGTTGGCCATCGGGGAGGAATAGAGAAGCCGAACCCAACTGATAAAGTCAGGGCCGAGCCCAAACTTAGACAGCACCGCCCAGAGGTAGTTCCATCCAAGCGAGTCAAACGCCATCGTCGCGTCCAGCGAAGCCAGAACTGTGGGCTCGCAGAGCATATGTGCCCACGCCATGACAGCGTGGAGTCTTCTAAGATTAAGGGCAGTGTTACGGTGAGGTATGAAACCGGACTGGTCTGGGTGGACCAAGTCCGCGATCACGCCCACGAGCCGATTGGCCAGCAACTTAGCCAGGATTTTGGGCTCGGCATTCAGCAAAGAAATAGGGCGATACGACCTACAAAGGTCTCTAGGCTTCCCCTCCTTATGGATGACCACAATGGTAGCCAGGCGTTGATCCAGTGGAAGTTCACCAGCGTCTTGGGCTTCCAAGAACATATTCCTCAGGGGCGCGGCGATAGTGTCCGCTTTAATTTTATACAACTCCACCGGGAGACCATTGGGACCCGGAGCTTTCCCGGAGCGCAAGGACCGTATCGCCAACGCCACCTCGTCAGCCGTGATGCCCCTGTCCGTGTCATCGCGCTCAATATCAGACAGGCAAGGGAGCTCAATCCCCTCTAAGAAGGAGGCCGAGTCCGATTCAGTCAGAGCAGAGACTGATGCATAGACCGTCTCAAAGTAGTCGGCAAACGCCGCGGCAATAGCAGTGGGATTAGTAACAACCAGACCATCGTCACCCAGGATCTCAGGCACCACACGGGAAGCCAACTCCTTTTTGTCCAGCCAGGCAAGGAGTTTGCCCGCCTTGTCTCCGGCATCATAAATCCTCCCTTGCTGTTTCCTGCCCATCGCCTTGGCAGCGTCAGTGGCAGTGGCTCTATATTCCGACTGCTTCAGGGAGAGAGCATGTAACAGGTCGGGTGTCGGTCCCAGCGCCAATTGGGAGTTCAGTTCAGCAATATCCGACTCCAACCGTACCATGTCTTCATCTCGTCATCTGCGCACCTCAGCTATCAAGGAGAAAGCTTCTCCTCTAAGGACAGTCTTAAAGGCCTCCCAGAGGGAAAGGGCCGACGTTACCGTACCGGTATTCTCCCCGAAGTACAGATCGATCGCTTTAGCAAGGAGGTCTCGAGTCTTGGGGTTGCAGAAATACCAGGGATTAACCGGCGCCACCCTGGTCGCCGCCGCGATGCCAAAGTCAAAGGACACCCAAACTGGAGAGTGATCCGATATACCCCTGGCCATGAGACGAGCCCCAGAGACGGTCTGTGCCTGAACCGCGGGTGTCAAAATATAATCAATACGGGAAAGACTACCGTGGGCCCCCGAATGGAAGGTATACTGTCGTTGGGCGGGATGTAAAAGTCGCCAACAATCAATGAGGCCCATGTGCTCATGAAGTCTGGGAGCCATGCTTGTGCACTGCGTAGATCTCTGGACGGAAAACGATCCAAAGTGCCCAAAACCACAGAGTTAAAGTCCCCACCCAGTATTAACAGCCCCTCCGGGAGGCCCAAAATGGCGCCACCAAGATCATGGAAGGTAGCCGCTTGCAACCCCGGGGGGACATAAACAGAAACCAAAACCAGGGTACGTCCCTCCCATCTGCTCACCACGGCAACAAATCGGCCCCTATCATCAACCACTGTGGTCTCCACCTCCAGGGGAAGAGACATGCGCACCATTATCCCCACCCCTCGAGATCCCGAGGAGAACCCGGAATGGGCCACCATTTTGAACCCCTTTCTATTCAGAGCCCTACAAGTATTTCCAACGAGATGAGTTTCCTGCAGGAGAATAACATCAGGGACACAACGTTTAAACATTTGTAATACAACACCACATTTAATACGATCCCCCAACCCATTCACGTTCCAACTAAGTACATTCAAAGTCTTACCCCCCATCATCAAAGATGCCCCTTCCCAGCCATCCCCCCCAGAAGGCAGCCACCGATACGGTGTAATCAAGACAGTAGTAGCCTCGCCATGAGAAAAGTAAGAAAGGAAAAGCAAGAGAAGAACACACAACCCAACAACCCCCCACCCTGCACCCCTGCATTAGACTAAAAGCCCCCCCAACTAGCAGTGTGCCTGTCGCCCCGTATAAACTAACCTACAAGAATCCCCCAGAGGAGAAGGAGACATCCTATCACCCCCCGTTACCCTCCAAAGTTGAAAAAACAGGAAAAAGAAAAAAAAGAAACAAGAGTCAATGAACGATGCTATCCGCAGAGCCCCTCGCAGAAAGAAGACCAACATGTTAAAGTTTATTCCCGGGAACCTGGGCCGCCCGACGCTCCTTCCGACAGATCCTCCGGAGTAGTCCGTCGCTGAGGCAAAGTGTCCAGCCAGTCCCCGGCAGCATCTGGCATATCAAAGAACAGCGTCCGATCACCATGTTCTATTCGCAGTTTCACTGGGTAGAGCATGGAGTACCTCAACCCCATCTCCCTCAGTCTTCGTTTCACACCCATAAAACTTTGCCGGCGTTTCTGTACAGCCTGAGTGAAGTCGGGGAAGAAATTCACTTCAGCATTTTGAAACCGCAGCGGACCGCCACTCCTCGACGCTTGTAGGATTGCGTCCCTGTCCCTGTAGTTAAACAGTCTGGCAATGATGGGGCGCGGGGACGCAGCCGACTTCGGTTGGCCACCAGGTAGTCTATGAGCTCTCTCGACAGAGAAGAATTTACTCAGGCCTCCGGGCGCCAAGTGCTTCACCACCAGGTCCTCCACAAACAAATCCGCGGCATCCTCCTCCACACCCTCCGGCACACCTGTAATACGGACGTTCTGGCGCCGTGCCCGTCCCTCAAAATCATCAAGCCGGCGCGCAAGCATCAAATTAGCGGCCTTCAAGTCCCGAACCTCGGTCTGCACGTCCGACATATCAGTAGTCAAACTCGACGTCTTGATGTCGAGTGACTTGACCCGGTCGTTCGTCTTCCCGAGGTCGGCCCTGATGAGGTTGAGCTCGATCGAGAGGGTATCTACCTTGATGGACAGCACTTCATGTTGGCTGTGCATCTCAGCCTTCACGCCAGCAATGGCTCCCATCACATCCTGGAGGGTGGGTTCGGTATCTTCCGGGGACACGTCCCGCTGCGGGTTCTTGGTGTGGCCCGATGCACCTGGCGAACCTCTAGAGTGAGAAAAGCGTTCAGGGATGGTGGACTGCGACTGGGGGGTTTTCCTGCTGACCCTAGGAGGCTTCCCTTTGTCTGGATCTCCTCTGCCCGCCATGTTGGGCGACGGGGATCGTACGAGCCTAGAGGAAGCAACCCAAAAACACCACTTCCACTTGATCGAAGTCAACAAGTCCTTCCACCGTCCCCAGGGAACAGCAAGCCTCCAGGGAGATCAGCAGGGCCGCCGGACCTCGCAAATCAGTTAGCCCCACTCGAAGTGCCACCGCAGAGGGGCTTCGTCACCGCCCCAACAACGCCAAGCAGCTATGGCGTCGTCGTCACCAGGCCTCCCAACGGTGTAACTCGGTGCAGGAAGCTCGGATCTTCAATCTGAAAACGGGCGCCGCATCAGCATCATCACCGCAATTAATTCCCACCGCCGTGGGACAGGATAGTTGACAGGATCAATACGGAGGATCGGAGGGTCTTCGGAGCTCCGAGCTCACGCGGCCATCTTGGTTGCCCGCGAAGCTCCTCTACAACTATTTATTTTAATTGTTTAGTTCGGATTAAAAATCCATAAAACATACAAAAAGATAAATTAGCATCTCATAAATATTCAACTAAAATACATCCATATGTATTCTCATAAAACACTTTAAATATTCAAACTGGTCAATTATATCCCAATCTAATTATACACAGAAGTTCATGTATTGGATTCCATAAGTTAACATTCAAAACAGTCTTATCTAATATCTGCTTTAAAAATATAAATCAAAAATAGCAGCATCCCAGTTATCATATATTGCACTATATGAATCCTATACCTAATACAATTTCTACCTTAGGAGCCTGATTCGTCTTTTAACGCTCTATCCGCTGGTTCCGAATTATCCATACTGTGTGCAAATATTTTGCTAGACTAATAACAATCACCTCCTGTGTGTTTGTTTTTAATATCCTAAGTGCTGGGCCCGGTGACCTTATACCTAGTAATCACAAAGAGGGATGATCCATTTTCTCCTTGGGGCTTTATAACCCCCACAAAAAATAATATGTGGCTTAGTGATTCAAAAACAGTACCACAGATAGAACTGATAGTATAGGGTTCTTGGGGTTTATCCATCTAGCTGTATATTCTCACGTGGTCAAGGTCGAATATTTGAACCTTCGATATAACTGTCTAGGGAGCGAGCCCAGGATGACATCTAGAGAAGGTTCATACAGAGGGACAATCTTATGGTCAAGAAATTGATCTGTTACACTCCCTGGTTTACTGTTCTGTACTGTTTCTCCCCAGAGATATTCTATGCACCATTCCTTCATTAAATGCCTTGGTGTCAAATGAGAGTCTTCTGGAGATTCCCAAGGATTCTCATGAGCTATGGATTGAAACATTCATTTTCTTTACATACAACAACCATGGAATCCTCAGATACGATCTATTTATTTTATAAAGTTTTATGTAGCGCGAACTTGACCCAAGAGGGTATCAGAGCGCTTTACATTTAGGATTGTTGCGTTTAAATTTACATCAGTTACAAGAGCATTGGAAGGTACAGTACTCATAAGCAATGTTGCAAGAGTTTATAGGAGGGAGGGGAGGAAGGAGTATTAGCAGGGAGACGAGGAGGAACCGTGCCCAATGTCCGGCTGGGTAGGTGATGGTCAAGGGGGAAACCAGGGCCAATCTCCTCATTAGCTATCTAGCAGCTCCACCGGGCATCAGCCATGTTGCTCAGGTCTCAGGGTTCAGGAAAACCAGTTTGGAGTTTATTTGATTTGAGAAGTTTATATAGCGCTTGCTAGACCCGGAGGTATCAGAGCGCTTAACCAGAGGATCGTTGCATTACAAGGTACATTTAAAACAGGTTTATATATATCGCTGGCTAGACCCGGAGGTATAAGAGCGCTCTACCAGAGGAATATTGCGTTACAAGTTAGATCAGTTACAATAGCGTAGTAAGGTACAGTTAACAAAAAACAAGGTTGAGAGAATTTGTAGGAAAGGAGGGGAGGAAGGAGCCATGCAGGGAGACGAGGAAGAACTGGGACCAATGTCCGGTTGGGTAGGTGACGGTTGAGGGGGAAACCAGGGCCAATCTCCTCATTAGCTGTCTAGGAACTCCACCGGGCATCAGCCATGTTGCTCAGGTTTTAGCGTTTGGGAATAACCATTTTGAATAGATATATAGGCTACAGTACCGGAGTCAAGTAGTGGAAGGGCATGTCCCCACTAGAGGATAGAGGTAATAGAAGGAGGTGGGGGGAGGGAGTAAAAGCAAACCAGAGAAAGAGCTGGGGCTGCCTTTTAGGCCGATGGGGGATGTATTTAAGGTCTGGTCAGAGTCCGGTGGTAGGGAAAACTGTGGTCGCCATCTTGGGGTCAGGCAAGGGATTCAGACTCTACATCTGATTTGTATTGTCCCTGTGCCAAGGTTTTCTGGATTCCGTGTGGGGACAGGTTAAGGTTGCGTCTGCATCACCTTTATTGCTTTGTCCCTTCACTTGCTGTAATTGGGCCCGTGAACTGTGAGAGCGTCACAACCGGGCACCGTATCGGACCTCTATTACTTGGGGCCCCCCTGTCGGAATCTCTCGCTCTGATCATGTATTTGGTGCTCGTTTCAGTGTGCCCGTTTCTTTGGCTATGATGAGCAAATGCGGAGGGTGATGCAGCCGAAACAGTTAGCCCCACAGAGAAGGCCTAGGACAGCAGGATACTACTCTATTTGGGCCAGGCGATGGTGCCGTCAGCTCCCCGGGTCCTATCGAGGTTCTACCCTACTTAATCTTCTTTTAGGTGTGTCCCAGGAATTGTTACAAAACCGATGCAACCTCCAGAACTTTGTTTGCTGTACCAAGGTAGCCCGGCCTGCAGTCTGTCCCCGCTCCGTGTGTCCTGCTCACTTCGGCAATTGACTCCCCCTCTCCAACGCCAGTCATGCGATGCAAGCCCCCTCCTCGTGCTAGAGCAGAGGGAAGGGGAAGCCCCCACCACCTCTGACATCCGCCGCTCACCTCCGTATTCAGATCTTTTTAAGTGGAGCTCTATTGGGCTCCTGCTTTGGTATTGACCACAATCTGTGCCAGAATAATAATGGTTGCACCTGGTTAGTAAATGAAATGGGGTATACACCCATATCCTGCATAAGTGGGATGGTTGGTGAGGGGAATGGAAGGTATGTTATGAACTTGAGGAATTTTTTCTCCACTATTGCTAACTCATTGACCATTTCTTGGCCACAAAGACTGCACCATAAAGGGCAGCATTTTTGCCTTACTCTTACATACCTCAAGCGCAGGGGCTATACTAATTGATTTGAACTTTTTTGCCTTCTTTATAATGGCCTCATTCTCTTGTTGTAGTTTCAGTGTGCGCTTTCTTATTTCGGTCCTTTATCTAACATTGTGTGACAAAATCTCCCCCAAATAAGTAAAATCAGAGACCTGCTCTAAAGAAGTATTTTTAACAAATCAACTTGGTTTGGTAGATTTATAAGGGTTAAAAGCAATGGCTTTAGTCTTACCTATATTCAATTTTAGGCCATGGTCAGCACCCAAAATTCAAATAATCGGTTCATAATTGCTTGCCAGCCTCTCAGGTCTTTGTGATAAGAAACTACTTAGGTCATTTCACCCAGTTGGTATCGTAAGCCACCTGTGTTTAAAGAAGATGCATTGCAAATAAGCATCCTTAAAAAGCCCGGATGACACCCCCTGTGTTCATGTCCATGGTGGAAATCTGAAAGAAGCAGCAAAATCCCACTATTGCATCCTTTCTCTAGCTGGTGGGATCATGTGCTTACCACTAGTAAAGTTCAAGTTGTATAAGCTGTGATTGCTTGTGTAGTTTTTCCTGAAGACACAGTACAGTGCCAACTACATATTTTCCTAAGAGTTATTGCCCACTAGTCACCTTCGTCGAGCCCATCAGTTGAAGCCAGAGCTGCCTGAACCTTGCAATGGTAGCCGCTGTACCATTGTTGAATGAGATTGGGAGCCGTGTATTCTTTTTTTTCAATCCCCCCCCCCCTCTCCCTCCCAACAGGAATTTTCAATTGTGTATGGACCCTGGAGTAACAGTATAGACCCATCGTCAACATTACGCTGTGACACAAAGGTTAGGCAGGGCAAATGTACCCACAATTCTGCTGAGTGTAAGACATCACTGTGGAACTGCGCCAGCGCCATCTTAAAAGGAAATATTGGTGACGCTCTTACAATGGCATCAGCGTTCTAGCTTTACTGACATCTATGTGCATGTGCCCATCATTTTACAGCATTTTTCTGTTTCTTTATCCTGATTCAACTATACAGCTGTAATTATCATGGAGCATTGTTGATCAACTATACTGTTGTTGGTGGAAAAACAAGTATTTTCCTAGTAAGCGTTCATTTCATGTGACCACATTCTATCCTTTCTGTGACACTTTTCACTTATTGGAAATTCTTGTTGGTTTCTGCCTACTTTCACCTTCCGTGGTTTCCCATCTATCCAGCATGGCTAGAGGCGGAAGTGTACAGCAACTTCAAATTGTTTTCTGGCAAGTCTGCACAGAAATGGAACAATTGGTTTTGCACATTTCCAAATGATCTTGAAGCCATCAATGCTGTCAATTACACACAATCCAGGAGATTGGCTTCACTACTAAATTGCTTGAAGACAAAACAGATAAAAAGGTTTTCAATCTCTTACCTGTATTACAACCTCCAAGGGGTGCTTCTGAGGGTGCAGATACCTGGAATATACTCGTAGAAGCAGAGAAAAAATTGCCCTTATATTTTTACCGATGACCAAGAGCAATTTTCGAGTGCTTCAATTTGTATTCTAGGAAAGAGTCAGCATTGGAAAACATTGATCAATATGTGGCATCTCTAAGGTTTTTAGCTAGCACTTGTAAGTTTGAGAATTCTGTGGATCAATACATCAAAGACCAAATAGTATTCAATTTTGTTTCTAAGAAAGTACAAGAGCATTTATTATGTTGCACTAATCCCACTTTACAAGAAACCATTAAGATTGCCAAGGGAATTGAGCGTTCTGTTGAGTCTCTAAAAGTGCTTTCAGGTGCTGCTGCAGTTTCTAACTTTGTGAGTGTTTAGAACAAAGTACAGGTAAGGGGGTTCAAAAATAACATATCTTCCCGTGGTAACACATGTTACAGATGTGGGACTAACACACAAATGGGTAATAATTTGAATTGTCCTGCTCATGGTGAGCAGTGCAACAAATGTAAAAAAACCTGAACAAGTCATACGAATATGTAATACTTCTGTCAAATTAAGTTGGACTTTTGAAACAGAGGAACATTAAATAAGTAATATTGGGCCTCATTATGATCTTGGGCGGCATGCCATCTGACAGCTCGTTAGAGGATTTTCGCCCGCCATCAGAGATTTTGATACTGGTGGTCAGAGGGAAACCTGTGGGTAAAATCCGCTCTGCTTCCGATGGACTTTTGGGGAATACCAAAATAGAGGCGATGCCTTTTCAGGCATTCGCCATGGGGATTGTGATGCATGTTTCTAACAGCCTTTCTAAGGCAGTCCAATCGCCCTAGAAAGGCTGTCAGAAACAGACTGTGAGGACCCCTACAGGGCCTCGCTATAAGGCCTGGGTGAAACCTGTGGTGCCCCACCAAACATCCACGCTCTGTGTGGCAGGCACCACATGGTTCCTGGAACAAGGGGTATTGACTTTTGAAAACAACCATTTTTCTATTGCGGTTTGAGCTGCAGCCCTTTTCCAGCCACTGCCAGTGAAGTCAATCTAGCCTGGCTGATGAGGTGGTGATGCCCCAAGACATGTCCCAGAATGCTTGTTTCCGATCCAGAGAGGACCTGGCCTGGCAGTTTGGGCTGGACTGTTCCCATAGGTAACAGGTTCAAGACTGATTTGAATATGGCTAGGTCTAAATTGGAGTGGCATGGGGAACAAAAAAACGATGGATGCCGGCCCGGATCTCTCTACTGGGGTGAATGTTTCACATTGATCAGCATTCTGTTCATCAACTGTTTCTTTTGCCCATAGTCTTCTTAGTGCACATGGTACGACTGTGTCTCATGAAAAGTAAAAATTTGCAACAAACTGTTTTGAGTTTCTTTTTAAAAAAATATATATATATTTGCATTTTATCATAACTTAACATCACAGTCATGTCATTAGCAGTACACCCACCCTTATCCTCCACCCAGCATTCCCAGAGTTGTACATTCCTGTTACAGACCGCTACATGCTGACTCGGTATCCATAACATCATTGTGCAATAGTCTCTTAGCATCATAAGCAAAGTCTTCCCTGGAGTGCTCTCGTAGTCGTGCAATCTGTTTCTTAGATCGCTTCCCTCATAGTCCCCAACCAATCCATGATAGTGTCGCCATCTGGTCCAGACCCTACGGAATTTCTTCGGACACCCCCTAGATTTGTAAGTCACTCTCCCAGTGGCCATGTATAGGTCCTGTCCTTTCCTCCATTCCTCTAATCCTGGCGGTTCTGGTGACCCCCAGTGCTTCGCTATGTCTCTTTTCGCTACCACCAGTGCCAGTACCAGGAAGGTTAGTAGGGGTCGCGCTAGGTCCACGTCGTTGGCCATACCTAGTAGGGCCAGCCTGGGCTCCGGATGGAGCAGGGTCCCCAAGACCTCACTCAGTTCCATAAAGATGTGGGTCAAGTAGTTTTGTATCAGTTCGCATGTCCACATAGTGTGATAAAAGTCTCCGTCCTCAAGTTTACATCTAAGGCATCTGTTGTCATCAATTTTCCCCATTCTATGGAGTCGCACCCTATCATAGTAGGTTCTGTGGAGCACATTAAATTGGATTAGGCGTAGCCTGGACTTAATGGCTACCTCCCTGGGGTGCATTAGTACTATGTCCCAGTCTAGGTCGTCTATGCCTCCCACCTCAGTTTCCCACGTCCGTCTAAGCTTCGCCAGGTCGCCTAGCATGTTATTAGTTAGGGTTTTATATGTGAGTGAGACCGCTTTCCCCTGGATCTGTTCCTGTAAGAGCCGTCCCTCTAATGGTGCATATTCTGGGAGCCCATCTAATTGGATGTTTTGGGCCCGCCAAGCATGTCGCAGCTGCGCGTATTTGAAGAGCTGTGAGTGATGAAGTCCAAATTCCGTCCCTAGGGCCATAAAGAATTTCAGTTGCCCCTTGGCGATAACGTCCCCTATGGTGGAGATGCCTATGTCGTCCCATCTTTGGAAGCCTTTCAGTTTGTTTAGTTCCGTTAACCACTTGCAGTGGTTTTTGTAGCTTTATTCCATGCGAGTATGGTGATGACCGTTGCTGGGAGGAGTGGCTCCCGTCTCATAAAGATAGTATAATAAATTTCATGATGACATTTATTGTGCATAAGTGGGATGATATGCCTGAGCATGTAGCCAGTCGTTGATCGGGGACATGTGTTCCGCCCAATAGTAGACTTCCAGATTCGGGAGTGAAATCCCCCCGCTGTATTGGTGTCTCTGGAGAGTAGTCAGCGCCACTCTAGGTTGTTTACCCAGCCAGAGGAAAGCCCTCAGATCCGCGTGCATTCTAGTAATCACAGTTTCTGGGAGTTGGTAGTATTCGTTCTGTAGGGCATATAAATACTTGGGCAGGATGATCATCTTATACATAGCTGCTCTAGCCAGGAGTGTGAGTGTAAGCTGTCTCCAGCGGTCCATATCTGCGATGGAATTCAATATAATTTGTTCTAGTTTTTTTTGGAATGACCGTTTTCGATCAAGGGTGATGTATATCCCAAGATACTGGAAGCCCTCCACTGTTGTCAGTAGTTGCCCTGGCAGTGTCGCCCAGTTGCCCTGGCCCCCGGGGTCAAAAAGGATCGATTTGTGCCAGTTGATTCTGTATCCTGCGTGCCTACCATATCGCTCTAGTTCTAGGAACAGTTCCGGTAGAGTTGTCTCCGAAGTTGTATTATATAGCAGTATATCATCCACGTAGAGGGATATTTTCTCTTGTGCGGGATCCATCTCAGCTCTTCTAAACCCTCCAATGTCTAAATTTTGCCGGATCCTAGCTGCCAGTACCTCAATAGTAAGTGCAAAGAGGAGGGGGGACAACGGGCATCCCTGTTGGGTTTCCCTCTGGAACTGGAATTCCCGGGACATCCTCCCATTCACTCTCACTCTGGCCCTCGGTTCAGTGTAAAGGAGCTGTACCCATTTCAGGAACTTAGGGCCGAAGCTGAACGTTTGCACGACACCCTCGAGGAACGGCCAATGAACAGCATTGAAGGCTTTCTCGGCATCGAGGGAAAGAAACCAATGTGGTTCTTTTCTTCCCCGCACTTCCTGTAGCCAGTTGTGTGTGCGTCTAAGGTTCAATCTGGTGGCCCTGTCTGGCAAAAATCCCGTCTGGCCCAAGTGTATAAGGTACGGTATCACCGACCGCAGTCGAAGCGCCAGGATAGTCGCCAGGAGTTTCACCTCTGTGTTCAGGAGGGAAATGGAGCAATAGGACGCACAGTCCTCTCGCGGTTTTCCCTCCTTATATATTGGGAATATTGTCGCCCTGGAGAGGTCTGGAGGGAGTCTCCCGTCCTGATAGGCCCCTTTGAATAGACCCTTCAGATGGCGAACCAGGAGGTCCGCCGTACGTTTGAAAAACTCAGCCGGGAAACCATTTGGTCCCGGTGTTTTGCCTGGTCGCAATCAGGCTAGTGCTCCAGAGATGTCATCTAAGGTAATGTCAGAACCTAGTGCATTGAGGGCCTCAGGAGACAGAGTGGGCAGGTCTGTTTGCTCCATATATTGTAGAGCTTCCCCACGTGTCCCCAGGTCTCTGGCTGTGTAAAAGCGTTCATAGTGTGTAGCAAATGCCTCGGCAATTTGAGTATCGGACCTAACAATCATCCCATCTGAATCTTTGATGTGTTCCACCCATCTAGCTGTGCGCTCCTTTTAACTTAACCACACCAGCAGTTTGCCTGACTTGTCCCCCACGTCATAGAGGCGATGAAGGGTGGCCAGGGCTTGAGTTTTAGCCTCACCGGTCACTAGTTCTCTATATTGTTTCTGACTATCAACCAGTCTTCTGAGAGTCTCTGTATTCCTCCAGGTCTGGTAGTCCCTCTCTAGGCCCAGGATACTCTCCTCCAATGCAACTACCTCCGATTGGAGTTTTCTCCGTTCCACCCCCAGTCTGTTTTGAATCCTGTCTCGCATTACTGGCTTTAATGCTTCCCAGAAAGTTACCCCCAAGTCGACTGTTCCCTAATTTTCAGCAATATAGACATCAGCTCTCAAGCCTCTCAGGATATTTGCATTTTGCAGGTCCCATGCGGCCAGGCACCAGGAAGCCCCATCCTTACCCCGTTCCAATCCCATTCTTACCAGCAATGGGGAGTGGTCGGAGATCCCTCTCGCGTTATATTCCGCAGTGTCGTCTACTGCCAAATATTGTCTAGACATGAATAAATAGTCTAATCTCAAGAAGACCTTATGCGCGCCCGAGTAGTAGGAGTAGACAGTCTGATTGGGGTGCAATCATCTCCAAACATCTGTAAGCCCTACATTGGCAATCAGATGGGATAGGGGGGTCCGGGTCCCCTCTCTGGATGCCGTTCCTGACCGGTCCTGCCCTATGTCCATTGCGTCATTGAAGTCTCCCCCCAATATTTGAACGGTGTCAGCAGTATCTAGGAGTATGTCAGCCACCCTCTTGAGCGTGTTTGCCTGCAGCCTCGGAGGTGCGTACACTGAGATGATTGTGTATGTGCGTCTATTCCATGTCCCTTTGACACCCACATAAGTCCCCAGAGGGTCTATCCAAGTGCGCGCAATACAGAACGGGGTGGCCTTCTTTATAATGATTGCTACCCCTCTCGAGTCAGTAGTGTATCCTGCATGTGCTAAAACTTTGTGGTGACCCCTGGCTATAAAGGTGCAGTTAGTTCCTTTGAGATGGGTTTCCTGCAGGAGAGTCATATCTGGGTTCAGCCTTTTAATGTGCGAGTTTACCAGCCCTCACTTGATCTTATTACCAAGCCCGTTCACATTCCAAGTCAGGACACTAAATCCCTTGTGGTCTCTACGTGGTGTTGCTGCGTCACCCGCCATTCAGAGGTTCAAGTTGATCGGTGTGATCAGTCTCTGGTGTATAATTGTAGTGTGGAGTACTGAAGCGTACAACTGCATTCACATGACTGCCCCCCCTCCCCCAACCAACCCCTCCCCAACTGAACTTCGCAAAAAAACCCAACCCAACCCTCCCCCTACCCACCCTTTCTCCCCGTCCATCCCATCTGTGCAACAAGTAACTTACAAGACTTCCAGGCGTTAAAGGTCTGTCGCCCTCCCAAGAGAATCCCCAACTAGTCTATCCTTAAATCTCTATCTGGATTGCCCACAGAGTTTTCCGTGACTCGATTATCAGGCTAGTGATAAAACAAAACTCTTTAAACTGTACAAGCAATAATGATCAACAAGAAACAAACAAAATTGGGACATGTCAACTTGCGTGTCTCTCCGCTCCAAGCCGCCTTTCATTAGTCTATGTGTGCATATTCTCAGGAGTGCGAGTATTGTAAATCTTCAGGTGATGCCCCCAGTGCTGATGTCGGTTCTTGTTCCATCTCATTGATGGCTATCACCAGGGGGTGCATGGACTGTTCCTCGTTGTCGTCATTGTCAGAAAGCTCCCCCGTGAGCCCATCCTCCCCCTCCGATCTGTCGTTTACACCCAGAGAGTGGAAGCGAGATCCTGAGAGCTGGCCAGTGTCGGTATAGTAGCGTTACCCTTCTGTCTCGACATTGCGTTTTTTGCTGGATATGGTGTTGCGTTCGCTCTTTTGATGCCCCTCGCATTTCTCGTTCGCTGTGATTCTGGTTGTTCCCATGCGCCGACCGGCAGATGATTGTCGATCCCACTTCTTCGAGTTTCAGGCTTCCGGAACAAGGGACGCTCTTCCAGCCACTGCCATGCATCCTCTGGGTGCATGAAGAAGTTAGTTTTCCCGTTGTGTAAGATCTTCAACTTCGCCGGGAACAGCAACATGTACTGAATTTTTAGGTCTCTTAATTTCGCCTTCACCGAGTCAAAGGAACGCCTCAGTTTTTGCACCTCTTGACTGTAATCCTGGAAGATCATTATAGGGGTATTTTCCAGGTTTATCTCCCCTAGTTTCATGGCTTCTCGTCGGATCAGGTCTCGGTCTGTAAAATTCAAGAAGCGGGCAATGACCAGCCTCGGCCTCGCCCCCACCGGGGGTTTTACCATTAGCGCTCTATGAGCCCTCTCTATTACGAAGCACGGCGGGAAGGTCTCCTGTAGCCAGGTCCGCAGGAAGCCCTCCATGCTGGTCCCTTCAATTCCCTCTCTAAAGCCCACAAAGCGGAGGTTGTTGCGGCGGGCTCTGTTTTCTGCATCGTCCACCTTCCAATGCAGTTGCTTGTGTGATTCTCGGAGTTCATTGACGTCGGTCCACAGTGAGCGTATAGTGTCCTCGGTTTCCCCTAGCCTGTTCTTCGCCGTAGTGACTCTCTCAGTCAGGCTGCGGAAATCCTGAAGCAGGAGGGTGACCCCAGAGCCCACCTCCCCTATTTTGATTTCCAGGGCACTCCGGGAAGCTTGTATATCTTCTCTGGGTGCCTGTATGGCTCCCATCAGCAGTTCCGTGTTGGAGCGGGCACCCGCTGTTTCTGTTGTTGGGGGTTGGGTCATCAGTGCGTACCTCTCCAAGGTTCCCTGCTTCGGAGGTTTGGGGATCAGATCTTTTTTCCACATCGTGGCCTGCCGAGGCAATCGGGTTCTCTCCTCAGTTCGCCGGGCTGGACCCACTTGTATTTCAGCTGTCTTGCTATTTTCCTTATGGGCGCTGTTATCGGTGGCGGCCGCCCTTCCGTTGGCTGCGGGTTAAGTCCTCGCTGCTCGTATCGCCGGGTTTCTCCGTTGGTCTCCCGGGTCTCTAGACCCCCCCCTCCATGTAATAGTCGATGTGAATCTCTTCCCCCCTGCCTCCCGGTGGAGAGTAGTCTTCTGTCTTGTCTTCAATGGCGCCTCTCGGCAAATCTTCAGAGCACCACCATCTTGGCCAAACATGATCCGCGAGGGCGGATTGGGAGTTCCGTCGGACAGCTGTTCCCAGAGAAGTCGCACCGTAAGATCCTGGTGAGCTACTGACACCGCGAGTGGGTTTGTATGGCAGTGGGTAGGTCCGAACCATCCATTTGTGGCCCTTCCTGTGCTGGATCCCCGGCGGTGGAGGGGAGGTTATATCTTCTGCAGAATCCACGAGGGGGCAGCAGGCATTAACGTGTGAGGTTTCTCGAAGTATGCCCCTGTCTTATGTCCATGGAAGACCCTTACTCCGTGGGGAGCTGGAGAGCCATCCGGTGTGCGCGGTGGCGGTTTCAGCCAAACCCTGTGGTTCCAGGGATATGCCTTCCTTACTCTGTAAATCAGTGGGGCAGTGGGGGGGTGGATCACTTGTCCTGCCAACCTGGATTCCTCAGGTGTTCGGTACGTCCCTTGGTAAAAAACCCTCATGCACTCGAGATGAAGTCGAGAATAGCGGTATATCTTGATTCTCCGCTATGGTGCTCGAGTGTCTGCATAATCACAGGGTTGTTTTGTATGCAGCCTCCACCAGGAGGTAGTCATCCAAGCTTATGTGCAGCAGTGTCCAGTGATTAGTGGAGAGTGGTGAATTCTAAAATAACTCGGACAGCCAGAGGATGAATTTTAATATTCTGGATTCGAGTTAAAAAGGGGAAAATATTCTTGGTATGCGTTTCGAGAGTTACTAGGGTTCTCTACGCTACCTATTTTCGTGATTAAAAGGTCGACATGTTTCAGCCCTTGTTTGTCAAAATGATCAGTGGGCTTTCTTCAAGACCGGGGTGCACAGGTGAGAAGGCGACGTATTATTCCCTTCTTTGTTGGAGTCAATTATGCCTATGAAAAAGAAAACGTGTCACCTTGGGAGAAGGTTCAAGGACCTATTTTACATACATATTAAAACTACCGGCTATGTGCTGGGGGTGAGTTAACTGCATAGCCATACAGTGCTTCGCCATTATCCTGTATGGAGTAACCACATACCCAAACTCATTCCTTTCATTTTCAGGATATCAAATATTCATTTACCTGTTTCTAGTATTTCAAATGCGAGTTTTGTTTGAAAACCAGATCTTAGTAACACATTGAGAGAGGCACCTTCTTCTAAAGATAAAGATGATTTGAAATCCTTTATTGGCCTAAGCAATTATTATTTTAGGTTTGTCAAGGGTTATGCCACCACAATGAAGCCCCTTTGGAAAATATTGAGGAAGAAGGAGACATTTGTGTGAAATAAAAGAGAACAGCAAGTGTTTGATGATATCATATTTGTTTTAGCCACTGTACCTGCTTTAAAAAACTTTGTGAGAGGTTATCAGTATACTATTGTGGTGGATGCTAGGGTGGTTGGCGTCAGAGCTGTTTTATGTCAAATGGTGGATGGGCTTGAGCATACTATAGTTTACGTGTACAGAGTGCTTAAAGAGATTGAAAAAAGACATAGTGTCATTCTTTGGGGGCTTTGGCCTGTGCCTGGAATACAGAGAAATTTAAAATGTGTGCGTTGGGGATGCATTTCATTTTCTGCACAGACTACATACCTTTAACTTATTTGCTTGGCAAAAAGTGCAGGGCTCCTGCATCATCCAGGTTTTGCATCTTGTCGAAACTGCAAGAGCATAATTTTGAGTTAAGGTATATACCTGGTGGTGCCAATGGACAGGCTGATAGTTTGTCTTGTCTACCAATCTGCTATGATATTGATGCTGCGGAGGAGGAATTTTTGATAATGACTATGTCGTGGCAGGTGTGAATGTTGTTATGAAGTTTCAAGGTACGGTGAGTAGAGGAAAAGATTTTGTATCTTGTTCTTAAGATTCCATTACGGCGGAAGTATTGGAGTATGTACATAAAGTTTGGCCTTTGATCAAAGGTGATTTGTGTGGTTGTTGTCATGTTTCTTCAGAATTTATAGTAGAATCGGGTATGTTGTGACGGACCGTTAGGTTAATTTTACCAATTAGCATGCAATCAAGAACAATTTGGTTCACACATTCAGCCCACTCGGGATACACATCCAAAAAAACTATCCTTAGATTGTTTTTGGGTGACCATTAATGGACAAAAATGTTGATGACTTTGTTGATAGATATTAAGAATGTTTGGTGACTAACAAACATTGAAAAGTTGAAGAATATAGGGTTGTCACCTATTCCTTTTCCAAACACTGCATGGTACAAGCTGGCTTTAGATCTTGCAGAACACATAGCAACTTTCCAGGATAATTAAAGCTATTTATTTGTATTAATGGATTATTTTTCCAAGGAGGTTTATTAAAACTTTGTTGCCATAATGAGTACTAATATTGGCATTTAATTTTTGTCTAAGGTTTTTGCTCAAGAATATTAATCCTCTGAACGTATTACTGATAATGGTGTGCAGTTGGTTTCTGACAAAATGTAAGCACTTTTTAAATGGCAGGGTTATTAAACATTTTACTGTTTTTCATAGGTTGTAGACACTACAACCCTGCCAATTTCCATGCATGCCTTTATCATGCATTTTTTTACAATGCTTGTCTTTACCAAGCATATGCCCTTTTCCATACAGATAAGTCACGTTATGGTAAGTGATATATATATATATATATATATATATATATATATATATATATATATATGTGCCAAAGAAAACCTGTACAAGGATAATAAACTTACCTGTGACACTCGTAATGCTGCGTGGTGGTCCGTGATTCCTGTGGTCAAAACCGATACAAGCAGAGACCTATTCATATATATATATATATATATATATATATATATATATATATATATAACGTCAAGGCACAGTTCTGGACTGCTCAGGGGGTTGAGGCGTCGGGGACCCAAGGTGACTCTTGGCATTTAAACTTTGGGACTTTGGTGGCATCATTCAGCCTTCTCCCCCCTCCAGGCTGAACGGGGCGCATTGAAGCGCTACTCCGCATTTTGGATTGCAACCGCACTGCATGCTGGAAGACCGAGGCTTTCCAGCACTGATCGACAGCTGCAACCATTTAGGCGGGGCCAGAAACACTCCAACTACTCTTGGAACTCTGTGTGGTGGAGGAGGGAGCCGAAGTAACCCTAGCAGTAAAGGCATCTGACGAAGGCTGACAAACGCCGAAATGCATTATGCTGTGAAACCTGCGCCCTAATAAAAGGTTACCTGGTATCCCCGAGGAGTCCTTTGGTCTTTTACAACTGGAAGGCCCCACTCTGCATATATATATATATATATATATATATATATATATATATATATTACCTACTGGCGGTCGCTAGTAGGTATATATAGTTAGGATTTTTTCTCTATGGGACTTTTGAAAAGAGCACCACCATCTCGTGGCAACGTCGTGGCCATTCCACGAGCAATCATGGCAGTCGCTCCCCACCGGAAGTCTACGGGAGTCGGGGGTCCCGGTGACTGTTGTAGAATCTTCAAGGCTGAGGGGACTCTTTTGGGAATGGGGCCCATGCCCTAGCAGTCAAGTGTCCGAGTTCCACGGTTGCCCAGAGCCATCTTTGCAGGCCAGGCCCAAGTCTGTGGAGCCGACCGCCATTTCGTGAGCTCCGTAGCAGCCGCCTGTCACTGTACCGCAAGATTGGGTGCAATTCCGTTGGATGGCGGGTGAGACGTTGTAATAGCAAGAGCAGGCGCAATTCAGATGGCCGAGCGAGGCACTGTGTCGCAAGAGCGGGCGCAAGTCAGCTGGTCGAGTGAAGCGAGAAACCTCCACCTGGGGAGGTGGGGGAGGCTCGTTCGCGCTGCCTCTCCCTTCTACTGCACCCCACGCCGTCTCCTGGCGCAGGTATATGTGATGGTCGGACCAGGGCACCGCAGGAAGTGTCTTCAGGTCAAACGGATTGAGGGACAAGGTGTGGAGCAGGCGCAATTATCTCGGGGGTCTCCGTCAAGTGGTTCAGGGAGGCGCCGCATCACATTGTTTTCCAATGCAGTCAGGTCCACAAACAGCCCCCATTTACTTTGAGAATAGTGAAGCTGCAGCAGGTGCAAATAAGCTTCAGACAGTGTTACAAGCGCTGCTCGGAACCCTTAACTATGGCACCCAACATCCAGGACTTATGCCATTTGTGCAAGGCAGTGACATCGAAGCATCTCAGGGACCAAGTAACATACCATATCCAGAGTCCTTCCCACAACCTCTGCCTTCCTTCTTACCTAGTTATTGTTCTTTCACTCCCACTCCAGGCTTTTAGTCTGTGGATGGAAAACCATGAACCTACACTCACCTATGAAAATCTTACTATTGATGGTTTATTTTGAGCCCAAAATACAAAGGCTTGTTTGGATCGATGTTGCAGCAGGCTGCCATGTAAATAGTTATTTAATAAAACGTTTTACCCTGTTACTTTGCTGGTGTGTTGTATATATTTATAATATTTGCATAGTGTTTGTCGTTATTTTGGGTGGGGTGGGGGGCGGAGCCGAGCTGTCTTGCAGCCATCATGGTGTCGAGCTCAGTTCCTCTCACTAGTTTCGTATTTGTCATGAGGGGTTGTTCATAATGTTTCTATTTTAGCGAGGTCAAAAAGAGATCCCATTAGTGGCCTACTGATTTTGCTTGATTCCTTTTGTTTTTTTAACGATTTTTCACTATCTGCAAAGACTAAACAGAGTATTGTGACTCTGTGCTTGTTTGTAAATAGAGAATGAACCAAAGAGAACCAATTCCAAAACAATAAATGCTAGGATAACAATCAATCAAATGGAGAGGGAAGCAGGCACGACGGATTACAACGGGGGCAAAGGCCTGTGTTACCTACCCTTCACTATCTGCAAAGAGAGAATACTCCTAAAAGAAAAGAGGAGGGGGGGCAGCGTTCAAAGCACATTAGCATGCATAAATACGAAAATGTTTTTACCTACCACGTACTTGACATTTTACAGCTTTTGATATTTGCTATTAAAAAACCATTGAAATTCACTGATAAAACCATAGGTTATAGACCATATAAAGTTAGGAATTAGCATTTACAAAACCTTGAAAATTCACTGAAAAAACCATAGGTTATAGACCATATATAGTTAGGGATTAGCATTTACAAAACCTTAATTTACTTGCACAAAACCATTGAAATTCGCATATATAGTTAGTTGCACTAACTATATATCGCGCACCCGCAATCCACTGCTGATGATGTCACATATTACATCATTCATGACATGGTCAGTGACATCACTGATGACATCTCAAATGACATCACTGATGACATCACTGATGACAACACCCAGTGACTGTATGTTTCTGTAAAGTTAAAATATGTCTTACATATTGAAGAATGAGTGGATGTATAAGTGTCTGGTGAAGGATTTAGTAGGTGCATGACTGACTGTATGAGTGAGTGATTTAATGTGTCTCACTGAGTGCATGGGTTAGTGACTAAACTGTCTTAATTTGTGCATCATTATGTCTGTTGTTCTGTAAACTGCTGCATGTGTTTATCAGTAGCTATATGAGTAACTATATGGGTTATTGATTGGTTGCCCAAGTATTTGTATGGGAGACTGAGTGTGTGTGTGGGTGGCTGGGAGGTGTGTGACTCTGTGCATAGATGTGTGAGTAGTTGATTCACTATATGTATGGGTTCAAAAGTGCATGTGGAAACAGCTGTATGGGCGGTTGACTGTCTGCATGAGTGTATTGGTGAGTGAATGGATTTCTCAGTGCTACATGTCAAAGTAAGTACATATGTAAAACACAGTACATGTGAGAGTTGACATATATAAATAACTGTGCATAAGAGCCAGTGAATGTGTGAGTGGCTGTATGGATCATTGTGAACATGTATCAGGGATTGTATAAGAGAGTAAATATGTGTTAGTATATGTTTGAATAAGTAAGGTGTGTATAACTGTATAGTTTAGAAAATGGAGGTGTGATTGATTCTTTGCATGACTGACTAGGTGTGTGAGTAACTCCATGGATAAGTGACAGTCTGTGAGTGTCTGTTTACACTGATTGTATCTAAGGTTATATTAGAGTCTGAAGATGTTCATTGTATTATCACATAAATGATATCATCAGTGATGTGATCAGTAATGTCAAATGAGATGTCATCAGTGATGTCATCAGTGATGTCATCAGTGATATCATTTGAGATGTCATCAGTGATGTCATCAGTGATGTCATTTGAGATGTCATCAGTGATGTCACTGACCATGTCATGAATGATGTAATATGTGACATCATCAGCAGTGGATTGCGGGTGCGCAATATATAGTTAGTGCAACTAACTATACATGCGAATTTCAATGGTTTTGTGCAAGTAAATTAAGGTTTTGTAAATGCTAATCGCTAACTATATATGGTCTATAACCTATGGTCTTTTCAGTGAATTTTCAAGGTTTTGTAAATGCTAATTCCTAACTATATATGGTCTATAACCTATGGTTTTTTCAGTGAATATATATATGTATATATATATATTACCTACTGGCGGTCGCCAGTAGGTATATATAGTTAGGATTTTTTCTCTATGGGATTTTTGAAAATTCTATGTCTAATAACTTTGGCGTTTGTGGACGGAATTGGCTGAAATTTTCAGGAAAATGGAACATTTTGTTTCTGAGCAGCCCCAGACAATTTGGGGGGGTTTCATCAAGGGGGGGCCGAGAAAAAAGGGGGTCCCAAAACGCGTTTTTCCCATGTTAATTTCCATAGGGCGGTTGGCCTCACTTTTAGCTCGAACGGCTGAATGAATTTGCACGAAACTTGGCAAAATTGTAGGGACTGTTAGCCCGATGTGCCTTTGCTAGGTCTCAATATATGTGCTCCAGTGGATTTTGAGTAATTTAGGTTCAAAAAAAGATATATATCTGGGCGGAGCCTAACCACACATCTGATCTGATTGGCTGTCAGCACTTCATCCAAGAAGTGTTGGCAGCCATCTTGGGACCAATATACATGATAGCACCTCATTAAAAAGCATTGTAGTTAATAGAGGGTTTTAGGACTTTAGTTACATTATAAATCATTTGTTGATGGTACCATACTCATTTTAGGAATTGTGGTGGGTTCTAAGGTGATTTTACCATGTGAAAAAACCTTCTGCTGTGATATCATGAATATTGTTTGAAAGAAAACTAATATCTCATGATTTTCCCACAGTGGTTTGGAAGGGGATCTATAAGCTAATCTGAAAGCATATTTCCTGTAAATTCACATTATCTTTCTCAGTCATGTGAAAATGAAGTCTGACATTCTCAGTAAAACATGTACATCCAACAAGGACAGAGACTGTCAGTTGATTCCTTTGTGTTCTACTGCAGCCTCCTAGAGTGTTCTAAAGAACAACTAGAGCGCTAACAGTCCTACTTATTACAAAGGTATGGCACACCTGAAGCCATCTTGATTGGAATAAAGTGGTAACTCTTAAAACATTTAATTTAAAAATAAACAACATGAGGGGGTATATTTTGCCATAGAAAGTATGATTAGTGCTGCAGAATGAAAAATTAGGGCACATTTTGAGTGACTTCTCAAATCCTTTTCTATTTCATTAAAACATTCTGACATGCAGTCTCCCAAAATGGCCACCAGAGACACAAGAGCCCAAATGTAGCCCAAATATCACCCAGATGTAGCCCAAGTATAGCCCAATGACAGAATGTCCCAGAGTGTTCTAAAGAACAACTAGAGCGCTAACAGTCCTACTTATTACAAAGGTATAGCACACCTGGAGCCATCGTGATGGGAATAAAGTGGTAACTCTTAAAACATTTAATTTAAAAAGGAACAAAATGAGGGGGTATATTTTGCCATATGAATTATGATTAGTGCTGCAGAAAGAAAAATTAGGGCACATTTTGAGTGACGTCTCAAACCCTCTTCAATTTCATTAAAAAATTCTGACATACAGTCTCCCAAGATGGCCACCAGAGACAAAAGAGCCTAAATGTAGCCCAAATATCACCCAGATGTACCCCAAGTATAGCCCAATGACAGAATGTCCCAGAGTGTTCTAAAGAACAACTAGAGCGCTAACAGTCTTACTTATGACAAAAGTATGGCACACCAGAAGCCATCTTGATTGGAATGAAGTGGTAAGTCTGAAAACACTCAATTTAAAAAGGAACAACATGAGGGGGTTAATTTTTCCATAGAAAGTATGATTAGTGCTTCAGAAAGAAAAATTAGGGATCATTTTGAGTGACTTCTCAAATCCTCTTCTATTTCATTAAAAAAATTCTGACATGCAGACTGAAACATGCACTTTGAATACCAGCAGCAGACGTCCCTGGTGAGCAGTAGCTTTACTACAGTGATCTAATGTGCAACTAGAGTGCTAACATTCAGAATTTATGGCAAATGTGTGACACATCTGAATGCCTTCTTGATGGAACCAAAGTAAACAAGCATTGAAAATGCAATAGATCTCGCCCTCGTTTAAGTTAAAGCCATTCTGTTTGTAGTGAGGTGGCTTTTTAGCTTTGCTTTTATTAGTGTTTTTTCAACTTTCATGTAAATAACATGCATCTGTATGCATATAAGTATATGTATGCATGCATTTATGTTTGTATATATATATAGATATACAGATGATATATGTTTATATATGTATGTATATATATATATTCACTGAAAAAACCATAGGCTATAGACCATATATAGTTAGGAATTAGCATTTACAAAACCTTGAAAATTCACTGAAAAAACCATAGGTTATAGACCATATATAGTTAGGAATTAGCATTTACAAAACCTTGAAAATTCACTGAAAAAACCATAGGTTATAGACCATATATAGTTAGGAATTCGCATTTACAAAACCTTATTTTACTCACACAAAACCATTGAAATTCCATATATAGTTAGTTGCACTAACTATATATCGCGCACCCGCAATCCACTGTTGATGATGTCACATATTGCATCATTCATGACATGGTCAGTGACATCACTGATGACATCACTGAAGACATCTCAAATGACATCACTGATGACATCACTGATGACAACATCCAGTGACTGTATGTTTCTGTAAAGTTAAAATATGTCTTACATATTGAAGAATGAGTGGATGTATAAGTGTCTGGATGAAGGATTTAGTAGGTGCATGACTGACTGTATGAGTGAGTGATTAAATGTGTCTCACTGAGTGCATGGGTTAGTGACTAAACTGTCTTAATTTGTGCATCATTATGTCTGTTGTTCTGTAAACTGTTGCATGTGTTGATAAGTAGCTATATGAGTAACTATATGGGTTATTGATTGGTTGCCCAAGTATTTGTATGGGAGACTGAGTGTGTGTGTGTGGGTGGCTGGGAGGTGTATGACTCTGTGCATAGATGTATGAGCAGTTGATTCACTAGATGTATGGTTTCAAAAGTGCATGTGGAAACAGCTGTATGGGCGTTTGACTGTGTGCATGAGTGTATTGGTGAGTGAATGGATATCTCAGTGCTACATGTCAAAGTAAGTACATATGTAAAACACAGTACATGTGAGAGTTGACATATATAAATAACTGTGCATAAGAGCCAGTGAATGTGTGAGTGGCTGTATGGATCATTGTGAACTTGTATCAGGGATTGTATAGGAGAGTAAATATGTGTTAGTATATGTTTGAATAAGTAAAGTTTGTATAACTGTATAGTTGAGGAAATGGAGGTGTGATTGATTCTTTGCATGACTGACTAGGTGTGTGAGTAACTCCATGGATGAGTGACAGTCTGTGAGTGTCTGTTTACACTGATTGTATCTAAGGTTATATTAGAGTCTGAAGAGGTTCATCGTATTATCACATGAATGATATCATCAGTGATGTGATCAGTAATGTCAAATGAGATGTCATCAGTGATGTCATCAGTGATGTCATTTGAGATGTCATCAGTGATGTCATTTGAGATGTCATCAGTGATGTCATCAGTGATGTCACTGACCATGTCATGAATGATGTAATATGTGACATCATCAGCAGTGGATTGCGGGTGCGCGATATATAGTTAGTGCAACTAACTATATATGGAATTTCAATGGTTTTGTGTGAGTAAAATAAGGTTTTGTAAATGCGAATTCCTAACTATATATGGTCTATAACCTATGGTTTTTTCAGTGAATATATATATATATATATATATACATGTATATATATATATATATATATATATATATATATATATATATATATATATATATATACATATACATATATATATATTGTTGGACTTGGCCCTTTTGGCAGGTTCACCCCTAAGCTTTTGCCTTTTAATGTGACCTGATACTAGTAGTTTTTGTCCTCTGTGCAGTTTAGCACTGTGTCCCAGTGTAAAGTGCCTGGGGGATATGTGTGTCCATGGTACTTCCTGTTATGAGAGGAGGGCAGGGGCGAGTTTGGTATGGGCGAACTTGTAAGAATAAATTCTGCGCAATGGTGTGCGCAGAATTATTATGACTGGTGGAGAAGTGCCACTTTTAGAAGTTGGCATGTCTGTGTGCTGTGTCCCTGCCTGCCTGATGTGGAGTGCATGTCTGGCTTGTGATTGACAAGGGCTGGATGGTGTGCTTGGCTCCAGGAGCCAGGAAGAGTCTGTGGAGAATAGGGAGATCTGCATGTAGATGGTGAGGAAATCCAAAATCTTCATTCTCAGGGGTCTTACTAATATCAATAAAGAACTTGGCACAGAAGCTAAAATATGAAAATACATCTTTATTAAATTTAATAAATGAGGCCACGTCACACAGAAGCCGTAGCAAATGAATGAGGCAGTCTGAGGAATACAGAGAACAGGGGCCTTATATATGTTTTAGAGTTACAAAACTCAGCATAAAAGAAAGGGGGCAGTCCTAGCTTCATGCAAAAACCCAACATTCCTTCTTACACAAGCTGGACAAACCCATAATAAAACACCACAACCCACATCATAAACAGGTCATAAAAAAGAAGGAACAGAAACAGATGAGAGGTAGGATAAGGGGTGTGTATGTGTATACCAAACTTTACAATCTCCTGTGCTCTGATGCTTAATCTTGATCAGCTACTGGGCAAGGAACTGATCTAACAAGGTCAGCTTCAGGCAACAGGGTCAGTTCACTTAGGTCATCCAAAAGTCAGCTAAAGTCATCGGCCTATGTGAGGCAACCACAAAATGGAACCCAAGGGTTCAGAACGAAATCTTCAAATACACAGTGAATCTATCGGTGTAACATGACAAAAACACTCATACTTGCTGAGCTCACTTTTTACGGTTCGCTGTTACCAGAATCGTAACAGAACCACGACCTTTATGACCCAGGTTCAGAATTTACAGAACCTCAGACCCTCCTTTTGCCCTTACATAGGCAATAACCTAAACTCACGTCAATCTGAATCCAGGTCTATATTCATCAGATCATCAAGATGTTGCTGCAGCATAATCCTATTACTTAGCAACTCTCTCGGGACAGGTCTCCTTACACACGTAGTAGCACAAGGGTCACATATGCCAGGACCAAATAGGGAATACCTCTATCTGTAGTATGTGGCATAAGACAACACACACCAACAATTAGTGATGTTCACTACTAACTGGTGTTGGTGCAGAAGATGTACAAAGGAATTATGAGTGAACGCTGACCTCCTAACCAGTTCATGTTCAGGTAAAGTATGGAAAGAATGCAAAGAATTAGTAGTAGGAAGAGACATAGATTGGGAGGTTGGTACAGATGCCAATTGGGTAGAAAAATCAATCCCACCCATAAAAGACAACGTCATGTTTAAACCAAACTAGAAAACACGTTTTTAAGAACATATAGACAACAGGAGAAAGTAATGACCACTATTAAAAAACGAAATTATAATTTTTCACAACCCTAAGCAAAAAGCAAATCCTAAAATTGTCTAGTAACATTTTTAGGGCTCCTATGTATTTTAGTAATTTATTATGTGTTCAGATGAAAAAGTGGTGACCCTCATCAATGCTCTGAGGTGAAAAGGGGGTACTCTTCCACAGAAAATGGACTTTATTCTGCTTTTACTAAACAGAATAGTACTTTAAAACAATGCCAGCAAAATAAGAATCAGTCTCCTAACATTGATTTCATGTAATCATACAGGGAATACCCAGAGTCCGTCAAAGCCTCTCTGGCAGACTTCTATTGTCCATCAAATCTTCTTTTGTTGTTTTCTTCCGCATGGGCCTCTTCATTCAGGCCTTTCATGTCTCAGTATCCGTTGGAGTGCCCTCCTGGCAATCACTCATAGCTCATTCGAAAGTCTCAATGTCTCAAGGCAGTCCACCAATATCTCTCCTGTGCGGCAGGCACTACAGGTAGTGTGCTCTCCATTGATCAAGGGCACAGATCATTTTATGCAGATCTGGGCCTACATTCTCAGGCTCCAACACTCATTACTCAGTGTCAGAGAACGCTCAGGCTGCTCTTTCATGGGCACCATAATGTAATGCCTTTTGCCAATCTTGGATCCTCCGGTGCACTGCACTTCCGTTGGAGCAAAGGAAAAAGGGGGGTGCGTGTGGCGAAAACTCAGGCCAAGGGGCTCAAGGGACTGCACACTGTCAGAGGTTACCAGCACATGACAGGCGCTCTTTTGCACTGAAACTCTGGTTCTGTGGCAAAACCAGCTCCTCCTTCTTTTCTGATGTTCAACGCCTTCTGATGAAGCAAGCACAATACTCTGGAGATACCATTGATGGCACGCTGGCGATCGCTGTCTGGATGCTGGGACTTTTCATCTGTTAGCTGTCACTAATGGGATTGTGGGTGAGTTCCGCAGGTTATTATGACTTAATCTTGCAGAACCTAGTGACGTAGGAGATGTGACACATTTGTTAGTTTCCCTCAATTAAGTACAAAAACAGTTCATTTAACAAAGGGACTGCAAACAGGTGGCCTGCAATCTTCAAAGGAGTGGCTATACGCCATGGGAATTCTATCTGAATGGATGTCCTCACACATGGTGGCATTGTCTAATGGGGTAAACACATTTTTCTCTCAATGATTACGTATAGGTGTTCCTAAATTCCTTATCTAAAACATCTCAAAAGAGAGTATTGAGTCAGTTAACCAGTTCATCAATACCCTGACAGTCAGACTGGGAAACATCAAAGTAGGCCTAAAGAAAATTCTTTAAAAAAAGTCTGGTCATACAAAAGGGAATTATACATAATATGGGGATCTCTGGTACATTACTGCAATCTGGAAGTGTGACCCTGAACAATACATCAATAATAATAAAAAGCTGACTAGTGAAAGAAATATGGAAAAGAGAAATGGGACTAGGTCACAGCTAAAATCCCCAATAACTAGGCATGTTGCGACATCGGTGAAACCTGGTTTCCTTTATGGTACAAAGCCAAACACTACTTAGGAAGCAGAACAAAACTGAGTAATGTAATATAGAAATTAGGTCAGCATGTACAAGAGTCACAGATCTATAATTTTATCCTTACGTCCAATCAGGATACATCATTTTAGGGCTGCCTGTTCCTTTGAGGGAAGAGGGGGCAAGTGACACATTTTGATCCTGTATATCTCTTTTATTTTTCTTGAAAACTATTTATAGCCAAATTTGACATACACTGGTGAAGTGTTGTATGTGTCGTGTTCACAAAAATGAAAATATCATATTTGTGAAATTTAGCAAATAAACCCAACTGTAGTGTAGCGATACACATCGTCAGGTATATCCCTTCACAACACAGGTAAACTTGTAATAGTATCAAAAGCAGCAACATAAAACAAAAACATGCATAACGCACATTTCAAGCCATCAGATATACTTGCTGTATATCAAGCACGAAAAGCATAGACAAAACAATAACATATGTAAATGAGCGGTGACACACAATACCATGTCCCAAAACCCAATATTCGGGCCTTCTTAATTTGTAGGTTTAAAATCCTTACCCTCCTTTTGACGGTAGATCACCAGTTAGTGGATATCTGCTGTCAAATACAACTTTCTAACATACAGGACCAGCAAGAACAATTCATGATAGGACAAAATACACAAAAATAAAAAACACATGAACATTTCTTTCCAAAGGAGTTACGCAAAATCACATCTCCTTTCAACCAACCAAACTCACGTGTCTTGACAGCTTTAAATCACCCAGAACAATCCATGAATGATCTGTAGGCAGAAGCAAAAAAAAAAACATACACAACACACAAAAGAGAAACATTTCTCATAACAAACCAATATCAATTATAACTTTTAATCAGAAGACAAAACATGATACACATTAACAAACACAAAAATACATTTCCATTACTTAACTGTTACCATCTTGTCAGTCAGCTTGCAACATCAAGCCACCTTAGTTTTTCCTGCAGAGCATTTAACATGATGTTGGGACTTTCAAGGAAACCTTTTTTTTTATATTTCCCTTTTGAATTAAGTTCTTTAATGTTATTGATGTTCTTATGGAGAAACCAGAAACCCCACCTTTTAGAGGCCTGTTTAGCAAGGTCATTCTGCATTCCACAGAGACAAGGCCCTAATTTAAAAGGTCACAAATGTCAACATGAGAGCCTCCTTCCATTGTTTACAGGAAAACAAAAAGATAGCATCTCAGCGTGACTTCACAGAACCTTAATAACACACATACCAGTTTTTAGAACAAATGCTTGTTGCAGTGGTACTCATTTTATCTACCTTAAATGGATCTCACTGGGTCATTAAAAAGGAAAACCCAATTGGGGACAACCTGTAAATTCGTATTATACCTACATGTATGCTTTCACTGAAGCCTAAAGCACTTTAAAGCTATTAAAAATGGCAAGCATGCGGTTTTAAAAGGTCTATTTTACCCAAATTCGACTTTGATATTAGGGGCACTTAAAAATAAATATCCTATAATTGTTTTACATATTAATCATCCTCAGAATGTTCTCTACAAATTGCAGAGATTGGACATTAGACATATCTCATGTAAATCCTTAGAAAAATGAGTTTTGTATGCCTGCGCTAAGTAAAAATTCCATATGCAAATGTTCTCATTATGCAGTGTAACACAACTTAAATTAAATTATAATGCTAGGAGGTCACAGTATAAGCATTAAGCTTCATGAATAGTAAAAACAAATTTTGTAGCACTTATTTTTAATAATTATTTTTCAAAATGTATTAATTATTTTTAATAAACCCAATCATTTTTGATAATTCCGCATATAAAAGGGAGCTGCATCCCTTGCCTATCATTTTATACGCATTCATTTATAAGCCTAAGCACAGAAGCCTAACTTATAACATGAAAAAATGTTTGCGCCACTTTAAAAGGACAATTTTTAATTAGCAACAGACCCAAAAATATGCTTACAGAAATGCTTAAAGGAAAGGAAACCCTCAATTGAAATACCTTCCTGTAATACAAAATAATGAACCTTAGTTTTGGAACCTTTTTAAAACATTCTGAAATGCAGAGATTCACCTGTGCAACTAAGGCAAAAGTCCTGGTTGAATAAATATTCCTGTTTATTTAGCTTGTCTCTCAATGTTTTGTAACATAAGCACAGTGGCTGTCTATTTAAAACTAAAACTAAAACATTTCAAGTTTCAAAATGGTGTGCAATGCAGCAAGGTCCAATGTATTAAGATGTTGTGTTTGCCTTTTAATATCTAATACAATGTATCTAAGGAAAATGCTATCGCAGAACAAAGGATCCTTGTTTTGTATTGTGTCATATTTTAATTCCCTGGGGATACAAAATCACCAAGGAAGAAATATGTTTTTAAATCTAACCTATTTAGATATTCCCTTTAGGGGAAGCCGGCTAATTTACTTCACATCATACTATGGTACCTTCTAAAAAAGCAACACATTTTTCCATGTGAGCTTAAAAAAAACAGGCATGCCAAAAAACTGCAGAATACGCAAGTATTATAATCAAAGTAGTGCTTAAGGTACTTTTTGTACGTGCACCGTTCCTAAGGACCAAATGGAGAAAATTCTCCTCATTACCAGTCTACACAAATTGCAATTCGCATATCCAAACCTACACAAACCAAAAGTTGGCCAACACAAATTCCAAAGTTCCAAAGCTACATTTCTAAATTTGCTAAGATCAGGCATCTTATAGCTCACTAATCTAGTTTCAAACTTCAAGGGGTTATCTCTACCAATACACTCGCAAATATACGAGCCCCTCGGCTATGGTAATTGCAATAACCAAATCAAAGACCCAAAGAACCAAAAAACTGGGAGCGACCCACTTATACTTTACTCTTACTTTTACTAATCAAAAGGTTATCCAAATTCTAACTGTCAAGTTCTACATGACCTAACGGTCTTTTTAGAATACTCACGCCAGAAAGGTTCTCAGTCAGGAGTGACATCATGTGGAGGATCAAAACCAGGAAGATCAGAAATATAATGGGCTTCAGAAATAAAGAATCTCCAGAATCCCTGTGCACAGAGTACCTTCTTAGTAGAATCCTGTTCTGTCCTCCTCAGTAGATTTCAGTCTCCTGACAAGATAACTCCTACAGAAAGTCACTTCTCTGATGAACTCCACTTGGGCGCCATTTGAGGAAATCCAAAATCTTCATTCTCAGGGGTCCTACTAATATCAATAAAGAACTTGGCACAGAAGCTGAAATATGAAAAGACATCTTTATTAAATTTAATAAGTGAGGCCACGTCACACAGAAGCCGTAGCAAATGAATGAGGCAGTCTGAGGAATACAGAGAACAGAGGCCTTATATATGTTTTAGAGTTACAAAACTCAGCATAAAAGAAAGGGGGCAGTCCTAGCTTTTGCAAGCATGCAAAAACCCAACATTCCATCTTACACAAGCTGGACAAACCCATAATAAAACACAACAACCCATATCGTAAACAGGTCATAAAAAAGAAGGAACAGAAACAGATGAGAGGTAGGCTCAGGGGTGTGTATGTGTATACCAAACTTTACAATCTGCTGTGCTCTGATCCTTAATCTTGATCAGCTACTGGGTAAGGAACTGGTCTAACAAGGTCATCTTCAGGCAACAGGGTCAGTTCACTCAGGTCATCCAAAAGTCAGCTAAAGTCATCGGCCTATGTGAGGGCAACCACAAAATGGCTGCCATGCACAAAATGGAACCCAAGGGTTCAGAACAAAATCTTCAAATACACAGTGAATCCATCGGTGTAAAATGATGAAAACACTCATACTTGCTGAGCTCACTGCTTACGGTTCGCTGTTACCAAAATCGTAACAGAACCATAACCTTTATGACCCAGGTTCAGAATTTACAGAACCTCAATGGGAGGGAGGAGTTGCACCTGGGACCTGAATAGAGCTGTGCCTTCCCTTCACAATGCTGGCTCCGCCCCCTGTGGTGTGTCTGAGCACCTAACCCCCACCTGACAAAGGGGAGAGGAGCTGAGCACAACAAAATGCTCCAAAGCTCCCCCAAACCATTTGAACCTGGTTTTCCCGCAGCCCTGTGCAGTGTCACAAAGGGAAAATGGTGTATAAAAGAAGGGGCTTTGACCCCATGAAAGTGGTTCTCTGTTGTTCCTGACTTGAGGGGGGCCTGCTGCTGCTGGGCGCCAGGAGGAACCACCACTAGGGACTGCCTCCCTGCTGGAGGGCCCTGTGAGCTGGCCTGCCTGGGCCTAGCCTATGGCCCCCCTTCATTCCAAAATACTTTCCGCTCAAGCACCTGGGAAGCGCTATATCTTTGTTGCTTGGTGAGCGCTCTATTTTTCTGCCCAAGAGGAGCAGCACTTCTGGTTTTCACCTGCAGCACAAAGCTGCGATCCTTTCTGAAAGGGAATCCCCATTGTAGAGATTCACCCGCAACTCTACTCAAATATGGCACGGGAGCCCACCCCGCATTGGCTGCCGTATTGGTGAGAAGATGGGACCCCGTCATAGCACTTTTCTATGCTCTGCTGCAGGTGCCCACCCTGCTTATGCTTGATTCAGGTGGATGCCTACCCCAACTTCATTATTTAAATGACCAGCGGGTGCCCACCCCACATCGCCGTCAAGACTGAGTAGAGATTCACTGCAGGGCCTGAGAGTCCATGAAGTCAGGCATCTGTGCCTGACTATAGGCGGGCCCTGCAGCGTAATTTCTGCTTCCCTTGCGCTGCCAAGGAAGGAGGCGAGACACGGAAAGAAGCCTGCGGAAGCCACCTTTTGATCGAAGGCTTCCCGTTCCAGTCCTAGGAAGAAGGACCGGGAATAGGGAGACAGGCTGCACTAAGCGGGAATCCAAGCGGGGCTCCCAGGTGGTGAGGAGAGCCCCGCGTCCCGTCTACAGCCACCAGGGAGCCCCGGTGAGGAGGGCTCCACCGAACAGGACACGCACCAGGAGCAGCACCAGAGGGGAGTCCCCGCAACAGTCAGGTGAGTGGGGCTCCGTGTGAGGGTGGTTGGGGGTGTGTCAGGCACATTATCGGTGTCCGCCCCCGTGACCAGGCCTGGTGCTCATTTCTCCTTCCCGCTGCCCTGCTGGACAGTGGGCAGCGGCAGCGCCTTGGGGGCATTTTCGTCCCATCTCCTGCATTCCTGGAGGAGCCCGGCAGGGGCTCCAAGTTGGTTAGGCACACTTAGTGCCAGTACCTGGTTTGTGGCTTCCACGGCTCTCCTGCAAGAGCGCAGACAGCTGCAAAGTGGGGGGCAGATTTTGATAAGGAGCCCCAGTGGTGGCCCAAGAGGCACCAGGAGTGCCCAACATCATTTGCACATTTTTTGCCAGCTGCCCTGCGAGAGCGCAGGCAGTTGCGACATTTGGGCACCTTCATTTTAATTTGGAGACCCAGCTAAGGGCTCAAGGGGCAAGCTGGTGCCCGTGATCATTCCTACACCTGGTCAGAAAGTAGTGGGCAGCTGCCACATTTAGGCCTGCGCAGATTGCGCACCCTTGACTTTCGCTGCCTAGGCAGCGCGCCCTGACATTGTTGGACATAGTGTGTTGGAGCCCTGTGAGAGGCCAGTTGGCCTGGGGCCAGTTTTCAGGTGTTGTGCCCCCACTTGGGGCACACTGTGTTTATGGTGGTAATTAGATGATGTTTTATACCTAACATTATGAGTAATGTGATTTATGCGTAATGTATTTATGCCCCTGAAGTTTGGGCAGGATATATTTGATTCCTAATGTGTAGTGTGTTTATGCTTAGGATGTTAGGCATAATAGGATTTATGCAAAGTTAATGATGCCAAGTTAATTTCTTCTACCAGTAGCAACTGGTTGTTATTACTGATTGACTACATGTATTATTTTGTGCTACAGTTAGTATATGTTTTACATTTGCTAATTTCCCTTTGTGATTGTTCTGACAGTGGCCAAATTGGCCCTGTCATGTGTACATATTCCTCTGTAGATACTGCCCAGTGCCAGTTGGCACAGTGTACATTGTGTGATTATGATCTAATGTGTTTATGGTTATACAAAGGCTATTTTTTATATATAACCTTGTGTGGAGTTCCTTTTGTGGTGTGCCTAGTGTGTTGCTGCTGTTTGTGTGTGTTGCGTAACCGCTTTACACATTGCCTCTGGGATAAGCCTGACTGCACGTGCCAAACTACCAAGGTGGTGAGCAGGGGTTATATTTGGCGTGCAACTCCCCAGCCCTAACTAGAGTAGTGGTCTCTGCCTGGCTTTAGCGCAAGCCTTAGCCAACCAGAGATCCCATTTCTAACATTGGTGATCAGTGGTGGAATTAGGACTTGTGTTTGCGCAGTACCACAGCAACAACTGGTTGCACTACAAACTCTGCATTTAGATAATCACTTGTTTGGGGATAATTGTCTCTGAGTTTTATTTTATTGTTTCTCCTAAGAGTGTCATTTGTAGATTGTGTACTCTTGCTTCAGCTCAGACAGCTAGGTCCCCTGTGTTGCACGTGTCTCTGAGTGTCCTGCCAAGATGAAGTCTGCTTTTAATTTTTGTGGTCTGTTTAGAAACAGTATATGTGAATTTGTAGAGTTCTGTGAAGAGAGAGACATAGCAGTGAGTGAGTCAGACACCCAGTCCAAACTTAGGGAAAACCTAATCCATTGGCAATAGGATGACTGGGAATGTGAGCGCAGTGAGGAGGAGAGGGCCCGGGCTGCATGCCGTGAGGGTGGTGGGTCTGAGGGGAGCCCTGAAGAGTCTGAAGAGGAGGAAGAAAATGACAGGACAGGGACGCCAGTAGATCGTGAGGACCCAATAGATAGGGAGTTCCTTGCTGGGTCCAGGGTTAGGGGCAGCACCCCATCCCTTTCCCTGTCCCCAGAGCAGTGGGTAGATAGGAGGGAAGAAAGGGAGCATTAGCTGGCTTTAGAGAAACTCCAGAAGGAGATCTATGAGCATATGGATGCTCAGAAATTGGACTTCGAGCATAGGAAGTTAGCCTTAGAGGAGAAAAAGGTGTTATGGGCTCAGGAGTTAAGTCTTAAGGCGTTGGGCCTTGAAGAGCAAAAGCTAGAGACCGAGAGGGTCTTAGCGCAGTAGAGGATGGCGGAGGCTGAGAGGGCTTTCACCAGAGATAAATTAGCTCTGGAGGTTAGATTATCCCTGGAGCGCAGTTGTTGTTTTCTGGACTCCCCAGTGAGGGTGGAGTCCTGTGGTGGCAGCAATATGGAGTCCAGTGCAGGAAGTCCCATTCCCAGTTCCCAAAGTATGGTACCTTGTTCCCAAGAAGAGGAGTACATGTTGAAGTTCAGGAACAGTAAGAAACCGTCTCACCAGTCCTGGGTGGATTGTTCAGATGACTGTAATGATGCACTGGCTTATTGGGTAAGGGTTCACACGGAAGAGGATTTTGACAGACTGTTCGACTTGATTATCAGAGAGCACCTGCTCAGTTGTTGTTCGCTGGGTTTGCGCCAACACCTGTTGGAGGTTGGGCTTTCTGATCTTCGGGAGTTTGTACAAAGAGCAGACCTCTGTGAAAGGGCCTGAGGTTCTAAAGAGGCATTGGGGAGTGATCCCAAAAGTAGTTGCTCAAGTATCTTCCAGTCCAGAGTGATGGAAGCGGTTCAAAGTAGCCCAGCTAGGTCCCAGTATAGCGAGAGGGGCTCACGTCCTGTCTCAGTGGAGTAGTAGTGAGTGTGGGACTGAGTGTTCCCAGGTGCCTGAAACTCAGTCTCAGAACCTGGATGGTTTCTTCAGGGAACACCAGGTTGGGGGCCTAGGCTGTCCTGTAGTCCATTTGAGGAGGAGCTCCTAATATCTAGAGAACCTGGAGCGTCTGTAAATAAACCTTCAGTGGTTCTGGTGTCTGGCGGTGCCGCTCCAGTTGGGAAGGTACAGAAGTCCGAATTGATGGGTGAATTTGGGATGTGTTCCCGAGTGGAAGAACCAGTGGGTCAGGGACCAGCCAGTACGGCCGAGTTCCCTTGAAGTGACCATGGTGATACCACTTCTGTTCTGGGGGATCTTCACGCACTGTCAGATCAGATGGACAAGGGACAGGAGATCTGCGCCAGGCAGACTATCACACAACCTATGGGTTGTGTGTTACCCTCAGGGGGATGATGTGTGAATCCCCAGAAGTCCTGGAGTGCCAGGCAAGTTCTCCGACAAAGGGTTTAGTCCCCAGGTTGGGAGGCCACGTTCAGGAGCTGCCTGACCTGGAGAGAAGGGCGTCTGTAACCAGTGTCCTGACCGGTCATCTTCTGGGGGAACCATTCCAGTTGGGAAGGTGCAGAACTCTGGAGGAGGGTGCAGAGGGTGGGAGTCCTCGCCTCTGACCCAGGTGCAACCTGAGGAGTTAAACCCTAGGTTGAGAGACCAGTTATGGGACTGAGGTCCTGAACTGGTAGGAGAGTGGTGTTATATGGGTACCTGTCAAAGGAGGAGAGGGCAGAACCCTAGAAGGAGAGGAAGGGGGAGGAGAGCCTCACCCATGACTTCTGGTCAGCCAGAGGGTGCAGACCCTAGGCTGGAGGATCAGTGGCAGTCTAGAACTGTTCTGATGAGGGGAAGAGTAGAAAATGGCTACTATGTGCCAGGGATTACTACCCCCCACTCTGCAAATGGGCAAGGACCAGTGACATCTGAGTGGCCTAGGGCCTGGTCCTGCCCGCGGAGAGCTAGGGAGTACCAGTGGGGTAGCCCAGTTGCTCCGGACAGCTTTTACAGAAGGAACCACATGGGTTCACCGTGGCGTAGAACAGGAGGGTGTCCCTGCAGTTGCAGGCCCGCGCACATGTTCTATCGCCCCCAGCAGGGAAGCCCATCACAGTGGTGATTTGTCTGCCCCGCGTTTTGGCTGGAAGGGGGTTGTGTTGGACTTGGCCTTTTTGGCAGGTTCACCCCTAAACTTTTTGCCTTTTAATGTGACCTGATACTAATAGTTTTTGGCCTCTGTGTCCCAGTGTAAAGTGCGTGCACACTCTGAGCACGTGTGGTGAGATTGGCCTGCCCTCCCATAGGAATGCATGGGGGATATGTGTGTCCATGGTACTTCCTGGTATGAGAGGAGTGCAGGGGCGAGTGTGGTATGTGCAAACTCATGAGAATAAATGCTGCGCAATCATGTGCGCAGATTTATTGTGACTGGTGGAGAAGTGCCACTTTTAGAATTTGGCATTTCTGTGTGCTGTGTGCCTGCCTGCCTGATGTGGAGTGCATGTCTGGCTTGTGATTGACAGGGGCTGGATGGTGTGCTTGGCTCCAGGAGCCCGGATGAGTCTGCCCAGTGGTGAATAGGGAGATCTGCATGTAGATGGGAGGGAGGAGTTGCATCGGGGACCTGAATAGGGCTGTGCCTTCCCTCCACAATGCTGGCTCCACCCCCTGTGGTGCGTCTGAGCACCTAGCCCCCACCTGACAAAGGGGAGAAGAGCTGAGCACAACAAAGTGCTCCAAAGCTCCCTCAAACCAGTTGCACCCTGTTTCCCCCCAGCCCTGTGCTGTGTCATAAAGGGAAAATGGTGCATAAAAGAAGAGGCTGTGACTCCATGAAAGTTGTTCACTGTTGTTCCTGACTTGAGGGGGGCTGCTGCTGCTGCTGGGCGCCAGGAGGAACCACCACTAGGGACTGCCTCTCTGCTGGAGGGCCCTGAGAGCTGGCATGTCTGGGTCCAGCCTTTGCCCCCCTCATCATTCCAAAAGAGTTTGTGCTCAAGCGCCTGGGAAGCACTATATCTTTGTGGCCTGGTGAGCGCTCTATTATTCTGCCCAAGAGGAGCAGCACTTCTGGTGTTCACCTCCAGCAGGAACTGCGATCCTTTCTGAAAGGGAATCCCCAACATGGAGATTTCCCCGCAACTCTACAGAATTAAGGCGCTTGAGCCCACCCCGCATTGCCTGCCGCATTGGTGAGAAGACGGAAGCATACCACGGCGTAGCGATTTTCTATGCTCTACCGCGGGTGCCCAAACCGCTTATGTTTGATCCTGGCGGGTGCCTACCCCGCCATCATCATTTAAACGAGTGGGTGCCCAACCCGCATCGCCGCCAAGACCGAGCGTCCATGAAGTCAGGCCTCTGTGCCTGACTATAGGGGGCCCTGCAGCGTCATTTCTGCTTCCCCTGCACTCTCAAGGAAGGAGGCGATATGTGGGAAGAAGCCTGCGGAAGCTGCCTTGTCCTCGAGGGCTCCCTGTCCCAGTCCTAGGAAGAAGGACCAGGCAAAGGGAGACCGGCTGCACCGAGCGGAAATTGAAGTTGGCTCCCAGGTGTTGAGAAGCACCCCGTGTCCCATCTACAGTATGTTTAATAGGAAGTAAAATGCCCGAAAATGTTTTTTTTGGTCACTCACGAAATCTGCGATGCTGTCGCGGGGCTCAGTACAGTCCCCCATTTAACTCCGCGAACTGCTCCGCAAAGTTTCACGGATGAGGGCACACTGAGCACATCAGAGGATTGATGGAAAAAACAAACCAAATTGGGCTTCTTCATAATAAACATGGAAAGGGTTAAAAAAATACTGACCATTTGGAAGTGGTATAACAAAAAAGAAAGATAAAAGGCTTGTTAACTAGAGCAGTATATGTATGAGCACATGGTGAGGGGTAGCCTTTTCACCTGCTTCACTACTCAGAGAGGAGGTGGTTTGCAGGAGTACTAACTGGACATTTGGAATGAAAACAGATGTTACCAGACATAGAAATAAATCTGGGAGAACAGCAAAGAGCTGTTACAGGTTTGTTAATTAAGTTGTAGTATATAAAAGTATATTTAGTTAAACATTTTGAGTGTATGTAAACAAAGAAAATGTGTACCTTCTAGACACTATACGAGAAGGGAAAATAGAAGGAAGCTTTGATGAGAACATTAACAAAAAATACAGTGAACAGGAAAGAAAAAAGAGAAATTGGTTTACTGAAAATATAGTAATGGTAATAAGCCAGTATGAATGACTATGTTTGAAATTTGATTTGGGTGTTTGCTTATACTATGTATTTTAATAGTATGTAACTTGCACATGCTCACACAGACAGGCAGGTTCTTACATATTCAGTTATACTCCTACTAAAGCACTTATGTGCCCACCACACATATAGCCATACAGTGACTGCAACACTCAGTCACATACCCAAAAAAACATTCAAACACCCATGTACCCACCTATGCATCCAGCATTTGAGTGCTAGTTCACCCTTAGAGCCTGACAGCACATGCACAGAATGCAATCTGCACTACAAGAAGAGTTTGAAGAGGACTACTTCAGCACTTTTGAAAAGGGGGGTCCCTGATTGTACTTGACCTCAGAAGCAGGGCCCCAAAGGGTGGTGGGTTTCAGAAGGAGGGAGAGGAGTGGATAAATGAGTGGGTAAAGGCCCCAGAGAGAGACTTCTCTGTTGAATATGGTGCAGGAAGTATTATCTACTCCCAAACCCAGTCCCCTGAGGACCTCAAGGACAGACAGTCAAAGTCAAAGTCATAGAAACATATTAAGCGCACAAATCACCTGAAGGGTCTCATGGCACTTGTGAAGACTCCGTGTGGGCTAACGATCAGAATTGGACAAATTATTAATGGTCAAATAACCACGTTTTTAGTTCCCTCCAAAAAAGCTTGTGATCGGTGATGGAAAGAAAATGAGACAGGCGCTTATTCCAGAGGTCGGGGGCACAGTGTGAATTCGTCGCGGGGAGAAGAGATGTTTTGTGCTGGATCTTAGGGATCTTCCTGGCTGATACCAGTACCGTTTTTTGGCTTAGCTGCTAGGTTCAGTTCCGTGTATGCTCTTGTGGATAAGGCATAACATTTTAAAACATCTCTCTTTTACCAGGAGTGAGTGAAGAATCCTCCGACTAGGGGCTGATGGAGTACTCGATGGAAGGTTTAAAATGAGTCTGGCAACCATGTTCTGCAAGATCTGAAGTTTTGAGTGTAGATCTTCATTTATGGAATCTAGTAAGGCGTTACCGTAGTCCAAACGACTGACGATAAGTCCCTGTACTAATGGTTTTCTAGATTCAATTGGGATCCACTGAAAGATTTTGCGAAGTTGCCACAAAATCCCATAGCAGGTGCCTATTACAAGATTTACATGTTTCATTGACAACTTATTGTCAATCGTTTTCCAAGATTGAGCACTGCTTGTTTAGGGGATGGGCATGGGCCCAGCACTTGGGGCCACCAATTGTTGGACCAATACTCTTCGGCCCTGCCAAACAGGATGATCTCTGTCTTGCTCCCGTTGAGCTGTAAGTTGTTATTGCCCACCAGCTGTTAATGTGGATCATGCAGTTTTTAAAGCAAGTCATTGTGTCTGTAGGGTCAGGACCAAACATGATTAGCAGCTGGGTGTCATCAGCTGCTAATCAGAACTTGCCTGCCACGCTGCTGTGTTTGAAACGCTGCTTCTTTTAATTGCCGCTCTGCACTCGCTAATTTTAAATAATTTCGCAAAACTGTGTTTTTCTGTGTTCTTGATGCTCAGACTTATATCTGCCCGCATTTCCTGCACTATAAAAATTGAGATCACTCACCACTTTGGTGAGCTTCGTACTCTGTCTGCTCCCGACCGCCATCTTGGGTGTGGAACCAGGGGATTGAGACGCTCCCAAGACGCCATCTTGGGTAGCGTGCTAGTGTTTTAGGGGCACTTGGTAAATGCTATTTAAGGTCGTTGGAGGCTAACGTGAGACACAGAACTTGCCTGCCACGCTGCTGTGTTTGAAACGCTGCTTCTTTTAATTGCTGCTCGGCACTCGCTAATTTGAACTAATTTCGCAAAACTGTGTTTTACTGTGTTCTTGATGCTCAGACTTATATCTGCCCGCATTTCCTGCACTATAAAAATTGAGATCACTCACCACTTTGGTGAGCTTCGTACTCAGTCTGCTCCCAAGATACCATCTTGGGCGTGGAGCCAGGGGATTGAGACGCTCCCAAGACGCCATCTTGGGTAGCGTGCTAGTGTTTTAGGAGCACTTGCCAAACCATATTTAAGGACTTTGAATGCAGGCGCGCCACTGGCGCGCCAGCGTCCGCGCCAGGCCGTGCCCAGGGGCCACCAACCATGCCCAGGAAGACCCCACCTTTGTTTACTACGATACTGCTATTAGCTATACTCCAGGGGAATTAAAATCTCTTAGGCATTTGCCATCTACACATTGTCTAACGTGCACTCTTCCTGTTCATGGCTTTAACTGCAATCATTGTGGGTTCTCATTGGGCAGTATGAGCAGGTGTAAACCGACGAAGCGCCCACATAAGTATGGTAAATCGAGTGCTATAAAACCATCTTCCACTTGTCTCAATCTCCAGTTTTGGAGTATAAACTGTAGGTCACTCCCTACACATAAAAATCATTTTTATGATTTTTTAGTCAATGAAAGACCGGATGCCGTGTTTCTGACTGAAACTTGACTCCACGCAAGCTCTGGACCTGACATTGCCTTGGCAATCCCTACTGACTATGTCATGGTCAAGAGGGCTAGAGATATTGGCAAGGGAGGTGGCATTGCTATACTTTTTAAATCTATTTATAGCTGTAAGTTCGAAGCCTTTCCTCTTCAAGGATGCAAGACTGCTAAATTTAAACTAGCAATTAGTGCTCAGATGACTTTGTCTGATCTACTGATATATCGTCCCCCCAGGAATTCTAATGTATGGACGACATCCTTTGCTGAAATTATTGCCCCGCTGACCTTGAAGGCTGCCAATTTCACCATTCTCAGCGGCCTGAACCTACATTTGGAAGACCCTCAATGCGCTGTTAGCAAAACCTTCTTAGCTGATTTAGAAGCTCTTAAATTCTGTTGCGCAATTCAGGGCCTACGCATTCTGCAGGGCACCTATTGGATCCTGTCCTTTCGAACCTCCCATATGATTGTGAACCAGCCGCTTTCCCTCTGGAATGGTCTGATCATTTCGCAGTTCAGTTCTCTCTCCCTCGTTCTAAGACTATGGCAACTGGTGGTGTTGACACAGGAGAGAGTCTACGTCGTTGGGGCAAGCTTAATATCACTGATCTCAACTCGCACTTGTCTGATACCTCACCGGATGTTGACTCGTCTCTGTTGGTGCTGGAGGCTGCAGTTTCAAAATGGTTGAGTGCTGCTGTTAACAAACTTGTTCTATTGGTACCTAGGCATTTTCTGCCCCACCGCCATCCTGCGGCATGGTTCTCAGAAAATTTAAAGACCATGAAGTCTCAATGTAAGGCCCTCGAGAGGAAATGGAGATGCTCTCATTCTCCATCTCGCAAGGTGGCCTATAAGGAAGCTCTTAGAGACTACCACAAACAATGTAAAATGGCTAGAGCAGCTTATATTGCCAACACCGTAACACAGGCCCAGAACTGTCCTCGTACACTGTTTTCTGTGGTAAAAAAACTGACAGGAGCAGATTCTATTCCTGCCCCTCCTGTTTTGGATGAGGCACAATGTAATTCCATCGCAGAGTTCTTCATTGCTAAGGTGGAATGCATTTATGATTCCTTGAATCCCTCACCCTCGAATGAGGAATTATCGTTTATGCCTGTGCCTGCCCATAATAGTCTGCCTCCCCTGGCAGTCAAACTTACTGACTGGCCACTTTTTGACAATGCTTCTTTTGCTCAATGCTTGGAGAGCATTAAATCTGGCTCCCCTCGTGACCCTTTACCGGCCAAGATCCTTAAACATCTTGATCTGGACTCCCGTCGTATTGTGATGAAACTCCTTAACTCCTCCTTGATAGAGTCACATGTTCCACAGGAGTGGAAACATGCAATGATTATTCCTCTGCTTAAAAAGGCTGGAGCTGATGTCTCTAATTTATCCAACTTTAGGCCTATCTCGCTGCTGCCCATTTTTTCTAAGATCTTGGAAAGGCATATCAACTCACAGCTGACTCTCCTGGTAGAGAGTTCAGGCTTCCTGCATCCATCTCAATCTGGCTTTAGAGTGCACCATTTCACTGAGACCACACTTATAGGAGTTACTGAGAGTTTATGGCATGGTATTGATCGCGGGGAAACATCTGCACTCATTCTTTTGGACTTAAGTGTGGCGTTCGATACCGTGTCTCATTCCATCCTTCTCGTAACTCTTCAATCCTTGGGAGTTGAGGGCTCTGCCTTTGCTTGGATAGCCTCTTTTTTAAGTGGTCGTACTTTTCAAGTTTTCTCAGCTAAAGCATCCTATACAATTTGTTCATCCTCGTACGGCGTTCCCCAGGGGTCTATCCTCAGTCAACTACTATTTAATATCTATGTTAGACCCCTGGCCACTATTGTGGAGGAAGCCGGTCTTACTGTATTCTCTTACGCCGACGATACGCAAATTATTTTCTCCCTCTCTAATACGGAAGGTGATACCATCTCGGCTTTGAAGCAGGATTTGACCCGAGTTTCTGAGTGGATGCAGAGTCATTTCCTCAAGCTAAATGGGGATAAGACCGAGGTTGTGATCCTGAGCAAGGGCAAAGATCTATGGGGTCCTCAACATTGGCCCGAGAGTATTGGCCCTACCCCTCAACCCGTTGTTCAGGTTCGCAATCTCGAATTCCTCGTGGATGAAAAGCTTACGATGTGGCAACAGGCTGTTAGGGTGGCCTCCATCTGTTTTGCCACCTTAAGATGGCTTCAAAAAATCCTGTGGATGCTCCCCACCTCCACACAGAGGGCCGTGGTCCAGGCATTGGTAGTTTCCCGCCTGGACCACGGTGGATCTTGAAGCTGATTCAACAACAGTGAATAAACTTCACTTGTCCAGAATGCGGCCGCACAGCTTCTACGTAATGTTCCTCGGAGAACATCCGCC
The DNA here is from genome assembly GCF_964263255.1 of Lissotriton vulgaris. Lineage (NCBI taxonomy): Eukaryota > Metazoa > Chordata > Amphibia > Caudata > Salamandridae > Lissotriton > Lissotriton vulgaris. The sequence continues at coordinate 1,239,356,134 of NC_141695.1, forward strand.
TTTCAAGCCCTTCGTGACTTGCATTGGCTGAGAATAACAAGCAGAATTAAATTCAAAGCCTTATGCCACATTTTTAAGATTAAACAGAGCTCAGCCCCGAAGTACCTACAGGGTCTCATTCAGGCTTATAAGCCTAGCCGCTGAATGAGATCCTCGGGAAAAGGCGATTTCATTGTTCCTAGATTTAAGCTGGTGAAGATGGGTGGCCGCTTTTTCTCTCATCTAGGTACTAAGTCTTGGAATACCTTGCCTGCGACCCTGAAGTTGGAGACTGATCTTTTTCGCTTCTGCAGGGGATTAAAAACCTGGCTTTTCCAGCAGTGATCAGAGCAGTTTTTTCTAGTAGTTTGCTTGGCAGTTCTTTCCTTCTTTAGTCTGTCCCTTGGCGCCGGGAAACCCACTGCGGGTAGCTGTGCGTCTTATAAGTTTAAATAAATAAATAAAATCAACGTATGACACTGCCTCAAAACCATAGGACCTAATTACCCTGGGCAAAGGTGTTACATAGAGGTTCAAAAGCATTGGGCTCGGGATGGAACCCTGAGGGACTCCAATGTATACAGACCTACTTTGTGAGTTGAGGGTACCTATTTGTACTGTTGTTGTACGGTTCGTTAGATAGTTCTTGAACCAGTCCAGGGCCTTTCCCCTGACTCCCACCTTCCAAAGCTGTTGTTCTGAGATGCTGTGGGAGATGGTGTAGAAGGCGGTTGATAGATCCAAAAGGACCAACATGGCTAATTCCCGGTTGTCCATGGCCAGCCTAATATTGTCAACCACCTCTACCACTGCTATTTCGGTACTGTGTCCCGCCCTTAACCCTGATTGCGATGGGTCATGAATTCCATGGTTTTCTAATTAGGCGGTGAGCTGTTTATTGACCAAAGATTCAAGTACCTTCCCAAAATTTGGCAGCAGTGAGATAGGACAGTAGTTGCCTGGTACCTTTGGGTCAGAGGTGGGCTTTTTTAAAATTGGCCTAACTTGCGCTGCTTTCCATCCTGTAGGGACCGTGGCCTGATATAGTGACATGTTGAATATCTCTGTAAGTTCAGTTATGAGAAGAGGGGCTATGTTTGTACAGGAACAGGGTGGAAGAGGGTTGGCAGGGGAGCCTGATTTAATCTTGACTAGGGCTGTGGAGACATCTTCTTGAGTTACTGCTTTGAATTCTGATAATAAAGGCGAAGTAGGATGCCTGTTGATAACCAATTGGGAGTCTACATTATTAATGTCGTAATGAGTGAAAGACCTATATATAGCTTTGATATTTTCATCGAACAAAGAGGACAAAGTGTCTACCCATTCTTGCCTGGGGGTGTGAATGTGTTAATCAGTGTGAGGGGTGGTGAACTCCTTCAATATTTTATGGAGCTCTTTATCGGAGTTTGCAGCATTGTTGAGCCCGTTGGTCAAGTCCAATTTTTTGTGGGACCTGAGGCCGCAGCTGGCCCAGTTGGGTGCAGAGGAGAGAAAAAGTGAGACTAAGAGAACCTTGGAGAAGAAAAGGACATTGCTTGCTGGAGTGTTAAAGAGGTGCACTTGAAGGCTAAATAGCTGTTAGAGTCTAGCAAAAAACATGGGAGCACCACTACTGTGTCCAGATAAGAAGAAAGAGTTCATATATTCAGAGACTTGGCGCTGACTTTAAGGAGGGGTTTGATATAAACAAGTTATTTCTGGCATAGCTGTAGTGGTACAGAGGATATCTTAGGAGCATTGTAGAGATGCCTTTGAAGTCATATTCTTGGTGATGGGATGGACAACATGCTTTCTCTAGAGAAGGAGAGAGTTCGCAGTATCCCACTATAAACGAGGTCCTTGTCAGTAATTATGAATTAACCCCAGAGGAGTTCAGGTTGGAATTCAGTGTTAGTCCGAAACTGTGCGACTAATTTTGGGAGGATTTTGTGGGGTAGTTTTCAAATGTTTGTTAAAGATAGTGTGTTTTTCAGACACTTATTTGACTTATTTTAGCTTGTTTTTCTGATACAGTTATATGGCATTCCCATAATATCTTTTAAATGTAGTAGTTTCAGATTTATTTCTATCCACTTTTACAAACTGTCAACTTGTACACAACATTTCTTTCATCACGCAGCTTCCATGTTAGAAAACACCTACATGCCTATAGTATACTAATTATTGTGTTTAAGAAATGGTGTAGCGTTCTTAACTTTATTTACATCCACTAGTTCCTGCCAGATTTTGTTATCTTTCATGGGTATACTATTCACTAGAAAAACAAGTGTTTCTTCCAAATCTGTCTCTACACTCACAGTTTCAATATAGTGTTTCACATCTAAAGGACAATACACAACTGTATGTTATATTGTGTATTGAGTTGTGTCTGTGTTGATGGGCTCTTGCAGATGGAATGCTATGGGTGATGACTTATGCAGGTTCCACAGCAGTTGCAGTTAGTAATAATAATAATAGGCAAGCTTGTAAAGTGCCTGGATACACCGCCTCGTGTGTCCCCTCGCTGTAGCACAAACTCAACAGACAAAAGATATAGAAGCAAGTGAAAATCGGATGCAGAAAACTATGGGCGAAAGAGCCATGTTTTTAGTTTTTTCCTGAAGAGTGTCTCAGACGGTTCTATGCTTAAAGAGTAGGGGAGGGCATTCCAGTGCCTAGCGGCGAGATAACTGAAGGAGCATGCTCCCATTCTCGCTTTTTTACTTTTCGGGATTCTGACCAGATGGGCCTCAGCTGATCTAAGATGGTGAGAGGGGATGTAGGGAGTGAGCAGGTTATGTAGGTAACGTGGTCCCTTTCCCTGCAAGATGCGGTGGCTGATACACAAAGCCTTGAAGAGTATTCTATCTCTCTCCTCAGCAGCCAGTGTAAAGCAGAGAGAGCTTTCTTCGACAAGGCTCTTCTAGGCAACATAAGCACAAGATTGGCCGCCGCATTCTGAATGCATTGAAGCCTGTGCATGCACTTTTCTGTAGCTCCCAAATATAAAGCATTTCCATAGTTCAGGTTAGATGTGACCAATGCATGGACTAGGGTTTTCCTGGCTGATATGGGGAGCGCATTCAAAGTCTTCCGTAATATGCGCAAGACTCAGAAGCATTTCCCAGCTGAGGTTTTTGGTCTGAGCCTCAAAGGAAATATTAGAATCTAATCACACCCACAAGTTCTTAACCTAATTAATTGGGGGGGGGGCAGCGTTTGTGGCCACCACGCCGATGACCAGATGGAGGAGGATTTCCCTACCACTAGAATTTCTGTCTTACTGCCATTTAACTTTAGGCAGGTATTGGTCATCTATGAGGATAGATCTTGAAGACAGGAGGCGAAATTTGTGGCCAATGTGGCGGGGGTTTGCGATAGCAAAACCACCAATTGTGTGTCATCTGCATATGACACGACAGTGATGTTATACTTTTCTACCACCTTTGCCAATGGGGCAATATATAGGTTAAAGAAAGTAGGGCTCAGTATGGAGCCCTGAGGAATCCATTGAGATAGTAGGATGCTTTTAGAATAGTTAGGGCGTTTGGCCACCTGAAAGCTCCGGTCTTGCAAAAAGGAAGTCATCCATTTGAATGCCTTTTTTTCCAGACCTCCTTCACTGAGCCGCTGTAAGAGCACTTTATGCAGTACAGTGTCAAGGCCGCACTGAGATCCAAAAGTATCAGTGCAACGGTCTGGCCCTCATCTACATATTTGCGAATAGTCTTGGTTGACAAGAGCAGGGTAGATTCTGTGGAGTAAGTAGCCCTAAAGCAAGACTGTGTAGGGTGAAGTAGACTGTGGCGATCCATGTGGGCTACCAATTGATTGTAAACTACTTTTTCAGTTATTATTGCAAAGTAGGGTAAAAGTGTTAGATTTAGAATTAAAATTGACACCTGGTTTCTTTTTTATAGGGAGAACTATTGCTTGCTTCCACTGCGATGGTAACACACCCTCCGCAAAGGAGAGTTCCAGAAGATACCTGATGTATGGTATTAGAATTTCCAGGCCCTCTCTCATAGTTCTAGGTGTTGCGGGGTCTCTTGGAGACCTGGATTTGATGCTTAAGGCAATGCCTTTGAGATCTTCACCAGACCAGTGATCCCATTGCGTGCCACATCCGGGAACGTAGTGTACATTTTTGTAACCTTATCCGCAAAAAAGTCAGCCATTTGATTACATGATTCTACTGAGCTGGAAGGGGGAGACTTAGTTCTTGTAAGTGATGTTAGGTCTTTATAAATGCTAAATAGTACTTAGGAGGAGCATGCTGCTTGCTCTATTCTGTCACTGTAGTAGGTTGCACGATTTCTTCTTATGAGAAAGTGATAGTTATTTAATTGTTTCTTATATTCAGACTTCCTAAGTGCTGAGAAATCTTTCCTTCACAAACGTTCTAGAAGCTTACATACATTGTTAGCTATTTTTAGCTCATCATTAAACCAGGGGGCAGATTTTAAACATCTGCACGTGGCACTTGCTGTCCAGGGGGCTACTTTATACAGTTCTGTTGTAATCCATGTATCCACTGTTCTATGGGCCTCCTCAATATTGGTGCCCATTGGAGGGCAACTCTGCTGAAGTGTGTGACAGAAGCTTGTCGGTGTGAATTTAGTCCATTTCCTGTGTTGCCCACTTGGGCCCTTAGTGCCTGTGAGTGCACTAGTAGCTACAAGGACATTGGTGGAAACTGTGAAGATCTATTCAGACAATGTTTTCAAACCTTTCCGCCTACTCAAGAGTCTGTGTATAAACGGTGTGTGGTTGCTTAAAGGGGTGTATATTTACATTTTTTTTTCTTTTCCTCTTTTCCAGCATGAGCATCAATCAATCTGTTGTCGTGCCTCCGTCATTTCTAATGCTACATGGTGAGCCACTTATTGAATGGGAGCATTGGATTGAGACATATGAGAACTATGTAATAGCTTTAGGAGGTTCAACCTTTTCACCCCTTAGGAAAAAGGCATTGTTAACTGGATGCTTGGGAACTGTGGGACAGCACATCTTTAAATATTTGCTGCAGATGTATGAAGACAACGGCGATGTAATTGAGGATGTTTACAAAGAGGCCAGGTTACACTTACACAAGCACTTTGCAAAGACACTAAATATAGTTATGCAACTGCACAAGTTTTACACACAACCACAAAGGCCCAATGAATCCATTGAAGAATTTGTTTTTAGATTGAGAGACCTTGCAATGAAATGCAAGTATGGCCCCATGATGGTGGAGCTTATCAGAGACCAATTAATCATCCAGTGCAATAACAAAAAGATGCAGGAACGCTTATGGGCAGCTTCGGATCCCACATTCAAGGATGCTATAAAATTCATGAAAGTTGTTGAAGAATCAGAGAAGTGCATGAGAGAGATGCAAAAATGTAGTATTTCAAGCAAAATGGAAGTGTCAAAGGTTGATGATGATTCAGAGTTAGTACCTGTAATAAAAAAGAAGACAGCATCTGCAATCACTTCTATCAATAAAAATGGAGGTTTTAGACTCACAGCATTCCCTCAAGGCCTTCCTCACGCTACTGTTTCAGATGCAGAAGTAATTTTCATAGGCCTATTTTGCGTAGGGAAAGGATTGCCGTGCTTGTGGGAGAAGAGGTCACTTTGCGCGGATGTGCAGAGCAAACAAAGGAAGAGTAGCCTCAGTAGAGCACACCACGTAGCACAGGATTCTTATGGTGGACTCTGAGCTTGCAGCATAAAAAGAGGTTGGAGAACTTGATTCTTCCAAAAGACAGTGTCGTCCCAAGGCAGACTTTGAAGTGGATGGTCAACAAATATCGTTGATGCCTGATTCTGGCTCCTTGAACACCATCCTTCCCAAGATTTTATTTGTTGTAGTACGGCTAGGCAGGTCACTGAACACCACAGATGTAGTTCTTAAGGGGTACCAAGGAGCCAACATTGGTGTATGGGTGTTTATGATACTGACATTGACTTTCGTCAGAGGCACACAAAGGGAAAGATCTATGTGGAGAGAGAAGGTCCACCTATTATAGGCTGGGCACATCAGTATGACATACAAAGAATCCCAGGGAATCTGAACAAGTCATGGTAGTGGATGAGGGTGATGTGAGTGAATTATTGTCAGAGTTTGCACCAGTGTTTAAAAATAAAGGGGGGTTAGCAAAGAATTATTCCCACAGGATAATTTTAAAGGAAGGTGCAGTACAAGTACAACACTGTTCTAGGAATGTTTCAATTGCCGTGAGGGAGGAGGTAAACAAGATTCTAGATCAAATGATCAATAAAGGTGTCATTGAACTGGTAGGGGCCCGCAGTGGTTATCTTCAGTCATTATCACTAAAAAGGCTGATGGGTCTCTGAGGTTTTGTGTAGACCTCCCCAGCTTGAATCAGAATGTAATAATGGACCGGTCTCCTCTTCCCAACACCATGGAGCTGGTTTTCTTACTGCCAGGAGAAAGGATTTTCTCAAAACTAGATCTTAAAAGTACCTACCATCAGATTATGTTGCATCCAGACTTGAGCAAGTGTGTTTCAGAGTCTTATCTCACAGTAGAGTTGGCGTACTGAAAGGATTTATTTGTTGTTCATAGGATCTATCGGGAGAGATTGAGTCTAATAAGATGACTAAGTCCGTAGTCTAGGCGTTCCTTTACGGAGGTATGAATTAGTGAACCACCCGGAGGAGAATTTATTTCCCTATTCTGTCATATTTAGACTGCAGATGTATGAATTATGTTTGCCCTTAAAGTCCTGATGAGGCCTGGAATGATAAGAGGCTGCCTGAAACTCGCCAACACAGTTTTGTTGAATGCACCAATACAAAAAAAAGTTCATTTGATTTGGAATATGAAATAATGATTAATAAGGAGTGCTAGATGGAGAGAGGTTAAAAGTTTCAAACCTTGGACACTCTTTTTGTTCTATTTTGTTTTGGTGATCTTAAAATAAGGAATGTTTTTGGATATATTGGTGTAGATAAACATCCTTTTTGAAAATAAGTTGGGCAAAAGAACCCAAAGATTGGTTCGAAGAAAATTGTATATAATTGTAAATGTACAAGTCTTGTTTGTATTTGTATTTATGTATAAATTGTGAATATCTATGTTAAACGTGAGATACAAGTATCAAAATGAGAAACATGGTTTAATTAAAAGAAATATTTAAACCATATACATGGGGATACTATTTGTTTTTGAATGGCTTGTAAATTGGAGAAACTCTAAACAAGAAACTTATGATTGATTCCTGAGAAAAATGATTAATCAAAGAATGGACAATTAATGGTATCCATTCTGAAAATAAGATGGACATGTAACAATTCCATAGGCTTCATTTGCTTTTTTGATTGTATTATATACCCAGAGGCCTATGGGGTAATTGGGTTGCCCCTGTAATATACACATATCTCCAGTGTTTTGGCAGGGGTTAAAAATGTTGTATTCTTCCAAGATGACATTTTGATTATCGGAGAAAGTGTGGACACGCACAATGTGACGTTGCAAGTGGTTTTAGAAAAATTGTGTGAAGCTGGCCTAACTTTGTGTAGAGAGAAATTTACGTTTTTGGTAGCTTAGGTAGAGTATCTTGAGTATCTCATTTCAATTGAAGGTGTCAGACCCAAAATGAACTTGGTGAGTGCCATCCTGAATGTGGAAACTCCCAGTGACAAGGACAGATTATGCTCATTCCTGGGAATGATAGAATACTATGCTAAGGTTGTGAAAGAGTTTGCAACCAAATCAGAACCTTTAGGAGAGTTGCTCAGGAAGGGGAAAACATTTGAGTGGGGGGGCATACAACAAAGAGTATTTGAAGGCATAAAGGGTGAAAATGCAAATGCAGAAATTTTGACACCATTCCAGTGCAACCTTAAGACCATTCTCACAGTTGATGCCAGCGCGGTTGGTATGGGAGCAGTACTTTTGCAACTTCATGGCAGGGTGGAAAAACAGTAGCCTTTGCACGCCGCTCTTTAACTGAAACTGAGAGAAACTATTCGGTCATAGAGCGGGAGGCATTGGCTGCAGCCTGGGCTACAGGCCACTTTCCAACCTTCTTTTGGGGCATGACGATAATTCTCAGGACTGATCACAAATCTTTGCTAAAGGTTTTGGCTCCAATTGACATTCAGAACTGTTTTAGATGTTTGACTAGGATAGCAGTGAAGTTGCAAGAGATAGACTTGACTGTGGAATATCTCTCAGTATGGAGAAACACAATTGCTGATTGTTTGTCCAGGCTACTGGAAAAACTGTGTGAAGAGGGCGTTCTTATCACTGAAGAAGTTGTAGCGGGAGTTGAGGATGTGTTAACAAATTTACAGAGTGCAGTATCTAAAGAGGAATGGATGGAGTCTTTGAGTAAGGATGAGGTGCTCAAGGCAGTATCAATGATGATTAGAGAGGGAGTAAGAAGATAAAGCACTTATTCCAATGATGTGAGGCCATACTCCAAACTGATACAGGAACTTTCCGTTAATGATTCTGGGCTCGTTGTCAGGGTTGAAAGGTTTGTTTCCCTGTAGCTATTAGAAGTAAGTTGGTGATTTTAGCAAATGAAGGGCACATGGGACAAACGTACACCCTTAAGAGATTGAAAGAGTATTTTTGGTGGCCTAAAATGGTTGTCAATGTCAAGTGCTGTGTTGAGAAGTGAGTGAAGTGTAAGAATTCGGAAAAGAGGTTTAAAGTGGGTGTAGGTGCTCAAGTTGTCCAACTGCATATGTCAGATGCAGATGCAGTGTGGGAAAAGATCAGCTTGGATTTTATTGGCCCATTCATGTTTTTACCTGAACATGAATGGTTTGCAGCGGAGGTCACAGATGCTAAGTCAAGGTGGTTTGAGGTTGTGTTCTTAAGAAATGTTAGTAAAAAAACTCACAATGCAATGTTGGAGGATATTTTTAGGAGAGAAGGTGTGCCGGCAAGGTTGGTCTTGAATAATGGCACACAGATCACCTCGGCTGACATGATAACATTTTTAGCACGCTTAGGGGTGCAGCATGTGTGTACTTCCTTGCATAACTCACAGGCCAGGGGGCAAGTAGAGCAGATAAACAGACTGCTAAAGAGAATTGGCTGGTAAGGCTGGTCTGGGGATGCAAAGTGCAATCAGAGATATGATGTGGGCATTCCGAAAAACACCAAATGCCACTATAGGGAAATTTCCTTTTGAATTGATAAGGGGCAGAAAACCAGGAACTAAATTGTTTCCTTCATGGTAATGGAAAGGGAGTGACAAACCCAAGGTGAGAGCAAGTGGTACCCAGGATAGTCAAAAAATTGGTGTTGGTGATTGGGTCAAAGTTAAGCCGGGTGGGGTGAGACTTGGTATGTCAAAGTTTCTGGGTCCATTCAAGGTGATGGTCATGGGCTCAAATTGGGTGAGGTTGGATGACAGACAGACATGAAATATCAAGAGAGTTGCTTTGTTTCAAAAGGGCAGAGAAGTGAAACCAGCATGGGTTACAGCTGATAATTATGGTGCCGCTCGTAGTCGTGGTGTGGTGAACCAAGAAACCCTCCTGCCCAGCACCTTTGTGTATAAGGAACTTGCCCGTGACTTGGGAGCCCGTGTGCTCAGTCACCAACGTTTGTAAGGAGAACCAATCGCTGTGCTCGGGAGCGGGACTGCGAGGACCAGGAGTGCTTGCGCAACACCATCTCGCGCACCTCGTGACTCTTCCCGCCCCCTCCTCCCTGGGAGCTTTAAAACGACTCGCGGCCCCCGCTTCGCGGGAGCCGCTCCTAGTCGTGGTGTGGTGAACCAAGAAACCCTCCTGCCCAGCACCTTTGTGTATAAGGAACTTGCCCGTGACTTGGGAGCCCGTGTGCTCAGTCACCAACGTTCGTAAGGAGAACCAATCGCTGTGCTCGGGAGCGGGACTGCGAGGACCAGGAGTGCTTGCGCAACACAATCTCGCGCACCTGGTGACTCTTCCCGCCCCCTCCTCCCTGGGAGCTTTAAAACGACTCGCGGCCCCCGCTTCGCGGGAGCCGCTCGTAGTCGTGGTGTGGTGAACCAAGAAACCCTCCTGCCCAGCACCTTTGTGTATAAGGAACTTGCCCGCGACTTGGGAGCCCGTGTGCTCAGTCACCAACGTTCGTAAGGAGCACCAATCGCTGTGCTCGGGAGCGGGACTGCGAGGACCAGGAGTGCTTGCGCAACACCATCTCGCGCACCTGGTGACTCTTCCCGCCCCCTCCTCCCTGGGAGCTTTAAAACGACTCGCGGCCCCCGCTTCGCGGGAGCCGCTCCTAGTCGTGGTGTGGTGAACCAAGAAACCCTCCTGCCCAGCACCTTTGTGTATAAGGAACTTGCCCGCGACTTGGGAGCCCGTGTGCTCAGTCACCAACGTTCGTAAGGAGAACCAATCGCTGTGCTCGGGAGCGGGACTGCGAGGACCAGGAGTGCTTGCGCAACACCATCTCGCGCACCTGGTGACTCTTCCCACCCCCCTCCTCCTCCTACTTAATCACGCCTCCTGACGCGAATGCAGGATGCGCGCGGGCGGAGGCGCGGGCAAAGCCCGGGCAAAGGGCGGGCCCTCTACGGCCCTCAGCGGCCAGAAGAGGCCGGGCCGGGCCACATCTCTTTCCTGTGGAGCAACGAGAGATAAAGGTGAGGATCCTAAGACTTTCTATCTTGATCACACCCGGATACTATCCTATTGCCCTGTCATAATGTTACGCTTTTGGCGGGAAGCTGCGCAGGAGATATGGGCAAGAGCCGTACTCGGGGTAACTGTGGTTTTATTGAGGCAAATAGTTGATCTGTACAACTTTTACGGCTAGATTGTCTCCGGGGTGAACGGCTCCGGCTTCTTCTCTGATGGTGAATGTTCTCCGACTTCCGAGTCCCTTCCGGTCCTCTGGGGGGAGGGTCTTCCTCTTCGGAGTCCGTCCCGGCGTGCTGAGTAGCTCTCCAGCCAACCAAAATGAGAAGAGAAGGAAAGTATCAGGCGTCTGTCCGCTAACGTTCTTATAGGGGAAGGGAGTGAGGGACTTTACACCGGTGCTCTACAGTACACTAACGTGAGATGAGGTAAGGGTAAGTGCACAGGGAAGGGTACCGGGAATTCAGGAGTCCCGAGGAGTTGTACTTAAGGTACGGTTACCTCCCACCCAGCCCCGTAACCGGTCACGCACCTGGCTGAGCCACGCACCTCCCCTGGGTGAGTGGCTGGGCGGCTCGTAGGAACGGTGGCCTCCTGGCTTTCCTCCGTCCGTTGCAGGCGCCAAGTCTGCTTCTGTTCGGGGTCTCGTCTCCTCTACTCGAGGTGGGTCCTCCGTCCGACTCCTTCTCTCGCAATCCTCCACTGGGACTCGGTTCCTCCGTTGTCGTTTCCTGCTTTCTCACCGGTGTTTCAGTCGTTCCGTCCTCTGCTTTCTCCGCACGCCAATCTGCTCTCCGCACACTCCTCTCTTCCGACCTCCAGGTGAACAAGCACACCTGTGAGTCGGAGGGCTCTCCTTTTGACAGACAGCTCTGATAACTTGGCTCCTCCCATTCTACGTCTTCTCCGGAATTAAAGGGCCAGTCCATGGCGTCCGCTTCACTCAAGCTTGTGCCCGGGTCCTGCGATGAGGAAAGAGAGAGAGGGGGGGAGGCACAAAAGTTAGGTCGAGCCTCCCCTCGGTAGGGCTTCCGGCTCGTGGAGGACATGCACGTATAGACTGAGATACATGTGTAGAGTCTGTAATCTTCCTGTACACCCCGTTACACACCTCCCCCATAGGATGCTCCCGATCGGGGAGCGGATGACGGGAAAGGTAGTCTGCATTGACGTTCTCCGACCCTTTCCTGTGGCATATTGTGAAGGAGTAAGGCTGCAAAGCCAGGAACCACCGCATCACCCTGGCGTTATTAGATTTGTTACGAGACATCCATAAGAGGGGAGCATGGTCAGTGTACAGGTGGAACGGTCGACCCTCCAAATAGTAAGCCAGTTTTACCACCGCCCATCTCACCGCCAAACACTCCTTTTCAATGGTGGCATATTTTAACTCTCGGGGAAGAGCTTACGGCTGACATATACCACTGGGTGTTCAAGACCGTCCTTCCCTATCTGGGACAAAACTGTGCCCATGCCGTAATCAGAGGCATCAGTGTGAAGCATAAAAGGAACCGAAAAATCGGGGGAGGTCAGTACAGGTGTGGTAGTTATTATGCGCTTTAGGTGGTTGAAGGCATTCGTCATGTTTTCTGTGGGTTTGATGGGAGAGTTGGATGTTCCCGGGTGTCGTAGAGCATCCGTAAGGGGGGCGGCAATGTCTGCAAAGCGGGGAATAAATCTCCTATAATATCCCACCAACCCTAGAAAGGCCCTCATCTCTTTTCTAGTGGAGGGAAAGGGAGTGTCCGCTATCGCCCTTACTTTCTCTATCTGTGGTTCGATCATGCCGCGTCCCAAGACATACCCGAGGTATTTCACCTTCTGGAACGCCAGTCTGGACTTCTTGGCGTTGACTCGAAGTCCCGCTTTCTCCAGTTCAAGAAACACCTGGTGTAGGTGCTGCAGATGTTCTTCCCATGTTTTACTGTGGATGACGATGTCATCTAAATAGGCGGAAGCCATGGATGATACCGGAGCCAGTACAGTATTCATGAGCCTTTGGAATGTGGCAGGTGCCCCATGTAACCCGAACGGAAGGACGGTAAATTCATAATGTCCCTCGTGAGTGCTGAAGGCGGTCTTCTTTTTGTCCTCCTCACGTAAGGGAACCTGCCAGTAACCCTTTGTGAGGTCGAGGGTCGTTATGTATTTTGCTTCTCCCAGGCGTTCTTTGAGTTCGTCAACATGAGGAATAGGATATGCGTCAAATTCGGATATGTCATTGAGGGCTCGAAAATCCATGCAAAATATCCGGCTGCCGTCAGGCTTGGGAATCATGATGATAGGGCTTGACCATTGGCTCGTTGAAGGTCTTATTACTCCAAGTTCCAACATGTCCTGAACTTCTTTCTTAATGGCGGCCCTCCTGGCTTCAGGTACCCGGTATGGTTTGATCTGCACAACTTTTCCCGGAGGTGTGTTTATGCAATGTTCTGCCAGGGTGGTTCGGCCCGGTTGATTCGAAAATAATCCCTCGTGTTGGAGAAGGAGCTTCTGTACATCTTCGACTTGTGCTTGAGTTAACTCCTCATTGATGTTCAGTTGTTCTCTCGTGGAACTTGTAGGGCTAACATTAGTTGTCACTTGTACGTCCACTGGTTGTGGTCCTAACCATTTCTTTAACATGTTTATATGATAGGCCTGGGTCTTCTTGGGTCCCGTTTGTAGGGTATAGGTGGTTTTTCCAATTGTTTTGACCACTTTGTAGGGTCCGGTCCAACTGGCGCGGAATTTCTGGGTGGAAGAAGGCAACAAGACAAGGGCCCATTCTCCCTCCTTCAACTGTCTCCATTTCTTGCCCTTATCGTATGCCTGTTTCTGTCTCTGCTGGCTAACGCCCATGTTCGTATAGGCCAAGTCTCTCTGTTTTCCCAGTTTTGCTTTGAGGTTATGTGCGTAGTTGAGAGTAGATGAGGTTTCTTCTGGAATCTCGTTCTCCCAGGCTTCCTTTGTCATCTCCATCAAAGACCTGGGCTGGCGTCCATACAGGAGTTCAAAGGACGACACTCCCAGGCTGCTTTGGCGTAGCCCTCTAATGACGTACAGAGCCAGGGGAAGGATTTGGTCCCATTCGTTCCCATTGACATCCATCATCTTTCTCAATGTGGCCTTCAGTGTACGGTTGTACCGCTCTACTAATCCATCCGTCTGAGGGTGGTACACGGAAGTTCTGATTTGGTGTACGTCCAGACATTTACACACTTCCTTCATCAACCTTGATACGAAGGGGGTTCCCTGATCCGTGAGGAGTTCTTTTGGAAAGCCCACCCGGCTGAACAGCTCAATCATTTTGTCTGCAACCTGCTTTGTCGTCGTAGCGGTGATAGGAAAAGCCTCCGGAAACCGTGTGGCATAATCCACTATTACCAACACATATTGGTAACCTTTTCTGGTTTTTGGTAAGGGACCGGTTATGTCCATTCCGACCCTTTCAAACGGTTTGCCGATAATGGGAAGGGGCTGGAGAGGCACGGCGGGTGGCCGAGTCATGTTCTTCGTCTGGCATATACTCCATTCCTGGCAATAACGGTTGGCATCTTTATATATACCGGGCCAATAAAAATACCGGAGTATATTTTGGGTGGTCTTTTCGGCACCGGTGTGTCCGGCTACCAGGTGAGTGTGCGCGAAGAATAGGATTTGTTCTCGGAATGAGACGGGGACCAGTAATTGTTCGGGCTCCTCTTCCTTCGCCTGCCGGTATAGTAGGTCCTTGTTTATGAGAAACCTGGGGTATCGGGGATGAGAGGTGTCAGAGTCTTGGTGGGCCTGCTCCCAGGCACCCAGGCATTAAACAGTGAAGGGTCGTTTATCTGGGCGAACTTAAAACTTCGGTCCATTACCCACGGTTCGGGAGTCAACAGGGCGGGTTTGGGGTTTAGGTTGCTGGGCCTTCCTTTACGTATGCTCTCTTTAAACCACTGGAGAAACCGGGGATTGTCGGTCCCTATGATTAAGGATTCCGGTAGCGTTTTGAGGACCCCTACTCTGACCTTCTGCTGGGGACCTTCCTGGGGTGCTATGGGTACATGAGCAAGGGGGTATGTCCTGACATCCCCGTGAACACATCTTATGGCAACTGATTGTTGGGACAGATATTGTGACCTGAGAACATGTTGGGACGGAATAACGGACTGCCTACAACCTGAATCTAGTAAGGCTTGAATTGAAGAGCCGTTCACCTGTACACTCACCCTGTATGTGCTCCCCATCTCGGCTGAGTAAAGAACTGTGCGTGCCAAATATCCGACCTCCATGGGTTCTTCAGGGGGTTTCTTGGTGGGACAGAACCTGGCAATATGCCCCCAGTTGCCGCAATTGAAACATTGTGGACCCGAGGAGGTGGGGGTCTCCGGTTTCCATACATGTGGTTTTGGGGGCTCCACGGGACGTGGGGGTGGTCGTCTCTCTTGTTTTACTTGAGGCTTCGGAGGGCGTTCGGGTTCCCATCCGGAGGAGCGGGGTTGTGCTCTGGAAAAAGTGGTGGCCATGTCGACAGCTTCTGCTGTGGTCAGATTATGGTGTTGACGTAACCACCGTTGGGTAGCATAAGGTAGAGCCTCTAGAAACTGTTCGAGGTATATACGGTCCATGATCTCTGCCTTGGTACTGGTGGAAGGAGTCAGCCATTTGTCGGCGGCCATTTTTAGTCTCACAAACAAAGTTTTGGGGTTCTCTCCCGGAGCGCCCCTCTCTTTTCTGAACCTTAGTCTATAGGCCTCTTGGTCGAGGCCTAAATGATCGAGTATTATCTTCTTCACATCCGGATATGAGGTATCGCCGTTAGGGTTGGCCACCTGATATGCTGCTTGAGCCTCGCCAGACAGGAGAGGTGCTAAGAAGAAGGGCCACTTACTCATGGGCCAACCACAGGCCCTCGCGGCTCTTTCAAAGTTGAGCATGAACGCATCCGGGTCGTCCCCAGCATTATATTTTTGCAGTGCCACCGCGGAAGAGCCATGGGGAATTGTTCTTTCTACTCTCGTTCCACTGGTAGGTCCCGGATCAACCCACACTTGCTGCGTTTCCTCTCTAGCGGCTAGGGCTTTCTTCAAGATTTCGCGGTCGGCCTGAGCCGATATCAATTGCTGTTCGGCTACCCACCCGAGTTTCTCCTGTCCTTTGATAAGTTCCTGGATAAGTGTCTCCATCTCTGTATCGGGATTCACAGTGCCCGCATTCTCCACCACTGTTACGCTTTTGGCGGGAAGCTGCGCAGGAGATATGGGCAAGAGCTGTACTCAGGGTAACTGTGGTTTTATTGAGGCAAATAGTTGATCTGTACAACTTTTACGGCTAGATTGTCTCCGGGGTGAAAGGCTCCGGCTTCTTCTCCGATGGTGAACGTTCTCTGACTTCTTAGTCCCTTCCGGTCCTCTGGGGGGAGGGTCTTCCTCTTCGGAGTCCGTCCCGGCGTGCTGAGTAGCTCTCCAGCCAACCAAAATGAGAAGAGAAGGAAAGTATCAGGCGTCTGTCCGCTAACGTTCTTATAGGGGAAGGGAGTGAGGGACTTTACACCGGTGCTCTACAGTACACTAACGTGAGATGAGGTAAGGGTAAGTGCACAGGGAAGGGTACCGGGAATTCAGGAGTCCCGAGGAGTTGTACTTAAGGTACGGTTACCTCCCACCCAGCCCCGTAACCGGTCACGCACCTGGCTGAGCAACGCACCTCCCCTGGGTGAGTGGCTGGGCGGCTCGTAGGAACGGTGGCCTCCTGGCTTTCCTCTGTCCGTTGCAGGCGCCAAGTCTGCTTCTGTTCGGGGTCTCGTCTCCTCTACTCGAGGTGGGTCCTCCGTCCGACGCCGAGCTCCTTCTCTCGCAATCCTCCACTGGGACTCGGTTCCTCCGTTGTCGTTTCCTGCTTTCTCCTCCGGTGTTTCAGTCGTTCCGTCCTCTGCTTTCTCCGCACGCCAATCTGCTCTCCGCACACTCCTCTCTTCCGACCTCCAGGTGAACAAGCACACCTGTGAGTCGGCGGGCTCTCCTTTTGACGGACAGCTCTGATAACTTGGCTCCTCCCATTCTACGTCTTCTCCGGAATTAAAGGGCCAGTCCATGGCGTCCGCTTCACTCAAGCTTGTGCCCGGGTCCTGCGATGAGGAAAGAGAGAGAGGGGGGGGAGGCACAAGCGTTAGGTCGAGCCTCCCCTCGGTAGGGCTTCCGGCTCGTGGAGGACATGCACGTATAGACTGAGATACATGTGTAGAGTCTGTAATCTTCCTGTACACCCCGTTACACATAAACATGAGGAAGGGTGTGAAAACCGGCAGAGTGCCTGTTCTTCGCTCCAAAACGAGACAAAAAGAATCTGTGCCGCAACCGGTCCCTACCCTCACAGCAATTGACATCATGCTACAACAAACTATTGGGGAAGTATCTTCTGCTATCGCTAGTACTGAAAGGAGGTTATCTTTGCCGCCAACAATATTTCTGGCTGACACCCAAGAGGCGGCAGTTGATCTTGATCTTGTAGGTCCCTCACAAGATGCTACTGACGACCTAGATATAAGCCTTGGAGTCACCGCCTCTTTTGCTGATCTTCCATGCGGTCAGCCTTTAATCGAATCTCAGGGAAACCTTCAAAATATGTCATCTGACCCAGTTCCCCTAAGGGTAGATGGAATGCCAGCCAGTGTATCGCCAGAACTAGGGAATATAGGTCCTACTAAGAACGAACCCAAGACAAAGAAAAAGCCTAAAAATAACATCAGGAACCATAACTTAGTGTCACCCGCCCCAAATTCTGCATCAGGCATACCTTGTTGGGTTGAAAATATAGTAGCAGATCTAAAATCGGACCTTGAAGCAACGATAACGGCTCACATTAAGCCCTTAATGTCCAAAATCGACAGATTAACATCACTAATCAACACAAAATGGACTAATAAGGCAAGTGGAAATGTGCCCATACAGACGCACGGGAAAACAAAAGAAGTGCCCCTGGGAAATACCACTAGTAGCAAATCTTCAAAAGATCTTACCACAAAGGCCAAAACTTTACCAGATAACTCAGGAGCAACATCACAACATCTGTCTCAAAAGGGGGAAAAAGCCGCTGCACCTCCCCCAACTCCTAGCGTTACTGGCCCTACCCCGGAGTCACAAACAACCTCTGGTCCCAAAAAAGTGCTTAATCAACCTGCAAAGGGCTCTAAAAGTTTGGACACTAATTTGACATCAACTACCTCCCCAAACAAGACTCAAGAACCAAAAACAAGGCCGGCTCGCTTTAAGACAATTAACTTGCCGCCGGAAGTCTCACCCTTTGTGGTTGTACTGACGGGTGTACCACCACTGAAGGAGGGTAGAAGAGAAACCTTTGTCGAATTGAAAAACAAGTGTGCCCAGTGGCTTCAGCTGCATAAACCACTACCCATTCACATGTGTGGTGAAATACTTGCAGTTAGAAGAGGAGAGTGGGTGGGCAGAAATACCAAGACTATAGCAGCAGATGTTGTAACTGTCAACTTCAGGGATACAGGGGTAGTGAATTATATATGTAATGCACCTAGTAGTGGACCAGCTACCCAAATCCATCCACTTCCTCTGTCCTATTTTCTACCCATGCCCCCAAGACAACATCCCCCTAGATTCAGTTTTCCAGTTAATAGAGGGTATACACACGCTCCACAACATACTATCCATCAGTGGCAGCAACCATGGCAAGGACCACCTCCTCCATTTGACCCCTTTGTATCCCAGTTTGCTCACTGGAATAGATTCTGTGCTCTTGATGAGGTAGACTGACTTACCTTTGATGAAACCTCTTTCTTACATCTGGACATCAATAAGGGTGAGGAGGAGGGTTCTCAAGTTACATCATATTCGATATGCCCTACTTTTCCAACTACGATGGCCACTAGCCAGATTCAGTTAACATCTTCTGTTTTAGAGAGGGAACGTGCAGAACCTCAAAGTCATAGCGACACTATTGGCACTAGAGGAGAAACCACCAAGGAGAAAATAAAAATCCTTAGCTGGAACCTCGCGGGCATCCATAGGAAATTGGGTCTGCCCGAGTGGAGTGATTTGGTTGAAGCACATAAGATCTGCATGTTCCAGGAGACCTGGAGCACTGAACCACTCCACCGGGTTGGGTTCGTAACCTACTTTGTCCCAGCTGAGAAACCCAGGCATGGGAAGGGGCGCCCCTCGGGGGGCCACATTATCTGGGTAAGCATTTCCCTTAACTGCCGAATAACATCTAAGCAGATAAACAACCCAGATATCCTAGGTATTTTATTGTCCAACCCCTGTAGAGGTTTGTCTCTAGTTCTTTATAACATCTATGCTAGAGGCACAAAAAATGGGTGCACCTCATCTGTAATATCTGATCTTGAGGTGCAGCTTAGGGACCATAAGGAAGCTGATCATACCTTAGTAGCAGGCGATTTTAATTGCACCTACGAGCCACTTCCCTTGGATGGTATCCCTGACCTGGGGGAAGAAGATAGTAGATGGGGTATTCCCTCACTCTCCATCCCTCCGATTAAGCGTTGGACCCGTAGTGCAGTGCAGTTAAATGCACTGACTTTAGAGTTTGGGCTAAGAGCCACTAATGGCCGTACATCTTCTGACCGGATGGGTGCTCCTACGTTCAACAGAGTTGGTCATACCTCGAGAATTGACTATATTCTGTTGGACTTAAAACTCTGGAGTCTGGTCGAAGATATGGTAGTTACACCGACTGTGGAGAGCGACCATAATTCGCTTTCCCTAATTATCACGAATCCCTGATCCAATGGTGCATTGTTAGCACCATCCAAATGCATACACAAGGTTACTGTCTCCTCTTGCGGAAGACGCTTAAAGTGGAATAAAGTTGCCAGTAATGCTGATAAACTTTCTAGTATAGACGAGGTTCTTATGGCCTCACAAATAGAGCTTGATAACATCAACTTAGCCACGCTAGCGGATAAGGCAACACCCATTTTTGAAGCAGCTGTCAAGGTTATAGGCGAAGCTTTTTGGGTAAAGGGCTCCGCAGGGAGGAATATGTCCCAGCACAAAACTAAGGGGATGCATGACTGGTACACCACAGCATGTAGGAAAGCTAAGACTCGCCTAATCGAGGCCGTTAAAGGCAAATCCCAACCCCTGATACAGATAGCCAGGAAAGAGCACAAGAGAACACTGGTACAAGCAAAAAATGAGTGGGAAGAGGCCTATTGGTCTACCCTTAAAGAAGCTAGCTCCAAGAAAGATTCAAAATGTTTTTGGGACACCATAAGAGCTAGGAATAGGCCTGATAGTGACTTGATTACTTGTAATATTCCAAGTCAGGCGTGGGTTAAACATTTCTCAAAGCTCTACACCCGTCAAGATGATAACCCTACTCCCATTGCTTCCAGTGATCCTGAAGGAAGGGTCGTGGCTCCACTATCGTTCCCTCCAATTTGGGACACCCATCCTAAAGATTTCGACTTTACAATTAAAGAAGTGGAATATGCAATAGGCACTATCATCCCTCAAAAAGCTGCTGGCCCGGACGGTATCCCTGGCGACCTTTTGAGATCTGACATCCCCAAGTGGGGAAAACTGATTCACTCCCTACTTGTCGCCATCTGTAGGGGCGCCCCTATCCCCTCTTCGTTGAAAGGGGCGGAGGTGGTCCCTATTTATAAAAAAGGCCCCAGAGAAGATCCATCAAACTATAGGCCCATTAGCCTGTTAGACATTAGTCAAAAAGTAGTTGGCAAGGTCTTACTGGTCAGAATACTAGACTGGGTAGAAGAAAATAAAATCCTTTCTGACTACCAGGCGGGCTTTAGAGTGGGCACCGGGACAATCGAACAAGCTTTTAGATTAATGATGGTGTATTGGAAAGTCGTGGTTATAGGCAAGGGCAGTCTTTACCTCGCGTTCATCAATTTAAAGACTGCCTTTGACCTTGTACCTAGGGAGACCCTATGGAGTGTATTGACTGATATGGGGTTGCCCCACTACTTACTATCACTACTCGTTAGGCTACATGAAAATAGCTTTGCCCAGATTAGGTGGGGCCCAGGGGGGGAAAAAACAAGCAGTATTCCGGTTGAGAGAGGTGTCCGCCAGGGATGTGTGTTAGCTCCCACCCTCTTTTCCCTTTACATCAATGGGGTGGTTGAGCATCTCCGGGTACATCCTTCAGATGAACCATCCCTGGCTGGCGAACGCATACCTACCCTCCTCTTCGCGGATGATACGCTTTTAATATCAAAAACCCCAATAGGCCTCCAAAGGCTCCTAAATAACTTTCCATCCTTCTGCTCCAAACGAGGCCTGGCAATCAACACAAGCAAGACAAAATACCTTGTGTTGAATCCCCCTAAAAAACCAGTCCGCTCTCCTACCCTGAACGCTGAACCTTTGGAGAGAATAGAAGTCTTCGACTATCTTGGTATTCGCCTCTCTCATAAAATGGAATGGACCCCACATTTGGACAAAATGCTGCTAACCCACAAGAGGATAACAGGAGCTCTCCTGAAAGAACAACGCTCCTGTACAATAAGACCAATAGCCGTAGTCCTTGAGATCTATGCGGCCAAAGGGGTTAGTTCTGCTCTCTATGGGGCAGAACTTTGGGGGTCATCCATCACTGACGATTTACCAAGATCCGAGAAGAAATTTTGCAGAGCGATTATGTCACTCCCTCAGGGTACTCCCACGGTCCCGCTAATGTTGGACCTAGGTTGTCGCCCAATTGATGACCTTGCAAGATTCCGCCCACTTTTGCTATGGGCACGACTGTGGCGTGTGGAGGAACTTGGTAAATATGCGCAAGGTCTAGCAGAAATCATGTCATTACCGGGGTGGCATAAAATCAAATGGTTGAGAGATATGAAGACATTGTTACTAAATCTGGGCTTAAACGAAGCGTGTGTAAATAGATCCTCACCCCCGAAGTCAACTCTTAAGAAACTTTATTGGGAATGGATTTTGCTACAAAGGACCACTAGCACTACTATGGGCAGACTTACGGAGGACTTCTTGAAGTTTAAGGACCAACCAAAACGGGAAGTGTACCTTGATATTATCGAAAAACCCTTTGATAGGGCTTTGTACTTCAAATTTAGAGCAGGAACTCTTCCTTTGTACTCTTTTACTTCACGTTGGAAATCCCCTGCACAGACTACAGAGCTTTGCCCAGTATGCCTAGATAAACCAGAGACAGTGGCACATTTTATGTTTGAATGCGGAGAGTATGCCCTTCCCAGGAGGGTTTGGCTCAAAAACTTATGCCGGCAGCTGGGCACTAGGAGCCACATGGCCGCAATTCGGATATTAATGTCTGATAGTCGTGCCATCTATGCTTGCGCCCTAGCCAAATTTTTATCATGGGCCTGGTCCATTCGAACTAAAAGGCTAAAATTAACTGTTTAATTCTCTTTTTAAACTGACTGCCAAATGAACTGTTTCGTAAATTTGTAAAATTTTTAACCAGCTTTTTCTATTGGGTTAAACTTTTACTGTATGTCCATATTTGCTTTTTGCTTTTAAACTTGATGTATTTGTGATTTATGTGCAGCTTTTATGATAACTTTTTATCGAAATAAAGCCTTTTTGACTTTGACTTTGGTTCTGCTACATTGAGTGGGGATGGCAAAGTGTTCCAGGAAACCTTTGCCAATGGCAGTCAGGAAGTTTAGGGGAGGATGGTCCCAAGTTCTTCAGATGGGATAGTTGTGTTTGATGAACAGCCAGGAGGGGTACGAGGGAAGCTAAAAGATGTTCCAGACCTCCCAAATGACTTAATGATGATTTTGTGTGTGAGTAAGTTGCCATGGGCTCACTTTCTGCCCAGCACATGATGTAGTACATTGCTGTTGGAGGGGGGTGGGGGTTCTGTAGTGTTGATTGTCGGTTGCCCTGTTGTATCCTGTCATTGTGAGTGTTGTTGATGTAATACTTTATTTGATATGTACATATCATAAAAGTACAAACAATTCACACAAAAAAACAAGATATTTAAAATATTATGTTCATTTCATTTCATGAGATAAAAAGATAAAAAGGTATTTACAATTAAAACGAAGGGGTTATATAAAAAGTCATAAAGTGCATACACAGTGATGGCTTAATGACCAGATTAGGTAACGTGGTCTAAGTTGTTACAGTGTTTAGCAGCATTGTGCGTATGAACCAAGCCTTTGCTATGTACTTAGCAACACCACATACGATAACCAGAGATGTAGTGTCTGATGAGAGAATAGGAAGGGCTATCCTAAATCTCTCACTCCCAACTCCCTACATACAGGCTTTAGCCATTTAGTTCTAGGTACTTTGTATGCATTACAAGCGAACAGGAAGTGGGGTAGAGATGAACCACTGGCGGCGCAGGCTAGAACGGGGGCTTCATTTAACGGTATTAGATATAATGAAGATACCCATCATATCTCGTTATATGCTGATGATCTGTTGCTGTATTTGGAGGACACAGGGGAGGCTCTTAGGGGAGCCATGGAAATGCTTTCATCCTTCGGTGGACTGTGAGGACTTAGGGTGAACTGGGCTAAAACATGTGTTTTCCCGTTGCGAACGGATATGCAATATCCCCCTCTGGCAGTAGACGTGGTCTGGGAAGACAAGTGCTTCACGTACCTGGGAGTCAGGATCTACCATGATGCCGGAAGTGTCCTAGAGGGTAACATAGGCCGATGCATCAGGGGGCTGCGGGGATGCATGTCCTTCTGGGCCTCTCTACCTCTATCGGTGCAGGGTCGAGTGGCATTATTGAAAATGGTGGCTCTGCCGCGACTGCTATACTACTTTAGAACCTTGCCAGTCTGGATCCCGCAGCGGATCATTAAAGACCTGAGATCAATGATCATTGATTTTCTTTGGGGACATGGCAGACGCAGGATGGCGTTGCACAATATGACCAGACCCAAACCCGAGGGAGGGATGGCGGTCGCCGACTTCGAATTATAATACCTGGCGGCCCAGCTCCAGGTTCTGACACAGAACGTCGCACAGGAATTCAGAGGCCCGGACCAGGCCCGGTGGAAGGGTATCCAGAGGCACATCCTGTCCTATATAATCATGCAACAGAAATTGGACCTAAGAGAGCTCCCCATGGAAGAGAAAACCCTCCGGTTGTGTTGGCACAGGAGCCTGAAGAGGGCACGGGCCACACGACCTTATGCACCGGAGATCCCCCTAGGGATGTTGACGGCGTTGCCACACGGGGGTGACTGGTCTCCGCTATTGGAGTGGGAGGAGTTGGGCCTCCAAGTGATTGGAGATCTGTATGTGGAGGGGCAGCTGGCCCCGTTTGGGGTGCTGCAGGAACAATTTGGTCTCCCGGATGGGGGGTATCTCTTACACGCGGCGATCTCTGCAGCGATGCAAAAACACTGGAAGGTGGGTTTAACGGAGCCGGAAACGACTATGGCATGCCAGTATGTGGTAATGGCGGCGGGCACGATCAAGGCGGTCACTTGTCTCCACTTGCGGATGCTGAATGAGGGGCTAGCACCACTCACAACGCTGAAGGCCAAATGGGAGGACAGCATAGGCAAGCCCATTTCAGACACGGTCTGCGGCCACATAATGGAACGAACGTGGAAGGGTAGTAGGAACGCCAGGTTCCAGCAGGTGCATTTCTTCATACTGCACAGAGCCTATTTGACCCCAGGGAAACTCCGATGACATTTTCGGGTGCAGGAGGCGGCATGCCCGAGGTGCTCTGCGCCCGGGGTTGAGCTAGATCATATGTTGTGGAGCTGCCTGAGGTTGGGTACATACTGGCCAGAGGTGGGTGAGCTTCTGAACGCGATCACCGACAGGGAGGTGGAGTTTGATATGGCGGCATGCCTGCTACTTTGGTTTCCCCACACGGCGAAAACGAAAATTACAAGCAAGTTTATCGATCTAGGGCTTATGCTGGCCCAAAGAGAGATTACATGGCGCTGGAAGTCCAAGGAGGGCCCTTCTATTAGGAGATGGACCAATGAGCTGTTGAAATGGTCTAGGTGTGAAAGTGTGCTGAGAATGCGACAAGCTACCAGTACGGGTAATGAGAAGAGCCTGGAGATGGCTAGAGCTTGGGAGATGATTGTGCAGGCGTTGTGTGACTACTTGACGGAGGATGAGGATGAGAGGCTTCTTGCGCATGGACTTCCATGAAACCAGAGGCATGTAGATGTAATCCCTATTAATAGCGAGCCATTCTGTCCGGAACCCACTGTTATAACCCGCATCAGCTGCAGCAGGGGGGAGGGAGGGGAATGGGGGAGTTGTTACAATCACCCAGATAGGAATGGGCCAAACACCGATAACAAGTAATGCAGTTAGTGTCCGCGGGAGGAGGTTGCTTACACGCTGCAGGGATCCTCAGGAGAAACTGATTGGTAGGCATTATCAGGTGGTCAACTTGGGGAATTATCAGCGGAGACCGGCTACATAGACCCAGTGGGCCCGAGCGGTGCCGGCAGGGGGTGTACGATTCTGTCTAGGGGTGACTGGGGAAAGGGGGGGAGTTGTTGGGTGACAAAAAAGCAGATACTACATTGGGCTGATGACCATAAACCACTCTGTAACACTCATGACGATCTCATGTTGGTTCTCGTTGCTGCGCCGCCCGGCCTCCGGGATGTGGGCTGAAGGGCCGTGTACAACCTTGAGAATGTATAACGCCTTATACTAAGGTGGTGAGGATGGTCGTATTGTATCGATAATTTTGTTGATAATTCTGCAATAAAAACAAATTTAAAAAAAAAAAAAGGAAGTGGGGTAGAGATTCACTCTTGGATGGGCACCCAGGACAGGTATGCAAATGGGTCCTCGTTCCTTTCCATCCCTCGATGAATTTATTAAATGGGAGTATCCCATATCTCATTTTCAAGAAAAGAGATCTGTCTCTTGGGATTTGGATGAAATCCAGGAAATGTTAGAGCTTCTTAGTGGGCTTATGTTCCATGAATCGGTTAGTTAGCACTCCCCGCTTTATGCTTTTTGATTCCTTCGCCTGCACCCACTCCCAATAGATTTTTTTTACAACTTGCTTATGGGGTGGGGACTGGGAGGTCCAAAACTCTCCCAAACCTAGGTTCACAACCAACTGCCTCAATTTATTCAACCACTGAATCTTGTTCAAGCCATTCAGGGTGATCAGCTCATCCAAAACCAGGGCATAGTTTGCCAGTTATGGTGTCCTTCTCAGGCGCACCCAGAACAGCAAAGGACGGAGGCGCATTATATCTGCAATTGAATGTTTTCCCATGTCTGCAAAAAGGGGTTTTAACGGTGTCGAGAGCGGGAGAGAAACTAAGTCCCTCACAAACTTATTCTCCGCTCTTACCAGATCCACGGTATTCTCACAGCCCCACAGCTCTGAGCCATAGACGGCAGAGGCCAATGCTTTGCCGTCATAGACTTCCAGAGCAGGGGCTACCGGTCTTCTAATAGACATGCGCGGGTTTCTCAAAATGGCTCCAGGCGCTCTTTTAAGATTTAGGAGCATTTTGGCCACACGTGAGTCCCATTTCAATCTGTTATTGATTCTGAAACCCAGATAGTCAAACTCCTCCACCACCTCCAGTGGGGACCCATTGTGAGTGATGTTTCTGTGTCCTTTATATTGAAGAAGCGGGAATGTTTTATATTGTGTATTGAGTAGTTTCTGAGTTGATGGGCTCGTGCAGGTGGAATGCTATGGGTGATGACATATGCAGGTTCCACAGTGGTTTCTGCTAGTGCTGTGGAGTCTGGCTGTGTAGAAGCAGGTTTTCTCTGCTCGAATAAAGATGATGTTATCCAACCTTCAAGCTTGGTTGTGATTACTACTGGAGAGGGCACTACTACACTGCACCTTTAAGCCCTTTCAGAAGTTCAGTGGGTGATACTTTTAATGTTAGTGTTTGCTTCTCTGAGAAAGTAATGTAAGTGATCCCATAGATATTATGCACAACTCAAGGTTAGAAACCAAGCTAGTTTTCCTAAATTTCACAACATGTACTTAAATTCAACATGACAATAATTCCGGTACTCATTTGTCCCAATATTTGCAGGTAAAGTAAAGAGACAATAGCACTCCAAGTACATGGGTGGGGTCCTACTGTATCAATATAATCCTGGAAAATCCTACAAATACTACTACACTTTCATTCATACACAGGAGTATGTCTGCACCTCCCTTGTACCTCTTCATTTATTTCTTCTTGTACATTACTGGGAATCGTGTTTTATTTTCCTATGATGCTAGTTTTTGTGGTAAAAGTTCAAGT
This sequence comes from Lissotriton vulgaris, assembly GCF_964263255.1. Taxonomy (NCBI): domain Eukaryota; kingdom Metazoa; phylum Chordata; class Amphibia; order Caudata; family Salamandridae; genus Lissotriton; species Lissotriton vulgaris. The sequence continues at coordinate 1,239,382,904 of NC_141695.1, forward strand.
GTTAGTGTTTTCCTGTATTTGTAAGTAGTTAAATAAGTTATGTAATGTTTGGTATAAGTTGTATTGTAATATGTTAAAAAATGTACTTGTATAGTTATGAATATATTTAATATTAAGTTAATGTAAGAGTCACAAACATACACATACAGGTTCTCATGCATGTACTCACATGCCTATACAGTCATTCACACAGGTACAGTAGTAATCAACTCACTCAAATATTCACAGGCTGATGGTACTCTGATGATTGCAGCTGATGAACATTCTCCCAAGGGTGCTCTAGTGGTAGAATATTCTGCTACTAGTTTCTCATGCATCATTCAGTTGTGCACCCTTTCATCTACGCTTTTAAGTACTTCCAATTGGAACCTGTACCATGTGAATACTTCTTGATAGTGTTGCTGGGTAACTGTATGCCGCAAATATTACACTGCACATATTAAGCTGTAACCTTCTTTTCTCCAGAAGGTGTAGTAAAAAGCTTACAAAGATCACTTTATTTTGTGCCATTGTTGAGATATATATGCATGTGTTTGAAAAGATTGTGTAGAAAACTATATTTGTACATAGTTAATAATGGGTAATAATAGTTCAATAAGTTGTTTTATGTTCATTTGTTTGCAGTGAGTGCAATCCACAATGTTACTTAATTGCAATGAGATAGTGTGCAGATTTGGGTTTTTTCTACATTCTTTATGATTGTTTTTTCCCCACTGTTCTATGATGTCTCCTTAAAAAGTGCATAGTTTGCGGTATATGTGTAAAGAAGCTTAGAACAGTTAAAAAGGAAAAATGAAATGCTTATTTATATTAATATATATCTTTACAGTATGAGAAATGTGTAGTTATTTCTTAGAAATATGTATTTATGCATTGTTGAAATTATAAGCTACTTTAGTAACTCTAGTATTCTATACCATATATTGGAGTAATGTACTTTACTAATTAGTTCTTGTAGTAGGTTTACATAACTTTAGATTTTGAGGAAGCACACCCAAGGACCGATAGCTGCAGTTACTGACACGCCTAGGCACACATCAGTACAGCAACTCAAATACCCAACTATACACAGACAGAGGTATTAACAGACACAGGCTCACACTGATACAGTCACTGACACACCTAGACACACACCAATACAGTAACCGACACACCCAGCTACAGACTGATATAGCCACTGACACATACAGCCACACAGTAATGCTTCTAATAACACACAAAGGCACACACTGACACACCCAGGGACTTGTTCATGCAGACACTAACACATACAGGCATACAGCAATGCAGACACTGACATACCCAGCCAAACAGTAATGTATCAAATAACACACCCAGGCACACTCTGATGCACACACTGACACCCAGAGACTTACCAGTGCAGACACTGTCACAGACAGACATACAACATTGCAGACACCGGCACACCCATCCAAACACTAATGCATGCAATAAGACACCCAGGCATAAACTCACGCATACACTGACACACCTAGACACACACCAATACAGTAACCAACACACCCAGCTACAGCCTGATATAGCCACTGACACATACAGCCACACAGTAATGCTTCTAATAGCACACAAAGGCACACACTGACACACACAGGGACTTGTTCATGCAGACACTAACATATACAGGCATACACCAATGCAGACACTGACATACCCAGCCAAACAGTAATGTATCAAATAACACACCCAGGCACACTCTGATGCACACACTGACACCCAGAGACTTACCAGTGCAGACACTGTCACAGCCAGACATACAACACTGCAGACACCGGCACACCCATCCAAACACTAATGCATGCAATAAGACACCCAGGCATAAACTCACCCATACACTGACACACCCAAAGACTTACCAGTGGTCTAATGCATAGTCTTTGGAAGATCTTCCAATGGATCCCAGTTGCATCTAGGATGCCGCTGGTCATGGGCCTGATTATCAGTCGGCTCGGCTACGGAAACGCCCTGATGGCTTCCATTAATGAAGAGCTCCTTACCAAACTGCAAGTGTTACAGAGCACTGCCACCAGACTTGTATTGAATCTACCTTCACAGTCTCTGTCAGCTCCAAGTCTGAGAGCACTCCATTGCCCCCCCAACTGAAAAAGTATCCGTTATAAGATCAACTGTCTTGTCCACAAAACCATATATGGAAATGGGCCATGCTATCTTGCCAAAAAGCTTATCTGGTACCAAGCCACCAGAACCCCTAGGTCCTCAACCAAACACCTCCTTACTCCCTTTAAGAGTCACACCACCAGGAATGGCAGAAGATCATTTTTTTACCTTGCCCCCTCTCCGTGGAACTTACTCCCACCACTCCTACATATGAAAACCGACCATAGAAAATTTCAGAGAAATTTAAAAACCTGGCTGTTCTGATCTCTCTTTTTCATGCCAGTTGTCTCTCCTTCCGTTGTCAGATTTTTTTTTTTGGCCAGCGCTCTGAGACCCACAGGTGTGCGCTTAACAAACTCCCATGACTATGACTATAACACTGACATACCCAGGCATGCAGCAATGGAGACATGGACACACCTATCCAAGCACTAATTCATCCAATAACAAACCTAGGCATACACTGATGCATACACTAACACACCTAAGCCCTCACCAATGCACATACTGATACAGCCACTCTCATACCAATACAGTGAGTGACACAATGAAAACACAGAGTTAGCTCATAGAGTCAGTGAAACAATAAAATCACAGAGTTAGCTCTTTGTTTGAGTAGACAGTGCTTCTAACAAGAACCATATTTTTCCAAAGGGGTTGTCATTAGCAGTTTTTAATTTTGTTCTTGTTTTTTTTTATCAAAGAGTAAACAAGGAAGTAAAATGGATACCTTTACTGGATTAGTAACTGCTTTTGTATCTGGTGTTTCATGTGGAAGTGTGGGGTGTATCCAATCAGAAGGCAAGGTCCGGCTGTGTGTTCAAGTGAATTTACAAATCCAGTCCGCAGAATCGTGGATATGCAAAACTGGTAAAATGGGTAAAAAAAAATTAAAACAGAAATAAGGGGGTTTATATATACTTGTAAATATGTTCACACTGATGTTATTATTGACAATGGAGTGGTGTACATATATCCATTAATTTGTAAAATGTTCGTAGAATCTGTGGAGTCAGACTCAGCACTCAGACTCAGCAAGCCATTCCAATCGTGGAGAAGTGTGGCTCAATGATTACAGCGGCAGACCCTGATGCAGAGGTCTATCCCGGGAGCAGGGTTCAATTCCCCGCCTCGGCGGGTCTTGGGCTCAAAATTCCACGGACCTGATAAATCTCTCCTCGGTGCCTATTCCAATCATGGAGTCCTACTCTGGAACTCTGGGCAATAGCTTGCTTAATCTTCACAACGGCCCCCACAACGCTAAAAGGATGCCTGGCCTCCACCTTGGGGGTGCCCAGGAGTGGACACATCACAGGGAAAGCCAGGATGGGTTCCACAGTGGTATTCGTACAAGCACCTTGAGACCCTTGCGGGTGAGTAGTGTGCTATACAAGTATCAATTTACAATCGCATGATCTGATGTAAAAATCATAGTAGCAGCCTGTATACATTTTCGGACCGGCAAAGGTACTGTGCTACCACAAAAATATAAAAAATATATATTTAATTACATTAAAAAATCTTTTACTTCACATTAAATACATATGTGATTTTTATATGTTTAACCATGTAAAGAGTTTATTTGAATAATATTAAAAAAATATTTGTAAAATAATAATAGTACTAACCCTGGGCGAAGAACTACGCTCCGTTCGCGGAGTTTGCGGAGTTTCGGCAACTCCGCGCTCCGCGGAGAACGCGAAGTTGTTGAATACTCCGCAAACTGCTGCGTAGCGTAGTTCTCGCGCACTCAATAGCATTTTCGCGTGCGCGAGGATGCTTGTCGGTAAGATCGAGTTGCCGAACATGCAGAAACTGCAATCTGGCACAGAATAACTCGCGAACACATTAGTAGTGACCGGAAATAAGGGGACGCGAGCGGGCGGGACAAACCTCATGGGTAACTTCGCGCGCTACACATCCCAAGCATGCAGGCAATCAATCAATCAGGATATTTGTATAGCGCGCTACTCACCCAGAGGGTCTCAAGGCACTTGGGGGAGGGGGGTCCGCTACTGCTCGAACAGCCATGTCTTGAGTTGCTTCCTGAAGCAGAGGTGGTCTTGGGTCAGGCGGAGGTGGATGGGGAGAGAGTTCCAAGTCTTGGCTGCCAGGTAGGAGAAGGATCTTCCTTCCATGGTGGATCTTCGGATGCGTGGCACGGCGGCGAGGGCGTGGCTGGTCGATCGTAGCTGGCGGGTGGGAGTGTAGAAGGTCAGGCGGTTGTTGAGGTACCTGGGGCCCAGGTCGTGGAGGGCCTGGTGTGCGTGGGTGAGGAGTTGGAACGTGATTCTCTTGCTGACGGGGAGTCAGTGAAGGTCTCTCGTGTCCGGAGATGTGGCTGTGTCGGGGGATGTCCAAGATGAGTCGTGCGGAGGCGTTCTGGATGTGTTAGAGTCTTTTCTGGAGTTTGGCTGTGGTTCCGGTATAGAGGGTGTTTCCGTAGTCCAGTCGGCTGGTGAAGAGTGCCTGTGTGACCGTCTTCCTGGTTTCGGTGGCGAGCCATGGGAAGATCTTTCGGAGCATGCGTAGGATGTTGAAGCATGATGATGAGACGGCGTTGACTTGTCTGGTCATCGTGAGGGAGGAGTCCAGGATGAAGCCCAGGTTGCGTGCGTGGTCCGTTGGTTTGGGTGCGCTGCCCAGGGCAGGGGGCCACCAGGAGTCGTCCCAGGCGGAGGGAGATGATCCAAGGATGAGGACTTCCGTCTTGTCTGAGTTCAGTTTCAGGCGGCTGTTCCTCATCCACTCGACTACGTCTTTCATCCCTTTGTGTAGGTTGGTTCTGGCGGTTCCTGGGTCGTTGGTGAGGGAGAGGATCAGCTGGGTGTTGTCGGCGTAGGAGATGATGTTGAGGTTGTGTTGGCGTACGATGGCTGCGAGGGGGCTCATGTAGACGTTGAAGAGGGTGGGGCTGAGTGATGATCCTTGTGGTACGCCGCATATGACTTTGGTGGCCTTGGATCTGTACGGGGGGAGGCGGACTCTCTGGGTTCTTCCGGTGAGGAACAAGATGATCCACTCCAGTGCCTTCTCTTGGATTCCGATGTTGCTGAGGCGCTGCACTAGGGTGCGGTGGCAGACCGTATTGAATGCTGCGGAGAGGTCCAGGAGGATGAGGGCCGCTGTTTCCCAGTTGTCGAGCAGGGCTCGGAAGTCGTCAGTGGCTGCGATGAGGGCGGTCTCGGTGCTGTGGTTGGTGCGGAAGCCGGACTGCGAGTGGTCGAGGCTGGTTGGGCGAGCGCAATTGGTGATCCACTGTGTGAGGTTGTTGGCTGCTTGGTTGGGGTCCGTTGAGCTGGTGGGCGGGTTCTGGCTCAGTGAAGTGGTGAGCTGGTCGGTGGTGATCTTGTTTCAGTTCCTGCGGGGAACCTGTTGCGGGTGGTGGTGAGTCGTGGTCTTTCTGAAGCTGAAGTGGACGCAGCTGTGGTCTGTCCAGTGGAGCCCGGTGGAGTGGCTGAAGGAGATGTACTTGCTGGAGGAGAAGACTGGGTCAAGCGTGTGTCCGGCGTAGAGGGTGGGGGTGTTCACCAGTTGCATGAGTCCGAGGTTGGCGAGGTTGTCCAGCAGGGTGGTGGTGGTGTTGTCGTTGTTGTTCTCCAGGTGGAAGTTGAGGTCCCTTAGGAGGATGTAGTCAGCGGAGGCGAGGGCGTGCGGGCTGATGAAGTCTGCGTTGTCTTCGCTGAATTGTGTGCGAGGTCCTGGGGGTCTGTAGATGAGGGTGCCTCTGAGTGTGGTCTTGGGGTCGGTGTGTATCTGGAAGTGAAGATGTTAAGCGGCTGTGAGGGTGTCGTCTGAGTTGGTCGTGATGCGGATGGTGTTCTTGTGGACGATGGCGATGCCTTCTCCTGTCTCGTTGACGCGGTCTCTCCGGGTGATCTTGTATCCGTCCGGGATGGCGACGGCGATGTCGGGCGCTGAGGAGGCGTTCATCCATGTTTCCGTGAGGAAGGCGACGTCTGGAGATGTGGTGTCGAGCAGGTTCCAGAGTTCCACGACGCTCCCAAAGACGAAAAATGGCTTGCGAACGGGTCAATCAAGCTACTACGCATGCTCGCGGAGCTATGCGTAGTTCGCGGAGTGCAAGTGCATCTTCGCGTAGCTCGCGGAGTGCGGCTACGCGAACTACGCCCAGGCTTAAATAGTACAAAAAAATCAAAAATAATAATTTGTAATACACTTAGTATTAAAAATAAACCATACATGTTAACTAAAAAAAGTAAACATTTGAAGGATATAATATTTTATAAATGCAACTTGAAAAACCTTAGAAATTCACAGAAAAAAAACAAAGATTATAAGGGCATTATTTTTAGGAAATACAATTAAAAAAACTGAAAAATTCACTGAAAAAAACAAAGGTTACATGGACATGATATTTCGGAAATACATTTAAATAAATATAGAAATTTACTGAAAAAAACAAAGGTTAAAGGAACGTTATAGTAAAGTCAGATTTCACTCATACCGAACCAGTGGAATTCTGCAGTTATAGTTACCTGAGATAACTATAGCTTACACCCCGCAATGCACTGCTGATGACCTCACACACTGCATTACTCATGACATGGTCTCTAACATCACTGATGACATCTCAAATGTGATGACATCATCCACAGAACCATTCACACCCTCTTAGGACGTCTCATACACCCACTCCCACACAACCACTCACATACCCAGTCACAGGCCCATAAAAGCACTCACACACCACTGACCTATAAAACCACTGACACATTCATTCACTCAAACAACCCCTCACACAACCACTAACTCACCCATGCAGCCATTCATGCACCCACTCACTCATACCGCCACTCACACACTGAGTCAATCACCCATACAGCTATTGCGACACCTACTCACTCAACCATACAATCACTCACACAACCACCCATACAGGTATACTCACACACCTACTCATTTACTCGTACATATACTTACACATGTGCCATCTCACCTATACAGTCAGTAACACATGAACACACTCATGAGAAGGTGAATAAGTTGTATAATGTTAAAATCGGTGCTTGGGTTATGCTAAAGAATATAAAATTAAAGCGGTTCGAGATAGACTTCAATCTTAATGGTCCTTTTAAGATTGTTCAAGTTGCTTGTAGGTCTGGTAAACTGGCAGATGGGTGTTGGTGGGCAATAAGAAATCAATTGCTCCTAATGAATTTCAGAAAACTGATACTGTAAAGAAAGTTGTGTTTGACTAGTAATTGTATTTATTATTGTCCAACCCTAATGTACCTTTACTCTGTAATAGTGATGAAGCTTGTATAGATAATAATTATTCTTTGCAGGTGCAACAAAATGATACTATGGACATATCACAAGCTGATCCTGCTGATATTTATGACCCTGAGGCAACCAGCGGAAATATGATGTACATTCAACCTACACAAGACCGTGTTATCAACTCTCTCTCGCCCAACATCGCCTTCTTCACAGAGACCTGGACCAACGCCGCCTTGCCCCTACCATCAACACCTCCATCCAGGACGGTCACAGGATCCAGAGGAAGGACCGCCTCACCCACCTCGCCATTGTCCACAAAAGCACCCTTCTCCTCACCACCTCCAGCGTAACCTTCCTCTCCTCCAAACACCAGCATTTCCAGATCCACACCAGCGCTAAGATCACTCTCCGGGTAACACTCATCTACAGAACCCCCAGGCCCCAGACACCTTTCACAACTGCCATCACCGACTTCATTGCACCCCACGCCATCGCATCAATTAACTACATACTCAACGGAGACCTCAACTTCCACCTCGACAACCCCAGTGACCCAAACTTCGCCACCCTCCGGGACAACCTCACCAACATCGGACTCAAACGACTCGTTACCACACCAAGACACAGAGCAGGAAACACCCTCGACCCCATCTTCGCTGCAGACGCCTAGAAAAGAACTGGAGGAGCACCCACTCGGCATACAAGCAGGCCTTGATGGACTACCACAACCAAATGAGAACAACCAAAAGGTACTTCATCCACAACAAAATCCTCGCAACTCCACCGACTCTAAGGAGCTCTTCAATGTCATTCAGGAATTCAACAACACCCGCAGTGAAGCCACAGATATCCCCCGTCCCAGGACCTCTGCAACAAGTTCAGTACCTACTTCCACCTCAAGATCAGAACACTTTACAACAACTTCATCGACCACCCACAAGACACCTCAGCCGTCCCCGCCTCTCCAAGACTCCAGCCAACCCACCATCTCCACCTGGACACCGATCGTGACCACGGACGCCATTGCAGCCATGAAAGGAATCCACTCAATGGCCCCCACTGACCCATGCCCTCTGCACATCTACCACAGAGCCGCAGAGACCATCGCCCCAACAGCAACATACCATGAACACCACCTTCAAGACAGGCACCTTCCCAGAAGCCTAGAAGCGCGCTGAAGTCAGGCCCCTGCTCAAGAAACCCTTGGCCGACCCCACCGACCTCAAAAACTACTGGCCCCTCTCGCTTCTTCCCTTCGCAGCCAAAGTGGCAGAAAAAACAGTCAACAAGGAACTGACACATTTCATCAAAGAGCATGCCGTCCTCGACTTGTTCCAATCTGGATTCCGAGCCAAACACAGCACTGAGACTGCCCTACTCGCCGCCACAGATGACATCTGCATCCTCCTGGACCAAGACCACTCCGCAGCCCTCATCCTCCTCGATCTGTCTGCAGCCTTTGACGCCGTCTCTCACCGCACACTAGTCTCTAGACTACACAACACTGGCATAAAAGGAACTGCACTAGACTGGATCCGCTCATTCCTCACCGGAAGAAGCCAAAGGACCAGACTACCACCCTTCCTCTTTGCCCCCAGATCACCTGCGGAGTCCCACAGTGATCATCTCTGAGCCCGACCCTTTTCAAAATCTACATGGCCCCCCTCGCAGAAATCCACCAACCACACAGCCTTAACATCGGATCCTACGCGGACGACACCCAACTCATCCTCTCCCTCACCAAAGATCCCACCAACGCAAAGAAGACGCAGTCTGGATGACCAACAGCTGCCTAAAACTCAACGCCAGGAAGACTGAAGTGCTCATTCTTGGAACCACTCCTTCAGCATGGGACAACACCTGATGGCCCACCGAGATCAGAAGCCCCCCACCCCCTCAGACCACGCCAAGAACATCGGCATCGTACTCGATTCATCTGTCACTATGAACCGGCAGGTCAACACCCTCTGCATCCTCTGAAAGACCGTCCAATGGATCCCCCCCGAGTCGAGGAAAACTGTCACCCACGCACTCATCACCAGCAAACTCGATTATGGCAACGCACTCTACGCCTGCATCAACAAGTCCCTACTCCACAGACTGCAAACCATACAGATCACCGTGGCCAGACACGTCCTCAGCATCCCCCCGGCGCGAACACATCAGCCAGCATCTGGACGCCTGCACTGTCTCCCCATGGAGAAGAGAGCCAGCTACAAAATCCTCTCCAACGCCTAAAAAAGCCTGGACAACAGCAGACCCAAATACCTCAATGACTGAATAAAACCTGCGACCATCCCACCTCGCACTAGCAGAAACCCCGCACATCTACAGAGCAAGAGCAGGCAGGAGATTGTTCTCTCACATTGCAGCCAAGGACTGGAACCATCTACCGGCAGACATCGGACGCGCCCCCTCCCTAAACACCTTCAGGAAGATGCTCAAAATCTGGCTTTTTGGCTGAACGGAGCAACGCACCTCCTCCTCCGCCACCCCCCCAGTGCCTTGAGACCCTCATGGGTGAATAGCGCTCTTAGAATTCAGTGATTGATCGATTAATTATCACGTGGTGTGGACGGTCGTCTAGAAAGTAAAACCCCAGTGCATTTTGAATACTGTATGTTATTTATTTACTTAATTTGGTTTCGGTTTTATTTTACTTGTTGTTGTAGGAGGGAAGGGATATGTTGTATCCTTCACCTTGCAGAATTTATTTTCAGTGTGTTAGAATGTTTTTCATTCACTGTTCTTCTCTTGTAACCATTATTCTGATCAATGGTGCTTTTAAGTTGGCGATCAGAGTCTATTGTGACCAGACGCTTGCTGGTGCTAGCCAAAAGTAAAGTACAGCTTATATAGCCAGCAATTGTAGGTGCGATTTTAACTGAAGGCACAGGATGGTGCATACTACAACCCACATACCTGAGTAATAAAAGTACACAGCATTCATATGTTAAGAGATATCCAGCACAATCTGTGCAAGAATTGTAAGCAAATATTCAAAGAAATGTAAATAAACGAACTTCCATGAACTACATTTACCAAATTGCATTTAGCCTGGGAGGTGCAGGCAGGCCAAGTGTGAGACCCTTTGGTATAAATCTGCCAAAACGGATGAGTCAGGCGCTCACTACAGAACGACTTATCAGGCTTGTATGACAGAGATGAAACACCACCTTTGAAAAGATAAGATTGGTGTTCGTGTTGTAATGTAGGGAGAGAAAGGGAAACAATAGAAAGGCGAATAATAATCGAAAGAAAGTGCTAAAGCTGGAAACAGAAGCAATGGAAAACGTTATCTTTTTTTTGCCTTGGCGCACTGAATTATGCTATTGAAAGTCACCCTGTGGCGTCAATTTTCTTTAGTGCAATGACGCAAACAATGTGTGCGGTAAAAGTTTGACAAGGTACAATATAAATAGTACAATCGGAGAGCTCCGCAAACATCCCACACAGTTTCATTCAGCGGGAAGTTGGCCATTTGGTCACGAACCAACTGGCCATAGGAGAATGTTCACTAGGCCCGTGACAGAAACATTTCCGGGTCGGCCTAGAGGATGTCGAATGTGTTTTGTCTCCTTAAACAGAAGGAGCCTATTAGCAGTTATACCGCATGGACATTACAATTCCAACTCAGTTTGAATGTCAGGAAATATTGGGAAGGTTTTGAAGGTAAACAGGAGTAAAGAGAGAGTCTTAATTATAATACCGTTGTAAATTAAAATATGCAAGGTGTAATGCTAAGCATGTACACCTGTTTAGATAGTCACAAACAATTCAATCGATCAAACTTTATTCGTTTCCTTTAGAACCTAAAGACATGAGAAACATGCAATGGTTAATTAAATAAATCAGTTAAATGAATCCATAACAAGTATACTTTTGGACAGTGAGGTTAATCAATACAGATTCTATCATCACAGAATTTTTAAAATTTGTAAAATTTAACAAAGCTTACATTGACTGCTCAATCTTCATGCCTGATAGAAGGTAGTAGCGCTGGGCAGGTGGTTAAAGTTTGTAGCTGTTGTTTGAAAATGAAAGCAGGTCAGCATTGATTAAAATGGGATTTCTTAAAAAGCAGGATAATGTAACTTTCTTTACATCCTTATAAAAACCAAAGAAAAACACAAAGTGTAAAGTGCTTTTAATGGAAGTGGCGTCCAATGAGCACACTGGAAGTGCCTCTGACTGAACAAAATTCAAATGGAACGCAAGCAGGATATGTAATGGGTTGCGACGAAACCTTGTCAGCACAAATCTGTGCTGAATGTTTGTGGCCATGGTTAGATACGGTTGGCTACTAGGAATAGTTAATAGAGATAGATGAGATGTGACTGTGGTTTTGTGGTCGTTTCTCCTTGGGAGCCCTGTACATATCACATAACTGCAAGAATGATGACTTTCAAAATCTCTTGGAAACATAAGGCATCAACTCTGAGCACTCAAAATCACCTAGGATGACTAAATGGCCATAGATTGTCTTAACACACTGCAGTCAGGATATCTGATAACCATGACCCAGAGACTAAAGGCCTTATTATTTTTAGGTCTCGCCTGAGCCACCGCATGCGGTGCTCTAGGCGAGTCATTTAGTAGGGCACTGAGAAGTGCTACTTGCAGGCGATCAGCTTGCTAGAACGCGCACAAGTGTGCGCTCGATGTGCACAGCTGTTGCAGCTTCTTGCGCTCTTGAAAGCTTTCCCCTACCTCCAGCTGGCATGTGGCTTCTTTGATCAAGTGCGCATGAATGCACGCGCACACAACTGCTGTTTGCGCCCTTGATCGGGATTGCGATCACTTTCACTTTCGCTGCCGCGCGGCCATGTGCCTTTCACTGCCGTGTGGCCAATGCTTGGATCCAGAGCGTTTGTTAATGCTTTCCCCTACCCCTTTGTTTTTACGATTCCATTTTCACTTGTGATCGCGATTACTTTATTTTTGTCTTTCCCATGGTTTTCTGGAATTTAAATAAGGCTTATCGGGTGGGCATTCCACTCTCACTTTGATCTGGGCAGGAGCAACATCTACTCACGGCACAAAAGGTAACCATTTTTCTGACATACTGTTCGCTTTACTTGCGGTGATGTATGTCACATAGATCGATGTTTAGACATTGAGATTCCGAGTTTACTTTAAATTTTAAACTTCCTGCCCAGCCCAGGGTTCATATTATCATGGGGATATACTGTTCACCCTTGTAGTTACAGCCGTATTTGACTTCTTCCTCAAGGCAGCCCACTTCCCGCTGAGCGCAAACCGTCTGTTAGTTATTACAATTGCCGCACCGCTTTGATAGTTTACATTTTCTTGTGATCATAATTGTATTGTGGTGGGGAAAGCGCTAACATCCCTTGCACAGGTCACATTTTATTATCGACACACCACGGATTTCAGATGTGGGTGGCGGACTATCATGCAGGATGAGTCACGTATAGATGGCAGCTTTTCACTGTCTCCCCACCAGGCCCCCAAGCGGTCTCAACGCCGTGTTTTAACCATCCAGGCCGGTTTCCAGTCAACTGTTGCACTGTTTACCTATTGCTTAGTTTTCCCCTTTCCAGGTCATCTTTAGACTCTGTATTCCTCTGCATGTTCACAATTAAGGATTCCGTATGTTTAATTAAGTTTTACACATGATTTACTGTGGCACCGTATACCTATGGCTTTATATATATTTTCTCTTCGTTTCTGGTCATTCTTAGAGTTTCATCTCCTCGGTCTTTCCACATTAGAGATTCCTTGTGTTTTTATACGTTTTCACATGATATTTCTGCTTAATCCAGGTTACACACCAGACCCTTATCAAGGAGGCCTTCACTGGACGGAGTACTATTCACTTTCCTTGTCACGTGTGTTCACCGATGACAAAATTGAACATCAACGCGTTGCGGTCCCTAACTTGACTCACAACCATTGGGGAACCAGGAATTACGGATCTCCATTATTTCTCAGCTACTTTTTGGTACGTATTTGTACAATCACCACTGTCAGTGTGCGTCATTATCTTTGTTGATGCACTCGCACAGCCTGTCAGTTTTTCTGGCATTTGGTTATACTGATATGCTCTATTGGCCCCTTAAAGCATATATGCACTATATATTTCTTTTAACAATTTCCCCTTCATCTTATTGTTGTTAAACCTATGCCTTTTCGAACGCTATTCGTTAATTTGAAATTCTTTTTCTATTTTTCCTTTCTTTCACTTGTTTTTGTGGGCTCGGAGTGTGGCCGTCATGCTGCCACCCTGCTCCGTACCCGCAAAGCCATTAAGGTCTGCCCGCCAGAGTACAACTTATTTTTACTCTGGTGGGCAGTTCTTTGGTGGTCTCACTGCAGTGCATTTGAAAAAGGCAGTTCCTGCAGGGCTCATGTGCCCCCCCTGCATGCACCCCATTGCGCAAAGGCAAGCAGTGTAGGGCCCCCTTTCTTTTCTCACAACCACACTTTTCATGGTAGTGATGGAGCAAATTTCCTCTGCAGTCAGGCATTGTTTTATTTTTTGTGCTTCAGACAGACTGCATTTAAATTGCCACGCACATTTTGGTGCAAGTTAAAAACATGGCACATAAAAAAACATAAAAGTGAGGCCAATTTAGTCTGAAATGCTTCTGCTGAATTAACATGTGTTTTTGCAATGTAGAGAAAAGTGGCCTTTTAGCTTTGAAAATTAATAGAATATGTTTCTCTCTTTCCCAGCTCATCCCATGCAATATACATTCACTATTTCTGTCTTAAAAGACTTTGACTTGTTGCATATTTTGATAAATATTTTCAGTTAATAACACCTCTTTTTCTTTGTTGTACATTGCACATTTATTTTACATGTTGTCATAAATAATGGAAAAGCTGCTTTACACTAGTAGCTTGGCTAGGAAAACATTTATAATGAGTATTAGTATGGAGTTTGGAAACATAATGTGCTGATTTACATGAAATTAACATTATATTTTTGTTTATTTTATTTTTGGGCCCTACCATTAAATGGCTGCCTGTGAAACCATCAAAAGCTATGGCTTGCTTTGAATGAGAAGGGAGCATGCGCAGACTGTGGCAGCTTTCCTCATGCCAAGAAGTCAAGAACACCTTGAACTGTACATCCTTGTGATTCTGCCAAATGTACCAGTGTTAGTTAAAAGTGTCCATCTGACTGCGCTTTGGCAGGAAGGAAGGAAGACTATTGAAAATGTTCCCTAGCAATTGTTGCAAACTTATAAAATGTATTTATTATGTATGCTTCATTTGTTAAAAACTGGCATGGTCAGGTTTTTTAGAATGCGTCAGGGTGATGAGAACTCATGCCATCATAACTGACCAATCAGTACAGGTTTTCCTGAAAGTTGAAACATTTTGTGTAGTCTGCCAAAATTTTGTGTATAAAACTGACCTCTCCGAAGGAGGGGGTGGCTTTTCTCAGCTCAGCTGGCTTCTAGGCTCATTAGGGGGGGTGTGAGCTCTTGAAGAGAAGGAACAGATTAGGCCAGACAGCCTATGGGTTAGGTACGAGATCGTCACGGGTGCATGGGCGTCCGAGGAGAGTCAGGGGGAGGGTTCTTGCTTCCACGTCATATCTTGGCACTGCAGGCGCATTCCTTTGAGGTCTTGTGAAGGAGGGGCTATCTCACTCCCTGCTTGCTCTTTAGACACAGACAGATGCAGAAGAACAGCTGATTAAATAGAATTAGATGCTAAACTTTCAGTTATGCTTTACTAATTAATTAGGTCTGAAATGATTTATTTGTCTTATGCATTTATTTCTCTTTATGGGAGATTTTTGCAAACTATTTGATTTTTGATTAGCCTTGCAAGACTATATTTTTCTTAGAAACTCTTTGAGTCTTGAATGACATTTTGCGCCACATTCCTACATGTTATGCCTATATGAAGACTGTAATGTGTTCTGTATTAATGCTATTTTTCCTGGTTTTCAAATTCTGTAACCTGATTGATATTTTATTAATGAATAAAGGGTCAGAGAAAAATTAACTTTGGACTAGAAAATAAAACCCTTTTAAATACTCAACAACTCTCTTTATTGGCTTAAAAGAATAATTGCATTTTTGACTGTTCATCTTTATTTAAAGTCTCCTGAAGGTATTACATGGTGTGAAGGGCCCAACACCTTTTGAGCGGTAAATTAGAGGTAGCATGAGGGTTTTGCATTGAGAAACTACCAGAAGAAATTACCGCTCCATCAGTTTTTGGTAATCAGAGGATGGTCATTATTGATTAGTTTGGTGATTAATGATTATTGATTTCACCATCAACTACTCAACTAAGGGATCATTGACCTTAAGAAGGGAAATAAAATAATTGCCCAAGTTAGATAAATGTCTAAGTCCTGATTCCTGACTCTGATGCTCAGAACCTGAAGATTGGCAAAGCAGTACTGAAAGGTGATGCAAGAAGTGGTGTGAGTGTAAATAGGGTTGTGAAATGTTGTTAATATGCTAGCATGTATGTATTTTTGAAGTGTTGAAAATAGTAAGGGTTTTTACTGTTGGTGACATTTTGCTCATTTTGAATTGATGGTGTTATTGATTATATTGGTAATTTCATAGGATATAATTTTTTGGTTATTGATTACATGTTTTAACTCTTTATGTTAAGGTAGTGTCTTGTTCTATGTTGTCTGGAACACGCAGGTATGTACACCTGTGGAATCCCGGCAAGGAATAGCGGGTGGTAAATGGAAGCCACACTGCACTGAGGTTACTCATCTGTTGGAATAGCACTGAGAAGCTAGGTAGGGCTGGCAGTGTTAAATTAGGGA
This sequence comes from Lissotriton vulgaris, assembly GCF_964263255.1. Lineage (NCBI taxonomy): Eukaryota > Metazoa > Chordata > Amphibia > Caudata > Salamandridae > Lissotriton > Lissotriton vulgaris. The sequence goes on from NC_141695.1 coordinate 1,239,399,057, forward strand.
CTATTTTCCGTGTGAGTGATTGATAGCAAAGAGTTCGCTGGTGAAACTTTGGTCTGATATCAGCTAGAAAGGGTCACACCAAAGGAGTAGCAGGTTCTTCTGAGCTTGAGTGACAGCAAAAGGGTTCGCTGGTGAAACTTTGGACTAAGATATATCCTGAAGGATAAGTCCAAAGGAGTAGCAGGTTCTTCTGAGCTTGTGTGACAGGTAAGCGGAAGGGATTTACCTGTAGTGTTTGAAGAGTAAACGGAAGGTCTTACTTTGTGAAGGGTAAGCGGAATGTGTTACTCGCAGTGAAAATAAATCTATCCTTTATTTAGCACAACAGACAGAGTAGCGAATGTATTTATGTTGTTACTAATAGAGTTATTGATTAAGAAAATATTGCAGTAAGGTTTTGTAGAGGGTCAGTGGTAGGAGTAAAACTGACTAAAATTGAGACTGACAGCTTTGGGAAAAAGAAATTGCATTGAACTATTGCAAACATGAAATTGTTTGAAGGCTTAAAGAAGCTGTTAGGAGGTAAAGTGAAAAATTCGTTTTTTATTGGTGATGCTCCTGAAGGAACACCTGTGCATTTTATGTCTACCAATTCCGGACAAAATACATGTATGTGGGTTCACCAATGGTGCAAGATTACTGAAAAAGAGGGTGTTTTGAGGTTTCCAAAACATGGTACTTTTGAATTGCAAATTATTGACAAATTAAGGGAAGTGTTATGTGAAATAAAGACGCCATCTAAAGCTGCACAATTTGAGGCCTTAAGCATATGGGAAAAGGTAGCAAGAGAGAAAGCAAGTGAGGATAAAAAGGTAAAGACCCAAATACAGGAGAAGAGAATTAATGATGATAAAGTGCTTCAAATAAATAATGATTCAGGGGATAAAATAATGGATGCATTGTTAACTGAGTGTCCACCACTTTATGTGGTTCCCATTAAAAATACTGAAAATAGTGTACCATTAAGCACTATAGTGGCTACTGCTTCTGTTGAACAGAGAGAAATACAGACTGAGAAAACTGTGCAAACATTTCAGATAGACCCATTACCTGTTGATTTAGCACTGACAGTGATACCTCCAGGTGTTACTGCTTCAAATGTGCCTGATTCAGTCCAAGAATTGCTAACTGCAGATGCACAGATAATGCATAGAAAAATTATGACTGTCCCAATTAATATGGTCCCTACTGAAAAGGTTCAAAAAGCTGCAGAAGGAGTGATTATGGCAGAGTTTATTTCAGAAACTCAGAATACACAGATTATTGAACAGAAATTACCCCAAGCACTGAAAGGTGAGGGAAACATGGTATTTACAACATCTGCAGCCCCAAATAAAATAAATGTAATTGAAAATGTTATTTTTCAAACCTGCTTAGAGGAAGCAGCAGTGATTAAAAAGATAGAAAACATGGGAGAACATATTAACACAGGCCCTGAAAAAGAGAGACAGCGTAGTGTTTTAAATTCAGCACTGGAACGTGGAGAAAATAACAGTCCATGCTGTTTAAATAATGAAAATGTGAACCAGTGTCAGGAAAAAGAATTAATTTCCCTGAGTAAGGAAACAGTTGCATGTGCATTAACTACACATAATGGCCTGACAGATTTGATCCAAAATTATGAATTTGATGTTTCAGGAAGTTTCCCATTTCAGAAAAGTGTTAGGGTACATATGGATGATGAAGCAAATGAGAAACTGTGTTCTTCAGAAATGCAATTGCACATTGCAGAAATAAAATATATTTTTAAATGCAATGGGTTTGAGAAATTAGGAGACAAATGGGCAAGAAAACATGAGAAGAAAAAGAAACCACCAGACCTAGCTAGGAAACTGGATAAGGAAAATAAGCCACCAGATTTAGTTGAGAAAAATAATAAGCAGAATGAGGGAGAAGCTTTTGCTTACTCATTGAGAGAAAAGGTGGGAGAAGTGCATGTTCCTATGCCACAGAATAAAAGTGAATTTGCAGCATTTCTGAACACAATGCCACAATTGAGAGACAGAATTATGCTGTGGTACCCAAATGTTGATGGATTTGTTGAGATTTTAAAAGAGCTGTGCATTATTTTGGAAATGTTCTTTAACATTGCCATGCAGACTAAATTGTGGTTTGAATCTAAAGTTGTGCAGAGGCCAGGTGAAGAAACAATGAAAAGGGTTTGCATGAATGCACCATTATTTTCTGTTGTTATGGAGGAAAACATAGCAGTGATTACTTTCCTGAAGGGTGGAGTGCCAGCAAAGGATGTTGATTGGGTACAGATTAAAAGAACACAGGATGGAAGTAAAGGTGTTTTGGTTTGTGAAAATTTAGGTATGGATGTTGTAGTGCTGGAAAATTTGTCCTTTTGCCATCTTTCTAGCGGATGTGAGCATTGGAAGAAGAAAAATAAATTTAAACATGATGCACAAAAACATGGAGAAATGCAGATGCAAAATATGCCAGCTAAGCAAATGCAAATGTCAGTTCAGAGACAGGTACCTATGGCAGGATTTTTCCAAGCAAAGATGGTCCCACAAAATATGGAAAATGCTAACATTAATTTAAATAAGTTGTCCGAAGCAAATGTGAATTATTTCCAGAGACAAAAACAGAACCCAGTCCAACAGGTTGCTGTGTTTGAAAATGAGAGTTTTAACCCTCACAATTCAGAATTTACCAAGTCCATTGTGGAGGCAGTGGAAAGTCCAGATTTAATTTCAAGAGTTTTAAAGAAAGAAATTATAAACCCAGTTTTAGAAAAATTTGCACCAAAATTGGGCCCATTTGAGGAAAACTGTTGTCTGTGACTCTGGCCTAGCAGAAAAACAATTCTTTTGCCAATTAAACAGCACAGATTTCTGCACACCAGATAATGTTATTTTTCAGATTCCTGATGAGGATGTGCATTTTAAAATGGCCCAACAAGAAACAGCTGTAGCATTATTTTCAGAAAAGACAGTTGAAAAATTACCTTCTGCTTTGGAAAAAACAGAATTTAGAGAGTTCACAGAGAAGGATGCCAGATTAATAAAATGTGCAGAACATGTCTTATTAAAATTAGAACCAAATGACATGCATTCAGGAACACCATCAGTTGCAGGAATTTTACCAATAAAAGGATTTTTGATGGACTTGATTGGAAGTTTGTGTAACTTTCTGATCACAGGCTCACAGAAAATAAATGAAAAGAACAGAATAGTGCAGGAGATTAAAAGCATATTTTTTCCATGTTGTCCTGTGGTACCGAATCCAGCCAATATATTTTTTCACATTCCATGTGCTGAAGAATGGCTTATTTTTGTTGATTTTTGCAAAGTCCATGTAACAGTGCCATTGCATGAGAATAGTAAGGAGTACTGTCAAAAAGAACATGAATACCTGGGACACAAAATTGGAAAGGGAGGTAGAAAGGTGTCACCAGAGAACGTGGAAATAATTTCCAAGATGAATCCACCTCAAATTCAGAAAGAAGTCAGGAAATTTTTGGGAATGGTTAGCTGTTGTAGAGAGTGGTTACTAAACCTTTCCCTAGTGGCTAAGCCTTTACTGAGGCTGACACACACAGGTGTGTCTGATCCGCTTCCATTGGACAACAATTGCACAAAAGCATTCCTAGAGTTGAAAGAGAAAGGATGTTGCGCCCCAGCACTAGGAATGAAAGTTTATTTAAAAGAAAATATACCAATTTGCAGTGAGAGGGAGGGCTGCACTCTCTCATTGCCTATTCAAAAAGATGACTGTGTTCAAAGGTCTGTGATGTATTGCCCAATGACCTTTGACCCTAACTTCACAATAATGTCAGCAAATGATTTGGTTTGTGATGATAATGAATATGAGTGTCTGAATATCATGAAAATATTCATAAAGCCAAAATTAGACTTTAATGATGAATGTCTGAGTCAGCCCAACAATGTCCATTTTGTAGATGGCCCATGTTTGAAAGGTGACACATTAAAAGCAGCACATGCTGTGCTCCTTATACATGATGTTGTCAAAGCTTCATGGCTTTCAGTAGTTGCCCCAGCCCAAAATTCGAAATTGATTGCCCTTACCATAACATGCAGTATATCTGCTCAAATGAGAGTCACTGTTGTCATGGGAGAGAGAAATGCTAATTCAGTTGCACACATTTGTGTTCTGTTAGCATGCACATTCTATGGAATCTTCACAGGTGAATTAAAAGAGGCTCAAGAAAATGTTTTTGAAGCAGCACAACAGGGTTGTATCAGAACTGTTTTTGAGAAAAGTGACAACTGCATAGTGGTAAAAGTGTTATTGCAAAGACTGATGCCCAGGTATAGATTGCCAGTTTCTCTGAAATCAGATTATAATGAGGTCTCAAAGATAATGAGTGCAGAACAACAGATTGGACAAGGAATGGATTGTAGCTATCTGCCTGAAGTGTCAAGCATAATAAAGCAACACAATGGCAGCACTGAGTTACCTTTTGCAAAAGACGGTGTCTCACCAACACCAAAGTGGCTTGAAAATGCATATGCAAATGCATTTGTGGAAAACACTGAGGAGAACACTAGCCATGGCTGTGTAGGTCAGGTTGATGTACAGTGTGCAGTTTCTCACCAGATTGCAGCTGCTACACAAGATCTGCATAATGGATGGTGCAACGGCTTTGGTCTGAGAGATGAAGTGGTGAATCATCTGAATCTGATCAAAGTGAAGATAAGAGTGAAAGGCATTGGTTGAAAAAGTGCAAGGGATTGATGGTGCTCTGTCCGAGTTTCTCAGCACCTAAGTAGTCTAATTTGCATTGAAAAAGGTACAGAATGCCAATGAGCCATTCTGATGGCAAGCTGATGACAAAGAGAAAAGAAATGCTGAAACTGTCCTGTTGAATTCCTTTTTTATTATTTTAGTTACTTATTTTAAAGAAGACTAACTGTTTCAAGAAGCTACTTACAGAACTCGGCACTAAAACAATTGAGCTTGGCTATATATGATCTGATTACAGATAGACTTGTGCTTGCCTTAGAAATAGATTTAAAATTGTTATATGCTCAGCTTTTGCAATTTAAAAAAATGTCACTTGTGAAAATGAAATATATGTGATGAATTATAAATCATTTTATTATGATTTGAATTATCAGAAGGGTGGATTGATGGAGCAGATTTCCTCTGCAGTCAGGCATTGTTTTATTTTTTGTGCTTCAGACAGACTGCATTTAAATTGCCACGCACATTTTGGTGCAAGTTAAAAACATGGCACATAAAAAAACATAAAAGTGAGGCCAATTTAGTCTGAAATGCTTCTGCTGAATTAACATGTGTTTTTGCAATGTAGAGAAAAGTGGCCTTTTAGCTTTGAAAATTAATAGAATATGTTTCTCTCTTTCCCAGCTCATCCCATGCAATATACATTCACTATTTCTGTCTTAAAAGACTTTGACTTGTTGCATATTTTGATAAATATTTTCAGTTAATAACACCTCTTTTTCTTTGTTGTACATTGCACATTTATTTTACATGTTGTCATAAATAATAGAAAAGCTGCTTTACACTAGTAGCTTGGCTAGGAAAACATTTATAATGAGTATTAGTATGGAGTTTGGAAACATAATGTGCTGATTTACATGAAATTAACATTATATTTTTGTTTATTTTATTTTTGGGCCCTACCATTAAATGGCTGCCTGTGAAACCATCAAAAGCTATGGCTTGCTTTGAATGAGAAGGGAGCATGCGCAGACTGTGGCAGCTTTCCTCATGCCAAGAAGTCAAGAACACCTTGAACTGTACATCCTTGTGATTCTGCCAAATGTACCAGTGTTAGTTAAAAGTGTCCATCTGACTGCGCTTTGGCAGGAAGGAAGGAAGACTATTGAAAATTTTCCCTAGCAATTGTTGCAAACTTATAAAATGTATTTATTATGTATGCTTCATTTGTTAAAAACTGGCATGGTCAGGTTTTTTAGAATGCGTCAGGGTGATGAGAACTCATGCCATCATAACTGACCAATCAGTACAGGTTTTCCTGAAAGTTGAAACATTTTGTGTAGTCTGCCAAAATTTTGTGTATAAAACTGACCTCTCCGAAGGAGGGGGTGGCTTTTCTCAGCTCAGCTGGCTTCTAGGCTCATTAGGGGGGGTGTGAGCTCTTGAAGAGAAGGAACAGATTAGGCCAGACAGCCTATGGGTTAGGTACGAGATCGTCACGGGTGCATGGGCGTCCGAGGAGAGTCAGGGGGAGGGTTCTTGCTTCCACGTCATATCTTGGCACTGCAGGCGCATTCCTTTGAGGTCTTGTGAAGGAGGGGCTATCTCACTCCCTGCTTGCTCTTTAGACACAGACAGATGCAGAAGAACAGCTGATTAAATAGAATTAGATGCTAAACTTTCAGTTATGCTTTACTAATTAATTAGGTCTGAAATGATTTATTTGTCTTATGCATTTATTTCTCTTTATGGGAGATTTTGATTGTTGATTAGCCTTGCAAGACTATATTTTTCTTAGAAACTCTTTGAGTCTTGAATGACATTTTGCGCCACATTCCTACATGTTATGCCTATATGCAGACTGTAATGTGTTCTGTATTAATGCTATTTTTCCTGGTTTTTAAATTCTGTAACCTGATTGATATTTTATTAATGAATAAAGGGTCAGAGAAAAATTAACTTTTGACTAGAAAATAAAACCCTTTTAAATACTCAACAACTCTCTTTATTGGCTTAAAAGAACAATTGCATTTTTGACTGTTCATCTTTATTTAAAGTCTCCTGAAGGTATTACATGGTGTGAAGGGCCCAACACCCTTTGAGCGGTAAATTAGAGGTAGCATGAGGGTTTTGCATTGAGAAACTACCAGAAGAAATTACCGCTCCATCAGTAGTTCCACCACCATAAAAAGTATGGCAGTGAGGAAACTGTTATGGCAGAGTTTTTGGCTTTATTTAGCAGTGATATAGATCATTAATCTTGCTCACATCTAGTATAGGTATTCTTAGCCTGTGTTGGCCCTTTTAAGCCCTTTTTCCAGACCTAGAAGAGGATAGCTGCTTAATATGCCTTTATTCTTGACTTTAACCTGTCTATTGCCTATTGGCTTTGACATATTAGACACATTGGTATGGTTTATGTAGGTATTCTGACAGAGCTAAGGGGCATTTATCCCTTTCAGGCCTACAGGCCTAGAACTAGAGCGACTCCATCTTGAGGAAGCTGAGAGGCTTTTCAGGGCAAAGGCAAAGTTTATAGTTAAGGCTGTTTTTCACTTGGAGAGAACCGGTCTGGGCCAGCCCTTATCGGTAGGCTGTATTATTCTCTGTGTAGAAGACACAACAAAAGGCCGGCCGGCTGGGTGTGTGTCCTTGATGCGAGGTGATGCAGAGACCTGGTGGGCGGCAGGCTGATGGCTGGAACTTTCCATGAGGAAACAGCATTCTATATCAGTGAAGTGCAGAGGTGGAGTCAGGGAGTCGAGCAGAGTGAGAGTCGAGTAGAGTTGCAGTCGAGTGAAGGTGGCGGTGCCAGAGAGTCGTGTTAAGGTGGAGGAGTGGAAAGCAGTGGAGTGGAGTTGGCAGAGAGAGAGGGTTCAAGCTGGAGAAGAGCTGAGTTGAATAGTGAGCTGGAACTGAAGGAAGCAGTCAGAAGCAGTTACTTATCAGGAGGAGGTGTGAATAGCTGGAGTCTGAAGTAATGCCTTTTAGAAGAGACGGAGGAGAGATCGTGGACTAACCTATGGGAGCAGATGGAGTTAATTGGACATTGGCGCAGAGACAGAGTGAATAAGCTAGTGGAATGAACGGTGATCAGAGCGGCAGGAACCATTAAGATTGAAGCTGGAAGGTGGAGACAGTCCGTCGGGGAGAGGAGTCCAGTGCAAAGTGATCAGCGCAGAGGTGTACCCAAGAGTGCAGGAGAGAGAGAGAGTCTGAGATGAGCCAAGGCGCAGACGAGAGAGGAACCCAGATGACAGCTAGAACAAGACTTCACACTAATCAGGTGATATTGTTTTCATCACATTAGTTTACTTTACACTTGCATCTTAATCTTGTTCTTATTCCCTAAGCCATTGTATGTTTAAATCTTTTCTCTTTCAGCGGTGTGTTCTACCTATAGTCTTTGTCAGTTCTGTGTAAAGGTTTATATTGTACTAATAAAACAACCCCCAGTTTGTAGAAAACTGGCCTTTGCCTTGTATTCTTGTTCAATCTAGGTAAACAACGCTCCTAGGTGTTTAGTGTTTGCATGAATGGATGAGTAATCCCAATCAGGTAAGTGGTGATCACATAAATAGGGAGTGAGTGGACCTATGATGCCAAGAATAGGAGACATATAATATTAATTGGCTAACTCCTAATATTGTAGTAGCAGACCCTTAGTGAAGAGACTTCCCAATATATATATATATATATATATATAGGTGTTCATAGGAATGTGGTCGTCGTTGATATACGGCGTTAGTGAGAACACTGGGGAGGATTACCAGTGCCGATACCCACAGGATTGTGGCTTGAATAAGTGAGAGCGCTAGGAGGTCAAACTAGCGTGTAGTTTTGCAGGATTGCAAACAGTTTGGAAAAGGGAGCATTGGGTTCTGCAGGCCCATGTGTAGACGCACCGGATTGTGTGTCATATCTGCCCTAGGGTAGAACGGTCTGGGTCAGGGTGGCCGCGAGACCAACTGATGTGAATATAAGTGTGGTGTAGGGTATGGATATCCCTAGTAGTCAGTGAGTATTCTTAGTATCCCTATAGATTTAGTGGTGTTTTTAATAATATGAGCTTGTATATTGCGAGTTCCCCATCCTCAGGTAGGTACAGGTGCCTGGATAGTTGGTCCTGAGGAGGGATGTGATTACGTTCTGGCTGGGTTGGAGGGGCCCCTAGGGGCTGATCCCACCTACTCAGAAAATCCAAACATTACATTTGGCGTAGTCGGCATCTTACGAAACCTGTGTGATCTGGCCATGTGCTTAGATTGTTTCCCATGTGTTCTGAGGGAGTGCCCTGAACGCCGGTTCCATCTGGCGTAATGTTGCAGTTTATGTAGCCTGTTAGACCTATGGGCTTGAACAGTTGCAGCGTGAGGAGATTGCATTACATCATGGCATTTGGTTTATTCAGGGTGGAAGGAATGGTTTTCATCTTGGTGTTTAAACTGTCAGGGTTGAAGGGTGGCATTACATGAGGAAGCCAGTTACATCTTTGTGATGGTCCAATTGTATAAATGTGTGTAAAAAGTGCTTTTAAATTGCCCATTAAATTGCTTGCTGCATCTGCTTATGCTGTGCAATGTGAAATGTGTTCATTGTTATATGATTTGTGGAGTTCTTTGAATATAGCTCCTTGTAAATATGACTTGTGAATAGCGCCATATTATTGTGGCTTGTGAGGTGCATGTTCTCATGTTGATCTGCTGTGTTCCTTGTGCATTGCGCCTTGGAAATATTGTTTGTGAAAATCTTGTCTTGTAAATATGGCTTGTGAATAGCGCCATGTGGTCATGGCTTGGACAGGGCATGTTATCATTACGTTAGGCAGGAGAGAGCTGGATCTCTCTCGGGTGCTTGGGGATTACGTTTTGAAAATATGTGTACGTGTTATCTGTAAACGTGAAGAAATGTGCTCATGATTTTCCCATGTATCTGCAGACGTTGGGGAATGATTGTGCTTGAGCTGCCAAAGGGTTAATATCTTGAGTTGAGATGGCAGTCTTTATTTTTAACATGCTGTCAACACGCATGGTTATCTGACCTGACTATAAAAGTCAGTGGATTATTTGATGGTTTGATTTTGACTTTTTTTTTTGATTCCTTGGTCTGCCTACGTGCTTTGTCAGCTTCTTGACGGAAAGGTAACATCTTGTGCTTTGCGAAGGGTTCTGTTCATTTCACATTCTTTTTGGAATGCGTCTACGAATTTGTGTGGGTTTGCCTTGGAACTGTAAGTTATAAATCACCCAGTCGGATTGATAAAGGGTTTGCACGGAGAGAGAAAATGAGTGAAATGTTAAAAAAAAAAATGGCCCTGTTAGAGTGCACGCTACGGGGCTGTTTTCATTAATTATTTCTTTGAGGGTTTTCCATCTAGAAAGGAATGTGCTGGTTGCAATGATCACAGGTTGAGAATAATCAATCTTGCCCGACAGTGCATGGTAACATGTGCTTTTAATTAGTGAAAGGCAACCGTGTGCCTTTGAAAAACTATAAAATTTAACATTATTATTTTCCCATGTGTAAAATACAACCTTTTTTATAAATGTGTCAGCGAAACCAGCCTTAATAAGTTCACCAACTCAGTTAGAAAATAATAGGATGTTTATTAGTGTATGAATGTGGCTCTTTTATTAGGTTGGATTGGATAGCTTGCATGTTAAATTACATTGTAATGTACAATTATGTTGTTTTAAAATTATTTCTCTTTCAGCAGCTGACAATGGTCCATGATAATTCGTTTTTTTTCCCAAATGCAGAATGTATAATTTTGTGTGCAAAACTGAGTTGCCCCTTTCTAAATAAGTGCCCATATTTTAAATGTCTTGCCTTTAGCTGAATTAGTTAGACAAAAGTCTTTTTAGAAACTGGAGCTTTTAAGTAGCAGTACACTGTAACTGAATTGTTTTTTTTTTTAAATGCTGGCTTTCGTTAGTACAATCAGGCCTGGGAACAAGCAAGGAATTTGTTTGTCGACCTTGGCAGACCAGCTGGTTTGTGCAGACGAGTTTTTTTTCTCTTCCCTCTGCAAGCTCCGATCACGTCCCTGTTTCGTTATGATTGGCTATAATCCAATTTTCTTCCGCGGACGGCTTGTTTATATAAGGGCGGGGGTCCTGGCTCTTCCTGGCTGTTGACGCAGGCGGCTTCATTGCCTGCTGATAAGGGACTCTTGCAGACTCTTGCCCTTGGAGTTAGTTAGTTGCAGTGGGCCTGGGCGGGCTTCTCTGACCAGGGAAATGGGAGGCTTGCAGTGCCCTGCTCCTGCTGTGAGATCATCATTTGGCAGTGATTCAAATTGCTTCACACTGTAGCCTGGCTCCCGCGTCTGAAGGGAGAAGGCTGGCTTAGAGAGGATTAGGGTATGTTAGGCCCCACTGAATGAACTTAAAAATTAAATTTTGAATGTTTTTAATTAATTAGGATATTTTCTTTTCAATAATGAAAGGCACCCGGGGTGCTTTTTAAATAAAAATTTTATTTTGCAAGAATAATGATACTTGTTTTCTTGTCCCTAGGATTGCTGGGTTGTGGTTGTGCGTGGCCCCTCCCCCTTCCACTTCCTTTGTTGTTTTAGTTTTTTACTTTCATGTTTTTATTTTAGTTTATTATTTTTGGATGATGGAACCAGACCAGACCAGACCGGAAGGGTGATGGATGGCCGCATCGGAGGAAGTGTCCGGATACCGAAGATGCAGGGTGGTGGCCTACACTGAAGAAACAAAAAGTGACTTTTTTTTTCCAAATGGATTTGGTTATGTAATCCCTTGGCCTGCATTATTCCCATGTTTTCAATCATTACAAGCAGGCCCCACTTTTAAAGCAAAAACATGTCACCTATTATAGTTTTTCTGTTTTCTTCAAAACAGTTTTTGCCAATGAAGGACTTTTTTGTTGAATGGTGGTGCACACATGTGTTCCACAGTGTGATGTAAAATGGCTGTTTTAGGCTTGGTGTTACACCAGCTGTCTTGTAGAAATGGGGTTGTTTTTTACTGTTCTTACAATTTCACCTTGATTGATCAAACGGTGGTTACCTTAGACTTTGAATTGTCCTGGGAGGTGTGTCTTTTAGTATGATTATGTATTAATGTTTGCCCAGACCTTGAAAACAGTTTGTCATGTCTACTTCTCGGATTTCACCAAAATGTTTTTTTTTTTATTGACAAATGTCAGTAGGTAGGCCTCATTTAGGCCCATTGTTATTTTCATCCCACAAACAAGCCCCTACACCAATAGATTTTATGAGTCATCATTAGTTTAAGTTAACTATAGTAGGTAGGCCTCATTTAGGCCCATTGTTATTTTCATCCCACAAACAAGCCCCTACACCAATAGATTTCATGAGTCATCATTAGCTTAAGTTGCCTATAGTAGGTAGGGCTCATTTAGGCCCTTTGTTGTTTTCTCATTAGAAGTTGAAACACATTTAGTTCTTAAGTTGACAATAGTAGGTAGGCCTCATTTAGGCTTAAGTTGTCCGAAGTAGGCCCCATTTAGGCCCCTTGCTGTTGTCATTCAACACATAAGTCCCTACATCACTAGATTTCACCAGTTATCACTAGAAGTTGAGGCACATTTAGTTTGAGGATGTTTTGGTTAGTTTCTGTTGTTATCAGATCCAATCTCAGATATGTTTCAGCATTCAAGTCAAGGGTGCTTTGATTTGTTTTCAGTTGGTTGTTAGGTTTGTATTCCCTACCATTGAGTTTCAGGTGGAATTTCCTTACGTTGTCATTCTTTTTAGGGAGTTTTTTAGTTTTTGATTTGTTGATAGATTGTGTTGATGTTTGTTTATCTGGATGTTATTGTTTATAAGATGTTCGCAAGATAAGGATCTAAGGGTGGATGGCAGAGTTTTTGGGCTCTATTTAGCAGTGATATAGATCTTAGTCTTGCTCACATCTAGAATAGGTATTCTTAGCCTGTGCTGGATAGATTGTGTTGATGTTTGTTTATATGGTTGTTGTTGTTTATTGATGTTCGCAAGATAAGGATCTAAGGGTGGAATGTTATGGCAGAGTTTTTGGCTTTATTTAGCAGTGATATAGATCATTAATCTTGCTCACATCTAGTATAGGTATTCTTAGCCTGTGTTGGCCCTTTTAAGCCCTTTTTCCAGACCTAGAAGAGGATAGCTGCTTAATATGCCTTTATTCTTGACTTTAACCTGTCTATTGCCTATTGGCTTTGACATATTAGACACATTGGTATGGTTTATGTAGGTATTCTGACAGAGCTAAGGGGCATTTATCCCTTTCAGGCCTACAGGCCTAGAACTAGAGCGACTCCATCTTGAGGAAGCTGAGAGGCTTTTCAGGGCAAAGGCAAAGTTTATAGTTAAGGCTGTTTTTCACTTGGAGAGAACCGGTCTGGGCCAGCCCTTATCGGTAGGCTGTATTATTCTCTGTGTAGAAGACACAACAAAAGGCCGGCCGGCTGGGTGTGTGTCCTTGATGCGAGGTGATGCAGAGACCTGGTGGGCGGCAGGCTGATGGCTGGACCTTTCCATGAGGAAACAGCATTCTATATCAGTGAAGTGCAGAGGTGGAGTCAGGGAGTCGAGCAGAGTGAGAGTCGAGTAGAGTTGCAGTCGAGTGAAGGTGGCGGTGCCAGAGAGTCGTGTTAAGGTGGAGGAGTGGAAAGCAGTGGAGTGGAGTTGGCAGAGAGAGAGGGTTCAAGCTGGAGAAGAGCTGAGTTGAATAGTGAGCTGGAACTGAAGGAAGCAGTCAGAAGCAGTTACTTATCAGGAGGAGGTGTGAATAGCTGGAGTCTGAAGTAATGCCTTTTAGAAGAGACGGAGGAGAGATCGTGGACTAACCTATGGGAGCAGATGGAGTTAATTGGACATTGGCGCAGAGACAGAGTGAATAAGCTAGTGGAATGAACGGTGATCAGAGCGGCAGGAACCATTAAGATTGAAGCTGGAAGGTGGAGATAGTCCGTGGGGGAGAGGAGTCCAGTGCAAAGTGATCAGCGCAGAGGTGTACCCAAGAGTGCAGGAGAGAGAGAGAGTCTGAGATGAGCCAAGGCACAGACGAGAGAGGAACCCAGATGACAGCTAGAACAAGACTTCACACTAATCAGGTGATATTGTTTTCATCACATTAGTTTACTTTACACTTGCATCTTAATCTTGTTCTTATTCCCTAAGCCATTGTATGTTTAAATCTTTTCTCTTTCAGCGGTGTGTTCTACCTATAGTCTTTGTCAGTTCTGTGTAAAGGTTTATATTGTACTAATAAAACAACCCCCAGTTTGTAGAAAACTGGCCTTTGCCTTGTATTCTTGTTCAATCTAGGTAAACAACGCTCCTAGGTGTTTAGTGTTTGCATGAATGGATGAGTAATCCCAATCAGGTAAGTGGTGATCACATAAATAGGGAGTGAGTGGACCTATGATGCCAAGAATAGGAGACATATAATATTAATTGGCTAACTCCTAATATTGTAGTAGCAGACCCTTAGTGAAGAGACTTCCCAATATATATATATATATATATAGGTGTTCATAGGAATGTGGTCGTCGTTGATATACGGCGTTAGTGAGAACACTGGGGAGGATTACCAGTGCCGATACCCACAGGATTGTGGCTTGAATAAGTGAGAGCGCTAGGAGGTCGAACTAGCGTGTAGTTTTGCAGGATTGCAAACAGTTTGGAAAAGGGAGCATTGGGTTCTGCAGGCCCATGTGTAGACGCACCGGATTGTGTGTCATATCTGCCCTAGGGTAGAACGGTCTGGGTCAGGGTGGCCGCGAGACCAACTGATGTGAATATAAGTGTGGTGTAGGGTATGGATATCCCTAGTAGTCAGTGAGTATTCTTAGTATCCCTATAGATTTAGTGGTGTTTTTAATAATATGAGCTTGTATATTGCGAGTTCCCCATCCTCAGGTAGGTACAGGTGCCTGGATAGTTGGTCCTGAGGAGGGATGTGATTACGTTCTGGCTGGGTTGGAGGGGCCCCTAGGGGCTGATCCCACCTACTCAGAAAATCCAGACATAACATTTGGCGTAGTCGGCATCTTACGAATCCTGTGTGTCCTGGCCATGTGCTTAGATTGTTTCCCATGTGTTGTGTGGGAGTGCCCTGAGCGCCAAACATTACAGAAACTCGTAATAAAATTCGACCCTAAGGTATGTAAATGTGTTTACGGTATTTATTTTTGCTCCATTTACATAGTGAAGGCGAGACTATTTCTTACCAGGCCCACAAACAATTGTAAAAGTTTTGCTAAAATGTATTTTTTTTCTGTTCAATAGATTTTTATTGGTTGTTTTACACAAATGAATAAACATAAACTGCATTGATATACATACATTGTTACCAAAAAGAAATTAAACACGCTATGATGAAGATGGAGAACCCGACATGAAGGTGAATAAGATATTGCTGATATCATGACTCTTATATATACACATTATCTTGCATACCCTATGACAAGTACTTGGGAAATGAATGAGGGGCTATTAGGGTCCTGAAAATATTTGAGCATAGCTGAACATAATTCAAAAGAAAAAGAATCCTAAACATTCAAAGTAAATAATAATACAGACGGTACATTGTCGGTAAACATCTACTAAAGTACTACTGTGATCTGTCGCTGCTGGGACCCTATGGGAGAGCTCAAATTTATTTTTAAATCTAAATTGCCACAAAAACAATAAATTGTCAAGCAGACTGTTATCAATTACCAGTTTGTGCTAATAAAACTGAGTTGTCTGCTTAAAGCAGAACAGGGATGATGGGAGCCTATCTGAGGAATGTCCTTGGCCCTTATCCAGCAAGAGGTGTTATAACTTATTTATATACAATGTCAAAAGAAAAGGGGTGAGAACCCAACTTTGCCTTATGCCCCTGGGTATAGCAAAAGATAATTGCATTTCCCATTCCTGGCATACCGTTTACTGGCTGTAGGACCTGAGTAAAGCAGTCTTAAGAATTGTACAACAGAAACATCCACTCCTATCTGAACCATAAAGGACCATAACTTTAGATGGTTAACACAATCAAAGGCACTTGAAAGTTCCAAGCATATAGTACCTTTTTTACAACTGTATATTTACTTATTAAAAGGGTCAGATTAAGGCATTGTTCGATAGTGCTGATTTCTTTGTGGAAGTCATACTGAACCTCCGCTAAAATGTTGTTATCCTCTGCCAAACTTTCCAACCTAGACAGCAGAATTCTTCCTATGAACTTTACCAGTGAGTATTAGAGTGGAATTTGCAGTAACTTGTGGGATCTGATGTGTCACCTTTTTTAAATCTGGTGAAGATCAGTGAGTGCGATCAGAATGATCTAGCCCATTAAACGTTCCAGGGGTCGCTAACCTTTTCTGTACCGAGTACTACTTACGTTCATTGAAACACATTGAGAGAGCTACTAATATTATTAGTCTTGTATAATCTCCAGTTTTTTCATATGTATATTAATTCAACCAAGCAAAATCTTTCTAATTTAATATGCTGGGCTGCACATAAGTGATCTACTCAGAAGTAGCTGGAGAGCTACAGTAGCTCACGAGCTACTGTTTGGAGACCCCTGTCAGTTAGTCAGCAAAGCTGTATACAGATCTAAATTTGTTTTGAAAATGTGAACAGGTATCCATCAGGTCAGATACTTTCCCTTTCTTGCTGTGCATAATTGCCAGTGACTTCAGAGTCGAACTCAAGGGGAGGAAATGCAGAGATCAAGTCGTTGTGTATCATCTCTATGTTAGGATCTAAGGAATCAGGAAAAGGTTGTTCATATTCGTTTTATAAAGTGCCTGTCCCATCCTTATGGAGGGATTATGGCACTGAAGGAAGGAAAAGAAGCCTCCCTAAAATTGGATAAGTTTAATACTTTCCAGAAAATAGTATTATTCTTTTGATCACTTGCCTCGACTAAAGTTTCCCAAGCATCCTCCCTGATCATGTGTGTCCTTCTCCGGAGGATTACTCTTATAATTGTGCCTGCAACTCATCACTTCAGCTTGATCTCCCAGGATTCTGCTTAGAGCTCTTTTAAGACTCTGGTATGCCTTGGTACATTCTGTATCGAACCAGCTACAAGATTTAGGATTCCTGGTGTGATCCGGTCTGGTTAATGTCACTTTAACATAATTGGAGATAATACCAAAAATATTTTTTTGTTACCTCATCCCCAGATTCGACCTTATCTTGCACTCAACCAGTGAAAAAAACTTCAGGTTGAGTGAGTTCCATTAGATGGTCATGCCATTTCTCCTGTCCACTTCTAGACAATCAGCTGTTACAATCAAATTCATTTTGCAAGAATGTCATTTGATTTGCATAGTTAGAGGATTTTTGGGATCACTTAAACAGCTATGGAGAGCTAAAAACGCCTACACAAATGGCCTCAATATGTCTGTAAAAAGAATGAAATCAATAAACATCCCCCAGCGTATGTGGGTTAAAGTGGTTATGAAAAGGACACACATCATTGGTAAACACAATGATGGATATTTTTTTAACACAGACTGTTGAGAGCTTTGCTGTAGAAGTCATGACAGAAGCGCTTTTGTTCATCATTCTCTACATTAGCCAATCCACTGACATCCTTGGGGCGGGGTAACTAACCCTCCCTTTGCTCTTCTTTACAATGACATGGTAGCTGAAGAATAATAGGAAATATAACCAAAAACAACAAGTTGCTGGTACTCTAGGTTTCTTGCAAACATGGGGGGTCATTAGGATGGAGGATTTTCCGCATCCTCCGGGCCGGCGGAAGCCACCGCCGGCCCGGAGGATGCGGAAAATCCTCTGCGGACCCACCAGGACCCACCGCCACATTAGGATGGCTGGTGGGTCATGGTTTAGGTCCGCAGCTTTTCCGCCGCGGCTGGCTTACAACCGCGGCGGAAAAGCACTAAAATGGTGAAGGTGTCTCTTAGACACCTTCAGCCAGATTAGGATGTGCATGGAAACATGCTTTTCCGCGGCGGCTTTTCCGCCGTGGAAAAGCATGTGTAACTGCACTGCAGGGGCCCATTGCGGGCCCCCTAGGTGTAGTGGGGGGTGGGGGGTGCACATGGGGGGTACCTATGGTACCCCCCTGCATTTGCGTGCACAATGCAGCAGGCACCGCGCGGTGCCTGCCGCTTTGTGCACGCAAATGCTGTGCATGCATTTTTAACATTGCTGCGGGTGCAGCTTGAAGCTCCACCCGCAGCAATGTTAAAAATAGAGGATGTGACCGCCACCCTGGCGGTCACATCCTAATCTGCACAGAGGGAACGCCGCAGCCCATGCGGACGTTCCCTCATGCTCTGGGGTCGCGGACGGACTCAAGTCCGTCCGCATCCTAATGACCCCCATAGTATGGAAAATTCAGAATTAACTAACT
The DNA here is from genome assembly GCF_964263255.1 of Lissotriton vulgaris. NCBI lineage: Eukaryota > Metazoa > Chordata > Amphibia > Caudata > Salamandridae > Lissotriton > Lissotriton vulgaris. The sequence goes on from NC_141695.1 coordinate 1,239,417,065, forward strand.
TTGACCTACCTCCCACCCCTTTCTACTAAGTTAGTTTAATGGATTCCCCTCAGGAGGCTGGAGATATTTTCTCTGATGAAACCGAAGGCCTCAAGCACCCCTTCTCAATTCAATTTGAGGACTTTGGGGGAGCTGAGGTCATTAAAGGAAGGCGCCTGTCAGCATGCCCTGTGTAGGAATAGATGTGTCAATCTACGTCATTCAGTGATGTCAATGGTAAAAAAAAATGATTGGATGTCTTTAGAGGAAAATTCTCTTTCAAAGGATTTAGAGTAATGCTAGTACTTGGGACCAGCATTGGATTTACAGAGTGTTCACCTGCATTGTGGGTCAGCAGTCTATAAAATATTACCTAATGGGATCACAGTTATTTTACTATGAATAAAAGGAGACTATGTGAAATCAGCCTGTACCTTTCAGGTTATTTCCGCCGCCCTAAAGTTCACCACCACACAATCGGGCATATCATCTTTGATTTCTATCCCCACCCAGAGTACCTTGCGTTTCATGTTGATTGCGTTCCATGTTGATTGCGTCAAAGAGAGTATTTGCATTTCCTACCCGATTTCCGGGGCAATGCATTACTTTATTAATCAATTCCCACCACCCCTCTAGCTGATTGTTTCTCTGAGTGGGGACATTTTTGAGAACGACTACATAAGGAGTGGCTTCATGGGGAGTTGTAAATTCATTGTGGTGTGGCAAGTGTTTTCAATGTCAAAGAAAAAATGCAAAATGAGCAAGGCTGATGCTGCGCTCCCTTTCCTTATTACCATGTGTTGTGGGTTGGGAGCCCATGGGTTTTACTCTCCAGATTTGTGCTGGGATTTACTTCCTTGATAAAGGATGCATCACTTTTATGGATATTAGATGAGACGTTTGTATGCTGTCTCTCTGAGTCAATTTTGTAATTCTTCGCAAGCTCTAAACAACTACTCATTGTAGTTTCCACAGATTTGAGCACATTACAGAATGCTTCAGACATGTTGCTAATAATGACCTTAGTAGCCTTAAAGCTGTTCTCCATATTCGCTAACAAAGACCTGTTCTACGCGATCAACCTTCTCACATACATATTGCTGAGATCCAGGCGAGTGTTTAAGACCCTCTAACACAGGCAACAAAGCTCTAATGCACTGACGTATGGGTTGGGGAGCAGATTTTTTTTTTTTAGTGGATGGAGTCTTGAGGAGCAGTTGGGGATGCTAATTCAATTTTCTGCATGTCCATACTAACACAGGGGTTAAGATGTGTAGCGATCTGAAACCATGGTCAGGAGACATAAGCCTGTTTCTGATTGCTGGAGAGACCACAAGAAGTGATGAGGCCATGTCCTCAGTGACCGTGCAGAATGTGGCAATTAGTCTCCCCTCCACAATATTGATCTCTTTATTAATTGTAGCCATGGGGCTAGTTAAAATGCTTATAATTGATGTGGATGTGGCGATATCCTCGCCGTGTGTGGGCTGGGCTGATTTATGTTTACCCATCACAGGTTCGCTTGAAGAATTAGACCAAGGGGGTTCTCAGCCCAGCCTCTGTCAGGCTCAGACAGGACTATCTTGACCCGGTCTTTGCTTGCGCATGCCCTATGCACGTCCTGCGCAGTAGAAGCGCTGTGAGGGATTTACAGCCTGCTGGCTCCTCCTCCTGTTTGTCAGGGTAATGCAGGATAATGGTAAATGCAATCCAAGTGCATACCAGCACCAACATCCTGTGATCTTTAACTCGTACGTCCCGCGTGTTGGGAGCACTGTGAGGGATTTAAACCCGCTGGCCCAACCCCCTGATTGACAGGGCAATGCGGGGTTAGGGTAAGTAATGACCGAATGCCTCCTGGCTCTGCAATCCTTTATTGTTTGGCTGGCAGTGGGAACGCTGTGAGATATTTAAATCTGATGTTTCTTCCTAATGGTCAGCTGAGCAATACAGGATTATGAAAAGTGGAGTTCAGGTACATCCTTTCTTGTTTCACCAAACAATTACTAAATTACATTTGGAATGTAGTGTATTTCGTAGTAGTGTATTTTGTAAAGCGCATAGCTGCCCCAACGGGGCGTCCCGGCGCTGTATAACGCTGTGGAACCTTTCCTGGCTCTCCCTGTGAGATGCCCCTCCTGGGCACCCCCAAGGTGAAGCCATGCATCCCAGTGATGTAGGGGCCGTTGTGGAGATTAAGCAAGCTATTGCCCAGAGTTGCAGCGTGGGACCCATGATTAGAGTGGGCGTCGAGGCGAGAATTATCGAGTCCGCAGACATTGAGCCCAAGACCCTGCCGGGTCGGGACTTGAACCCTGGTCCCGGGCCTGATCTCTGCTTCAGAGTCTGCCGCTCTAACCAGTGAGCCACACTTCTCCTTTGTCTGTGAGAAGTGTGTCTGTCTGTCGCCATTGTCTGTGTTCCTAGGTAAGGTACACAAAGCTGTATGCAAAGGTGGGGTACACTTGTGTTCTTATTCGTCTGATCTACATTGAAAGCATTTGCATAAATTAAGTAGAGCTTGGGTCAGTAGAAATTCAAACTTACAAATGAGTTTTCCACTCACATTCTTTCACACAATAAATAAAGTTTTCTACAATTTCAGGCTCTTTCTACAAACGGGCCATCAATCATTCAAAGACTCATGCAGTGTTCTGCACAATACATACAAGTTGCATATAGTCTATTTGCACTTAAACAGAGTGCTTAAAGAAGCGCTGGATATATAGTCTTTAGTTTTTTTTGGGGTGGACTCAAGAATATTACTTTGTGGGTGTTTAATTCTCTTGCATTACGTGTCGCTTTCACTTTCCTAACAATCCCTTCAGCATGCCCACTTCTATGAAGACATGTTGAAATTATTAGTGGCCAAGGAATTCAATTATTTCAGACATAACACACACGTAAATTATAACGCCCTATACAACGATGTTTTGTGTATTGAAAGAACATTACACGTGGGAAACCAACAAACAGTATTTTCTATGCTTAAATTGCACAGACATATGGATTTTGTTTAACTCTGTGTCAAGCAGTATAATTTCATTTGTAAGTGTGCCAATAGATATACATAGTAGCATGAAGGGCTCTTTATATTCATGAGGGAATTTTCTAATATAGTACAAGAATGTATGATGTTACAACGCATACATTCACAACGCAAGCAATTACAACACAGTTTTTACTTTGCAACATCCTTTACAATGCATTCTTTTACATCGCATGCCAAGACATCGCATTTTTTTAAACTATCTTTACAGCGCATTCCATTACATCGTATCAAAGCATACCATTACAACGCATACCATTACATCTCATTTAAGGTAAGTGTTGGATAGAGTAGGGGTAAAAATTACTAATTTAACTCCAGCGAGTGCAACAGTAGGGTAAGTGTTGGATAGTGTAGGGGTACTTTGCGTTGTAATGGTATGCGTTGTAATGACTTGCGATGTAATGCCTGCTTTGTCTTTTTTTTTTAGAACATTATTTTATTGCTTTTATAATAGAGGACAACGCCCAAATACATTCATGATAATCACTGGGAACGGTGCAATGTAAATGCTTGCAGTTTTAACCAATACATCATAGTCATAGAATATAAGTCTGGACAGTTTACCAGGAAGAAAGGTGTAGCCATACATTAAACAGTGCAAATAATAGGCAATGTTGGAGGAACACAAAGCACAGGATAACAACATATACTAGCAATTGTGGCGTAAACAGGGGTAGACTATACATTGTCACAACATGTCTAATCCTCAATAAACAAAAGATATACAGATAAACCAATGCCCCCCACCCCCCTGTTCTCTGGTTCCAAATACTGTCTGAGAACCCAAACTCTTATGAGGTCATCCCATGTGCACAGATAGAACATGATACACAATAGTGCCTAAGAAAAAAAAAATACATTGAACCATAGCCTTATCGATGTAATGCCTGCTTTGTAGTGACATGCGTTGTAATGACATGCATTGCAGTGACATGCTATGTAATGACTGCATTGTAGTGGCATGCGATGTGAAGGATGTTGCGATGTAATGACTGCGTTGTAAAGGTTGTTTCCCATAGTAAAACGCCCTCGAGCATTGCCTGCCCTGTTTTGATGCTCAACCTACATTTCCTTCATTTGTTGTTCCAGTTGGGTGTTTATGTAGCCCTAGTCGGTGTCCAAAACCAGTTCCTGGTAGTTTGAGCATCACATATAGCCCATTGCCCAAGTCAGTCTGCTGGAAAGGAACTGAGAGGAAATGTTCCCTTAAGATTGAACCAGATGCCTGTCCCTTCTCTCCATTGAGGATGCCTTACTTTCACTTAATGCTGGGACCGACTGGAGCTAGGAGTATAGCAGAAGTAATTTATTGATATCATAGATACTCCAGTGAGATGTACAACCCCAGGGCGACAGGTGGCCCCTTGCTCTCACTATCCTCTTACCTCGTGGATGATGTCCACTCAATATGGTTGGGAATGGTTGTGTCTAGGTACCTGCATATTTGTGTGTGTGTTTATGTGGGTTTGCACGTGTGGGTGTGTGTGTGTGTGTACCTTGCCTACATTAATGAAAGGCAATTACAGAGAGGAAGTAGCCTTACGGCTAGAGCAGTCGACCTCGAAGCTGGGGAACCGGTTTGCGTCTCGGCAAGGGCGCTCAACATCCTGTGATTGTTATGTTATGTTATGTTAATCATAATTTATAGAGCGCACGGGCACCCAAGGGTTTCATGGCGCTGAAAGTGAGGAAAATTGACGGCAAATAACCTATACAGATGCTTGCTAAAGAGCCAGGTCTTCAAGGCTCTCCGGAACACCATAAGATTTTCCCAGCTCCTCATTGTCAAAGGGAATGCTTTCCAAACCTTAGGGGCAAGGTAAGCGAATCAACACCCTCCCTGTCGCTTCCGCTTAGAGGAGGGTAAGGTGAGCAGAGAAAGATGAGCTGAGCGGAGATTACGGATAGGCTCATGATTCACAATCATGCTATTGATAAACCTAGGACTCTTTCCATGAAGGGCCTTAAAGGCCAGACAGCCGACCTTAAATGCCACCCGTTGAGCAATAGGTAGCCAATGAAGGTTGGCCAGCAGCAGTCTTGCCGATCGCCAATTAGGATGTTTATGGATGAGTCTGGCCGCTTGATTCTGGACAATCTGCAAGCACTTTAATAAAAATGCAGGTAACCGGAGATGGATGGAATTAGAAAAGTCCAGTCGGGATAGGACCAAAGCCAGCACTACCTGTATGAGAGCAGAGTGGGACAGCAGGTGTGCAATCTTTTTAATTTTGCGCAGTTGATGGAAGCTGGAAGAGATCACAGCTCCCACCTGTCCTCTAAGTGAGAGATCTGAGTTAATGGTAATCCCAAGGCTTTTCACCGAAAAGGAGGGTGTAGGTTTTAATGGCCAAAAGTGCAGGCCCCAGCTGGCCTCACTTTTGCCAAGAAGCACCAGCTCTGTCTTCCCTGGATTAAGTTTAAGATGGTTCTGATCCATCCACAACTGGATGTGCAACATGGTGGCCTGAAATTCAAAGACAGAGTCCGGGAGTCCAATGTAAATATTAATTGCAGGTCGTCGGTGTAGTTAAAGGTTGTAACCTTTCTGTTTTTTAGAGAGGGTAAAAGGGTTTAAGATATAAGTTAAACAGAAGCGGGGACAGTGAAGAGCCTTACGGGACACCGCAGGTAGTAACCAACTTGGGCGCAATGAAGTTCCCAAGCCTGACAGCCTGGGTACGGTCAGTCAGGAAGGAGTTCACCCAACTGGGAGCAGAGCCCCGCAGGCCGGCCTGTTCGACACGGTGCGATAAGATGGTGTGATTGACCGTGTCGAACGCTGCCGACAAGTCCAGGAGCACTAAGGCCTGATGGATAACCCTATCAGCATTGGATCTCATAGTGTCCAGGACCGCAAGAATCACAGACTCAGTTGAATACACTGGACGAAAGCCGGCTTGATTTGGTTCAAAATAGTCTGATGATTCAATAAAATTGGAGAGACATCTGGCCACGTGAGCTTCCAGAATGTTTCCTCCAAAAGGAAGGAGAGATATGGGCCGATAATTAGAGAGATTGGCAGGATCGGCCCCAAGACTTTTAATAAGCGGGACCAGCGTCGCATTTTTGAAAGCACCAGGGATCCTACCCTGTGCAAGTGACTCGTTAAGGAGGGGGAGTACACTGAGAGGTAGGACCGAAAAAACGTCCTTTAGGACGTGAGGGGGGGCAACAGTCATTGGGTGAGCCTGATTTAACCCGGGTCATCAATTCGACTTACATTGAGTGGTCAATAGGAGGGATAGCATCCAGTACAGAGGGGTTGCTGGGCATATCTTCTGTGAGGACCATACTAAAACTTTTTGCTATGCTCTCTTTAATGGTGGCTATTTTATCCATGAAGAAATCATTTAGAGAGTTACAAAGCTTTTGAGTCGGTACTTGCACAGAGGAAGTTCTATCGTCATTACATAGGTCGTTCACAACCTTGAAGATTTCCTTTGATTTATTTTGAGCATTTAAGATTCTCTCAGAAAAGAAGGCTGCCTTGATAATCAAAATAGCTTACTTATATTTCCTGCGAGCAGTCATATAAAGCTCCCTATCTTCAACGGAGTAGCCTTGTCTCCATTTCCTCTCGTATTGGCGCAATTCCAGTTTTTGTTTCCTTAGATCAGACGAGAACCATCTGTGAGCGTCGGAGCGGTGGGCGCGAGAGAATTTAGTGAGAGGTACATGTTCATTGCATGCTGCCAGAAGCCAGTCGGAGAGATTTGTTTCCATAAGGTTGACATTGTGGCTAGGAGCAGGTATTGATTTGGCCAGGGAGCTGAGAAAATCCTGATTATGCAATGATCTCCATTTCCTGGTTACTCCTCCCGCTGGGATGGAGGCTTTTAAATGGCCATGCATAGTAAGTGAGAACTGGATTAGATAATGATCTGACCAGATACATGGAGTCGCCACAGGTGTGGACAAGGATACATTATAGGACCAAATTTGGTCCAGAATGTGTCCTTTTTCATGGGTGGAAATCCGAATGTGTTGAGTAAAATTCAAATGAGAGAGAAGCTCAGAAAGTTCAATAGCCTGTGGCCCTCCCGCAATATCATCAAATTAATAGTTCAAGTCTCCGACCAATAGGACCTTGGCATAATTGACAACTAAGACTGCCAGTTGATCACTTAGAGAGACCGGGAAGGTGGGATTGCATAAGGGGGGCGGTAGATAAGTACCAGCACCATGGTCCCCATATCTGTATCAATTATAACAACTAAATTCTCTATATATGGCAGGACCAAGGGGGACTGAATAGTAAATGTGTGATCCTTATGAATAATGGCTGCGACACCACCCCCCAGCTTCCCAGGAGACCGGTTAGCTGACAGTATATAAAAGTCAGAAGGAAGGGCTGCAAGAACATCCGGCAGGTAAATCACGTATCTCCCCGTGCCTAACAAAAATGAATGTGTTCTTCTATAACGAAACTGGTGCTCAAGGAAAGCGCTCTGATACCCAATGTATCGGGTCTAGTTCGTGCTATATTAAGCTCTAAGAAAAAAAAATATGAGGTTCTGCTGGCCCCAGCTTGTCACCATCCCTGAGATGGCCTCAAATCGTAGTGAATCACAATTTGCGACCTACTTCATTATTATTCATGAGGCAGGTCGGATTGGACCCTACCACAATTCTATTTTTAAGAACCAACCTGTTAATACATAGGTGGGTTTTAAAAATCTTTGCTGGTAGCAAAAATACCGGCTGCAAACAGCGAGCAGTGTTTTGAGACTACATACTCCTAGATGTGGACCCTTATTCTATATATCACACAGCATGGACTCTAAATCTCTGACACTGCCTCCCTAATACAGAAGATGTGGGTAAGTTAGTTAGCTGATGCAAGTAGCTATAAATGTGTCATTTTAACAAGTGTGTCATAAAAAAGCCCAACCTCTCAATGTATCAAATTAACATGCTTGAAAACCCTGAGGGGAGTCTCACGTGGGATAAACAGCAGTCCATCCCTTTTCCAAATCCTATACTTGGGAGAACTGAGCATGCACTTATTCGCATGGCAGTTATCAGAGAAGAAAGAATTCCAAAGTACTCATGTAGGCAGATAGGCAAGGATAACTATTCTACTTATAGCACTTTTAAATATACATTCTATATATGTTTTGGATTAGTAGATCTCAGGGGCTCATGAGGTAAGTTAGTGGAATGACTCAATGTTCTATATTCAGGCACACACAGTCATGCAGGGCTGAACCAGCCGTACAGGGCACTGGTACATCACCCAGGCCACAGGACTGGAAACCAAATTCAGCTTTTAAAATGTGCCAGCCAGTCCCAATCTGCAGAAGTCCATTTCTAGAAGGGAGCTGATGATGGGGCCCTGTCATCGCCTACAGCTCTGTAAGCTAACCCTCTTGCCTGCTTGGAATGGCCAGCCAGACCCTGAAAGCCCAATTCCAATTTCAGCTTATGTGTGAGAAGGAGGGTAGCGACGGGTCACAGTGGGTTTTTGGAGCATCATATTTAAATACAGCTATTCCTATCCGTTCACACGGCACAGGCTTGAAAGTGCAATGGACTATAACAAGGCATTGACCATCAGTAGCGGCCGAAGTTCAATAAAAATGGTAGGACAGCACAGGGGGGCAGTAATAAACAAAAAAACTCAACTGACGCACAGCACTCTTCTCTCCACTCTTCTGCTCCTCTGGCACAGGCTCCCAGACTCCCCTGCAGCCAATCCCCATGCGGCTCTCACCATGAGAGCAGTGTGGGGTTTGGGCGGAATGTACTGGTTTTGCGCTCCATCGCAAGTTCGGAAACTGTGCCTGCTGGTCTCTCCACCGAGCAAGGCAGCTGAGTTCGAAGCAAGTCAGTGCGCATGGCGGTTTGGCCATCCTAAGACGACAGGCCAAACCATCATGGTCACTAACAGCAGTGTCCAACACTCTCCCTATTCTTACTGCAGTGCTGTGGCCCTGCCCACAAGACTTAGCTGGACAAAAAATAAAATGGTAATCATTTTTATTTTCATCTGCCTCTGTGGGCGGGGGACGATGTTCCACTGCCATAGCGGACCAGACAGTTTGGAAGACTACCGGGAGACACCGGCGGAGAGAGCGGTGCTCCTCTTAACCTGAGCTGCAGCCAGGTGGGGTGAAGCGCAACAACCACAACTAATGGTATGTGGTTGAACATACAACCTGGACATTGCAGGTGATATCTTTTACTTTTCACAAAAAGCAGTAGTTAATTTACAACGGGTCCTGATGAATGCATGAAACTATTTCTTAGATATGCTGAAACATGTTGACCACTACTGATCACGGATATTATGTCAAATCTGTGATTGCACTTGTTTTTTAGATTTGGGGGACCGGGAGATAATAATAAATCATTGACATCTACCCAGCCCATCCAATTTTAATGTTTTTCACTACTCACTTTCCATTCACTTTACACTGCTTTTTTCAGTTGCCACATCAACACTGATAATTTCAATTAAACCTCCCTCCACTGACACATTTCTTTCACATTCACAAACGGTCATGGTAACATCTGACCGGCCAGTTTGTTTTGTTATGTCTCCTGGGCAAGGAGTACCCAAATGATGTGAAAGAGGGCGGTACAGTGTGGCTTCTGATGGGAATTTTTCCCTATGCCCTTGAGTCTTAACTCGGTCACTATCACACCTAGTCCGCACTGTCTGTTCCCACTTTGTTATCTGTATGGTGTTGGGGTTGGTGTCCATAGTTGAATGACATATTCGTTTTGACCTCTAGGTACCCTTTGTGTGTTGAAATATATGGTTTTGGGGCATGTACCTAGTGTGGGTCATTAAACTCGCCCTTGGACCCTCCGATTAATTTGTTTGGTTCATATAGCGGAAAAGCCGCCAATGTTGATTGTATTTTCAGCCTTTGGTCCTTCATAACCTGCCACCCTGCCCTTCCCAATCAGGTATGCATTAAAACTGCCTAAATAAGGGTTTCTTAAAGTACTGTGGGTCGCAATCCACTGGTGGGATGCAAGCTGATTTTTGGTGAGTGGGGAAAGTTAAAGGAATAAATAAAGTAGCCTTTAAATTCTGTGTTTAACTTGTCACATTTGCTGGTGATTCACAGACAGAGATCACATTTTAGGCTGTGGATTGGTGTTTACTTTTCTTTCGCTGACTCCAAAGTGAGAGGAGGTTTTAACGTTAAGTATGTAACGGATCACGGACACAATATTGGAGCCAACAATATCCTGTAACAAAAAGATTGTGCCCAAAATATAGATAACAAAAATATTGTTTCCCTATCCTTATAATCGTAAGTATAAAAATAAATAAATATATATATATATATATTGTTTTACATCAATATCATTAAAAGACATACATAAATATTGTTTCTTAATACATATAGATATATATAGCTAAAGTAGTAAACCTTAATATTTCATTACATACCGGTAATGTAAGGTTAATCAAATAAATCTCACTAATAATTTAATACTATATATAAAAATATACTTATATAAACACACATACATACATATGTGTGTCTATGTGTATAATGAACAGTCACAATATCAAATTTTTAATATCGAAATGGCAAAATATCGAGTTTTAAATATCGAGTGGACATAATATCGAGTCACAAAAATATAGTGCTGCAGAATATCGAAATTCAGGTAAGAAATATCGATTTTCATAATATCGAAGTTAGTAATATCGACAGTCATAATATAGTTGTTAAAAATATCGATTTTTTTGTAGAGTTTTAAGTGTTAGTATATGTGTTAAAAGTAGGTATTATTTTTGTAATGTATGTTTGAATTTTTTTTAAGTAATGAATTTAATGTTATTTAATTTATGCGTAATTTACTTCTGTATCGGGTTGTGGGTTTATAGGGAAATAGGGTGGGAAGTAACTTAATTATTGTAAATTAAATATTATTTTTTAGGAATTATTAATTTTTTTAAGTTAATTTGCGTTTTAGTTCTGTAGCGGGTTGTGGGTTTATAGGGGAATAGGTTGTAATTATGTAACATTTATTTTTGTTTATTTATAATGATAATTAATTTGTTTTTAATTAATTATGAATTAGTAGTACATTTTTATTAATTGATTAATTGATAATTATATTAATTGTATTATTTATTATTATTATTAGCAAGGTCTGGGTCTATAGGGGAATAGGGTGAGAAGAAATTTAATTGTAATTAAGTAATTATTGAAATTATGTTTGTGCATTGATAATTAATTTACTGTTAATTAATTATTAATTGGATTTTTGTATTACTTATTAATTTTTGGTATATGACATTTAAAAAAAATGTTTTTTTTCTTTTTTTGTTTGTTACTTTTTAATTTTTTTGTCCTCATTTGCCTTACCCTCTTTTCAAGAAACGCCAACCACCTTGCGTGTCCAACACCGAGAGACTTAGAATTTTAATTATCTCCCGTACCAGGACACGATTTGACAGTATTGATGGAAGAAGAGTCCCGAAAGAAAACAAGAGGGGGAGGGGGGAAGTGGGCTTACAATTACTCCATCAAGGTATTTTTCAACCTGTAGGACCGACAACGAACCGGGGAAACCGAGACCCTAGGCCCATGGAGTGTTATAGGCATAATCATAGGACCCGGGGAACCCCCCCCCAAAAAAAACCCGGAGCGCTATCTCCACTGGACCAACAAATCCCAAAAAGCCAAGTTACGTTTACTGCAAGATCTGGCCAAGTCCACCTTGGATGTTTCATATAGGGACATCAGCCAACCTGAGTGTGATGGAGCCTTTGTTTCTACCCAAACTTTACAAATTTGCCTCCTGGCCAGAAGAATTGCATAAAACAAAAAAGACCTTGCCTGGCCGGTGATGCAAGCCTCCAAGCCGAAAATTATTAATGGAAGAGTGATGGACAGTGATGTGTTTAAGATAGATTCCAAAGTTGACTTCACTTCTTCCCAGAACCGGCCGATGGAAGGGCAGTCCTTAAACATATGTACATCTGATGCTTCAATGAGATTACATTTATTACGTGTTTTTCCTGGCAGGAATTTGGAGAGTCTTAGGGGCGAGAGGTAAGCCTGATGTGCCGTAAACAGATGGTTACGTCTCAACCATGCTGGTTTAACGGTTTTATAAAGGAGAGTAAAAGATTTTACCCATATCTCCTCGCACGGAAAGCCTAGCTCTTCCCCCCACAACTCGTCAGGTAGAGCAAATTCCCCATCAACCTCTTCCAACAAACTCCAATACCACAAAGCTACCTCTTTTCCTCCCCCTTGTCGCTCTACCAACTGCTGTTCCAGGTTGCTAACTTTCCCCAATGAAACCCCTTTCCGACACAGGGTCCTGGCCCAGCTATCAAGCTGCATATACTTAAAACTAGAAAGTCCGGTGCCAACCTTCTCCCGTAACTCCTCCCAAGCCCTCAAGGACCCTCCTGCCAGCAGATCTCCCCATTTTACAATCCCAGCATCCTTCACTGGAATCAACAAGCTATCATTTAAAAATAACAGTAAGCTGGGGAGTTCCACTCTGGCGCAAAGTTTGAGAAATAGGGCAACCCTAGTCTCTTTCTGATCTGTGCCCAGGCTTTAGCCAAGGACTGAAGAATTTTTAACTTGACTTTTTTGAAACATTTCTGGTCCCCGAATTTGAATAGGAATCCGTCAATTGGCAGGTCGGCTCCAGCTAGAATGGCTTTAAACATTGTCCCAATCGATAGACTAGATGGTGTTTTTAAAAATCATTCTAGAGTGGGACAACTGAAAAGTCCATGCGTAATACTGTAAATCAGGTAGTGCCAGCCCCCCTTTTCCCTCCTCCTCCCCAACTTCTTCCATGCCAATCTGGTTGATTTGTAATTCCAGATGAAGGAATTAATCTCTCGCTGACACTTATCCAAGATTTTAGCATCAAAAGCCAGGGGGATGGTGTTAAAAATAAATGTGAATTTGGGGAGGAAAGTCATCTTTACCAAGCTTATCCTGCCCAGTATAGTAAGTGGAAGGTCAACCCAAGATTTTAGTAGCTTCCGACACTCATTATAAACTCGGTTTAGATTGTTTTGTACGATGTTTCCAACATCTTGGGTGACCCGTATTCCGAGGTATCGCATGGAGGAGGTCACATCCAAATGTAAATTGGCAATATTCCAAGCCATAATTTCTGTTTTACTGGCGTTGATCTCATACCCCAAAATATGCCCAAACTCCTCCGCCCTCTTAATAACAACGGGAAATGATAGATCCGGGTCAGACGTAAAGATGAGAATGTCGTCTGCGTAGAGTGCTACCCGCGTCTCCCACCCCTCAAATTTGAAAGGAGGAATATTCTCCTCTACCCTCAAAACCTGGGCGAACGGTTCAATGTACAAATTAAAGAGGAGGGGAGAGAGCAGGCAGCCCTGCCTAGTGCCCCTCGTGATTTTAAAGGATTCTGTCAGGACACCATTAATTAACAGCCTTGCCGATGGAGCCCCATACATATGAGTAATAGCTCGACAAAAACCCTCAACAAATTCAAATTTCTTCAAAACTGCGACCAGATAGAGCCAGTTAACCCTATCGAAGGCTTTTATTGCCTCTAAAGTGAGGGTTGCCAAGGGAAGAGAGAAGGCCGAGGCAATATCTATTGCCCCCACCAAGTCGTGAGTTAGATCTAATAACTGAGGCCCTTTGATGAAACCTTTCTGGTCTTGATTTACAACTGAACCAATTATGCTCCCCAGTCTCGCAGATATGATGGTTGCAAAGATTTTATAGTCGCTATTCAGAAGCGAGTTTGGTCGATAAGACCCACACTCAGTAGGGTCCTTCCCTAACTTGGAGATCAGAACAATAGTCGCCTCTCCCCAAGACTTTGGGGGAGCTTCCCCCTTCCTAAGAATCCCATTGAAAAGGGCCGTCAGTGTTCGAACAATAACTACGCACGATATAGCTCTCCTGGTAGGCCATCCGGGCCAGCCGTCTTCCCTCGCTTAAGTTGCCCAATGGTTTTGCTCACTTCCGCCTCCGATATTTCCATCTCCAGACAGTTACTCTGCACTGTTGAGAGGGTTGGCAGGGAAATTTTATCAAGCCATATATCCCTTACCACATCGTCGTTGGGTGTGTCCTCCCTTTAAATCCCCTTGAAAAAATCCAAAAAGGCACTCACAATCTCCGAATTAGAGATCCTGGCAGCAGCCTCCCCTTCCACTTTTATTTCTCTATGTAATTTTGAGCTTGGTTGGCTTTGACTTTCCAAGCCAAAATCCTACCTGCTGCTCCCCAAATTCAAAGTGGGAGATCTTACTTGCCTCCCATCCCCTAGCCACCCTTTCTTGTAAGATATTCTCCAGCTGTTTTTTCAAATCATCCAGCTTCCTTTGTTCATCTGTCGACCCCATGGAGGTACTGAGCTTCCGCTCGATTAGATTCATCTCCAGCTCCAAAGTTTTTATCTTCTCCCTATATATCCTCCGCCTGTGGGAGGCTCTGTTGGTAATGCAACCTCTCAATAAAGCTTTCAGCGCCTCCCACACATGGCTAAAAGAGCAGATTTGAGATTGATCTCCAAGAATAATTTGGTCTCTGCTACCAGAAAACTGATTTCATCGTCTTCCAATAAAATAGTCCGATCAAAAGACCAGGACGGATGTTTAATCTGCAGGTCAGATCTTAAAGTAAATAAAATAGCCGAATGGTCGGACAGATGGGAAGGGAGATATTATATCGCCGTCATTGGGTCTTTGAGGCAATAACCGAGTAAAGCATAATCAATTCTCGATTTATGCTTATATTTAAAATTCCGAAAAGAGACCCCCAATTTATTGCCAACCCTTTCCCTCCATAGGTCTGCTAGACCCAGCTGTGTCATTATTGCTGTAAGGGTTTGCCTTGATTTGGAGGATATGCAGGCTCTAGAGTTAGTAGATTTATCCAATTTAGGATTAAGCACAATATTAAAATCACCCACCCAGATTATGGGATCTTGGGAGGTTACCAGATGATCCCTGATAATATCCAAGTATGGCGGATTGTCTTGGTTAGGACCATAATAGCCCACCAATGTACAGATCCAGCCATCTACTGAGATTCTTAGTAGGCGCCATCTTCCACTATGATCCTCTTTGTAGTCCAGAACCTGAACTTTCGCTGATTTTTTAAAAATAAAGAGGACCCCTCTGATGTTTCCGTTGTGATCCGTACATATAAATTTATCGATTCATCTCTGCTTTTTTAGTAAGGCGATGACCTCTGCTTTAAGGAGGTATGTCTCCTGTATGACAATAATCTGCGCGGGGGAGTCTATCAAGTATTGTAGAATTCGATCTCTTCTACTCCTCACACGCAGACCATTGACATTCCAGGACAGATATTGAATGGAAGTCATGATGTTGCTTCCATCTCCCTCACCTTTACGCAACTCCTCCCATGATCTCGAACACGTGGACTTAACCACCTGGCAATCTTTTTAGACTGAAACTGAATATATACCCAACTAGGACACGTATAGAACTTGAAAAGGGCAGACAAATGAGGATTTTTTGCCATTTTCCCCCCCACCCGTACCGCCCGCCCCCCCAGCCCCCCTGGAAAACCCTCCCACACTTATTCCGGCCTGATGCGGAAATTAATTTGTTGTTAATTAATTATTAATAGGTGATTAATTTTTCATAATTAATATTTATTGTTATCTATAATTAATTAATTATTGCATATTTTTTACTTGTTAATCACTTTTTTTATTGGTATTGATAATTAATTGATATATATTTAACTAATAATTCATTACTTTCCCTACTGTTGCACTCACTGGAGTGGGAATAGTAATGTTTACCCCTTCGCTATCCAACACCTTCTCTACTGTTGCACTCTCTGGAGTGGAAATAGTAATTTTTACCCCTATGCTATCCAACACTTTCCCCATTGTTGCACTCACTGGAGTGGGAATAGTAATTTCTACCCCTACCCTATCCAACACTTTCCCTACTGTTGCACTCTCTGGAGTGGGAATAGTAATTTTTACCCTCCCGCTATCCAACACTTTCTCTACTGTTACATTTGGTGGAGTGGGAATAGTAAATTATTCCTACCCGCTATCCAACACTTTCCCTACTGGGTCAGTCTCTGGAGTGGGAATAGTAATTCATACCCCTACGCTATCCAACACTTTCCCTACTGTTGCACTCTCTGGTGGGAATAGTAATGTGTACCCCTAATCTATCCAACACTTTCTCTCCTGTTGCACTCACTGGAGTGGGAATAGTAATTTTGACCTCTACACTATCCAACACTTTCCCTACTATTGCACTCACTGGAGTGGGAATAGTAATTTTACCCTCCTGCTATCCAACACTTTCCTTACTGTTGCACTCACTGGAATGGGAATAGTACTTTTGACCCTCCCGCTATCCAACGCTTTCCCTACTGTTGCATTCACTTAAGTGGGAATAGTAATTTTTACCCTGCCGCTATCCAACACTTTCCCTACTGTTGCACTCACTGGAATGGGAATAGTAAATGTTACCCTCCTGCTATCCAACACTAAAAATATTGAATATTTTTTAATGTTATTAAGTTAACATATATGTGTATTAAAAAATAAAAATGCATGTTTATTTTTTTAATTTACATTAATTATTTATAGATTTTTAAGGTTATTTAAGTATTTTTAAGTATGTTTTACCTAATTATATTCATTACTTCATTATTTTACATTACTTTTAAGACATTTAAAAAATTCGATATTTTAACAAATTATATTATTTACAACAATATTTTGGTTTCAATATTTTTGTATTTACCTGTTTGTAGATAGGAAGTGGATATTCTGTGATTCTATATTTTTTCATCGATATTTTGGCAGGTATATATTTTGCTCCTGGATATTCTGTCAGTGATCCTATGTATATTTTTTATATATATTTATATCCAGTAAATGAAAAGGTTTGCTGAGTAATCGTGGAAAACAGGTTAAAAGGACTTTGGCATTAATATGAAACATCGCCCACCGAAGGAAAGCACTGAATAGCTGGGTCGGACTACAGATACCAGAAAGCTCAGTAATGAAATTGAAGGTCACACCCATTGGAGGGTAATTGAAAACAATTAAAAAGAGCGGAGCTGGCGCTGTTAGTGCAACCACAGCCGTCCGATGTCTCATCTATGCTCCTCCTCTGACGAAGGCCCAAGATGGGCAGAAATGCATTAGGAAAATAGGAGCTTTTAATTAAAACCTCAAAACTCACCACGACGTGTGCGGCTCAATTCTTTCTTTTGAAAGGTGAAGATGATATATCACGGTCTGGTCCGACCACGGAGCGACGCACCACCGACAATGAGCGCCAAACCTGCTCGCAATGGACCGTTTAAAGATACCCGCCGAGAGGCATGAAGAGCAGCGGCTGCCGCCTGGGACTGGCCCCAGGTACGGACTCCAGTAAATGAAAAGGTTTGCTGAGTAATCGTGGAAAACAGGTTAAAAGGACTTTGGCATTAATATGAAACATCGCCCACCGAAGGAAAGCACTGAATAGCTGGGTCGGACTACAGATACCAGAAAGCTCAGTAATGAAATTGAAGGTCACACCCATTGGAGGGTAATTGAAAACAATTAAAAAGAGCGGAGCTGGCGCTGTTAGTGCAACCACAGCCGTCCGATGTCTCATCTATGCTCCTCCTCTGACGAAGGCCCAAGATGGGCAGAAATGCATTAGGAAAATAGGAGCTTTTAATTAAAACCTCAAAACTCACCACGACGTGTGCGGCTCAATTCTTTCTTTTGAAAGGTGAAGATGATATATCACGGTCTGGTCCGACCACGGAGCGACGCACCACCGACAATGAGCGCCAAACCTGCTCGCAATGGACCGTTTAAAGATACCCGCCGAGAGGCATGAAGAGCAGCGGCTGCCGCCTGGGACTGGCCCCAGGTACGGACTCCAGTAAATGAAAAGGTTTGCTGAGTAATCGTGGAAAACAGGTTAAAAGGACTTTGGCATTAATATGAAACATCGCCCACCGAAGGAAAGCACTGAATAGCTGGGTCGGACTACAGATACCAGAAAGCTCAGTAATGAAATTGAAGGTCACACCCATTGGAGGGTAATTGAAAACAATTAAAAAGAGTGGAGCTGGCGCTGTTAGTGCAACCACAGCCGTCCGATGTCTCATCTATGCTCCTCCTCTGACGAAGGCCCAAGATGGGCAGAAATGCATTAGGAAAATAGGAGCTTTTAATTAAAACCTCAAAACTCACCACGACGTGTGCGGCTCAATTCTTTCTTTTGAAAGGTGAAGATGATATATATATATATATATATATATATATATATATATATATATATATATATATATATATATATATATATATATATATATATATTTATGTATGTATAATGTAACACAGTTGTTTAAAACATATATTTACCATCATATTAAATTTGTATTTAACTATTTTAATATATTATTATTTTTTTCACTTGAAACATTACATCAATTACTAAACAAATACAATTAAACTTTTTTTAAAAGACATTTACGAAAAATCTCATAAAAATTTTGAAACAAATAAAAACAAATACTCCAAAATGAAAATTATAAACAAATATTAAAGATAACTATATATTTAAACAATACTAAAAAATTAATTTGAGCCTGGGAATAATACATACACTATTCTCACTCGAGTTTATGTAACAGTAAAGAAAATGTAAAACCTCAGAGAAGTTAAATATATTATTTCATCTCCAATCTGTGCAAGTATATGGAAAGCGTTGGACCTCAGAGGGGTGAAATATACAATTCCCACTCCAGTCTGAGCAACTGTAGGCAAAGCATTGGACTTCAGAGGGGGATAGGTTTACTATTGCCTTTCCAGTCTGTGCAACAGTAGGGAAAGCGTGGGACTTCGGAGGTGTGAAAATTACTATGCCCAGTCCAGTCTAAGCAACAATAGGGAAAGCTTTGGACTCCGGAGGTGTAAAAATTACTATGGCCACTCCAGTCTAAACAACTGTAAGAAAAGCATCGGTCTTTGGAGGGGTTAAATGTACTATTCCCACTTCAGTCTGTGCAACAGTAGGGAAAGCATTGTATTTCTGAGGAGTAATATTTACTATTCCCAGTCTATTCCGTGCAACAGAAGGGAAAGCTTTGGACTTCAGAATGGGTTAAATTTACTCTTACAAAACAAATAGGTATGCAGTTCCTGAGGGGGGAGAGAGAGAAAGTAAAAGGGGGGGGGGGCAACATCCTAAGGTGTCAAACAAGAGGAAGGACGGGGAATCCTTACTTTCGGAATGGAGCCCTCACACAGCCAGCCTGCTGGGTGTCATGCTTCACCATGCTCCTCGTTGGGTGGGCGCTGCAATACCCTACGGGCACCCTATGCAGGGGCTCTTTGGCGGAGATCTTTTATTCCTTGCCGTTTGGTGCAGTGGGTGCAAGGAGCTTTGAGAGTGTAGAAGTGCAAAAGTGTAAGTTAAGAAGACCTTGTGAGTTAAAACAGGGAATTGGAAGAGTCAGGAAGAATAATTTTAATGATCCTGCCTTCCACCCTGGTTAAAAACTGAAGTGGTGACTCTCTGCAATGATGTTGCAGATCGTTGCACTCAATCTTATGCGGTGAACATGTTTCTTTCCTGTTAGTCTGGTGGATCTGGCTGCAATTCTTCAGGACCTAGTGAAAAAAGGTGATGTGTCACACTAGGAGCAACTGGTAATGTGGTGTGTTAACCTAGTTTTACCATCAAGTTGCACCAGAATGGTGTAGTACCAGTTGATGCAGCGGCCAATCTAGAAAGACAAATAAGAGAATCATTGCATTCATGAATGTATAGAGGATCACACCCTCATACTCCCCTATGAAACACCACTGTGCGTATACACGTCGCAGTTAATCACAACACATAGGTGAAGTAAAATCTGTGCAGCTATGGTGTCTAGTGCAGTAGGTAGTAAGCCTTTAAAAATGTAGTAGCAGAGTGGTGAGATCCAACGACTCACCTATAAAAATGATCATGACTGGCCCCATTGATTCACGGCATGAGATGAATACGTTAAAGTAACGAGTGTCCTAGGAAGGGGGTCAAAAAATAGTTAAACAATCAAAGGTGAAAGTAAAAGTAAGAGTCGGAGTCCTCACTTAGGGTATAGATCGGACGGCCCAGCGTTGTTATGCAAGGAGACTGAGATGGGTTTGGTTCAGGACTCAACCTCGAGGTCTGTAAAACACAGTCTGGGTGGCATGAAACCCACATGCCTCCAGGGACCGAACGCAAGGTGGCCCTGAAAGGCCAGGCACTCAGTCCCGACCACCAGGGAACATGTCGGCGTGGCGCCATCACGGGCAGAAACTCGTGGTAAACGTGCCCTGGGATGGTTTACTGCTGATACTGGGAAATTATATCAGAGCCTGGCGCCTCGAAATGCTCGCTATGAACAAACAAGGCACTGGGGGCATCCTAGGGTTAGAGAGAGCAGGTACTTACATTTGTAGCGTGCCCATTCAGCGGAAGACCTACCCCACAATGCCCGATCCGTGTGGTGACTGCATACCCGGTTCTGGCAGCAGAAGTACTTTTGGAAATGGTGCGCATCATAGTGCGTTTCCTTGGGCAGCACACAACTAGAGAGTAACCGCCCAGAAACAAGAGGCAATGTGGCGTTGGCCATCTTGGGGGTCTAAACTGGGAAGAGAGCCCGATATGGGCGCCATTATGGAGTGTGCAAGGCAGAGTAGGCAGATCATGTATCGATGAGAGCCGCCAGCGAAACAATGTAAAAGGCTAGATAAATCATAAAAGTAAAAATAAAGAGAAATATCTCAGTAATTGACAACCTGGTTTCCACACATACTAGAGAGCAACCAGCCCAGGAATGAAGGAAGTGTGGCGGCGGCCATTTAGAAAGTCTAAACTTGGAGGGAGGCATGATATGGGTGCCATTTTGGAGTGTGCAAGGCGGTGTATGGGAATCATGTATCAGTGAAAGCCGCCAGCAAACCCATTTTAAAGGTGAGATCGTATCATTAAAAATAAGTGACACATGCTGGTTTCGGCACATATGGAGATATGTGTCGACGGGTTTGAGCAAATACGAGTACTCGGTATTCCACCCAGTTTACGGATGTCAGGGGACAGGGGGTGGTGCTCAGGTAAAATGTAGACGCTGACCACCAGGACGGATATGGTCTAAATGGTTAAGCCCAGCCAAATTGTTACAGACCCTGTGTGATGACGTGACCTGAACAAGGTAGTGTATGCCCTCTACAGTGGGATCTGTTGAGGGTGCTCCAGAAGATGTCTTTGTTGAGGCCATGCTTATCTGTGGCCAGGTAATGGACCCATCTCTGTTCAATCCTGAACAGTGACCGTGGGACTTGAGGTTACCAGGAACGCTACCTACGTTCTCTGGCCCATTTATACTCCTTGAGTGTTCCACTGAGCTAGTCCCTTGACTGAGCTCCCTTACCCCATCAACAGAAGATGGAGGAAGCCCAGGGACTGAGTTTCGGTGATGATGTAGCAGCAGAGATTTTAAAGACACGATCAATCATAAGTACCGATGGCAGTTCGACATCAGGTAGCTAATCTGAGGATTGAATATTTCTAACCAATTTGAAAAAAGAATGGCTCAAAACTACCCTCCACGGAGCAATGATGACCAAATATCTGCAGGAAAATATGCAAATATTGCCCTGAATGGTCTCATTGTCAACAACTTTCCCCGCCTTCTTTTGGATGATCCTGCCTTCAAAAAGGAATGGTCCCTAGTGTCATGGAAATACACTAGGGACTTACTCACATTGATTATAAACACTACTAAAAGGATAGCAGACACCCTCCTGGTAAGAATACAAATAGCTGAGGGCAATCTTAAGACAGCAATCCAAACTACGATATATAAGTCCAAACTCTCCGAAATCAATAACGAAATCAATGAGAATAAAAGTTTCTGATGAAACAAAAAATCAGCAAACTGCAGAAGGATATTCAAAGGTTCGACAAAGAAAAACTCTACCCTTAGCTGAAGGCGGGCTTTACATCTACCAAAAACCAGTTATTCATCCAATGAGAGTACTGCTGGCTCAAGTAGGGGATCTTCCTCAAATAGTGATTCGAGCACAGGGAGCTGGGGAAGCAATAGCACGAGACAAATGGCATGTCTAGCATACCTCCACTACAACATACCACCATACCAAGGTCCACCTATCTGACATTTCCCAGGGTATCCACAGGGACCAGCGGGGTACCCGCAGGGTCCACAGACATTCTTCTCTGGAACTAACCAACCTTTTTTAGGCAGAGGTTGGGGCAGAGGAAGAGGGCGGAGAAGAGGGAAACACCAAACAGGTACACTGGCAAGAACAGACCTAAAACTCTGTGGAAACAAGGAGCATGACCAGGGGGGAGAAAAACTAGTAGTTAATCTTTCTCCCAGAATCCTCACAGAGATATATTGAGAGCCTTCTGAAAAGGCCTAGGCTATGTTCCCACTCCGAGAACTGATAGATTTTGAGATCAATGTGAGATCCACAGTTTCTTCCAGAAAGTAAGACTTAACGCATTTTTCAAATACAGACCTAAACCATGCAGGCATGATACGGGGTTGCATAATCCATCAACTTTCACCCCGAACAGTAGTATGGTGCCAAATGAAATCTTAACCTTTGAGCAAGCTGTGCTCAAGGATCTAAAACAGGACAGACCTGATGTTCCTTTTCACAACTTTTCCACAGCAGAATGGTCTGCATTAAGATCTCTGGCTGATGACCCAAATATATCCATCAAGCAAGCTAGCAAAGGGGGTGCTACGATAATCATGTCCACCAGTGATTACGATACTGAGTGCCTCCGCCAACTCGGCAATGCCAGGTACTATACCCCCATCACTGAGAACCCTACAAAAAGACTGACCACCTTGATCTCCACTATGGTGTTCACAGCAGATACAGAGGGTTGGGTGAGCAAGAAGGAGGCAGACTTCCTGGTGACTAAAGACCCTAAAACACCTTATTTTTACATTTTGCTGAAAATTCACAAGGGCATTCCCAGTCCCAGGGAGACCCATTGTGTCCAGTATTGGTTCATTGTTGGAACCACTATAGAAATTCTGCGACTACTTCCTTCAACCATTAGTAAAGTTAACACCCGCATTCTTACTTGACACCACTGATGTACTACGCCTTATAGAGGGATTGCCACGTCAGGACGAGATTAGTTTCCTAGTCACCCTGGACATGAAGGCATTGTATTCAAATATCCCGCAATGTGCCACCCTAGAGGTGATCGAGGATGTCCTTAGCTCCTCTGAATGGGACTCACCTACTCCCGTCCCCTACATCATGGAGTGTGCGACCCTAGCCCTAACTAAATTTGTTTTTAGTATAACAACAAACTTTTTTACCAAACACAGAGTACGTCCATAGGAAGCACATTCACTCCTAGTGTGGCCTGTTTGTATGTGGCTGCTTTTGAGATAAGATCTATCTTTAACCCTGCCAATCCCTATTCAGCCAACCTGATTTTGTTGAAGTACATCAACGAGATTCTGATCTTTTGGAAGGGAGACAGAATTAGTTGTGATTAATTTTGCTTGTGGATTAACACCTTGAATCCCTACCATGAATTTACCCACACAATCTCTGACTCCAATATCCCTTTTCTGGATCTCAACAACAAACTGACAGAGGGTCATTTGAGTACTACGCTTTATAAAAAACCTACAGACTGCAACAGCCTCCTATTTTTCAGTAGCCACCAACCCAGGGCCCTGAAAACGAACCTACCTTTTGGCCAGTTCCTCCATATCAGAAGGAATTGTAGCTCAATTGAAGAATACAAGACAGAAGTTAACAATTTGGCAACCAATCTGCAGCAACGAGAATACCCATGGCAGCATCAGAGGATAACTCATGCCCTGAAGAGAGCTAGGAATAATAACAGAGAGACTTTGTTGGAAAATAATCTCAAAGAACCCACAGAGGCTATAACATGTGTTACCTCCTATACACCTGATTCTAACCGAATCAGAAACATTATACGCAAACACTGGGATTTCCTTAACACGTGGTTTCCATACCTAGATTTGCATTCAAATGTACCAATAACCTGAAGGACCTACTTATACACACCAGGCCCAAAACTAAAATCTTACCCACACTTCTAGGGGGGCTCCCGCCGGTCACTGGTCATTTTCCTTGCGGCTCTTGTGCTGTCTGTCCACTGACCAGACATACCAAAGAAGTGACTTTTGTCAATAATAATTTCACCTTGAAACTAACAAAAACACACAAACTGTAACACCTCTAACTGCATTTACTTTATTTCCTGCCCTTGTAACCTTTACTACGAGGGCATGACAACCAGAACAGTCAAGACACGCATCACCAAACACAAAAGTAACATCAGATACCACAGGTCCAACATAACCAGACTGTACACACATTTTGAGACATGCAAACATGCCTGCGACACACTGAGAGGGGTGATATTGGAAGCACATACATCAGTCACCCCAGGGGCACTGTTCAAGATTGAACAGAGATATGTCCATCGTCTGGCCACAGAAAAGCATGGCCTCAACAAAGACATCCCCTGGAGCACCCTCAACAGATCCCAACTTTTGAGAGAACATACACTACCTTGTTCAGGTCACGTCATCACGCAGGGTCTGTCATAATTTGGCTGGGCTTAACCATTTAGACCACATCCATCCTGGTGACCAGCGTCTACATTTTACCTGGGCACCACCACCCTATCCCCTGACATCCGTCTACTGGGCGGAATACCAAGCACTCGTATTTGCTCAAACCCGTCGACACATATCTCCATATGTGCGGAAACCAGCATGTCACTTATTTTTAATGATACTATACCGCCTTTAACATGGATTTGCTGGCGGCTTTTGCCGATACATGATTTCCATACACCGCCTTGCACACTCAAAAATGACACCCATATTGTGCCTCCTTCCCAGTTTAGACCCCTGTTAGACATGACACCTTTGGCGTGGGTCTCCCTTCCATTTTTCGCTTTTGTCTCCTCTGTGTTTGCTGGTGTTAGATGCTCTAGGCGCTGTGCCACTGCCATTCAGTGCCACACCGCGAATGCTCCTTATTATAATTTGACTGTATGAATTGGTATAATCCTAATTGACCCAAGGAACATGATATTTAGTATGCCTGAGCTCCGAATATTAAAGTGCATCTTTTAGTGAAGATTATTTTCATATCCTGTGTTTGAAAATACCACTTTAGGAAAGTGGGTATTTTCTTGCCTAAGCCTTCCAGTGTGCTCTGCTGTTATGTGTATTGGCTGTCTGGTTTTGGAGGGTCAGGGCAGTTTGAGCCTGACCTGGATTGAATAGAGAGATCTGCAGTTGGAAGTATGGGGAGGGGTGACCCTTTCATCTGAGCAGGGCTGTGCCTGGCAAGGTGAATGATGGCTCCACCTCCCACGGTGCATCTGATAGCTGACCCCCTCTTCCTGAAAGGCAGGATGCAGCCTTGTAAACAAAGGGCTCCAGGACGACACCAAACTGGTTCTGGTTTCAGTGATTTGTGACTTTTTGAGAACAAAGACTTTTGGGGTATAAAGATCTGTACTAAAACCCCTACAGGGTGTGGTAATTCTGGATGTCAAGACGAGCCTCTGTCTGTGTAACTAGAGGGAAAGGGCTTTGAAACTTTCATCCAGCTTGCTGAAGCAAGTACCCAAGGGCCAGATTTGAGCTTGCCTCCTGCTGAAGTCTCAGGGACATTAGACTTCACTCATCAGCCGTCCAGATTCTATTTGAGGGGAATTCTACTCGCAGGTGAGGCCTCTGTTGAGAATTCCAGAGCCTCCGGTTCTACTGCGGGGAACGTGGGCTGAAAGTAATTGTATCGCTATTGTGGGCCCCTGCAGCTGAGGAGCTGTCCTGCTGAGTGCCCGTATTTGCGTACTACGAAAATCATCGCTATCGCTATTGTGGGCTGCCGCAGCTGAGGAGCTGTTGCAGCTGAGAGACCGCATTTGCCTGTGTTACCAAAGTCATCGTTATTGCTATTGTGGGCAACCGCAGTTGAGGAGCGGTTGCAGCTGAGAGCCCGCATTTGCCTGTGTAACCAAATTCATCGTTATCGCTATTGTGGGCCGCCCCAGCTGAGGAGCTGTTGCCGCTGAGAGCCTGTATTTGCCTGGGTTACCAAAGTCATCGCTATCGCTATTGTGAGACGCCGCAGCTGAGGAGTTTTTTGCTGCTGAGAGCCCGAATTTGCCTGTGTTACCAAAGTCATCGCTATCACTATAGTGGGCCGCCGCAGCTGAGGAAGCTGTTGCCGCTGAGAGCCTGCATTTGCCTGTTACCAAAATCATCGCTATTGTGGGCCGACGCAGCTGAGGAAGCTGTTGCCGCTGAGAGCCTGCATTTGCCTGTGTTACCAAAGTCTTCGTTATCGCTATTGTGGGACGCCGCAGCTGAGGAGCTGTTACAGCTGAGTGCCCTCATTTGTTGTCCTACGAGAATCACCGCTATCGCTATTGTGGGCCACTGCAGCTGAGAAGCTGTGCCGCCTAGTGCCCACATTTGCCGTCCTACGAGAATCATCGCAATCGCTATTGTGGGCCGCTGTAGCTGAGGAGCTGTGCCGCTGAGTGCACGCACTAGTCACCACTTCGAGGATCTTGTTATCAGCTGCGTGAGCCACTGGGTGCCCGCCTTTAAGCCCCGTACCAGGACTTACGTGAGTGCACGCACCTGACCGCTACGGCTGAGAGCTGCAGACGCTGTGAGTCTGCCTGTCAGCACCGCAGCTTCCTTGTGAGGCTGCCTGCCGTGCCTCTTTAAATCTCAGGTACATTGTGCATCACCGGGTCGGGTGGACCATGGCCTCGAACTAAGTTTGTTGCACGTGCTTTTTGAGTGCCTTTATTGCTTTTGAAGCGAATCTGTAATTACATGTATTGTAGCTCCTTGAGCGCTTTTAAGCCTTGTGTTCAGTCTATATAAAGATAACTATTTTTCTATAACTACTTGTGGTGTCTGTTTGTAGCGTCCTTCCTGTGCTATTATGTATGGTCATAAATACTTCACACACTGCCTCTGAGATAGGCCTGTCTGCTCATGCTACATTACCACAGGGTTGAGCAGGGGTTATCAAAGGTTGTAGCCCCCTTACTCTGACTTAGGAAGAAGGATCCCTATTTGGACCTTGGCGCCAGCCGCTGCCAACTAGAGATCCCCATTTCTAACATTTGTGGTCAGCGGTGAGGATCAGGACTTGCATTTATGATCCACATACAATAACTGGTGTACACTACTAGTGAGTGTAGGCCTAGGCGCAACCACATACTGTTTGCTTTTGTTCTATTGTTGATTGTGATTGCCATTTATGTCTTCAATGGGTAGGCCAACGTCCAATGCTTCGGAGGATCTCATCTTTGAGGAAGAGAGGTTGAAAACCTTTGCTGCCAAACAGCTAAAGTCTTTTTGCAAGCGATTTAAAGTCCCTTTTGCAGGTCTCTCTAGGAAGGAGGAGTATCAGAAGGCCCATAAGGCCTGGTTAGAAGTGAGAGAGTCAGCTAGAGATGAGGGAGAGAATGCTGGAGGGCAACAGGATGGTGAAGTGGATTTAGTGGGAGGTAAAGCACTTTCCAATCCAGGTATTAGTGTGTCCTCAAAGGGTCTGTCTCCAGAAGAGATAGAGGACAGGGAAGAGAGATAGGAGGCATAGTTTGGAGATGGCCAAATCAGAAGGTCAGAAGGGCCTAGAGAGTAAAAAGTTGGATATTGAGAATAACAGGTTGGCATTTGAACTTGAGAAAATGAAACTTGAGCATCAGAGAGTATTGAGGGAGTTGGAGATCAAGGCTAAGAGTTTAGAGATCTCCCCATCTGGTGGCAGCATACCTTTAGTACCTACCTAGAGTAGAGTTTACATACACAAGGATGTCATCAAGGATTTCCATAAGAGTGAGAATATTGGGCAATGGTTTGCTGCATATGAGATAGCCATGGTGTCCCAACGGGTCCCTGAGAATGATTGGGGAGCAGGGTTGTGGGGACGCTTTGTGAGTGATGGGAGGGATTCCCTATTGGATCTGCCTGAAGAGAGCAGGATGGTGTATGCCCATATGAAAGAGGCCTTGATGACGCAATATAGTTTGACCCCAGAAAAGTACAGGCAGAGATTTAGAACCTGTAAGAAGTTAGAGGGTACCACTTGGGTCGAAAATGTGTAATATTTTTTCGGAGCAATGGATCGCTGGGTAAAGGGTAGCAAAGTGGAAACTTTTGAGCAATTGTATGATTTGTTTGCATGGCAGCCCTTATCTATAACTGTTTTCCAGAGCTACGCCAGCACCTTATTGATAGCAAGCTAAATAACCCTAGGAAGCTTACTGATGAGGCAGACTGCTGGGTGAGCACCCGGGTTCGCAAGGGTCCTGTGGGAGACTTCGCTAAAGGTGGGCAGGGTCCCCAGCAGAGAAGTGGGAGGACAGAGAGAGTTCCAGAGAGGGCCCCAAAGTAATTCCCAAGGGAACCAAGGAGTGGTGTCCCAGCCTCCCCCTGAGAAGAGGCCAGTACACCTGACAGGTAGGCCTGTTCAGAGGGGCCCCCTTACTTGTTTTAAATGTGGTCAAGTGGGCCACCGGGATTATGATCCCTAGTATCTCCAGAGGGACTCCAATGCACCACCGCGTGCGCCCCACGCCAGATTGCTAGAGTAGCCCTGGAAGGGGAGAAGATGGGTGCCCAAGGTGGGTGGGATCCAATAGAATTGACCCTTGTCTCGCTAGGAGACTTTGAGAAGGTCCCTAACCCCACGCTGCCTGATAACACTAAGAAGTACAGGCATTGGGTGACCGTCAATGGCCATAGTGTGGAGGCTCTGAGGGACACAGGAGCTAGTGTGACTGCTGTCAGCTCCCGGTTGGTGTCCAAAGAGCAGGTTGTCCCCCATGCCTTCTGCCCAGTAGTGTCAGCAGACAACCCTGAGAGCCAGTGTGAGGTGGCTCAAGTTCCCTTTGAGTGGGGGGGTCCCAGGAACTCTTCAAGTAGCTGCAAGGCCAGCCATGCCAGTAGACTGTCTATTGGCAATGATTTAGAGAACTCCTGTGGGCTAGGGTGGAGATGAAATCTCACTTGGAAATGTTGGAGCTGCCTGAGTGGGCGTACGCATCCACTCGGTCCATGGCAGCCAGTTAGGATGTCCAGAATGACCTGGAGCCTGAAAGTATGGCCCAGGCCCCTGCCCTAAAGAGATGGGGTAGGGGTGCAGGAAATCGCCCCCAATGGTTCCCACGGTCCAGGAGGGAGCAGATCTTGAGGGGGGTGCCCTGGAGCCTACAGGGGAACAAGTCACCAAACTGGGGGACCTGACTGAGCTGACCCATTAGCAGCAGAAAGGGGGGCCCACCCAGGAGGAATTTTGTGAACAGCAGAGAACGTGTCCTTCTCTTGAGGGTCTGCGGCGACAGGCTGCAGCCCAGGCAGCAGGTGATCAGTCAGGGTCACATCTGATCTATTGGGAGAATGACCTTCTTTACAGTGAGCCTAAGGTTGCTGAGCCTGGGTCAGTCCGTGTGCTGGTGGTACCCCAGTGCATCATACC
The DNA here is from genome assembly GCF_964263255.1 of Lissotriton vulgaris. Lineage (NCBI taxonomy): Eukaryota > Metazoa > Chordata > Amphibia > Caudata > Salamandridae > Lissotriton > Lissotriton vulgaris. The sequence continues at coordinate 1,239,446,634 of NC_141695.1, forward strand.
CTTCCTACTTGGGTTGGCTCATAATGTGCCATTGGCCGGACATCTGGAGCAGACCAAGACCTTCGAGAGGCTGGTCACCCACTTTCATTGGCCCCAGATGAGCAGGAGCTCAGATGCTCACTACAGGACATGTGAAACTTGCCAAGCAAGTGGGAAGAGTGGGGGAAGATCAAGGCCCCACTCCAGTCCTTTCCAGTTGTCAGTACCCCATTCGAGCGAGTGGGCATTGACATTGTGGTGCCCCTGGACCCCATGACAGCCAAGGGCACCAGGTACATCCTGGTCTAGGTGGACCATACCATCCGGTACCCCGAAGCCATCCCACTCAGGACAGTGACAGCCCGGGAGGTGGGACGTGCACCGATGGGGAATTTCTTCCATGTGGGGTTTTCAGAGAGGTGGTATCTGATAGGGGTACTAACTTCATTTCCGAATATATGAAGTCCTTGTGGAAGGAGTGTGTGATAACTTACAAGTTTATGACTCTTTACCACCCCAAGGTAATGGGCTGGTTGAGAGATTCAACCGGACCCTTAAGGGCATGATTATGGACCTAGAGGAGCCCATGAGGCATAAGTGAGACGTCCTCTTGCCATGCCTGTTGTTTGCTAACCGTGAGGTGCCACAGAAGTCCTTAGGGTTAAGTCCCTTTGAACTGCTCTATGGTCACCCGGTAAGAGGACCTCTGAGTCAGGTCAAGGAAAGCTGGGACCAATCTCCCAGAAAACCTCCCCATAATGTGTTTGGTTCCATGCTAAGGCAAATCTGGAAGCCAGCCAAGAAGAGATGAAACGCTGGCATGATCAGAATGCCACTCTGATTGAGTTTCAGCCTGGTCAAAAGGTTTGGGACATGGCTCCAGTGAAGCCCTGCGCGCTCCAGGATAAGTGGACTGGCCCCTTTGAGGTGGTGGAGCGCAAGAGTCCAAAGAGCAGGTGGTCCCCCATGCCTTCTGCCCAGTAGTGTCAGCAGACAACCCTGAGAGCCAGTGTGAGGTGGCTCAAGTTCCCTTTGAGTGGGGGGGTCCCAGGAACTCTTCAAGTAGCTGCAAGGCCAGCCATGCCAGTAGACTGTCTATTGGCAATGATTTAGAGAACTCCTGTGGGCTAGGGTGGAGATGAAATCTCACTTGGAAATGTTGGAGCTGCCTGAGTGGGCGTACGCATCCACTCGGTCCATGGCAGCCAGTTAGGATGTCCAGAATGACCTGGAGCCTGAAAGTATGGCCCAGGCCCCTGCCCTAAAGAGATGGGGTAGGGGTGCAGGAAATCGCCCCCAATGGTTCCCACGGTCCAGGAGGGAGCAGATCTTGAGGGGGGTGCCCTGGAGCCTACAGGGGAACAAGTCACCAAACTGGGGGACCTGACTGAGCTGACCCATTAGCAGCAGAAAGGGGGGCCCACCCAGGAGGAATTTTGTGAACAGCAGAGAACGTGTCCTTCTCTTGAGGGTCTGCGGCGACAGGCTGCAGCCCAGGCAGCAGGTGATCAGTCAGGGTCACATCTGATCTATTGGGAGAATGACCTTCTTTACAGTGAGCCTAAGGTTGCTGAGCCTGGGTCAGTCCGTGTGCTGGTGGTACCCCAGTGCATCATACCCTTCCTACTTGGGTTGGCTCATAATGTGCCATTGGCCGGACATCTGGAGCAGACCAAGACCTTCGAGAGGCTGGTCACCCACTTTCATTGGCCCCAGATGAGCAGGAGCTCAGATGCTCACTACAGGACATGTGAAACTTGCCAAGCAAGTGGGAAGAGTGGGGGAAGATCAAGGCCCCACTCCAGTCCTTTCCAGTTGTCAGTACCCCATTCGAGCGAGTGGGCATTGACATTGTGGTGCCCCTGGACCCCATGACAGCCAAGGGCACCAGGTACATCCTGGTCTAGGTGGACCATACCATCCGGTACCCCGAAGCCATCCCACTCAGGACAGTGACAGCCCGGGAGGTGGGACGTGCACCGATGGGGAATTTCTTCCATGTGGGGTTTTCAGAGAGGTGGTATCTGATAGGGGTACTAACTTCATTTCCGAATATATGAAGTCCTTGTGGAAGGAGTGTGTGATAACTTACAAGTTTATGACTCTTTACCACCCCAAGGTAATGGGCTGGTTGAGAGATTCAACCGGACCCTTAAGGGCATGATTATGGACCTAGAGGAGCCCATGAGGCATAAGTGAGACGTCCTCTTGCCATGCCTGTTGTTTGCTAACCGTGAGGTGCCACAGAAGTCCTTAGGGTTAAGTCCCTTTGAACTGCTCTATGGTCACCCGGTAAGAGGACCTCTGAGTCAGGTCAAGGAAAGCTGGGACCAATCTCCCAGAAAACCTCCCCATAATGTGTTTGGTTCCATGCTAAGGCAAATCTGGAAGCCAGCCAAGAAGAGATGAAACGCTGGCATGATCAGAATGCCACTCTGATTGAGTTTCAGCCTGGTCAAAAGGTTTGGGACATGGCTCCAGTGAAGCCCTGTGCGCTCTAGGATAAGTGGACTGGCCCCTTTGAGGTGGTGGAGCGCAAGAGTCCTGTTATCTACATGGTGGACTTGCGGTCTCCCAGGAACCCCTTGCGGGTCCTACATGTTAACTGCCAGAAGCCCCACTTTGAGAGGTCTTAAGTGGCATGCTTCTGGCCACAGATGCTGGAATGGAAGAGGAGAGTGAGACTCTGCCTGAACTTCTGTGTACAAAGGAACAAGTTGGGTCATTGGAGGGTGTGGTCCTCTCTACCACACTGACCCCTGAGCGGCAGAGCAATTGTCACCAACTGTAGGGGCAATTCAGTGATCTGTTCTCCCTGGTGTCTACTATCACTGATTGGTGTGTCCATGACGTAGACACTGGGGACAGTCCTCCTTGAAAGCACAAGGGTTATCGAGTGACTGACCGGGTCAGGGCATGCATTATGGTAGAGGTCTCCAAAATGATTTCTTTAGGGGTGATTGAGTCCTCTAGCAGCCCTTAGTCCAGTCCTGTGGTCCTGGTACAAAATGCTGCGGCACCTGGTGCCACACCGGAACTTCGGTTCTGCGTGGACTTCCGAGGGCTCAATTCAGTTACCAAGACTGACGCGCACCCCATCCACAGAGCTGATGAGCTCATAGATTTGTTAGGGGCTGCACAGTACCTCAGCATGATTGATTTGACGTCTGGTATTGGCAGATCACCTTGACTGATGGTGCGAAAGAGAGGTCAGCATTCTCCACACCAGAAGGGCACTACCAGTTCCGGGGGATGCCCTTTGGATGAAGAATGCCCCTGCCACCTTTCAGACGTTGTGGTACAAAAGGGGGTGGTGATGGACGGAGCATCTGAATCAATCAAACACTCACACCCAGTCAAAAGATCTGGGTTTAATCCATCACCGTTTTTTAGCCCACTCTGCCACCCCAGTTCAGACATGGCTATATGCAAATCAGTCTGACCCTGTGCCTCATGGGAACAGTCCAGCCCGAACTGCCAAGCCATGTCTTCCCTTGGCCGGAAACAAGCTTCCGAGGACCGGTGTCTGGCATTCCAGCCGTCTTCAGCCCAGCTTGCTTGAATCCAGTGGCAAAGTGAGCAAGGGACTCACGTCTGAGCATACCCTGCCACACTTATGGCAGCCAAAAGCGGTACAAAAGGGGTTGGTGATGGACGGAGCATCTGAATCAATCAAACACTCACACCCAGTCAAAAGATCTGGGTTTAATCCATCACCGTTCTTTAGCCCACTCTGCCACCCCAGTTCAGACATGGCTATATGCAAATCAGTCTGACCCTGTGCCTCATGGGAACAGTCCAGCCCGAACTGCCAAGCCATGTCTTCCCTGGACCGGAAACAAGCTTGCGAGGACCGGTTTCTGGCATTCCAGCCGTCTTCAGCCCGGTTTGCTTGAATCCAGTGGCAAAGTGAGCAAGGGACTCACGTCTGAGCATACCCTGCCGCACTAATGGCGGCCAAAAGCGGTACAAAACGGAGTGGTGATGGACGGAGCATCTGAATCAATCAAAAACCCACACCCAGTCAAAAGATCTGGGTTTAATCCATCACCGTTCTTTAGCCCACTCTGCCATCCCAGTTCAGACATGGCTATATGCAAATCAGTCTGACCCTGTGCCTCATGGGAACATTCCAGCCCGAACTGCCAAGCCATGTATTCCCTGGACCGGAAACAAGCTTCCTAGGACCGGTTTCTGGCATTCCAGCCGTCTTCAGCCCGGCTTGCTTGAATCCAGTGGCAAACTGAGCAAGGGACTCACATCTGAACATACCCTGCCACATTTATGGCGGCCAAAAGCAGTACAAAAGGGGGTGGTGATGGACGGAGCATCAGAATCAATCAAACACTCACACCCAGTCAAAAGATCTGGTTTTAATCCATCACCGTTCTTTAGCCCACTCTGCCACCCCAGTTCAGACATGGCCATATGCAAATCAGTCTGACCCTGTGCCTCATGGGAAAAGTCCAACCCGAACTGCCAAGCCATGTCTTCCCTGGACCGGAAACAAGCTTCTGAGGACCGGTTTCTGGCATTCCAGCCGTCTTCAGCTCGACTTGCTTGAATCCAGTGGCAAACTGAGCAAGGGACTCACATCTGAACATACCCTGCCACATTTATGGCGGCCAAAAGCGGTACAAAAGGGGGTGGTGATGGACGGAGCATCAGAATCAATCAAACACTCACACCGAGTCAAAAGATCTAGGTTTAATCCATCACCGTTCTTTAGCCCACTCTGCCATCCCAGTTCAGACATGGCTATATGCAAATCAGTCTGACCCTGTGCCTCATGGGAACATTCCAGCCCGAACTGCCAAGCCATGTATTCCCTGGACCGGAAACAAGCTTCCGAGGACCGGTTTCTGGCATTCCAGCCGTCTTCAGCCCGGCTTGCTTGAATCCAGTGGCAAACTGAGCAAGGGACTCACATCTGAACATACCCTGCCACATTTATGGCGGCCAAAAGCGGTACAAAAGGGGGTGGTGATGGAGGGAGCATCAGAATCAATCAAACACTCACACCCAGTCAAAAGATCTGGGTTTAATCCATCACCGTTCTTTAGCCCACTCTGCCACCCCAGTTCAGACATGGCCAAATGCAAATCAGTCTGACCCTGTGCCTCATGGGAAAAGTCCAACCCGAACTGCCAAGCCATGTCTTCCCTGGACCGGAAACAAGCTTCTGAGGACCGGTTTCTGGCATTCCAGCCGTCTTCAGCCCGGCTTGCTTGAATCCAGTGGCAAAGTGAGCAAGGGACTCACGTCTGAGCATACCCTGCCACACTTATGGCGGCCAAAAAAGGTACAAAAGGGGGTGGTGATGGACGGAGCATCTGAATCAGTCAAACACTCACACCCAGTCAATAGATCTGGGTTTAATCCATCACCGTTCTTTAGCCCACTCTGGCACCCCAGTTCAGACATGGCTATATGCAAATCAGTCTCACCCTTTGCCTCATGGGAACAGTCCAGCCCGAACTGCCAAGCCATGTCTTCCCTGGACCGGAAACAAGCTTCCGAGGACCGGTTTCTGGCATTCCAGCCGTCTTCAGCCGGCTTGCTTGAATCCAGTGGCAAAGTGAGCAAGGGACTCACGCCTGAGCATACTCTGCCACACTTATGGCGGCCAAAAGCGGTACAAAAGGGGGTGGTGATGGACGGAGCATCTGAATCAATCAAACACTCACACCCAGTCAAAATATCTGGGTTTAATCCATCACCGTTCTTTAGCCCACTCTGCCACCCCAGTTCAGACATGGCAATATGCAAATCAGTTTGACCCTGTGCCTCTTGGGAACAGTCCAGGCCGAACTGCCAAGCCATGTCTTCCCTGGACCGGAAACAAGCTTCCGAGGACCGGTTTCTGGCATTCCAGCCGTCTTCAGCCCGGCTTGCTTGAATCCAGTGGCAAAGTGAGCAAGGGACTCACGTCTGAGCATACCCTGCCACGCTTATGGCAGCCAAAAGCGGTACAAAAGGGGTTGGTGATGGACGGAGCATCTGAATCAATCAAACACTCACACCCAGTCAAAAGATCTGGGTTTAATCCATCACCGTTCTTTAGCCCACTCTGCCACCCCAGTTCAGACATGGCTATCTGCAAATCAGTCTGACCCTGTGCCTCATGGGAACAGTCCAGTCCGAACTGCCAAGCCATGTCTTCCCTGGACCGGAAACAAGCTTCTGAGGACCGGTTTCTGGCATTCCAGCCGTCTTCAGCCTGGCTTGCTTGAATCCAGTGGCAAAGTGAGCAAGGGACTCACGTCTGAGCATACCCTGCCACACTTATGGTGGCCAAAAGCGGTACAAAAGGGGGTGGTGATGGACAGAGCATCTGAATCAATCAAACACTCACACCCAGTCAAAAGATCTGGGTTTAATCCATCACCGTTCTTTAGCCCACTCTGCCACCCCAGTTCAGACATGGCTATATGCAAATCAGTCTAACACTGTGCCTCATGGGAACAGTCCAGCCCAAACTGCCAAGCCATGTCTTCCCTGGACCGGAAACAAGCTTGTGAGGACCGGTTTCTGGCATTCCAGCCTTCTTCAGCCCGGCTTGCTTGAATCCAGTGGCAAAGTGAGCAAGGGACTCATGTCTGAGCATACCCTGCCACACTTATGGCGGCCAAAAGCGGTACAAAAGGAGGTGGTGATGGACGGAGCATCTGAATCAATCAAACACTCACACCCAGTCAAAATATCTGGGTTTAATCCATCACCGTTCTTTAGCCCACTCTGCTACCCCAGTTCAGACATGGCTATATGCAAATCAGTCTGAACCTGTGCCTCATGGGAACAGTCCAGCCCGAACTGCCAAGCCATGTCTTCCCTGGACCGTACACAAGCTTTCGAGGACCGGTTTCTGGCATTCCAGCCATCTTCAGCCCGACTTGCTTGAATCCAGTGGCAAAGTGAGCAAGGGACTCACGTCTGAGCATACCCTGCCACACTTATGGTGGCCAAAAGCAGTACAAAAGGGGGTGGTGATGGACGGAGCATCTGTATCAATCAAACACTCACACCCAGTCAAAAAATCTGGGTTTAATCCATCACCGTTCTTTAGCCCACTCTGCCACCCCAGTTCAGACATAGGTATATGCAAATCAGTCTGACCCTGTGCCTCATGGGAACAGTCCAGCCCGAACTGACAAGCCATGTCTTCCCTGGACCGGAAACAAGCTTCAGAGGACCGGTTTCTGGCATTCCAGCGGTCTTCAGCCCGGTTTGCTTGACTCCAGTGGCAAAGTGAGCAAGGGACTCACGTCTGAGCATACCCTGCCACACTTATGGCGGCCAAAAGCGGTACAAAAGGGGGTGGTGATGGCCGAAGCATCTGAATCAATCAATCACTCACACCCAGTCAAAAGATCTGGGTTTAATCCATCACCGTTCTTTAGCCCACTCTGCCACCCCAGTTCAGACATGGCTATATGCAAATCAGTCTGATCATGTGCCTCATGGGAACAGTCCAGCCCGAACTGCCAAGCCATGTCTTCCCTGGACCGGAAACAAGCTTCAGAGGACCGGTTTCTGGCATTCCAGCGGTCTTCAGCCCGGTTTGCTTGACTCCAGTGGCAAAGTGAGCAAGGGACTCACGTCTGAGCATACCCTGCCACACTTATGGCGGCCAAAAGCGGTACAAAAGGGGGTGGTGATGGCCGAAGCATCTGAATCAATCAATCACTCACACCCAGTCAAAAGATCTGGGTTTAATCCATCACCGTTCTTTAGCCCACTCTGCCACCCCAGTTCAGACATAGGTATATGCAAATCAGTCTGACCCTGTGCCTCATGGGAACAGTCCAGCCCGAACTGACAAGCCATGTCTTCCCTGGACCGGAAACAAGCTTCAGAGGACCGGTTTCTGGCATTCCAGCGGTCTTCAGCCCGGTTTGCTTGACTCCAGTGGCAAAGTGAGCAAGGGACTCACGTCTGAGCATACCCTGCCACACTTATGGCGGCCAAAAGCGGTACAAAAGGGGGTGGTGATGGCCGAAGCATCTGAATCAATCAATCACTCACACCCAGTCAAAAGATCTGGGTTTAATCCATCACCGTTCTTTAGCCCACTCTGCCACCCCAGTTCAGACATGGCTATATGCAAATCAGTCTGATCATGTGCCTCATGGGAACAGTCCAGCCCGAACTGCCAAGCCATGTCTTACCTGGACCGGAAACAAGCTTCCGAGGACCGGTTTCTGGCACTCCAGCTGTCTTCAGTCCGGCTTGCTTGAATCCAGTTACAAAGTGAGCAAGGGACTCACGTCTGAGCATACCCTGCCACACTTATGGCGGCCAAAAGCAGTACAAAAGGGGGTGGTGATGGACGGAGCATCTGAATCAAACACTAACACCCAGTCAAAAGATCTGGGTTTAATCCATCACTGTTCTTTAGCCCACTCTGCCACCCCAGTTCAGACATGGCTATATGCAAATCAGTCTGACCCTGTCCCTCATGGGAACAGTCCAGCCCGAACTGCCAAGCCATGTCTTCCCTGGACCGGAAACAAGCTTCCGAGGACCGGTTTCTGGCAATCCAGCCGTCTTCTGCCCGGCTTGCTTGAATCCAGTGGCAAAGTGAGTAAGGGACTCACGTCTGAGCATACCCTGCCACACTTATGGTGGCCAAAAGTGGTACAAAAGGGGGTGGTGATGGACGGAGCATCTGAATCAATCAAACACTCACACCCAGTCAAAAGATCTGGGTTTAATCCATCACCGTTCTTTAGCCCACTCTGCCACCCCAGTTCAGACATGGCTATATGCAAATCAGTCTGACCCTGTGCCTCATGGGAACAGTCCAGCCCGAACTGCCAAGCCATGTCTTCCCTGGACCGGAAACAAGCTTCTGAGGACCGGTTTCTGGCATTCCAGCCGTCTTCAGCCGGCTTGCTTGAATCCAGTGGCAAAGTGAGCAAGGGACTCACGTCTGAGCGTACCCTGCCACACTTATGGCGTCCAAAAGTAGTAAAAAAGGGGGCAGTGATGGACGGAGCATCTGAATCAAACAAACACTCACACCCAGTCAAAAGATCTGGGTTTAATTCATCACCGTTCTTTAGCCCACTCTGCCACCCCAGTTCAGACATGGCTATATGCAAATCAGTCTGACCCTGTCCCTCATGGGAACAGTCCAGCCCGAACTGCCAAGCCATGTCTTCCCTGGACCGTACACAAGCTTTCGAGGACCGGTTTCTGGCATTCCAGCCATCTTCAGCCCGACTTGCTTGAATCCAGTGGCAAAGTGAGCAAGGGACTCACGTCTGAGCATACCCTGCCACACTTATGGCGGCCAAAAGCAGTACAAAAGGGGGTGGTGATGGACGGAGCATCTGTATCAATCAAACACTCACACCCAGTCAAAAAATCTGGGTTTAATCCATCACCGTTCTTTAGCCCACTCTGCCACCCCAGTTCAGACATAGGTATATGCAAATCAGTCTGACCCTGTGCCTCATGGGAACAGTCCAGACCGAACTGACAAGCCATGTCTTCCCTGGACCGGAAACAAGCTTCAGAGGACCGGTTTCTGGCATTCCAGCGGTCTTCAGCCCGGTTTGCTTGACTCCAGTGGCAAAGTGAGCAAGGGACTCACGTCTGAGCATACCCTGCCACACTTATGGCGGCCAAAAGCGGTACAAAAGGGGGTGGTGATGGCCGAAGCATCTGAATCAATCAATCACTCACACCCAGTCAAAAGATCTGGGTTTAATCCATCACCGTTCTTTAGCACACTCTGCCACCCCAGTTCAGACATGGCTATATGCAAATCAGTCTGATCATGTGCCTCATGGGAACAGTCCAGCCCGAACTGCCAAGCCATGTCTTACCTGGACCGGAAACAAGCTTCCGAGGACCGGTTTCTGGCACTCCAGCTGTCTTCAGTCCGGCTTGCTTGAATCCAGTTACAAAGTGAGCAAGGGACTCACGTCTGAGCATACCCTGCCACACTTATGGCGGCCAAAAGCAGTACAAAAGGGGGTGGTGATGGACGGAGCATCTGAATCAAACACTAACACCCAGTCAAAAGATCTGGGTTTAATCCATCACTGTTCTTTAGCCCACTCTGCCACCCCAGTTCAGACATGGCTATATGCAAATCAGTCTGACCCTGTCCCTCATGGGAACAGTCCAGCCCGAACTGCCAAGCCATGTCTTCCCTGGACCGGAAACAAGCTTCCGAGGACCGGTTTCTGGCATTCCAGCCGTCTTCTGCCCGGCTTGCTTGAATCCAGTGGCAAAGTGAGTAAGGGACTCACGTCTGAGCATACCCTGCCACACTTATGGTGGCCAAAAGTGGTACAAAAGAGGGTGGTGATGGACGGAGCATCTGAATCAATCAAACACTCACACCCAGTCAAAAGATCTGGGTTTAATCCATCACCGTTCTTTAGCCCACTCTGCCACCCCAGTTCAGACATGGCTATATGCAAATCAGTCTGACCCTGTGCCTCATGGGAACAGTCCAGCCCGAACTGCCAAGCCATGTCTTCCCTGGACCGGAAACAAGCTTCTGAGGACCGGTTTCTGGCATTCCAGCCGTCTTCAGCCGGCTTGCTTGAATCCAGTGGCAAAGTGAGCAAGGGACTCACGTCTGAGCATACCCTGCCACACTTATGGCGTCCAAAAGTAGTAAAAAAGGGGGCAGTGATGGACGGAGCATCTGAATCAAACAAACACTCACACCCAGTCAAAAGATCTGGGTTTAATTCATCACCGTTCTTTAGCCCACTCTGCCACCCCAGTTCAGACATGGCTATATGCAAATCAGTCTGACCCTGTGCCTCATGGGAACAGTCCAGCCTGAACTGCCAAGCCATGTCTTCCCTGGACCGGAAACAAGCTTCCGAGGACCAGTTTCTGGCATTCCAGCCGTCTTCAGCCCTGCTAGCTTGAATCCAGTGGCAAAGTGAGTAAGGGACTCAAGTCTGAGCATACCCTGCCAAACTTATGGTGGCCAAAAGCGGTACAAAAGGGGGTGGTGATGGACAGAGCATCTGAGTCAATCAAACACTCACACCCAGTCAAAAGATCTGGGTTTAATCCATCACTGTTCTTAACCCACTCTGACACACCCCAGTTCAGACATGGCTATATGCAAATCAGGCTGACCCTGTACCTCATGGGAACAGTCCAGCCCGAACTGCCAAGCCATGTCTTCCCTGGACCGGAAACAAGCTTCCGAGGACCGGTTTCTGGCATTCCAGCCGTCTTCAGTCCGACTTGCTTGAATCCAGTGGCAAAGTGAGCAAGGGACTCACGTCTGAGCATACCCTGCCACACTTATGGCAGCCAAAAACGGTACAAAAGGGGGTGGTGATGGACGGAGCATCTGAATCAATCAATCACTCACACCCAGTCAAAAGATCTGGGTTAATCCATCACCGTTCTTTAGCCCACTCTGCCACCCCAGTTCAGACATGGCTATATGCAAATCAATCTGACCATGTGCCTCATGGGAACAGTCCAGCCCGAACTGCCAAGCCATGTCTTGCCTGGACCAGAAACAAGCTTCCGAGGACCGGTTTCTGGCATTCCAGCCGTCTTCAGCCCGACTTGCTTGAATCCAGTGGCAAAGTGAGCAAGGGACTCACGTCTCAGCATACCCTGCCACACTTATGGCGGCCAAAAGCGGTACAAAAAGGGGTTGTGATGGACGGAGCATCTGAATCAATCAAACACTCACACCCAGTCAAAAGATCTGGGTTCAATCCATCACCGTTCTTTAACCCACTCTGCCACCCCAGTTCAGACATGGCTATATGCAAATCAGTCTGACCCGGTGCGTCATGGGAACAGTCCAGCCTGAACTGCCAAGCCATGTCTTCCCTGGACCGGAAACAAGCTTCAGAGGACCAGTTTCTGGCATTCCAGCCATCTTCAGCCCGGCTTGCTTGAATCCAGTGGCAAAGTGAGCAAGGGACTCACGTCTGAGCATACCCTGCCACACTTATGGTGGCCAAAAGCGGTACAAAAGGGGGTGGTGATGGACAGAGCATCTGAATCAATCAAACACTCACACCCAGTCAAAAGATCTGGGTTTAATCCATCACCGTTCTTTAGCCCACTCTGCCACCCCAGTTCAGACATGGCTATATGCAAATCAGTCTAACACTGTGCCTCATGGGAACAGTCCAGCCCAAACTGCCAAGCCATGTCTTCCCTGGACCGGAAACAAGCTTGTGAGGACCGGTTTCTGGCATTCCAGCCTTCTTCAGCCCGGCTTGCTTGAATCCAGTGGCAAAGTGAGCAAGGGACTCATGTCTGAGCATACCCTGCCACACTTATGGCGGCCAAAAGCGGTACAAAAGGAGGTGGTGATGGACGGAGCATCTGAATCAATCAAACACTCACACCCAGTCAAAATATCTGGGTTTAATCCATCACCGTTCTTTAGCCCACTCTGCTACCCCAGTTCAGACATGGCTATATGCAAATCAGTCTGAACCTGTGCCTCATGGGAACAGTCCAGCCCGAACTGCCAAGCCATGTCTTCCCTGGACCGTACACAAGCTTTCGAGGACCGGTTTCTGGCATTCCAGCCATCTTCAGCCCGACTTGCTTGAATCCAGTGGCAAAGTGAGCAAGGGACTCACGTCTGAGCATACCCTGCCACACTTATGGTGGCCAAAAGCAGTACAAAAGGGGGTGGTGATGGACGGAGCATCTGTATCAATCAAACACTCACACCCAGTCAAAAAATCTGGGTTTAATCCATCACCGTTCTTTAGCCCACTCTGCCACCCCAGTTCAGACATAGGTATATGCAAATCAGTCTGACCCTGTGCCTCATGGGAACAGTCCAGCCCGAACTGACAAGCCATGTCTTCCCTGGACCGGAAACAAGCTTCAGAGGACCGGTTTCTGGCATTCCAGCGGTCTTCAGCCCGGTTTGCTTGACTCCAGTGGCAAAGTGAGCAAGGGACTCACGTCTGAGCATACCCTGCCACACTTATGGCGGCCAAAAGCGGTACAAAAGGGGGTGGTGATGGCCGAAGCATCTGAATCAATCAATCACTCACACCCAGTCAAAAGATCTGGGTTTAATCCATCACCGTTCTTTAGCCCACTCTGCCACCCCAGTTCAGACATGGCTATATGCAAATCAGTCTGATCATGTGCCTCATGGGAACAGTCCAGCCCGAACTGCCAAGCCATGTCTTACCTGGACCGGAAACAAGCTTCCGAGGACCGGTTTCTGGCACTCCAGCTGTCTTCAGTCCGGCTTGCTTGAATCCAGTTACAAAGTGAGCAAGGGACTCACGTCTGAGCATACCCTGCCACACTTATGGCGGCCAAAAGCAGTACAAAAGGGGGTGGTGATGGACGGAGCATCTGAATCAAACACTAACACCCAGTCAAAAGATCTGGGTTTAATCCATCACTGTTCTTTAGCCCACTCTGCCACCCCAGTTCAGACATGGCTATATGCAAATCAGTCTGACCCTGTCCCTCATGGGAACAGTCCAGCCCGAACTGCCAAGCCATGTCTTCCCTGGACCGGAAACAAGCTTCCGAGGACCGGTTTCTGGCAATCCAGCCGTCTTCTGCCCGGCTTGCTTGAATCCAGTGGCAAAGTGAGTAAGGGACTCACGTCTGAGCATACCCTGCCACACTTATGGTGGCCAAAAGTGGTACAAAAGGGGGTGGTGATGGACGGAGCATCTGAATCAATCAAACACTCACACCCAGTCAAAAGATCTGGGTTTAATCCATCACCGTTCTTTAGCCCACTCTGCCACCCCAGTTCAGACATGGCTATATGCAAATCAGTCTGACCCTGTGCCTCATGGGAACAGTCCAGCCCGAACTGCCAAGCCATGTCTTCCCTGGACCGGAAACAAGCTTCTGAGGACCGGTTTCTGGCATTCCAGCCGTCTTCAGCCGGCTTGCTTGAATCCAGTGGCAAAGTGAGCAAGGGACTCACGTCTGAGCGTACCCTGCCACACTTATGGCGTCCAAAAGTAGTAAAAAAGGGGGCAGTGATGGACGGAGCATCTGAATCAAACAAACACTCACACCCAGTCAAAAGATCTGGGTTTAATTCATCACCGTTCTTTAGCCCACTCTGCCACCCCAGTTCAGACATGGCTATATGCAAATCAGTCTGACCCTGTCCCTCATGGGAACAGTCCAGCCCGAACTGCCAAGCCATGTCTTCCCTGGACCGTACACAAGCTTTCGAGGACCGGTTTCTGGCATTCCAGCCATCTTCAGCCCGACTTGCTTGAATCCAGTGGCAAAGTGAGCAAGGGACTCACGTCTGAGCATACCCTGCCACACTTATGGCGGCCAAAAGCAGTACAAAAGGGGGTGGTGATGGACGGAGCATCTGTATCAATCAAACACTCACACCCAGTCAAAAAATCTGGGTTTAATCCATCACCGTTCTTTAGCCCACTCTGCCACCCCAGTTCAGACATAGGTATATGCAAATCAGTCTGACCCTGTGCCTCATGGGAACAGTCCAGACCGAACTGACAAGCCATGTCTTCCCTGGACCGGAAACAAGCTTCAGAGGACCGGTTTCTGGCATTCCAGCGGTCTTCAGCCCGGTTTGCTTGACTCCAGTGGCAAAGTGAGCAAGGGACTCACGTCTGAGCATACCCTGCCACACTTATGGCGGCCAAAAGCGGTACAAAAGGGGGTGGTGATGGCCGAAGCATCTGAATCAATCAATCACTCACACCCAGTCAAAAGATCTGGGTTTAATCCATCACCGTTCTTTAGCACACTCTGCCACCCCAGTTCAGACATGGCTATATGCAAATCAGTCTGATCATGTGCCTCATGGGAACAGTCCAGCCCGAACTGCCAAGCCATGTCTTACCTGGACCGGAAACAAGCTTCCGAGGACCGGTTTCTGGCACTCCAGCTGTCTTCAGTCCGGCTTGCTTGAATCCAGTTACAAAGTGAGCAAGGGACTCACGTCTGAGCATACCCTGCCACACTTATGGCGGCCAAAAGCAGTACAAAAGGGGGTGGTGATGGACGGAGCATCTGAATCAAACACTAACACCCAGTCAAAAGATCTGGGTTTAATCCATCACTGTTCTTTAGCCCACTCTGCCACCCCAGTTCAGACATGGCTATATGCAAATCAGTCTGACCCTGTCCCTCATGGGAACAGTCCAGCCCGAACTGCCAAGCCATGTCTTCCCTGGACCGGAAACAAGCTTCCGAGGACCGGTTTCTGGCATTCCAGCCGTCTTCTGCCCGGCTTGCTTGAATCCAGTGGCAAAGTGAGTAAGGGACTCACGTCTGAGCATACCCTGCCACACTTATGGTGGCCAAAAGTGGTACAAAAGGGGGTGGTGATGGACGGAGCATCTGAATCAATCAAACACTCACACCCAGTCAAAAGATCTGGGTTTAATCCATCACCGTTCTTTAGCCCACTCTGCCACCCCAGTTCAGACATGGCTATATGCAAATCAGTCTGACCCTGTGCCTCATGGGAACAGTCCAGCCCGAACTGCCAAGCCATGTCTTCCCTGGACCGGAAACAAGCTTCTGAGGACCGGTTTCTGGCATTCCAGCCGTCTTCAGCCGGCTTGCTTGAATCCAGTGGCAAAGTGAGCAAGGGACTCACGTCTGAGCATACCCTGCCACACTTATGGCGTCCAAAAGTAGTAAAAAAGGGGGCAGTGATGGACGGAGCATCTGAATCAAACAAACACTCACACCCAGTCAAAAGATCTGGGTTTAATTCATCACCGTTCTTTAGCCCACTCTGCCACCCCAGTTCAGACATGGCTATATGCAAATCAGTCTGACCCTGTGCCTCATGGGAACAGTCCAGCCTGAACTGCCAAGCCATGTCTTCCCTGGACCGGAAACAAGCTTCCGAGGACCAGTTTCTGGCATTCCAGCCGTCTTCAGCCCTGCTAGCTTGAATCCAGTGGCAAAGTGAGTAAGGGACTCAAGTCTGAGCATACCCTGCCAAACTTATGGTGGCCAAAAGCGGTACAAAAGGGGGTGGTGATGGACAGAGCATCTGAGTCAATCAAACACTCACACCCAGTCAAAAGATCTGGGTTTAATCCATCACTGTTCTTAACCCACTCTGACACACCCCAGTTCAGACATGGCTATATGCAAATCAGGCTGACCCTGTACCTCATGGGAACAGTCCAGCCCGAACTGCCAAGCCATGTCTTCCCTGGACCGGAAACAAGCTTCCGAGGACCGGTTTCTGGCATTCCAGCCGTCTTCAGTCCGACTTGCTTGAATCCAGTGGCAAAGTGAGCAAGGGACTCACGTCTGAGCATACCCTGCCACACTTATGGCAGCCAAAAACGGTACAAAAGGGGGTGGTGATGGACGGAGCATCTGAATCAATCAATCACTCACACCCAGTCAAAAGATCTGGGTTAATCCATCACCGTTCTTTAGCCCACTCTGCCACCCCAGTTCAGACATGGCTATATGCAAATCAATCTGACCATGTGCCTCATGGGAACAGTCCAGCCCGAACTGCCAAGCCATGTCTTGCCTGGACCAGAAACAAGCTTCCGAGGACCGGTTTCTGGCATTCCAGCCGTCTTCAGCCCGACTTGCTTGAATCCAGTGGCAAAGTGAGCAAGGGACTCACGTCTCAGCATACCCTGCCACACTTATGGCGGCCAAAAGCGGTACAAAAAGGGGTTGTGATGGACGGAGCATCTGAATCAATCAAACACTCACACCCAGTCAAAAGATCTGGGTTCAATCCATCACCGTTCTTTAACCCACTCTGCCACCCCAGTTCAGACATGGCTATATGCAAATCAGTCTGACCCGGTGCGTCATGGGAACAGTCCAGCCTGAACTGCCAAGCCATGTCTTCCCTGGACCGGAAACAAGCTTCAGAGGACCAGTTTCTGGCATTCCAGCCATCTTCAGCCCGGCTTGCTTGAATCCAGTGGCAAAGTGAGCAAGAGACTCACGTCTGAGCATACCCTGCCACACTTCTGGCGGCTAAAAGCAGTACAAAAGGGGGTGGTGATGGACGGAGCATCCGAATCAATCAAACACTCACACCCAGTCAAAAGATCTGGGTTTAATCCATCACCGTTCTTTAGCCCACTCTGCCACCCCAGTTCAGACATGGGTATATGCAAATCAGTCTTACCCTGTGCCTCATGAGAACAGTCCAGCCCGAACTGCCAAGCCATGTCTTCCCTGGACCGGAAACAAGCTTCAGAGGACCGGTTTCTGGCATTCCAGCCATCTTCAGCCCGGCTTGCTTGAATCCAGTGGCAAAGTGAGCAAGGGACTCACGTCTCAGCATACCCTGCCACACTTATGGCGGCCAAAAGCGGTACAAAAAGGGGTTGTGATGGACGAAGCATCTGAATCAATCAAACACTCACACCCAGTCAAAAGATCTGGGTTCAATCCATCACCGTTCTTTAACCCACTCTGCCACCCCAGTTCAGACATGGCTATATGCAAATCAGTCTGACCCGGTGCGTCATGGGAACAGTCCAGCCTGAACTGCCAAGCCATGTCTTCCCTGGACCGGAAACAAGCTTCAGAGGACCAGTTTCTGGCATTCCAGCCATCTTCAGCCCGGCTTGCTTGAATCCAGTGGCAAAGTGAGCAAGAGACTCACGTCTGAGCATACCCTGCCACACTTCTGGCGGCTAAAAGCAGTACAAAAGGGGGTGGTGATGGACGGAGCATCCGAATCAATCAAACACTCACACCCAGTCAAAAGATCTGGGTTTAATCCATCACTGTTCTTTAGCCCACTCTGCCACCCCAGTTCAGACATGGGTATATGCAAATCAGTCTTACCCTGTGCCTCATGAGAACAGTCCAGCCCGAACTGCCAAGCCATGTCTTCCCTGGACCGGAAACAAGCTTCAGAGGACCGGTTTCTGGCATTCCAGCCATCTTCAGCCCGGCTTGCTTGAATCCAGTGGCAAAGTGAGCAAAGGACTCACGTCTGAGCATACCCTGCCACACTTATGGTGTCCAAAAGCGGTACAAAAGGGGGTGGTGATGGACGAAGCATCTGAATCAATCAAACACTCACACCCAGTCAAAAGATCTGGGTGTAATCCATCACCGTTCTTTAGCCCACTCTGACACCCCAGTTCAGACATGGCTATATGCAAATCAGTCTGACCCTGTGCCTCATGGGAACAGTCCAGCCCGAACTGCCAAGCCATGTCTTCCCTGGACCGGAAACAAGCTTCCGAGGACTGGTTTCTGGCATTCCAGCCGTCTTCAGCCCGGCTTGCTTGAATCCAGAGGCAAAGTGAGCAAGGGACTCACGTCTGAGCATACCCTGCCACACTTATGGCGGCCAAAAGCGGTAGAAAAGGGGGTGGTGATGGACGGAGCATCTGAATCAATCAAACACTCACACACAGTCAATAGATCTGGGTTTAATCCATCACCGTTCTTTAGCCCACACTGCCACCCCAGTTTAGACATGGCTATATGCAAATCAGTCTGACCATGTGCCTCATGGGAACAGTCCAGCCCGAACTGCCAAGCCATGTCTTCCCTGGACCAGAAACAAGCTTCCGAGGACCAGTTTCTGGCATTCCAGCCGTCTTCAGCCCGACTTGCTTGAATCCAGTGGCAAAGTGAGCAAGGGACTCACGTCTGAGCATACCCTGTGACACTTATGGCGGCCAAAAGCGGTACAAAAGGGGGTGGTGATGGACGGAGCATCTGAATCAATCAAACACTCACACACAGTCAATAGATCTGGGTTTAATCCATCACCGTTCTTTAGCCCACACTGCCACCCCAGTTTAGACATGGCTATATGCAAATCAGTCTGACCATGTGCCTCATGGGAACAGTCCAGCCCGAACTGCCAAGCCATGTCTTCCCTGGACCAGAAACAAGCTTCCGAGGACCAGTTTCTGGCATTCCAGCCGTCTTCAGCCCGACTTGCTTGAATCCAGTGGCAAAGTGAGCAAGGGACTCACGTCTGAGCATACCCTGCTACACTTATGGCGGCCAAAAGCGGTACAAAAGGGGGTGGTGATGGACGGAGCATCTGATTCAATCAAACACTCACACCCAGTCAAAAGATCTGGGTTTAATCCATCACCGTTCTTTAGCCCACTCTGCTACCCCAGTTCAGACATGGCTATATGCAAATCAGTCTGACCCTGTGCCTCATGGGAACAGTCCAGCCCGAACTGCCAAGCCATGTCTTCCCCGGACCGGAAACAAGCTTCCGAGGACCGGTTTCTGGCATTCCAGCCGTCTTAAGCCGGGATTCAAGCAAGCCGGGCTGAAGACGGCTGGAATGCCAGAAACCGGTTCTCGGAAGCTCGGATGATTGATTATGGTTATTGTGTCACCTAGATTATATGTCTTGTGAAAATAGAAGGTTGGTATTGCTCTTCTTACACAAAGTTTTAAATTCCCTACTTATAGCAAGTATATTTGTTTAGTAGGAGTCCCCCTGTTTTTCAAAAATATATAGTTCTCATAGCCTTTCTATGAGGGGATGTCTTGTTTTTAAGTAACGTCATATGGTGTAGAAATATAGATCACAGCATAATATATGATTTTTTTATATGTATTTTGATTACAGATTAGGAATTGTGCATTCACTTTATGGGAGTTTTTTTGTTATAAATGTAATCATTTATAATTCTACTTTTCCTATCTCATTTCTAACATATTCTCTCTACAGCCCAGTTGCTGAAATACAGTCTATTTAGTAGTGCCCAAATAAATTTCCTCTTCCAATAAATCGATACTTCAACTAGCAGGTAAGATGGCTAGTCTTAAAACCTTCGGATTTACGGATGATGATTTTGTATCTATGTTAGGATCATCCACAAATTTTGAGAACAGAACAACTGTGAGTCCTGATAAAAATGAAGATCTCATTAAACTCATGTCACTCAAGAAGAAAACTAAACAAATTGAATTACACGGGCAATTCATGCTCGAATATTTGCAAGCTGGAATCATTCCACAAGGTCTACAAATTAAAAATATCCCTGTTCTATTTTTCCAGATTAAATAATTTTTAGAAAAGTGGTCCATGATTGCGAATAGGTGCTCGAGAGATCTTATGATGTGAATAGTAGAAACGGCCAAGGAACTGCTCTCACAGCTGGTTAATGACATTTTAGAACTAGAGAGCAAAATTAAAAGCTCCACAGCTGTTGAAGATGTGAAGCAAAAATTGGAAGAACTTGAGACAGAACTAAATTCATACACAGTGTATCTGTTAAAACGTAATATTGAAAAACTGAAAAAAGACATGATACTTTAGCAAAGAAAATACATACCTATATTTATACGAAGGGTACTGTTCGCAATCGGATTCATCAGATCAGGATCAATATCCTTACCAACAGACAAATAGATCATATAATAAGAAGGTCACCATTTTCTCCGACACGTCAGACTCGTATAATGAAGGAACATCGATGATGTTTGAAAACAGAGGTACTATATACAACTTGCGCCCTAATCAAGGATATCGTCAAACTTTTTTAGGGAGGCGCAAACAGATATGGGGAAATTGGCGACCCCCTTATCAATCACAATATCAACACCAATATCAACCACGACCTCAATATCAATCACGTGCACAGTATCAAACTCAGTTCCAGGGACATCAATCGACCAACCAGAATCAATATCTCGAAACGTGCAATGCTCTCTATTGGAGAGAATAGAGGATATTCCTCTTTTCAATCTGAGCACTTTTAATTTAAATGAGGCAACTAGATCCCTTCTATCTAGAGGATTAACATATGACCCTCACTCTGGTTTGAACAGATTTGAGCTGTTTAATGACTCAATGTCATTTTTTTTGCAAAATTCGGTTGAAAAGTTTTTTTGCAAACACTGATATTTACACTATTGACATACATCTGGTCTGGCTCCTAAATCATCTTTTACACCTTCAATTGATCAGGTGGCCACAGAAATTAAAATATTCGAACAAGTAGTATATAAAAACCTATG